>NC_141360.1:21106265-22478765 GCF_057382095.1 Aulonocara sp. 'chitande type north' Nkhata Bay
CTTTCAGACAGTGGATGAGCTGAGGGACTAAAATCAAGGCTCATTATAAGATGAAAAAGGATTATTTTGAAATATGAATCATACAAAGCTGCTCTAATAGAGCCCAAGTATTAAAAACATTTAAAGCTGGAAATAAGCAGCTTTAAGTAAAATCACATTTGCAATCATAAAGAAACACATACAGCGATTTCTGTTTATGTTAATGTTCTGTATGTGGGCACATGCAGAGGCCTCCGCCTGACTAATGAACAGCCCGGTGTGTTGAAGCACGCTCACACGCAGCCTACACGACTACATATTTATCTTTATGAATGAATGAGTGAATGAAATGTGCTGGTGTTTTTGTGAGCGGCAGTAAAAGCCAATCAGCCATAACGGCGTTAGTCTGCTCAAGAGTAAAGGAGCATTCTGCTAAAATAAAGCTAAACAGAGGCGCTCTGTGTGTGTCTGTCTGTGCGACCAGACTACCTGTGGACACACATTAACAGGTTTTATGGAGTGTTGAGAAAGTTCCTTAACAACCGGTGTATTCAACCTGCAGACACACCCTCTCTCTCTCTCTGTGTGTGTGTGTGTTAAAGACAGAGACAGTCTGTCTCGGCTTCCTTTCAGACCCGAGCCCTCCTGGAAAGACGCTACCTGCCGATAGTTATCAGAGAGCAGAAAATAGACGGTTCAGATAAGAGAAGAAAAGAAAGGAGGAAGAACGTCATGGCTGCACACAAACACAACATACAACAAACGGTGTCCCTGCAGCCAATCACAAGCACCGATGTCGGCTTGTTTTGACTTTGCTTTTGAGCCGTGGAGCCATAAAAGTTCCAAAAATATTCACGACAGCGCCCCAAACGTGAATTGTCGAGCAAAAAAATTAATAAATAAAAAATTAACCAACATGCTGATGATTTTTTTTCTGTTTCTGCAGCCTTGCTAGTAAACAGATGAGATCACATTCCTGACATAGTGTTGAGGTGTGTGGATGCACAGGTGTGTATGCGTGGGTTATGATAGTGATGTAGTGTGTGGGGTTTTTTTTTGGTTGTTTGTTTGTTTCTTTTCGGTAATTCTGTGAATGCGCTGTGTCCTTATAATCAGATTGTTTCACTTGTAGTCATTTGCTTCTCTTTGTAAAAAATCTTTAATTTAATTGTAATTTATTTTTCTGTGTTCAGTTTTCATCTGTTTACAATTATTTTGTAACTTAATGGATGATTTTCCACTTTATGCGGTAGCTTTTCTCTTTCAGAATGCCCCAAATGTTTTTTTTTATCAGCCTTTGTGTTTGTTTATTTATTCATTTATTTTATTTTCAGGTCCATTTCACTCAAAGAAAATACTTTTACTGGAGGCTTGTTTTATGGTATTGGTGTTTGGACAAAAACTTTAATTAAGACTTCATAACATCTGTGTGTGGGTGAAATATTTTGACTCGCCAATTTAAATTTAATTAAAGTCTAAAACTACATCTTCATTAAAGTCTGAAGTCACTTCTCCAGGCTCAGGCTGAAAGTTGCTTGGATGAGGGATGAAGTGTTTCTCCCACTGAAATTTGTGTTCAGGTGAACTGAATCAACCTCCTTGGATTTCCTTACCTGGGTTATTCATCACGCATCAAGAGATTAAAAGTTATTGATATTAACTTAACAAAATAGCTTTAGCAAACACGAGTTAAAGCAGCTAGCAAGCGGTTGGACTAAAGCTTTGTCTGAGAGTGTTTATTTAACTGCAGCGCATAAATCTGAAGATCAGAATACAGAGACCATTACTGTAGATTTCTGTGAGTCTTTTTTAGTGGGAAACAACACAGATCTGTGTACAAATCAGAGCTGTCACTAGTGATTCAAAGTTCTTGAGCTAAGATAACGTGAAGGAACAGGGAAGATAAAAGTGTTTGAGTTTGGCTGAGGTCACTGTGAGCAAGCGTGAAGGAGGGAAACCTGCTCCTTTCTTTCCTCCGGCTCTCCTGCTTTCAGTGTTTCCAGTAATTTCTACTCCTGTCTTGTTTCTCACTCAGGTGTGTGTTGACTCATTCCTTTCACCGGCCTTAAAAGAGGCGGGAAGTCCTGCATGGGTGTGTTTATGTGCTTGTATGTCTAACTCTGTGCATAGGAAACCGCTACACTCATGTCCACCTCGTTTTTACCCTGAACTCTGCTAGACTGGATTTGTGTGATTGAAATTGCAAAATAATCCTTTTTAATCTTATACTGGGCCTTCGTGCAGCCCTTCAGTTCAGATCTTCTGTCTGAAGCGATTTGTTTTAGTGCTTCCTATTAAAGCCATCATTTTTCTGATTGGCTCCCCTACATTAACAGCGGGACATTAGTTTGGGTTCAGCATGAGGGGTCTTCACAAATGTGGAAATATATGCGTAACGGGGCTCCCAGAGGTTGTCAGACTAAATGTTTTTACGTGCGAAGGCTGTTGAATGGTTCCTGTGTCTGAGCATAAACAGGTCTCTGTGGTTCTTTAATAATTCATAAGTCTAAATAATTCTGTTTATTTTCAATGTGTGTCATTATTTTTACAGTCAACACTGATTCATTAATATGTATTGGATGACTTTTTATTAGTTTATGCTCTGTTTTGTTTCTGTACTTACAAATCCAGGTGTGTCAGTCACGTCTGAGCCAAAAGGTCAGATGTGACTGACTAAAGCTAAAGATAGAGCGACACTAACAGTCTCTCTCTCTCTCTCTGTGTCTCTGCAGTGATCTCAGTATGAATAATCTGACTGTGTTATCCAGCGGAGCTCTGTCCAACCTGCACTTCCTGGAGGAGCTGTGAGTCACACAAACACATGGTCATGTTTTCATCATTTCAGAGGGCCTTTACACAACCTGTACTTATTTCCTGAAGACTTACTTGAAGTCAGTGTAGACTCAGAAGAAGTCTTGCCATTTCGAAACAATGGAGAAGATTCAGCATATATCACAGAGGTACAAGTGCAAGGTGACACGATGACACCGCTAATAGCTGCTCTAAAAGTAGAAGCCTCTCTAAAAATGGTCCAGAGGTGCACGAAAAGATGACCTTGAACCAACAATCAGGCTAACTTAAACCAGGCTTGTAGCTTTTAAGAACCTGTTCTCAGAATCTCCTCTCCACACCTTGTATATGTTTTCTTCTTTATCATCCTTCAAGTCTCCACACATGATCAGATATCTTACGAACTCTTGTTGGTGGGCGATGGACTGAGATGGATGAAAGTGAGGGTGTCTGAGCGGGCGTTGAGCTCATGTATCTGTGAGGAGATGATATGTAATCCCATCTCTCCTCACCTAGCAGCCGCCACGTCCTGTACGAACATTTCCTTAAAGCTGGGGAGCCGAGAGACAGCGAGGCTGACCTCACAGGGACCTGAACATGACTCTGACTGCTGTTATGCTCTGCTGCCAGCTGTATGTGTCTGTGTGTGTGTGTGATATTTGTCACCGCAGCGTGAGAAACGTCACTGCGGCGATAGGACACCGCACAGATGCATGCTGGGTGTAGGCAGACTGGCTGAACTTTGTGTGGCCCCTGAAAAACATACAGACCTACAGGACCCACTGTGGGTCAGTGTTTTGCTGTTGGTTTGAAATGAAAGCACCGTGTGTGCTGGAAACACGGATCCCCAAACACACCTGATGTCTGACTGTCAACTTGTCTAAAAGATGATGCTCAGTGCGAGTCTTAAAGCTAAACTTGTGAGTTTTTGGAAACAAATTCATCAGTTCATCTTGCAGACTGTATCCAAGCAGCTCTAAATTTTAATTGCTTAGGAATGGCATCTTCTAAAGATGAGATAAGATGCTGTCATATTCAGCATATAAGATGTCATATTTTTGCATTAAACTCGGAAACGTTTAAAAATATTAAGATAAATGTTGGTTGCAGTAAACCCTGCAAGCTCAAGGATTTGCTGTTAACATCCTCACCTGGACTGTGTTCTGACGTCCCGTCTGAAGAAGTAAAACAACAAACAACAGGCTCATAATTGAGGAAATACCCACAGCGGAGTATGAGTTCTACATTAGGAATGAAAAGGATTTTTTTTTTCATTATTATTATTCATTTTGAGAATAAATCCAAAATTTTGAGATTAAAGTTGAAATGGTATTTTGTAGAGAGTATAGCAGCCGTGGCAGCTGTTTGACTTGAAACAATTTTAACCTCCGTATTCCCACTTTATTCTCAACATGAACAATAATAATTTATCTTAAAACAATGTTCTTAATGTCTAATACTCCTTTGTAAATGCCTCCACCTACAACAGCAAGCACCAAAAGCACTAAGGACCCACTGCCAAAGTGTAAAAGAATAGTAAAAGCCCTCTTTTTGAGACACTTTGTTAGCATGAATGCAGCAGCTTTGATTGGTTGGCCCATCTCTGATGGGGGTGGACACGCTGAAAGGTGATGGTGGCACTTCATCTGAAGTTTACTTGGAACACTGAAGAGGACACCTTTTCTCATACCGGTACATGTTTCATTTTCATATTTGGAGGCTGTTTATAGGCTGACATGGTGCTTTGGGGTCACCCTGTGTAAAAGATATTCATGGCTGTACACAAAAAACATTCACTTTGGACTCCTCATAGAAACATTAAAAAATATTTTCCATTTGTAAACACATCCCTCATTTAGTTCATTTTTATGCTAATTTGGCCAAAAATGATCTGAAGTCAGTAATGCTTATAATCTCTCTCTCTCTGTGTCTCAGGCGTTTGGCGGGAAATGATCTGACCTTCATCCCCAGAGGAGCGTTCACTGGCCTCTACAACCTCAAAGTGCTGTAAGTTCACACATATTTCCTCACTGGCATGATGCCTCAGCAAACATACACATTTTATGATTGTTATGTGAATATGTTCCTAAAAGAACATCCTGGTTAAACACTAAAAAAAAAACATTTATTGGTTTTTGGTGTTTAACCTAGACTGTTTAATCCCATTATACTGTCTCTGCTGGGCTATTTTTACTGGGCTATTCTCTACCTGTATTAAGATCTGTTCCTTCAAACTTGATCTTGACCTTTAAACGTCCTTTGAATTTGTAAAGATTGGCCAAGATGCATCAGAGAGCTTTATTGTCATTGTGCAAGCAGTGAAACTTCACTGGAGACTTCACACATGTTCAAAGATAAATGGGACTGGAGTAAGATAAGAGCTGTATACGGTTTACATCGGGGTGCATAAAGCATCAGTGATAAAGGTGCGATCTAACAGATTACGATTGTTTAAAACTGATAAGGGTCCTCAGAAAGATAGCAACTCAACCCCACCCTCTCCACAACCCTCACCCACCTCCTACCCCCCGGACACACACACACACAAGCACGCACACAAACACTGGAATATTGTGTGGTATGTTTACTGGTGCTAATCATTCACAGAGACACTTTGAAGATTTCATGTGTGTCTCGGTTTAGTGCACAGTTTCTGCAGTTTGGAACAACACTTCTGTTCCCTGTTTACATTTTACACATTCGCTCGTACCAACACATTATTCTGTTGTCTTTCATTCTTCTCTCTGTTCATTTCTGGGTCAGTTAATTTTCTATTTTATTGATCTGTAAACATTGGGACTGTTGAACTCCTGTTATTGCAGCACTTTATAGTACTGTCTTTATAATATTTCTAAAAGCTACAATCATACACATTATTAGTCTTGAAACTTGGTATTTGGTAAAGCATTTTTCTACTCAAACTGAACACACAAAGGGCTTTTTAATTACAAGCCTCATTCACCCAATATCATACACATTCATGCAATTGTTTTTTTATGCCTATGCACCTTGACACACCCACTCACACGGATTAATCAGGGACAACTCAGGGGTCGATATCTTGTCCAAAAAGACTTTGACATGCTGGCTGAAGTAACTAGAGATTAAACATCTCACCTTCTGATTGAGAGAGACCCGCTCTTCCTCCTGAGCCACAGCTGGCTGTGTTTTATGAATGGACGTTTCACATTTTTTGTTTTATTGTTAGACTTCATAAAATAATTGGGATTGACCAACACAGAAAGAAAGCAAGAAAATAAGTTTCCAGGTAACACAGAAACTTCTAAAAGATTTACAAAACAAATTCTGTAATAAATGGAGTTCCACAGGGTTGTGCACTAGGGCCTATTATATTTTCATGGGCCAGTAACTTCTACAATCTAAAGAGCCATTTTGAGCTAATTATTTTGTCCCCAAAATCTGTAGGGAGCCTCAAAATATATTTGAGTCTTGTATTGAAGCCAACACAACATGTCAATATTACTATTAAGTATAAACATCTTTGTATTCATAGAATTATTTGGTACTTTACAGATATTTATCTGGTATTAAACTTTTTTAATACTTTACTTAGTATATAGTATACTTTAAATACTTTTTCATTTCATTAACATCATGTTTATTGTTGCACTTAATGGGTTTTGATCTAAAAGAACATAACCTATCAACATAAAAAAAAATATGCAAGCATATACAGGCCAAAACAGAGTAAGCAGTCTATTTTTAGTCACTCTGCAACCAGGAGCATTGGCAGTGAAAGCTGCAGTTTTGAAAGGCATAGACAATATTTTAGATAACACAGAATACATGTTTGTTTGCTATGCAGATGACACCCAGGTATGTTTATCTATGAAGTCTGATTTATTACTTAATATACAAACATGTCTTGAAGAAAAGGAGGATATATCCTTTAACAAACCAATATTATAAACTAAAATATTTTTTTAAAAATCACAACACAACACAGACAAGTATAAAAATAGTTATTCACCACTTTTAATCTATTTCCTTAATTTCCAGACTTTATGCTAAGATTACTGGCTTCTGATTATCCTGTAGATATACATGTGACTCTAGTATTTCCCAAAATGTGGTCCTTGTAAACCATCTTTGTGTTGTTTTGTTGCGTTTAACACTTTTTGTTAAAGTTTTGATTGCGTTTTTACAGGATGCTTCAAAACAACCAGTTGAGATCTGTTCCTGCTGAAGCCTTCAACAACCTGCACAACCTGCAGTCACTGTGAGTCACATTTCACTTTGGTTTTTTTTAGTTTCGTGTATTATATTATGTTAATTCTTACTTTATAAATATACCGTGCCATTTTACTGACCACACATTTTAGCTTTTATTAATACTGTGTATTATTTTAGTTTCTCTTAAATTCCTTTGTGTGCTATAATCATTTGTCTTATGTAAACCTAATTTTGAATCTATGCTTAATATAACTATACCTTTAACCTAACTTTAACCCCAAGTTAAACTACACCCTCTGTCTTTGTGCTATTGATGTATCTTATGGGAACATTTGTTAAAACATGTTTTTAACATATTCCTCAGCACATGTGCTGAGGAAGGCAACCTCTGTCCTGTTGTGCTCAGATCATCCTCTCTTTAATGATTTTCAACTGCTTCCATCAGGTCGTCGTTATAAAGTGCCTGCAGTGAAGACAAAGAGACATAGATTGTCTTTTGTACCTACTGCTATTATCATAGTTAATAACACTAAACCATAAGTGTTGTTGCCATTGCACATTGTACTTTTTTGATGAAAAATCTAGGTTGTTTTCTCAGGCTTATATTATATTATATTATATTATATTATATTATATTATATTATATTATATTATATTATTTTGGAGTGTGTATGTGATGTGTTGGTTGTCTGTTTGTTTGTTTGTACGGACATACTGCAAATCAATTTCCCGTTAGGGACAATAAAGTTACCAATAACCAATAATAAGTCCATGCGATATTAAAATGGCTTAATTTTCCTACAAAAAATGAATAATACACATATAGACACACTAATCCAGCGGTCCTCAACCCAAGTCGCTTGGTACCGGGCCGCGAGAGTTGAGTTTTCAGAGTTTTTATCTGTTTTAATTGTTATTTTTTTATCGTTTTTGTTGTTAACCCTTTAAACCCTAACCCATCACGGGTGACGGTTAGCATTTTCAGCAAGGATGGGCAACTCCAGGCCCCGAGGGCCGGTGTCCTGCTGGTTTTAGATCTCACCCTGGGTCAACACACCTGAATCAAATGAGTAGTTCATTACCAGGCCTCTGGGGAACTTCAAGACATGTTGCGGAGGTAATTTAGCCATTTGAATCAGCTGTGTTAGATCAAGGACACATCTAAAACCTGCAGGACATCTGCTCATAAGGCCTGGAGTTGTCTTCCCCTGGTTTAAAGGGTAAATTAGGTCAGGGTTTGAAGGGTTAACTCGGTTTCCCTGGGTCTTTGAATGTGTTATGAAAAGAGATGGGCAGTAACGCGTAACGTGTTACTGTAATCCGATTACTTTTTTCAAGTAATGTAAGGGATTACTATTGCAAAAAAAGGTAATTAGATTACTGTTACTTTCCCGTAAGCACGCCGCGTTACTGCATTACTAAAACTGTGATTTTTTTTGCAAGAGTGACAATGACGTAAGCGAGTACGACATTCGTGGAAACAGCTGTGTGCAGATAAACAATGGATCATATATCGAGTGCGGGAGAGAGCATGAGCGTGCAGTGTTTAAAGCGTGGAAGTACTGACCTTACTTTGAGTTTGATTCCGTAAAAAGTGACAAAAACATTAGCGTCCGCTGTTCACTGCGTGGGAAGAAAACTTATTTTTACAGCGAAAAAACCCTTAACTTCCAAGCAAGCACCGAGTGCGCTACGACGGAATGTGAAATTCATAGACAAACTCGCAGATTCTTCCACTGACTGCTGCGGCACATCTGCACCAGGGTAATCCTCTGCCTGCTATACAGGTGAAAATAGAGCAACAGGACCACTGAGTCTTTGATATTTTCTGCTGTGTTTTACTTGCATCTATTTGAAAGACTGAGTGTAAACACAAAAAAATATTTTATTTTATGTGCTGGGATGTGCAGAAAATAGGTTTAAATGTTAAACAAATTTCTTCCAGTCAGAGAATGTTGCATATAATTGAATTTTTGCTTGATGCATAAAGTTAAAAGATTAAAACTAATAAAACAAGTTTTAAAAAGGGACCTTTCCATTTGATTACATTTTATATGATGGATTATGCAGTAAAAGTAGAATTGGGCTGAATGATTTCTTTATTACCTATTCAGGTTGTAAATCGTGTTTTTAAAAAGTAACTAAGTAACTAACAATTAATTACTTTTGAAAATAAGTAATCAGTAAAGTAACAGGATTACTTTTTGGGGGAAGTAATCAGTGATTAGTTACTGATAACCTTTTTCAATTAACTTGACCAACACTGCTGATGAATAAATCTTCCTTTTTTTGCTACCAGTACTGGTTTCATTTTGTTGTATTTATCCGCGACAGCTTAAAGGTATAAACCGGTCTGTAGCGCAAAAAAGGGAGCGCTGCACTAATCCCTTCGTTTCATTTTACTCTTTGGTGGAAAGGAATCTGTCTCACACACACGGCTCAGTATATTAATGTATGTAGTGCAGCGAGTGTGTTCTCTGAGCCTGATAACACACAGTAATTATACTGAAACTGTACCTCTCTCTCGCTGTGTGTGTGTGTGTGTGTGTGTGTGTGTGTGTGTGTGTGTGTGTGTGTGTGTGTGTGTGTGTGTGTGTGTTCGGGGGGGGGGGGGGGGGAGATAAGGGTATAAGAATGGAGACGTCTGAGTCTTTCTTTTGGTCTAAGGTCTCTCTCATTTATCTAATGGACAATTATGTGAAGTCCCATCCTTCTCTTCTCTCTCCATGTGAACAGAGGAACTACTGTTAGGATGAACATACAGTCAGCTCTCTCTTTATATCTACAGATCTTGCATGTTTATGTTGCACAGCCTGCAAAAGAGCTGTGAGTTTTCTGCCTGAACTCAAGACAGCAAAATTCAGTAAAAGGGAACTGAATGATATTCAGTAACTTTTTAAAATTAATATTAAACTGGTCAATTTGTAAATTAAGACCAGACCCTTAGACATCTCTGTGCCAATATCTCAAATATCCCCACACCCAATCAGTCAATCACTGAGTTTAATCTGAGCATGTAGCATTAGCAGAATTATCATTTATCCTATATGCAACATCTATATCTGAATCAAACTTCCCTGATTCAGAGCACAAATCAACAGGTGTTAAAGGTAAAATGTTCCATATTGGGAAATATTAAAACACTGTCTATCAGATTTTATTCATATTATAAAAAACAGGAAAAGCTATACCAAGTATTTATGTATTATAATATTCAAATAAGTTGTATTTATATAGTGCTAAACACAACAAATGTTGCCTCAGCCCCTAAATTGTTGTGTAAAGAGGAAACCCCAACAATCAGATGACTCAGTTTATGAGCAAGCACTTGGCAACAGTGAGAAGGCAAAACTCCCTTTTAACAGGAAGAAATCTCTTACAGAACAATGCTTAAGAAGGAGCAGCCATCTGCAACCAGCTGGGGTGAGGGGAAGGAAACAGAACAAAAGACACACTGTGAAAGAGAGCCAGAATTTAAAATGAATTAGGTAATGATTAAACAGTGGTGTATAAACTCATGAAGAGTGAAAACAGATGAGTGAAGAAGAAGTGGTCAGTGTCTATTGCAGCGTAACTAAGAGAGGGTTCAGGGTCACCTGATCCAGCTCTACCTAACAACCTCTCTTTGAGCAACACAGTTAAAAATCAAACAGGGTGGTAAGACTGAAAAAAATGTTTTGATGCTGTAACATGTGTATAGAAGTTAATTAACACATAAACAAGACACAGACAAATTAAAATGGACCTTTAAATGCTTCAGTTCAAATAATTAAGCAATTATTTTTGCGTCTTTGCATTGTTTAATACCACTGCCTAACAAATGTTCAGTCACTCACTTATTAAGGCTTATTGTTTTAATTTTCCTGCTTTTTGAGAGCTATGCCTTTGTCCGACTCACAAAATCCACACAATCACATGAGTAATAAGTGTGGTCATTAAAATACCTTCATTTGACCTGAGAGCCGAGAGGCTGGTTGAGTGGTGCTTGAGCAGCCTGCCGATCATTCCTTTGCTGCTGGTCAAACACTTGATTTCTAATGTTCCTCTTGAACAGACAGTGAAGTGAAGCCTTCAGTTTTGCATTTTGAGTCTCTAAACATAGAGCTTTTATTGTGCATCTCAAAAAGTAGATGTTTTCTGTTATTATGTGAATAATTTAATAATAATTTAATCAGTAAAGAGAGTTATTAGTTCTAAAGTGTCTTAATTATGTAACTATAATGCCGCATTAAGTTAAAAATTGCAGAAAGGATGGCTGGGTTTTTTGTACTTTTTATTAAAAATGAGAAATTAGTATGTTATCTGCAGAGCAGGGCCCTATTTCAGGAAGCCGGTTTAGAAAACTCAGAGTGAAAAACGATACTCAGGGTTGAGTAACCCCGAACTGTCCAACTCGGAATATTCGGATTCAGAAAGGCTGATAACAATTAGTTCAGTCAACGCGGAGTTGCTTTAACCCCAAGTTAAAGCACGAGGATACATAAAGCCCTGATTAGTGGAGCACAGATTAAGCGAGTCACCATGGAGACGGAGGGAAAGAAGGCGCGGTCAATGTATTTTACAGCACTTGAGGCCGAAATTCTGATGGCAGCATATGCCGATAACATGCAAATTTTGCGGAAAAAAAGTAACACAGCCTCAGCTGCAAAAGAAAGGGAGCATGCATGGCAAAACATAGCCGACAGAGTCAATGCGTGAGTGTTAATTTAAACATTGATCTAGGGATTTCCACCCATTTAACACGTTATTTTATTATATTTTATTTTATTTTATATTTTATACATTTTATTTTGTGATGTGACGTGAGCACAGGTGCAACCCAACAGGCCCCAAACGTTCCTGGCAGCAAGTAAAAATGAAATATAAAAATATAGTCCAAACAGGTAAGGTGTATTATGAGCCATAGTGCTTGGTCTGTTTGTCCCATGTAAATCAATTGCAGTTAGAGGCTACATTAATTTCCCCTCTGTAAGCACTTATTGAAATTATCTGAGCACATTACAAGTACATATTTGCTTACTCTGTATGCTCAAATGTGACCCGTTATAGCCAACAGAAAAAAAAGCGGAGGCCCGAAAAACAGGTGGAGGTCCTCCACCACCACCACTCACAGAGCCTGGCCACTTGGCTTCCACATTTGTGATAATGTTGGCAGCATCACATATGATCTTCACAGTGCAGAGAACACAAATTAGCATCCATTACTATAATGAAATAATTTGTTAGTTTGAAATGCTACAGGGAACTATGTACCTGCACATTAATGCTGTGGAAAGACTTCCTGTTCACATAGTCTCCTTCATTTACTGAAGGAGCAATGATTGGAATGTGAGTGCCATCTGTACAGCCAATCACGCCTGGGAACCGTGAAAATAAATGTAACATTTAAGTAGTAGTTCAAGTATCACCACATCATGAATTAAGTTTTGGTCATCCTGATACCTGCAATTTTGTGGCATCCCTCTTTGATAAATCTTGTGGGTCTATGACCGGGGAACACCACAAACGAGTACAGGAGACGTTTCAGTGCAACTGTAACATTCCTGACTGCCCGACAGACGGTAGCCTTGGAAACGTGCTCAGCGTAACCAATATTATACAGAAAGCTCCCGTTTGCAAAAAACCGAAGTGCAATACAAATAATATGTACAGAACTGAGAGGATGTCCGCGATGTGTCACATGAGCAATATTAGGCCTGAGGATGTTATTCAAATAACTTATAGATTGTGCTGAAAAACGGTAACGTTCACACAGGAAATCATCAGGAAATGATAAAATGTCCAAACGCGCTCTAATCACTCTCTCCCGGCGGAGAGCTCTGTGGAGAATTTGGGTTTCAACATCTACTGGCTCTTCAAGGAAGGGGCACGCCATGTCTGACACTTCCTACAGTCAGGTTTCTGACAAAGAGGCGGAGAACGTCAGGGTTAGTTGAAGTAAACCTGCTAGGGGGCAGGTTAGCTTCACGGAGTGTGTCGTCATAGTAACTCACTCAGAATTAATCTAAACTCGCTTTGTGAAACCGAAAACCCAGAGTTTTCGTTAACCCAGGGTATACTTACTCAGAGTTTGCACTAAACCGGCTTCCTGAAATAGGGCCCAGAAGTCGAAGGTTCCATCACTAAATTTAGTCTTTGTTTTTGTTTTGTTGTTGTTGTTGTTTTGTTTTGGGGTTTTGTTTTTTTTTACCATTTTTTTTAGTAACTGCACTTTTTTGTACTGTATGTTGTTAGTTTAAAGAAAAAGAAAACTCTTCAATTTAAAAGGCTGTTTATTAATTTTTATGTTTCTACAGTTGAATCAGAAACGTTGCTAGATTTCTAAATACCTCCAAACAGAAAATTTAATTTTGGAGCCAACCCTAAATCTTGTCCCTAATTTATTGATTAAACCAATCTGGGAATCGTCCCAGTCTCTGGGGATAATGGCCAATAGTTTAAGATTTCTGATGTTTCTATCTGATATCTGGAGCTAGCTAGCCATCCTTTCCTATGTGCAAATATTATAGGATCATCGGGTTTTGAAATTACCTCTCGTTTACTGGCAAAGAGCAAAAAACTTTTAGTACCAAAAATCTTACATTCTGCATATTATATACAGTTATGTGTTTGCACCAACCTGACTCATTGGCAATATGTATACAGAATTGCTCAGTGAAACTTTTTTTTTCCCGCCTGTCCCGTTTGGTTCTTTTGCCATCAGAATTATTGTCTAAAGGCAAAGAAAGATGCCCAACAGATTTATTTTACCAAATGGATCATCCCGGCCTTGCTGTATTGGTCTTTTTGATTCACCTTTGCTTTTATTGTTTATTTTATTTTATTTTCACTTGCTACACATGGGACAGACTTGACTGGGGGAAAGAAAATGGAGAAAGAAAGAGGGAAAGAAAAACAGCAGGCAAGAGGAACGGTGATGAAGGGCAAAAAACAAAAACCAACAAAACAAACAGACAAAAAATACACATATCAATCACCTGGATCAACTGTTGAGAAAGAAAAAAGAGAGAGCAAGCAAAAAAAAAGAGCAATATAATAAACAACATCATCGTGATGATCTATGTGAATATAACAGTAAATATTGAATATTATTGTGCAGCACGTAGGATCGACAGCGCACAGTGTTTTTGAGGTAGGAGCTAAAATGGGTGTAGATTGTGTGTGTGAAACTGTGAAACTTCATAAATGCATTTACATATATATGTACACATAACTGTTTGCTTGAATGTACATTTAAATTCAGTGTGTATATCTCTTCATAGCCGACTGGACGCCAATCATATCTCTAGTGTTCCCGCTGGCTGTTTCTCTGGCCTGCGTTCACTCCGTCACCTCTGGCTGGATGATAACTCTCTGAGGGAGGTCCCAGTGGAGGCGCTGGGCGAGCTCCCTGCCCTGCAGGCCATGACACTTGCCCTCAACCACATCAGCCACATCCCCGACCATGCCTTCAGCAAGCTGGGCCGCCTGGTGGTGCTGTATGTATACACAACTTGGGTTATCCAGAGCAAACAAATAGAGTAGAATAGAGTAGAACACCTTATGTGACACTAGGGTTCCATTGAATAGAATAGAAATAGAATAGAATAGCCTTTATTGTCATTGTACAGAGTACAACGAAATTGGAGTGCCACTCCCTTGGTGCAAGTTTCAATAATAAATATAAATGTAAAATATAAAAAGTACAAAAAAACAATCGTAAGTACTCAAACAATAGTATGTACAATATATACAGGATAGCCTGTACATTCCAACTATCTACAATGGTTGGAATGTTTACAGGACCGTCTTGGAGGACCAGTTAACTAATGGTGTTGGTAGTAGATTTGCTGTTAAACTAGGCTGGTTACCAATGAAAGGAGCTGGCTAAATTTGGTTTATTTATGAGTAAACCCAACAGTGGTTGTCCATAGCAAACATACCATACATTAGATTTAGGTAGATAGTTTATTAGTAGGCTATCTTACTTTGTTATTCTGTTATAATTGAGACATTTTTTAGCATAGATCCAGTAGCTGTAATCTCAGAAACTGATTTCTGAGATTTGTATATAAACATAAAGAATCTGTAGCAAAAGGGAGAAAAAGATTTTTCATGGTCAAATGGATTTCATTTATTTCCTGCTTGTAGTATGATTTTCATTTACCAATCAAGTTTAAGTCAGGCAAACACTCTGTGAGGAGATCAAAAGGAGAATCTCGTTTACCAAAATGATGGTGCGGTATAACCACCGACTACCATCTTACAACAGTTTAGCTTAAATTTGTTTTATCTTTTTAAAAATGTATCTATATATTTTAAAGTTGAAAATTTTGTAAATGAGTTAAATGATAAATAAAAATTCATTCTTTGCCCATATATCTGCTTCAGATTCAGAAAAATAGTTGTGTGTGGTGTAATTTAATTTAAACTCATTTCAAAAAGCTTAACTTAAGTTTACTGACCTTAAAACATCAGGATTTAAATCAGATCTATTCTTCATATGCAGGCTTACAGAAACTCTTTTCCACTTTTTGGGTAGTGTTTTTGTTTTTATCTGTGTGTGTTTTTGTTAGGAGCATTAAGTTCAACCGTGGAAGCGACTGTCCCCGTCCGTCTGTATTAGCTCCTTAATAACATGCAAGCTCTCTGTTTGTGTGATGGCATTCAGCGCGGCAGCATTGAAGTCTGCTGTCATTCCTTTTGTCCAATCGGTTTGAAGCTAATTTGCATGAAATTACCAAAAGAAAAAAACCTTCTTGAGAGACTCCTGGGCCCCTTTGAAAGAACGCACACACACACGCACACACACACAGTCTTTGTCTGCTTCATTAGTCCATCAGTCTCTCGCTCTCTCTCTCCCCAGGCATCTCAACAACAATAGGATCGTTTCCATGGGACCGAACTGCTTCCACGGACTCCACAGTTTGGAGACGCTGTGAGTTTCTGTGTGTGCGCTCGTGTGAGTGCGTGTGAGCAGGAGTTGGAGCAGTCAGGGTTGAGTTGGGGTCAGGGTGAAGGGTTAGGAGATGAGAGAGCCTTAATTTTTACATTTGTAGAGGATCCTTAATGGGATTTATGTTCAAAGAACCTGCACTGATTTGGAGGAATCTTTTTTCTTTCTTTTCAAGAGTTTCATCTTTAGCCTACCTTAGCACAAAGATATAAGGAAACAAAGAGAAAGTACCAGCAAAGCTCCAGAGAAAGCCTTAAAGAGCAATGTTAGCACTGCTCTTTAGCGTACATATTTTATTTTGATGTGGTAAGGCAGTAAGTAATAAATAAACGTTAAACGAAGAAAAAAAACAATTGATAAATCTGATACATTTATTTTTTTAATGTTGTTTTCTGTCATATATGTATATTCAGGCTCAATGTATATAATGGCACTTTACAGTGGCCCTGTGAGATCAACTGCAATGCAACACCAGCAAATAGAAAAAGGCTGCAAAAACACGTAAAACACAACGTGTTGACGTTTCTTCATGTTTGTTCTTGATTTCTTAAGTTGCAGTCTGTTTGATGAGCCGTCATATTTATTTTGTTCAACTTAGTAAACAATCCAAATTATAGACACCAAGGAGACAGGTCAGTCAGGCTGATGGAAAAAATAAAGAATCTGGAGCTTTCAGATAAACAATAAGATCCACACAATGGAAAAACATCAATTTTCTTTCCTTTATCCAACTCAGGGTCATTGGAGGGCTCAAGAAACTCGAGAGCAAGAATTGATGATGAAGACAAAGATTGAGGGAGAAACTCAATAAAGACCGTGAGCAGGGTGGGAAAAGAACAAAGGAAGGAAGTAAAAACATGAAAGGCTGCTGACTTTCAAAATAAAGGCAGAAATTAACTAATACAGGGAGGAAGACTAAAAATAGGCTGTAAAAACCTCACCTTTATCACAGAAGTTAGACGCTTTTTTTAGATTTATATTCTATTTTGTCATAAACATATTTTTTACAACCAACTTGTCCAAGATCAAAACATCTATTTGTGTCATTTGTAGGTATATTATTAAAATACAGTACAGTTTACTGATGGCTAGCAGCATCATGAGCTCCACATACAGCTGATTTTAAAAGATCTAAAAAATGGCGCGTGCTTGAACAGAAACACATGTGGGAATTTTCTGAGAAATGCTCGCTCTTAAAATGATCATCAATCTTATTTTAACCATTTGCAATCCAAGCCAGTACACGCTTTATGGCGAGATACCAGTTGTTTCTGCCGTCACCAGTAAGCATTTTACATGGAAATATTAAATGGAGACAGAGCAGATTAACCTGTGTGTGTGTGTGTGTTTATGTTGTGTGTGTGCGTATAATCTGAGGAATGTGTGTGTGGATAGAAATGTTTCTGTTTTCTCAGTCAACCAGAGAAGCAGGTTTAAACACACAAACATACACGGACTTCATTTGGAAATACTTCTGTGTGCGCTTAGCTGGCTCTGTGTGTGGCCTGGGCTGTATGCTAATCATAATTACTATTCATGCACACACACATTCATGGGCAGCATGTGTTTGTGTGTGTATGCGTGTTGGGAGGCTGTGTACCTGTATGATGAGCAATAATAAACCAGAGCAGAGACTCGTGTTCATCTGAAGCTACAAACACAGACAGAGAGGGACCAGGAAAACGGATATGAGAGCAGAAAAAAAATTAATGCAACCAAGCTCTGATCAGACCTAAAGGAAAACACATCCGACTTGTGGAAGAACATTCTTTAATGTTTCATGTAGGCCTCCTCCCTTTTGGCCAAATTAAGATTTTCTGGTTCCAGTAAGTGACGGAAACAGTGGTGAACAGAAGACCAAAATCCAGCTCTCAAAACATCTCCACACAAACCTTTGAGACTGTTTGTGGGTAACATGACCCAACCCACAAAAATAAAAACCACCATGCTGACTGACACCTGACAGTCAAGATAATGAGCCATAGCATGTTCTTAATTATTTTCAGTAGAGAAAGTAATATATGTCAATGAAAACCAAGTCTTAAGGGATCAGTTGGGTTTATTTCCACCTGCTGTATTTCCCATTCATTGGGTCTGTCTTTGAACTCTTCAAGTTCACTGGCTAAGGTTTATCACTCTGTGTGCAGAGCTCACCATTCCCACTGTAAAGGTGTTTATCCAAGAGCCAACCATTCCAGTACAGACTATCTAAAAATGATAATATCCAAAGCTTGTGTCGAGCATGGCTGATGTTCCTAATCCAGATTTGATAATGGTCGTCCATCCATCCATCCATCCATTTTTTTCCCATTTATTCATTGGGTTGGAGCTTATCCCAGTTGTCATAGGGCAGCAGATGTCCAAATCTTGAGCTGACTTTCATTAACAAAATTGTCCTAAATTAGAGTTAGCCTTAATGCCTATGATGACTCATAACCTCTCACAGGATTTTTAGCACAGCCTTTAGTCCAAGTTTTGACCGATCATATCCCAGATTAATATTTCCAACGTAATCGTTTTTGCCCCTGATGTTACGCTTCAAAACATTGAGAGTTAACATTACAAATTTGACTCAATATTTCCTGTTTAGAGGATAAATAGATTAGCTTACTAAGTGTAGCAAGCATTAGCAAGGCTGGGGCTAATCATGCTAACTGATGTGCATCTATAACGCTATAAATCAAAGTACAAAGTAATAAAAGAAAACACTTGTTACATGGACATGGAAGACACAATTATTCGGAGGCAGAATTTAAGCTAAAATGATATTTGATTACTATTTACTATTTAATGTAACAAATTATTTGCTTAACTTCAAGGCAAAGGTTTATTAATTTTCCTATCTCTGTAAATACATTCATTACAAAAAACCGAATCATTACATCAAAACTAAAGTAATCTATGAGAGACAGAAACAAGAAGGCTTGATACAAACCCAGCCACAAATCCAAAAATCCTAACCTGATTGTAGATGTCTGAAAAATCTCTCATCCAATCCCAAACGTCCAAGCTCCATCAATAATAACCTTGGAAAACAGAAAGCATACCAGTTATTGTTGTTCCTGATCGTCCCCCGGACACACACATGTACTCACACACTCAGAACCAGACGGAAGCAATTTCAATTTAATGGTATTTTTCACAATGTGGCAGCTTCATTCCACACACAGTGTGTATAATAGCCACCTGCATCCCAGAGATGGATGAGAGAACCTAATTGAAGCCATGTGTGGACTTGAAGAATGCTCTAGTCTCTGCTGGTGATGAAAGAAAAGAGCAAAAGAGGGAGGCACAGTTAAATGTTTCTTTAATAAACTCAAAAGACGGGGAAAAAAAGATTAAGCTAAACATCAAACTTGAAACCCAAACATTTACGTGAAACACTTTTCTAATATAAAGCTGACATTCCCACAGCTTCTTAAAAACTGCTTTTTTGTAATAGAACTAACATAATTCCCAGTGTAGAGCTGGTTTTCTAAATGTGAAGCAGTTACCAGTCTGGAGATGAAATTTCCAGTTTAGATTATTGGTGTGACTTTGGTGCTATTTGCTTCCCAACATTCCTTGTTTAAAGTATATTATTCCCCAAGGGCAGGTGTTTACCATGCTATATTCCCAATCTAAAGGTTATCATTAAGAGTACAGAGTTATATATAAAGTGTATATACTTCTATATACTTTACACTACAGATGGACCAATCCGATATTACGTATCGGTATCTGTCCGATACTGACGTAAATTACTGGATCGGATATTGGAGAGAAATAAAAAAATGTAATCCGATCCATTAAATAACAAAAAAGCACCTCACAAAATAACCGTAGCACGTGGCAGCAGTATGCCTCACGTGATAGAGCGGCTGTGTGTATTTGTAGCCTCGCTACCAATCCGGCATTTCATTTCCGAGGAAGTGATCCCAGAGAGAAGTAAAGCAAATGTGTAAGTTCGTCTCTGAATGTTTGTAAACCATTGCCGAGTTAAGCTTAACAACCGATATATGGAACGACTGCCTCTCGCTCCCTCCCTCTCCTGCTGCTACTTCAATCATGAAACTGATCAATGATCAGCTGATCGGCTTTTCTGTCACGAGTCCGTCTCTCTTGCTTGTCTATCGCCCACTTCGCTCCAGAAAGAGGAAACCAGCGGCTGAACAACAGCAGCACCTTTAAGCTTGATAATCTGTTGTTAGAATTGATTTAATATTACTTTGCACACCAGGATCCTTTTCTACATACAGTGGGGCAAAAAAGTATTTAGTCAGCCACCGATTGTGCAAGTTCCCCCACTTAAAATGATGACAGAGGTCAGTAATTTGCACCAGAGGTACACTTCAACTGTGAGAGACAGAATGTGAAAAAAAAATCCATGAATCCACATGGTAGGATTTGTAAAGAATTTATTCGTGGTTTTTGCTGGGAGTTTTAGAACCCTATTAGTTAGGTTGCTTAATATTTCTGCTAAGTACTCTTTAAAATACCAGAATAGGGAGGATGGTCCAGGTTTAAGTTTATTAGATTGATCAGTTTTGCTGAACTATGAAATATTTTGGGTGCAGTGTATTTTTTGCATACAGGTATGACAGAATAGCTTTAGTGTTTTTTTTTTAACTTGAGTATGAACTTATACAAAAAGCAGCAAGATATTAAAAAAACAGTTTTATTGATTAAAAAACACTATATCGGATACATATCGGTATCAGCAGATATCCAAATTTATGATATCATTATCGGTATCGGACATGAAAAAGTGGTATCGTGCCATCTCTACTTTACACTATACTCTCAATTTGAGATTTATCAATACTAATATGGGATTTATGTTCAAATTGAGAGTCCACAATTCTCAGTACAGAGATTGTATTTCTAGCCTAGACTTTGCCATTGCCAGTATAACTGGTGCTTCCTGCTACTGGTGACAAATCCAATTGGTTTTTTTTTTGAAACAAACATTATTCTAATTTATAAACATTTTATTGTCAGAAATATTACAGAAATATTTGTTTTCTTCTTTACTGATGTGAAAGGTAATTAATTCAACAAAGTTCAGCAGAACTTTTTAGCACCTTGGCATTTACACACCAAGGGGCGCTGCAGAAGACGCTACATAAGGAAATCTCTCTTTTTCTTCCTCAGAGATCTGAACTTCAACAGCCTGGTGGAGTTTCCCACAGCCATACGATCACTCAGCCACCTCAAGGAGCTGTGAGTCTCAACCGACTGATTGAAAAAGGCATCTGTTTATCCACAGCAGACATGGCTAGCTCAGGTTCTCCGGTTTAGCAAATTTTAGCATATGAGGCAAGATGTGGACAGCATCTTATGCTTGACTGTTTACATATTTGATGAAAAAGAAAAAAGGACAAAATCAATAAAAAAATTTCCCTGAAAGTTAGTTCAATCAATCACGACTGTCATCAAAATAACGAGAAGGGCGAGGGAAGCTTCCCAGTAATAATGATGAAATGAAGGAAGGAACTTTTATAACAACACATGGTGGAAACTAATTTCCTTTATCTTCCCGTTTAGCGGATTCCATAGCAACAACATCCAGTCTATCCCGGAGCACGCCTTCACTGGGAACCCTTTACTGAACACCATGTAGGTACAACTAATAACAGATTCAACAGATTGCAATATTTTTTACTTCCTGGTTCCAAAATTAATGAGGATAAAATCAATAATCTGCTAAATTCATCTGTTATTTTTTATATCCTTAAGATAGTGACAGTCATGAATGATGATCCTTCTTCTTACTCCGTTGTCACCTTGATAAAAACTTTGCTGATGAGTTTTGTTGAACTAAACATGATGTTTATGCTCGGTGATAATTATTAGTGATAATAATTTTTTTTAAAAAGATCATGAAACATGTTTTATTATGTTTTAGGGTGGGGCATGCAGAGCCCCTCGGTTTCTCAGTTCGATCCCCTGTCGTATGAGAAATCAAAAAGCTACAATAGCATGGTGGCTGTCTCCATGTTTATATCCAGCATCTTAAGTAATTTTGCTAACCTCTGTTTAACACTTGTTAGCTTCTCACTGCAGCCTGAGATGAAAAACGTGTTTTTGTGGATGTTTTGCAGATTTTTTTATGACAACCCAATTCACTCTGTCGGACGCTCGGCCTTCCAGAACCTACCAGAGCTTCGCATGCTGTGAGAAACACTCAAATTCAACACACAAATAACACAGCACAGCACTTTTATAGATTTAACTAAACCTGTTAAGTGCTTCAGTATGTTTTGGGACTTTTCTGCCTGACAAACAATAGAATAGAGACATTTTTACTTCTGCCTAATCAAGATCAGAGACATAAATAAGTCTCAAAGCAATGAGTCAGTTAAAACTACTGAATCTTTTCTAAATATTCTTGAATCTGAATTTAGATTGAACTGTAAGGACCTTCACCTTCACACCAGAAACTCCTTCCAGCCATTCAAAGAGGAGGCTGGCATAACATAAACTCCTCGAACTTTATGAGCCGATAATATTCATAAAGGTCCAAATGATCATTTCTAGACAAACAGGCTTAAACTAAAAGTGAAACTGATATCAAGGAGCAATTTTTTAAACATGTCTACATAAATATGGGAACTTTCTTCCATTATTAGAAGTCAATAAAAGGAGCAGGGAATTTTACCCCCCAAAAAAAACAAGAAAACAACAGGTATTTTAGACATCTGTCCAAAACATCTGCAAAACTACATTTATATTGTTACTTATTAGGCAAAAACAAACTGCATTCCAAATTTAAGCCAACACACTGCACTTGAAAGCATAACATTCAACAAATTAAAATATATATTTTTTCTGTTCAGGAATGCAAGTAAAGTATTTAAATATTTAAGCAAGTATTTAAGAATTACCAAGCTTGTTCATACAGGCTGATTAACCGATTACAGAAACATAAAACGTGATTTCAGTAATTACCAATACTGTGCATTTAGGATAGCTATGGCATATCCTTCCATTGGGTGGTGCGCTAATAAATTTATTAATCACTGTACATCTTCTGTTCGATTGATGGATGTTCATTAAACATGAATAAAGTTCCAAATAAGATGAGGCAATAATGCCCATGACCCAAATTTCTGTCTAACAATCTTGTCACAGATATGTATATTATCAGTATTACATAATTTCTGCTCTGGATTTCCGGTCAACACGTTAAGGATGTGAGATAGTTGTTTCTTTTTTATTTCTTTCAACACGGCACCTGAAGACATTTTGCTGGACCCTTCATGCAGCATCACAAGTCCTTAAGTTATCTTTATTTCAGGAAAACAAATTACATTTTTCTGATTTTGTTTTAGGAATATATCATTAGTAAAATCTTTCAAAACCAAGCTGTAAATGCACTCCATTCACGCTCCAAGACCAGTTTCAGTAGTGCCACAGAGATATACTCTGAAGGTAGAGCATGGCAGCAGCTATTACAAAGTTAGCCACCTCTTGTAGGACCATCAAGGATGATCAAAATGCCTGCTGGCCTTTCACAGGCCCTTAGTATGGTAGAGGTATCTTCCATTGCCTCAGAAGTTTCAGCTCTGCATCAAAGCAAAATGGAATGACAACATAAGATGCTGGACCAAAATGTCTTACATCTGGATGTATGGATGGCATAAAGCAGTAGCTGTGGAGTCAAAGAGATGTCCATCTGCCCTTTCCTTCAGCCACTAAAGACAGATTCAGTGGTTTCCAATGAACAGATCCATAAACTGAGTTTAAATACCATCCAAAGCAATGGCCGACTGTAGCAGAAGGAGAGCACCAAGACTGAAAGGCAAGGTTTACAAGATGGTAGTGAGACCTGCTGTGATGTTTGGTTTGGAGACGGTGGCACTGGAAAAAAAGACAGGAGGCCAAGCTGGTGGTGACAGAACTATGGAAGTGAAGGAGGACATGCAGAGGGTGGTGTGGCTGAGGAGGATGGGGGGTTTGGGTGAGAGTGGGTTAAGTGATTCCCTGTGGTGACCCCTGAAGGGAGCAGCTGAAAGAAGAAGAAGCAGCACTGATAAACTGAAGTTGAAGCTTCTGTCTTTGAACCTCACAGATCCGCCCCATGACAGATCCAAGTGTTGACAGCTTTAGATGAGAAATATCAAGTAATCGCTGAGCATATATGACATGCAGACTCAACCTCCCTGTTGCCCTTTTGTTCAGTGCAGATGTTAATTACGCAAATAATGAAACGCAGTAAATCATTTTCTGCTTCTCTTAGCTTAAACGCTCTTTCCGTGTCCAACTCTCAGATCTCTGAATGGAGCTGCAGATCTCACTGAGTTTCCAGATCTGACGGGAACCAAAAGCCTGGAGAGCCTGTAAGTGACACGCACACACACACACACACACACACACACACACACACACACACACACACACACACACACACACACACACACACACACACAGGAATGTTTCATATCCGAGTGTGTTTCTGAGAGCTGAACACCCCAAATCACACTGCTGTTATTAATACACAGCAATTATTATTCTATCTGACAGACTGTAACTTTATTTTTCTGCAGCTCGGCGTGAAATTAAAACCCTTCTTTCTCCTTGTTGTGACCCACTTTTCCGTGTCACAATAAACACCTTGGCTGTGTTTATTTTCTTGTCTTTTTCCATTTAAGCTCATTTCTGAAAGCAGTGTGTATTTAACAGTAACCTCACGCTGAACCAGTAGGTGGAAATAAAAAGTCCAACCAAACAAACCGTCCCACATTCTTCCATTTGACCCCCTCCAGTGTTAACCCCCCTCTCCAACATCCTGTTTCATCCTGTGAATCCAAATTCTGCACGTAGCTGCTTTTCTTTAATCAGACTTTTCCATATTGATGATTTATTTTTCATATAATGAGCTTGGACCGCTCACCGTATTACTCATTACTGTACTGGCTTCATTTCAGTCATGTGGATAAGGGAGTCATTCCAACCTTAATGCAACTTCAAAGCACCTCAACACATGGCTGTAAAGTGTAATGCACTGTGGACGCCCCTGGACACATCACAATGTTTCTACATGCTATTTAACAAGCATATACAGTTTATTTTACACAATTTACAATACAATATACCCAAACATGTTGTGTACTAACCTGTTTCCAAAAAAAACAAGACTACAATAAATTGAAAATGGTTCAAAGACAACAATAACTTAATTTCAGATTTAATCACTTTCTTAAAGGCTTTACAGGCCAAAAGAATCTGTGTTTGGCAGATTGTTTTTTTTGTTGTAACAAACTTTCTAGCAATAAATCTTATAGCACTAGGAAGCCTGTTTATTTCCCCTTTTCCTCTGATGTGGAGCCACATTTTCAAGGAAAATGCATCTGTGGGTTGCCCCCATGAAAAACTCAGATCTTCTTTGCCAGTGCCAAACATCTTATTCTGCTACCGACTCTTGTCTGGTGTCGTTTACTGGATTGGATGAGTGAAGTCTGAAGAAACAATTTGTTCATTAAACAAACAGGTAGCATGTGGAAGTACCATGTGCAGCTACGACAGCCTGGCACCTCCTCGTCATGCTTGTCACGAGCTTGGACACGCACTGCTGAGAGATGACATCCCATTCTTCAACTAGCATTTGCCGCAAGTCGGTCAGTGTGGGTGTGTTTGTCACTCTGACAGGAGCAGCACAGCCAGGCTGATCTCACAAGAGTTCAGTGGGGTTGAGGTCAAGACTGCAGGCAGGTCGTTACGTCCTCTCCACTCCCAAATTCTGGATGTGGTCTCTGATAAACTCCGCTCTGTGGGGGCAAATACTGTCATCTTGGAGTATAGAGTTTGGTCCCAGACTGTGGAGATATGGGATTGCTACAAGTTGCAGAACCTTATCTCAATGTCTTTCTGCTTTAAGATTGCCTCCAACACCTGGAGTACAATAAACTCAAAACAAAAGCCAAAAGCAGAATAAGCTGTTTGTCATTGGCAGAGAAGATTTGTCAATTTTTTCATGGGTGCAAACCACATACTCAACTCTGCTGCTCAACCAACAAATTCATTTCCTTACAAGTGTGGCACCATTTAAGGGGAAATAAACAAGTTTTTCAACAGTATAACATTTACTGCCAAGAAGCACTGTCACAATAAAGAAATAATCAACCAAACACAAATTCCCTTACTTCTTGTACCTTATTTAATGTTAAAAATTAAAAAATCTAACAGTTTTCCTATTTATTTTTTTTAAACGTCACGATCAGGCTGAGAAAGTTGTATAATCCTACTTAAAAAACAAATGCATCCAGATGAAGACCTTGCTTATTTACGCAAGACCATGCCATCCTCCATGATGGTATTGCAGAGGCATTAGTGCCTGTGGGGGGAGTATCTTGTTCATCCGTGACAGCAGCATTGATGTTCAACGGTTTCTACAGACTTTGAAGAAACATATGTCACCACCCAGATTCCCAGCATCTCTGTACGAGAAAGACGTGCATATTTCAGGATAGCAATACCAAACCACATTCTGCATGTATCCCAGCCCTTTAAAAACATCTGGAACAATATGAAACTAAATATATGACAAAGGCAGTCCAGATCTATGGAGCAGCTAGCTAACTTGCAACAAGCAAGAACTCTTTTTAAAGAAGGTCGAAGGCATCACACTGTGAAATATTCCCTGGCACATTCTTTTTAAACGTGTTGCTGATGATAAATTTGTAATATGAATGTAATATCTGTAAGGGGAAAAAACTTAAAAATTCCAAGTTTTAGCATTTTATCTTTTAGGTTGTTTCATTTTCACAAGATTCACAGCCCTGTTTCTTCTTATTAGAAACAGGGCTGTGAATACATAACACATTTTTAATGTACTTCTAAATTGCTCCCGTGGAAAACTAGTTCTGTTTTATCTCTCTGTGTGTAGGACTATCACCGGAGCTCAAATCACCTCATTGCCCAGTTCGGTTTGTGAGCAGCTTCCAAAGCTGCAGCTGCTGTGAGTCCAAACACAACAATTACATCCACATCTCTGCATGTCTCTGAACACTGAACTCAGGCTGAAGGTGGTCCCTGAAGGCCCTGTATATCATCAGGGACTATTCATGTCTGTCCATCAAATCATATCTGCTGTTGCTTCATTTATTTCAGATATTTTTTTAAGTCTTGGCTTGTATGCTGGGAGCTGCTGTGATGTGTTCAGTGTGTATAGGAAATTACGGTGCTGACAGCTTCAACTCACTCTCTCCCTCTGCAGCGATCTCTCCTATAATCAAATCCAGACTCTTCCCAGCTTTTCCGGCTGTGAGAGCATTCGAAAAATGTGAGTTTAATGTTCATTTTACATTTAATTAAACTGTTCTTCTTAATGTTTTATTGCCTTTTTTGGGAGGGTCGGATATAGCTTATTTTTTGCCCGTGAAGCTTTTAAGACACAGTTATTAAATCTGAAGTTACCATAACAATCAATAAAGTACAGACAGCTGTGCATTGTGGGAATAATTATCACCCTCATAGTCTATTTCTGACCAATCAGGTCATTCAGGAAACACTTGCTGTAAAACAGATTCTTTAGTGATGTAATGGAAACAACGATGGCTAATATGTGTGTGTACATGTATGTCTGTTTTTGTGAGGACCGCGGTGAGTTCTGGGCCTTGTGAGGACATTTTGCACAGTGAGAGTTGAGAGTTTGTACAGTTCAGGGCTTCAGATTTAGTTTTCGGGGGATATGAGTTAGATCAAGTGGCACCCCCCATTTTATCTATTATTTAGCAGGTACAGTATGTGTGCCCATGTGAAGCACCCATACAGCTTATGGATACAACTAATCAATAATAATAATAATAATGATAATAATACATTTTATTTGAGGGCGCCTTTCAGAAACCCAAGGTCACCTTACAAAAAACACAATTAATAAAATGAACAGTAGTCATAAAATACATAAAATAAGTTAAAATTACAAAACAGAGAACTGGGGTAATATGAGCACTTAACGGAGTGCAAGTTATGACCCGAGCTACAGAATTTTGAAGAAGTTGGAGTTTATGAAAGGACCTTTTAGGGAGACCAAATAGGAGGGAATTACAGTAATCAATACGGGACGTAATAAGACTATGGACAAGGATGGCAGCAGCATGAGGAGTAAGGAAGGGACAGAGTCGGTTAATATTACGTAAAGCAGACCGGGTTATGTAATTAATGTGAGACTGGAATGAAAGAGTATTATCAAGTATGACACCCAAACTCTTAACCTGAGGGGAGGGAAGGGTAGGAGCATTTTCAATGTTAATGGAAAAACTGTGGGATGTGGTTAAGATAGATGGTGTACCAACAAGTAAAACTTCAGTTTTATTACTGTTAAGTTTGAGAAAATTGGAGGAGAACCAGGATCTAATCTCAATAAGACAGTTTGAGAGGGAGGTAGGTGGGAGAGATGAATTGGGTTTAGAAGAAAGGTAGAGCTGGGTGTCATCGGCATAACAGTGAAAATTGATATTATATTTTCGGAATATATAACCAAGAGAAAGCATATGAATAATGAATAAAAGAGGCCCTAATACTGAACCCTGGGACACACCAGCAGAAACAGGATGGAGAGTTGAGGAATGGGATTTAAATTAAAGGATATTTAAGGATAAACTGAGTGCGGTCTGAGAGATAGCAGGTAAACCAGGCAAGGGGGGTGTGACTAATACCAATGGATGCTAACCGGTTCAGGAGAGAAATGGTATCAAACGCCGCACTAAGATCAAGAAGGATGAGAATGGATAGGAGACCAGAATCAGCTGCCATCAGAAGGTCATTGGTAATTCTTAACAGAGCAGTTTCTGTGCTATGACTGGGGCGGAAACCAGATTGAAATTGTTCATAGAGATTATGGTCATTGAGATGTAAATGAAGCTGGGCAGCGACAACTTTTTCAAGAATTTTTGAAATAAAGGGGAGATTTGATATAGGGTGAAGATTATCAAAGTTATTGGGGTCTGCACCAGGCTTTTTGAGAATTGGGATAACAGAAGCCTTTTTCAGTGCTTCAGGAACAATCCCAGTGTTCAGGGAGGAATGAATAATATTGGTTATGAGAGGTGCTAACAAGGGAAGACAGGCTTTAACTAACACAGTAGGGAGAGGGTCAAGTTGACAGGTGGATGACTTAGATTTTTTAATGAGATTAGATACGTCAGTTATGGAGGGAAGAGTAAAGCTTGAAAATAACTCACAGGAAGACAGTAGGGGAACCAGGAAGTCTACTTCAGAGTCAGGAGCTCCTAAAGAGTTAAGTTGACGGTGAATGTCTGAGATTTTACAAGTGAAAAAAGAGAAAAAAGAGCACAAGAGAGTTGCAAAAATCAACAGAATACATGTGGGAGGAGAATGTGTCTGGAGGTTTTGTAATTTTACTGAACAATGAATAGAGGGACCTGGAGTTACCTTCATTAAACCAACCAGACTAGCTGGCATTTCTCCACACACTCCAGCCTTTCATCCAAACCTTCTCCATAAACCATGTTTCATTTACAGCCCGAGAACTCAGGTTGATGGAGCGGCATGTGAATGCATCATATGAGCGATGGTCCTCTCAAAGATAGAAATACAAACATGTGTGTGTTTTTCAGTGATCTGCATCACAATGTGGTAGAAAAACTGGAGGAAAACACATTCGCTGGTCTGCTATCACTACGCTCACTGTAAGCATGCAAACACACACGCACACACACACACACACACACACACACAGACACACATCGCCAATTTAATTGGCCAGCAGATCCTGAGCAGAGATCCCTCTGTAAGTATTTCCAAATGGAAACTCACTTAGTCATCCAGGTGGTCCGCTTGTGGATGGGACAGGTTTGATGCTATGGTTTGGAACAAAGACAAGAATCTGTACAGCACTACACCTGATACTACAGCTCATACTAACACTACACTTAGGACTATTAGGGTTAGGGTTAGGACTATTTGCAGCCTCCAGTATTACAGCATCTCAAACTGAGAAACGAGACATGCCTCTCTTAACATTACTGCTAATTTTATTATGGTATTACAGACGTAAGAGTATTATGTGCACAGTTTCTTTTATTCTGGGATTAGAAACAAAGACCTGCTGTTTCGTAGGCCTGCGGTGCTTTCGCTTTAATCCGAACTAACAGCCTACGCAACAGCAGAGATCAGGTCAGCGTACAAAGTTTACCAACAGATTAAAGTGGAGTAAACAAAACTGGACAAAAAATACAGAGAAGGTTATGTGTCTGCACACAAGGTATTCATAGGCTAAAATACAATCATGAAAAATTCAAAAGAAGATGAAACGCATTGATTTTTTACATATTTCCACAAACCCTGCAGACTGGGTTGACAACCAGAAGAACATCAGAGTTCTTTCTGTTAAGGAAAAAGCAACTAAATCTCAGGCACCACGGCTAGTATTTAGCAGAACTAACTTCTTGTAGATTTAACTGACATATTTTTTATTATCATAAATCAGTATTTCTGATCACATGACTGCTGGTTTGTTTTCTGACTTCATGTTTTTCTATCCTGCAGTGATTTGTCCTGGAATCGACTGTCATCAGTGAAGCCAAACTCGTTCTCTGCTCTCCCTGCTCTCACCAAACTGTGAGTTCTTTATCTGTCTGAACATTGGTTAGTAGTTTTGAAACCATTTTTTAAAAATTCCTTTTATAAAAATTAGATAGCGTAGTAGTGGAGAGTGGACAGGAAAGCAGGGAGAGGAAGTAGACAAAGAAGCGCAGCACAGGTCGTTCACAAACTCGTGAGCTGAACGGGTGCCTGGAAAACCATTTTTGATTGAAAAGTTGAGGAAGCACGTTAAAACAGCTGCTAAATTTTCAGCAAATATGTTCAACTGCCCTTAAATATGTCATTTTAAGTTGAAGATTTGTGGTTTGTGTGAGATTGTAACCTATAGATGTCCAGGAGACGGGAAAATGGCCTGTTTTCCTTAAATTTATCTGAATTAGTTATAGAATATAATTAACTGGTTTCCACACTGGTTTCCTCTGTTTTTGCAGTGACTTGTCATCCAATCAGCTTTCCTCTCTGCCTCTGAGTGGCCTGCAGAGTTTGACTCACCTGCGTCTGGCTGGAAACCAGCAGCTGATGGAACTAATAGCCCAAGAGGATCTGCCTCGAGTCAGGTGGGCATTCACTCATAAACAAAGGAAGACATATTTGTATTAAGAGACGTCCACGTACCACCAGACTGTGATGCAGGACCTCCAACATGGTTATCAGGAAGCAGACTTATCCACAAATCTGTCCTGCAATGCAAACACTGCTGATGTGATTTAGGAAAAGGTCTGAATTAACAGCCACTTTGCTGCTGATTAACTCCTGTAGTGTTTAGATGTCACACACACGCAGATTCACACACTCACTCACACACACAGTGTAATCTGTCTCCTCCATCTCTGATGGAAAGCATCTAAAGGGACATTCCACTGAACAGCAGGTGCAATAAAATGAATTTATTTGAGCCATGTTTGGACAGATAGAGGTGTTTATCACTGTGTGCGTCTGTGTGTGCTCAGGGTGATGGAGCTTCCCTACGCCTTCCAGTGCTGTGCCTTCATCTCCTGTGAGCGGAGAGGTGGAGGTGCAGGAGGTTTGTCCTGGGAGAGAGAGGAAGCAAGAGACTCAGCTGGAAGAGATGCAGCTATTCTTTCCAGCCAAGGTGAACCCCAACACACAATGGAAGTTTTCACCTGAGGAACCAAATGATTACATACACCAGGCATAACATCATAACCACTGACAGGTGACATGAATTATACTGATATCGCTTAATCATGGCAAGTGAACATGCCGTCTTCAAATTTTATGTGACCTCACAACTTACAGGTGTTAAAGGATGCTGCTAAAATCTTGGTGCCAGATACCTCAGCACATCTTCCAGGTTGGGTCAGGGTGGTTTTGACAGCACTAGGGGGACAGATGTTATGTTATGCCTGATCAGTGTATTAATAAGAGGTAGACATAACTACTTGCTGGTTTGTGGGCTTCACATTTTAAGCCTCTGCTTTAGCTTTAACTTCATGGAGACAGCTGTCCGCCTCTTTATCTTGAGCCAGAGGTGATCAAGAGGTGAGCAAGAGGGTGAATTCAGACAACACTAACTGTTTTGCTTCGGAAGCTGCATTCATTTCAAGTAAAAGACCAAAACCAGAGCACACTCTTTTTGGATAGTCTATTTGGATAATTAACTGTACAGCAAACATATTATTTGTTGGTTAATTCCATTAGAAATTCTCCAAAAGGCTCCATGAGCACAAATACAGTCCAGACTGCCAGTTCATGGAATCCAGTTAATGGACCTAGCAGAGAGCTAGCATGTCACTAAATTTTAAGTCTCAATTTCCCCCGGACTGGAAATTTTTCTATAGATGCCACAACTGTTTAGTAGCACGCTTTAAATGTGTTTATTACTGCTGTAAAGTTGGATATTTTAGCATGGGAGACTATGGGAACTGACACGCTTTTGGAACTGCCTCAAGTGGCCACTAGAGGAACTGCAGTTTTCCGCTTCATGTTTCAGTGGCAGAGGTTGCACCTTATTTAACTCCTCAGAAAACCCTTCCTCGGGGTACCCCCTTTAAGATGGGACTTAGAACACTGGACAGTGTTAGTTTGTTTCTATTTTTTTGTCAATCAAAACTACAACATGGAGCTTGTTAAGCATTTATAGAAAAAAAGGGGAAGAATCCAGCAGAGATTTGAGGCACTCCTCTACACAGGTCAGCCCTAAAATTTTATTCAGGTCATCATTTTTCTTCATTAGATACAAAACTGTTTTTTTTTAAAAAGAAGCTTGGTCAGAGTGGAAAGCAGGTAATGAATGGGTGGAAAGTGGAAAGTTCCATGAGCTTTATGTAAGATTTAATATGAGGTGTAATCAAAATGTCCCATAAAAATAAAAATATAAAGTTTCCAGTTTCAAATTTGGCTGATCACCAGTTCAAAGTTGTTTTTTCATTCAGCTTTGACTTAGGGATGCTTGTTTTTCCACTAAAAGTAGAAATAAAACCAACGTACTGCTGTCCTCACTGTGTCTCTGCAGTAGATCAAGATTGGGAAGATTTCCTGATGGAGTTGGAAGATGAGCCCAAACCCCAACACTCAGTCCACTGCAGCCCGGCACCAGGTACCAAAAACCCCTGTCTGTCAAATTAAAACACAATAAACACACATCTGTTATATGAAAATTAAGGAAACACAACTCTGAAACAGATTTTATTAGTTTTAGAGAATCAAATCAACAGCACCTCTATGATAGCTGAGTCTTTATCATCAGTGCTACATTACCTATGAGGATTAATTACTTAAATCTTTATCTGTGAGAAAAATCTCAGCTCTACATTTCTACATTTTAAAAACAACTCAGTTGCACATAAGAGCTTAGAGGCACACTTCTTTGGCTTACAATCATTTCTGTATATCCATATCTTATATCTTTGTTTTAATTAAAAATAAATACTTGTTTTAAATGTAAAACACCAGAGGGCGCTGCAGGAAGGGACTTTTATCATTACAGAAGCATAAATACTAGTTGTGTGTACAAAAACATTTAAAAGATCGTGTTAATGGTTTATGTTTCCTGCAGGACCTTTCCGTCCCTGCCTCCACCTGCTCGGCAGCTGGATGATCCGTGGTGGGGTTTGGCTTATCGCAGCAATCTCATTGGTCAGCAACAGTCTTGTCGTCCTTTCAGTCTTCTTTTCTCCAGCCACTTCTCTCACTCCCCCCAAACTACTGATTGGCTTACTTGCCCTGGTGAATGGCCTGATGGGAGTGTGGAGCGGCTGGTTGGCGGCAGTGGACGCTTGGACATTCGGGAGCTTCTGGAGGTAGGACACCAAACCAGAACAGACTGGGGACTCTGGGTATCACTCGAGGGATTTAGGAGGAGATCAAGGAGAAGGGGGGATATACTGTATGTATTAAGGAAATTAGGGATTGATTATTAGAGGAATTTGGGACTACTTTTCCAAAGAGTGTTTTTAATTACCTTAAAATCAGTCGGATTAGAATGCTTTGAAAGCACTGTGGATTACAGGGACCTTGGGCACACAGGAATCCAGACAATGACGTAATTTTTGGGGACTCGTGAGACATTGTGGATTTATTCTGGAAGCAGGGAACAGTTGATTTCTGAGATTCTCAAAAACAGGCAGGGTAGTGATAGATACAGTGAGAGCACTCTGGAGTCTTAGGACAAGCTTGTCATTCCTATTGGCATGAGAAGCTTGCCAATAGGAACCTTATAGATAAACAATAAAATACATGTATCACATCTGTCAGAGAGACTACCCATCTGTTGTATATAAGATGTAGTGATGAGTACTAAACCTGAGTGTATAGTGGTGAACAAAAACAAAACAATCGAAGATTTTATGAGTGGAGACAGATGTGTTTTGACATTGTATGTTCCAGGTACGGGGCAAAGTGGGAGAGCAGCTTCCTGTGTCGACTCAGTGGGTTCCTTTGTGTGTTTGCGTCACAGACCAGCCTCTTCCTCCTTACCGTTGCAGCTCTAGAGCGATGCGTGGCCACCACTGTAGGACACAGCAAAACTGCTAGCAACAGTGGTGAGGAAACATATATGTAGATCCAGCAGCTTTTATTTACCCTCTACACCAACATTATTGTCTCTACCACCCAAATGTGTCCAAGTCGATTTTTACAAAGCAACACAACTATTTTATATGCCACAGATATAACATATTTTTTATGCACATTACATAATTTCATGTGAAAAAATTATGTAATTTTTTTACATAGATGACACAGTTCTATATGCCAAAACTGTACATTTCATCATGTTATATATTCAAAATCTGCAAAGCTTATTTTTATGCAGATGACACTGTTCTTATATCCAAAAACATCAGGCATCACCAAACTCAGAGATAAAAATTAAAGCCACCAAACCCTAATTGAATTTTAAAGAAAGTGAACTTGTATGATTTTGGGGAACTAATTTCACCAAAGTGATGACATTTTGTGTTTTGATGCATGCTGCAGGTAAGTAAATCCCAAAAAGCTGATTCTGTTCATCTGGATGTAGCGCTTTCAGATGGAGACCAGTGACCATTGATCAGTGGCCATGAGTACCTCAGAGAGAGTTGGCTGCAATCACAGCATTGTAAGATGGTGAAAGAGGTGCCCTTAGGCCCCCTCCTCGACTTAGGTCTTTCCCTTTTTACATAAATGGCCTCCTTGACTCTCCGCTCACACCAGCGTTCCTCCCTGTCCAGGATGTGTGCGTCCTTATCATTGTTCATTCAGTGGGTTAGTTTCCATCATTATTCAAAGGTACTGTTTATAAGGTTGTGGAAACCTGCAGTCAGCTGAGACTGAAGAAGTCACTTGTATGTGTGATGAAACGCTTCTCCCACTGAAAACGCTACGTCCAGATAAACAGAATCAACTTTTCTGTCCAGATGACTTTTGGCTTCATGATTAATAAAAATAGCCTAAAAGACATTCTTTGCTTAAACTCATCTTTAACAGCTCATCAGTACTTTAATTTGGATATTGACTTTAACATGTCTACATGTTTACTGTCTACATACAGTTTTCAAAGCAAAATTTTTTTTGTCATTGATATCCAGCACATATTATTATTTTCGTCTGCCAACATTCAGACACTCTTAAAAGTTGATTTCTGATTTCACTCTTTTTTTTTCTTTTTAAAAAAAATCCAGGTCACTCTTCATCGCCGTTATCCTTCCGTGTTTCCATCTGTCTGTGTTTCCTGTTGGGCTTCACTGTCACAATGCCCTCCCTGGTGGCCGGACACAGCAGCACCTCTCTCTGTTTACCGCTACCTTCCTCATCATCATCGTCGTCCTTAGCCTTCTCCGTGTCTCTGGTGCTCTTCGACTCCCTCTGCTTCCTTCTCATGACGTTCTCCTACACTCATCTCTACTGTCGCGCCCACAAGACTCCACCCAGCTCAGAGGAGGAAGCAGCATTGACGCGACATGTGGCTTGGCTGCTCTTCTCTGACTGCCTCCTCTACCTCCCTGTTGCCTTCCTTACGTTCTCCTCCCTCCTGCGCCTACCAGCCGCTGGACCAGAGGCAGCGAAGGGGGTTCTGCTGCTTGTTGCCCCACTGCCAGCCTGTGTCAACCCTCTGCTCTACCTCCTCTTCAACCCGCTCGCCAGGGAGGAACTGGCCGCACTGGCCAAATGCACCTGCAAGGGCGTGGCACTACTGAAGCTACGCAGGCCGAGAAGAGGAGGCGGCGGAGCTGGAGGTCTGAGGCCATGCACACTGGATTTAGCGTACGACGAGGATGCAGAGAAACAGTCATGTGACTCGACGCAGGTGCTGGTACTTGTCGGAGGTGTCAAAGAAGAAGACGAGGAAGTGGGACAAGGAAAAGCAAAGAGTGACGCACAACATTTAGCGACACTTCAATAAACTGAACACAAACACAAAAGGTTTCAAGTCTCACTTGACAAAAGGTAAATAAGAAAACGTTGTGCCAGCTGGTCACTGCAATCAAAGAGCCCCTGATTAGCTGTAACTAACTATAAAGTAAAGTATTATTAAGTGTAACAGATGACCAAGCCCTGTTTGGATGGGATTTCTTCATGTAGGGAAATCAGCTGATTTAGTGTAATTTTCTGTGAAAAAAAGTGTGTCCCAGGTCCTGTTTTACTTTATCTGTCCTGTCCTAATGGGTTTAAAGCAGTGACCAACATTTAATACAGTCACAAATTATTTTCAGACACACAACCATGAGAATAATGAAAACTGATGGCTGCAGAAGGCACATCAAGGCTTTGTCAAGTGAGACAAAACCAACACAAACATGTACCGTATGTATAATCCACAGCAGACTGACTGACAGGACTGTGAGGCAGCAAATGTAGCAAAGGATGGTGAAAGGAAATGAAGGGTGCTCACCATGAACTCCCCACCAGTTTCTGTTGTTGTCTACCTTCTCCACCATCTTTTTTTTTCTCCTGCAGCAAACTGTCCAAGGCAAAGGCAAAACTCTGAAGAAGTACAAATTAGGAAAAGCAGGAGAAGATGGGACCTATGTTTGGTCCGTTAATCTTATTGACGAGGACAGACACCCACACACAGAAACACACGCATTATCAAGGGTATAAATTCAGCAGCTTTTATTTTGAAATATGACACAATTTACAGCGCAGTGTTACCAAATGTTGCCCCGCATGCTTCTGGTAACAGCTCATGTTTTCGCGGGTGTGTGTGAAAAGTGCAGCGTCCTTGTGAGTGTCGTCACAGTCCATCCTGAAAACAGGCGTCAGGAGACGGAGAGCTGAAGCTCGTGTTCAACACCTGGGAAAAACATCACAACTGGTCCTCCAAACGGAGTAAACCATCTCCTCTCCCAATCATGAGTGTTCAAATTAAACATGGTCGCATTATGATGTCAGAATACTGAATGTAAGAGTGCGAGCAGGACACAAGATGAGCTTCGGGCTGCAGTAAGGGTCATCAAAACTTCTAGTGTGAGTTAACAGCTCATGCATGATTCATAATATTCGCACAGTCACTGCAGCTTTAAAGGTTAATGATGCTAGTAAATGAAAGGGGGACACCTGGTGTTTCAGGTGCAACTCGCTCTAGATTGTGTTCCAGGTGGTAAGTACTTAAAGATTAAAAGACTTGGGATCATAGGAATAAGAAACAGAAGGTTCATATTGAACCAAGTGTCCTGTGGCAAATGATTCAGCATGGAGGAATGTACCTTTGAGCCCTTAATCCACCTTAAACAGGCTAAATCTGTAAAACATGCTTTCTCTCTCGATTTAAGCCTTGTCTACTGTCTCCATTTGACACTTTTAACTCTCCAAATGGGTTTACATTAGAAAGATCCGATCTCATGTACCTTCAGTAATCAGGAGCATTTACACTTCTTGTTTTGGACTAAGGAAGCATAATTTTACCCAGATGTACAAAAGTAATTTACTTGAGCAAAAGGATGCTGCATGTGTGTGTGTGTGTGTGTGTGTGTATGTACAGTAAATGTGTGTACATATTGTTGTAAATACAAGCTACTGTGACAATCTTTTTCTTTCTGTGTAGACTGTGAGAAATCTTTCATTTTTTAATGTTTGTTCATTTTGGCCCAATGTCAACATTTGATTTTCTCTTCAGTTTAATTTATACTGTCATACATGTGCACCTCAATGAGCATTATTAAGCTGTCATAGATTTCAATCCGTGAATTCATCCATTCTTTTTTTCTTTTCTTGTAAGTAATTTGAAGTCAGGTTTGCGGTGGCGACAGATTGACCTCTAAACATCCACCAGGTCACTGGTGAAACGCTTACTGCTGGCGCTAGGGTTCGGTTGTAGTTTAGCCAAATGCTAAACAAGCTCACTTAAAGAAACAAGATGCTGCCTTTCAAATTAAATGTTTTACCTTCGTTCACTTCTGTTTCTACGACTTCTGCAGAGGTGAAAATTCCAAATAAAAGTGTAGATGTGAATCTGAACTTAACCCTAAATAGTAGACTGTTCACAACAAGTTAAGCACTACAGTCCAGATGGTCATTCCCAGGTCTAGAAAGTGGTCTGGTAAATCAGAAATGTTGCCTTTAGGCTCAGATTCCTCTGAACCACAACAGTCCTCTGCATTAGTCCTCTGTACTCTGCCTCCTGTCAACCTCACACTTCATTTTACCCTCATTGTGAAGATCCAGGGAAACTACTTCCACTGAGGCAACAACTGTCCACTGCTAGCTGTCCCAAATCAACTGAATCAATCAAAAAGATCTCGTTTGTACTTTGACATTTACACCATTCAGTATCCACTGAGCGGTTTATTTGGTTCATTTTCCGTGTTTGGTGTTTCCATTTCAAGTAAAGTCTGTAACATTTTGGCCTTACAATTTTTGTAATTTATTTTTTTTCATCACATGTTTCTAAGCAAGCCTTTAAAAATGCTCCTCACCGACCCCAGTTAGCTGAGGTGAAGCCTGGCAGCTACAACCATCTATATGTGTATCCACCTGCCAAAGAGGCCACACCCATAGCAGCAGAAACTTAGTAAGCCTTAATAAAATTTGAACAGGTGAGTTACAAAAACATTCTCCCCACTTACAGTTATTATGAAGGGGGAAATTATCTATAGAGACCAACAAAAACATGTTTGTTTCTGCTGTAAAGCTGGACGTGTTAATGTGGGAGCTTATGGGGTTTACTCACTGCTAGAGCCTCTAGTGGACATTAGAGGAACTGCAGATTTTAGCTTCACCTTTGAGCTTAAGAAGCTGCTACTTGGTTTTAACTTTCAAACAAATGAAATGACTGTGTGTAAACTGGGTTTCAGATAATGATATTTAAAGTAAGTGTGCTGCATGGTCATTGTCCACATCCTGCATGATCTGCATGAGCTTCCACCCAAATTTAATGTGAGCTTGAGGGTGAAAAACAAGATAAAAAAAAACAAACAATCAATGTGCTGTTTGTGTAAAAAAAAAAAAAAAAAGATATGGGTGGTGTCTCTGGCTCCGCCCACTTTGTTCAGATATAGCACCAGAGCAAATTTAACAAAAAAGAGGAAAAAAGAAATAAAGAAAAGCATGACTGTTTGTATGTGTGCTCTGTGGCAGTTTGACTGCTGCACTTTTCTATGACCAGCACTTAAAATAAATAAAAATAAAGAAGTTCATAAGCTTTGTTAAAACCTGAATGGTTCAAACTTCATCCTTTCACCTGATTTCTGGTTATCTTGTAAACGACTGTAAAATATTTGAGTGTCTTTTGTTTTAATTTGTAAAACTGAGAATGAAGTTTTAGTTTTGTGACATGAATAAAGGTGTGTGGCCTAAACTGCACTGAGCTGTCTCTCTATTTTTTTCCAGAAAGAACAGAACAAATAAATGACAGTCAAACTGTCTTGTATATATGTGTATTATTTTGAAACATAACCAACATAGAAACCTATGGGAACTTATCCTCTAAGTCTCACCAACAGCCACTCAGTCAGAACCTCATGGGAGCCACAGCAGTCAGATGCAGACCCAGTGGTGGAGTAAGAGCCTGCAAGTAAAGGTGCCACAAACTATATATAAAAGACAGAAGTCACTGTGTCACCCATGAGATGGCTTGTTGAAGCTTCAGTGAAGCTTTAGTGTTTTGGCCACTGCCAAGTGAGATTCTTTAGAACCAAAAGTGATTATATTGCACAGACAAAGATACCTACCAAATGGTAATCATTAACATCAGAATAAAATCCCACTCACTCACCAGAGAACCAGAACATGGACTTCTTGAACAGTCTGTTAGTACAATAATTTCACATCAGCCATTATATTGGTCAAATTATGTAATTAAAAATGCTCCAAAAGGCTCTAACAGCACAAACACAGTCCAGAGGTCAAGTTCAGGAACTCCAATTAGCTTAGGTGTAGTATAGCATACAGCTAGCAGCTACAGCTGTCACCACTTAGCGTTCTGTCAAAGAGGCCACGCCCCTAAATTGAAAAAGATGACCTGTGCACAGCTGTTACATTACCTTAAATACATAGACCAAAACGGTGTTTGTATCAGGATCTAAAGTAGAATATTTTACATTGCAGTCTATAGGGGCTGACTCACTGCTGGAGCCTCCAGTGGTCAATACAGGAAAAACTGTTTTTGGCATTCAGCTATGGAAAATGATGTTAAGACACGAAATTCCACACAATCCTAGATAAATAGATAATAAATCTTCTCAGATTTACTCAATCAAGGGACGATGTGTTGAACCAACTCAGCGTGAGAAACCCAATCAGAATGTTTTTTTAAAACTAGCAAACTAAGCTGTTATGAAGACTTATTTGTGCTTCCTACTTTGTGTTATCAAATTACACGCACCAAGCACGTCTCGCATCAGTATCATCTTGTGCTGACAGATACTAAATCTAGTTCTTTAGTTTATTTACTGACGTCTGTAAAACAAAGCAGAAAACTGAAATTTGGAGTAAAAAGCAAAACATTCTCTCTGGAGTCAAGAATAAATCAGCACTTTACAGGATAGCTGGAGTGATGTCTGTCACACTTGAGCACTTGGTGACATTCTTGATGTTTAATGAATGACTCCACCGCTGTCGCTTTCAGAGAGACTGATGACGAACCTTCACAGCTGACTGAAGACATTGGAGCAGAAGCTGCTGACGCGTGAAAAGGTCAGGATTCCCTCGCTCGTTTTTAAATCTTCTCCACCGATGTGGAACGATGACTCTACGAGTCTGCCGACAAACGCAGAGCACGCTGTGCTCCGCCGCGAACCTCTGTGTAATTGTCTAAACTTAAACCCTATTTTTGCGAGAATGAGTCACTGCAGCCTGTTTGACATTCAGATCACTGACTGATGGAGGATTATGACGATGATGAGGAGGATAAATCATAACACACGGATTGTGCACTTCTGAAGTTTCTCTCGGGGGATCGGCATTGATAAAAATGCTCACGACTCACCTTTTAGCCTCTGTAACTTCTTCACTGACCTTACAAACAATCCAGAGCTGCACCATACGTTCATCAGTGAGCAGTTTGTTAGCCACCACACTAAAGCTGTGCCTCAAACAGACTCAGGTAACCCAAACGTCTCCTTCTCTGCTCACTGTTGGGTTTCTTTTAATCATACCTGAGGCCCAAAAACTGACTGATAGCTACATGTGGACAAGTAAACCTCCACACTTTTCTTGGTGATTGTTTTTATTTCATTTGAGATAATCTTATCATGTTTTGGTCATTTTGTATCGTTTTGTATCATTTGTTCATAATTTCTCATTGTTTGGTGGTTTTAGTTAGTCTATGTTGCTTCTGATCTAATGGACAGTGATTATGGGATGTTGCAAATTTGAGCACAATCACATTTGCCCTACAATAAATATATATATATATATATATATATATATATATATATAAAAAACACCCAGCACGCCCCTGTGGGCGGTTTATCCTTCAAGCTCGGGTCCTCTACCAGAGGCCTGGGAGCTTGAGGGTCCTGCGCAGTATCTTAGCTGTTCCCAGGACTGCGCTCTTCTGGACAGAGATCTCCGATGTTATTCCCGGGATCTGCTGGAGCCACTCGCCTAGCTTGGGAGTCACCGCACCTAGTGCTCCGATTACCACGGGGACCACCGTTACCTTCACCCTCCACATCCTCTCGAGCTCTTCTCTGAGCCCTTGGTATTTCTCCAGCTTCTCGTGTTCCTTCTTCCTGATATTGCTGTCATTCGGAACCGCTACATCGATCACTACGGCCGTCTTCTTCTGTTTGTCTACCACCACTATGTCCGGTTGGTTAGCCACCACCATTTTGTCCGTCTGTATCTGGAAGTCCCACAGGATCTTAGCTTGGTCATTCTCCACCACCCTTGGGGGCATCTCCCATTTTGACCTCGGGACTTCTAGGTTATACTCGGCACAGATGTTCCTGTACACTATGCCGGCCACTTGGTTATGGCGTTCCATGTATGCCTTGCCTGCTAGCATCTTGCACCCTGCTGTTATGTGCTGGATTGTCTCTGGGGCATCTTTACACAGCCTGCACCTGGGGTCTTGCCTGGTGTGATAGACCCCAGCCTCTATGGATCTTGTACTCAGAGCTTGTTCTTGTGCTGCCATGATTAGTGCCTCTGTGCTGTCTTTCAGTCCAGCTTTGTCCAGCCACTGGTAGGATTTCTGGATATCAGCCACCTCCTCTATCTGCCGGTGGTACATACCGTGCAGGGGCCTGTCCTTCCATGATGGTTCCTCGTCTCCCTCCTCTTTCTTGGGTTTCTGCTGCCTGAGGTATTCACTGAGCACTCGGTCAGTTGGGGCCATCTTCCCAATGTATTCTTGGATGTTCCTTGTCTCATCCTGGACTGTGGTGCTGACACTCACCAGTCCCCGGCCCCCTTCCTTCCGCTTAGCGTACAGCCTCAGGGTGCTGGACTTGGGGTGAAACCCTCCATGCATGGTCAGGAGCTTTCTTGTCTTTATGTCAGTGGCTTCTATCTCCTCCTTTGGCCAGCCTATTACCCCAGCAGGGTACCTGATCACGGGCAGGGCGTATGTGTTGATGGCCCGGATCTTGTTCTTACCATTCAGCTGACTCCTCAGGACTTGCCTGACCCTCTGCAGGTACTTGGTGGTTGCAGCCTTTCTAGCGGCCTCTTCATGGTTCCCATTTGCCTGCGGGATCCCCAGGTACTTGTAACTGTCCTCTATGTCTGCAATGTTGCCTTCTGGTAGTTCAATCCCCTCAGTTCTGACTACCTTCCCTCTCTTTGTTACCATCCGACTACACTTCTCCAGTCCGAACGACATTCCAATGTCATTGCTGTATAGCCTGGTAGTGTGGATCAGTGAATCGATGTCTCGTTCACTCTTGGCATACAGCTTGATGTCATCCATGTACAGGAGGTGGCTGACAACTGCTCCGTTCCATAGTCGGTATCCGTAGCCAGTCTTGTTAATGATCTCACTGAGGGGGTTCAGGCCTATGCAGAACAGCAGTGGGGACAGAGCATCTCCTTGGTAGATCCCGCACTTGATGGTAACTTGTGCTATGGGCTTGGAGTTGGCCTCTAGTGTTGTACGCCACATCCCCATTGAGTTCCTGATGAAGGCTCTTAGGGTCCCATTGATCTTGTACAATTCTAGGCATTCCAATATCCAGCTGTGGGGCATTGAGTCATAGGCCTTCTTGTAATCAATCCAGGCAGTGCACAGGTTGGTCAGTCTGGTCTTGCAGTCTCGGCTGATTGTTCTGTCTACCAGTAGCTGGTGTTTTGCACCTCTGGTATTCTTGCCAATTCCTTTCTGTGTCCCGCTCATGTATTGACCCATGTGCCTGTTCATCTTAGCCGATATGATGCCTGACAGGAGCTTCCATGTAGTACTGAGGCAGGTTATTGGTCGGTAGTTGGAGGGGACCGGTCCCTTCTTGGGGTCCTTGGGGATCAGGACCGTCCGGCCTTCAGTTAGCCATTCCGGGTGTCTCTCGTTAACTAGCAGCTGGTTCATTTGTGCTGCCAGACGCTCGTGGAGTGCAGTCAGCTTCTTCAGCCAGTAGGCGTGAACCATGTCGGGCCCTGGTGCTGTCCAACTCTTCATACTGGAGACCCTTTCTTGGATATCTGCCACTGTGATGGTTACTGGACCCTGTTCAGGGAGGTCGCTGTGGTCTGCCCTCAGATCCACTAGCCACTGAGCATTGCCGTTATGGGTTGCATCCTTCTCCCATATGCTCTTCCAGTATTGCTCCGTCTCCAGCCTTGGTGGTGCTGTTCTCTTATTGTTCCCTTGCCACTGAGAGTACACCTTTGCTGGTTCTGTGGAGAACAGCTGGTTTATTCTCCTGCCTTCTATCTCTCTGGTGTACCTCCTCAAGCGGCTGGCCAAGGCTGTGAGTCTTTGCTTGGCAGTTTCCAAGGCCTCAGGTATGGACAGCTTGCTGTATTTCTTAGGCACCTTATTTGTCGCACCTTTCTGCAACTCTGTTAGTTGGCTAACCTCCCTCCGTGCTACTTTGATCTTGCCCTCTAGCCTCCTTCTCCATGGAGGGTACTGCCCCTTGTGGCTGTTCAACTTGTAGCCAAGCATCTCACTGATCACTGCTGCCGTATTGTAGATCAGCTTGTTAGTGTCGGTAATCGTGGTTGTAGGTATTGCCCGTAGTGCTGCATTAACATCATCTAGCAGACCTTCTGAGGGTACTTCACGTAATCTTGGTAACCGGCTACGGGGGATCCAGGTTTCAAGCTTGGCCATGATCCTATTTTTCAGGTCAGTTCCTCTCGCACTCAACGATCCTTCTCCTATCGCACTTGGGGCTATGTACCCAATCTCGGGTGGGGGTGATGATATCTCCCCCCTGACCTGGCGTCCTGACTCCTCCTTGCCGTAGCATTTGTGTTGTACCTCGTCAATCTCTAGCTGTGAGAGCAGTCCCTTCTTTCAAATGTTGGAACACTGAGCTACTAGTTGTTTCGCCGTCATTGTGGATGTTGGGTATCGAAGAATCCATAGGTCCCTCATCCTATTCATGTAGCCCCTTCCGCCGGGGTTACTTGCGTAGTAGCATTCCAACAACGCCCTGTTTTCGTCCCTTGCCCACCGATGCCTTCTTGTTCCAGTAGCCCACTTTTCGTCAGGGTGCCCTGGTTCCTCAACACCTGACGCGGACCTTGTTGATCCGGGCGACGTCCGAGCCGGCATGCCTTCATATTTATCTGTCTCGCTCATGTCTGCGGTAGGCTTGCTTAGCATAGGGGGTCTAGCCTTAGGACCCTTACTGGATACAGACGCCCCCAGGCAGGAATCGAACTTGCGATCCTCTGTTCCAAAGGGGTGTAGTTTAACCACTACGCTATCCAGCTGCTGATATACACACATATATATATATATATACATCTCGCCTCTGGATTCTCTCTTTCTTCTAGTCATTATCACGTGTACATGTACAGTTTTCTGAGAGGTTTGTCTACTCACTGATTCCTGTTGGATCCCCAATAGCTCCCACACCTGCTACTCCATACAAATCACCTGCAGTACTTACAGAGGTCAGGACTCAGGCCTCACACCAAAGTTTCTCATCCATGTCTTTATGGACCTTGCTTTCTGCACTGGTGCAGAGCCATGTTGGAACAGGATGATGGATCAGGTACATAGAGATTCTGATTGGAAGTTCCTGCTTTGACTACCTCTTAATTAACACACACTTTAACTGTCTTAATTGTGACTCAGCTGGGTAGGGTGGAGATGGAGTTGGCCCTATGGGTTTGTCATAAGATAGATACTAAACTCTGTGTATGTATGCATTTTTGGGTCCACCAGATTATGAAAAGAGATCAATAATTTTAAGACTGCATTTGTCCAGTGTTGGGATTTCTGCTCTGGAAAACTCTGCAGATGTGTGAACATTTAAATAAACGAAGCCTCATTTGCAGATTTAAAGTCAAAATTTCAAAAAAACTAAAAATGTGTCAGAATGTTGTCAGTTTTCATGGTGATCTGATTTATTGAAATTAAGTCTTTTGATGCAGAAGTTCTGAATCTGTGCTGGTGACGCACTTTGTGTTCCTACAAGCTCACCAATGAGAGCATTTTGTGTTTCATTAAAGTTTTCTGTGTGAGTCAGCTGTTAGAAACTTTCTTTTTTTTCCTATCTGCTGTGGAACTCAAACCCATCGGGTGAAGAAAACCAGAGTGACGTGAGTCACACTGATTATTTCTTAAAACAATCGCACAATTACCCAGAACAAACCACAAAGTACCGGAGCACTGACTCATCGTGAACTGTGGCTGAGGTGAATTTGTTTAACGATCCCAGTCGATGGCTTACAAACAAACCCGAGTAGATCATTTGCCTCTAGCAAAAATAGGTGTGTCTGCTGCTTCTCTGATGGATTTCTACTGATTACAGTTCAATCTCCACATTTAAGGCTTAAAGGTCACATAATTAAGTAGAAGTAATTGACATAATAACACTAATACTTCTTTTTTGTTACTGAGACCTCCACAGCTCCAAAGTTTAAAGTAAAGGGCAGACTGTATATAAAAGATGGCATCACCTTTTTAGTATTTTAACATTTTAAAACTGGACTTGATGGCATGAATCTCATACTTCACACTGATTGACTAACACTTTGATATTTTTGTATTTTACTAAACAAAAATCATGTTGCATACACGAGCAAGTGAGCTAACGCGCTCATGAGGAAACTGAATGCTGAGGTCAGAAATCCAAAGAGCCGAGGGCCATTTTCTCTTTGCACTCAGAGCAGTTGCCCCCCGCTGGTCATTAGAAATAATGCAGTTTTAAATTCCTCAGCACGTCAGTTCAGTTTAATCTGTGGTTTGCTTTAATCATGTGAAAGCTTGTTTTCATAGGCCTGCCTGTTCTTAAACACCGTACTCATTTTAGTTTATTCTGGGAATGTGTCTTTTACTACTGGCTGCTTCACAACTCGTATGTGTGTACACGTCTATAATATCTTTAATGTGTCACTTTCCTTTAAATTGTGAAGCACTTTCCTACTGTGAATATATTTTTGTTGTGGCTGTGTGTGACATATATCATAATTCTTTAGGAAAAACTTTTCCAGTTACAGGGCAGCATCAAAACTGCTCTTTTATTGTCTTCATGTGTTCACTTTTTTGTGTTTGACTCCTTATGGTTGACTTGTCAGCCTGTGAAGCCACAGTTTGACTGAGCAATTTGTAGTCCTGCAGCACCACCTGCTGGCCAGATGGAGAGGCACTGATCAACTGATGTGAACCATTTGCTATATATGTAATTATTTATTAGGTTAAAAACGTCATTACGCCATTTTTTCATTATCAGACTGATGACAGTTCAGTCTCTGCTGCCACCTGCTGGTCAAACAATGACACAGCATGAGCTCAAAAGTACTGCATGGTTGAAGGTTTCCCTGTTCTTTAACATTCAATTCTTTAACATTCAGTAAAGGAGGGTCAGCCAGACACTGGACCAAGGACTCACTGCTTAAGTATTAGCATCAGCAGGCAGCCCAAGCCACAGCTGCAGGATTTTCCTGCAAATTTGAGGTTATTTCCACAAAAAGAAGCAGGATGATATTTCAGAGATTTACGGTTTTGTTTTTCTTTAAATAAATCCTGCTGGTGACCACCGAAGAGGTTTTGGATCTTCCCTGAAAGAAATTTAATCTGAATGGTGATCTTGATGTTTTAAACCAGCTTTCTTTAGGGAATTTACTGCAAATCTCTGTGTTTTTAAATAGTTTTAAAATTCCTAAAATGAACTAAATCTATCAGGAAAATGAGAAGAAATCACAGCTTTGACATTATGTGTACAACAGGTAAACAGTGTTTAAGAGTCATCAACTGAAGTGTGGCTGTAGTCAGAGGGCTGTAGTTAACGTAGCAGACTGACAGTAGAGAAAGTGTCATGACTCATGAGGAAATAGATACTGGGCTATTCAGGAGAAATTTAAAAGAGAAGCATGTAAAATACCTTTTTGTTATAGGCTATAGGTTACAGATTATGTAACTCAGACAAATTTGTCTGAACTACATATGTGGCACATTTCTGCCTGCAGGTACAGTCACACCACCACCACGCCCCACAAACCCCTGAATTATCGACTCTTTGCGGTCTGAATCTGACGTTTGAAGCCAAACAGCCAATAAACAGATCACGTGTGGTGTGTCGGAGGGAATATTCATCAGAGTACAGAAATGTAATTGTTTGAAACTCACACCGAACCACTTAATCACACATTACACCCTCAGCTTCGCAGATGTATAAATGCGAACTTGAATTTCTGCATAGCAAAGACAGAAACAGCAGCCTCTGATGTGTGGATGCTTTCATTCAGCTTGTTAACACTTTTTTTTATTCCCCCTGTGAAACATCACGAGGTGATGAGGAGAAAGAAAGTACAGCAACATTTACAGAGAGGCTCGGCATGCGTGTGCTTCCAGAATATGACTGGCTGGTTTATGGATGTCCGCCTCTGTCAGGTGTGCGAATGCCTCTTCCTGTTCAAAGCTCAAAGTCCAGCTGACAGACAGAGACAATCCACACAGCACCGCATACAACCACAAGAAAACATTTTTATTCTTTAAAGGAGGGATTTCCCTCGGCTGCACACACAGAGAAAGACGAGGAACAGTGGACACTTTGGGGAGTCTTTGAGGATCTGAAACATGGAACACTGAATCCGTCCTTACACATGGATTGTACCTGAAGACAGCAGCTTGGATAAAGTCTGAAATCACCACTGACTGGCGGCCATCTTGCAGACAGGTGTGTTTGAACAAACATGTCCCAGCAGATCTGAGCTGTTTAAACAGGACATTTCAGGTGATTTATTGACTGCAGGTGTCGTCAGACACGCATTACCAATAAAAACAAATCAAGTGTGTTCTCACTTTTCTGCTTTTAACCATTTTCAGAGTAAGTTGATGAATGAACTGAAATTATAAATGCATAATTAAAGCAATCATAAATGGATGTATGCTGTATTTGTGTATAGGCTTTCTCTAAGAAGGCCTTTTCCCTGCAGGTGATTAGACGGAGCAGCTGTCCATCTTCAAAACAAAAAACAGGTTAAAGCAGGCAGCTTTAATTCAATTCAATTTCAGTTATACAGTACTTAATCACAGCAACAGTCACCTGACAGTGCTTTTTATAAAAGACTATACAATAATGCAGAGAAAACTATGAGCACTTGGCAACAGTGGGAAGGAAAAACTCCCTTTTTACAGGAAATAACATCAAGCAGAACCAGGCTCAGGTACGGGCAGTGGTCTTCCGTGACCATTTGGGGGTGACAGGACAAAGACGTGCTGTGGAAGAGAGCCAGAGATTACTAACAAGTAATGATTAAATGCAGATCAGATTCAGGATCGCCTGATACAGCGCTAACTAAACGCTTTATCAAAAAGGAAAGTTTTAAGTTTAATCTTAAAAGTAGAGAAGGTGTCTGTCTGTTTGGTAACATATTCAATAACAGGGAGCCAATGAAGAGAAGTCAGTAGTTCTTTCTAAGATACTGACATGTCCACCTGACTGTGGTTCATCTGCAAACATAGCGTGGATGGTGGCGTGACTGCTTTCTGTGATTCAGACAACAAATACAGATAAAGGTTAAAGTCAGGAACGATGGTGTGTTTTGTTAAATGTAAAGAAATGAGTTTCTACCCCAAGCAGTTAAAGCACATTTAACTACATTCACCCACTGACACACAGTTATACCTAATGGTCTCTCAAACACACACAGACAAGCATCAAGAGCAATTTGGTGTTCAGGATCTGACCTTCTGCTGGCAGGTCATTTGCTTTACCTCCTGAGCCACAGCTGCCTTTTCACACTGAATGGTGCAGTTAACTAAAATCCCTTGCTGTGTGGTTAATCTGTGTGGCAGGATCTATGTGTGTGGTAAACAAGTAAACAATCTGCCTTTTCTTCAGTCTTTGATGGCAATCACAACATTCATGTATGCAGCTCACTAACCAAGCAGTCCACCAGTAGCTCCTAGTGTGGCATTGCATCCTCTCTTCCAAGTCAAGTCATTTCTAGCTCCAAACACCAACATGGCGACAACCAAAACGCTCCAAAAAGCAGGTTATTTACAGTCTGTGCTTCAAGTTTTGCTGCTTTTTAGTTTGAGCTCAGCCTCAAGTATTTTATGTTGTGATCACATTTTGTCTCTTTAATCTCACTATAATGATGCATGCATATATGTAAGTCTGTATGCACCCTTCCTCCTTCTTGGACGGTGGGCCAAAAAAGCTTTGCACAAACATCGTCAACATGCAGCCGTTATTAACATCATCGCCCTGTTGTTGTGTGTGCTGGTAAAAATAATAATAATTCAATAAAAATTTACCTTTTTGTTTATTCTCAGTGTGAAGAGCTCTGCTGGACTTTCTCCTCATCCCGTGCTCTGCCACTGCAGCGCCCCCTACTGTGCTGAATGGATCCTGAAGCCAGCCGGCTGCCAGCCCAGGTCCTGGGAGAGAACGAGGCGCTGCAGCAGTTCTTCAATGGTGGGATATCCTCCTAACATTAGCAGCACGTCACCTGCGAATATCACAGAATGAGTGAAAGCCTGAGGTTTGGATTTAAGGGGTGGGTCGTGCTGTAAGAATCCGTAAGGATGGTTGAGGATTTTCCGGTGAAAGTGCTGATGTCTTTAAGCAGGATAAAATTCTCTTGTGAGGTGACTTTAAGGTTGGTAATGTGACAGTTCCAGGAACGCTTGATAAACCTGTTATTAAGAGGGTTGTATGGACTTCTAAAGATGAGCTTGGAAGAAGGTTTGGATGAGTTACTGGGAAGTTAAGATCCTCAATAAGGACAGTTCAGAAATTCTTAAGGATTTCTACAGAAACATTCCCATGATCTAAAAGAGTCCTGAAAATCTGAGCAGTTCATTGTTGTCTGTGAGTTTCATTTCATTTTAGCCTTCACTTTTAGTCTGACCCTAAAAATAGAAACCCACCAACTGTCAGTAGGTTAACTGGCCACATGTACAGTACCTTATCTAGTTCCATATTGTCACAAAGCTGATAAGATCAAAAATTATTGATCAGTGTGTGTGTAGGTGAACTTTATCACGTGTGAAACTGGATGTTATTCAACACCACTGATTATATCAGAGGGACTTTTGATAAATAATGGAACAAATTATTACGATGCCTCTGCTCTGCTTTTCTTTATTTTCTGTCATGTAGCTCATATACTTGTGATAAACATCACCAGAGTTTCAAATACTATTGGATCTGTTTGATGTCATAGAGAGCAGATATTCCTAATGCGGTTATTTCAGCCACGCAGCTCTGCTTGTTTATGAGGGGCTGTCAATCAGAGAAAGATGGCTTAAACTGTAAGGCTGGCTGGAAGGATGGCTTTTATTGTGAACTGTGGATCATGCAAAACTACTGTAATGGAAGGATTAAAATCTGGAGGTGAAAATCTGAACTCTTTAACATTTGGTTTGTGTTTGTGACGACTGTGAAAATGTCGTTGTAATTTCCTCTGTGTGTGTGTGTGTGTGTGTGTGTGTGTGTGTGCGTGTGTGTTCAGGTCAGGATGTGAGCGGTGTGTTGGACAGCTCTGTCGCGGTTGACACGAGCATCCTGGAGCAGTACCTCAGCAACGATGTGGACCCCATCAGCTTGTAAGAGTCACCCTCAAAGACACATCGACACTTTGAGATCATGTTTTTCATCTGTTGCTCTTTTGGAGGTGAAAAGGGAGGTTTAAACATTTGAAATGTCCTTTAATGTGGATAGGAACCTTTTTTTAATACCTCTCTAATTTTGTACTTTTTTGCGTATTTTTCTGAGAGTGGCTTTGAGGTACAATTATCCGATTTTATTTCTGTCTGACAGCATGAACTCAGTTCTCCTCCTGTTAGGGTCATGACCCTACAGTTATGATGTAGGGTCTATAAAATGAAGTCCTGACTGTATTTCAATATTTTAATTGCCTGATAATCATTTGAATATATCTCAGTTACAAAGTTCACTATCAGGTGCAGAAGGTTTCCTCGTATTTTGCTGCATGAAACAGCTCATCCTGAAGCTGCAGAACTAAATATGAATATCATCATTTCTCCCTGGAGGAGATTCTGTTAGACAACAAACATTAAGTCAGTGTTCAGCTGGTTGTTATCACCAAAGGGAAGGCTGTAAATGCATAACACAATTAAACACTTATATTAAATATGAATAAGAATTGCTCTTCATGTTGTTTTTTTCCTCCCAGCATGCTGCCTGAGTCTCCTCCTGATTCGGGCTCAGAGGCCTGGTCACCTGCACAGATTCCAGGTACCATTTACAGACATCAGACATGCATTTTTATATGCAATATTTGCATTTTAAGAGACAACAAATTTCGTTTTTTCACATTCCTTTCTCCCATAGACCGCACGCTGACAAGAGCACTGGTTTTATTAACATTTGAAAAGCAAACCTGATCAAGCACACATGGTGACCCCTTTATAGCTATTCATAACTGAAATAATAATTACAACACCGCACAACTTTAACAGCCCCTTGAGTCTGCAGAAGCGTTCTTCACTTGTAATCTAATAATCTAGTACAAATTATTAATTCCAACAAGTGTAATCTTCCTCGTTATGTGTGAAAAAACTACAAACCTGTTACCTTGGGAGTGAGTGACTGGTTGCTCTTGTTGTGATGATTGTGCCAGCAAAGAGACCTCCCAAACATCAGGCATATGCACATCTGTGCTAATTGTTCAAGATATAAAAATAACAATGACTTGAGGCTCATAATAATCATGTTTTATCGCAAATAATTTATGAAACAAAAAAGCTTTTGTAAGACATTTTCTTCTCTAATCAGGGAACCTCCGCTACATGTCATCCTATTGGTCCAACCAGCCAACCACGCAGGAGGCATTTCAACCCACAAATGCATCTGCTGCTTCCTCCTCCTGTCACTTTAAGGGTCGACGGCCTGCCCCCTCCAACCCCAGCGAGCTGACTCATGATCAGCTTTGTATTTTGGGACTCACAAACACTTATATCAAGTCTGGGAGTCCACCTGCCCCTCCTGCTCCACCTGGACCACCTGCTCCTCTGCAGCAGCACCACACACATAACTCACCTGGACAATCACGCTATCTAAGTTCAGAGAAATACTCGCAATCTTACACCCCACCCACACCTCCTTCTCCACCTTTACCACCTTCAAACATCTATACCACAGCATGCACTGGACCAGGCTTGCTCCCAAATCTAACCACACCCTCTCCAACCCATATGCTGGGCTCTGCCTCCACACTACAAACCTGGTAAGCAGATATTCAGCTTTATGACGCTATGATGTCACAATGTGGTAATTTTATTTTACAATAGGTGGAATTGTTATCATGTAAATGACAGTCTGAATAAATAGTCCTAAAAGTTGACAGCAAGGTAACAGAAACCATGGGATACAATCCAAACCATAAAGATAAAGAAGGCATGGCATGTGTTTTAGAGACAGTCCTGAATTACTTACATTTTAAATCAGTTCTGCAATGACAGAGTGAGTCTGCAAAAGAAGGCTGAGAAAATATTCTTGAATTTAGACTGATTGACAGCCAGAACAAGTGAATGGAGTTTAATCAGTTAAAATAAATATTAAATTATTGTTGAAATGCGGAAAGTTTTTGACATTTAGAATTTAATCCCATTAAGTCACATGATATAGTATGCTACAGTTGCTATTGGTATACACAGAAGACTGTTATTGATATAAAAATGTGTGTGTACATATTATTGGCATAAAAATGCTACGAAGATGAAGCATGTAAAAAGGAAATAGCAGTGGACCTAAGATTAAGCCCTGTGGCACTCCATTGGAGCTTTGAATCTGTCTTCTCCTGTTTCAGCACCTTAGAGAGGAAAAAAAGGAGGAGATCAGAGTCTGAGGAACCATCTGCAGGAGTTGGCACCTCCAGCTCTGATGGTGAAGGAACTCATGGTGGTGTGGGGAGCACTGCAAGTGTTGGTGGAATGGGTGTGGGATCCTATCAACTACTATCTTGGGAACAGTACAGGCCAGAACAGTGGAGCACTTTGCACGACAGCAACTACCAGACACTGTGAGTCAAGGATCAACCCAGTCTCTTACTGCAAAGATAGCCTTTCTTGACCTACAACATGGTTTACCAGCATCACTGTGTTTTAGGTCTCCTCCTGCCTACCACGTTGATACAGATAAAGGCTTCAACTACTCCACAGCTGACGAGTCCTTTGTTTGCCAAAAGAAGAACCACTTTCAGGTCACTGTTCACATTGGTGTGGATGCAGAGCCACAGTACATCAAAACGGCCAGTGGGCCACAGGAAATCGACTTTTTCCAGATAAAAGTGTTCGGGGTAAAGGTGTGTATAGATTTACTTTCAGTTAGAGAAGGAAAAATAATCATGCAGACATTAAACATTAGTTTTAAATCAAAGGAGGTTTACATGCATAATAATACTCTATGAAAATGGTGAAACTCCATTGAGGGGCCAATGAACATTACATGGCTAAGGGTACAAGATAACTTCAGTGGGGTGAAGTCATCCTGTGCCCGTAGGAGAAACACAGCCTCAAAGTATTATGTTCCCACCTCCATTCTGCCAAACACAGTGAGTGCCAAAGACCTTGCAGGCGCTGCAAGATTTCAGTCCATTATGGTGTTTTGCTTTTAGATCATTAATAAACTCCTCACCTGCAGAGATGGGCAGTAACGCGTTACTTGTAATGCGTTACTGTAATCCGATTACTTTTTCCAAGTAACGAGTAAAGTAAGGGATTACTATTGCAAAAACGGTAATTAGATTACCATTACTTTCTCATAGGAATGCTGCGTTACTGCATTACTAAAACCGTTTTTTTTTCCGCGAGAATAATAATAATAATAATAATAATAATACATTTTATTTAAATAGTGCCTTTCAAAGCACCCAAGGACACTGTACAACAGATAAAAACTGGAAATATACACAATGATAAAAATAGAAGATAAAAGTTAAAACATACAGAAATTTAAGAATAGGCAATTTTAAACAGATGAGTTTTGAGGGTGGACTTAAAAAGAGAGAATGAACTAATATTTCTGAGGTCCGGGGGTAGGGAATTCCAAAGTCGAGGGGCAGAGCAGCTAAAGGCCCTCCCTCCCATTGTGATCAGACGAGCAGAGGGAACAGAGAGAGAAAGAGAAGATGAAGATCTGAGGCAGCGGGATGGGAGCTTCATCTGTAATAAGTCAGAGAGGTACGGTGGAGAGAGAGAATGAATAGCCTTGAATGTATACAGAATTATTTTAAAATGGATGCGAAATTTGACCGGGAGCCAGTGAAGTTGCTTCAGGATTGGGGAGATGTGGTGGGTAGAAGAAGTCCTAGTAATAATACGGGCAGCAGAGTTCTGGACACGTTGGAGCTTGTTGATAGATTTTTGTGTAAGGCCAAATAATAATGAGTTGCAGTAGTCAATTCTAGAGATAACAAGATTATGGATGAGAATGGCAGTGGCGTGAGGTGTGAGGAAGGGGCGGAGGCGATTAATGTTACGGAGTTGGAAATATGCTGCACGTGTAATATTATTGATATGTGAGTTAAAGGATAATGTGCTATCGAGAATGACACCCAAGCTTTTCACAGAGGGAGAGATAGGGACCAGCGAGTTATTGATGGTGAGAGAGAAATTGTTAATTCTGGATAGCAGTCGTTTAGTGCCAACCAGAAGAAGTTCCGATTTATTGCTGTTGAGTTTAAGAAAGTTGGAGGAGAACCAAGAATTAAGTTCAGCTAGACAGAGGATGAGGGAGGGTGGAGGAAGAGTAGAGTCAGGTTTGGTAGAGAGATAGAGCTGGGTGTCATCGGCGTAGCAGTGGAACTGAATATTATATTTACGAAAAATATGTCAGAGTGGAAGAAGGTAGATGATGAAAAGAAGGGGCCCGAGGACAGATCCCTGGGGCACCCCAGTGGATAAAGGAGAAAGCTGAGAAGTGAAGGATTTTAATTGAATGAACTGAGTGCGGTCAGATAGGTATGATTTAAACCAGGCTAGTGGAGTGTGAGAGAGACCAATAGAAGCTAATCTGCTAAGGAGAATGGGATGAGAGATGGTGTCAAAAGCTGCACTCAGATCAAGAAGGATAAGGATGGAGAGGAGACCAGAATCAGCTGCTATAAGAAGGTCGTTTGTTATTTTTATAAGAGCAGTTTCAGTGCTATGTAGAGGACGAAAGCCAGACTGGAACTGTTCGTAAAGGTTATTATCAGTTAGGTGAAGATGGACTTGTGAAGCAACTATTTTTTCAAGGATTTTTGAGAGAAATGGTAGATTGGAGATAGGACGAAAATTATTAAAGTTGTTGGGATCTAGACCAGTTTTTTTCAGAATTGGGGTAATAGCAGCAACTTTGAAGGAAGCAGGAACAGTTCCAGTGGTGAGTGAAGAGTGAATAATAGCAGATATGAGGGGAAGGAGAGGGAGTAAGCAGGCTTTGACGAGGACAGTGGGGATAGGATCGAGCTGGCAGGTAGAAGGCTTTGATTTATGGATGAGATCAGCAATATCAGCTAAGGATGGAAGTTGAAAAACAGAGAGGAAGTGAGAAGGGGGAGAAGTTAGGACAGAGAAGCTACATTGAGCATTAGGGTCCAGGTCTAAGTGTATTTTATGAATTTTATCAATAAAGAATAGCATTAGAGCATCACAGAAGTTAGATGAATAGAGATGAGCAGGGAGAGAATCAGGTGGCCTGTTAAAAGAGTTGAATAGTGAGAAAAGGGTCTTGGTAGAGTTCTCACTTGAGCAGACAATAGCAGAGTAATAAGCAGATTTGGTTTGACTAATACATTCCTGGTAAAACAGAACAGAATGTTTCATGACAGTGACGTAAGCGAGTGCCACGTTTGTGACAACAGCTGTGTGCAGATCAACAATGGATAACATATCGAGTACGGGAGAGAGTATGAGCGTGCAGCGTTTAAAGCGTGGAAATACTGACCTTATTTTGAGTTTGATTCCATAAAAAGTGACAAAAACATTAGTGTCCGCTGTGCGTGGGAAGAAAACTTCTTTTTACAGCGAAAAAAAACCCCCTAAACTTCCAAGCAAGCACCGAGTGCACTACGACGTAATGGGAAACTCACAGAGAAACTCGCGGATTCTTCCACTGATAACTGCGGCACACCTGCACCAGGGTAAACCTCCGCCTACCCTACTCCCGCTTTACAGGTGAAAATAGAGCAAAAGGACCACTAGTCTTTGATTTTATTCATTTTCTGCTGTGTTTTACTTGCATCTGTTTGAAAGAGTGAGTGTAAACACACACACAAAAAAACTATTTTTTGTGCTGGAATGTGCAGAAATTAGGTTTAAATATTAAACAAATTTCTTCCAGTCAGAGAATGTTGCATATAATTACATTTTTGCTTGATGCATAAAGTTAAAAGATTAAAACTAATAAAACAAGTTTTAAAAAGAGACCTTTCCATTTGATTACATTTTGTATGATGGATTATGTAGAAAAAGTAGAATTGGGCTGAAAGACCTATCGCTTTATCACCTCTTCAGGTTGTAAATCGTGTTTTTAAAAAGTAACTAAGTAACTAAGTAATTAATTACTTTTGAAAAAGTAATCAGTAAAGTAACAGGATTACTTTTTGGGGGAAGTAATCAGTAATTAGTTACTGATTACTTTTTTCAAGTAACTTGACCAACACTGCTCACCTGTAGTTTTGGACTAAACCACCACCTTTCTTATGATCCATGAGGCAACCTCTTGCATGGAGCTCCAGACTGGACATTTGATGGTCATCTTCTATTTATTTGATTTCCAAATAATCACAATAACACTTGCCACCTTCTCATCAAGCTTCTTACTGATGCTCTTGGTAAATGGTAAATGGCCTGTATTTATATAGCGCTTTACTAGTCCCTAAGGACCCCAAAGCTCTTGTAGCTCATTTCTGCCGTGTTCAGGTCTAAAATCTTGTTCCTACCATTCTTTGACAGCACTTTGGTCTTGTCCACCCAATTCATACATGCAAATACTTAGTATGCTTTCCGACATTACTCATCTGTGTAATGTTTGTTTGTCTCCTTCTTATCAAAGCTGGAAACTCCAAGTCACCTTGTGACCATTGAACAATCTCAACCTGACCGCAGCAAAAAACCCTTTCATCCAGTCAGGTATGTAACAGTATTAAAGTCCATATTTTTGACCAGATACATATGACTTAACTACTGTAGAAAAGCTTTTCTTTTGCCTGAATAATGTTTGAGCCTTATTGTCTTCATGGAAGACAGTACAGTATGATGTACAGCAGTTCAATGTTTAAGAAAGCAGCTGGGTGTTGAAGGAGAAAAGCATTTTAGAGCATTCCATTTTTTTTCCAACACTCCATTTTTCAAGACCAAAACTGTCTTATCCTGAATTCGATAAGCAGAAGACCTTGTATGGATTGATTTGATTTAGGCCTTTGTTGTCAAATTATTTAGCCTCTGGCAAGCTATCTAGACTACCAAATGGCAGATGATAGAGTTAAAAATGTGGCAAATACAGCATTTTAAACATAATGCTATCAAAACTTCCAGGGTCAGTCTACCCGGTGGCAAAATAACCAGAGTAACACTTGGCCGACTGCACTTCAGCGAGACGACGGCCAACAACATGCGAAAAAAAGGCAAACCAAACCCTGACCAGAGGTTTGTAAATGTATAAATATAAAAAAATTAATGAAGGCATAACAGCAGTAGATAACAATAATAATTGTTTGTGCTTATTCAGGTATTTTCAGATGGTGGTTGGTCTGTATGCTGTAGTCAAAGATGAGAGTTTTCCCCTGACAGCTTTGGTGTCGGAGAAGATTATTGTCAGGGTAAAAAAATACATCTATGAACCAAAAATTGATAAACCAATAACTCAATGACTGTATTAAAAAGTTTAAGATTCCATTAAAAATAAATAAATCTTTGCCACAGGCGTCTAACCCTGGTCAGTTTGAGACGGATGGGGACACAATGTGGCAGCGCGGAGTGGTGCAAGAAGATTTGGTGTGTCAGGGTCGGGTGGGCATCAACACCGACTCCCCTGATGAGGCACTGGTTGTCTGCGGTAATGCCAAAGTGATGGGCACCATCATGCAGCCATCTGACTGTCGCGCTAAGGAGAACATACAGCAGGTGAAAAAAATTTCATTATCTGAATATCTAAATGATGAGTTTTGTCCATTTGTAGCAGGTAGCTTTTTCATTTGTGGTTGATGTTCAACTCTCTAGTCTTCTGTAGTAGTATCTACATCAGCACAGAAATCTGTAGAATCTGAATCGACAGTTAAGTAGTTTTAGTATAATTTAAAAAGGCAATGTCTTAAAGACCACCACTGATATCTTTGGCATTTATTCAGTGGTTCAGCTGAATTCTGTTTGTCCTATTGTCCCTCTGACTTTACACATTAAAAATGACCAAAAATGTGTTCCTCTTTTTGCTTATTAGGTCGACTCTGAGCAGCAGCTGAAGAGAATTAATCAGATGAAGATAGTCGAGTTTGATTATAAACCAGAGTTTGCTTCCAAAATGGGAATAGACCACACCCACCAGACAGGTGCTGCAATTCATCATGCTGATCATACCATATGTTTGAATCTTTCTATTCTCCTCTGAGACGAGTGGCCCAATCTTGATGAAACGTTGCATAAACATTGCCTAGGGCATTGCGAGTGCCAACATCAATATGGTGTCTATAAATATTTTGTACAAATCCCACAATATTTATATATATTTATATATTTGGCAAATCAATTGAGCACCAAATTGTGACCTTACAACTGCATTCACCATGCACACATTTGGTGACAAGATGACAACAATGTGGTGATAAGAACACAACATTTGGGTGACCATCTTCATGTCATGAGACACTTTATGAAGCAACCCTTTGGGTAGCCAGTCGTCTAGTCTTGGGTCCATATTTTTGGGGGTAAATTTACCCCCAAAAATATGGATTTTAATACTATAACAAAATAATATGAAAAATATATCAATATATATATATATAAAATATATATACTATATTTATCCATGTGTCTTCTGATATTAAGGTATTATAGCTCAGGAGGTGAAAGAGCTGCTGCCTTCTGCAGTGAAAGATGTTGGAGATGTCATCTGTTCTGACGGAGAGAAAATTAATAACTTCCTCATGGTGGACAAGGTAAGAAGTGCTTACATATGAATTTTGTGTATTGTTGCACCCCTAATACATATATATATATATATATATATATATATATATATATATATATATATATATATATATATATATATATATATATATATATATATATATATATATATATGTGTGTGTGTGTGTGTGTGTGTGTGTGTGTGTGTGTTTTGTTTTTTTACTGATACTCTACATTTATGCTACTCTTCAAATACAACCAAATTTAGGTTACTTTAGTGATTTTCAAATCTTACATTGGTTGCATGCACACACAACACAAGGAAAAAAATGGTTGTCATTAGAAGAAACATTTAAGATAACATTTTGAAAGTATAATGGTTGCCTGACAACTACATCCTGCAGTGATCTTAGCAACCAGCACTAATGCCCTCCCTCTCCTCTTCCAGGAGCAGATCTTCATGGAAAATGTGGGCGCAGTGCAGCAGCTGTCAAAGCTCACTGACAACCTGGAAACTCGTATCAACGAACTTGAGGTCTGGAACCGTCGACTGGCAAAGCTGAAGAGTCTGACGGGTAGTCTACGATCCACTGGGTATTTACCTTCATCCATCTATCACTTAGTTACATCCATATGTATTCAGAGAATGACACTTTTTCACACACTTCTTGTGTGAAGAATTCAGGTTTGGGAGATTCAACAAAACTGTGTTAAGCTGCTTTCATACACAGTTTTCATTTTGTGAGGCTCAAACCGATAAGGATTGTTCTGCTTCGATAAAGATATTTTGCAGTTGATGACAGTCTGAAGTCTTGAAGCCATGCACATCACCAAATGCTGTGTCTATCAGGGAGAACAGCCCTAGCCATGGAAGAACCACTTCCAGTGGTATGAGAAAGCATTTGACCCCTTCCTGATTTCTTAGTTTCAGCATATTTGCCACACTTGTTCACAGATGTTTCAGATGATCAAACAAAATCTAATATTAGGCAGAGTTAACCCAAGAAATTTTTTGATGCATGCCCAATCATCCAGGTAAGGAAATGCCTGAAATTTCATTTTGTTCATCTGGATGTTGCGTTTTCAGTGGGAGAAATGTTTTGTCACTCATCCAAGTGAATTCTTCAGTCTTAAATTGAAGTCGTCTTTCTATTTCAAGAATTCTTGAAAGAGTAGCGTAAAATGGCTGACAAGTATTTTTGAGTATGATGGGACAATCTTTGCACGCCTATATTTAGGCAGTTCTGCCATTCTTCTTTGTAGAACCTCTCAAGTTTCATCAGGTTGGATGGGGAGTGTTGGTGCACATTTTCTGATTTCTTCAGAAATATTTAATGAGGTTCAAGTCGGGCGCTGGCTCGGCCAGGACTTTCACAGAGTGGTCCTGAGGCCGCTCCTTTGTTATCTTGGCTCTGTGCTTAGGGTCGCTGTCCAGTTGGAAGATGACCCTTCACCCCAGTCCAAGGTCCAGAGTGATCTAGAGCAGGTTTTCACCAATTCTCTATACAGTGCATTCATCTTTTCATTACTCCTTTCTAGTGTCCCGCTTCCTGCTGCTGAAAAACATCTCTGCAGCATTACGCTGCCACCACTACAGTAGAGATGGTTTTGGCCAGGTAATAAGCAGTGCCTGGTTTATTCCAGAAAACACTTGGCATTCAAGTCAAAGAGAATTTTGTTTTTCATGGTCTGAACATCCTTCAGGTGCCATTTACTGAGGAGTGGATTCTGTCTGGCCACTCATCATCATTGGTGGGAGCTGCAGAAATGATTGTCCTTCTGGAAGGTTTTCCTCTCTCCACAGAGCAACAAAGGCTCTCTGTCAGAGTGACCCTTGAGTTCTTGGTCACCTCCCTGACTAAGGTCCTTCTAAGCCAATTACTTAGACTGGCTGGTGGTCAGCTCTAGGAAGAATCCTGTTGGTTCCAAACTTCTTCTGTTTTTGAATGATGGAGGCCGCTGTGTTCACTGGAGATTTCAGTGTTGCAGACCTTTCTCTGTACCAATTCCCATATCTGTGCCTAGTTACAATCCTATCTCAGAGGTCTACAAACAATTTCTTGGACCACAGGTGGACTCCAAATGACTTACAGAAACATCTGACAGATTATCAGAGGAAACATGATGCACTTGAGCTCAATTTTGAGTGTTATGTATGTACTTGTAATAATTGTATTCTTTATTTTTAACACATTTGCAAAAATGTCAAGCAAACCTTTTCCATTCAACTAAGTGAAAGGGTTTGTCTTAGCAAACCTTCTTAACTGTTACATTTATGAGTTCAATTTCACAAGTTGTTGAATGCTAAAATGGATCAAAACAGAATATTACAATATCATAAAATGCATCCTTTAAAGGAAATCTAATATTTAAAAGGATGCATTTCATAATTTCTCTTAAAATAACTCCATTATGGTTATGTCTAAAGGCAGAGTCCTACTACAAAGTATATAGCACCATGGAAAATGACTCATGAAGTCTTTATTGCAACATTACTGTACTATATCAGTGCAAAGCACAGGTCAAGGACAACTGAGATTCTGAAGGCTACTGTGGGTAACACTGAAAGGCATTAATAGACAAGAAATCACCACAGGTAACAGATGATATAACATCCAAGGGATCAGTTACTATAGCTTTAGGTCTTATCTTGGGCTAGTTGAAACGCATCTTAAGAAATGTATATAGTACCTTAAGCTGATATCCCTGTAGAAAGTTGAAGGACTGTCGTTCACCTCTGTACAAAATAACCTCTTAACTTTGCTAAATGTCATGGATAGACTCATCACTATTCAAATAAATATAGTTTATTGTTATAATCTTGAAGGAGCTCTATCTTCCATCCTTCAAGAAGCATGTGGAGGGATGGATTTCAGGAGCAGGAGTAGAGTTTTAATTTTCTTCCTTTTTTTGGGAAAATTTATTCTGTGATTTGAAAATGAAGCAGTGTTTATGTTATTTCTAACAGGAGACCTCAGAAACACAGCAGCATGTCGACAATATCAATACCTGATGCATGTAAGACTGAAAAAGTGCAAAGGGAGGAGAAAAGTCACAAATACAGTCGGTGCCTGCGGCATAAAGTCTTCCAGATAAGCGTCTTCGCTCTGCTGGCCACTATGGCTTTCTGGTGAGATATGATGTCACTTAGAAATGATATGTTAAATTAAGAAAGAAAGAAATTCTATTTTGTAATGTGTTTGTGTGTGCAGTGTCATCTCCATCACCACTCTATACCTAGTTAACGTGAAGGAGGAAGATTTTGGAACCATTCCTGGAAACAGGTAAACAATAACAGCTTTCATAGTGATTCCTCGTCACTGAAACAGTTCCAGATCACCATCATTACATATGTTGTTTCAGATACACTAAGGCAGTGGTTCCCAAACATTTTTTGCTAGCCCCCTCCCCCTGGTCACGTCATGTGCAGGGCATTTTTGTTTTTGTTTGTTTGAAACCTACTGTGCATTTATTTGAATACTTCCAAAAGAATCATTCTCAGGCTGGTTAAACTTCCAGTGGATTTTAGAACTTTCACAGAGAAAGTAATGGAAACCACACCATAACAGATCAATAACTATCCTCTTGTTGTAGATAGGTCATCTCAGAGATTCGCGTGAGATTCTCTTGGCTGTTCTGATTGTTTTTGATGCATTTATGCTATATGATGACATTTGTCTCAATATGGACATTTATTGAGAAGAAGTCTACCCTCTTCTCTTACGTTAGCCTTGCCATTGTTCCGTAGCCACCAGGTAGCCTCATGTGTGAAATGGCCCTTAACTAACCCTCCAAACATAACTGGTATTTTGTTTTTTGTCTTCATTTATGTCCATCGTCACAGAAATGCTGTACAGTTCAGTTATTTTATACATATTTTGGTCAGAACGTAATATATCATCTTCAAATTTCTATTAGTTGGCTAGCTTCCTGATAACTCTACTTCACTTTGTAAAGCAAAAAAAAATCCTAAATATCCAGACTTTATTATAGCACCAGGGGAGACAGCCACACTGATCATTTTATTGGACTTGGACTATTTTTAAGTGTCAAAGTTTGTTTGTTTGGCAAGCTCCAGCATTATTTACCCCTTGAAATGACAAATGAAAATGAAGGGTGCTAAAAAGTTCTGAAATGTAGTACTTGTTAGCTTGTCTCCATTATTATTGTTATGTTAACCAACAAGTTTTATGTTTTTGTGTGTTAGTAATACTACTGAGACTCCTCTGCAAACCTCATCATGGACCAGCACAGGTAATGTTATGCCTTTTAACACTGAGTCTAAAGCCAAAAGGACAAAGACAAATAATGGTGTAAATAGTATTATAAGCATTTAGAGATCAGATAGAGACCTAAATACACTCACCTAAATACTCGGATTAAATTATTTCAGAGCTTTTTCAGTGCTTCTGAATTCCAATAGCAGTGGCAACAGAGAAAACAAAGTAATAATACGATAAATCTCTTCCAGTCCTGCCAACTGGTAGTCCTGGCCTCTGGCCCCCTGCTGTGGACTTCTGTGATCTGCTATACTGTGATAAGGTGTACTGCTGCCCTTCATCAACAGAGGGAACCACTAACTCAAACATCAACATCTCCAAATCAACAGAAATACCTGTTATGAAAGGTAAAGTTATTTCACTCTCTAGTTCTTGCTTACGTTAAAAGAAAATTTCATCATAACTGATTTTTGGTTCACCATTTGATATTTCTGCTCCTCAGAAAAAAACATTGAAGATTTTTATGGACAACTGAAAAGTGCTGGAGACTGTGAGTAAAATTTTATATAGTTTCAATTCATATATTAAAGTTATTGAGAGATCTTTGACTGATTTTAACTTAGAAGGGAAAAACAAAGTGTTATTCAAAAGATCCTTCAACAAGGATTCATGAAGCCTCACCTCCACCAGAGATACTAGTACCCCAGCCTAGGCCTGGGCCTGGCAGTGGGCGAGAGCTCGGTTTCAGAGCACACCGGGTCTTAATGCATGCAACTCCTCTGGGTTCAGCATGAATGCACCAAATGGCTCAATCCTCCTCTGGTCCCACAGGAGGAGCCATAGGGGTTTAATACTTTGTGGACTGATTGTAAGCAGATGCCTTGGTGGATCAATCTTCAGTTGCCAAAACTGGCTATAGGGACATCTGTTTAAATAGTTCGGGTTTCTGATCCTATCAGTATTACTTAGAAGGCAAACAGAGCTTGGATGGAGTCAGGGAGGAGACCCTCCCAGCTCCAGCTGCTTTTCAGTCCCGCTGATGCCGATCGTGTTCCCTCTGAAGGCCTGCTTGGTTGCGTGGCCTAGCCGTCAAGCCCTCCTCCTTCAGTCCCAATGTTATCAGCAGCTCGCCTCTAATCCATGCATTTAGTAAATAACTGGATTTTTTATGCTTTTTTATGCTAATCTTGAGAGGAGAGAGGCTGGCCACAATGCGTTTATCTCTCTTCCATGTAGATGTACTAGAATAGGAAGGAAGCCAAATCCTTGAAAGTTATAATCTTACACAGCAAAAATGAGCAGAGAAAAAGCCAAAAAATATACCCAGAAAACCAATATAAAACCAATTCGTGGGTCCACAGTGTTTGGGCGGTGGTTGCTCTTCTGCCATCTATTGCTGCAATATGTAACTTAATGTAAGAACTAGAGTAAGAACAACACCAAATGTTCCTAGGAGCCATTTTTTACATTATTTGCCCACATGTAGCCTCCTCTCTCTCCTCCCCTTTCTTGATGTCCATGACATTCCTTGTGGTTTTGGGTTGGGGAACAGTCTTTTGGGCAATAACAGTGAGACTTGGAGTGTGAGTGCCCTGCCTGATCTGAACCTGATTGGCATGAGGTTTCATAAGTGCATGTAGCAGCAGTATATACTGGGTCACAGGGAAGATGATGCATTGCCTAATGTTTCTAGTCCACTAAAATAAAGGATGTTTATTACATGTTAAACTTGAACCTTGAATTCCTGGACTTGGATTTTTGATGCTGTTTCTGGTCATAAATTTCATAATTTTTCATTTATCATCATTTACTTGCATGAGAACTGCAGTCTGAGTGACACCAGTAATGCTCCTATGATTTTCTTTGTTCTTTGTCTTTAAAAAAAATAAATAAATTATACATCTGTTTTTCTGTTTCTATCAGGGACGAACACCACTATCCACTCTATCACGATCAAAGAAAGCCAGCTGGTGATTGACAGAAAATACTGCCTAAGAGACGAATGTGGGTAAGTAGAGAAAGCGAACATAAACACACTGTGATTGTATGCAGGTTATAGACTGTTTAGTATATTCTTCATTTGATAACACTGCTGTAAAAAGGGTGTTTCAGCTTTTGCGAGCTTGTTAAATAACCAGATTCAACATGAGAGCCAAATAAAGTGGACTTTGTCCCAATATCAAACATTTATGGGTTAAATCTCATCCTAAGCCCATGGCTCTCCAAGTGCAGCTCGTGGGCAAATTGGTGGCCCTTGTTTATTCTTTGTGTGGATCGTGGGCGTAACAAAGAAAGAATGCACTCCCAAAATCTTCTTTGGCCACTCTACACCTTTGAGCTGTCATTTTAACTATTGCCTTTATTTTCAGTGGTCACGGAATATGAATATGAACATGTAGAGAACCACTAGCAAAATTTAATTTCAAATCTCGTAAATTTTAATTTTAAGGAGTTCCTTGTTATACTTCTATCACCAGCAAGTTGTAAAAAATCTGCTGAGGTTTTCCTATGTCAACATTTTATTTCTATGGCGCTTGCCAACTGTTATTTTATCTGTAATGCTTGTGATTTTGGTATATAATTGCTTGTAAGGTGTCCCTGAGTGCCTTAAAAAGCATGCACAAATAAAATGCTCTTATTATTACCTTTGCTGTTGCAGAGTTCTACCATAAAGTTCACTATAGGATTCTTTGAGAGTCATGTCACTCTCTTCTAAAGCACTACGTTAAATGTCTTTATATAGACTCAATTATTGCAAAATAGTTCCACAGTGAAAGTTTTCACACCTTTGTGATGTAACTTTGTGGACAGCGTGAGGAGATCCCTCAGCAGGATCAATGCACATAAAGCTCCGGGTCCTGACAACATTCCTGGTCGTGCACTGAGAGACTGTGCAGTGGAACTCACTGATGTCTTCACAGACATCTTCAACATATCACTCATCCAGGCTGTCGTCCCCACATGTTTTAAAGCCACCACAATCATTCCGGTTCCAAAAAAGTCATCTCCCTCCTGCTTTAATGACTACCGTCCTGTTGCACTTACTCCCATCCTGATGAAGTGCTTCGAACGACTAGTCATGCAACACATCAAGACTGTCCTGCCCCCCTCCCTGGATCCCTTCCAGTTTGCCTATCGGCCCAACCGCTCAACCGATGATGCCATCTCCACTGCACTCCACTCGGCACTCACACACCTGGACAAAAATGACTCATATGTTCGAATGCTGTTCATAGATTTCAGTTCAGCATTCAACACCATAATCCCCCAACAGCTCATTCAAAAACTGGTCCAGCTGGGGCTCAACACCTCACTGTGCAACTGGCTGTTGGATTTCCTCACCGGAAGACCTCAAGCAGTACGGGTTGGCAGTAATACATCCAGCACCATCATTTTAAACACGGGGGCCCCGCAGGGATGTGTGCTGAGCCCCCTCCTCTTCACTCTGCTGACCCATGACTGCACCCCATCATACAGCTCCAACCTCTTCATCAAGTTTGCGGACGACACAACGGTGGTGGGTCTCATTAGCAACAGGGATGAGACCGACTACAGAAGTGAGGTGAGACGCCTGGCCACGTGGTGTGCTGACAACAATCTCTCTCTGAATGTGGAGAAGACGAAGGAGATTGTTGTGGACTTCAGGAGAATGCACACCCAACATGCTCCTCTGACCATTGACGGAGCGTCTGTGGAGAGAGTGAGCAGCACCAAGTTCTTGGGTGTGCACATCACAGAGGATCTCTCCTGGACGTACAACACCACAGCACTGGCCAAGAAATCACAGCAGCGTCTCTTCTTTCTCCGCAAACTAAGAAGAGCAGGAGCTCCAGCCCCCATCATGTACACTTTCTACAGAGGCACCATCGAGAGCATCCTGTCGAGCTGCATCACTGTGTGGTTTGGAGCCTGCAATGCGTCCTGTCATAGAACCCTCCAACGCATAGTGAGAGCTGCAGAGAGGATCATTGGTGTCTCTCTCCCCTCCCTCCAGGACATTTACAGCACCCGTCTCACTAAAAAAGCCCTTTGCATAGCGGCTGATCCCACACACCCAATGCAAAGCTTCTTCAAGCTGCTGCCGTCGGGGAGGAGACTGCGGAGTCTCCAGGCCAGGACCAGCAGGCTGAAGGACAGCTTCATCCATCAGGCTGTCAGGAAGCTTAACTCCCTCCCGATTCTGCCCCCTCTCCCCTCTCTCCTCCACGGTCTCACTGAACTCTGTCACACACACACAAACACACACACTCTCTGACTCACTCACTGGCCTGCACCAGTTACCAGTCACTTTGTGGAGCATTGGACTGCCATTACCTCATAAGACTTTGTTGTTACACTTTCTCTTACCATACATTACCAAATCTCCATTTGCACTATTTGCCTATTTGCACTACTCTGCCTGGTTTACACTCAATGTCACTTACCCATTATATTGTATATTATATAGCTTTCTTGTTATATGTAAAATTGTATTTATTTAAATTTTTACTTTTTAATTATTTTACTTGCATTTTTTAATCACTTTTATATTTAAATATATTTAAATGTTCATTTGCTATTTATCTAGGGAGTGAAGAGTAACGCAATTTCTATTCTCCGTATGTCCTGTACATGTGGCAGAATCGACAAATAAAGTTGACTTTGACTTTGACTTTGACTAACTGTCTCCATCTACTGGACGTCCTTCTTAGATCTTTAGCAAGGAGACACTTTTGTAAAAAGAGTGAGAAGACTGTGAAAAGGTAAACTTAAATGATATTTTAAGAAAACAGGCTGCAGTAATGCTTGACTGTGCATGTGGAGTGGATGTCGATGTCAAAGTCAAAAAGACCTTTAATCTTAAATGCCAGTAAAATCTCAATTAAATTTTGGCAGGTCCTCAGTAATGATACATGCTACCTCGTGCTATTAATTAAATATGTAGTAAAAATAAATAACGTTATACTTCTGTTGTTTCCTTTAAGCCCCAGTCGATACATCTTCAGAGTTCCTGTCAGTGAGTTTGTTCCTGTCAACATGAAAGTAACCCTGCTCATGAAGTAAGTATCCTAATATACTCACACATGCTATTAAAACATGTATTATTAATATTATTATTCTTGTTATTCTTATTATTATTATTTATATTTAAGCTTAATCTATTCCCTTTTTATCTGCTAATGTTGGAATGACACTTTAGATTTTCAAATGCCAATTTACATGCGACATTGAAATAAATTGACATAAATGTTATTTTCTGTTTGTGTATATAAATCTGTGTCTGGTTTATGTAGCTCTACAGAGGAGTTGGTAGTCCATCTGTGCAATTTTGATGAGTCCACAGTCTGTTCTGCTCAGCTGGATATCAGCGCTGTGTCTGACAGCAGATACCCATCAAATACACAGGTCAGAATCAATAATCTGTTTCCCTAAACGTCACTTATATACAGCATGCAAGTATAAATGTAAATGTAAAAGCTTCACACAAAACAATAGGATAATTAACAGGGTTTTTCTTTATTTGTAAGCTGAGCTTTTATCTTCTTTAGAACATAAATGCCATTTTTAAAATAAGGGAATCTCCTCGTTGTTTTTCATTAATTTAAGGCTTTTTCATCTTTAAGAATATAAGTCAATATTAAGTATAACTTCTTATCATTTACATGAAATTTGAAAAAAAAATGTTTTAATAGATTAAATTCATCCAGACTTTGGAACTTAAAAAAAAAATAAAAAAGTAGAATGGTGTGCTCTAATTCATGAAAATTAAATATATATATATATAGATATATATATATATCTATATATATATATATATATATAAATTATTGTTTACTATGTCTATGTTATAAATATGAGACAATACAGAAATGTGTTTAATATCTAATTGTTTACTGTGACGCTGTGTATTAAAACACAAAAGCCTGTGTGAAGATGCAAATTAATGGATCATTTTTCATCGTTTTTTTTTGTTACATTGCTGGTCAAAATCAATCCACCCATTCATCAGTTTTCTTCCATTTATCAGGCCTGGCTTGTTCGGCAGTTAGGCAGAAATTTGTTTTGAGGGTCGCTGAGGTTCCAGTTCACTAACTCAGTCACTGTGGCAGTTAATAATGCAGGAAGTGTGGGCCAATCACTGATGAATAATGAATGTGTGGCAGGTTTTCTTCACAGTGGGATGACAACATGCTAATCACAGTAACACTTAAACCTTGATATACAGAGGACTGTCCAGAAGACCAAACATACGAATACTTTGTCATACGTTTACATTTATGTCGAGGTTTTCTTTCTACTAAGTGAGTTTTGAGGCATGAAATGAATCAGTCCTGATTCTGGAATAAAAAAGAAGAAATAAACTTATCTGGATCTGTGAAACTTACTTTGAGTGAATTTTCAGCCTTGTCAAAGTAATTATCAAGGGCAGCGCTGATGAAAATCAACCCAGCTGTAGAAATCGTTTGATTTTGCCCTTGTTTTAAAGTTAAATACTAAGTCTCTTAAAAACTATATTATATTTATCAAAAACCATTTAATTATTCTCAAAAATTAAGTAAAGCTTCATCAATAATTCAGAATAATTTCGAACTTCTAACTTTGGGAATGAATTTAGTTCATTTGGGGAAGTTTGAAGCCTTTTTCTTTCTTCTAATATGAAGTGATGAGTTTGGCTTATCTTCTTAAGACAAAATGAGAATTTTACTAATATTCCTTCCAATCTTACAAACATATAAAATCTGGGGTACTTTTAGCACTTCGGTATCAATTGGCCCAAATGTCACAAGCCAGACTTCTTATGGTTCATGACAAGTGTAGTGTGGGCATCTGTGGCCCATGCTACACTTGTCAAGGAGGAGAACTGGCAGATGAGTTGCAGCAACCAGGCTCTTAATTGCTATCTGAGTAGGTATGGCCATTTTTCACTTTTATGGGCTAATTCCCCAAATGAGCAAAGAAGTGATCATGATAACATTCATTCAGAATTAGCTTCAAATAATTGTTTTTCTGACCTTAATGTGACATTTTTTTACTGTTTCCATTGAAAATTAGAGGTTTTGCTGAATAAATAGTAACTGACCTTTTTTGGCCTTTTTTCGGCAGGGGGAACATGAATGGCCTCTTCATGTGGCTCGCCTTTATCAAAGCTGGTATCACTTCCGCTCAACAGTGGCTGTAAGAAACCAAAAATTATTAATTTTTCTTCTATAAAAGACCTACATTTCACTGGTTATGAAACCTTAAAGACACACAGTCCTCTTCTTGCTGCATGAACATGAAAACACTATTTAAACAATCCTCACTTTTACTAAGAACATTGATGGAAACATTAGTGTTATAAAAACATTTTATTTTATGTTGCCTGTCATAGAAATTTTCATTATTGATGTTATTTATATAAATATTTTCACAGAAACATGGATCCTACAGACTGTTGGGCTATAATAATGTATATGCTTATCAATATCTTTCTTCAGGGTCAAGCAGACTGCAGTACCAACTATCAATACGCAGGGGCGCTCTTCACAGACTACCACTTCTACTTCTACAGACACTGCACGGAATTTTAGAAACATAATTACAGACAAATTACAAAAACATGTTTATGGAAAATTTGCTTTATTTCTGCAAAGATGACAATTAGAGAAATCCAAGTATGCTCCAATCACTTCTGCAAGTTTTTATGTTTGGTTGTTTTGTTTTGGGGCGTTTCGCGGGGTGGGGTGGGGGATGGGGGGGCAGGTTTGTTATTCTAGAAAAATGGCTGGTTAATTAAAAAAAAACAAAAAAAAACGACAAGTTGAAAACATTAACTTTGACGTTGTATTATTTAATGTATTTTACTCATATCTTTGTTTTGTGCTAACTTTTACACAGACTGGCAAACATGGAAATGCCAAAAATAAAAAACATTACAACGACCCATCTTCCAATCAGAGAGGGGGAGTCAGAGATGGGATTTACTGTGACTGCAGTTCAGACAGGATAAGTGTAGGCACACATGCGGGGATCATCGAGATTTAAAAAAAAGTATATTTCTGCCATGTGAAAATTTGTTTTTTATATGCATTTTTAAATTGTCTATTTTTCTGCCTTTTCTCAAATATTTGTTTTTGTTTTTCTTTGATATGAGCAATTTTACCTCCTTGTGTCTGTGAAACTGTTAAAATGTAGATAGATATAAAAATCCTTATATACACACGACATCCCAGATGCGAATGAATAAATAATTTAGATTAAATACTTTGTTTCTTCAGATAGTTGAATGTGCTGACAAAAAAATCACACAAAATTTATCAATGGAAATCAAATTTAGCAACCCATGGAGGTCCATATTGTGAGTCACGCTCAAAATTAAAATTGAAAAAAAAAAAACCACACTGCAGGCTGATCCAACTTTGATGTAATGCCCTTAAAACATGCCAAAATGAGGCTCAGTAGTGTGCGTGGCCTCCACGTGCCTGTATGACCTCCTTACAATGCTTGGGTATGCTCCTGATGAGATGATGGATTATCTGTTGAGGGATCTTCTCCCAAGTCCTGGACTAAAGCATCTGCCAACTCCTGGATCAGGCGGGACATGATGTCCCAGATATGTCCACTTGGATTCAGGTCTGGGGGAACGGGCGGGCCAGTCCATAGCATCAATGCTTTGTCTTGCAGGAACTGCTGACACAAGCAGGCAGCAGAACATTCTCCACGGTGTCTCCAGACTCTGTCACATCTGTCACATGTGCTCAGTGTGAACCTACTTTCATCTGTGAAGAGCACAGGTCACCAGTGGCGAAGATGCCAATCTTGGTGTTCTCTGGCAAATGCCAAACACTCCTATCCTCCTAGTTTACAAAATGCAAATATGGCCATAGGGTTAACTTGTCTTGGTTTATAACTGTAATCATCATTTCCTAAAATAATAAAAGTTCATTTTAAATATTTAAATATTATCTATAAACCTAACCAAGGAAATGGCAGAATAGCTTGTGATAAAAGACCGAAACACCCTTTGAAGTTGAGGCACACGACGATGTGTCCTGTTGGTAAAGTTTCCGGGTGCCATTCCTCAAGACTTTCACCATTTGAAGCAATGTTTTATCAGGGATTGTAACACTTAGTTACAAAATGATTATTGAATCATTTAAATATAATGTTAAGTGTTTTTAGAATTCGTAAGTTTTATATTCAACATTCAAGTTTATGGGGATGTGCCACTTTCTATGCATTACCATAGTGTAAACGTGGTCCTGACTTCAACCTGTAATCAAACCTTGTAATTACTGACTTTCTATATTGCACCACTATTGGGTAAAAAATTTAACTTTATGTTTACGGCCAGTTTTAGCTTCACAAATGGGCTCCTCCATCATAAATCCAGCGTGCAGTGTGTATTTACTCTAAAACAGACTGGTCACATTTTGTTGGGAAAAGTGTTTTCCTCTTGAATTCTACGAGCTCAGAGGTAAAAAATGCAAAACTGAAAGTTTCCTACTTGAAAGATGAAACATGCTAACACAAACATCAAGGAGATGCATTCAAAATTAAAGTAATACAAATTAGAAACATCCTATCTCAAAGTAATGCTCATGCTTGCTTGCGTATTTATTATTTCTAGGCTCGACTGCTGTATTTCATCAAAAATATGTAGAGGCCACCTTTAAAAGTCACTGAATGAGTGCTGTATGTATGAACATAATTTTTTAAGAGAATCTGGTTTCTTGACCATGTGAGTTTGTTCAGCAGAAAGCACACACACACACACACACACACACACACACACACACACACACACACACACACACACACACACACACACACAAACACACACTGATGACTAATTCAGGTGGAGGAGGTGCAGCAGAAACACCAAGCTAATTAGGCATCTGAGTGAACCAGCTCAGCTGCACAGAGGAAGCTAAAGTTGCAGGACAGAGACAAAGCAAAGGACCAAGATGGACTCTCAGCACATTGTAAGTATCTGCTGAGTTGTTTTTCTTTATTTAAATACATTATTTGTGGTTACTAAAAAAAATGCTGTATTGAACATTATTTTTAAAAATTATAAGGAAAACAGAAAGCCTAAGCTCTCAGCTGCTGCATGGGTCCGTTGACTTTTGATTTTGACACTGAATGCAGATTGAATTACGTGAGTTTCATATCATAACAGTTAGTTAAAATGATGATTCCCTCTATTAATAAAGGAAAAAAATAATCCAAGCCTATCTGGTCCTGAGTTAAAAATCACGAGTTAAGTGTGATCAACCATATTTGTTTGGATAGCTGAGTACAATTTCATTAGTCACACTTAGATTAGATTACTTAAGTAGAACCTGCGTGACAAAGTGAAGTAGGTTTCAAGATCTCAAAAATCAACAGATCCTGTTACAATCTAAAGAAACAAACAGCTGAGAAACAAAGTGTTTGATATCTATCAGTCTGGAAAGGGTTACAAAGACCGTTATTCACAAATGGAGAAAACATGGAACATCTGTGAACCTACCCAGGAGTGACCAGCCTACCAGAAGTAGTCTGAGTGGATCATTGCCTCAATAATAAAAGAGACTGGGCAAAACTGGCATCCATGGGAGACTTCCATGGAGAAAACCCCTGCTGACTAAAAAGAGCACAAAGGCTTGTCTGACATTACCAAAAAGCATCTTGATGAACCCCCAAGTTTTGGGGGGAAATATTCTGTGGACTGATGACACAAAAGCTAAACTTTTTGGAAAGTTTGGGTTACATTAAATCTGGAGCAAAACTAACACAGCAATTCATAAAAAGAACATCACAGTCAAACATGGTGGTAGTAGTATCCTGGTCTGAGGCTGCTTTGCTACTTGAGGACCTGTATGACTTGTTGTAATTGTAGAATTCTGCAAAAAAGATTGGGCCAAAATTCCTCCACAGAGATCTCAAAGACTTATTGACTGTTGTCAAAAATGCTTGATTGCAGTTGTTGCTGCAAAGATGGCCCAACCTGTTAAAATTTAAATCTACATTTTGCATATTTAACACTACCACTTTGTAATGTATATTACACTGATGGTGAGTTCATACAGACTGGTACTCAAAGGCCTTGGGTAACAAACAAAAGCATCAGCTGAGAGCTTGTGAGGTCATTCAGGACTGGAGTGACCTCTCTGGGTTAATTTGGTTGGACCAGTGAGGTAAATCTACACAAAACAAAAAAGACAAAAACCAGGTGTAGCGTTCCTGAGCCGATATAACCACCTAATCTCTACTCTGTGTGTGTGTGTGTGTGTCTGGTGTCGTCTGTCAGCCCGGAGACTGATGGACAGATGTCTCCTGTCACCGCGGTAACTGTCTCCTTCTTTTCCAGGCTTCCGTCTGTCCTCTGACAACATGTAATTAACTGACACTCTACCCTCTGTGTGCGTGCATGCGTGTGTGTGTGTGTGTGTGTGTGTGTGTGTGTGTGTGTGTGTTGCAGGGCCGGATCGGAGCTCGACATCTCTCTCAGATTCAGGAGGAGTCGGACAGCAGAGGGCACAGGTAACCTGTCAGGTGAAGAGATACACCACCGATAGAAAGAAAAGAAAGAAAGAAAAAACAGGAAATGACAAATTGATCTGAAACAAACGAGTCTGATTAAGAAGCTACCAGGCAAAGGTAGGATTACACAAGCAGGAAGAGAGGCTAAAAGGGGAGGGGGACAGTCTTGATAGTGCGTTCGTGCACATCATTGTTGTCATCATTTCACATAGGAAGGCTCCTAACTGAGCAAATTGACCTGGGAGTATCTGTATTAAGAGCTGTTTGATTTCTCTAGATGCTAAGGAAAGGCGCATGTGTGCTTCCTTTGTTACCTCCTTTAGCAGAGGATACATTGGAGCATCTTTTGAAGCAGACAGTGCCATCTATCTATTCATAGCGACGCACCACCTGACGATTAATGAAAGCAGTAAGCAAAGCAAAGTAGTGCATATCATGTAAATGTTGAGTATATGTGTCCATTTCATAACATAATTTGATATGTTTTCAATTTTTAATAACAGACCATTAAACCCACAGCTGAACTCTGAGCATCAAATAAAATCTGCAACAGAGATTTATATAAGCTCTCTAAATCAAGATTATAAGCAATATTAATTATACTTAAGTTTCCCTGTAAATAAGCTTCCATTAGTTATGTCCCCACAATGGCCTCTTAATTGCATAAGTAATAGTCATATAAAATCCTAAACAAGGAGGAGGATTGGAGTTAGAGTCCAACATCTCTCTAGCAGGAAACATTATAATGCTGATGATTTATAATTTATTTCATTCAGAAATCAGGTTGTTGTTTTTATGATCTGCATGAAACAACGCAGTAAGAGAACACTGGGGAAGGTTTAGGGTTAGCATTTATACTGCATGTATTTAATAAAATAGCTCGTTAAAAACACAAAATGAACAATCGATTAGCCTTAACTATTGACTTAAATTGATTAAATAATAGGAATAGAAGGTTCAAATTTCCAAAAGAGAATAAAAGCACAACTTAGATTTTGGTGGTTAGTAAAGTGGTTAAAAAAATTAAAAATAAGAACTATAAAGCAAAGTCATCCAAACTAAACTTGGATGGAAACATTGCTGCTGGCAATAGAGGACCTGGAAACTCAGTCAGGGCAGTTCAATCTGATAACCGTGTGTGTGTGTGTGTGTGTGTGTGTGTGTGTGTGTGTGTGTGTGTGTGTGTGTAAGAGAGAGATAATCTGCACTGAAGCACAACCTTGGCAGAGGGATACTTTACTGTGATCAGACCCACTGTGTAAACAAATCTGAATGGAAACTGGTTTACATGGAGGAGTTTGTGTGTCACAGTGTGTGTGTGTGTGTGTGTGTGTGTGTGTGTGTGTGTGTGTGTGCGTGCGTGCGTGCGTGCGTGCGTGCGTGCGTGTGTGTGTGTGTGCGTGCGTGCGTGCGTGCGTACGTGTGACTATATGTCTTTGTGAGGCTTAGCTCTTTTATAAAGATTTAATCTTCAAAGGGCTCTTTGAGAGTTCCGACTTGGTTTTTAGGGTTCATGTTTAAAATCAGTTTTGGTCCTGAGAACATGATATTAACATGGGTCCACACAAAGATAGGATGGCAAATTTCTGTGTGTGTCTGTGTGTTAATTGCTATGCCAATCAGCACGCACTGTCAGCTTGACAAGATTAAGACATGATGGGCTGAAATATAAACTCATCACTCTCCCTCCTGCTCTGTCAGTTCCTGTTTCCTGCCGCCAATCATCCAGCAGCAGCAGAAAGGCGAAAGAAGGAAAGCACGTGTGGTGGAGAGACAGGAAGAGAGGAGTCCGTCTGATGATCCATCCTCGCTGCCTCTGGGCAGCCAACAGGAGAAGCTGGAGGACAACAGGAGTCTGCTGGAGGAGGTAATGTTTACAAAGATATTACAAATTCACATCACAGCTGTGGTTGATTGTTAGAAGAAGATCAAGATGAAGCAGCTCACCCACTACAATTTCTGAGGTATATTTAATATATAAATACCAGATAAATACTGATTTTAAGACTTAATACTGCACAATGTAAAAAATATGTTTTAAAAAAGACAAGACAAAACGATCTAGCTAGCTGTGCCTGTAACATTTGGGTATGGGTATATTTAAAGACAGTCAGTTTTAAACCTTATAATTTTTTTTTCTTTTTGTTACTTTGTTACTCTTACTTCATAAAATTCGATAGTCTATGTTCTTCAAATTAAAACGGCCAATCACAAGAAAGCGGACAAACTGTGAACTGTGACTTATACACAGTGTTTACATTTGAAGAGAGATGTGAATTAATTAATTTATTAGTATTTATAAATCATTTTTATCAGCTAAATTAATGTATGAATACCAAAATAAAATACTTTCTTGGAACTTTGCCCAGAAAATGGAATTAACTGATAAGCTAAACCTTGCTAGGAATTTTTACAATCTATGATAGGAATTACAAGATCAATAAAATGGACAGTAAAAAAAGAGTACAGACGAGTAAGAACAGAAGAAAGAATGAATGCATTTAAAAAAGATTTATTGAAGGAAAACTGGGGTGAAGTATATCAGGAACAGGACGTTAATAGTGCTTATAATAAATTCCTTAGAATATTTACATTACTGTACAATACCAACTGTCCAATAAAGCAATATAGTAGGAAACAGAAATATATGGACTGTCCATGGATAACAAAAGGTCTGCAAAATGCATGTATAAAGAAAAATGCTCCATACAGAGAGTTCTTAAGAACGAGAACTAAAGATGCTGAAATCAGATACAAAAGATATAAAAATAGGTTAACTAATATACTTAGATTTAGTAAAAAGGAATACTATAAGAAGCAATTAGATATAAATAGAAATAATAATAAAAGATTATGGGAAATCCTGAACAGTGTTATAAAATGTGGGACTGGACAAAAGAACTATCCCAAGTATTTCATTTGTAATGACCATGAAGAATACAATATGGATGTTGTGGCAAATAGTCTCAATGAATTCTTTGTAACTGCTGGACCAAATTTAGCAAGAACAATCACTCATCCTGGGAAAGCACAGGAAAAACCCGATACACTGATTGACAGAAATCCATATTCTATGTTTCTCACAGCCGTTGATGAAAATGAAGTTCTTGAAATTGTCAAAAAATGTAAAAATCACAAATCTTTGGATTGTAATGATATTGATATGATAGTGGTTAAAAGAGTCATTGAGGCTATTATAAAACCATTTACATACATCTGTAATTTATCATTTCAAACTGGTCGATTTCCAGACAGAATGAAAATAGCAAAAGTTATACCTCTATACAAATCTGGAAACAAACACCATTTCACAAACTACAGGCCTGTCTCTTTACTACCTCAATTCTCAAAAGTTCTTGAAAAACTGTTTAAAAACAGACTGGAAAAATTTATAGATAAACATAAACTACTCACTGAGAGTCAGTACGGATTCAGATCAAGCAGATCAACATCATCGGCACTATTAGATTCAATAGAATACATCACAAATTCCATAGACAAAAAGCAATATGTGGCTGAGTTATTCATAGACTTGACAAAGGCATTTGACACTATAGATCATGATATATTAATAAGAAAACTGGAACGTTATGGTGTCAGAGGGGTAGTTTTAGATTGGGTCCGGAGTTATTTAAGTGACAGAAAGCAGTTTGTGAAAATAAATGGTGGTTGCTCCTTATGTATGGACATTGCTTGTGGTGTACCCCAAGGGTCAGTTTTGGGTCCAAAATTCTTCAACTTGTACATTAAGATAAGATAAGATAGAACTTTATTAATCCCTCGGGTGGGTTCCTCTGGGAAATTCGACTTCCAAAAAAAGCACAGCAACGACCAAAGTTACAGTTACAGAACTGTTATATATATATATATACACACACACACACACACACACACATATATAAATACAGAGACAAATATAAATAAAATATACAAAGGGGATAAATAGAATAAATAGGAATAAAAAATAAAAATACAAGTGAATTGCACATTTCAAGTATTGAGTCTATTGCACTGTTGACTATTTACAAAAAGTATTGCACAAGGTATTGTACAGTGAGGTGCAGAGGCACTACAGCTTAGTTGTTCCCTCCTTTGTCCTCCTGTTTCCCCTCCCTCTCCCCTCCAGAGAGGAGTTAAACAGTTTGATGGCGTGTGGGACAAAGGAGTTTTTAAGTCTGTTAGTTCTTGTCTTGGGGAGAAGCAACCTGTCACTGAACAGACTCTTCTGGTTGTTTATGGCCGTGTGCAGAGGATGCCCAGCATTGTCCATAATGTCCATCAGTTTCTTTAATGTCCTTTTCTCTGCCACTGTCACCAGAGTGTCCAGCTTCATGCCGACCACAGAGCTAGCCCTCCTGATCAGTTTCTCCAGCCTGGATGAGTCCCTCTTTGCTGTGCTGCTCCCCCAGCACACCACAGCATAGAAAAGTACTCCAGCAACCACCGACTGGTAAAACATCCTCAGGAGCTTCCTGCAGATGTTAAAAGACCTCAGCCTCCTGAGGAAGTACAGTCGGCTTTGGGCTTTTTTATACAGGTGCTCTGTGTTGCATGACCAGTCCAGTTTATTGTCCACCCACAGCCCGAGGTACTTGTACTTGTTGACCACCTCCACCTCCTCCCCCTCTATCTGAACCGGCAGTGGACCTGCTCTAGACCTCCCGAAGTCCACAACCAGTTCCTTAGTCTTTGAGGTGTTGAGTTGCAGGTGGTTTGTGTGACTCCATGCGACAAAGTTCCTCACCAGACTTCTGTACTCCTCTTCCTGATCATCCCAGATACACCCCATGATGGCCGTGTCATCTGCAAACTTCTGAATATGGCATAATTCAGAGTTGTAGCAGAAGTCAGAGGTGTACAGGGTGAAGAGAAGAGGGGACAGCACAGTTCCCTGTGGTGCTCCTGTGCTGCTGACCACTGTGTCAGACGTGATGTCCTTCAGCCTGACGTACTGTGGTCTGTCGGTGAGGTAGTCGGAGATCCAAGCCACCAGGCAGGGGTCCACCTCCATCCTGTTCAGTTTTTCCTGAAGCATACAGGGCCGGATGGTATTAAAGGCACTGGAAAAGTCAAGAAACAGGATCCTGACCGTGCCTTTTCCCCCATCCAGGTGTGAGTGGGCTCTGTGTAGGAGGTACAGGATGGCATCCTCCATTAACGACATCTGTAAAGTGTCCAAAGTATTAAAAATGGTTCTCTTTGCTGACGATACAAACATTTTTTGCTCTGGTGATGATCTGCAGAATTTATTGGAGGATAATTCAATCAGAGCTCCCTGACCTGCTGTCCATCTACACCAAGCGGTGCAAGTCCAAAGCTAGGAAGATTATGATGGACCTCTCCCATCCCAACAATGGACTCTTCTCACTGTTGAGGTCTGGGAAGCGCTTCCGCTCCCTTAAGGCCAAAACAGAGAGAATGAAGAGGAGCTTCTTCCCCCAGGCTATTCGGGGCCTGAACCAGGTGTAGGACTGGACTCTCCCAACACGTCACTATAAGACTGGACTCTCACACACGTCACCACACGCACCACCACACATTTCCTATAATCCTATAATTCCTATAATTTATAATCCTTATCTTTATAATCTCTTCTGCTATTTGCACATTCTTTACTGTAAATTCCTAAGTTAATTTGTAAATTTTTGTAGTAAATTGTAAATATTGTAAAACTTTTCTTCTGTCATTTAATGGTCGGGCATTGTACAGCTACAAGCATTTCACCCCCATGTCATACTGTGTATGGTTGTGTGTGTGTGACAAATAAAATTTGAATTTGAATTGAATTTGAATTTGATATGACTAATGAAATAAGTAAAGTGAAGTTCTGGCTTGATAAAAACAAATTATCATTAAATTTGAATAAATCTAAACTGATGTTATTTGGAAATAGTAGTTTAAATACAAATGCAAAGATTCAAATAAATGGTGTTGATATTGAAAGAGTCAGTGAAAATAAATTTCTGGGGGTAATAATAGATGAAAAACTTAACTGGAGAGCTCACGTAAGATATATTCATTCCAAAGTATCACGAAGCATTGCAGTACTAAACAAGGCAAAACAGGTATTCGACAGAACATCACTTCATATTCTCTACTGTTCACTGGTTTCACCATACTTAAGCTATTGTGCAGAGGTCTGGGGCAATAACTATAAAACCACATTACATTCACTTTTTACTCTTCAAAAAAAAGCAATTCGAATCATCCACAATGCAGGTTATAGGGAACATACAAACTCACTATTTTTGCAGTCTGAAATATTGAAAATTGACGATATAGTGAAATTCCAAACAGCACAAATTCTATTCAAAGCAAAAAATAAAGAACTGCCAGGTAATATTCAGAGTATGGTTTTTTTGAAAGAAGGAAGTTATAATTTAAGGGGTTTTTGTAACTTCAAAACAATGAAGGTACGTACTACAAGAAAAGGCTTTTGTGTTTCTGTTCATGGAGTGAAACTATGGAACAAACTGAATATGGAATTAAAGCAATGTCCAAACATAAAACTGTTCAAAAAGAGTTATAAAAATATGATCTTCTCGATCTATAAAGAAAAGGAAAATATTTAAATTAAGTGAATGTCTCTATTTAAAAACAAACAAACAAACAAAAAATTCATGATGTGATATTATAGTATAGTATATCAGAAATCTGTTCACTATTTTTATTACAAATTATATCAGTAAGGAAGCTGACTAAATATTCACTGATAATTTATGGCAAAGGGGTGGGATTAAATAAGTGTATACTTCTTCCCACTCCTTTTCAACATGTAAATTAATCAGAATGTTTTTTTGTATAGTATTTTTTTTCTCTCTTATTTCTTTTCTAAATGTACTTGTATATTGTTCACATGTTGAAATAAATTATCAATCAATCAATCAATCAATCAATCAATCAATCAATCAATCAATGTTTCTGTGTCTAAAGCTTGATGTACATCCTCGTGCTGGGTGATTAGAGTGGGTTTTTCTTTTTTTTTTCAGTTAGCTCATATCGAGAAAGAGCTTCGAGAGTCTCAGCAGCTGGATGAGGAGCGACAGCGGGAAGCTGAATTCCTCCGTCAACAGCAAAACAAGCTGCTGTGGCAAAACCTCTGTTACCTGAGTCTCAGCCAGCGGATCACCAAGTACGCAAAAATACGCAAACACACCCGAGGAGTTAAAGTTATGTAGTATTTTTAGCCTGTTTGCTTTAAAACATACAAAATAACCTCTCCACAAAAACCCTCTGCTTTCTGTGAGTACTCTGGTTAAAAAGAGATCCTTTAAAATCCTTTAAAATATTGTAAGAAACAGTCATTTCTGATAAAACTCATTCAAGCTGAGCTGGTTGACTCAGAAATATTCAAGTAAAAATAAAGATTTGAGGAATTTTGCTAAAATTCCTCTTTCTAAAATGTATCAGAAAAGCCTGTTGAATGTTTTATGTTTTCCTTTTGTTGTTGCTCCTCTATTTAACCCTGCATTTCTCTTCCATTCAGCTTCATTAACCACAAATTTAAGAAAAGAAAAAAAAAACCTTTGTCAGCTTCACCGTCCGATCTTTAAGTGATGACGTATGAACCCTGATTGCGGGTCCAAATTACTCTGCGTTTATTAAGGCTGTTGTGTTTTTAACATGCTTTAATGTTTTGTATCTTGTTCTATTTAAATTGAACAAACCAGTAAAAACAGGCAGTGTTCACTTTCTGTCTCTCTCGGTTTTTCTTTTCATTATAAAGTTCGGTTTTTAAAACCTTACAGTGTCACCACAGCCCAGCCCATGCAGCAGTAAATTAATGACTAACCTCATATTGTGGATGGATTATCTCAGTTGTTCTCCTGACTGAAGTTTGGTCTGTTTACAGCATCCTGCCATGCGATTGCATTTGTCTCTAACCATCGGGAACCCTCACGCTAACTTTTATTGAATGGAAAAAAGTTAGCGTTCATCTTCCAGCTTCACTGTGTTTATGTTATGCTAACATAGTTGTGTCGCCAGCGATCACGTAGCACATCATTATATACCAGCAAATAGTTTACAGAAAATTTCTCTTTCAGCCAAGCCGTCTGATCTTTTATTATAACATCACCTTGTACTTACAGCTTTGTTACCGAACCATCATAATGGAAGGGCTTTTAACAGAAAAAGACTTCATTTGAAATCTAATGTCTTCTAGTCTCTAGAAAAATGTGGCTAAATCTCACCCACCCCTAGCCCTAGAAAGTTGATATGGTGGATGTTGAAATATTAAACGGTTTTATTGTTGGTAATTTAGAAATTCTGAACATTTTTTTTCTAACCTGAAACATGGCTGGGCTCTGAATTAAAAAGTATAAATGAGTCTAAGAGTAGATAAATTAAAACAGCTGCATTTATCCTGACACATTTACAGTGTCAGGGATAATTAACTGATGATTAACTTTTTTGAGTGTAATCTTTTCCCTGTATAGACCCTGGGTCAGCAGCTACTTCAAGACGTTTCCCATGCACATCTACTGTCTGCCAGTCCAGGGCCCCAGTCGCAAAGGCAGGAGGTGGGGACTGAAGAAGAGGAGATGACTTACACTTTGTAAATTTGTTGGAAAAATATGCGTTTATTTATGTTTTTTATCATACAAATAAATGTCATTTCCTCATTCTTGGCAAAACTTTCTGATTTATTGTTTTTAGTTTAGTTTAGATGCTGATCATTGTGTCAGGTGTGTTGATCATCTAGATAACATCATGTAATGATAATAATAAAGAACTGGGGAGATTAAAAGTGTTTATTGTCCACTGCAGTGTCTTTTATCCGCAACTTTAGGGACTGATGATACCCCCTAGTGTTTGCTTTCATTAACACAAAGTGCTTCTAATTTTGAAGTCAAAAGATGTCTCTGCTTTGTGAACGACCTATTGATTAGTTTTGCTAGCTTTTGCTCACGGGAAAACATATATTATACTTCATATTTCAAATATGATCTGGATATGATCATATACTATGGTCATACCAGACCTCACCTTTCAGTGTGAGAAAATGAGCCTTTCATATACTGCATTTGAAAAGGGCAAGTGTATTAATCTCACTAACACAGTAGACACAAGGATAAGTTAGAATTTAAAAATCCCAAACGAAGGTAATTAAACCACATTAAGCATCCTTTGATGAAGACTATGGTTTAAAATCATATATTTGTTCTTCTGTATGATACATACCGTATATGGGTGTAAAATTGAACAGATGTTGGAACGGAGTGTTTTCCGTGACCGACTCTGAATGCAGCACTACGTTTGTACGTCACAGCGTCACAGCGTCGTCCCTCCCTTCTTGAGTGTGCGTGCACAGCTTCTCCGCTGAATACTAGACATTATGGTGAGCTTTTACCGTTGTTTCTTTAATATTTTGGACAGGTCTAAATAAACAGATTCGCTCCTATTTGTCTACAAGCGCTTACAGATTCAGTTCAGCAGCTTCTAAGTCATTAGTCAGTTTCAGAGGCAGTTTGGCTCCCCATTAGCTGGCGGTGCTAACCGGCAAGCAAGCACATGGACGTTGTGAATGCGCTAGCAGCTAAGCTAACAGCTTAAATGTGGACCTGTGTGTCATTACATAGGTTGTGATGAAGCTGGCAGATTTATGGCAGCGAACGGAGAAAACTAATCTGTGTGGTTGCTTTGGTGCCCCTCTGGCTGCTCTTGTTCCTCTCGTTTAACCCGTTAGCATGCTAACGGAGGGTTGGTTGTCATTTGTGCTTTGTGACTGTTTGAGGAACAACTCAGCAATTCTAGACGGTAATAAATGGTTAATTGCGCTATAGGCGGAAAAAAGGGAACGTGACCGACAAGTAAATGTTTAAACAGCTAACATGAGACAGAGATGTTTAAATTTTTACGTTGTGCTCATTTTCTTATTAATTTGTCTAAAAGCTTCTAGCGGTTTCTAGTGTATTAGGGGCGGGTCTCGACTGTCGCTGCTGCTTTCACGGCCGCAGGAAAAAAATACCCTGTGCACGCCTAGCAGCAACATATGGATATACATTTAATTCAAGTTTGTTAAAGTGTAACATTTTGTGGCTTTTTTGTGAACTGTACAAAAGTTACTGTAATGATCAGTAATCAGTGACTGACTGTTTGATTGTTGCCTTTCTTTGTAGGCGTCCTTATCGATGGCCCCGGTCAACATCTTCAAACATGGAGCAGATGAAGAAAAAGCAGAGACTGCTCGACTGGTGAGTTGCTTTGTATGAGATACATACTCGCCATAAAAAAATGTGTTTATTCTGTTTCAAGTTCAGTTAAATCTTTGAATTTTTCTCCCTCTAGTCATCTTTTATTGGTGCCATCGCTATTGGTGATCTGGTGAAGAGCACTCTTGGCCCAAAGGGGATGGTAGGTTGATTCAAACCTCAAGAGTGCTACTGTAGAATTTTAGTCTAAGGAAACACAAGAATAAGTTGTAATCAGAGGGTTTCTCTTTCTCTTCAGGATAAGATCCTGCTCGGTGGCGGGAAGAGTGGCACAGTGACTGTGACCAATGATGGTGCAACCATCCTGAAAGCTATCGGTGTCGACAACCCAGCTGCCAAAGTTCTGGTTGGTGAGTGGAGACGCTTGACACTTTAAGAGCCAGGTTAAAGGTTTAAAAGAAAAAATAAACATTAATGAAGGTTTCTTGGTGCTGAATTTGCACTACCTCACTAAAAGTAGGCTAACGAATAAAAAAGCTGATTTAAAGTAGAGTGTTCATGCTTATTGGTTAAGACACAGTAAAAAATACTAATTAACCCTTTAAGACCTACCATAGAACCAAGTGCGCCAGAGCTTATATTATATTTTTACATGCTGTAGAGCCATTTTTGGGAGCATTTCAAGTTGATATACATCAATACAACCATTATAACCCAAATTTTAATAATATGTCTGCATTAAGTGTATAGTAATTACATAAATTGCAAAAAAGTGCAATAAACTACAAAACAATTTAAAATCGTTTTTGTTTTTTTAACATATATTTTTAGTTAGAGAAATTTAAGAGGTTTATCCCTCAAAACTAAATACAAAAAAGTTGCACAAAATAGTTTCCCACCACAGGAAATTTATTTTAAGTGTCTTCATAGTTTTATTTGTGAAATACACCAATTTTTATATGCTGCAGGAAAAACGAAAATAAATATTATAGTGCAAATTTGCAAAAAAAACAGCATATGCATCAAAATAAACTATTTCCAGCAGTGCAATATGAGTCCTAAGCATCCCAGAAACGACACAGAAAGTCATAAAGTCAAACATAACTTTTAAAAACACCAGTATAGGCTCATAAGGCCCTGATGGTAAAAAAACTACATTTCCGCAAAATGACGTTACTTCCGGTTCCGGGCAGGGCATGGCGGACATGCGATAGTTCGCGCTGATGGAAGTGTTACAAACAGCTGATCAGATCGGCAAAGCGTGTTTCTGGAATATCATGTTTTTGTTGCTGCAAGTGCTTTTATGCAGTTTTTGCAAAGCTATATGTGGAAGGAAACTGTGACCTAGGACAAGCTGATGGCATAAGATGTAAGTACAACTCCTCCGGTTTCATATGCAAAAAAAAAATATTGTGCTAGCTTACGTGGTTACTAGGGGTGCAACGATATTCGTATCGATATTGAACCGTTCGATACAGTGCTTTCGGTTCGGTACGCATATGTATCGAACAATACAACATTTGTAATTTATTTTATCAATTTTCCTTCTGACGATGCTGTCTGTGTGGAGCGCTCAGTGAATCTGCGTTCGACTACTCCGCCTAGGCTGCACTGTCGAGCGCAGATCCACTGAGCGCTCAACACAGACAGCATAGTCAGGAGGAAGAGCGCAGGGCAAGCTAGCGAGACAGAAGTTAAGCTCTCCTTGCAACAAGCAAATTGAACCTCATTCAGATCTGGCGTTTGGAATTATTTTGGTTTTCATGTGACGTATGACCCTGAAGGTAAGCGAGTCATGGACTAAAATAAAACAGTATGTTGGATGTGCCATGCAATGCTCAATTACATTGGTGTGAACTAGTGTGTTAGCGCAGTTAGCTCGTTAAGGTGTTGGCCGTCTAGCCCCATCCGCGGTAGCTCGTTAACGGAGATTTGCCGTGTTGTGGCGTTAAGGTCATTTCAACGAGATTAACCTGAAAGCACTAGTGGGAACACAACGAATATGACTGCACATTTACGCCGACATCATCCTAGTGCAAAGACAAAAACAACAAGCATGCTACTAACTTTAGCCGAGTCATTTAGACAGCTGTTAGCACATGATTCTCCTTATGCTGCTGAGAATATAGCCCAGAAGAAGCGGATAGTATAGCTTTTATTTTGGAAAGAGCCATTTCTCTGTAATAAACTCTCTTTTCCAAAGATGATGTGATTCCTCAATCAGATACAGGGCTCGCAATATCGCTAGCCCGACGTCCCGGAGCTAGCGATTTTTTCAGTCGGGCTACCAAAATCTATCTCTTCCCTGCCCGTCGGGCTATTGTAGGAAAAATATATGTCAATGCTTTTGCATTCTTTCGGAAATGTAGCTGGGTAATTATGTCATTGGCATCGGTGAGCCACTGTCAATATGTGACATATTGAAGTCGCGTTTGAATTTGCGCTTGTTTTTTTGCTTTCACTTTGCAATCGTGCGAACTGTGTATAGAGAGCGACAGCACTGATCTGTGAGTGATGATAATTTGTGCACCAATTCCTCTGACATCGTCTTATTAATCGTTAGCTTACTATGCAAACATGACAAGTGAAATCTCCCGCAGCTTAAACATATGAGAGGTTGATCGCGCAGAGAATCGCTGAGCTTATGTGAGTGCGTGTGTAAAAGCATTTCAGTTCTGCTGAGCCAAATAAGACAGGTCAGGGTGAAGAAGTGACAGCCAAAGAAAAGCTTACCACAAAACGGAAAAGTTATGACAAATCAGACTATAAGGCAAAAAGAAAGTGCAGCTTTATGGTTTCATGGACAAAATAATTTCTGTGGCTGCAATATGATGAGCTAAATAACCAGGGGTGCACATAAGTGGTCCGCAGGTGCGCATTCGCTGTCAAAATAAAAAACACGCACAAGGGTTAGGGTTAAATTTAAAAACTGTACTTTTGAGTTAAAATATATATTTATAATTTTAATAAATGACAAATTAAAAATGCATGAACATTTTTTTGTATCGAAAAAATATCGAACCGTGACACCAAAGTATCGAACCGAACCGAACCGTGAATTTTGTGTATCGTTGCACCCCTAGTGGTTACAGTGCTACCGGGATTTAAAAATAGTTACGCAAAACAGAGCGTGCCCGCTCTGACCGGCTTTAAAGGGTTAAGTGTAATTTAGAGATCCTTTGTAATCAAATGATATCACACTGAGACCTTTTATCTGAGGTTTTGATGGGAGAACAATTGTGTTTGCAGACATGTCCAAAGTTCAGGACGATGAAGTCGGAGATGGGACGACCTCCGTTACCGTGCTCGCTGCAGAGCTGCTGCGGGTAAATACCTATTTGTCAGACTCAGATTTCAAAGTAAAGCCACCCTGGTTCCCTGCTGTGGTGGCCATGTGGGTCTTGCTTGCAGTCTCAGCTGTCAGTGTTGCCATTTCAGGAGGCGGAGCTTCTGATCGCCAGGAAGATCCACCCACAGACTATCATCTCTGGCTGGAGGAAAGCGACTCAGGCGGCCAGAGAGGCTCTGAGGGACGCCGCTGTCGACCACAGGTGAGGCAAAATTAAGATGTCCGTGTTTGTCTCCTTGCTTTCACCTTCCGCTTTCCCTGCCTCATCATTCTCTCTGGTCTCCATAGCAACGACCCAGCTCGTTTCCAGGAGGACCTGCTGAACATCGCCCGCACCACACTGTCCTCCAAGCTGCTCACTCACCACAAAGATCACTTTGCCAAGCTCGCCGTCAACGCCGTCATGAGGCTGAAAGGCTCTGGAAACTTGGAGGCCATCCACATCATCAAGAAGCTGGGAGGCAGCCTCACCGACTCCTACCTGGATGAAGGTGAGGTCATGAAACGTCACGGATCTCCTGTCTCATTCCTGATTGGTTGCAGGACTTTAATGTCTGTTGTGCATGTCTAGGTTTCCTATTGGACAAGAAGATCGGAGTGAACCAGCCAAAGAGGCTGGAGAACGTCAACATCCTGATCGCCAACACCGGCATGGACACTGACAAGATCAAGGTAAAAACACCAGGTCACTGTCAGGAGACGTTGCAAGTTTCTGAAAGAAAGCGAGAGGATCTAAATCGGATGCTTCCTGTTCCTGTGTGATCGATATCGTGATTGTTTGTGTTTCTGCGTCTGTCAGATCTTCGGCTCCAGGGTTCGCGTTGACTCGACGGCAAAGGTCGCAGAGATCGAACTCGCAGAGAAAGAGAAGATGAAGGAGAAGGTCGACAGAATCCTGAAACACGGCATCAACTGCTTCATCAACAGGTACGACTGAACCGCCATTGCACGTTTCTTTAACCTGTCAGGTGTTCTGCTTCTGTCCTCCCCGAGGTTTAATCACATTGTTTTTGTCAGTCTAACCTGAAAGTCTTAGTGATGCTGAACTGTGAAGCTTCTTTTACTTTTTCATAAAGCCCGTGGCAGCTGCATTATTGCCCAGTCTGGCCCAAACTTCACACGTGTAATCAGAGGTTGATGCAAACACTTCTGTTATTGTATTGTATTTTGCACACCTGTTGCTTGTGAAGCTTGCACACAAGAATTTCACTTGCATGTGCTGTACCAGTGTACCTGCACATGTGATGTGACAATAAAAGTGATTTGATTTGATTTGACACGCCTGCATGCCAGAATTCAGGGGCTGTCATAGCACCATCTTGTTGTGCACTTCATAGCTGGATTAACACAGCTGCCTAAAATTTGGTCAGGGATGTTTTAAAAAGTCGAAGGTGCTCTTTGTTAAAAAAAAATGTATTAAATGTTTTTTCTTGGCAACATGTTGGATTTTGATGTGTTCCCATGAAACACAAAGCGGTCCCACAGGGTTTAAAACAGCAGCAGCTAAATCTGTTTGGTGGATATGAGGCTACTACTCACTGATCTCCTACACACAATTAGCAAAATGCAGACGAATTTCAAAGATGGTTAAGGCGTTAGTTTTGTGTAAATAAACCTGAGAATACAGAATCCAATATTAACAGTGTGTAAAATAGTGAGCCATGTTCGTCAGCTTCAGCATGATGACCTCCATGTTTGTTTGAGGCAGTGGTCAATGGGACAGTTGCTCACTTTATCTCAGTGTCACTCACCCCAGTGTTTGTTTTGTTTTCCCTTCGTACAGGCAGCTCATCTATAACTACCCAGAGCAGCTCTTTGCTCAGGCTGGCGTCATGGCCATCGAGCACGCCGACTTCGCTGGCATTGAGCGCCTCGCTCTCGTCACCGGTGTGTATGCATATACAAACACACAAAAATAAACTGTTCTTTAACGAAAGGCGTGTTTTACAATCTTTTTCATGTGTTAAATACTTGAAAAAATGTGACCTTCACTGATTACTGATGTAATCTGATCAGGTGGGGAGATCACCTCCACCTTTGACCACCCAGAGCTGGTGAAGCTTGGGCACTGCAAGCTGATCGAGGAGGTGATGATCGGCGAGGACACGCTTATCCACTTCTCTGGAGTTGCCATGGGTACGAACACACACTGAGGACTTGAACTCATTTTTCATAATGACATACTCATCTTTAGCTCCTCCTCTTCCTCAGGTGAGGCATGCACCGTTGTCCTGCGGGGAGCGACCCAGCAGATCCTGGATGAAGCGGAGCGCTCACTGCACGATGCTCTGTGTGTGCTCGCACAGACAGTGAAGGAGCCACGCACGGTCTATGGAGGAGGTAGGCGCACATACAGCTGATCTAAAACTACAGCACTGTCCTCATTCTTCGCCCACCTTACAGCAGAGCACAAAAAATGCGGCACATGTGGAACATTAAGGTTCTTAACTCATTCACTGCCAGCCATTGGCAGTGAATGAGTTAAACCCATTGACTTATTCACTGCAATTGACGGCTATAGACGTCAATGGCAGTGAATGAGTTAAGGATGGGAATTTGTGTTAGCAGCATAATAAAGCTGTTTCTGTCCTGGATGCAGTCTCCACTTTACCATTGTGCTTACTGTCTTTAGTGCAATGAAAATAGAATTAATGTTTAAATCCACGCTGCAGAAAGCGCTGCTGTTTTCCTTCTCCGGCACACGAACTGAAATCAGCTGATTGTAGCATAGGTGGGATCGATCAGCAGGCAGACTTACAATTCCGGGGAACTGAACTACTGGGAGCCGGTTCTTGATTCCCATCCCTAATGATGAACTAATACATCTCACACCTGCGTGTTCTCCTTCTCATCAGGCTGCTCTGAGATGCTGATGGCTAAGGTTGTGAGTGATCTGGCCAACAGGACGCCAGGAAAGGAGTCAGTTGCCATGGAGTCATTTGCCAAGGCTCTGAGGATGGTAAATACTAAAACTCCGATTCTACAATTGTAAATTATAGGAATTTCTTTGATTACAACTAGGGCTGCTCAATTAATCGAATTTTAATCACGATTACGATCTGGGCTTTCAACGATCATTAAAAATGACTGAGCCGATTATTAGCCCCTCCCTCGTGCTTTACTCTCGCGCTGCTCCGTGTGGCAAATCGAGCGCACCTCTCTGCATTTCGAACACGTGTCACAACAATTAAGAGCAGCGGTCCCCAACCTTTTTTGCACCACGGACCGGTTTATGCCCGACAATATTTTCATAGACCGGCCTTTAAGGTGTCGCGGATAAATACAACAAAATAAAACTAGTACCGGTACCAAAAAAAAGAAAATTTATTCATAACACACGTGAAAAGACCAAGGAAAACCAAGTAAACGATAAAAACGTTAACAAAATAACGCTGAAAACCGATAAAAACCCTGAAACCATTTCACACCTGAGCCTCAACTCTCACGGACCGGTACCAAACCGGTACTGGTCCGTGAGTCGTTTGGGGGTTGGGGACCGCTGATTAAGAGGACCCGAGGGAAGCTCGGAAAGCTGAGTTATTTGGAGAGGAGAGTGACTGCCGTTGGTTGAAAAGAGAGGTTAAAAAAAAGCTTCAGTGGTTGGAAACATTATGGGTTCGCAGAGTCAGACGTGGATCAAGTAGACATAGTGTCGTAGCTGCACCACAGAGCAACACTGCAAAGTTCACTAAACATAGATGTTTACATTTTTCATTTATTTTTTATATTGCAAACATTTGCACTGTTATCAGTATTTGCACACTATTTTATATTATTTTTTGACAATCTTTAAAGTCATTATTCAATACATTGTTATTGTTAAATAAATATCGTCAAATAATCGAGATCTCAATTTCAGTGAAAATAATTGTGATTATCATTTTTGCCATAATCGAGCAGACCTAATTACAACCACATGTGACTTTGATCTCATGTGTCATCATCCGCTTCCTCTTCCAGCTGCCAACCATCATTGCAGACAACGCCGGATACGACAGCGCCGACCTGGTGGCTCAGCTCAGAGCTGCGCATCAGGAGAACAAGACCACGTTTGGACTGAGTGAGTGATGCTCACAGACAAGCACACATCACCTCATCTCAGAACTAGAGGAATAATAACTATAATTATTAACAAACACATGTTTGCCTTATTTAAAAAATATATATATATCAAGGTTTATCCTTGAACCTGTGCTGCTCTACTAACACAGTCAGGACCACAGCTAGCTGCATACCAACTGAATCTAACTTCCTATGAAGATGGGTAAGTGCAGCTAATGCTAGAGAGAAAATATGCATCCTAGAAAGACTAGAACTAATATCATATAAAGAGGGTGAACATCTTAGAAAGATGGTTAACTATGTGGCTAAAGTGAAGGATGGCCAAATAACTAAGCTAACATATAAATATCTAACTTTTTTTTTTAATTGCTTATTTATTAAGCCAAAGTCCCAGAAGGTTGGCTAATTGTAGCTAAAGTCACATATAGAAAGCCAATTAAAGCTAAAATCAAAACAGCATGACTACTTAACTGAAGTCATAAGCAATTAACATCCTACAAAGATGGTCAACTATAGAAAAGGGCATAGAAAGATGGCAAACATTGAAGAGGAATTGAAAGAGCAATTATGTAGCTAAACACAGAAAAATTAGTAACTACAGCTAAGGTTGTACAGCTAAAGACACTTAACTGTTTCGCTAAACCTAAAAATGTCAGACTAAAGTTAATGTCATAGACAGCTAGTATCATAAACATGGTTAACTACCTAAGTACACTTACGCATAGAAAGCTGACGAAAGACTGTTGTACAGACGTGCAATATCTTGTTATCTTGCTCGAATGCTTAGCTAAAGTCACAGGATAATGTTGCAGAGACACCTAATCTAGAAAGATTAACTATGTAGCTAAAGTCACAGGTGAAAATGCTAACTAAGGCTGTGTGAAATAAAAATGACTGTTTGGCTAAATTGCAAAAAAAGTTAACTAACGCTGGTGTTATAGACAAAAAGCTAATATCATAAAAGGATAGCAACTGAGCTAAAGCCACAAAAAGACAAACAACTACCACTTGCACCATAAAAAGGTAGCTAACATCTTACAAAGAAGGCTAACTACCTAGTTTAAATCACATTTTATTGTGAATAATTTAAACTGCTGACTAGCTTAGCATGCCTGTTTCTCCTGTTTTATTCTTGTGATTTGGTGGTTAAGCAGCTGTTAGATTCTAACAGCGTCTGTGTTTCCCCGCAGACATGTCTGATGGCACGGTGGGAAACATGGTAGATCTCTGCATCACAGAGTCGTTCCAAGTGAAGCGCCAGATGTTGCTGAGTGCGTCTGAGGCCGCCGAGATGATCCTAAGAGTGGACAACATCATCAAAGCTGCACCCAGGTCAGTTCAGTCCTTTTCAGATCATCTGCGTTTGTTCGTACCAGGTTACAGAAATTTACTCTTCATCTCTGTTCTGTAGGAAGAGAGTTCCCGACCATCACCCCTGCTAGAGGAAGAGGAGGATGAGAAAAAACAAACGGGGATCACTTTAGTTATTTATCACTTCTGTGTAGTTCAAATTACATCAAATTGTCAAATTTTTTTCTCTGTTGAATTGGCTGATGCTAACCACCAGACACAGCTAACATCAGTGGCTCTGCTAATGCTAGCTTATGCTGTGCAGTTTCAGCATAAAGTGAAGATGAGAAGTCTTCACACTGTTTTGTTTTTTATGCTAACATTAGCTGAGCTGTTGGCCGAGGCTGGTTGGTGCCAGCTACGCTTAGGAAAGAAGTTTGAACGTTGTTTTGTTTACTGAATAAATGAACCGGACACCATTACCTGATTCTTTTGTTGTTGTTATTTATTTAGTTTTTCATTCTTTGGCATTTATATTTAACATTTTCCAAATAATAGAAGTAATCACTGCAAATGAAAAAATCTGAAGCAGATTTAATCTTGTATAATTAGTCAGACTGTACATTAGGTTGGTGCAGGTTTCTGATCGAGTTGTTCTACTGAGATCAGCAGCTTGGAAACTGAAAGTCTATCACTCATTTTCAAGGTAATGCATTTATTGGTTACTTTATTAGTTACATTTTGCTGTTACCTGGCTTTACCTTTGCCTTCAGAACTGCCTCAGATATTTTGGCCCATGTTAACATGATTCCATCGCACAGCTGCAGTCATGCATCAGTACATTTCACATTCATGATGCAATTCTCTCATTCTGCAACATCCCAAAGCTCCTCTGTTGGATGGCCATCTGGTGTCTGTGACATCATCTATGACTGGCTGATGTGACAGTTGTAGTAACATGTCGTTGAGCATGTGCACGTAATCAGTACTTTTATATATAAAGATGTAAAATATATACAGATTTATTTATGATCAGCTGTTGTGGTGAGATACTCCAGAAATTACATTTCATAACCTGGAAATGAGCAAGCAGAAGATCAGGAGTGCTGATTATTGATTGATCTGCAGTAACTTACTAAGGTCAAAGTGACTAAGACCTCAGAGTGTCAACAGTTACTCAATCAGACTTAACCACACAGATGGCTTTTCATAGAAAAATGTTTAAACCTTTAAAACTAGAAAAAAAATCGCTCATTCGGTGCCAGAAAACACATAAAATGCTATTGTTGTTGTCATAAAGCACACCCAGGGTTTTTTTTTTTTCTTTTTTGTAAAGGGGGTTCTGTAATTTTAGAAAGTTCCCATTTACACGAGGAGTGAGGGTCACTTCTGTTTTTTGCTCATTCAGATTGAAGATGTTTAGAGGTATCTGGGATTGTATCTCAGCAAGGTTGTTCTTGGGAGGAGGGTAGGTTTGTGAGTCATCTGAATAACAGTGTGAGGGGAGTAGGTGATGCTGAAAAGCCACCCACAGAAAAAATGTCTGCTGGTTAAAATAAGATTTAAACTGCTAAAGAGCAGTTCCTGTAATGCTTTCACAACTCTCCAGTCTACAGACAAGCATGCAATAATCCACTGTGTGTAATGCAGCACTTGGATCTGAAAGTAGCAAGTACCCGGTCCTGGAGCTGAAGCTGGTGACAAACAACAGAGAAAAGGAGTTTGGAGATCATTAAAAGCAGTATGGCATGTTTAAAGTCAGCTGGAACATTCCCAGTCAGAAGATGGGTGTTAATAATGGACAACACTCAGCCCAACAGTTTAAAAATACTAATTTAATATAATATTAGTCTAATAACATCCTGGCAAGATGGTGTCATCCATTTGACCATATCTTGATGGCATGGTGCTAAGTTACCAGCTAAAGGTGCCAGTATACCCACCATGTTACTCTCATGCCGTCTGTGACATCATTACACATTGATTTCTGCTCGCTGTTCTGGCCGCTGAGTCTCCTGAACAGTAGGTGTCAGCACCAGATGGTAGCGCCACATTAACATTGGTTAAAAGAAACAGGGGAAGATTTAATAACTGGAGCAAAGCTTTTTTCATCTTTGAATCTCTATGAGTCTCTGAGCGTACTGTACTGATAAATCATTAAAATCAACACTATCTTACACTCGTGCCTTCAACCCAGCGGCAGCAGTAAAAGCACAACGCGCCATGTTACAAAAAGCAAGAGTTGTTTAACTTGTAGAAATGGTTGCTATGCATATGATGTCAATTTGATGCCAACTTTATCGTACATCGCAGTTAACAAGCCACTGCAGGGCGGGTATAAAATTTAGCGGGCTTTATTAGTAACATCCAGAAAAATGTTTGGTGCCCTCTGGTGGCCATAACAGAGGTCCAGTTCAGGGACTCCAGCTAGCTGAAGTTAAATCTAGCAGACAGTCAGCAGCTTCAGCCGTGTCACCATCCACCTGTCAGTCAAAGAGGTCACGCCTCTAATAATGCAAAGTTTAAACCTTTATACAATTTAATTTGTAAACCTGTTTAAATAATTTAAACAGGTTTACATATAAAGGGGAAATCAAACGTCTTTTTTTCTGCTGGAAAGTTTTAACATGGGAGTCTAAGGGGCTCAAGTCAGGTTGCTAGTTTAATAATAAAAAATAATACATTAAAAAAAGCCTTGACCTCCCAGATTTGGATATATGCTGTATTGGTAGCTGAGAGAGCCATGGATGACTTAAATACTTGTTGATCCACGTAATCTAAAATCTTCTGTGATCAAATAACTGAATAATAAAGACCTCTTCTGTCTGTTTAAGCTTTTGGGGGTGGACCTTCTCACAGTTTATTCACAGACTCAGATCCAATCAGACTTACAGTTCAGTCTGATAAACGTCCCCATCGGGTGCCAAACAGCAGTCTCTCAGACTGGCAGATACAGACATGTTCAGGCTGCTGCTCCTGCTGTTTTTAACATGGATGACCTCAGCGCTGGTCAGGTAGGACAATTACACCTTTGTTAATATGGGTGTTCTCTTTATATTAACAGCTGTCCATCCACCAGGGATTTAACAATATAAAGTCTGATTTTCTTCTTTGTTGTACATTTATCGAGGTGCTGTTTAGTGGACCTTCCTCTGTTGAGCCAAAACTAGGCCAACTGTTTTCAAATCAAAAAAGACAATTTGATATAAAAAGTTTACAGAGATACTAAAATGTTCCATCGTCAGCATACCTCTTAGACGGACACGCTCAATTCGTACTCGATTGCGAGCTGATGGCCTGCTGAATGAGTTCCTGAAGGATCACGCCCCTGACATGATTAATCGCCGTTACGCTCAGTGCTTCCCGTCCAGCACGCCGTCACTGAGGCTCGGACGCACCAGCGAGAGGATCTACAACTTCATGGATGTAAGAAGAACAACACTGAGAGTTAGGGTTGCTGGTTCAAAGCCTTCAGCTATTATCAAAATATCCAGTGAGAAGTTTTAACCTTGTTACAGTGATTTAAATATTCCTCTAGGGGTCAGTGTTGTTCATAAATATGCTGATTTGTTAAGAATGATTATCAGATTTAAGGGAAAGTTGCTCAGTTCCGAAATATCAGTATGTCCTAAGTATGCAACTCAAGCTGGACAGAAGCAGTATTAAGTATTATTACAGAAGCAGAAATAAAAGAAATAATAAATAAAAAGTTATCATTTGTACTGCATTTCCATTCTTTATGTCCTCACAAGATATATGTTCCCAAAGTAAGACGTAGTTATTTCCTACATATAGAAGCTTTAAAATGAAAACAACACAGCCCAGTTTACTGAATAGAAACTAACTTAACTAATTTATACTATGAAAACAAAGGGAGTGCCAAGCTGGCCAAAATATGTTAGCATACATGCTAACATTAGCATGAGCATGTCACAACCAGCTACCTTTTTATTTATCTCAGAATTTTTCAAATTAAAATCTCAGCCACACTTTGTGCCCCTGCTGCGTTTCAGGCTCAGTTTTATGGTGAGATCAGTTTGGGGACTCCAGAGCAGAACTTTTCTGTGATTTTTGACACTGGATCAGCTGACCTCTGGGTGCCATCATCCTACTGCATCAGCGAGGCCTGCGGTAACACCTTACATAGCACCACACAATACCAAACAACACCAGTGTTGCATTTGCAGGTCAGGGCAGCCTGACTTTGGTTTATTTTGTTCCAGTCTGATAAGAAGTTCAAAGTCTGTGTGTGTCTGTGTGTACTTGTATAAAGATGTTGTAGGCACATAAATCTGACAAAGGCAAGTCCACATAAAGTAAATAACATGTAATGAATATAAGAAAAGATAATGTCTATGTGTGTGTTTGCATTCACAGCGCTCCACAAGCGTTTCAAGGCATTTAAATCAGCTTCGTTCAGGCATGATGGTCGGAGATTTGGGATTTACTACGGATCAGGTCACCTGCTTGGAACTATGGCCAGAGACACACTGAAGGTCCAAAAGCTCTCAAAATTAAAAAGCTAAACTTCAGTATTAAAATTAACTAACAGCTGCCACGATTAATTTCAAAAATATTTTCATCCATCAAACTCAGTTTGACATTCAGGCACAACTAAAGGAGTACTGTTTTATCTTAATCAACTTGTTCCAGATTGGTGGTCTAACCATCCTGAACCAAGAGTTTGGGGAGTCCGTTTTCGAACCTAGTGAATCATTCCTGACGGCGAAGTTTGACGGTGTTCTGGGAATGAGTTACCAATCCCTTGCAGAGATTCTGGGCACCAATGTTTTTGACAACATGATTGCACAGAAGCTTGTGGACCAGCCAGTGTTCTCCTTTTACCTGAGCAGGTGCATTCATATCAGGAGCTCACCATTTCACCTCAATTAGATGCTCATTGTCATGCTCAGAGGAGCATGAGAGGGAGGATAATTACTTCTTCCTGTCTATTAACCTCTTACTACCCACCTGGTTGTTGGCAGCCCTGCTGAAAATATGGATGGGTTTACTCTTACATTGTAGATGTTAAGAGGGTTTATTTTTAGAATTTCTGGGTAAGCAGCTTTAAAAATCATGCTTTGAAACAGGCAGAAGTTTCACAACTAGTTCTTAAGTTTTGATAGAGTTTTGGTTGGTCAAGAGGGAAAGGCAGAGCAAGAGATAGCCACAGAGAAATGGAAAGGTCAAGGGTAACCAGGAAGTTCAAAGGGGTTTTACTGTGAGCTGTGGAGATGAGAGTTTTTCCCAAGGTTTCAGTTTTTTAAATAGGGTCTGCCTAGTCTGTGTCTAGGTCCAAGACTTATAGACTTCCTACCATCTACAGTGATATAAGAACAAATCCGCTTGGCTTCACTGACAAGAGCATCTGGTGAGCAGTGTTTCAGAGATACTTGATGTTTAGGGAGGTCTTATGGTTTCTAAGTATGCTTAAGTACGACAGGGTAATTCTACAATTTCGATCATAGACATGTTAGGATAAAGAAGAACAATCACCAGGTGAACCAGGAAGATCCACATGGTTGTAATTATTTAAGCATTCCTCCAGTGTTTCAGGGGTCCAGTCCAAGAGTATCTGGTTAGGCACTCGACAGAGATGCTGTACTTCTTGAGGGATATAAATGTGTTTGTTGTTTTTAATATGAGAGTTCTTATCTTTTGTTTACGTAAATGTGAGTTTTGTGCCCGCAGAAAAACCGGCCGTACCAATCCAGCAGGGGAACTGTTGTTAGGTGGAACAAACGAAGCGCTGTATATTGGACCAATCAACTGGCATCCTGTCACTGCCAAGGGGTATTGGCAGATCAAGATGGACAGGTACATTTTTCATATCCCAACAGCACAGCACTTTGGCAGTGTACTATGAACCACTTACAGTAGGGGAAATGGCACAAGACCTTTACCCTTTCTTGTGAAGACATTCATTAATAGAAACATAAAAATGCTTAATATTTCAGTGTAGCAGTACAAGGTGTGAACTTGTTTTGTCCAAGTGGATGTCAGGCGATTGTTGATACTGGAACTTCCCTCATTGCTGGACCAACCAATGACATTCTGAGGCTCCAACAGCTGATTGGAGCAACACCCTCAAACTTGGGAGAGGTACCAAAATATGTCATCTCATAGTCTACTGAAAGACCAGAGAAAGTTATGACTTTTTCAAAGAAAATGTTTAACCTACAGAGGGGACACTTAGACCTACTACTTATTCCTGCTTCAAAAACAATATCAGATATTTCTTGAGAATACTATATGACTACCGTAACTGAATTTTTTCAGCATGTCACTCCTCATTTTGTGTGTTTCAGTTTGTTATCGACTGTGCCAGGTTGTCCAGTTTGCCTCAGGTGACTTTTGTCCTGAATGGAACAGAGTACACACTAACAAGTGAACAGTACATCAGGAAGGTAAGGAAGGCTTATTGTTTTCTTTAGCTTGTGTTAGAACAGCTGCCAGTCTTCTCTTTCTTTTTATTTTCTTTTTCTTTCTTTATTTTTTTGATAAAATAGTAGGAAGGGTAATTGTTTTGGCGTATTCAAAAATGCGTATTATTTTATTATTTTAATGATGCACTTGTCAAATGGCTGAAATCAGAGATTGTTTTGAAATGCAGCTAGCATTTAAACTTCTGTTTATAGATTCTTTGCTTTTTTTTTTTTTTTTACCTCACGCCTAAAAGAAACCACATAAAAAAAATCATAAATAGATCATTAATACATTGAGACTTAAGTGCAAATTTAGTAATTTGGCAGCTATATTTATTTTATATACTTTCATATTTTTACTAACAATTAAAATTGCTTAAGAAATAGAATGTCTCTTTTATACATGAAGCTACTAAACAACTACACAATCCACTTTTTGTCATTATCAGGAGACACTTGGCAGGAATGAGTTCTGTTTCAGCGGTTTCCAGGCTATGGACATTTATTCCAGCACAGACCCTCAGTGGATTCTGGGAGATGTATTTCTGACAGAGTACTACTCCATCTTTGATAAAGGACATGACCGGGTCGGCTTAGCACGTGCCAAACACTCTCCTGAACCATAACTTATTGGCGAACTCAACAGTAAATAAATACTGCACAATTGAAAAGCATTTTGTCATTCTCTGGCCTATTATTGTTCTCACATCATTCTCCAAATACATCAAGGACAAACAACTGTCTAGAAACTGCTGAATATTGCTGACAATACATTAGCCATTACTTCTGCCCCAATGACCACAAAGTTAACATTTTATTTGAAAAGGTACAGTTATTGGAGATTTAACAGCAGCAACAGGGATTGTACAGTCATCACTTTATCTACATTTACAAAAGCACGTGTGATTTACAGTAATCACGGAAAGAAAGAAGATTTTGTTCTTATCCCCTGAGTACCAGTGTTTCATTAAGTGTTACAGTTCCTCTAATGGCCACCAGATGGCTTCCAAGAAGAGTTTATTGAAGTGGATGAGAAACCCCCCTCCCCCTCCCCCCCATTCTTTCAGCATAAACAGCTAACTTGAAATGTTCTCATGTGGGCTGGAAATTATTCTTCAGCTAGAAAAATCACAAAGATACATAGGCTTGTTTTTTTTTGTTGTTGTTGTTTGTTTGGGGGTTTTTTGCACACGTTTCAACTCTAATAATTGTTGATTATTTTGTCTCATTTTGCCTCATTTCTAATTTTTTAAGGAATCATCTATGGGGGTTTTGTAATCTTTGGAATACCAGGATTAAAGAGTAATTCCAGCAAATTTCTTTTTAATGTGCTACTTAACGTCTCATTGGGCCATGCTTAATTTGCAAATTCTGATACAAAAATTCAGGGAAAAGAAAATTCACACAAAACACCATATGGTGAGTTAAACAGCACAATTTTTATGCATCTTTATGGAAAAAAAAATTGCATTTGGACTGTAGATGAATATGCAGATAATTAGCTTAAATCGGCAGTTGCCCTGGATGAAGTTCCTGAATTGAGATGGCAAAATGAATGATCTAAGTGATGGATTTCAGTGTTTAACCATCCAGAGTCTGGCTCATCACAGTGATTCATGATTTCCCATTTTAAATTTGAAGTTCACCATTTAGTACAAGGGTTTACAAGGGTACAAGTTTTAAACTTGTTCAATTTCCAAGGTATTTCAGTCAAGTAATTAAGATTGGGCATAAATATATTGTTGGATAAAAATATTTTTCAGTAACTGTATGAGAAGATCTGTTTTTGGGGGGCTTTTTTTGGGGGGGGGGGGGGGGGGGGACATTGTTTTTGATGTGTGTTACTACAATGATTGATTTAATTATAAAATGATTTGATTGCTAGAATGAGGAAGCTTGGGAGAACATTTCTTAAAAAAAACACTACATGCTATTAAACATTGTCAGCGGGGTCAGGAGTATTTATCTTTAATAATAAGTTAAACCTCACAGGATTAAAATGGGGGTTCATGCTAGAACTGAAGAATAGTTGTTTGCGGTTTATTTTTTGATAGATCATGGTGGCAACAACTGATAAACCCAAAAACCTAGCTTAAATACATCCCTTAAGAGGCCATGTATATCCTGTTTTCCAAGTATTTTTGGTTAAAAACAACAACAACATTAAAGAGTCTTCTTCTTAGGCAACGTGGGTATTCATGTTACTCAGTTTGGTCTTACTGAACAGCTGAAGTTGTGGCTGGTTCTTATTTCTTTTCGAAACTCTCTGATTGGGAGCTGGTGTTTTTGACCTCTTCATTGTCGTTGGTTTCTTCCTTCTCATCCTCCTGAGTCCCTGTTATTCCCTGGAAGTCATAATCGGGGTCAGGGAGCTGCAGAGTGTCTGAGGTTGGACCAGGGGATCTCCTGGACTGGAATCGAGCCAGTCCTTTTCTCCGCCGCCCCAGTCCTTTAGGACTTGGCAGGCTGCGGACCGATGCCTTTGAAGTCTGCCTGGAGAACTGGAGTGAGAACTGACGCCCCCGTGGTTTGGTTGGCTGACGATTATGGCCATTGACAGTTGTCCACCGAAATTCTTTGGGCCCAAGTTGAGTGGGGGAACAACAGAGAGAGGACGCAGTCCTGGAAATACAAAAAGAAAAAAATTAATTCTCACCTAAAGGGCAAGTCTAAGATTATAAAATACTGGGGTATAATTATTAAATTTTCAAAACCTTTTATCTCAAAATGAAGTTTGATGGCCGAACATGGAGTTGAATATCGTTAAAAAGGACACTGGCTGATCACCTTAGGGTTTCTGAGCCTGGGGCTTCATCAGTGGGGGAAGGATTCAGGCCATTCTGAGGTTTGGTATACGAATCCACATTCTGGCAAACGTCGCCACATAATGGAGGGCTGATGACAAGCTGGGGGAAAACAGAAATGGAGCTTTCCGGTGAGGGTGGGTTGCTGTTGACCTCCCTTAAGGTGGACAAAGTGTCCATGGAAGGCTGAGACATGAACAGCGAGGACAGTGGAACATTGATCCCTGGTCCTGCATTGACCCTGGATTTAGAAATGACCAACAGAAAACATAAAAGATCAGATCATTGTAATCTGTGGACAGCTGGATCTTAATATATAAATTATTAAATAGGAACCTTTGGTACTATCAGTAGGATACCAGTTACACATCTATTCATGCTTTAAATATTCTAATACCTGACATCTGGGAAGAAACTGCCAGTTGCATCACTGCTATGTCGTTTGAAGATGGGTCGAGGGGGTCGGAGGTCAGGAGGTTCCTGAACACTAAGCAGACGGCGGACCCGACCCAAAACCTGCAAACATTAAAAATATACTCAGAATCTGAACTTAAAGACTTTATCATTAGTACCTAATGTCAAAGCTTTAAATTTAACAGGTTTCAAATTGTTCTATATTTTTATTCTTCTGCTGTACAAGAGTAGCTTTGTATGATTCACAGTTCAAAAATCATTCTTATGTATCATTTACTGGACTTTGATGGTGTCCTTCAGTCCATCTTACTTATCAAACAAGCCATCCCTTTAAGGTCACCATCCCTATAAGCCAACATTTTTCTGATTGGCTGCCCCTCATAAATTAACAGCTTTGACACAACGTGGGTGGGGTTTCTGTGAATCTGATGACCAAAAAAGGAACATCCCTTCTCTGTGACATCAAACAGGTCCGAGTGCAGAAAAAAATCACCAGCAACAAAGCATTTAGAACAATTTAAAGCCTTAGGGTTTACCACACAGGGGTTACGGTATTTTCTGCACTATAAGACGCACTTAAAATCCTTTAATTTTCTCAAAAATCAACAGTGCGCCTTATAATCCGGTGCGCCATATGTATGACTTCTGGTTGTGCTTACTGACCTCGAACCGATTTTATGTGGTATACGGCACTCAAAAAATCTGTCAAAAGATGTTTTAGTATGACTTTGGTAAGCTAAGAAGCCACACCACTTGATGGATTGTCGGAGCATTATGGCTACCATAGTCAGGAGTCTCGCGGGGTAATCTCGGACCAAAACGCGTCCGCTTCAGGTCCAAAACACTGCGGCATCACTGAGCGTTACAAACTGTCTAAATTCTTTCATCTTTAATAAAATGATCAGCGTTGCTGCTTTACCAGATGTAACAATTAAGTTTAACATCCAGGCACCCATCAAAACAGAATATGTAATGTTCTGACTGAGAGATTACTGAAAAAATTAAAACGTACAGCTCTGCTATCACTTCCAACAGACCCAAGACAGAAAACTAAACAGCAGTGACTTTTGTAGGTTTACTGAAGTTGGGCTAGCTGGTATATAATGATGTGCCATGTGATCGCTAGCAACACAGCTATGTTAGCATAACATAAAAACAATGAAGCTGGGGGATGAATGTTAACTTTTTTCCACTCGATAAAACCACCCGATGGTTAGGGGCAAAGGCAATCGCATGGCAGGATGCTGTAAACGGACCAAATTTCACTCAGGAGAACAACTGAGATAATCCATCTACAGTACGAGGTTGTCATAAATATACTGCAACAATATGGGAATAGAGCACCTGCAAGAGAATTCAACATTAATGAATCAATGCTGGAAGTGGCGCAAGCAAGAAGAATGAGTTGAGTAAAGTTTGTCTTATCAGACTGTTTTGTTTCGCTTAATGCGCCTTTTAATCCGGTGCGCCTTATGAATGAACACAGACAGGTTCATCGACAGTGCGCCTTATGGTCCGAAAAATACGGTACTTGTACATTGGCCTTCCTATTAAAAGGTTGGTTTAATATGAAAATCCAACACTGGAATAGGACATATATGGCAAAAAAACAAGGAAAAGTATAACAAATCCAAAATAAGGTTTAAGTTAAGGCCTCATGATTAAACTGTTTAACAAATAATATCTCTCAAGGTCAACACCCTTATTTACATTTTCACAAGTACTTATTTTTCTACTCTCTGCAGTTTTTATACTTACCTCCTTTTTTCCAGAAATCAATTTTAAATTAAAAAATGAAAGCAATAAACATTTTACCGACTCTTGGCGCCGCGGCAAAGTATAGTCCTGTTGCCGCTGATGGTCGTGGCTAACATCAGTGTCGTCAAACTGCAGGATGTCCGAGAGACTGGAAGAGACATTGAAAAAGAATTTGTCATGCTGATAAAACTTCTCTAAAAAAAACTAATTCTATAACAACTAGCACGTCTGTGACAATTCACCCACACAGACTGAGCTACAATGTGAAACATAAACTCCAACACGTCCTTCAGGAAAAATGTTTGTTCTCTAGAGGATTATAACTGTGCATCAGCCGCTAAACTTGATCCCTGACCCCATGTCGGTGGTGGAGCCAAGAAATGAGGGGATGCAGTAGTCTGCAGCAGCCAGCGTGTATGGTGGCCGTGCATCGCAGTCATTCCAGTAAATGTCTTTGGTCATGTGAGGCATGTTCATGTGCATCTCATCCACTGCCAGGAGAGACACCTGCAGGAACAGGTAAAGAGGAAGAATGAGGCGTGTTCAGTTTTCAAGAGACATTATTTATAAAAATTTATTAAGTAAGATTAAATTGGTAAGAAAATCTACCAATAATTTAACAGGAGAATCTTTCATAGTCAAATCTAATCCGGTTGATTGATTGTGCTTCTTGGAAGAATGGATATTATTATATAACTATAAGAAGGAAGAAAACTGCCTAAATCACAACTGAAAAGAGCTCAGCAATATTTTTAATTATTTTTTATACTTAAAGGAAGTAAGGAATTTATAAAAGATGGCACAATATGTTGTATTAAATATCACATTTGCTTTTCTTGTTAGTTTATTTTCTAACCTTGTTGTTGTTTCTGATTTATTTTGTCACATTTATTTATTCATTTATTTACTGCTTTCATTTTCTTCTTATTTACCAACTTGTTCAATGTTAGTTTATTTCTTTATTTCTGTTTATTTCTTTATTTTCCCATTGTATTTCCCCAAAAATTCACAGATTTTGAATTACTGATTTATTTATTTTTTGTTATTATTATCTTATTTTTTTCTGCATTTTCTCTTTTTTTTATGTAAACAAGGGTGTGATTTAAAGTATAATATGGGCTAAATGTTTAGCCAGAATGAAAAATAAAACAGATTATGGAAACAACAACTTTGACCAAAATCAATAAATAAATGACAAATTAAATGGTCAGTAAATCAACAGGATGTAATACAAAGAAAAATGAATGTAGAAGCTCACTGAATGAGAAACATCAAATGTCACATTTTAGGAATCAACTGATGTCCTTATATATTTTTTCTATTATTTTGCGGTCTGTAACGCATTCTTCATTTGAGTAATTTAGTAATTTTTTCATGAATGACTGAATTGGGTAGTTTTGGTCTTTTATATGTTTTTGTGATTTCATATTTGCAAATATATAGTCATAGTTCTAGTTCTAGCATGCTAATAAAAGTTTGAATTATTTATTCAGAACATTAACTGTTACACAAAACAATGGAAATGTAAAAACTATTTAATTTTGATTTCTATTTTCTTATAAATACAAAAATCCATGTTGTAAGCTTTGTCATTATGATTTATTTAGTGCGGATTGATGTGGAAATTCATTTAGAGTGAAATGAAAAAGAGTAAAAAATAAAAGTTTACTCTAAAACTTGCTTTCGAGTAGCTTGTGTTTAAATTGTGTGTAACTGGGCCTCATGTGGCATCATGTGCTTGACTTCCTTGCGTGATGTAAAAATAAAACCAAGTGTGGAAATGTTCCAGAGTATATTTTTGTCCAGCAGGAGAAACGTGTAGGCAGCTCCTTTCCATCTATTCCGTTCTGCTCCCTGACAAACCACAACAGTTTCTCATGTTCCCTTTCTGTCCACGATAAAGTCAAAAGTGTTTGTTCTACCAGAACAGACCCTGGAAATATAAGAGACTTTGAGCCTCCGTCATTGCTGACCTGAAGGTTCCTGTCGATGATCCAGTTTGCCTCAAAGTCATCGTCATCATCGCCAAACGGGTTGATCAGCTGCTCTGCTACCTGCCAAACAAACAAACATGTCTGAAAATCAGTCAAACTAAAAACACAAAACTGCCTATATGTAAAAAAAATAAATATTACTACTGCTCATGACAATCGAGATGGCCGTTGTCACTGCTCTGTAGGTTTCCTCGTCTCTGTTTAAGGGATTTTTCAACATTGCTTGCATTATAGTGATACCAGCATATGTATCTCCAATTTCTACAAAATATTGTTTTTGAGAGGATGTAGCAGCTTTAGTTTCTTTTACCATGACACTGAGAACCAAACATTTATAACCACACTACTTGTGACACTCTGGCTCATGCAATATTTCTGGCTCGTCTCCACCAAGTAGATTATTATTAACCTTGTGTTATTTATATAACAGAAATACGTCATGAGATGAAAGAGGTCAGCCACAAATGTATTGATGTGTTTCAAGCAGAAGAAAAACAAGATAGACACATCATCTTGTGTTATTAAATGTGTTATTAAATAATTAATCTGAAATATCTCATATAAACTTGGTCTTATTTCCCAATCAGCATCCTCCTTCTGCTTTTATTAATTGTACTCCTTCCATTAAAAATACATTTTGTTTGTGTTTGTCTACATTTGAGTTCCAATTTTGTACTGAAGCATAAGAACTGTGTGTGTTTTTGGCTTATTACTGCCTATCTTATCTCTGCATTTAGTACTAGATAAATAAGTACTTGAATTTTTGAATATGCAGTCATGTAGATTACATACATTAGCATATGTTACCCTGTCTCTGTGAAACTGTAGGACACATCTTCCATGAAAAATATCTGCATAAATATATTTTGTTGTATAACAAACTTGAGGAATAAAGAAGTCCAAAACTAAATTTTACTTTTGCCAGAACAGCACAAAAGCCCCTCTGCAGGCTTCCAGACAGGAACCAATCAGACAACAGTGGGCTTTCACAGAGGTGTGACCTAATGAGACATGACACACCAGGCTTGATGAGTCATGCAAAGCTACTCTGGTGGAGTCTCTGACTAAAAATATAAATTCACAAGTTTGTTTTACATATTCACAAATTGTAGGAAAGAATTTATTTGACCTTAAGCCAGCCACAGTAGAAGAAGAACTGCAGCAAGGTGAAAACGGGGACGTACAGGTCAAGGTCATGACCTTGGTAACCACGGGTGTGGTCAAGAAACTGTCGACCAATTAGACAAGCAAAGAAAAAGGTGTAGACAGCAAGAGTGACAACCTAAAAGGAGAGAGAGAGTGAGAGTGTTGTTCAGATTCCTTCTTCTCTCTGTGGGCGATTCAGAGCTCTGATTCAGTTAGTGTAATGATTATGATGTGATTACATGAGCTACATCCGTATCAAACATGCTGCTGTGGCAAGTACGAAACAGACAGGACGGACACAGACCTGTGTGTAAACCAGAGGGACACCGACCCAGTTGTAGCCAAAAAGAGTCGCACACCAGGTCCTGAAGCGATTCATTTCCTAACACAGAGAGGAAACAGCAGTCTTTCCCCAGCTTCCAGCAAACTGTGAATTTCTGTAACTCAGTAGGCTAGTTGGAAAAAGAGTCTCATTTGCCGTTCTGGGAAAGCTGAGTGTCACATTACCTACATGTCTCCTTTATGTGGTCACAGGCTAACGGGGGTTTTAGGATCTAACTGGCTCCAAAGGATGAATGAGTGTGCTTTGAGTGCTTAAGAGCTTTTTCCTCTCTAACAGCATATGTCTGTAATCAAATGGCAGCGTTGGAAAAAATATTAAGGTTATCTGATTATACTGATCTTTAATGGCCATACTGTATTGTTTTTTACCATGATGTTATCATGATAATGTAAGATATAAGCATGTAGTTAAATTAATAGTGATACATTATGAGACGTAAGTGGCTGAGCCACAAAAATCTTTTTGCAGCTGTAAACAGTATAAAAGATGGACATAGCTTCTGGGTCTGACACCGGTCAACAAGCATTTTGGTACTGGCAGTTTTTCACCTGTGCTGTAGCAGATTTTACTTGCTGATGCCAAATGTAAAAACTGTTTTTGTTTAGCTTGTTGTGTTTTTTAGTTATGAAGTATTGGACAACTTCAATGACTGGGCAGAAACACCGATGCATTTCAGCATTTAAGAAATATGTTTATTTTCCAGAAAAGTGAAGTCAACATTAAGGAAGGTGTTTTTGTTGGTCGTGAAATACGTGAACTGATGTTTGATGACGTGTTCAAAACGAAACCGAAGCCTAATGGATCATCACCACGTGAAGCATTCATGTAGCATGTCCAGAATTTTCTTGGCAATCATGGAGCAGAGAAATTATCCACAGCTGAGCTTGTGGATAACGCGCTGAACGCATAACAGCTAATAAGTGCCAAAATATTAATGAAGATACACGCCTTACATCTCAACTTTCTTTCACCAAATCTGGTTGATGTCAGTCTCGAGGCTTCAAAATAGGGCTTCCAAAGATAGGATGTTGTCATAGAAGCTATGTCCACCCTTAGTCAATATTGCCCATTTCCAAACATGAAAAAGATAAAATAAATAAAATACCCAGGCTAATACTTTAAGCTTTAGTGTGCCCCAGGGAAGGGATTTGCTAATAAGTGACTAAATTATACTAATGATAATAAACGTCTTCATGGCAAAAACAAGAACCTGTGGTGGTGGTAAAGTCACTGCGGCGTCGTTCATCTATGCAATTTATTTCTTGTGTTTGAATTTATGCTTACAAAATCATAAAAGTGTTGTGAGTTTATGGAGATTATGTTGCTAAGCAATTTCTATGAAGCGAACCACGGCGACGCTAACTGCCCTGTCGGCCAACAACAGTGACACATTATCCCTGCAGCGTTCTCTCGCCATAAAAGTGCATTTTTATAGTCACGTTGAGAATGTTCTGCAGGTCGATGCTGTCTTGGATGCGTCCTTCCTGCCGAGCTTTAGACGCCAGGTTGGAGAACCAGACAACAGGGATCCAGTACTTCAGGTGAGGAGAACGAACGTTCTCAAACACCTTCCTCTCCTCAGGTGTCATGAAACCTACAGATGGGGAAAAAACATTGTTTAAAATAAGTCAGTGTTGGATTCATGTTGATAGACTATTTAAATAAAATGATGGATCATATTGTTCCAAAGCAGTTTCAGACATAACGCTTCCATGCAGACAGACGTTTAGGTTTTGTTGACAGAGTATCAGCCCAAAGTACTTCTTTAATTGGCCAATAACAAGGTAGTCCCTGGAGTGATATCAGGAAGAAATTTAAGTGGCGAGGAGCCGAACTCTGACTTTTATATTTCTAGTTAAGACACATTAAGATCACAGTGTGCTCATTTTGAAATACAGCTGATACACACTAAAATACTCAGGCTCTAACCTGCCTCGACCACATGATCCATGGTCGGGAATCGTTTGCAGACAGCCGTGCTGACGGAGCGGAAGATGAGGAGCGATGTGAGGTTAACGTAACGTACCAATGTCCGGCGCAGCAGGCGGCCATATTCGTCTTTACCCTGAACACAGCTGTAGAAAGATAGAAAACAAAAATGGAGTTCGTGATTATCGTCAGCTAACCACACCTTATTCTTCTTGTGTATTCAGGCTCGTTTTGCACGGGGCACTGAAGTGTTCCCAAATCACTAAACAAGACAAGGTAGCTTCTAAATAAGTTAATTATGGATTCTTAGTGGCTACATTTGTCTATCTTTGATGTAAAGTCTGTGAGTTCCTGTCTGTGCCTGTAGAGGGCAGTGTTTTTGTAGTGGGTACTTGTGGCCTGTAGAGGGCACATTAGAGATGTAGACTGTACCTGGAGATGTGGAACATGAGTCTGTCCGGCCAGGGCAGGTTAACAAACTGATTCCACCACCGATTCACCACCAGAGTCACATAAAAACCTAAAACATTTATATTCAGTTAACACATAATAATTTGTAACTGTTGTGATAATGCAACCTATCCAAACAATTGAGCTCTTTTACAGCAGTAAATAAATAATCATGTCATGCTGACTTACAATGATGTTGCTGCAAGCACATTTAACATGAAGGACACATTGTGAGAGGCCCTAACCCTAAGAGTTTGATAGAGATCTTATCAAACTCTTATGATATACTTTAGTATTCAAACACAACACATGTCTGTCAGTCAGCACTAAGCCCTGTTCTCAGTGGGTAATATTAGCTTGGCGTATCCTGAGATTATTATAATAACACTCTGGTTCTTTGATCCCCTGTAAATCCAACAAACTGTAAAGTGACAGCCAGGTGTTTGTTAAAATCTTAAATCTTAACCACCTGAAATATATGGCAATGACCCAGTGTGCACACATTTACAGGTGTGTATAAAGGACACACAGTGGTACTAAATACTGTCAGTGGACTTGAGTCTCACACACAGTTCACAGTTGTAGCTTGAAAACTTCATGTTGCAGTTTGCAAAATACCAGAAGTGCATTTATTTCTTTTTCTGCCACATATCCAGACCTCCGTCCAACATAGTCCAGATATATCCAGACCTCCTCTGAGGTCTTCTCAGCTATCAACAGGTGATATCAGACAGGTGGATGTATGATCTAAATGTCTGCTAGGCTTTACCTCAGCCAAATGAAATTCTTTAATTCTGGACTGTGTTTGGAGCACTTTTAATACAATTATCTGACAAATAACATGGCTGGCTGTGAGGTTTAGTTTTGGTGAGTGAGATTTACCTGGATGCTACTTAGCACTAATCATCAGCTATCTGTGAGTAATGCACCCACACAGAAAAACGAAAATCTATTGAAACTTGAAAATAAGCAGAGAATCAATGGATGGCATTACCTTGATTATCTCTTCTAAAGAGTGTATGTGTCCTCTAAGGACTGGTTGGATATATGTTTCCTGGTCTATCCAGGGGTTCCCACACAATTTTTCCTGCTGGGAAAACCTCCAGAATAAAGCCCAGGATGCCCAAACTATGTGAAGTGACTGTTTTCAGTGCAATATTACTGATTACTGAACCTGATTTTCTCGTGAGTCCACGTTGTATATTAGAGACTCTAAGGTCAATTCACTTACTGCAAGGGCATTTTTACAGTTCATTTACTCTGGTCCAAATCAGTTGATGAGTTTTTAAACTTGTTAGTTTCCTCTATTGTCTGATTTCACACGTAGAAAAATTCAAGTAAACACCACACAAACTAAAATATGTCACTCAAACCACATGGTAGTGTGAAGTCCTCTTATTGGCCATGTGTGCGGAGCGGGAGTGACAGAAACAAAAACAGGACTATTTTTTGGATAATTCTAAAATTCATATTTATCTGGGAAATGTTTTGAGCAAAACTGTACTCTGCATATGGCTCCAAGTGTGATTAATATTTTCACATCTGAGTTTAATTTAAACAAAACTAAAGAGCACTCGCTGCAGGACACGGCACCTATTTTCTTACATTGTGTTGTTGATGTCATCACAGTCATTTAGGACCATGGGTCATTTTTGTCTGGATACTTTGATAAATTGTCAACTCATGCACATGCATCTCCTGTTTTTGGCATTTACTTTAGTTACTGACACTATTTGTCTTTTATTTTCTGGAAAAACCACATTTTAGGAACTGTCAGGTTTTAATCTTTTTTTCAGTTGACAAACATAGTGAATATGCATCCTGGGATGGTGGTGGTGATGGTGGGTGGAGATCAGCTACACAAACATTCATCCTGCTTTTAGCCTTTTCTCCTCTTTAATGATCCGATTCCATTAGCAGGCTGCTAATGAGGCAACCAAACACCCCCTCTGTTCAGCTCTCCGCTCAAGCAGGAAACACACTTACAGTTATATTTGAGTTTTCATGTCGCTCTTTTTTTATTAGACTTAATTTTTACTTTAGTATAATAATAACACAGGTCGGCTACGTTCTTCAATCCCCTGAGAATCTCTCAAGTCTGAAAGGCATTAGGAATGAAATCTAGGAAGATAATAAAATGTTATGTAATCTCTTCCAGTATCTGAGAATCACTGGTTAAATGATCATAAAGCTTGTTTTTAAAATATAAATATATTAAGTAAAATATAGCAACTAAATATGCTTACTGTATAATTAAGACTTTTTCATGAATGGACAAGATGAATATCAGATATGTAACTCAACCATTCACCACCGTGACGTCTACTTTAGTCTGGAAGTGTTTCTTTCAGAACAATCGTCCATGTGATGATTCATGTGTTTTACATGTCATCAGTTCAGATAGTAGTAAGCTTTAAGGTTAGGACCTTGTGCAGACAATGGTGACTGTAGGACATGGTACACTCGAAAAATCCACTACAACCACAGCACTAACACACTCACAGTGGCTTTACAGTTCTATGAAGTCAGACAGAAAGGTCTAACCGTGAGGTTAAAAATGGAATTAGCCTGTATGTTTCTTTTAAAAGAAAAATACTAGAAGACTATTGAAATAAAAGTAAAGCTATGGTTTGTCAGCTAACATACCCAAGACGAAGGTGACGGGGATCTGTTCAGCATATTTGTCACAGTACATGGAAAGTTTCTCAAACAGTCTCTTCTGATCCTCGGAGAGCACAATCCTAGAGGACAGAGGAAACCGTCGTCACTGCCAGCAACTAAGAATTTAACATATGAGAAATTCTTCTGAAGTTACTCTTCAGCCGATCAGAAAGTTTCTGAATGAACTACAATAAGCTGCAGGTCTGTTGCCCAATATGTGCTTCTATTCAGAAATACAAAGTCAGATAAATCTTTTTCCACACAGACATTTTCTGATATACTGTATTAGTTATTTAATATAAAACCTTTAATGAAATTGCATAGAAGGCTCACATCCTGTTTGCCTGGAGTCAGATATGTGGTTACAACTTGATGAAAGCTAAATAGTCAACTTTCATTTGTAGCATATATAAATGATAACTCAGTCATGTTGTTTGTTTTGTACAACAGTCTCATCAAGTTAATTTATTCTGTCATATTATATTTATTGTAGTGAGCTGTTATACTTTATTTAAGATATTTTGCTAAATAATGTGTTCATTGTTTTCCCTGCTGCAATAAAGGAATTTGGCAGGTTTGGGGCTGTGAAATAGATCTTTTCTTAAATATATATGAAGATAGTATCAAAAACAAGAGCCGCTGAGACATAGTTTTAGAAAGAGGAGATTGTGTTACTAGGTCCCACCTCCTGTTTTACCCAAGTCTGAGCTTAGCTGTTGTTGTATCAGATTCTACTAATATTTTGTTCTCACTGATTGGATAGCAGGGGGAAAAATGCAGTGGTCCCATGGATCTGTCAAAAAAAAAAGTTGAACAATTTAGGGCAACTGATTTAGTGGTTTGTTTTGTATGATTTACGCTTTAAAATAATCCCAGTTCATTGTATACTGGATCTTGATACTAAGGTTATGACAGAGAGCTAAAACTAAAAACTAAAAACCAAAATAAAAGTTTTGGAAAATAAAAACTTCAGAAAGAGCTGAAAGATTCAGACAGAACAAAGCTCATTTAGCTTCTTCCCCTTCTGAAACACTCTAAGATCAAACTTTTGCCCACAGAATATGAACATTAATCATTTACAAGATGAAAAAAATGTTTTTGGTTGGCTCATGTTGCTAACCAAAAAGGGGCGGAGCTTATAACCACTAGAGTGAGGATATATTTTGGCTTCACTTCTTGGGACTCATCCGACATTACATCGAGTTTTGAGTTGTATCAGCCACTCTGAACAGTGTAGCAATATTTATTAGTAACTATGTTGAAATTTACAAGAATTTAAAAGAAACACTTGCATGATGCACAGCTGTAATACGACACTGTCGCTTCCCTTCCTGTGACTGTGAGTGTGTGTGTGTGTTTGACCTGTATACGACGCTGAGGACGGTGTACAGCAGAGCAAACAGGATGAACTCTCGGTACAGCAGCTTGTAGATGCTCCCCTTCCAGCGCAGCAGCAGCTGGTGAAAACCGAAGAAGGTGGCGTTGGCGACTTTACTGGAATAAGTAACCGTCATCCTGAGACTGAGGAGCAGACTAAGACCTTCATCCAATGGGAGCTAGTGGATAGTCCCACTGGTTTTCTGGTTACAGCCTGGATAATTAACACCACCTTAACATTATGAACATAAATGATCACTTTTGTCATTATTGCTGTATTTTACTCACAGAAAAATGCCGTTGCTTCCTCCTCAGCAGTGCTCTTCATCAGGCTTCTTTCCTGATTTCTTTTTGCCAAATGCCAACCAAACACACACTCTTTCTCTATCTCTTCCGTTCTCTCTCTCCCTCTTTTCTCTTCACCATGAAGCTGTCCAGTTGCCCAGTAATGTCATGCAGCACGCACGCACACACACACACACACACACACACACACACACACACACACACACACACACACACACACACACACACACACTATTCAGAGCTATATTGATGAGCCAGAAGGCTAAATGTAGTCATGTTTCAGCTGTGTGTGGGCCAGCATACATAACATTCGAGGTAAACATGTATAAACAGAAACACTATAAGAGGCAACATGAGGTCATAACACAGAGTGACAGTGAACAATCAAATAAACATAAATGTTTTAATATGACTATAAAATAATAAAGAAAGATTCATTTTAAATCTTTTTTAAAATTTGATTATAAAACATTTAAATACCAAACAGCACTAACTTTATATTTCTAAAGAGGTTTTCCATTTGCCTCGAGTCAGATGAAATTTGTTTAGTGGCATCTAGTGGACACTAGAGCAACTCAACTAATTCATGTTGAGAAATATGGAGGGCTCATGGTGCCAAAATAACAAATTAAATAAAAAATAAAAAAATAGGGTCCTTCGCAGTATCTTACCTATTCCTAGGACTGCACTCTTCTGGACAGAGATCTCAGATGTTGTTCCCGGGGTCTGCTGGAGTTACTCGCCTAGCTTGGGGGCCACTGCATCGAGTACTCAGATTACAACTGGGACCACTGTTGCCTTCACCCTCCACATCTTCTCGAGCTCTTGTGCTCCTTATGCCCTACATTGTCTCAGGAGCATCGCTGCACAGCCTACCCTTGGGGTCTTTCCTGGTGTGGTAAACCCCAACCTTTTTTGCTTTTGTGCTCAGAGCGTGTTACTGTGAGGTCATGGTCAGTGTCCCTGTGCTGGCTTTCAGTCCAGGTTTGTCAAGCCACAGTTTTAGATTGAAGAAGTCAGTTGGATGACTCATGAAACGTAGTCAGTATCTGTAGCCAGTCTTGTTGATGGGGTTCAGTACAGCAGCGGGATCCAGGCCTGATCTGCTCTTCATTTTTTTCGTGTTTATATCATGTGAGACAAATGTCTTGGTGCATGTTCAATCATCCGAGGAAGGAAATCCCAAAAAGTTTCTTTTCTTCTGGACGTAACGTTTTTATTGGGAGAAACGTTTCATCACTCATCCAAGTGACTTCTTCGGTCTAGGTGACTGCAGGTTTTCCCAATCTTATAAACAGTACATTTGCATAATGACTGAAACTAGCACCACTGAAGGAACAAAGGGCTTGGAGGTCAGTGGTTGATCAACAATCACTGATGAAGCAAAGCACAGCAGGACAGCTGCTCCTTAAGACAAATATTGTTCCTCTTCTTCTCAGAATCCAAGCTGGGAGCTGGTTCCACAGACGAGGGGCCTGAAAGCTGAAGGCTCTGCCTCCCAGTCTACTTGGATGGGAGGCAAACACATAAAACTTAGCACTGCCGTTCCTGAAAAAAACACCTCTGCTCCAAAACATATTTCAGAAAGCAGTTGCACATCTTTAGACACAGAGAAGGCCTTCGGTAGAGACAAACAGCACTGTTTGTTCAACGTGTTATGAGTTCATGTCAGGAAAAACATCACAGAGATCATGTGACATTAAAAAACTCGACTGCAGGAATTTTACAGCAGAAATATTACCAGTGTGAGGCTCTGCCACTGCTGCTGGTCACGCCTTATCAAACCTTATCCAATAACTGTACAGTCGCACTGTCCCTAAAATGTCTGTTTTCTTAGAAGACATAATGATAAATAAATGGTTTTAAAGTGCTTTTGTGGATATTTTGTTGACTCCATTTACATATGGGGGGATTTTGACATATTTTTGTCACTGAAGAGGTATGTGCCACCCTACCTAGACCTTAAGCCTTTCCTTTGGACCTCTGATGAAAGAAATTACTCATAGATTGATGTCTATACCCATTTAATAAAGTAAAAAGGTCAATATTTAAAAAATAATTTTGCATGTTTGCATGTTGTATGTTTTGAACAGATATTCATCAACAGTATTTTCAGTATTTTTCATTAGTTATTATTTTTATGAGGGTTTTTTTTTATTCAGTTAACTTTTTATTAGTATATTTACTTTTAGTTTTGTTTTCGTTAGTTTCAGAGTAAGCTTTGAGTTTATATTCAGTGTAATGTTGGGATATTTGTTTAGATTTAGTTCAGATCCCAGTCTTGTAGAAACCTCTGCACTGCTTGTTCTACTCAAAAATCTAACCAAAGTTAATTCGCTTAGACTGACCTAAAGACCTTTCTCTTGGATCTGAGTTGACCATGGTATCATTGTAAAGGATACAGCAGGAGGTTTTGTTCTATATAGTGGAATATCCCAGGAGTCAAATCTTGGCCTTATTTTATTTTCTATGCTGTTTGGGTCATATACTCTACAACCATGTTCACTTCAGCCATTATGTTGATGTTATGCTATATGGTCCACTATCTCAAATGTCTTCTATGATGTTTAGTGCTATATGTATCAAATCTTCCTTCATCACACCGAACTTCTCTAAGAAATTAATCAAGCAGAACATTCAAATACGGAAACAAAATTTTCTGTTCAGAAATGCAATTAAATAACTAATTCAACATCTTAGAAACATAAAATGACTCTGATAATACCAATACTGGCTGTAGGCTTGCCACTCAGATAGACATTAGAAACAGTACTTAAGCTTTCTGTCTTCATCTTTCTAAACAAAAACATCTTTTTTAAAACATTGTGAATGGGTGGATACTTGTTTAAGAGGATTGAGCTAACTTTTATCCACAGCAAGAGCTTTTTTCAATATATGAAATTAAAAAAAGATATCTCTTAACATTTGTCACAAGCTAACATAACTGAATTTTAAGTTTTAAATTTAGAAGCAGTTATGCTCCTGTATAAGACCTTGCATGTAGTTATATGTACTGTTTATGTGGTGATTTATTCGTGCATTTATTCCAGAGGGTTTAATATAATATTATGGAAATGCTTTTAATTTTAAATCTGATGAGACACTTGACTCTTTTAAAAAGTGGAGACTGAAATGAACCGATGACTGTCAAAGTAAGATGTTCCAGTCGTGTGAGTTTAAAAGCTGGTGGGGTTCAACGGTTTATTTAACACAGTTTGCAAATACCATTCAGAGTACATTCATCTTAATTATTGGTTTTGTGTAAAACATTACAGTGTGGCTGTAGCATAGTGGCACTACGGGAATCCCCCACATGCACCTGCACACATTGTTTCTTTGTTCTGAACCACAGACCACACCCTATCAGCACAATAATCAACTGCATGTGTAAATAACCACCTGCAGTGTCTGGAGAAATGTATCCTCTTTAAGAGCTTTAAAGTCTCTAAAGAACTGAACACTGTAATGATCTGATAGATCTTGAGCCAATTGCATGAAGAGAAAAAGACAAATGTTGATGTGGATGCTCAGTTATGAAGAGCCCACAGTTTCTTCTAAGCCACAACATTTCTGGTAAATGTTATAATGCAGCAATGATATCATACTTTTACTTTTACTTTCATTCACCTCTCACACTACATGACATTGGCTCAAAGCCTGTGGGAAGGCTTTGTCAGGGGCAGATCTCCAGTCAAAGGTCGCTGAACTCTATAAAACAGTGCTGATAAGATTCACTGAGACGCAGCTGCATCTACACAAACTGGACCGAGCTCAGAAACACAAAGGAAAGGTGAGTACGTATTAACTGTGGAACATTTTTGTGTGTGAGTACACGCATGTGTGTGTGTGTGTGTCGGTTACTTTCATTCACTGCAAAGCCGAGTTAGCTCTACCAGGGTTAAAAGGTTTAATAAGGATGACAGTGAATTGTGCAGCTGTGATCAGAGAGTTACAAACACTAATCATGGATTCATGGCATGAATTTAAATACATTCTGCTAATTCTGGTCAAATATCCAACTGTATTTAGGCCAGAAATTTGTTGAAGGCAAAAAGTTAAACCCTATATTAATGCGAGCGTATGTCTGTATTTGAGCTTGTCTGTATATTTTGGACTGTGTGTGGATTAAGTCATCAAGGAGGTATGCTGTGTAATCAAGAACAGTTCGAGGAAACTGTGAAAAGCCCAAAACTGCCCTGACATTCATGCCCATGATGAGTGGATGTAAACGTCTGACCACAAAGATATGCACATATTCCCATATTGTGGTTAAAACACCAAATCTGGGAATTTATTTTCTTAAGAACTGTGCTCATCCCTCCAGAAATACTTGGAGAATAAATGCCAACAAGCACTAAACCTGTTCTTGCAGCACATGATCATCCAGCATGTGGTCTAAGATGCTTTATGTTGGGCTTTCCTTTAATTTATCCATCTTATACACATTGTTTTTACTTAGTTTTCTTGTGAAAAACTGTTACCAAACTTTGAACTTTTGAATGAACTTTCATATTTGCTGCTTTCACATTTGATGTGGTTGAGCCAGAGGTGGGACCAAGTCATTGTTTTGCAAGTCTCAAGTAAGTCTCAAGTCTTTATCCTCAAGTCTCAAGTCAAGTCTCAAGTAATGTCAGGCAAGTCAGAGTCGAGTCTCAAGTCACTGGTGTAAAAGTCCGAGTCAAGTCACAAGTCTGAAACTTTGAATTTCAAGTCCTTTCGAGTCTTTAAAAAAAAAAAATGAAAAAATAATGTTGCAGTTATGCTAAATGTAAATATTAGACCATGTAATTTTAAAATCTGTGTTTTTCTCAACACATGACAAAATAGTGAACTTAGAAAATATACACAAATTGTGAAATTGCACCTCTTTAAAATGCAGCTCAATTAAACCTAGCTCCAAGAATAATTTTCACCGACAGTTCTGAGATAAGCTGCATATTATTCTTGGATGCGGTTGTAGGACCAGCTTTAAAATCGCATGACAAAAATATCATACACATTAAAAAAAACTGTATCACCAACGTAGCCTGGAAAACATTTGCTAGTTAGATGAAGTCAGCTATCTCATCGTAGCATATTTATATGCATATTTATAATTATACGGTTCTTGGAGTGAGTGCATACACTCATGAAGTTTAGTAACTTCAGGTCACTGCAACAAGCCCAGGTACAGTTTACCGACGGATGGGTGCAGGACCTTGAAATGCACCGTGTAGAACGAAAGACCATCGTACGTATCATAAGTTTACCAGTCTCACAAATTGTCGTCATAAATACACATTCCTTAACCGTTTATTAATAGGACCTTTGAGCTCAACGGTAATTAATTAGTAGTGGAAATAATTTCTGGTACCCATCACAGAAATGTAGCAGTGACAATAATATTGTATGCTGTAATCGTACTGGGCAATTAGTGATACAAAAAACCTGTTTTATCCTGTGAATAAAAGTATGTGTTTTTGTCAGTGTACCATAATAACAGAAGTGAAACGCAATATTCTGTCAGGACAATTCACTATTTATGCACAATAAACAAAGGAGCATAGCGCGACAATTTCTGTTCAGCGCCAGACTTGCTTGTAACCTATATCACCAATTATGTTAAGAAAAATGACGTATTAACTACTAAAAAACACTGACCTTCGTGTAAATGCTTGGAGCAGACTAACCTGTGAGCTGGAGTGTTCTGGGACGTTATAATTGGTCTTTGAATGGCTGCAATCCAGTCGCCTCTTTGTTACTTCGGAAACATGGCTCGAACAATTTCTCTTCAACGATGTAATCCGATAACAACCGATCTCTTTACCCGTCGGCTTCCCGTGGCTGTCATGCGACCGGCTATTGCAGTTAATAATACAACAGCTTCTTGACATTTTTGTGTTTCTTTTTATCGCTGTATAACTGATTTTAATTGAAAGCCTGCGTGCGCTAGTACCGCTTGCCACGAGTTCCCAGAATCCTTTGCGGTTCTACCCGTGAATGACGTCACATTTTCAATCTCCATATAATATGCATGTTAAATTTTATATTTGGGGTAAAATATCAAGTCTTTTCAAGTAAACCGGTTCAAGTCCAATTCAAGTCCCAAGTCATTGGTGTAAAACTCCAAGTCAAGTCACAAGTCTTAGAACATTTTTTCAAGTCAAGTCTAAAGTCATAAAATTAATGACTCGAGTCTGACTCGAGTCCAAGTCATGTGACTCGAGTCCACACCTCTGGGTTGAGCTTCCTTTTACTGTCAGTTTTGTCTAGTTGACAAGTTTGGTACTCTCCACTCTTTGCTCATCGGTAAAGTCCCTGCTGCCATATTCCTCCATTCTTATGTGGGCTTTCAAAAATATTAGTTTAACATTTTTATACATACAATCCCAGCCAACATTTATATGTGGGGCCCATATGGTTTGGAAATGGGCTGAAAAATGGGCCCCATATAGGATTGTCCGCGGGTTCCGTAATGGCCCCATATTAAATGCCCATATAGGTGTTATGTTAGGAAAATCTGGGAACTAAATGGGCCCCAACTGGGAAAAGTACACAGAAACCCACCTGGGCCCCATCTTTCAAGTTTTTGTGGGTACCATGTAGGCACCACATAGGCTAAAAAGTGGGTTTTAAGTGGGATTGTCCGCAGGTTCCATAATGGCCCCATTTTATAAGCCCATCTCGGTGTTATATTGGTAAAATCTGGGAACTAAATGTGCCCCAACTGGGCAAAGTACACAGAAACCCACCTGGGCCCCATCTTTCAAGTTTTTTGTGGGTACCATGTGGGCACCACATAGGCTAAAAAGTGGGTTTTAAGTGGGATTGTCCGCGGGTTCCATAATGGCCCCATTTAATAAGCCCATCTCGGTATTATATTGGTAAAATCTGGGAACTAGATGGACCCCAACTAGGCAAAGTACACAGAAACCCACCCGGGCCCCACCTTTCAAGTTGTTTTGTGGGTACCATGTGAGTACCACATAGGCTAAAAAGTGGGTTTTAAGTGGGATTGTCCGCGGGTTCCATAATGGCCCCATTTTGTAAGCCCATCTCGGTGTTATATTGGTATAATCCGGGAACTAAATGGACCCCAACTGGGCAAAGTACAAAGAAACCCACCCAGGCCCCACCTTTCAAGTTGTTTTGTGGGTACCATGTGAGTACCACATAGGCTAAAAAGTGGGTTTTAAGTGGGATTGTCCGCGGGTTCCATAATGGCCCCATTTTATAAGCCCATCTCGGTGTTATATTGGTATAATCTGGGAACTAAATGGACCCCAACTGGGCAAAGTACACTGAAACCCACCTAGGCCCCATTTTTCAAGTTCTTAGTGGGTACAACATGAGGAAAACATGAGCTAAAAAGTTGGAATGGCATTAGCAGTGGGTTCTGTATTTGCATCTTATTTCTAGTTTGAATTGACTAAGTTCTGGCACTGAGTGGGCCCCATGTAGTAAAACAGTCACAAAATCAATTTTTCAGACGGCTAATACGGGTTCTGTGACACAAAGACACCAAATATATTAAAGCTGACCGCAAACAAAATCTAGTTTGTAAATAAAACCATTTCAAAAATCACGAGGGTACACAAAACAACATTTTTCACATTTATTTTGTCCAACAACTGTGATTTTACGTAACTGTATTCCAAAGTGCGTAAACGTTTAAAAACTAGAAATGTCAAACTACAGCAAAATTCCTTAGATATTTGGAACTGTAGCAACATGGGGAAAAAGTCAGATGGAAAACTCAAAAGCTTATCTTGAATCAGCAGGGTTTGTTTTTTTACAGAGCCGTAAGTCTATTTTGTACCCTTGCAGCCCTCGGTCCTCCTCTGTCTTTAGCTCCACTGAACCACTTGGACAGAGCCTTCTCTGCTTCTTGCAAGTTGACTTTTGATGTTAAATAATTCTTCAGTGCCTCTGCAAATGAAGAAGAAGAAAAACGGGCAAGCCAAAGTAAAGTTAATCTTAGCTTACTTCATTTGGTGATGATTTTCAAAGAACAATGTTTATTTCACTTTATTGCCTCAAAAAATATATACAAATTGCATGATAACCAATCTCAGTTACACTTTCAAACACTTTATTAAAAAAGTTTAGTTTTCTAAAGTTCAAATGTCTCAAGTGAAACTAACTTACCATACACAACATTAAAAAGATGCAAATCTCTGAACTTTTTTTCCCCATGTCGGCCAAGCATGTTGTACTCCACAGCCAGCTCAGGTGATATGAGGAATTTCATCATCCTTCTTGTGGCATCGTCTACACTTGTTTCCCCTGTATCTGCTACCATGGCAACCTGAGGGGAACATACAAAAAGGACAGATTAGATACTGGCATCTGGTTAGGATGCCTCCCTGGTGAGGTGTTTTGGGCACGTCCCACCAGGAAGAGACCCAGAACACCCAGGACATGCTGGAGGGACTATGTTTTTCGGCTGGCCTGGGAATGCCTTGGGATTCCCCCGGAAGAGCTGGGCCAAGTGCCTGGAGAGAGCGAAGTCTGGGCCTCTCTACTTAGTACCGGATTGGGTCGAGGGGCAGCAGCCTAAGCTTAAGATAATGGACCGGAATGGAGGATAAATGGACACTTTACATATTACTTAATGTTTACTGTGTGGTGATAAAAAAAAAATGGTAGTAAACACAAGCTAAACTAAAAAAATTAATTGCGCTTCCTTAACCCTTTATCCCCAATAATGTTACGCAGGATAACTGGTAGGTCTGGTAGGTTTTTTCCTCTACTGTATACTATATGAATGTAATCAAGAATTAATAACAGAAAGAAAAAAGAAATTGAAATTTTGCCATTTTTACTAAAGGCAATCAAAATGTACATGAATAAAATATTTAAATTAGTCAATTCAAATTAATAACTCTAAAACACTGAACAAAATTAAGTATTTGACCCTGTGGTTTATTTTCGGACATCTCTTTTCTTCTAAAAGTCCAGGCGTGTTGGGCCCCTGGCAGAGCTCAGGTTTGACGAGACAGGTTTGGAAAAACCTGTCGCTGGCGACTTTTTGGGGGCTAAAGGGTTAAAATAAATAGGAATTGGCCAAAATTTGTATAAACTATGAAATAGCAGAACAAAAGTAAAAAAAAAAATCTTTATCTGTTATCAGAATCAAATATTTGAATAGAATAAAAAATTTAACTTTCTGGAAGATTTCTCGTTACATCTGTCATAAAAGTAACAACATCTCAGAAAAGAAACATGATAGCAACAGAAAAATATGATAGCAGTGTGATGTGATGGTCCCTGGCCAGATTTTTACACATATTATAAGTGTTGTGACACAAAAACCACAGAACTCTGACACGCACAGACTGTTTTCCTTCGTGCTAATGAAGAAAAATGCTGGTCTGGTATGTAAAAGGGAATTTATTCTTCCAGGACCTGAAGCTCCGTAATGCAGCCCTCCAACAGCCAAACCTATCTGTTCTCTGATTGTCTTGATGCATGCTCAATCATCCAGGTAAGTAAATCTCCAAAAGTTGATTCTGTTCATCTGGACGTAGCGCTTGCAGCATTTTCTCCCACTGAAAATGCTACGTCCAGATGAACAGAATCAACTTCTGGAGATGTTCTCTGATTGGATTGTTTAATTGGTGATTGACATGAAATTGACCAATCAGCTGAAAGGAAGAAAAATAGGGTCAAAATTTGGATGTGTAAGTATAAATCCACACACAGCGAGGAAAGCCGAGCGCAGAGTTGTTTGTAGCACCAATTCAGCCAGAGTGGAGCCAGATGGATTTTCCATCCATCCACACTGTAAAGTCTATAGACCAGCAAGTGATAAATTAACAGTGTTGTTGGTATTTTCTAAAACAGTTGTATGCAATAGGAATTGCTGTTTATAGTCCTCCTGTATATCTGCATGTTCCCTCCCAATTAAAACCTGTGATAATGGAGATTCAAATTCATGTCATACCTATACCAACAGTTATCAAGTATCCAGATCGACCTTTACTGATGTGCTCTGTCAGTGCGCCCCAGGGCAGCTGTGGCTACAATGTAGCTTGCCATCGCCAGTGTGTGATTGTGTGTGTGAATGGGTGAATGACTGAATGTAGTGTGAAGCGCTTTGGGGTCCTTAGGGACTAGAAAAGCGCTATAAAAATGCAGGCCATTTACCATTTAAAGGAAAATTGTTATTTCCATGTATTTTCCTGTTCTGCCTTCAACTTTGAGGACTTCCCCCCACATTTCTAGTTGTGACAGTGCACCTACAACAAAAAAAATCTGCTGTGATTTACATTTGTTGAAAGAGCAATTTTGTAAAATAGTCTATTTTTGTATGCACAGTTTACAAATCTGTCCTGTACAGCATGGACTGATTGCATGCTAAAAAGTTGTTGCTTAAAAATAAAACAATAAATTTTTAATTAATAACATCAGCAGAAAGCCTTGTTATTAATTAGATGTACAATTTCTATAGAATACGAAACAACTCAGTTCATTTTTGATCATATCAATACCAGCATATTACACAACTAGTGATGGGATTTTCGTCTCTTTTTAGAAAGCCGGCTCTTTCGGCTCCCAACCGGCTCTTCAGGTTGTTTTGTTGCTTTAATTAATTTATTATTAACAACAATATAAAATTATGAACAAAAGGAATTACTAATGTAAAAAAAGAAACGTGGTTTTATTTATATATGTTTATATATAAATATATATGGTGGCCCCTAGAGACAAAGCATGTACAAACTCCAAAACCCATTTCTAGCGTCAACTGAACTTCCAAAACAGAGCTATCTAGATCACTTAATTTACACAATTGAAATCATATGTGTATTTTTTGTGTATTTATACACAAGCACTCATATATATTCATAAAAAATTCCAAAAGCTGTTCATTTACCTGTTACTACCACACACCAAATCCGGTCGTTGGTACTTCCTGGCTTGTGTAGCCACTAGGTAACAAAATCTCAACACTGTGCCTAGCATCCTGGAGCACTTCTGTTGTGTTTTGTACGTGCTTTGGAGTTTGTACGTGCTATCGAGTTTTTACGTGTTTTGGGGTTTGTACGTGCTTTGTCTCTAGCAGCCACCGTAAATATACTTTTATTTATTCTCTCCACATAAAATGTAATAAATAAATCATATAATACAAAAAAAACAACTATTTACATTTCAACTTTTAACTATTTAAATTTTCAGCTTTTTCCTTTTAAACAAATTTAAAGTGAAACAACACAAAACACTGCAAACCACAACACAATTAAATATAAATTATAATATGAAAACAAACAGAAGATGCACATTCTCTGTCATATGGGCCTGCATGAATAAACTTTCTGAATCCTTTATCATCCGCAACTGAAAATAGTTGTGGATGATTACTATACCTTTCTAATGTGACGTTGTTGTCCCTGGCTCTCTTTCTGTCTCTCTCCCTCCCGCTCTGTTACTGTGCTACTGCGTGTGTAACAACCGCCCCTCCCCCCTCTTCCCAGCGCAAAGCACAAGGCTCGCGTGCAGAGTGAAGCGGAAAAAAAGTGCGAGAGAGAGGCTGAGAGAGAGAAAAAAAACACGCTTGTGTCGTTCACTTCAAAGAGCCGTTTCGTTTTGACCAACACATCACTAACAACCATGATGAAAAACGCTCATCTGCTTCCATCACCATCAGCTGATTAACATTGAGCTGCTGCAGTCAACACCATCAAACTAATTTACTGTTTAATGTTATGTTATTGAATGCTTTTATTTTTAAATCTTTACCAGCGCTTAAAGACTGTAGATGTTCACACCTGGTGTTAGAAAACCGAGCTCACTGCAGTATTTTTTTTTATAACAGGAAATTTTAATTTTTATTGGTTACCGTGTTTATTACCACTTTTATCAGTAATGTACTTCCTATAAAATATGGATTTGATAAGTTACCGGTTTATTGAAATCAGCTAGTGAACACATCGATCACTTTATTGAACTACACGCCTTACACTCTTGTGAGCTCTGGTTACTAACAGCAGGTGTGAATGTTTGGAGTCCAAAACGCAGATAAAGATTAGAATAACAAGGCAATGTAAAATCAGTTTAATGCAGTTGACAGTAGCAGCTCAGATGGAAATCAGCCAATTGTGAGGAGAGCAGAGGACCAAAACTGTCAGAGTTGTGGGTCAAGTGAAGAGAACACTGTTGGCATTATTGTTAGCATAAAAGATGAAAATTAAATAAATGTTAAATTTTAAAATAGATCATTGCCTCCTGTGCCTAAATAAATATATATACTTAATACCAATAAAAAAAAAGGATGCCCCAAAGACCATCACTTTTCAAAAATAATAATAATAATAATAATAATAATAAGTAATACAAATAATATGAAAGTTACTTACATGTCAAAGATGGTGCTTGTGATCTTGAAGAATCTAAACGTGATAAGGAAATGAAAGAAAGTGCATGAGAAAATACAAACATTTTTGTTTTTTCCCAGGATAATTCAATATAAAAGATTCTCTTACTAATGCACAAAATGAACAGTGTAATTAAAAGTTTGAAAGGCACTGCATGTGTTTATATGATAAACTGACTAATTCAAGCAGCAAACACTAGCAGTGCAAAAATGTATCTAACTAGCTGACAGACTTTAAAGTCACAGGAAGATATATCAAAATGGTGACTTATGCCAGAACAAATGACTTGACAGACATAAATCCTAAATTCCTTTAAGTAAAAAAGGAATTACTTTTTTATAAGTGGTCCCTAGTGGTTTTCAAATTATTACATGGCTTGTTAATTTTTTATTAAATTATTAAGAAGCCAGATGAGTTCAAAACATTTACAAATTACTATAAAGCACTATCCAAACTTCAAATCAAGTGGCAAAATCTCCAAATTAAAAGTACTCGCAAACTATAAAAATTTGATTATACTTAAAAATATGCAAAAACTAATTTAGTGGAATTTTTACCTGCTCAAGAATACATTGAACATGCAATATTTAATTGAAAAGAACAAAATTTGTGTACTTTTAGAAAGGATTATTAAATATTTGGGGATACTAGACATAAAGAGGGTCTCGTACATTTACGGGCATCTAATTTCCTGGATTTAATGGTTTAAAAGTTTAATAGGTCTTTGAAGTTGATAATAAAATTGAGTCCATTATTAGCAAAAAGAATTAAAAAAAAAAAGAGCAAAAAAATGCTTAATATATAATAATTGTTTTAAACTTAAGCTTTGTAATTGTAGCAGATTTCATTATGTCTGTAATTTTTTATTTAGCCCCACAGTAGTAAAAGCCATAAATGGGAGTTAGATTTATTACTAGTATTTTACACAGCATTCAGCTATAATAACATGTTCTGCATTTTCCTACTTCACCATCTGATCTGAACAGCTGCACTCTCTTAATTAATTAATGACCTAACATTTCTCAGTAACCAATAACTAGATGGAACAGCACAGTATCTAAGAGAGTGATCAGACAGTGTTTGAGCTAAAGACGCTGTGTGTTTCTTTTGGGGGCTTTTTACACACTGATCCACCACCGTTTTCCCATAGTACAATGCATATCTGGTAACATTACCGTATTCAGATCAGAAAACCGTTTCAGCTGCAGGCATCTACTCCTGTAATTTAAACAATCACCTTGCTACACTGCACATGAATATTACGTAACATGGTATGACTAGCTCATGTTCAGACATTTAAGATACTGTTCAGCCATTTTGTTTACTGGGTAGTGCATAATGGCCGAGTTAGCTGAGCAGGAATCCACTAAAGCCAAAAAAATAATATAAATTTTTTAAATTAATTACAAAAACCTTATAGGAAAACCCAAGAAACAGTTGCAGAAGCACAGAAAAAAACTGCCGTGTACGTTATAGTGTGTAAATTCAAAAACTGTATAGAGAGAATGGTGCAATGAAAACAGTATAAGATAAGATGAACTTTATTGAGTAGAATATAGGCAGTAAGAGTTTTTTAATTAACTTTAAATTATGTTTGCCAAAGACAATGCAGCAAATTAACCCAGTTCTACCTGCTAGCTAAAGATGTTATGCTTCTCCCCCTTATACCGTTTAGGACGACTATAGAAAGTTACTAAAATAACCATTGATGAAAACGTATCAAACTTTAAGTATTTACCTTTGTCATAGTTTTCGATTCTTTGGTATCCTTTTGTCCTCCACGTTCTTAAACACCAGGGAGAGAAAAGGCCGCAACTGACGAAAGACCGCGAAGACTAGACGCTAGGCGGTGCAATCTGCTCCTCCCTCTTTTTAAACGAGCCAATAGGAGCTGCTCACATTAAAAACAACTTTATTTAAAAAGTCGTTTTACACCTGATACAAAAATTTTAAAAGTCAAACAATGCACAAGTTTAAAAGAACAATTTTATTTTTAAAAGTTTTTTAAGCATAGGGATGGTTAATATGTTTTAAAAAGTAATATATAATATTTATCAAAAAGTGTCACCCAAATCAACATCATAATAAAAATATAATTAATAAAAACATAATAATGATAAGAAGAAGAATAACAGTTTACCTAAAAGCTCTTCTAACATTAGACTGGTTTTGAAAAGTTTCAATAGTGTCAATACACCATAAGGACAAGGGAGTTTCACAGTTGAAGTGTGACTGCTTGAAAGACCCCATTCCCTCTCCTTTCCACTAGTTCAAAGAAAATATAAATTATTTCTGGTTATATAATTTGAGGGCACAAGTTTGAAGAGTAACATTTTAACAGATCGGTAATATACTTCAGGAGCTTTACTGGATCTGATTAACCAAAACTTCCATCTTCCATGTAACTAACTGTCTTTTCTCTAATACAGTAGAGTGTGTCTGATCTACTAAAAATCCTCAACTGCATGTTTGCTCAAGTAAATAGTCTTAATTGTTTGAACAACCAGTAATCCTTAATTTGCAAATGCCAAATCTGGATTTTGTCTGTGTAATTCACTTTTATCTTAGGTTTTTTTATTCGTATTTTTTGCTTTTCTTTTTTTCTACTCTTGTGTCCGTTTTAATCACTTATTATTGCTGCTGTGACAAGTGAATTTACCTAAGAAGAATCATGAAGTCCTTATTTTATCTTATCTGAGCCTCACCATGCAGCCTACCATGCAGAGTTCACATTAAGTACATAAAATGAAATCTAAAATTAAAAAGTAACCAGTTTCAAACCAGTTATTTGGAATAGTGTGCAGAGTGTTTTCAGTAACATTGAATGTTCAAAAACACCAAAGTTCCTATGGTCTCACTTGACAGCTGGGTTGTAGTGTCTGATAACACATAACATCTTGAGGTCTCAATGTGGACTTTGAGTACATTTGCTAGCCAAGGCTAAATACTGAGAGGGTCAAAAATGAAGGGTCAAGAACATCTGACTGTACGTAAGGGTAGCAAAAGTGATAGACTGAGGTTGTGCCAAATATGTTAAAGTTAGGGTGATTTCTTAGAGAATGGTACCACATGGGTGCCGTCTGCAGGTTATAAAAGAGAGTTATGTTCATACTTTCTTTTGAGATTATTTTTACAATTTGACTTTCAGAACTCCCTGGGTTGTGCGCAATCTGTGATGGGCTTGTTTGGAATAAATCCTCCTTTATTCAAATAACACTTTCTCAGGCTCTTCACAGAAGAAGAATCCTCACATAAGCATGTGCTACCATTTTGAACCAATGTACACATTTACCATCACTAACCCAACTAGGACCTACATTGGATGCCCACCCATATGGATTTGATGTTAGAAACGCAAGTGGGTCCCATATATACTAAACAATCTTGAGCCCATGTAAAATATATGCCCATATTAATTTAACACAACCCATTTGGGGCCCACATAGACATGTTTTCAGGGTCTGACTTGCATTTGCCCATGTGTGACACATATAGTTTGACCAGGTGGGCCCCACCTATGTCATCAGTACCAAAAAATATATACCGATTACCTCACTTTGCCCCACCTGGGGCACACAGCAAATGCTTTTCTTTAAATGACTGTGTTTGCCCATGTCTAACCCAGGTGAAAAACCCAAGTGGGTCCTACGTGTGTTTCCCATTTTGAAACAAGTGAAGTGTTTCCCATGTTTGACCCAGCCAGGACCTACTATATGTTTCCACTCGGTTTTGCCCATATGGCTTTAATGTGAGAAACCTAAGTGGGTCCCATATATACTAAACAATCTTGAGCCCACATAAAATATATGCCCATATTAACTTAACATAACCCATATGGGGCCCACATAGACATGTTTTCAGGGTCTGACTTGCATTTGCCCATGTGTGACCCATATAGTTTGGCCAGGTAGGCCCCACCTGTGTCATCAGTACTAAAAAATATATACTGATTACCTAACTTTGCCCCACCTGGGGCACACAGCAAACGCTTTTCTTTAAATGACTGTGTTTGCCCATGTCTAACCCAGGTGAAAAACCCAAGTGGGTCCTACGTGTGTTTCCCATTTTGAAACAAGTGAAGTGTTTCCCATGTTTGACCCAGCCAGGACCTACTATATGTTCCCACTTGGTTTTGCCCATATGGCTTTCATGTGAGAAACCCAAGTGGGTCCCATATATACTAAACAATCTTGAGCCCACATAAAATATATGCCCATATTAACTTAACATAACCCATATGGGGCCTACATAGACATGTTTTCAGGGTCTAACTTGCATTTGCCCATGTGTGACCCATATAGTTTGACCAGGTGGGCCCCACCTATGTCATCAGTGCTAAAAAATATATTGATTACCTAACTTTGCCCCACCTGGGGCCCACATAGACATGTTTCAGGGTCTGACTTGCATTTGCCCATGTGCGACCCATATAGTTTGACCAGGTGGGCCCCACCTATGTCATCAGTGCTAAAAAAATATATTGATTACCTCACTTTGCCCCACCTGGGGCCCACATAGACATGTTTTCAGGGTCTGACTTGCATTTGCCCATGTGCGACCCATTTAGTTTGACCAGGTGGGGCCCACCTGTGTCATCGATACTAAAACATATATTGATTACCTAACTTTGCCCCACCTGGGGCACACAACAACAGCCTATCCTTAAATGACTGTGTTTGCCCATGTCTATCCCAGGTGGAAAACCCAAGTGGGTCCTACATGTGTTTCCCATTTTGGACCAAGTTAAGTGTTTCCCATGTTTGACCCAGCTAGGACCTACTAAAAGTGCTCACTTGGGATGGCCCATATGGGTTTAATGTGAAGAACCCAAGTAGGCCCCATACAAAAAGCCCAGTTTGAGCCCATGCCCACATGGTACCCATCCAGCCCGAGCAAAAACCAGGTGGGGCCCATATATACATGTTGGCTGGGATATAATCAGGAGCAGTTCTAAGGCAAAAGACAGTCGTTAGAGCAGCTGACAGATAACTAGGTAGTTTGGTCTGAGTCCCTGTTCAGATGCAGATGTTTTTTTTTTTACATGATAGGAAAATGACTGAGAACTCATTTGTTTCTGTCCACAAACTGAAGGACTGCAGTCAATGCAGGAATCAGCACATTTGTAAAGGTAACAAAGTAGACAGTTAATATATAAAGGAAGAAGAAAAAAACCTTCAAGTCAGAGACAAAAGTTAAAAAAACAAAAACAGGGAAAAAGCCACCTTTTCATTCTTAGTGACCTTAGAGAGGACGCAGTCTAAGCCAGATGTAAAGAAACACTGAAAATGGTTCATATTTACCAAAACACATTATGATGACTTCTGACCACGGATCATTTTTTGTTTAACTTCACAAATCTCAAAAAGCTCAAAAACTTCATGTGCAGTCAAAGGTCTGCAAATATTTGTGACATTCTTTGCAGTTGAAAATCATTCATCACACATCACAAACACAAATCATCACGCACACAGATCACATCACACGTGCACAGACACAGTGCCAGCATTGTGGATCACAAGACATGTATAGCCTTGTAATTATAGAAGTTAATGTTTTCAATGGAACAAGTGTGTCAGGGGTGATTTGTGAATGAAGGATAGCAGGCAGGGTGAAGGGGTTGGTTCACATGTAGATGGAAAAGAAAACCAAAAGCAGCATGTTCACTCAAGTGTGGTCAGTTTCACTTTGGGGTTGTTTTTAATACAACAACAAAGTGTTAGATTTCAGAAATGCTAATATTATGAAGCTTTTCTTATAATCAGGTGTTTTCACAGTGTGGTACTTCTAATTTTACTAAATTCAGAACCGGTTTTCAGTTTGTGTCACTATGTCTTCTTGTTAGTCTGGGCAACAGTAGCTCTCCGCTGAAATCTGTTTGCTGACCTGCTAAGGTCGCAGTTTATTCTGTATTTGTTTTGGGGAAAAGCACATTAGTTGTTTAAAGTTCATTTCTGCAATCTGCTGCTATGATAAAGTTGTGGTTTTTTTCCTTGATTCAAAATGAAACCAAGATGCAGTTATTTAATTTTCTGTTTTCTGTAATTTTCTGTTTTAATCTCTCTTTTTGAATCATCTCTGATAGATTACACTACTGATCTTCTGCTTGGATGAAAATCCACCGAGATGGAGGAGCTTGAGCAGACAGCAGAAAAGAAAGGAGGAAAAAGAAACCGTAGACTTTGTAGAAAAAGAAGAAAGTGTAAAATCTTCCGTTTGTGTTGCTGTTGCTGTGCCACAGACGGTACTGTGTCATTTACTGTGATCTCTCTGTACACACTGGTGTTCTGCTGCTAGCTGATTTTGTAGTTGATTAATTCATCTTTTAAATAGCACACTCGTTCTGCTTGTAAAACACAAATTAGGCAGGGACCCCGTATAACTAACTGCAGACTGTGCCTGTAGCATTTCTGTAATGAGTGTGTTTTTTTAGGTGAACTAGCTTAACCGTTAGCAAACTAACTATGTGCTTCTGGCTCTGCAGCTGTTTCACCAACACTCCACAGCCCTGCTAAGTGGTGCATATAATAAATGTGACTGTTTTGTAGTTGTAGATGGCAGGTTTAATGTTCCACATTGTTCAAAATAAACTGTCAGCTAACCGGGCTCTTTAGTCAGTGCAGGCCGAAGAAGCCTACTCCTTGTTAGCAATGCCTGAGCCAGTCTTTCCAAGCAGCGAGGAACCCATGCCGGCTTGGAGACCATGATAAGGAAGCATAATTCATTCTTATTCTCAAATTGATTTTCCCACTTTGGAATAAACCCACTGAGAAAAAAACTCAAACATAAACTAGAGACTCCAGCAGCCACCGTTAAAGACATTTTATGGTGAAGAGCCAGCATTGCTAAATACTGACTGTAACATTCATCTGTTTTAATGAATTATTAGATACAACTCAAACTGCTAATGTAGCACACTTAACGTTTTAATTGCTCTTTACAGTCGTAGAAACTGAACATTGATAACTAAATCGCAAGTAAGTGATAAATCATCTGACCTACATTTATATAAAGTCGTTCACTTCATTTATTTTATCTGCTTGATGGAGCCCATGATGGGTTTCCCTCATGAGGACCCAACAGGGCAAAACTGCTGTGGACCCTGTGTCTGCACAACCACTTGGGCCCCATATTCCATGAGATAAATGTGGATTTGTCACACCTACAGTTCCACAATACACCCACATCTACCCACTGTGGGCCTGCACTGGCATGTCTGCTGGATCAGCTTATTTCCCTGACTTCCTATTAAATCCAGATTTGAATGTACAATACTTCATCGTATCTGAAATACCTCATAGTACCATGTTATCCCACAGTTGAGCGGGCTTGTTCACTTCTTCACAATGCGGATCATTTACTTCAGTCTGAGCTCTTGCATTTTGTCTTTTCTCCCTATGCACTTCTTTTTTCTTCTTTCTCACCTTTCTAGCTGGTTGCATTGATTGCTGCCCGTCTGTTTCTGCCAGAGGTCTACTCGTTTCAAAAGGGTGTTCTTCCTTCCCACTGACGCTAGGCGCTGCTCATAGGGGACTGCATAGTGTAATGTGCTTTGAGGCGACTGTTGTTACTTTAAAAGTAACAAACTGAAACATTCAGGACTTAAATGTAGTAATCAAACCTGACATTATGTATAAGTTGTGTTTTTTTTTCTTTTTCCATAGATGAGTTGGATGAAAGTGAAACAACAACAAAGGTAAAATATATATATATATATATATATATATATATATATATATATATAATTCTCACATTTAATCGTACAGCTGTCACACATATTCATTTTCTAAGAGTTACATTTCAAGATATACAATACAAACATGTCCATAAGATACATTTTGCTTAAATCTACAAAAACCAATGACAAGCAATTGTTGTTACCCACAATGCCCAGTTCCTTTGCAGATTGATTAACCTCTGCCTATCTTTACTTGCCACAAACCCTAAAATGCTCTGCTCATGTTGCTGACCTGTCAACCAAATTAGCTGTAAATGTCCTTCCAGCTGTTTGTCTTTAGTACCTACTAAAGTACTTACTTTCTGAAACATGTTGCTGCCATCAAATTCAAAATGAGCCTGTATTTTTAGTGAAATACTAAAATGCCTCAGTTTAAACATCAGTTATTTTTTGTGTGGTCTATTAGGAATAAAATATCAGTTTATGGGATTTGCAAATAATTGCATTTCTGTGTACATCCTTACAGTCAAACACTTCAACATTTTATCTCAGATCTAACCTGTTATTTATTACCTGTTTTCTCAGCCTTTATTGAATAAAACTGGTGAAGCTCAGCACCTAGAGCTGAACGTTACAAGCACAGGAAGTGAAACTGAAAATGCATCTGTACCATCTTCCACCAATAATAGAGGTAATCTAATCACGACAGCCTGACCGAGCATTTTAAAATATATTTTTTGGAGTTGTTTGTTGGACATTGGAGTTTAAACATGAAGAAGAATTATTAATCTTATTAAACACAAAAGTGTGCAAAGGAGAGAAGCTCTGAAGGACAGGAGTCCAGCTTGGTCCAATCTGTGTTTCTACAGATATCAAATGTGTAATCTCTACTTACTGTTCCTTCAGTACTTTTAAGTGTTTTTGTTGGCTGCTCTTGGACAATTCTCAGTACATATTTCAAGCTCTGATCTCTAAAAATGCATGTCCCAAAACAACTCGTACATACAGCAGAAAAATGGAAAAAATGTCTTCCTCTGTCATGATTATGAAGAGACATGAAGCTCAGCACAGAGACATATGTGTAAACATTAATTAAAGTTATATTTCTGTATGAAATCCGATGTTTTTACACTACGCTTTACACTAAAGCAACAGCAACAACAAAGTCAAATATCTTTTGCAAGCAGCAAAATAATTTACCTCAGAGTCAGCATACTAATTACTGCCTTCCACACATTGTTATCAGTGTGGTCAGAAAATCTTCTCGGTTTGTTGAACCAATATAAAACTCAGTACTGAGTATTGATCCATGTCCAGTCACTAAGACGGCGTACAACCCCATTTACCATGGACAATATGCAAATAACATGAACAAAGAACAGTTGCCTTGACTGCACAATCATCTTTTCTATGTCCTCTTGCAGTAGAAGAAAAAGTGGAGATCACACGTGAAGTCAGAGGAAAGGTAATGTTTTACCCTTTAATGTTTGTTCATCATTAAAGGACAACGTCTGTGTTCTGAACATAATGACAAGTTCAATTCGATTCAGTTTTATTTATATAGAGCCAAATCACATGTACAGTTTGAATCTCAGACATCGCAGCCAGCAAATAAAGTCATACAAGTGACTTCTTTACTCAGACTGAGCCACAAGACGAAAATGAAGATCAGTCAGAGAAAAGAGAAGACACTGCAACAGGAGGAGGAGAATCTGAAACCTGGACTCCATCACAACCTTTAAACATTGAGAAGGGTAACAATGAAAACTTTACTTCTACAGTAACATGCATTGAGGGAAATAACTATTTTATGCTTTGCTCATTTGCAAAGAAATAAACAGTCTTACAAATCCAACAGATTCAACAGTTCAGATCCAAAAGTGTCTAAACGTCATTCAAAATGAGCGATATCATGTAAAAGCTGTCAGTGTGCACAATAACTGAGCTGGTTCACTTCTAGACACTGACCTTCTTCCAAAACATGGTTTATTAGCAAATACCCAAAAATGTCACTTCCCTTTGTCCTGAAAAGTGACCATGTCCTCAGCACCACCAATCAGAAGATGTAAATCAGATCATGTGACATTTAAACAGGCAATTTATCAGTTTGTTCACACAGTTATAATTTTGTTTGCTAACTTTATGTGCTATTTTGTATCTTAACAACAGTAGTCTTTTGATACATCATATTATTTTACATTACCTTATTTTATATGTGTGTCGTTATTTATTTTAGGCACAGTGTAGTTTGTGAAGCGTAACTTCTGTTAATGGATTATTGCTCATTCTGTTACTGTTTAGCAGTGTGTAAAACGTTTGGCTCCAATCCTTCAGTTGGACGGATTGAAAGTAAAGAGGTCACCTTTGACAGGGGCAGCATCTCGATTAATACATCAATGTATAAATACAACTAAGACTCTTTATATTTAACTGAAGGAGATTCATTTCTTCAAAATAACATATTTTGACACTTGATAAAGCATTTCTTCAATGTTCGATCTTTTAACCTGCCTGTTGTTAACTTACCCTGCAGGAGAGGAGTCAGCGAAGAGCGCAGCTGAAACAGAGGTAAAGATGAAGTCTTTGTATCGTCCCTGTTCACTGTCATAGCAAAATGAACACCAAACTGCTCCTCTAAGTCTACTTATAGCAGTCTACTCTGATGAAAAGAAAGTACACTGTCAATTTTTTTGTTTTACAAATATAATAAAATCATCTGTTCCTTACCAGGTTCTGAAACACAACCTCAGGTGCACAACAAAACATGACAGACTACACAATGTCATCATTTATTTAACAGGAAAAAAAAGCCAAACTGCAGTAGCAGTGTGTTAAAAACTAAGTACACCATCGTCATCAACTGTGACCAAGTTTTGGCAATGTGCAGATCTGGAGCAGTGTGAGAAATGTGTGTTAATACAATCTTCCAAGGAGTGGACATAAATGTCGGACGTGAAATGATCAGAGAAACTGCAAAAGCATGAGAGCTCTTGACTCTACATGCCCCAGTTAGCATACTAAATGTTAACCGTCATGTCAGTAGAAAAGGACTGAACAAATACAGGTTCTTTGGAAGGTCTGCAGGAGAAAGTCTCTATTCTCTCTCTAAAAAAAAGTTTAGATTTGCAAAGCTTCATATGAACAAACCACAAAATATATCTGGAACAATGCACTTCGGACAGATGAGAACAGAGTGGAGATGTGTACCCATAATGCATAAAACCAAACTCAGCATATCACCGCAAACACCTCAAACCAACTGTCTGCACTGTGGTTGAGACGTGATGATTTTGCATCCACAGAAAACCTTACAGTCGCTGAGTCATCCAGGAAGTCTGTATACTAAAGAAGTCAAAAGATATTTTGAACTAAATGTCACACAACAAATCTACAACAGAAAGGCTGAAAAAGAAAAGAACAAATGTGTTGAAATTGTCCAGTGAAAGACCAGACCTCAACCCAACTGATATTCTGTGGTGGGAGTTTAAGAGAGCTGTGCAAAAATAAACGACCACAAATCTCAAAGAATTGAAGCAACGATGTGAAAGAGTGATCACTTCAAGTTATTGCTGCTAAAAGTGGTTCTGCAGTTTACTTAATCCTGGGGTGGACTGGTTTATCTTACGTAGTTTTTCACAAACTGCTTCATTTTGGTTCAGTCTTTGTTGAATACTGACAGGGAGCAACAAGTTATGATACATGTGTGAGATGTTTATCAATATGTTTTATTCTCTAATGCTTAAAATTTTATTTGTGAAGAAAGTAATTTCTAGCCATAACAGCTGAGGTTAAATAACAAGAATTTGATGAGATAAATTAAGTTTTCAGTTATCGAGTGGTTAACACTGTCATTTGAGAGCGAGAAAGACCTTGATTTCACAAAAAATCAAGAGCTTGTCATCATTTTGTTATAAAGGTCGGTGGCTCTACCTGCACGCTAAGTTAAAATATCTGTTTTTTAGAGCTACACTATGAATGAAGACATACAGTCAAAGAGTAATGACACTGCAGCACCAGCAGAAAACTCTATAATCAAGATTCAAGCGACATCTGAAGCCAATAAGAAGGGTAATATTTTCTATTTGAACTTTGATCATACACAATAGCAAAACATATACATATCTCACACACACACACACACACACACACACACACACACACACACACACACACACACACATACATATATATATATATATATGCATTGCCTTTTATATATATATATATATATATATATATATATATATATATATATATATATATATATATATATATATATATATATATATATATATATATATATATATATATATATGTTCCCTGGTGGTCTAGTGGTTAGGATTCGGCGCTCTATGCAGTAAGGGTCCTAAGGCTAGACCCCCTATGCTAAGCGAGCCTACCGCAGACATGAGCGAGACAGGTAAATATGAAGGCATGCCGGCTCGGACGTCGCCCGGATCAACAAGGTCCGCGTCAGGTGTTGAGGAACCAGGGCACCCTGACGAAAAGTGGGATGAGGGACCTATGGATTCTTCGATACCCAACATCCACAATGACGGCGAAACAACTAGTAGCTCAGTGTTCCAACATTCGAAAGAAGGGACTGCTCTCACAGCTAGAGATTGACGAGGTACAACACAAATGCTACGGCAAGGAGGAGTCAGGATGCCAGGTCAGGGGGGAGATATCATCACCCCCACCCGAAATTGGGTACATAGCCCCAAGTGCGATAGGAGAAGAATCGTTGAGTGCGAGAGGAACTGACCTGAAAAATAGGATCATGGCCAAGCTTGAAACCTGGATCCCCCGTAGCCGGTTACCAAGATTACGTGAAGTACCCTCAGAGGGTCTGCTAGATGATGTTAATGCAGCACTACGGGCAATACCTACAACCACGATTACCGACACTAACAAGCTGATCTACAATACGGCAGCAGTGATCAGTGAGATGCTTGGCTACAAGTTGAACAGCAACAAGGGGCAGTACCCTCCATGGAGAAGGAGGCTAGAGGGCAAGATCAAAGTAGCACGGAGGGAGGTTAGCCAACTAACGGAGTTGCAGAAAGGTGCGACAAATAAGGTGCCTAAGAAATACAGCAAGCTGTCCATACCTGAGGCCTTGGAAACTGCCAAGCAAAGACTCACAGCCTTGGCCAGCCGCTTGAGGAGGTACACCAGATAGATAGAAGGCAGGAGAATAAACCAGCTGTTCTCCACAGAACCAGCAAAGGTGTACTCTCAGTGGCAAGGGAACAATAAGAGAACAGCACCACCAAGGCTGGAGACGGAGCAACACTGGAAGAGCATATGGGAGAAGGATGCAACCCATAACGGCAATGCTCAGTGGCTAGAGGATCTGAGGGCTGACCACAGCGACCTCCCTGAACAGGGTCCAGTAACCATCACAGTGGCAGATATCCAAGAAAGGGTCTCCAGTATGAAGAGTTGGACAGCACCAGGGCCCGACATGGTTCACGCCTACTGGCTGAAGAAGCTGACTGCACTCCACGAGTGTCTGGCAGCACAAATGAACCAGCTGCTAGTTAACGAGAGACACCCGGAATGGCTAACCGAAGGTCGGACGGTCCTGATCCCCAAGGACCCCAAGAAGGGACCGGTCCCCTCCAACTACCGACCAATAACCTGCCTCAGTACTACATGGAAGCTCCTGTCAGGCATCATATCGGCTAAGATGAACAGGCACATGGGTCAATACATGAGCGGGACACAGAAAGGGATTGGCAAGAATACCAGAGGCGCAAAACACCAGCTACTGGTAGACAGAACAATCAGCCGAGACTGCAAGACCAGACTGACCAACCTGTGCACTGCCTGGATTGATTACAAGAAGGCCTATGACTCAATGCCCCACAGCTGGATACTGGAATGCCTAGAATTGTACAAGATCAATGGGACCCTAAGAGCCTTCATCAGGAACTCAATGGGGATGTGGCGTACAACACTAGAGGCCAACTCCAAGCCCATAGCACAAGTCACCATCAAGTGCGGGATCTACCAAGGAGATGCTCTGTCCCCACTGCTGTTCTGCATAGGCCTGAACCCCCTCAGTGAGATCATTAACAAGACTGGCTACGGATACCGACTACGGAACGGAGCAGTTGTCAGCCACCTCCTGTACATGGATGACATCAAGCTGTATGCCAAGAGTGAACGAGACATCGATTCACTGATCCACACTACCAGGCTATACAGAAATGACATTGGAATGTCGTTCGGACTGGAGAAGTGTAGTCGGATGGTAACAAAGAGAGGGAAGGTAGTCAGAACTGAGGGGATTGAACTACCAGAAGGCAACACTGCAGACATAGAGGACAGTTACAAGTACTTGGGGATCCCACAGGCGAATGGGAACCAGGAAGAGGCCGCTAGAAAAGCTGCAAACACCAAGTACCTGCAGAGGGTCAGGCAAGTCCTGAGGAGTCAGCTGAATGGTAAGAACAAGATCCGGGCCATCAACACGTACGCCCTGCCCGTGATCAGGTACCCTGCTGGGGTAATAGGCTGGCCAAAGGAGGAGATAGAAGCCACTGACATAAAGACAAGAAAGCTCCTTACCATGCATGGAGGGTTTCACCCCAAGTCCAGCACCCTGAGGCTGTACGCTAAGCGGAAGGAAGGGGGCCGGGGACTGGTGAGTGTCAGCACCACAGTCCAGGATGAGACAACGAACATCCAAGAATACATTGGGAAGATGGCCCCAACTGACCGAGTGCTCAGTGAATACCTCAGGCAGCAGAAACCCAAGAAAGAGGAGGGAGACGAGGAATCATCATGGAAGGACAGGCCCCTGCACGGTATGTACCACCGGCAGATAGAGGAGGTGGCTGATATCCAGAAATCCTACCAGTGGCTGGACAAAGCTGGACTGAAAGACAGCACAGAGGCACTAATCATGGCAGCACAAGAACAAGCTCTGAGCACAAGATCCATAGAGGCTGGGGTCTATCACACCAGGCAAGACCCCAGGTGCAGGCTGTGTAAAGATGCCCCAGAGACAATCCAGCACATAACAGCAGGGTGCAAGATGCTAGCAGGCAAGGCATACATGGAACGCCATAACCAAGTGGCCGGCATAGTGTACAGGAACATCTGTGCCGAGTATAATCTGGAAGTCCCGAGGTCAAAATGGGAGATGCCCCCAAGGGTGGTGGAGAATGACCGAGCTAAGATCCTGTGGGACTTCCAGATACAGACGGACAAAATGGTGGTGGCTAACCAACCAGACATAGTGGTGGTAGACAAACAGAAGAAGACGGCCGTAGTGATCGATGTAGCGGTTCCGAATGACAGCAATATCAGGAAGAAGGAACACGAGAAGCTGGAGAAATACCAAGGGCTCAGAGAAGAGCTCGAGAGGATGTGGAGGGTGAAGGTAACGGTGGTCCCCGTGGTAATCGGAGCACTAGGTGCGGTGACTCCCAAGCTAGGCGAGTGGCTCCAGCAGATCCCGGGAATAACATCGGAGATCTCTGTCCAGAAGCGCGCAGTCCTGGGAACAGCTAAGATACTGCGCAGGACCCTCAAGCTCCTAGGCCTCTGGTAGAGGACCCGAGCTTGAAGGATAAACCGCCCACAGGGGCGTGCTGGGTGTTTTTGTTTTATATATATATATATATATATATATATATATATATATATATATATATATTAGGGGTGCAACGATATTCGTATCGATATTGAACCGTTCGATACAGTGCTTTCGGTTCGGTACGCATATGTATCGAACAATACAACATTTGTAATTTATTTTATCAACTTTCCTTCTGACGATGCTGTCTGTGTTGAGCGCTCAGTGAATCTGCGTTCGACTACTCCGCCTAGGCTGCACTGTCGAGCGCAGATCCACTGAGCGCTCAACACAGACAGCATCGTCAGAAGGAAGAGCGCAGGGCACCTCCCCCACCCTCATTCAGATGTGGTGTTTGGAATTATTTTGGTTTTCATGTGGCGTATGACCCTGAAGGTAAGCGAGTCATGGACTAAAGTAAAACAGTATGTTGGATGTGCCACACAATGCTCAATTACATGGGTGGGAACTAGTGTGTTAGCGCAGTTAGCTTGTTAACGTGTTGGCCGTCTAGCCCCATGCACGGGGCGATCGGCGGTAGCTCGTTAACGGAGATTTGCCGTGTTGTGGCGTCAACGAGATTAACCTGAAAGCACTAGTGGGAACACAACGAATATGACTGCACATTTACGCCGACATCATCCTAGTGCAAAGACAAAAACAACAAGCATGCTACTAACTTTAGCCGAGTCATTTAGACAGCTGTTAGCACATGATTCTCCTTATGCTGCTGAGAATATAGCCCAGAAGAAGCGGATAGTATAGCTTTTATTTTGGAAAGAGACATTTCTCTGTAATAAACTCTCTTTTCCAAAGATGAGTGATTCCTCAATCAGATACAGGGCTTGCAATATCGCTAGCCCGACGTCCCGGAGCTAGCGATTTTTCCAGTCGGGCTATTGTAGGAAGAAAAATATATGTCAATGCTTTTGCATTCTTTCGGAAATGTAGCTGGGTAATTATGTCATTGGCATCGTTGAGCCACTGTCAATATGTGACATATTGAAATCGCGTTTGAATTTGCGCTTGTTTTTTTGCTTTCACTTTGCAATCGTGCGAACTGTGTATAGAGAGCGACAGCACTGATCTGTGAGTGATGATAATTTGTGCACCAATTCCTCTGACATCGTCTTATTAATCGTTAGCTTACTATGCAAACATGACAAGTGAAATCTCCCGCAGCAAGCTTAAACATGTGAGAGGTTGATCGCGCAGAGAATCGCTGAGCTTATGTGAGTGAGTGTGTAAAAGCATTTCAGTTCTGCTGAGCCAAATAAGACAGGTCAGGGTGAAGAAGTGACAGCCAAAGAAAAGCTTACCACAAAACGGAGAAGTTATGACAAATCAGACTATAAGGCAAAAAGAAAGTGCAGCTTTATGGTTTCATGGACAAAAGAATCTCTGTGGCTGCAATATGACGAGCTAAATAACCAGGGCTGCACATAAGTGGTCCGCAGGTGCGCATTCGCTGTCAAAATAAAAAACACGTACAAGGGTTAGGGTTAAATTTAAAAACTGTACTTTTGAGTTAAAATATATATTTATAATTTTAATAAATGACAAATTAAGAAGTCATGAACATTTTTTTTGTATCGAAAAAATATCGAACCGTGACACCAAAGTATCGAACCGAACCGAACCGTGAATTTTGTGTATCGTTGCACCCCTAATATATATATATATATATATATATATATATATATACGTGTGTGTGTGTGTGTGTGTGTGTGTATACAGAAATGTGCTGATTCCAACTTGCTTGGTTCTGCTTCATTGATATCCCGCAGGAACGTCAGATAATGACGCGAGTGAAAATGAAGAGGAGGTAGGAGAATAAACATTTCTATCAAATGATCGAAATGAATATTTGGTTTGTTCTTTAATGTGACAAGATATTTTAATTTCATTCTCACAGAAGAAGTCATGCCATCGACAATTTGAGACACTGCTCAGCAGACTTCATCTTCAAGACAAACTCTTTCAGTAGAAGATTTTTTTCAAATACGCCCACCTATAAAACTGCACCACATCACATCTGAGAAAGATCTAGCTCAGATGTTTCTCTACAGACTGATGATGTTAGACTACAGGGCCAGATGTATTCTTGTAAGAACAGACAGTCTTGAGATGGCCTATTTAAATCCCACGGTGTCTGAAATCACTGAGACGGATGACGGTGATTTAGAGGCTTTATTGAGAACAAGCGTAGACACACATGAGAAAGAACAGACTCCTCTGCATCCAATGGATGTTCAGATGGCAGTATATCACTGCTCAGACAGCTTCCTTAAACAGATCATAATTGCAAAGCTCGCTCAGTGTCAGTATGCCTTACCTTTGCTTGTTCCTGACCCAGTATCAAAGGAGATTGTGTGTCCTTTGTGGACATTCAGACAAATAACAAAAAGCTGGAAGGTAACTCAAATCGAACCTGACTCACAAATTGTCACCATGAAGAACATCCCAGTCTACAAAGCTCAGACACCCTTGGTGTCATTTTTCCGCCTGGGTTCTTTGTCAGTGTCTAAATCTCAGCTGATGAACACTTTGCTCAACGATCGTCACAGCACCTTCTTCCACAGAAACTGCTTAGGAAGCATCAAGTCTCGCCATCTGATGGATGGTGTGGCAGAGATTGCCTGGTACTGTCCTGCTGGAAAACCCAATGATGCCTTCAATGACTGCATTGCCTTTTGTAATCTTCATGGTGATGCGCTGTCACTTCAAGAACAGTGTGAAATATTGATTGAAAAATCCTCCATCAATATTTTTCTTGTTGAAACTCTGCAGAAAAACAAAGAAAGTAGTTCTTTCATAGCAACTCTTTTTAAGTCCAAGAAGTCGCTCATTTGTGTCACTGTTGATGACTGCTATGATGTTAAGACAAAAAATGGAAAATACATTATCGGGCTCAAAGATAAAAACCAAGCGGATGTATCTGAACAGCTGAAAAAGATAATTAGAGAAGTTTTATCTTCTCCAGATGGTTCCAACTTGAAGCCATTTTTCCATCTTGAAACCATGGCTGAGCTCTCTGGAACCAGAGTGGATGAAAGTGACCCAGCCTGTCAAAGAGGGAAATCTGCTGCTTTGCAAATAATGAATCTGCTCACAAAAGACAACATGGATGTCTCGAAGATCAAAGATGAATTTCTTGCTGTTCAAGGGCAGCTCTGGTGTGACTGGTGCAAAATACACAAACAGCTGTTTCATCTTAGAGGAGAAATTGAAAAGGAGAGAAGTCAAAAGCAACAAGAACTGATGAGAATCCGTCAGAAACAATGTGCTGCTTCCTGCAGTAAACTGATGGAGCTGTTCATTGGAAGCCTCTCATCATTGCCACCAATAGACAAAGAATATTTCCTAAAATGGACTCAGATCTTAATAGATGCGCTCTCCACAAATTATCTTTCTTTGATTCTCAGAAGTTACAATAAAACATGGTCTGAGGTCTTGGTTTTGAAAAGCAAACATGACAAATCAGATTTGCTATTGAGAAAACAGGCTGAGCTCGAAGGCATCTCCAAAAAACTGCAGTCTGCATCTTTTGGCTTGGAGCACATCTTCAGGGAAATGGGACAGCTCTATGAAGCCCATAGAGAAATACAGCAGGAGAGAAACAACACTGACTGGTCTAAATATCCTGAGCTGGCTGCACAGTTGATGATATCAGGATATCCAATGGAGCTGATGGATGGAGATGCAGGTCACGTGCCTTTAACGTGGATCTCCAGTCTTTTAGAGGAAGTCATCAAGAAACTGGGTGACCAGAGAGTTTTTGTGTTGTCAGTTTTAGGCCTACAAAGCAGTGGAAAATCAACAATGCTGAACACCATGTTTGGTTTGCAGTTTGCAGTAAGTGCTGGCAGGTGCACCAAAGGTGCCTTTATGCAACTGCTCAAAGTATCAGAGGAGATGCAGAAAGACTTTCAGACCGACTATGTTCTAGTGGTGGACACTGAAGGACTCTGTGCTCTTGAGTTGGAAGGTAATGCCACTCCTCACCATGACAATGAACTGGCAACATTTGTTGTTGGTCTGGGAAACTTGACATTGATCAACATCTTTGGAGAGAATCCATCTGAGATGCAGGACATTCTGCAGATTGTTGTTCAGGCTTTCATGAGGATGAAGAAAGTTCATCTTTCTCCCAGTTGTGTGTTTGTTCACCAGAATGTTACAGATGTGGCAGCAGCAGAGAAAAACATGGATGGAAAGAGACGCCTGCAGGAAAAACTGGACCAGATGACCAAGCTAGCAGCTGAAGAGGAGGTTTGCGATGCAGAGTGCTTCAGTGATGTCATTGAATTTGATGTGCAAAAAGATGTGAAATACTGTGCCCAGCTATGGGAGGGCAGTCCACCCATGGCTCCTCCAAATCCAGGTTACAGTGAGAGCATCCAAGAACTAAAGGACGTCATCCTGTCTAAAGCTTCAAAGTCTGCTGGAATCACACTCTCTCAGTTCAAGACCAAAGTTGAGGACCTGTGGAATGCCCTTCTGAATGAAAGCTTTGTTTTCAGTTTTAAAAACACACTTGAAATCGCAGTATACAGAAAACTTGAGGTTCAGTATGGGAACTGGACCTGGGCCCTTAGAAGCAAGATGTTGACCACTGAAGAACAGCTTCATAACAGAATTGAAAATGGTGATCTTGACAAGGTTGAGAAGAAGTATCTTTTGGAGGAAACAAGCAAAACATTTAAAGAAATTAGGAAAGCGATAAAAACATACTTTGAGAGTGACAAGGATAAAGAAATGTTGACTCAGTGGAGAGGACGATTTGAAATCAAAATCAGTGAGTTTTATGATGAGCAGGTGAGCAGATTAAAAACAAAACTTGATGGAGTTATCCTCCAGAAGAAAGCATGTAAACAGTTGGATGATGATAAGACAGGCTTTGAGAACAAGCTGCTACAGAAGAGCAAAGAGCTCGCTCAGCAACTGAAGGATAAAGTCAGAGATGAAGAAGAGCTTAACAAACAGTTCAACTCTGTTTGGAGCGGCTGGATTACTGAATTAACAGCAGATACTAAAACAGTTGTAGACGTCAACTTGGAAGAAGATTATTGTACTATTCTTCAAGAACTCGGTTTTGAACTGGCTTTTGTAGATGAATCAAAAAGACGTGGGAGATACAAGAAAATATCTGAGATTGGTGATTATTCAGACTACCTGAAGACAAGTGGACCAAAATTTCTGGGGACTGTGGTAGATCTTTACAAAAAATATGCTTTCAGCAGTTCTTTCTCATTTAAAGAACAACAACAAATCAGATCGCTCATTGAAAAAGCTGAAAACGAGTCCCTTGGTGCACTGAAAAGTAAACCTGTAGTAACAAGAGGCTACACACCAACTTACTTGCATGAACTTGCCAAACATGTGAAAGATGAAGTCGAGAAATTTGTGTCAGAAAGGAAATTTGCTTTGAAGAAGGATTTTACAGTTGATCTCTTGCTGTATGTGTTCGACAGAGCAGAGACTTGGCTTCTCGAGTCCCATAAAAAATTCAAAATGAGGAATGATCCACTCACATATTTAGAAAGCAAGGAAGCACAGTTTTCCACAGTTTTTAGAAGCTTTTGCAAAGGAAACTCATCTGCTGTTGTCCTTGGAGAACTGATCTGTGAAAAGCTGAAAGCTTCCACTGTTGAGGCTCTCTACAACAGGACTGCCATTGATCTGGCTGACCAGATGAAGTGCAATTTCCCAGCATTCAGTGGCAACACTCTGGACTTGGAAAAACATATACTGAAGTCCCTCGCTGAGAAAGAAGTCTTTGATGATTTCATCACCTACATCAAGAACCCAAGGAAACATACAAAAGCTTTTATCGCAGCAGCAGTAGAGAAATACATCTTCAAAGATCACAAGGATGAAGCCATGAATTTACTTGAGAAAAACGTTCTTGACATCAACTCACTTGTTAGTCAAGCTTTATTTACTGCAACACATAAAGTCCAAACTCAGGGAGGAGAGGCAGACAGGTGGCTGAAGGAGTTTTCCAGTGCGCTAAATGATAAGCTTACTCTGGATCCCATTTGTTCTCAAAACTTCAGTGACATAAATGATTTTAACTTTCTGAAGGGAGAGATAGAGAAAGGATTTGCTGCCATCATTGTGCAGATGAGCACCATGTCACTGGAAAACTTGAAGGAATCCAGACTGAAGCCGGATGAAATCCTCACAGATCAGCTGTGTAAGCGTTGCTGGGTAAAGTGTCCATTCTGTTCCGCTGTTTGTATCAACACTATTGAAGATCACAGTCCCGATGACCACAGCGTCCCTTTCCATCGACCTAATGGGATCCAAGGATGGCACTACAAAGGCACAGAGGAGTTGTGCATCACTTTCTGCACAACAAACGTTTCGAGCGAAGGCAGGTTTTACCCTCATCATGATTCAGAGGAAAGCATTCCTTATAAACAATACAGAACTGCTGGCTCAAAGTATGCCACATGGAGAATCACTCCCGATGGGTCGAGACTATCGTACTGGAAATGGTTTGTGTGCCGATTTCAAAACACACTGGAAGAGCACTATAATCTAAAATTCCAGGGCAGAGGAGAGATTCCTGATGACTGGAAAAAAATCTCTAAAGAGGAAGCCATTAAAAGCCTTGATGAAATGTACTGCTAACTCAAACAAACTGAAGCCCTGGGCTAAATTATCTTTTCTTTTCACCTCAAAAACCCACCTAATATCTGAATTAACCACTGAAAAATTTTGTTTTAGGATTAATCAAGATTCTTACAACTAACCGGTGACAGTTGGTCAGGGGGTTTGCAGCATAAACAAACGTTTGGCAGCCACATAAAGAAAATCACCTGCATTTAATAACTGTACACAGACCTTGTGTGTGTGTGTGTGTGTGTGTGTGTGTGTGTGTGTGTGTGTGTGTGTGTGTGTGTGTGTGTGTGTGTGTGTGTGTGTGTCAAATCAAGTCATTTAGTTTGATTAATATGTACAGATTTATCAGATATGTTGTCACAAATTATGTAACATTTAAAGGATGTAAAACTTTTTACACAAATAGTTTGAAACTACTGCCACTGAAAACCATATCAGATCCACAACATTGTTTTATTTTAATTTTTTAGTTTTAGATTCTATGTTTATGCTAAAGAACATTGTCCCATATAAGATTTAGGATGGTGTTGTCTAGCTTATGCTAGAATCATATAAAACAGTTACTATATCCTCACTGTATGTAGTTAGTTAGACTTTTGTTTTATGCTGACAGTTTTCATATACATATAATTTTTTTTATTTGAAATTGTTTTAGACTTTTTAAATGTGATATGAATAAATGACATGTACATTATCTAAAAATGCTTAAAAAATAAACACTCTAAATTTTCTAAAAGTCTTTTTTTGTTTGTTTTTGTTCTGACGTACAGTCTGAACTTTGTGAATTTATATGCACAGAAGTGAGTATTTCAAAACTCCTATCAAGCCAAGTTTAATTAAAAGAGTAGTACTTAATAAAGTATGTTTATGCAAAAAATACATTTTCCAACTGATAACAATGAAAATACGTTTTAAAATTTGTGAAAGTGTTTATGTGTTACACATAGGAAGTAGCATAACTAACTTGCATAATCAGCTAATATTATGCCTAAAATACCCTAAAATTCATATTTTGCCTCTGATAAAAAGTTAAGTGTAAAGTTACACAGCCCAACAGGGTTAGATCCACTTCAAAGGAAGGAGCTAACAGAGGCTAACAGCAGCACCCCATACCAGTTGGTGGCGATAATCCACCATTTCCCTGTTTGCCAGCCACCAATAAAACGCACAAGAAGAAGAAAGACGCCGACCGCGCTGCGGCTCCTCCCGTCAGTCAGCGCTGACTTGCGGTTAGATTGGTCCGTTACCTCCGCCTCTGCTTCTCCTCCCCGGAGGCATGGTATCGCGGCAAAATTAAGCCTCGTTGACGCAGTTAGACAGCAGCAGAGACTCGTGAACAGGTGAGACTTAAAAAGCTTTATTTGTGCAAATCTATTTTTTCCTGCAGCTGACTGTTGCACTTTCTGCTACCTTTGCATTAACACCGGCTTCCATAGCTAATCGGTGTCTTTACCGCCAAGCCTTAGAAACTCCTGAAGACCTGTCACGAGGTCCATGGAGAAGTTATCCTCATGCGTACAGGCTCATCTAATCATCCGAAGAAAAATATGCCCGCATCTGAAGTACATGTACGGATTTTAATACGCCTCTTTCAAGACGCCATCTTTGTTTTGGTTCTGAAGCAGTGGCGTAGTTTTGTGAAAATAATAAAAATAGTCTCTGTGAATATACTTTATCCCGTATTGTTAGAAGAGTATTTGAGGATTAAAAACGCTGCTACGTGTTTGGATATGTCTTTTTGAGTTGTTCAAACATGGCATAGAATTTCAAAATAAACGGTTAGATGAGGGACTGAGGATGCTGTGAGTCTGTGGAAGCCTGTTAGTATGGAGGGCCAAACTCAGGAATAAATAAATAACGAAAATAAAGAACCGAAATATGATTGAAGAAACACATTACTTATTATTATTATTATTGTTGTTGTTGTTGTTGTTGTTATTATTGTTACTTTTTCAGACTTATGGTCTAATTTTGCATGAATATCTTTGGTGATGGTTGGGACATCTTTAAAAGGTTACAGGTTAGAGTATAAAACTCATAACAAGTTTCTGTGCAGGTAAAGTTAATTTTGGTGTTATTTAATCAGGTACAAACACATTGCATGTTTTGTATGTACTCAGTAGAGCCATGCCATCCAATGTGGAGATCAAAGCCAAAGTGAGCGACCTGACACAGTTTGCCCAGAAGGCGGCTGAGCTCAGCCAATCGGAGGGGACGATCATCAGGCAGCATGACACTTTCTTCAGCTGCAGCCAAGGACGGCTGAAGCTGCGAGACTTCATGGTACAGAGAACAACCGATGAGGTTTAGAGAAGTTTAAAATACAAAAAATTACATTTTTGGTTTTTTTTGCTCCTTAGAACGGGTCAGGTCAGCTGATCTTCTACGAGCGTCCGGACACCGATGGACCCAAACTGTCTCGTTACTCCATCACCCCCACCAGTGACCCACAGAGCCTCCAGGTAAAGCACCAACATATGTAACTGTTAATGAAATTAGGTAGCGTAGGCCATGCCCCCAAACCAGAGAAATAACTTAAATCAAGATTTCTCTGTGAATGTGGATTTTGTTTTGTTTTTTTAATTTACACTCGGACCGGCGGCTGCCTGGGGTCTCTCCTCCTCCTTCCTCCCCTTTCTCTCATCCACCTGCTGGCCTCCACCACCATCTGAGGAAGCTCCGCCATAGCCACCACCAAACAACTGAGTTATTTTTACACACCGACCAGCATCTGGCCAATCCACCACCTTTCATTGTTTATACCGTTACAAAGAAGAAAAAAAGTCACCGGGCCACCGAGCAAATGCCCAGTATGCCGGATTGCCAGTCCAGCTATGGTCGTGCCATCAGTTAACCCTTCACGCGTGCCTAGGGTTGCCGACCCCTGCAGTAGACCAATAAAATTGATAAGTAGTGTATATATATGGTATATATTTTTACCGGTTGTTAAGAGACATAATGTTGTTTGTGCACTGTTCTGTAAAAAAACCATAAGCAACGTAATTTGTGTGTTACTGATACGTACGTATACTTAAGGCGCTGTTCGAGGAAAAAAAGCATTTGCAGTATGTATTTTTGTATGTTACCATCACGTTTATGTTACCTTACGGATGAAATTAAACGTTAAAAATCCTCACGTGTAATATTTCTGTGTAAATATCTCATATTACGAGTGAAACGCATACGGCTTAAAATCCAGTGCGGCCTGAACAAGTGCAAAATTGATTTTCTTTCTAAAATTACAGCATGCGGCTTTTAATCAGGTGCGCTCTGTAGTCCGGGATTTACGGTAATAATTGTTTTTGATAGTACAGCCAAAGTGTAGAATGAGAGGGTGTAGAGCTGTAGAGGGAGGTTAAAGTTGGGGCTACAGATGAAGCTAGGCATACAGCAAAGAAAGAGATGGCAAAGGCTCATACTGAGACTGAGGAAGAAGTAAAGGACTTTTATTATTGGCTAGGCAGACAAATCAAGGTGATAAGGATGTGCAGCAGGCTAGAGTGATTAAGGATAGAGATGACAACCACTAAAAAAAGAGTTGCTTAGATGAAAGGAGTACTTTGAGCAGCTAACATGGATGAAGTTTGTGTTTGGAGTTTTACAGTGAGTTTGGGGACGGGGACAATAACAAGCTGTTGAAAGACAGCTAGAGCTACTGAGGTAGTTAAGAAGGCTATTTAGAGCAGTGGTGGGAACTCCAGGCAGATGTCTTGCAGGTTTTAGATTTCACCCTGGGTCAACACACCTGAATCAAACAATTAGTTCAGTACCAGGCCTCTTCAAGACATGTTGGGGAGGTAATTTAGCCCCTTAAATCAGCTGGCCAGAGTGTGTGTAGCAACCCCTGGTGGGCTTTGAAGGTACCACATATGAGAAGCTTTATAATCAGTATGTTTAAAAACAAAAAAGTTTAATTTTCAGATCTTTAATTTATTTTTGACACTGAGCTGAAAATTCAGCATCTTGTGTATTTGGATCTTTAAGTATATCTCAGTGGCAGTAATCTTAATAACAGTAAATATGTTTGTGCAGGTTGTCCTTTCAGAAGCCCTCGGGGTCAAAGGTGAAGTAAAGAAGGAGCGGCGGCTGTTTCTGATTGGTCAGACCAGAGTTCACCTGGACACGGTAGAAGGACTGGGTCACTACATGGAGCTGGAGGTCAGCAAACCTGTCACCTTTACCTCGAGCTATTGATCAGTGAATAATCAGAAAACCGGCTGAATATCTGCTAATATCAGAAACTTAAACTGTGTGAAATGTTGTGCAAAAAGCTTAAAAAGCTTCGATTTCACCAACAAAATGTGCTTAAAGATGACACGCTGTGACTTTAAATGCGGTTCCTGTTGGTTAATGTCAACACGTCAGCTACCCTCTCACATAATGAAGATGAAAAGAAATAAAGACCTGATGGTAGTGTAAAGTGTGCACACTTTATATGTATTAAAGTCAAAAACTAAATTCTGCTAAAACTTAGAACTCTGTCGCTTTTTTCATGGACTTGGGTTGAATTTAGAGCTGGGCGATATAAGATTTTTTCATTTCAGGCGATAACGATATCTATCACGATATAAGCCAAATAACTATATTTGTAAGATTTAAATGTGCCGTTGCTCACAAGTAAAATGTGAAATAATCAGCAGCTTGTTTTTATTTAAATATTTATTTCCCATAATAAGTTCAACAGGGTAGATGTACTTAAGGAACATGAGAATTTTTCAGATAAATAAAGGCAAATATTGCAAACTACACAAAAGGCAGCCGCTAAAGCGTTTGTTTCAAAATAGAACAAACAAAACAGACTAAATTGTCAATTCCACTTAGAAACAAAATATTAATTCTAAAAATAAATCTTAGTTTGTTTTACAGAAGAACAGACAAAACTGACTAACTTTTGTCAATATCAAATAAACTGAGAACTAAAAGGAAATTCTCAATCTCTCCTTGTTGTATAGCTGAGCTTTTCAAACAGTTTTAACAGTTACTTTAGTCTGACAAAAGCCGAATGACGAATTAGCGCTTCCAGTCAGAGATTGAGCATGCACCGGTTTATTGTATTTCCAGACTTGCTTTCGGCACAATTTACAGTGCACGCTACTCTGTTTTTTGTCAGACTTGAAATAGCCGAAATACCTTCACACTACGGAACTTCTATGGCTCTTCCGTTCGACAATCTCTCCGGCATTGGAACCATCATCGGTTTTCTCTTCGGTAACCTTCAGTCACGCTCTCGGTTGATTTTTCTCTAGTCGGCACACTCATTTCCTCCATTACCCGGGCGGCACGGCGGCTGGCTGCTTCCCAAACAAACACACGTGCGGCTTGGCACTTGTGCTGTACGTAACAAGTCACGTGACGTGACGCTGCGGCTGTGATTGGTTCGGCTCTGCGCTACTTAACCCTTTACAGCCGATCGGAGCGGGCACGCTCTGTTTTGCGTAACTATTTTTAAATCCCAGTAGCACTGCAACCACGTAAGCTAGCGCCAAAATTATTTTTGCATATGAAACCGGAGGAGTTGTACTTACATCTTATGCCATCAACTTGTCCTCGGTCACGGTTTCCTTCCACATAAAGCTTTGCAAAAACTGCATAAAAAGCGCTTGCAGGAACAAAAACATAATATTCCAGAAACACGCTTTACCGATCCGATCAGCTGGTCATAACACTTCCTACGTTGGAATAGACGTCAGCGCGAACTTTTGCATTTCCGCCATTACCTGCCCGAAACCGGAAGTGACGTCATTTTCGCGGAAATGTAGTCTTTTTTACTATCAGGGCCTCAGGGCCTATACTCGTCTTTTTAAAAGTTATGTTTGACTTTATGACTTTCTGTGTCGTTTCTGGGATGCTTAGGACTCATATTGCACTGCTGGAAATAGTTTATTTTGATGCATATGCTGCTTTTTTGCAAATTTGCAGTATAATATTTATTTTCGTTTTTCCTGCAGTGTATAAAAATTGGTGTATTTCAAAAATAAAACTATGAAGACACTCAAAATAAATTTCCTGTGGTAGGAAACTAGTTTGTGCAACTTTTTTGTATTTACAGTTTTGAGGGATAAGCCTCTTAAATTTCTCTAACTACAAATATATGTTAAAAAAGCAAAAACGATTTTCAATTTTTTTGTAGTTTATTGCACTTTTTTGCAATTTATGTAATTACTATGCACTTAATGGATACATATTATTAAAATCTGGGCTATAATGGTTGTATTGATGTATAGCAACTTGAAATGCTCCCAAAAATGGCTCCACAGCATGTAAAAATATGATATAAGCTCTGGCGGACTTGGTTCTATGGTAGGTCTTAAAGGGTTAATTTGGATTGGCTGTTCTTCTTTTCTTTTTTCTTTTTTTTTTTCTTTTTAAGAGGACAAGCGAGATGAGGTCTATCGCAATAGTTTAACTTTTCTATCGAGAAAAAGTTATTTCGCAGTACATATCGTTTATCGTTCTATCGCCCAGCTTTAGTTGAATTTATACAAAAATCTGAACACTGATGCAAACAGTTCGTTTGATAAGTTTAAGCTGGTGAGATTTGGTTAGGCAGGAGAACTGAGGAGCACTGGCTGGATCAGACCATTTCCAGCGGTGTCTGAACATATTTTAAACCCATCTTTGCTTCAGGGGGACAGAGTTCATGATCGTCAGCATTTCTGACATCGTGTTAGATTTATTTTTTATTTTTTTTAATAGCTGTCAGATCTCAATCTGAAGGGCTCTGAGAGGACAGGAAGTCCTCAGTGAGTTGGTGGTGAGTTCTGTGCTGAAATGGATCCAGAGCTCTGTAAGTGAAAACCTGCCCACTGAATAATCTGTTGTGTGTTTGTTCAGGTGGTGATGCGACCAGAGCAGACTGTGGCAGAGGGACAGCAGGTGGGGTTTAAACGGTTTATCTACCAACAGATGCAGCCCACAGTCTCACACTGTCTTTGGAAAAGACACATTTTTGTCTCCCTTTATTTAAATATTTATTTAATTTTAGGTTGCTGAGGATCTGATGGAGAAGCTTGGAGTTTCTAAGGAGAGTCTGGTGACCGGAGCTTACATGGACCTGCTGCTGAAGGAACACAAAGAGATATAAAACAAACACACACCTGAGTTTCAGCTGCAGTGGTGTGATTGTGGTAGACTGTGATCTGTTAGTTTCCGTGAAATGATTCATTAAAATTCATAATGTTTTTGTATGAAATCCTTTTTTAAACTATGATTTATGTTTTTGTTTTCTAAATAAATGGGCTCCTGTTCAAACAGAGCTGGTTAATGTATGAATGGGTGTGAACTAGTGAATTGTACAAAGTGCTCAGAGTAAAAAAAACAACAACAAAAAAACGCTATATACAAACCAGTCTGTTTACCATTTTACATTTAGCTTAAAGCTTTAGTTACTCATAGTTCTGTATATTGAGATTATTATGGAAAGTAAATGCTAAAAAAAAATCTGTATATAATAATCAAATTTGGCTTTTGTGTTGGAGAAAAATATACAAGAGTGGTCAGAAATTTACATCCAGTCATGGGTGTGAATGTCAGGAGAATTTGGATTTTTTTAATGATTTCTTTGAACTTTTTCTATGGGGGAATGATTGTAGAGCATACATCTTTAATGACTTTAAAAACAAGATTTTCTTCAATCCACAAAGGCTCAAATACAGGGAGTGCAGAATTATTAGGCAAATGAGTATTTTGTCCACATCATCCTCTTCATGCATGTTGTCTTACTCCAAGCTGTATAGGCTCGAAAGCCTACTACCAATTAAGCATATTAGGTGATGTGCATCTCTGTAATGAGAAGGGGTGTGGTCTAATGACATCAACACCCTATATCAGGTGTGCATAATTATTAGGCAACTTCCTTTCCTTTGGCAAAATGGGTCAAAAGAAGGACTTGACAGGCTCAGAAAAGTCAAAAATAGTGAGATATCTTGCAGAGGGATGCAGCAGTCTCAAAATTGCAAAGCTTCTGAAGCGTGATCATCGAACAATCAAGCGTTTCATTCAACATAGTCAACAGGGTCACAAGAAGCGTGTGGAAAAACCAAGGTGCAAAATAACTGCCCATGAACTGAGAAAAGTCAAGCGTGCAGCTGCCAAGATGCCACTTGCCACCAGTTTGGCCATATTTCAGAGCTGCAACATCACTGGAGTGCCCAAAAGCACAAGGTGTGCAATACTCAGAGACATGGCCAAGGTAAGAAAGGCTGAAAGACGACCACCACTGAACAAGACACACAAGCTGAAACGTCAAGACTGGGCCAAGAAATATCTCAAGACTGGTTTTTCTAAGGTTTTATGGACTGATGAAATGAGAGTGAGTCTCGATGGGCCAGATGGATGGGCCCGTGGCTGGATTGATAAAGGGCAGAGAGCTCCAGTCCGACTCAGACGCCAGCAAGGTGGAGGTGGAGTACTGGTTTGGGCTGGTATCATCAAAGATGAGCTTGTGGGGCCTTTTCGGGTTGAGGATGGAGTCAAGCTCAACTCCCAGTCCTACTGCCAGTTTCTGGAAGACACCTTCTTCAAGCAGTGGTACAGGAAGAAGTCTGCATCCTTCAAGAAAAACATGATTTTCATGCAGGACAATGCTCCATCACACGCGTCCAAGTACTCCACAGCGTGGCTGGCAAGAAAGGGTATAAAAGAAGAAAAACTAATGACATGGCCACCTTGTTCACCTGATCTGAACCCCATTGAGAACCTGTGGTCCATCATCAAATGTGAGATTTACAAGGAGGGCAAACAGTACACCTCTCTGAACAGTGTCTGGGAGGCTGTGGTTGCTGCTGCACGCAATGTTGATGGTGAACAGATCAAAACACTGACAGAATCCATGGATGGCAGGCTTTTGAGTGTCCTTGCAAAGAAAGGTGGCTATATTGGTCGCTGATTTGTTTTTGTTTTGTTTTTGAATGTCAGAAATGTATATTTGTGAATGTGGAGATGTTATATTGGTTTCACTGATAAAAATAAATGATTGAAATGGGTATATATTAGTTTTTTGTTAAGTTGCCTAATAATTATGCACAGTAATAGTCACCTGCACACACAGATATCCCCCTAAAATAGCTAAAACTATATACAAACTAAAAACTACTTCCAAAAACATTCAGCTTTAATATTAATGAGTTTTTTGGGTTCATTGAGAACATGGTTGTTGTTCAATAATAAAAATTATTCCTCAAAAATACAACTTGCCTAATAATTCTGCACTCCCTGTATATACAAATGCTCTCATTAATATTTAGTTAAATGTCCCTTGACTAGACACTTCGGGTAACATCAACAAACTTCTGGAATAATTCAGACTATATATTTGACCACCCAGGCAGAACTGGTAGTTAATTTACATTGGCTAGTTTCCTCGCATTCTCCTGGCTTTTAAGTATAGTTGACTATAGTCTTTGTTATTGTAAGGTCTTTACTTTATAATAAAAATGCACCGTGAGGCAGTTGTGATTTGATGCTAGATAAATAAAATTAAGTTGAATTCAGCATATTTTCAACAAGGTTTTGGGAAGCCCATTCTAGAAGCTTAATGTTAGCCAGCTTTATCCAATTCAGAACCAGTTTTGATATGTATTTGTCCTGCTAGAACACCCGACTGTGTCCAAGTTTCAAGCATCTAGTTCTTAATTTTAATTTAATTTAATTTAGTCCTCCATTATTCCACACACTTTGTGCAATGTACCAGCCCATAGCATGATGCTACCACCACAGTTGGTACAGTGTTCTATACTGTGCAAGTTTCAGTGAGTCTCAACGGTGTTGATTGTAGAGCAGAGACTTCTTTCTTGGTACGCACCATCTCAGTCCATGGTGGTGTAAAACTGGCTTCATTATGGACCGTGCTGCTGGTGTTCCAGCACTTTCCAGTTTATAACAGGCTTGATCCTTGGTGTTTCCTGGGTCGTTCCTGAACATCCTAACCAGTTTCCTCTTATCTGAGGGTGAGAGTTTGGGTCTTCTTCTAGACCGTGGTAAAGTTATACATTTTAATAATTTGTACTTGCATTCAGCTGTTTGAACGGATGATCTTAGAATCTGCTGCTGTTCAGAAATGGCTCCAAGAGATCTTCCAACTTAAGTAAATCTAGAATTCTTGTTTTTAGATGATGAGTTCCTTGAACTTTTTAATTGATCTGAGTATTGATCAGTCCACCGAGTGCTGTCAAACAAGTCCTTTTTATGCTGTAAAGAGAACCTACCATTTGCAGTTAATCCTGATCACTGATCAGAAGTTAATAGTCCTTGGACCCATCAAGTTAAAAGACATTGCAAAACCCTCAATATCACTTATAAACAAATTTTTGAGTGTATGTATATATTTGAACCTATGTGGATGAGAGATCATTCAAAATAAATTCAAACTTGTGCACTCAGGTCTTGTTTTTTATAGTCATTATTGATGCATGCTGCACAGTCATTCGACCATCGAAAAAGAACAGTTCCAAGTATTCACATTGATGCCAATGATGAAACCATGGCCAAACAGTATAAGGTGGATTTCACTGTGATACATGGTGTAGGTTTCTTCCTCAGTAGATGACACTGTTTTATGGCTGCTGCTCATTTTTATTTTATTTTAATCAAAACTGAGTTGAAAAAACCTTTTAAGTGCTCACTTTAAAGCTTTACCCTCAATTGCAGTACACCTGGAAACACCTCGTATAGCACATGTTAACAAGGTGCTTAATCTCCCGTCCATGTGCTGTTGCCATGGTAGCGAGCCGATCTGCCTCTTATTTAAATGTAAATCCCCAAAACACAGATATTCAGCTCTGTGGGAAACTATTTTTTTCCTCTTTCTTCCTTTAAATCCAGCTTGGCTGGAAAATCTCCTGAAAGGTGAGGAGGAAGAAGAATCAGGAATTTCAGGAGGTTTTTAATCTGCCACAGGCCTTATAACTCAGATCACATATCAACCTTTAACCTGCGTGTATTTCCTTTAGTTAGACAACAGGAAATGAAGGTTTTGTTTTCTGCTCTGTGCAGTTTTACCTTGGAGCCAAACATGCTGCAGTCCACCAGAGAGCGCTGTGGTTCTTTAACAGGCTCAGTGGCCTGCGGCCCTGCAGTTTAAGAGGTTTTCTTCAAGCCTGCAAACTTTTCTCAAAGCGATATTAAAGACGTTTTAGTGGGAAACTGGAGTTCGTTTTGTGGTACTGAAGAATGACCCACAAAGAGCATCAAGGACTAGCACAGATTAACGGACAATACAACTTTATTTAACCAGAAGTTGGCGTGAATTTCTGTATAATCACTTCCCTTTGCATTAGAAGGGCACTGTGACGCACCAATAGCAACTTTTTCTCTGTGTGATTGGAAGATAAAGAACAAGTTCTGCACACAGTTCTGCAGTATAACCACGGACAACAGGGGGGAAAGGGGAAGGTCAGGATGGAGAAGGTTGGTGTGACAGTGCGGCAGATGCTCAGGATGGGATGATACACTGAGGCAGCCCCTGAAGTTAGTGGCCCAAGAAACAAGAAGAAGCACCACAGTCAGTGTAAAACATGGACAATATGAACATGATGTCACCTGTTGATTTGTGAAGTCCTCTTCTGAAGCCTTGAGTGTTTTCAACGTCACCATCTTGATTGTTTGGTATTAGTCCTTTCCTTTCTTTGAATGGGCTCACAAACTCATCAGGAAGGTATTTAGAGAGGTTTTACCGCACATTTCTATAGGACCACAAGACCTTTTGCAGCCACAAGTGTGGCCCCCTGGTGGCCATTACAAAGAATACAAGTCTAAAACAAGAGCATAATTATTTCTTTTGGCTCTTAAATGTACAAACAGTATTTAAACTTATCTGTTCATGTTTTCTGATTTTGAAATACTTCAGATTTTCTTCTGCCAGTTACTGTGAACACACCGTTGTAGGTGTGCCTTGGATCCACCTGTTTGTACTCTCCTTCCTCAATATTTGAACCTTAACACTGGTCAAAACAACTGTTTATTGTTTGTTTATCACAGCTGATGTCTTCTGCCGCTCCCTGCCCTTAACTTTAGGTAGCACGTCTGTCTATAACACTGAAACCAACATGTCTCCATGTTAAATGATTGGAAAGTGCATATAAAGAGATTTATTCGGGTTTTTCACCCAAACATGGAACACTTCAAAACATTTTTGTCCGGGTCAATCGTTTACGCCCAGATTTAGCTTTCAGAGGAGGTCTGTGGTGACGTGTTAAACTCCTCAGGGTGGCGCTCTGCGAGTGGTGCATGCATATAGTATGGCTGAGTGACGGGTGAGAGGTTTACATGTGAAGAAGGGGAAAGAGTCATGTGATTGTGGGCCACGTGCACTCTGATTGGTCGAGTGTCTTGAAATTCAAGTTAAAAGTGTGTGATTTATTTATTGTTTTTCCCACATCCATCTTTAAATGGGGCTCATCATCATCATCATCATTGGATGAGAGTGATGATGCTCAGATGCTGAATTCCCCCCCCAACCAGGTTTCATCGTTGCCATGGTGATGGGGCCGCTCCTCCACGCCCACACTGCTTACCCCCTCTCTCTCTCTGCTCTCTCTCATGCTCACAGCGAGCGAGCGAGGGAGAAAAGACAAGGAAAAAAGAAAGAGAGCGAGAGAGAGGTGTGTTTTCTAACCCACGCATTGGAGTGGGAGACAACGTGCACACTCACACGTGCACACACACACACACACACTTGCATCCACAGTGTGTCATGCTAGCAGTGTGTGGGCTGAGCCGACCAGCCTTCCACTCATCCTGCTTCTCTCCCTCTCTCTCCCTCTTCTTCTCCTCTCTCTTTTTGTCTCCAGATACTCCTCTTCTTCTTCTTCTTCTTCTTCCTCCTCTTCTTTTCTCCTCATCTTCCATCCTCTCCCATCCTCTCCTCCTCTGTGTTTCTCTCTCCATCTTTTCTTTTCAGTTTATCATCATGGAGAACGAGTCGGCAATCTTCTGGGTGAGTCTCTCTCTGCAGCGCTCTGTGTGTGTGTTTGTGTGTGTGTGTGTTAAAGGTTTGTTTGGATGATGTTTCAGCAATATGTTTGCAAGTGTGTGTGTGTAGGTGTGTGAATCAGTAATTTGTAACTTTAAAACTCACGATTCCTTTTATTCACACTTAACCATTTTTACCTCTTCTTATCATATGTTTCCTTCCCTCATCCCTCCTTCCCATCTCTTTCCTTTCCCTAACTGTCTTTCATCTCCTCCTTTCTATCTCTTGGTCCTTTTTTCTTTTTTCTTTCTTCATACTTTTTTCTCCCCCCCCCCCCATTAGTTTCCTTTGCCAATCTGTCCCCTTCCTCTTTTCTTTATCCCCGTGTCTCTGTTTTCCATCTCACCTCTTCTGTACCTTACCTTGTCTGTTCCTTCCTTAATTTTTATTCTGCTTTCTTCCTTCTTTCCTCTTGATTCCTTTACTCTTCTCATGTCCTTCTCTATCTATCTTTTAATTCCTTTACGTCTGCATACCGCCTTCCCCTTCTCTTCTCCTCTCCTCTGCTTTCCTTTCCTTTCCTCTCTTGTCCTGCCTTTTTATTTCCTGTTTCTATTTCCTCCAGCATCACTTTACTGTCCTTTGAGTATGTGTGTGTTATGTAAGCGCAGCTGTCAATGTGTAGGCTGTAGTCTCAGACCGACCACCTAAACACATGATCCCCTCCAGCCCATCCCACTAAAAAAAGAGAAAGAAAAAACCCCACTTAAAACAGGAACAGGAAGTAGATCTTCTTCTAAAGCACTGACTCTCTTTGACATCTTGTTGCTGTCACAACTAGGTGGTTAAAAGCTGTTGTGAAAGAAATTTATATCACAAATTAATGCGAAAAGAAAGTGTAATTTAAAAAATTATAGAGGCTGATTTTTTTCTGGAAAGCTTTGGAAAAACTCCATTCTTAAATGCCAGATCGTGGTTTTGAATGAATGGTATAAATGGCGTTCTTCACTCATCAAACAAGACAAGACATCTGACATCTGATAATTAATCCGGTTTGCAGTTTGTGGAAGCTGGCTTGTGACTGAAGCTGGCCAGATTTTTAAAAATCATACCTTTCCTCTGATATTGATTACATTCTCACATCGTAGAGACAATGTTAGATTCAATTCAAAGACAGTTTCACTAAGACTAGCTACTAGCAGCTAACCACAGCTAACAAAAATAGCAGCAACAAAAAAGCAGCGCTTTCAGACAGAAAAATTCAGCATATCCTCAACAACTCACCACAGTATAGTTGTCATCAGTCAGAAGTGACTTGTATCAATGACTTGTATCAGTTCTGACTGATGACTCCAGAGTAAAGAGTGTAGAGACTTCTCACCCAGCATTAACAGCTGAGGTAAGCAGTGGACTGACAGCCTTCCACAAATAGGGAAAATCTGCAGGTTCCAGTACAAACAGTAGTAGAAACACACAGGTTGGCTTAAGCTATTTTGGAGATTGAAACATTTTTGTCATACAGCAGCCATCTTAGCTATTGTTATGCACTTGAACTGGGAGGGGTAATAAAGCAAAAATCCGCTGATCCACTGACATCTAGTGGTGAAACTTTTACACATTAGCAATTTTAGAAACCTGTTTATTTCTTCTGTAAAGTTAGACATTTGAATGTAGGAGTCTGTGGGGACTGGCTGTTGCAGCCAGCTTCAACTTTTTTAGTTAACCTAATTGTTAAAAAGGGTTGTTTTGTTGTCCATTAAGCTCATTTACATTTCTCAGAGGAGTGATTACACTATTAGAATTTATTTGTGTGGAAAATGGTGAAAATTGTAGTTAACAGATGTTTCCAAAGGTCCAGCTGTGTGGAAACCTCCGAAAGGCCCCGAACAGGCTGGCCTTGGCCACGCTAACCCCCATTTAGTCCATGAAGGCCCTGAGGCCAGAAACACTAATTGTCTTGTATCTTTGTTGGAAAACATGTTTGAATTGGCATTTGCATTTACAGTCTCTTTGAGTCTTTATTGTCCGTTTGTCATTCTGTGGTCTTTGCGGTTGTTTTTGAGCCTCTTTTTCTCAATATTACATCTTGTTACAGCCTTATATTTGATATTGATATTTTTAAATCTTTTAATGGTCATGCTATCTTTAAAAGTATCTCTGTGGTGATTTATGGGATAGAACAAGAGTGTCCACCCTTGGGCACTCTTGTGCTGTTGTTGATCCATGAGACAGCTGCAGAGAGATGTTCTAACATGCAAAGAGCTGAAATTAAAACAACCGTTAAAAACAATAAAAAGTGTCCACTGTACCCACTGTCTGAGCTTTTTGGTCTTTGGTGTCTTTTTCTCCTCTTCTCCTGTTCCTGGTGAACTCCTTTGTCTCTTCTTTCCTTGTTCTGGTCTACTAGTCACCCATTTAGAATTAGATTTGCATCCGGTGTGCAGTTCGCATTTTGGAGGACTGCACAGGAGCTCATTTATGATGAATAAAAATGCCTCTCCATAGGCTCTCTGTAAGCAAATTTCTCTGTAAATAGTCAAAACAACAGTAGCATAAGCTAAACTAAGTAGTTTTTAGTACCTAAACCAAACCAGGTAGAGTTCAGGAACTAAATCAAACTAAGTTTTTACATAAAACAAATCAGCAAAGAGAAAAACACATGCCTGACATACATACAGTGTATTCTTCCACCACCTAAAGTGGGCACTGTGGGGCTGTAAAACGAGGCCTTTATCTCTTGGCTACAGATATTGCTGCAACCACTTCGTCAGGGCACCGATGCCAAGTGATGCCTTGAGTATAATGAGAAAACGCTGGATGCATATGTTGAAACAATATTATGTTATGTCTCGAGATCAGAAATCGTTGTTTGGTTTTTATCTTTTCCAATTTGCTGTGCTTTGTCTCATTCAGGAGAAGACACTGATGCTCATTCAGTCCATTGTATCAGATGCTGTAAGAATTCTTGTTCTTACTCTAATGTGAGAAGTACAGATTCTCCTCAGATTTTAGGTTCCCAGTGATGTGCGAAACTTGACAAGATAAAGTGTGTGTCAGAGGGAGAGAAATTCAGTGTGTATTATCAGCTCCTGCTATTGGTTACCATGGTAATGGCCAGGGGAGCTGCATTTCCAGGACACACACACACACACACACACACACACACACATCTTGTTCACACCTTACAATAAAAAGCATCTTTGGTGATCTGACCACAAATGGATGGATGGCTTTCCAGCTGTGAGCACACCTGAAGCATTCAGACGTGCTATCAGGATGTGGCTGTTTATATTCAGAGCGACACATGTGGCGAGAAGTGCAGCAAGAGCGCAGATACATAATGAATGCAAATGCAGTCAAAAGCTCTCTCAACTGCTGGGAGAGGACTGAAATTATCATCAAATTAAAGTCATGAATTCAAGATTCAATTTAGGGATGTTTTCACTTTGGTTCGGCTAAAACAAACTGGTCTGTTTGCGCAGCTACTTCGACTCATTTAGGCGAGTGAGAAATCTCATCTCGTATAAGGACAATTGTTTGAAATTCAATTCTGGATTTTACAGCAAGGCAATGAAGAGAAGCCAATATGAGAGAAATATGATGTCTCTTAGTACTCTCACAGCAGCATTTTCGGATCACCTGGAGGCTTTTTCAGAGAGCTGTTAGGACTTCCTGATATTAAGGATAAAGGCCATTTTTCACTTTCATTCTGAGACAGGGTGTTCCTAATTTTGACAAATTAAGTAACTGAAAGAACGTGGTCCTCCAGATGTCTTTTGTGTGCGAGTTAAAGGATATGATGACTCCAAGATTCCTTACAGCATCACTGAAGGCCAAGATAATGCATCCACAGTGACTATTTGATTGTTAAGTGTGACGGTATTAACCTTTTCTAGGTCCATATCTTCTTTTATTTCCCAAAAGTAAACAAGGACAGAGTTAGCACTAAGAGTTTCAAGGGCCAAAACCTATAACAAGTCCAATAAAGTTTCCAGATATTATAGTCAAACATAGAGGCCAGTCATCCGTGAAGGAGATAATTTAGTAGGTTGAGGTGAATTGGAAGTTTGGAAGTAAGCTAGCTCAAACAAAAACATAGAGAAGTTGGTATAAACCTTCAACCTTTAAAATACTTTTGTATTTTGTTATTTGGCTGATTTACGGTAGCGTGAACCTGTACGCAATCTTAAGGAAGGCGCCTCTTTGCTTATGAGGTCAGTCAGTAGTAAACCAGAAAGGATATAGGCTCCAGGTCGGACACAAAGGATAAAATAAACAAACTAGTAAGCGCCTTGAAGCAACTGTTGTTGTGATTTGGCGCTATATAAATAAAATTTTATTGATTTGAATCTGGAGAGTTAGCTAGTTTGGCTGGTTTACATATAATTATCTCTCATCAGATGGCTAACATAGAAAATAATTTTCAGTGTAAGGGTTAAACTGCACACAGTGAAACTATATATTCTGAGGTTCAATCAGTGAGGTACAGCAGTGGCATCATAAGTTCCTACTGCCATCACATATCAGCACAAACACCATCCCCAGAGTGGTTTGGTGTGACATGCTGCTGTGTGGTTTGGTCTACTCACTGTGATAAAACCCTGATCCTCAGCCTCAGAAAGCTTAGAAGCCCTGATAGTGATTCTTTTATGAAGCATGTGTGGTAATGTACACCATGACTTTTTAAAAACAGGAGTAGTCCTAATAAAAAGCTGGAGAGGCAGAGCTTTTAGGGTTTGTGGTCTATACAAGTTCAATACAATATTTTTTAGTAGTAGTTGCAATTTTGATTTAAAAAAACTATAAGTTTTCTAGTTTTTTGGTTCAGAATTTGCCTCTGAGAGATAATAACTTTATTGGCATAAATTAAAAAAGAGAGTTGACAAAGTTTCTTGACAGACATCACACAGTATGGCCAAAAATAAAACAATAGTGTGAATGGGAAATTAAAACAGTACAACTCTCCATAAAAGTATACAGCACATTTTTAAAATGATACACTAGCAATTACAAAACAATAAGATATGATAGAACAATAAATGTCAGAAAGAGCAACGAAAGAGAGAATGCATCATATAAAACACATAAATATGTGATTTTTAGAAGCAATTCTGAGAAGTCACACTGATTTCAAAGGTAGGTCATTCCAAAGTCCTGATGGCAAAAACATCATCTACTTTAGATTTAAGTCTCAGAACAGCCAGGAGGGCTGAGGATCTAAGGCTTTGAATTGGCTCATGTGGGGTCAACATATTTGCTATGCAGCTTGGAGCCAAACCACATCAGGCTTTAAAAATATCAGTAAAATCTTACAATCAATTCTAAAACCTACGGGGAGCCAGTGATGAGAAGCCAGGATCTGGGTGATGTGACGCCATCTGCTTAAACCAGTAAGAACCAGAGCTGTTGTATTTTGAACCAGTTGGAGACGAGTGACATTTCATTTATACCAAAAAAACAAAAGAAAGCTAGAGTAATCTAACCTGGAAATAAATGCACGGACAACTTTTTCACAGATCACATTTTGAAAGCACTGGTTTAATTGTGGCGACAGATCTGATTTCGTTGAAGCAAGACTGGAAGACTTTCCGGATGTCTCAGTTAAAGTTTAGGCCTGAGTCAAACTGTAGCTTTAAGTGTCTGGCGGTTGGGTACATGTTAACATGTGTGTTGGCATGATGGCATCCCACAGTTGCTGCATACTTACATACATCCATGATGGAAATCTGTTGTTTCACCACATCTAGTGAGATCTGGTGACTGTGGAGGCCACTTAAGTAAAGTGAACTCATTGTCATATTATAGCGTCTGTTATAATGGCATCTACTGGGGGGGTCTTCCCACTAAGACCCCCAGAGTGTGTGTGTTGCCTATAGCCATTACAGCCAGCCAGCCACACCTTTCTCATGTTCTCCTGAGGGAGACCTTACCTTTGTAACATGTTGATACAGGTATCTACCTGAAACTGACACATGTAGAGCCGTGGAGACCTGTCCTGTGTGGTCTTGTTGTTATGCCAAATAAAAGCCTAGTGTTCTACCTACCTGCCTGGACTATGAGTTATCTGGTTGTCCCAGGCTAACTAAGAAATTAGTTTGAAATGATAGGAGCTTCTATGACATGGATTGTAATCCTGCTGGAAGCAGCCATCATAAGATGGGCGTAGTGCGGTCATAAAGGGATGGACATAGTCAGCACCAGTAATCAGGTAGGCTGTGGGGTGTACAGGTTTCACAGTTGCTACTAAGGGGCACAGAGTGTGCCCAGAAAATACAAGGTATGATGGATCCTTGTTTTCATTTTAGTTATTCAAAATTCTGTAGCAGAAATCAGACAAAGCAATATTTTTCCAGTCTTCAATGTCAAATTTTGGAACTTGTGTGAATTATAGCCTCGGTTTTCTGTTGTGGCATCTGGTGTGTCGTTCTGCTGCTATCACCCATCCACCTCCAGGTTCGACATAAGCATTCAGAGATGCTCTTTTATATACTTTGGTTGTAACAAGTGTTTGTTTGAGATAGGGTAACGCAGATAACCACTTTGATTGTATGGGAAAATCCTAATAGACAAAAAGATAGCATTTCTTCCCCGTGGTTGGTTCGAACTTCAGTAGGTCGTCTTCACCATTTCTATATACCTAGAAGCATCAAGCTGCTGCCATGTGATTGGGGTATTAGACACTTCCGTTAAGAAGCAGTTGAACATCCATCCATCAAGTCAAAGCAGAGAAACTCAGACCCTACACCCTCTTCTAGCTCATCCGGAAATTCCCAGGCCAGCTATGAGACATAATATATCCAGCATGTCCTGGATCTTCCCTGAGTCTTCCTCCCAGTAGGGCATGCCAAGAACACTCACCTTCACCTAGGACAGGGGTGTCAAACTCAAATACACAGTGGGCCAAAATTCAAAACTAGAACAAGGTCGCGGGCTAACGTTAATATTTATTGAAAAATATATTCCTCCAGATTTAAGAATGAATCTCTTCTTATGGACTCAAACAAGTTTTGCTGAAAAACTGAATGTGGAACAAGCAAAGCTTAATACTAAACAATGTATATATTAGCTGTATAATACCAGTAGGCCAGCTCTAATAGTAATTTGGTATGGCTTCGCGGGCCAAATGTAATTAGGCTGCGGGCCAAATTTGGCCCGCGGGCCAGAGTTTGACACCTATGACCTAGGAGATGCCGATTAGGTATCGCAGATATATGCCCTAATCAATTCATTTGTCTCCTATCGATGTGGAAGAGTAGCAGCAGAGCTTAGGTAAATCAACAGCTTCACTTTCAAATTCAGCCCTTTCTTCACACCAATAAACATGTACAGTATGCGGGGCCCCAATCCATCTTTTAATCTCTTGACCTCTGCTGGAAACAGCACCACAGGGTAATCAATATATTTTGGCATAATTTCTGGACAGCTGTTGTGTTCCCTACTTATATTCAGATTTCACATACTCAAACCGTTAAAAGCACTTAAAAGTTTCAGTTGGTTTTGTCAAATCTGTGGTTCATAAAGGCCATCAGAAAAACAAAACAATCCCACAGTAATCATCCCAGTATGTTTCTCTACAAGACGCCTGTTTGTTATTATTCATGAAGTGATTGATTTGCAGGCGAACAATGCAAACTCACTACAGGCCTAAAGGGTAACTATAACCCTAAATTAGACGTGAAAGTGATCGCTACTGTTAGTCTTTGCAGTCGTCTCTGAATAAACTCTAGTGTCTACATTTATAAATAGAAGGAACAGTCTTTCTCTCTGAGCAACAGTGCAGCTCACTGATGGTTTTTTTGGACAACAATGGAGCTCGATGACACAGAAAAGACATGTACAGACAACACTTGTAAATAGGGTACATGCTGTGCTGCGTTTGGTGTTGTGATGGGCTATAATATTTTTAAAAATCTCCAAAGATCGTTTAATCCACACAGGATTTGGGGGGGATTTGTAATGTGTTCATCACATAATGTAACAGCAGGTTTTAATACTTCATGTTGGATGTGAAATATATCAAATACAAATTAGGACACAATTAATGTGGTCTTGTTCGTCCATGTTTATTCGGACTGTGAGTATTAGACCTTTTTTTTTAAGTACTTTTAGTTCTGTTCTGTAGTTACAGCTAAGGAAATAACAATGAGGCTTCTCAAAAAGATGTAAATAGAAGAATATGTGGATGTGTTCTTGTTCAGGTATCAATGTGAGGACTTCTGTAAGCGTTTGACCTTCTGAGGACATTTTGTCAGGTCCTCGCTTTCTTAGAGGCTTGTTTGATGGTTCAGGTTTAAATGAAGTCACATCAAAGCAATTGTCAATGAGGGACCTCAAGAAGATATACAAGAATATGTGTATGTGCATGTGTTCTTGTTCAGCTGTGAGAACTAGTGTGAGTGCGGGGACATTTTATTGGGTAATAATGTTATTGCAGAGTTTAGTGGGGTTTCAGGTTAGAATCAGGTTACAGTTAGGAAAATGTGATTGGATGAAATCGATGTCAATCGCCCAGTTAATTCTCTGGAAACAACATCAACATTCCTGGATGAATAGCGGGAGGGTCTAAACTTTTTCAGTAGCGTTTGTCTTGGTGTTTACCTGATGAGCATCAGTAAAAAAAAATATAGTAAGAAATATACATTTTTAGTGTTAACCTTTTTTTCCATTTTATTACTCTGTGAGTATTAACCCTTTAAAACCGGTCAGAGCGGGCACGCTCCGTTTTGCATAACTATTTTTAAATCCCGGTAGCACAGCAACCACGTGAGCTAGCGCAATAATTTTTTTTGCATATGAGACCGGAGGAGTTGTACTTACATCTTATGCCATCAGCTTGTCCTAGGTCACAGTTTCCTTCCACATATAGCTTTGCAAAAACTGCATAAAAAGCACTTGCAGCAACAAAAACATAATATTCCAGAAACTCGCTTTGCCGATCCGATCAGCTGTTCATAACACTTCCTACGTCCATCAGCGTGAACTATCGCATGTCCGCCATGACCTGCCCAAAACCGGAAGTGACGTCATTTTCGCGGAAATGTAGTTTTTTAACCATCAGGGCCTCATGAGCTTATACTGGTGTTTTTAAAACTTATGTTTGACTTTATGACTTTCTGTATCGTTTCTGGGATGCTTAGGACTCATATTGCACTGCTGGAAATAGTTTATTTTGATGCATGTGCTGCTTTTTTGCAAATTTGCAGTATAATATTTCTTTTCGTTTTTCCTGCAGTGTATAAAAATTGGTGTATTTCAAAAATAAAACTATGAAGACACTCAAAATAAATTTCCTGTGGTGGGAAACTAGTTTGTGCCATTTTTTTGTATTTACAGTTTTGAGGGATAAGCCTCTTAAATTTCTCTAACTAGAAATATATGTTAAAAAACAAAAACGATTTAAAATTTTTTTGCAGTTTATTGCACTTTTTTTGCCATTTATGTAATTACTATGCACGTAATGCATGCATATTATTACAATTTAGGCTGTAATGGTTGTATTAATGTATAGCAACTTGAAATGCTCCCAAAAATGGCTCTACAACATGTAAAAATATAATATAAGCTCTGGCGGACTTGGTTCTATAGGTCTTAAAGGGTTAATGTATGATCCTATAACAGGGCTTCTGGACCTTATATCAAATTTGCATGTATTCTGAGTCTAGTCTGTCTGAATTCTGTTTTTATAGTTAACATTTACATTCAGGCATTTAAACACAATCTGTGTCTTAATCCCAGAGGTCAGGATTTTTTCTCAATTTTTCTTCCTTCAAATCGTCTTAACTTGAATAATATAGTAGGTCTTTTACAATCTTCCTAATAACAAAACCAGCACAATGTCATATCCTCTTCCATCTATTGATTTATGCAGAAATATGGGAATATGGTACTCAAGAAGCCTGCCTCAAGTGGACATTAGAGCAATTGCAATTTTTCTTCAGCTTCATTTTTCAGCCCTCTGGGTTGCCTCTTAAATTTTCAGTGATGGGGCATAAAATGTTAAAAAGCTGTGTATGTGTATGTCTGTGTTCTTGTATAGCTGTTTTTATGAGGACTAATGTAATAATTATTATTATACCATCATTGGGTTGTCTTTTTATCACATGCCTTTTTGAGGGTTTAATGTCAAATCAAGTTGCAGTTAAGGAAATTTCAACAGGGTCTGTCACAAAGATAGAAGTTAAATGTGAGTGTTTGTGTGTTATCAGTGAAGTCCAGGTTCTCAGCTTTTTCCTGGCAAACATCCGTTTCCTTGGCAACCCAGACAGGAAACAGGAAGCGTGAGTCAGAGGAAGTCCTTCTAATCTTTGTCTTTACTTGTTTTAAATTGTGTTCTTGTTTGCAACATGTCCTCCTGTTGTCTGCGTTGCTGTGGACACATTCCGGTTTTACAGACAGACCCACACAGACCAGCTGGCTAGCATGCTGTTAGCAATTAGCAAGCCACCAACTGCCTGCAAGTAGGCTAACATAAGCTATCATGCTTTTTACAACTACATGAATGTACTATTGCTGTGTGATTCATTACTATTACTGAAGGCTACTCACCATACCAATACCAACTAGATTTTTAAATCTTAATATAAAATGAGTAGCAGTAGGTGGACATTGGGTAAGGCATGCATGTGTTGTTTGGGTTTCCACCAGCGTGGAGTTACCAAAAATAGAGAGAGCATAGCTTAATATATGAAACAAGAAAAGACCGCTATGTAATCCATTTATTTCAACAAAGTAACTGTATTCTGAATACCACCTTTTGAAAAGGTAACTGTAACGGAACACAGTTACTCATATTTTGTATCTTAAATACGTAACGCCGGTACATGTATTACGTTACTCCCCAACAGTGCATGTAGCCGAATTAATCGAATAAACCGAATTAAAGCAACTGTTGGATTGCTGGTTAAGAAAATAGAAGGACAAGTGTAAGTTGAAATAACCTTTTGCTCATTTCCAGCTCCATATTCTTATTCTTGGACTCTACTAGAGTACCATGCTTGACTTATAGTTCAAAATAATCCTTGCTGGGTTTTGGTGCAGTTCTGCAGTTCATCTTCTCTCTGAAACTAGTTAAATTAGCTCTAAATCCAAAGACTTTAAAAAGCGGAATAAGTTAAAAATTTACAGGAAAAAAATGGAGTTCATTTTGTATGGTAAAATAGCTCTATAAATGTAATATAGAAAAATAAAACAGAATTTACTTACCAAATGTAATAGAGAAATACTTAATGAGTAAAATAATTGGCGACTGGCTCCCTGATGCTAAGTCTCATGGTTCAAGGTTATCTTTGAGTGTCAGTTTGCAGTCCATGCACTGGCTCGCTCGTACATGCTAGCAGCTAATCAACCCTGCTAGCATGTACGAGCTTCAGCTGCTGCAGTGAGGCCCTCAGCCAGTTCACGTTTCTTTGTACTCGGCTTAGAATAGAAACTGAGAAATAAATCAATATGTAAAACTTTACATAATTCTGCCAGCATGGCAGTGGATAAGGAAAAAAGGTTTGCAGCCTTGTTGCCATGCTAACAACTTCATATTGTGTAACTAAGTGAACCTGAAATGGCCTCCGTGAAATGCAGCTGTGTCTGACCCACTTCTGATTCACACTGCTCCACCATCTCCTAACATGTTTTTTCTCCTTCTTTTCCCCCTCTATATCCTGGCCTCCCTCGCCTTTACCTCCCACCCGTCTTCCTCTCGCTCTTCCTCATCTCTCTTCCTCCCTTTCTACAGGATGGGCAGGGCAGCTCCCAGAACACAATCTGAAACCCTGAGACCGCTCACTCCCCTGCAGGATTACTACACTTTAACTACAGTATTACAACACAAAATCTTTCATAGTTTGAAGGGTTCAACAAAAGGCACTACAATATAAAGGTCTCCATCTGCTGCAGAAAGCACCCATCCGACTGCTACTACAGGATTACACCACATCTTCATCCAATCAAAACCTTTCAGAGACACAGGAAGCAGGCACCCCAGGCTGCACCAGGCTGCCCCAGGACCAGAAACCAAAGAAATCACCAGACCAGTAACCCAGACCAAAACAGAATCAGGAAAGACCAGAAGAGACCAGTCGAACTCAGTAAAGGACAGTGGAAAAGTTTGATGGGACTCTTGACGATAGGTGAGTAAATCTATCTTGATATTACTAGGTTTCCTCTCTGCACTTGAAGCGATGATGGATTTGCTTTTAGCCATTTCTGACTCTTTGTTGTCACTTTCAGCTGTTATGAGACTGTTTTGAGTTTGTTTTAAATCATTTTTGCCCTTTGAGTCCATTTGGAGTCTTTTTTTAGTCATTTGTTTTGTCTCTGGAGTCAATATTAGTTGTTTTATGACTGTTTTTAATCTTTTTGTTCTCACTGTTGGCTATTTTTTGTGCTTTGACTCTGATTTTAGTCATTGTAGTCTTTTTGTGGTAATTTTTTGGGGGGTGTTTTTTATGAGGCTACTTAGTCATTTGTCATTTAGTCAGTTTGGTTTTGGTCATTTCATTCTTTTAGAGACATATTTAGTTTTTCTGAGGTCATTTTGTTGTTTTTAGCGGTTTTATAGCACTGTGCAAAAGACTTGAGCCACCACTCATTTTGCTAGAAACACAATATATTGAGAGCATACAGAAATCGAGTTTGTAACATTCTAACAAACTTGACGGTCAATATTTGATATGATCACCTTTATTCTTCAGCACAGTTTGAACTGTCTGAGCCAGCTTTCTGTAATTTTTTTAAAATAGTCTTCATGAACATTTCTGCTGGCTTCTTGAAGGACATTCAAAGCTCTTCTTTGGATGTTTCTGCCTTTTATTCTGATCCCACACTTCTTCAAAATGTTGAGGTCCAGGCTTTGGGGAGGCCAATCCATGAATGATATTGTTCAACTGTGTGCTTTTCTGTCCAGATATGCCTTTATTACATTAGTCTGTTTGGAATCATAGTTATGCTGAAAAATGAATCTATTGGTACTTTCTTCATAATTCCATCCCTTTTTGTCAAGATCTTCAACACCACTGGCTCAAATGTAGCCAGACCATAACAGAGCCTCCACCATCTTTTACAGATGGCTGTAAACGCTCACTGTTGGACCTCCTTCTGGAATTCCTCTCCCTGTTTCCTTTATTCAAGAAGGGTTTCTTGATAGCTGCTTTCCACTGAGACCATTTCCAATGAGACTTCAGTAAACAGTAGATGGATCAACTTCAGTTTTTTCTTATTTCTTACACACATGACTTTAAGGTAATGATTGTCTGCTGTAGATAGTTTTTGGGCCTGGTACTTCTTTTGTATTTTCCTGTCTTACAGTTTCGACTTGAACACTGCACTCAATGCTGAGATATACCAAGTTTCCCACTATTAGTCCTCTGAAAATTGTCAGGTTCAAGGACTACACTGAAAATCAATGAAAAAGCCGTCAATGTCCTTAAGAAACTCTGAACAACTATTACTCAAGAGCACTTTAAAAACATTACAAGTCACACTTCCTAAAAGCAAATTATAAAGACATTAGTGGTGGTTCAAGACATTTGAGCAGTATTCTACATTGCAGTGATTTTAGGACATTATGTGGTCTTTTCTTAATCTTCTAACTGAGCTTTGTGGATTTTACATGAAAAACAATTAGAGCCGCTTCAAGCAAACAAATATCCAGATGAAAGTGTGTTTTCAATCTTAGGCCAGTATCATAGCACCTGAGAAAATGATGTAAGAAGATGGCTTGTCTTATTATGACTGAACATACATTTATGGAGCACTGACATTATATTCTGAACCTAAAATCTGGAAGCATTTAAGTAAATTTGTAAGTTATTTTCATCAACAACTGATTCAACAACTGAGTAATTTGCCTGGATAAAAGCCTGTAACTGCATGGAGTGAGTCTTTTATTTTTTATTTATCCTGGATCATCTATCAGTTTTCAGATGTGTGTGTTGAGAAACTGTCGATCCGGAGACTTGATGCTGCTACATCGCTGTTTGCTTCAGGACAGGATTTGTAGTAAAAGGACTAACACAAGAAAAAAAGGACAAGTGTGATATTTTAAAACACTTCCAGACACTCATTCATTTGCAGTCTAATATAGGACCCCGTTTCTGCTGGTTCATCCACCTCTTCATTTAGGTTCCTCCAGCATATTTAAGGTCAATGAAGTCTCTTTTTTTATATCTCAGTCTATAAAGAGCATAAAAAACACTCCTCACTGGCTCACATTCATGCCACAACATTGCAAACCTTGAGTCATGTTTGCAGGTCTGAAGAAGAAGTGAATTAGCTTTTCTGCTGCCGTGATTCAAACAGCGCTCACATCCTGCAGCTATTGGCTGCAGTGAAAGCAGCTGAGGCGCCCTGTCAGTAGTGGAGGAGGAAGCCATTTTTTCTCTCTTTGGGCTTATTTTGAGTCTCTTCATGGCTGTTTTTAGTCATTTTGAATATGCATGTATAGAATCACCAGTCGAATTTTTACCTTTGGAAGTTATGCCTCTGCTGCCACCTTTGCTGTTGCAGAACTCTCCCATAGGTTTAATTCAAAGTTGTCTGAGTATAAAGTCTATATGTTATCAAACCTATGGATAAATACACTAGAGAATTTAATACTGAAACTAGTGAAAAAATTAACTAGAACTCAACTACTTGATATAAACTGAAAGAAAACTAAACAGAATTAAAAAAAATAATTGAATGAAATGCTGGACAAGTACTTGAGTAACAAAACACAACAACGTGATTAAAGAACAATCACCAAAGAAAAAAAAATATTTAAAGGTACGAAGACCCCTTTCTGACCTCGAGTCCAGGAAAACTAACACGGTGTTCCCCTCCTGACTCCTCCAATAATAACGGCAATATCTGAAGTGCCTGATTAATTGGCTTTAGGCCAGTTCTATTGTAACAAGGTGGAAGTGTGTATGTAGGCTGAAGGCAAACTGTCAGCACAAGTAAAAACGTGCTTCTCACTTAGCCTTCACTCGACAACTTGCTGTGCTTTTTTCCTTCTCTTTCAGCCTCTGAAACAGAATTTGAAATTCAGGACGTCAAGCTAATTTTTTTTTCCAAATTATTTTATTCTGATCACTCGGTGTGTAAAACAGCCAGACTGTGATCGCTGTCAGCTGGAAACACAGACGCTCTTCTCACTACAGAGGAACATTCAGTCTTTCTGAATTATACAAGAGGGCCGTGAAAGTACATCTGAGCTTTTTATCAGTTTTCCAGCTGTCAACTAAAATTATACTTAACTTTCAGATGTCAAAATGTAGACTGCTGATACACTCGTTGGATTTAAAATGTTTTTTTGAGTAAAAAAGGCCTTTTTTAATGGAATTTGGTTGGTATTCATCACATGACAGCTCATCAATTTCAAATGTACTGAGAGAAATTGAAGGCTTTCTATGGTTTTCACCTTAATGTATCAGTGACATATACCATATTTACATATTTGCCTAAACTGCCATAAATACAGCTGTGGTCATGCATATCTCATGGTAATTTGTTTTTAATGATTTCGTTGAACTGTTCTTTTTCCACGGTGGGATGATTGTACAGCATAGGCCTTTAATTACTGAAACAAGAACTGGAAGCACAAGTTGGAATTCATTTGGGATTGTCTCTAATACTTTTGGTATCCATCAACAAGCTGCAATAAATGAAACCCATTTGACACCTCAGAGTTAATAGAAAAATACACCTGTTACGGGATTCACAAAGATTTAGATTCTGTTTGAAATAGATGGACTCTATGCCTTATCATTGGGCAGTTAATGTTCATCAACCAACTGGTGACAGAGAAAATTCAGTGTTTGTGTGTAAACTCTTACTATTAATCAATTCTTATCGGACTCTTCCTGTGGTCTTCAGGAACCAAAGCATTTTTAGACCTCACTTCTACTTCCAGATGAAGAATGTAGCCTCAGCATTGTTCTGTGTGGAAGGACAGTGGCTCCACTCAGGACAAAAACTGGAAATGATCAAAGTGTTGACCCCAAGTTATTTCAGGACAAAGTCTCCTGCTGCTCTAATCGAACAAACAATTTCTACTTTTTCCCAAAAGTCGAGCCTAAATCGGAGAAGCACAGAACATCCTTGATCAGATCGGTCCTGAAAGAAACCTGAGGACCAACCCGAGGAGACATTACATAACAGAGCACTCTGCAGGGTAGAGTGGAGGAAAACAGTCACTGTGAGCAACACAAAAGCTGCTCCTGCTCCCACTGAGTATTACCTGAAGGACCCATTAACATTTACAACAGCAAGCACAAAGATAACAAGGAGCTGCGCTTTTACCAGGGAAAATATACTTTGATTGCCGATATGTAGCAGAAACGTTTTGCTCACTCAGGTGTGAAAGTCTGATTTTCAGAGTGGCTGAGATGGAGGGAAGAATGGGAAGAGAAGAGGGATGAAACAAAATGGAAGAAGCAATGAGAGATGGAAAGAAAAAAACTGAACCTGTCTACATTTTCCAGGTGTTTGAAGATCTATTTGCTGAATTGATTTTAACCTTTTTTTATTAGCTCTACTTCTCCGTCAGATTTATGAAAGGGCAATACTAGAACTTTACTCAAATTTCTTATAGATCGTCTGCTGTTTGGCATTTTAGTTAATGAGAGGATTTATACTCCTAACTTGTCTCATATTGCCATTTGGTTAAGGTCCTCTGGTATAACATTTAACAAGCTGGGCTCCTCTCTACCTTCATTTTTCAAAGTCTAGTGCAGGGTAGGATCTGTACAAAGAAAATAGAAACTATATTTCCTTTAAGGCTGAAGACATTTGCCTTTAAAGTGGATATAAAAAAAAAATCTCAGGACTTTTCCCTTGAAGACAGCAGTTCAGATCCAATAAAAGACCATTAATTTAGACCTGAATAGAAATCAGTTGTAGAAACTGCATGGAAGCATTTGTGTATACCTGCAGGTCATCAAAAGACATCTGATAAATATCAGATATGGTAAAAACTGCCATTGATCGACAAACTATTCAGTTTTATTCCATCTATCTAAAACATGTGTGGGCAGATTTTTTCTTTTCTCTGAGAATGTGAAAAAACTGAAACATGAACCATAATGCTGAATTGTGGTGAACTTCATGAATGTGGTAATCATAATGTAAAACTTCGTTACAGTACACTAGGACCAGCTAGGTTCGACTACTAGAGTAGTAATGAGTGTAGCGTGTAATAAAGACCACAGACCAGAAAATAAGTTACAAAGAACAAAAAAATGTAAAAAAAAACTGAAAACAATTCAGCAAAAGGCTGAATAACCCCTTAAACAAACAAACAATCAAAAAAAGAAAAGTTGTCTCTGTGTCCTTTAACTATTAATCCCAGAATTACTCTGAATGCTTATCCGGTGCTTTGAGAGTCAACTGTTCTTTTGCAGAGGTGTATGGATTAATCCTACCAGTTTTTTTTTTTCAGCGAAAGAGCGCAACATCCAGCAGGGGGCGCTTTTCCCGTTTCCTGCTCAGCACAGTTCAATCGGTCTGTTGGTGGCTCACCATCTTGTTTCTTGCTCAGCGAATCAAGCTTTGATTTTAGCTCGGCATTTCCCAATCCAAACCTTAATGGCCAAGTCCCGTTCAGTTATGTTCAGAATGTCACTAAGGCAAGGACAGGTTGGAAAGACCAAAATACATTCTCCAGAGTACAAAAATGGCTTTATGTAGACTTCTGGCTTGTTTTTGAATATTTTTTTCACTTGTTTAGGCAGCAGCTCCGCAAGGACTGTCTGCATTTCTCCCTCTACAGCAGGGGTGTCAAACTCAAATATACAGTGGGCCAAAATTTAAAACTGGAACAAGGTCGCGGGCTAACATTAATATTTATTGAAAAAAAAAAATCTTCCTCCAGATTTAAGAATGAATCTCTTCTTATGGACTCAAACAAGTTTTGCTGAAAAACTGAATATGGAACAAGCAAAGCTTAATACTAAACAATATATATATTAGCTGTATAATACCGGTAGGCCAGCTCTAATAGTAATTTGGTATGGCTTCGCGGGCCAAATGTAATTAGGCTGCGGGCCAAATTTGGCCCGCGGGCCAGAGTTTGACACATATGCTCTACAGCATCAAAAGGAAGGAACAACCCGGTTGGGTGTGGCTGGTCACAGGAGTCACGCTGCAGCGTGCCCTTTCACAATAAGAGTCTGAACACATATTTTAGCCATCTTACCTGACTTAACATAAAAACACCATGAATTAGCAAGTTTAACCTTTATGATCTATTTATTGACTATTTATCACCTGTAATATATTTCTTATGACTGTTTTTACTAACAGGCTTTTATTTATTGACAGCTATGTTAATCAGGGTTACAATAACATATTTCTTAACAATAAGATTGAGATCCTTGTTTTAAAACCCTTTTAGAAACAGATGACTTTGTGTTGTACACTGCATTGTGTAAGTCCTGTACCAGGAGTAAATGGTTGTATCAACCAATGACAGAAATACTTTAAAAACGGACACCAATTAGGAACATAATACAGACCTGAATTAAGATTAAGGTCATATTTGCAATTTATGATTTTTTTTTTTGTACATGGATTCTGTGAATTATGAAATGTTGTCATATATCTGTAGACCTTTCCATAAAAGGTTTGAATTATGGCTTCTGATGCCAAAATATCCACTATAAAAGGGCAGATGTTTAGTTCAGGGGCAGTTTGTTTGCACAAAAACACGACAAGCCCTCTCAAGTCAAGTTAAATACCAGTACTGACTTTTAGAGTTATTTGCCTAGAGTTTATCTTTTACCTTTTTTACTTTTAGAAGGGTTGTTTACTTTTCCCTTCAGGACGTTGAGAGCCTGCGGGTCTATTTTAGTCTAAAGTCACACTAAAGCACTTTACTAAGGATTCAGTATTGTCAGGGCTCTGTGTGCGGGCAGGCAGAGATGAGGATCCAAATGCAGGACTCGAACACAGAATTGAAACTCAAAAAAACCTCAGCTTTATTGCTGGCAGAAAAACAAACATGGAGTGAGGATGGAACACTGAGACCAAGGACACACAGGCATAATTCTGAGGGTACGACGCGACACTGAGCATGGGAAAACACAGGGCTTATATACACAGGGTAGTAACGGGGGAATCGGCAACAGGAGGGAGACACAGCTGGGAGAGATCAGGGCTAACAAGACGGGGGAGCTAAGCTGCACACACTAACATAAGACAAAGACTTTCACAATAAAACAGGAAACATGAATTACTAAACAAGCATGCAGACTTTACACTGAGAGACAGACAGAATGACACATGGAATCTGAACTAAACTAAACGTGAGATATAACTGAGAACAAATCCTTAAGCACGGATAAACAGAAACAAGAAATAATAATCATCATCATCACTACGAGAAGAAAACAATCCATGAAGCAGAAATAAACCAAAACATAATAAACTCAAAATACTGGGTCCAACGGACCCAGAACCGTGACAGTACCCCCCCTCTAAGGGCTGGCTCCCGACAGCCCCAAACAACAAAAGCACAACAAAGCACCAGGCCAGGGCGGGCGGAGGGGGTCCAGGATGGAGGGACAGGCCCAAGCAAAAAAAAAAAAAAAACAAGGAGCACCAGAGTCCAAAAAACGCAGGAAAGCATATCAAAAACAAAACGAGTTCTGGAGGCCGACCGTGCGGACGGCAACGGCGGCGAGGAAGCAGTTCTGGGGGCCGACCGTGCGGACAGCAACGGCGGCGAGGAAGCAGTTCTGGGGGCTGACCGTGCGGATGGCAACGGCGGCGAGGAAGCAGTTCTGGGGGCCGACCGTGCGGATGGCAACGGCGGCGGGAATGCAAGCCTGGAGGCCGGCCACGCGGAAGGCAGTGGCGGCAACAGAAGTCCGGAGGGCGGCCACGGTGGTGATGATGCCCAACAAGCGGCCTGGCAGATGACCGACAATGTGGAGGTGGTAGGAGGGGACCCGAAGGCTGCGTGGCCCCTGCAGCCCCAGGCGAAGCGGAGGTTGGATCAGATGAGGCAGAGGCTGAAGCCGAAGCTGGGCCAGGCGACGCTGAAGCGAATGCAGAGGCTGAACCAGGTGAGGCTGATGCAGAGGCGGGGCCAAACGAAGCTGGTGATGCGGGAGCTGGACCAGACGAGGATGAGGACGCGGGAGCTGGACCAGACGACGCTGAAGGTGAAGCTGAAGGCGAAGCCGGACCAGGCGTGGGTGATGCTGAAGCCGGAGCCGGACCAGGCGTGGGTGGAGACGCGGAGGCTGCAGCTGGCGAGGATGGAGACGCGGAGGCTGCAGCTGGCGAGGATGGAGACGCGGAGGCTGCAGCTGGCGAGGATGGAGACGCGGAGGCTGGACCAGACGAGGATGGAGACGCGGAGGCTGGACCCGGCGAAGCTGAAGGTGAAGCTGAAGGCGAAGCCGGACCAGGCGAAGCTGAAGCCGGAGCCGGACCAGGCGAAGCTGAAGCCGGAGCCGGACCAGGCGAAGCTGAAGCCGGAGCCGGAGCAGGCGTGGGTGATGCTGAAGCCGGAGCCGGACCAGGCGACGGCATGGGTGGAGACACGGAGGCTGCAGCTGGCGAGGATGAAGACGCAGAGGCTGGACCAGACGAGGATGAAGACGCAGAGGCTGGACCAGACGAGGATGAAGACGCAGAGGCTGCAGCTGGCGAGGATGAAGACAGAGGCTGCAGCTGGCGAGGATGAAGACGCAGAGGCTGCAGCTGGCGAGGATGAAGACGCAGAGGCTGCAGCTGGCGAGGATGAAGACGCAGAGGCTGCAGCTGGCGAGGATGAAGACGCAGAGGCTGGACCAGGCGAGGATGAAGACGCAGAGGCTGCAGCTGGCGAGGATGAAGACGCAGAGGCTGCAGCTGGCGAGGATGAAGACGCAGAGGCTGCAGCTGGCGAGGATGAAGACGCAGAGGCTGCAGCTGGCGAGGATGAAGACGCAGAGGCTGGACCAGACGAGGATGAAGACGCAGAGGCTGGACCAGACGAGGATGAAGACGCAGAGGCTGGACCAGACGAGGATGAAGACGCAGAGGCTGGACCAGACGAGGATGAAGACGCAGAGGCTGGACCAGACGAGGATGAAGACGCAGAGGCTGGACCAGACGAGGATGATGATGCTGATGATGATGCTGATGATGAGACCGCAGCGGGCGAGGATGATGAGACCGCAGCGGGCGAGGATGATGAGACCGCAGCTGAAGGCTGGACGGGCTCCTCGGGCCCCCCAGCTGACGAGGCAGGCGGCTGGACGGGCTCCTCGGGCCCCCCAGCTGACGAGGAAGGAGGCTGGACGGGCTCCTCGGGCCCCCCAGCTGACGAGGAAGGAGGCTGGACGGGCTCCTCGGGCCCTCCAGCGAGAACAGTCTCAGGACCAGTGGGCACAGGGGCCCCTGGAACACACAGGACAAAACCAGCAGGCGCACGGGCCTCTGGCAGGGACAGAACAGGACCAGCAGGCGCACGGGCCTCTGGCAGGGACAGAACAGGACCAGCAGGCGCACGGGCCTCTGGCAGGGACAGAACAGGACCAGCAGGCGCACGGGCCTCTGGCAAACACATAGCAGACTTCAGCCGCCCAGAGCATTGACTCTGCTCAGGCAGTGACAGCCGGGTGCAGTCCTCAGCTGGGTTCCTAGCCTCCAGGGGTCCAGAGTAGGCTGAGGGCTGAAACTCAGCCTCTGGGGAGGCCCTGGAGCGCGTCACAGTCTCTGAACTGGCCAGCTTTTTAGGAATGATTACATTATCATGAGGTTTGTTGCTCTGCTTAGAACAAACTGATGAAACACAGTTCCTTTTAGATTGATTTGACTGAGCTTGAGGCCGGGCGGCTGACTGAGCTTGAGGCCGGGCGGCTGACTGAGCTTGAGGCCGGGCGGCTGACTGAGCTTGAGGCCGGGCGGCTGACTGAGCTTGAGGCCGGGCGGCTGACTGAGCTTGAGGCCAAAGTGGTGGTGGTGGAGTTGGTGTCTGGGCTACAGGCGGCTTCTGAGCAGGAAACACAGGACACTGAGCTACAGGTGGCTGCTGAGCAGGTGACACTGGAGACTGAGCTACAGACGGCTGCTGAGCAGGGGACTGAGCTGAAAGCGGACGGGCAGCTGACTGAATAAACATAGCTCCAGAATAAACAGATCCAGACGGAACAGTCTTAACTCCTTGATCTGAAAAAACATCAGGCGCACAGTCTTCTGAACCAATGGGAAAATAGTCATTCTTAAAACGAAAACTCTTATTTTCCCGAACCGGAGAAACACGAGCTGTAGTGTTCATGTAGCTGGCGTTCGCAGCTTTGGGGGAAACAGTCTGTCTATCCCTTGACAAAAAAGGCGAATGAAGGGAGACTCTGTCACTCACCCTAGGCGGTTGTTTAAGCTGAATCCCAGGCTCCTGCTGGAGCTGTGAGTGCTGGCTGCGTGTTCGCTGCCTCCCTGTTGAAGAGGGAGCGGCGCTGGCGGAATGTGACGAGGGAGGACTCTGCTGTGGCTGCTCCTGCTGTGATGTGGAAATGCTGGGTGAGTCAGGTGGCACGATAATAATCCCTAACATCTTGTAAAAGGCTTGTGCAGGCGTGAGCTGATTGCTTGCAGGCTCGTAGTAATCCTCCCGGGACCGGCTGGAGCGTTTTCTGCGAGACCTGGGCGTCCGCGGGGAGGAAGCAGACGAGTGGGCCGAAGGGTAGGCTGCCAGCGAGGAACGGCAGCACGGAGGCCCTCCAAGCGCTAGCCGAGTCCCGTCAAAACGGGAGCTGCGCTTCCACGGTGAGTCCGCTGGATCCATTACTGGTCGCGTCGTTCTGTCAGGGCTCTGTGTGCGGGCAGGCAGAGATGAGGATCCAAATGCAGGACTCGAACACAGAATTGAAACTCAAAAAAACCTCAGCTTTATTGCTGGCAGAAAAACAAACATGGAGTGAGGATGGAACACTGAGACCAAGGACACACAGGCATAATTCTGAGGGTACGACGCGACACTGAGCATGGGAAAACACAGGGCTTATATACACAGGGTAGTAACGGGGGAATCGGCAACAGGAGGGAGACACAGCTGGGAGAGATCAGGGCTAACAAGACGGGGGAGCTAAGCTGCACACACTAACATAAGACAAAGACTTTCACAATAAAACAGGAAACATGAATTACTAAACAAGCATGCAGACTTTACACTGAGAGACAGACAGAATGACACATGGAATCTGAACTAAACTAAACGTGAGATATAACTGAGAACAAATCCTTAAGCACGGATAAACAGAAACAAGAAATAATAATCATCATCATCACTACGAGAAGAAAACAATCCATGAAGCAGAAATAAACCAAAACATAATAAACTCAAAATACTGGGTCCAACGGACCCAGAACCGTGACAAGTATAGTGTTTCAATCAGGAGCACAGGCAATGTCTGAACTAACAAATAACAGAACCTCAGTTTTGCTGTTAAGGTTTATGGACATCCAGATGTTTAGGGCCCCTAAACAATGTAAAACCAATTGCTAGGTCTTCAACTTTACTAGTAAACGTAATAGAGTATCGTCTGCATAGAATGACATCCGTTTTTAAAGTAGAGCCTAAAGGAAGCAGGTATAGTTCAGAAAAGAATAAGACCATGAATGAAGCCTCGAGGGACACCACAGGTTGGGGAAAACTCAACATGGCTCCAACCTTGCACACTGTGTCAAGCGAGAAAGCGTGATACTGTTGAAAGAAGCAGTGTAGCTTGACAATGAAGATTTCTTAGATTCCATGCTGGAATAAGGGGCCAGCTTATTTAACTGCCACTTACAAAAATAGTTCAATGAAATGTGTTTTTGAGAACACTTCATTATTCTTTCGGATGGTATAATCACTTTTTGGGAGTTTCCAAAAGGGAACCGTTCCCCACCTCACATCTGCCTCAACTTCAGACAAATGAAGAGGCAGCAAACGTGACTTCTAGAAAAGCAGTGGATGGGATGCATAAAAAGGATTAATCCTGGGGACACGTAGCATTTAGAAACTCCTGTGTAATCAAGCTTTTCATCAACAGTGCACGTCGCAAATTTATATTTGAACAGCTGTCACATTGTTGGCTCGCCTTTTGTCTTTGCCTTCATTTTGAAGGTTAATCCGTCAAAACAACAGTGAAAAGCTCTAATTTATTGAGCTTTTATTTCAGGCACTGAGGCATGAAAATGCAGTTTGGCTTTTTCTGTGCGTTCTTTTGTTACGACCGATGAGAGTGTCTCAGTTCAAAACCCTCAGAACAGGTGGAGATAAAAAGAAAAATGCACACAGGAGTGAAAACCTCAACAGCTGCAGGGCTATTCAGAAATGCTTCGTCGGTGAGTTTGGCTTCAGAAGTGTTTGTTGCCTTTTTAAACAGACAGAGAGGGGGATTTCTTGGGTCTCACCATGCTAATCACAAGCAGAGAAAACATAATCTTCAGTCAGTTTAGTGTTTCTTGACTCCAGTCAACCACCTTCTCTCTCTATGAAAGGTTATTTGAATGACAGGAAAGTGATTCAGCGTCTCTGATTGGTAGAGCTGAAGTGGAAGCTGAAGTGGAGGCTGAAAATCAAACCCTGCAACTTAAAGCTGATTGCAGTGGGAACTGTCAAGGCAGCAAGTGGACAGAGTTGGACATTAATACAAGCTCTGTGTTTGAGAGTGCACCAGGTTATTTCAATAAGCACAGATGCAGTACACTGATATTATATGACCTCCTCTTTTGGTGTTAGGAGCCATTATTTACTGGGAAAACAGGGAGCACAGAAACACTCAGTGAGCTGATGACAAATTGATAATAACACAATTTTCCGCTCATTTTGTACAACAGAAATTCAGCGGCAGAAGACAAAAGAGCTGAGCTGAAAAAACTAGGTTACAGTAAGTGTGTCTCCTGGGATTTCACTCACTTTTTGTCCACACTAGTATTCCACTGCTATTAGATGGATTATGGATCAGCCACAACATTAAAAAATCCACTTTTCCATCCATTGTCTTCCTCTTATCTGAAGTTGGGTCATGTGGGCAGCAGACTAAGCAGCATTTTCCTGGGGGGATCCCAAGTTGCTCACAGACGAGATGACTTATATAACATCTTTCAGTAATCTGTCTAAGGTTAGGGTTAGCGTCAGAGTTTATTTCACAATCACCTTTTATATACTTTTATAGTTATATATAGTTTTTCCTAATTACGGATTTAAAGGGGGAAAAAATCTGTTAAAAAAAACACTGCAAGACCAAAATGAATGTGTTGCACTTTATTTGCCTAATTGTTGTGTGGCTAACACAAACTATACTAGTGGATGTTAAGAGGTTAAAACCATTCATCCAGTTTGTTTTGCTCATGTAAAGTCAGGTTACAGTTGTAGTGGCTGAGCATTGTCCTCTGGATGTCATTTCCTCTAGCATTGTTTTCTAGTTCCTCTTAGAAGATCACGAGGCACTCCCATGTCAGATCTGCAGGAAGTTCTGGGTTTACCCCAATGTCTCCTCCCAGCTGGATATTCTCAGAAAAACACCAAGGAGAGACACGCAGGAGGATTGTCTGACTCTAAAACCAGAGGCAAAATGACTTGATCATCGTGTAGCACAAGCATCGCATTAATGGTTGGTTCCTAGTGGGCATATAAAACTATGTTTGCAGAGGTAACCCTTTAAAGCAGCGGTCCCCAACCTTTTTTGCACTACGGACCAGTTTATGTCCGACAATATTTTCACGGACTGGCCTTTAAGTTGTCGCGGATAAATACAACAAAATAAAACCAGTACTGGTACCAAAAAAGAAGATTTATTCATAACACACGGGATAATGATAAAAATGATAAATGATAAAGAAAAAAAAAAAATGCTAAAAACCACTAAAAACCCTGAAAACCATCAATTTCACACCTTTCAACTCTCACGGTACTGGTCTCATGATCTCATTCTTTTGGTTAATACCCAGGCTTAGATTGACTGGTAAACCTTTGTCTTCCAGCATTTGAAACCAGTTGCCTTTTTGTTTAGATCCTCTGTGTGCCAACCAAGCTCCTCTTGTCCGTTAGGAAATGGATATATTCCTTAGGGTTGTGGGGTGAAGTCTCCCTGGATCAGGCTTGTTCTGGCCCATGCCAAAGACAGAGTATCAGAATCTGGAGGCCTGTTTAACAGGCTCGGCTCTTTTGGAGCAGTATTTTGCATCGGCCATGAATAATTTCCAGGAGAGTGCTATTGTCGTAGTGTATATGGTGGTCTGCAGTGGTATTTAAAGTGGGAGGCAAATTTTAAAAAAAGCACGTTTAAGACATCCTCCATGGATCAGGGTTACTCTAACGCCTCAAGCATTCAGGTGCTAACTGGGATCTTGGGAGACTGGAGGGCAGTTAAACACCTTGGGCTCTTTGTCGTGTTCCTCGAGCCATTCCTTAGCAGTTTGTATGGCAGAGGAGGGTGCAGTGTCTGCATATGGATATGATCCAGGATGTTGGACCTGTCACCCCATAGAAACATTAGAAGCGTTTTGGAGCAGAAATGATGACAAACAAAACTCTGAACATTTAACCAGAAAAACTCCCACATCAAGCAAGAACTGTAAAGGGTTCAGCTTTAACAACTACACAAATTTGTGTCCTCGGTTCCCAAAACACTTACAGAATGTTGTTAAAAGAAGATCTGATGCAACACAGTGAAAACTCTGCCTCAGCCCCAACTTTATTTGAGTTTTTTTGCAGGCATCAAACTCAAAATGAACTGCTATTCTAAATAAATAAATAAAAGTTCTCCATTTCATCATTAAATCCATTTTCCCCACCGTTTTTTAAATTAAATGTAGAGTTTAAGTTATAAAACGTCATACAGAATTCAATTTTTTTTTAAAAACAGGGATTAGAAAAAAATGATTCAATTGTGATATTTATATTGATGATGTTTTTAATCTTGATTTTACCGAAGTTGTCAGAAGCCCAAATGATCGTTTAAAATTATCATTGCATCCCTACAGTAAAACTATCCTGAATTAACCTTTAACAGTACGAACAAGTCAACAGTAGGAAAACGTCTTAGGAACAAAGACTTTATAAACCTTGCATACGTGTTTCTATGAATGTTTTTGTTTTTAGCTTTGTGTGACCTCTGCCCAGTGCATGCTGGGAAACTCTCGAGCCTGCTCTAGCTCTGAATAGCTGTGTGTTGGTGTAAAAGGAATGAAAGAGTCTTTTTAATTTGGTCCTGTGACGTTTTACAGGCTGACATGTCATCCTGTCTGCTGAGGATTCCTCCACAGGGTGAGATGTTAGAGTGAAATATATCAGCAATTACGGGGCTTTTACTGCAGTAAATGAAAGGAAGTGATTCATTTCAGGGAGCCGCTTCTCTGTGTCCTGTTGGCGCTGCTTGATTACCCTCAGTTCACTTCAGCATGCTGTCAAAATCAGCTTAAAGTGTGTTTGGGGTATTGGCTTTTATGGAAAACTGAAATTATGGTTGTGTAGTAATGCTGCTGAGAGCGGGGACCGCTTTGAAAATCCGCTGCTGGTGCATTCAAGGACACTTTCTCAGTATCTGAGATCTTTAAAGCTGGGAACTCAATGGAAAGATTTTAATGCAGCAAGCAACAAATTCAGACAGTTTTCAAAAGCTCACTTTCCGCTCAAAGCTCACTTGAAACATAGCTATTTATGGAGTGCGAGGGTACTAAAAAGGTCCAAACAGCTGCTTCATGTCCACTAAGTGTCCAGGTGTTCAGAAGTACTACTGCGCATGTGCACAAAGTTGAAGTCCACAAGCTGGAAAAGTTTGTGGAGTTGGAATGTAATGAAATTAAACTTTGCATGATTGGCCAACACAACACCAAAGGAACAGATAGCGCCTCGTATTTTGTCACTAATCCCATGAAAATTTGGCATTTCGACCATATCATTGAGGTTTGTTCAGATTTAATTTAATTAATTTAAGTGTTCATACTCTCTATTTTGCCTTCATCATATTTGTAGTCATCAAAGCAGATCTGGCAGCAGCTCACGATTAGATTCTTAATATTTTTTTAAAAATACCAGAACAATACTACACCATACTCAGCTCGCCTGGCCTCTCTTCACCTTTTTGTCTATCCAGGATGAGCCCCATTTATGTTACGAGCCGGCTCAAAAGCTGCGGCATAAATAAATATGGAGACTAATACATAACAACGTTGGCTAAAATAGCTGGTACCACTAAGAGTAGTGAGCCACCATGAAAGGCTGCCTTTATCCACACCTGACTAGGTGTGGTCAATTAGCAACAGCTGAACACTCTTGCACTGCAGCTGCAAAGAGATGAGGGGCTGCAGAGGGACGCAACAGATCCATCTTATGGTTTTATTATTTGTTTCTAGTAACACCTTTAATGGATCAGCATCACCATAGCTGCAGCGTCAAGGTTGCTGAGGTGCAAGGATCAGTGTCTGCGTATGGCCATGTTAGGACATTGGCAGGTCACCTGATCTACGACCTCATTAAACACTTTCCTTATCATTTCAATCAGTACTTTCAAGCACAGACTGGATATAAAAGATGGAGGTGGGCACTGTGACATCACCTGCGAGAAATCATATTTTTGAAGCTTTAAAATCACAGTTACCATCTGAGCTTTGAAAGCAGGTGACAGAGGAGAGACTTAGACAGAGAAACCACAGGACAGGACACTCATGAGTCATGACTTGCCAGCTGCCCTGTTTCATTGTCCTTTCTGAATCTAATGAGAGTCATAATTTACAAAATGAACATCATACTTAATTCTGTAAATCATCAGATGTTATTTAATTTCTAGTCTGGTCTGATCCTGAGATGTGCGGCTGCGATTATGAACAACCAAACCAATTATTTTGTTGCCTCCCTCCTCACAATGCTGCTCTGGTTTTGTCTTGTTGTTATGAATCCAGCCAAATCCTTGACAGCATATGAATAATAAAACCAAATCAGCTTCTTAGTCCTGTGGTGAACAGCACATATGCTTTTTTTTTTTTTTTCAAAAGCTGGGTGTTAAATAACCATGATTGTAATTTTTGCCCTACTGAGATTGGTCTGTTTTTAAAAGTTTAATTGTTTTTATATGAAACTTTTATATTAAGCTTTTTTAACCGTGTTGTCGAAGAGCCTTTTAAGGAGTTGCCTTTTTGACCTCAGGGAAACAAGTCTGTTGTTTTTAAGAACAGGCATTAAAAAGAAAGCAGTAGTGTGGTCCTTTAAACATGAGTGGGTCCTGCTGAGTTCATAAATCCATCTTCAAATAGCTGAATTGCCTCTGAACTCCCATCTGCTTCTCCTCCCGTCAGCTTACATCGATCCTACGCTGAAAATCATTGCGTTCCCATAGCTTTTATTTCTTTAAACGCAGCTGAAGTGTCTCGGAGTGGATGGACATATAGACTTTAAGCTTAGTGCTGCGATGGCTGAGCAAGCATGACAGACAGGAGAGGAGGAGGAGAGAGAGAGTCAGCAGGTTGATGTTTTAAACGGGATCTGCGAAAATTGTTCAACTCCGTTGCCATAGCAACAGCGAGCATGTAGATCAGGAGGCTTTTTTAAAAACACGCACACACATACAGAGTGACACAGTGAGGTTAGCACAGGATTCCCTGCTATTCCAGTTTCTATGACAACTCACAACTCATCCTCGCCTCCCCGTCTTCCTCGCTTTCATCCTCAGCTGTAATGGAAGCAGCCATTAAGTTCTGACTCCGGCTCTGCCCAGCTTTATCAGCGTGAGGGGTAATCAGCTGTTAATTAGTAGCAGTGATGATTAATATGAACAATGATTAAAGGAGTACTAATGCAGTGTTAGAGCATCAGCAGCAAGAGGAGCATCGGTCAGGAGAAGCTGCTGGGAGGGACTTGTGTTAAAGCTTTTTTCTCCTCTGACCTCTTTAGCTCGGTGGAAGCGATTGGACCATTTGGCCTGTCAGTGTTGTCCATTAAGGCTAACGACAAGGTCGAGTCTCTCTCTGCTTCATGTCCAGAGTCTCTTAGACTGTTTTCAACCACAGGACTTCGCAGGTTTGGTGTGTCCTTCTTATCACAGGAACTGCTGCTTTCCCTTTTTTTTTTTTTTTTTTACTTAAATCACTCAAAATCACAACAGTCATCAAGCATGTTTCTAGTATAAGGTGAAGGCCCAATAACATTATACACTCAAGACCAAGAGATCCAACAAGCACAACAGCAGGGAGAAAAAAATCAGCTTCACTTTAAAAGGAAACAACAGTCAGTCTTCTTCATTCATGCTTCATCTCGAGGACACACGTGGTCTGATGTGGCTTTCATTTCCAATTAACCTGTTGTTGTGACTCAACACAGGAACCAAAAACAATACCTAAATACGTCGGAGAGCAACTTAGGGTTCGTTTCTTACCCAAGGATACTTTGGCATGCAGAGTGGAGCAGCAGTAGTGCTCTACCTCCTGGCCCCAGCCACCCAAGTAGTTTGTAGTACCTAAAGGTAACCAAGTTGTTTGTGATATCTTAACCAAACCAAATAATCTGTAGTAAAGGTGCTTGCAACTTAAACAAATCAGGAAGTAAATAAAAAACCAAAGCGCAAAACTCAAGCACTTCACAGGACATAAAACATGACTTCCTGGCAGAGGTGGGACCAAGTGATTGTTTTGCAAGTCTTTATCCTCAAGTCTCAAGTCATGTCAGGCAAGTCAGAGTCGAGTCTCAAGTCACTGGTGTAAAAGTCCGAGTAAAGTCACAAGTCTGAAATTTTGAATTTCAAGTCCTTTCGAGTCTTTAAAAAAAAAAAAAAAAACGAAAAAATAATGTTGCAGTTATATGCTAAATGTAAATATTAGACCATGTAATTTTAAAATCTGTGTTTTTCTCAACACATACAAAATAGTGAACTTAGAAAATATACACAAATTGTGAAATTGCACCTCTTTAAAATGCAGCTCAATTAAACCTAGCTCCAAGAATAATTTTCACCGACAGTTCTGAGATAAGCTGCATGTTATTCTTGGATGCGGTTGTAGGACCGGCTTTAAAATCGCATGACAAAAATATCATACATATTAAAAAAAACTGCATCACCAACGTAGCCTGGACAACATTTGCTAGTTAGATGAAGTCGGCTATCTCATCGTAGCATATTTATATGCATATTTATAATTATACGGTTCTTGGAGTGAGTGCATACACTCATGAAGTTTAGTAACTTCAGGTCACTGCAACAAGCCCAGGTACAGTTTACCGACGGATGGGTGCAGGACCTTGAAATGCACCGTGTAGAAAGAAAGACCATCATGCGTATCATAAGTTTACCAGTCTCACAAATCGTCTTCATAAATACACATTCGTTAACCGTTTATTAATAGGACCTTTGAGCTCAAGGGTAATTAATTAGTAGTGGAAATAATTTCTGGTACGCGTTACAGAAATGTAGCAGTGACAATAATATTGTATGCTGTAATCGTACTGGGCAATTAGTGATACAAAACAACTGTTTTATCCTGTGAATAAAAGTATATGTTTTTGTCAATGTACCATAATAACAGAAGCGAAACACAATAATGTGTCAGGACAATTCACTATTTATGCACAATAAATAAAGGAGCATAGCGCGACAATTTCTTTTCAGTGCCAGACTTGCTTGTAACCTATATCACCAATTATGTTAAGAAAATGACATATTAACTACTAAAAAACACTGACCTTCGTGTAAATGCTTGGAGCAGACTAACCTGTGAGCTGGAGTGTTCTGGGACGTTATATTTGATCTTTGAATGGCTGCAATCCAGGCCACCCGTCACCTCTTTGTTACTTCGGAAACATGGCTCGAACAATTTCTCTTCAACGACGTAATCCGATAACAACCGATCTCTTTACCCGTCGACTTCCCGTGGCTGTCATGCGACCGGCTATTGCAGTTAATAATACAACAGCTTCTTGACATTTTTGTGTTTCTTTTTATCGCTGTGTGACTGATTTCAATTGAAAGCCTGCGTGCGCTAGTACCTCTTGCCACGAGTTCCCAGAATCCTTTGCGGTTTTACCCCTGAATGACGTCACATTTTCAATCTCTATATAATATGCATGTTAAATTTTACATTTGGGGTGAAATATCAAGTCTTTTCAAGTAAACCGGTTCAAGTCCAATTCAAGTCCCAGGTCATTGGTGTAAAAGTCCAAGTCAAGTCACAAGTCTTAGAACATTTTTTCAAGTCAAGTCTAAAGTCATAAAATTAATGACTCGAGTCCAAGTCATGTGACTCGAGTCCACACCTCTGCTTCCTGGCAGAGCATTTCACTACTTAGGCCATTTCCATCACTTTAACCTGCTGACAAAGATGCAGTTTGTAGCTGTTATTTCTCTGAGGTTCATATTGTGGCAGCTGGCGGGTCAAGGCAGCTATGCCAAAGGACATATTGTACACAGGTGGCTTCTGACAAAACAGCATCTTATTGGCCCCTGGAATGAGAACATATTGGACAAAAGCTCTGAGAAAACAAGGCTCAAGGAGGAGGAGCCATCTGTTGTGACTGGTTGCAGAGTGAAGGGAAAGCAAAGCGAGAATAGAGGAGCATAAGGACCACTGACAACAAACAGGACAAAAGACAAACTACAGGAGAGAGAAGACAAACATTAAAGACATCCAGTAGTGGCAAAGAAACACCTGAAGACTGAAGAAATGCTTATTGCAATATGGGAAGTCCCCCCAGCAGCCTGAGCTTAACGAAGAAAACAAAGTGATGGTTCATGGTCACCTGATCCAACCCAAACTATTAGCTTTTCCAAAAAGGAAAGTTTGACGATCGATCTTAAAGGTAGAGAGGGTGTCTTCTGAATCTGAACTGGGAGGTGGTTCCACAGGTGAGGGCCTGAGAGCTGAAAGCTTTGCCTCCCATTCTACTGTTAGAAAGTCAGGAATCACAAATAACCCTCCACTCTGAGAGCGAAGTGTACTGTTGGGATATTAAGGTATTATGAGGGCTTTATGATATGATGGGGTGTTGTTATGGATCAAGTGAAGAGTTTTCAGGGAGCTTTACAACCAGATAAGAAATAATTACAAGTCTAGCCTAGAAATAATAATTATGTAGACTAGTTTTTCAACATCACTCTGAGACATGATGTTTCTCTTTACTGCCATCAGACTTTTGTTTAATGTTTGGTTGAAGGACATGTCCTGTCCAAAAATTACTCCCATGTTCCTCAGTTATGCTGGAGGCACACTAAGTATCTGATTAGACATTGTGGTTTTCAGGTTTTTAGGCCCAAGAACAATAACCTCCATTTTGTCTGAATTTAAAAGAACAAAATTACAAGTAATCCAGGCCATTATGTCTTTAACATAGTTCTAGTCTGGCCTAATGGATGTTAAATGGACTGGTTCTTTTATAGCACTAACAGCACTTTAACATGCCCCATTCACCCATTCAAATCATGTTTTTCTACTCCATTCGCAGTCCAATGAACACTTTGCGAAAAACTTGGGTTCATTATCTTGCCTAAGGATACTTGCTACTTCACATGCTAAATGCAGCAACCATCTACATTTTGATATTCAGCCATGATCAATAGAGTTCGGTGTAGGGTTGGGCCATATCATACCGTTCACGGTAATATCAGTATAATGTTGGGCAACGATAAGAAAATGAAATATCGCGATAGAATATGGGTAAAACGCGCATGCGCAGTGCTTTTGTTTTCATACGCACATGGCAGCGACTAAGAATGAGGAGGGCGAAAGCGGATTGTTGAATGAAAAGGATGAACCAGAATTGGTTTGCAAAAATGCTGCAACTTCAGTGGTGTGGAACTGGTTTAGCTTTTGTCCGTCAGAAACACAACAAAAAACTATTTTTGGTAGAGCATGCTAGCGGGCCGTCGTTATTACCGTGTTTTTTGGAAAATACGGCACACTTAAAATCAATTCTTTGATTTTTCTGAAAATTGACATTGTCCCTTATAATCCCGTGTGCCTTATGTATGAATTCTGGTTGTGTTTACTGACCTCGAAACGATTTTATGTGGTACACGGTAGAGATGGCACGATACTACTTTTTTATGTCCGATACCGATATCATAAATTTGGATATCTGCCGATACCGATATGAATCCGATATAATGTGTTTTAATCAACATAACTATTTTTTTAAATATCTTGCTGCATTTTGTATAAGTTCATACTCAAGTTTAAAACAACAACTACACTAAAGCTATTCTGTTATACCTGTATGCAAAAAAAATATTTCATAGTTCAGCAATACTGATCAATCTAATAAACTCAAACCTACACCATCCTCCCTATTCTGGTATTTTAAAGAGTACTTAGCGTAAATATTAAGCAACCTAACTAATAGGGTTCCAACTCCCAGCAACAACAAAAATAAATAAATAAAAAATAGGGAACCACCCCTCACGCTCCACCTCATGATGCTTAATCGACGTAATCAACCTTAATTTGATGCAGTGTGAAAAAAAAATGCACAGAAATCAATTATTTTTCAATATATTAAAATATTAAATAAATTCAACATCTTTCTTCAACAAAATTGCACACTGCACAGATGGTACCTTCCCAAAGGAAAAAGTACTATAGCTTACATATTAGTTAGGTATATATATATATTAGACTTAATAGTTACTATATACAGTAATGGACTTCTATTCATTTTACATCAAATTAAAACTTTGGGTGTCAGATAATTATTTATCAAAAGCTAGACATTTTAAATGAGAATAAGAAAGAAAAATATGTCTTTGTGGCCCCTTTTCCCTGTTAATGCCCTATCGGCCCCCCTGGCTAAACTTTGCTAAATCCGCCCCTGCACAGTTACCAGCGTCAGCTACGTAGAAAAAGATCCTGGTGTAGAAAGTAATATTAAATAAATTCTAACAACAGCTTATCAAGCTGAAACGTGCTGCTGTTGTTCAGCCGCTGATTTCCTCTTTCTGGTGCAAAGTGGGCCAAAAGCAAACAAGAGAGACGTACTCCCGACAGAAAAGCCGATCAGCTGATCGTTAAGCAGTTTCACCATTGAAGTAGCAGCAGGAGAGGCAGTCGCTTGTTAAGCTTAACGCAGGAATGCTTTACAAACATTCAGAGATGGACTTACACACTTGCTTTACTTCTCTCGGGGATAACTTTGTCGGAGATGAAATGCCGGGTTGCTAGCGAAGCTCCACATGCTATCCAGACCACCGACAGGTCCCGCATGCCACAGCCGCTCTATCACGTGATGCATACTGCTCCGACGTGCTAACGTTCTGAGGCGAGTTACAGAGTGTTGCAAGTTTTGTGAGGTGCTTTCGTGATATTTAATGGATCGGATTACATTTTTTATTTTTCTCTGATATCCGATCCAGTAATTTAGGTCAGTATCGGACCGATACCGATACGTAATATCGGATCGGTCCATCTCTAGTACACAGCGCTCGAAAATCTGTCAAATGTTTTAGTACGACTTTGCTAAGGCACGAAGCCGCACCGCTTGATGGATTGTCTGAGCATTAGGATATCGTAGGCAGGAGCCTCGCGGAGTGGTACGTACTGTGCTTCAACATAATATTACCGTACTGTGTGTGTGTATAACCTCTTTTTAAGTTTTGTGGATATTATACATGGTTATGCTGAGGATATGTCGGCCAATTTCCACTGGAAATGCCTTTTGGTTAAACTGTCAGCAAGGAATTTGCATTTGCACTGCAAATTTTTTATAAAACTTTAATGCACATATAAAACAGCTGTTTGTTTAAGTGAAAATACATTGATTTTTTTTCACTAATAAAGTTGTGGAGTTGTAAAGTATTTTGTCTAGTGTCAATTATATCGTCAGTTACATCGTTATCACAATTTTTCAAATGTATATCGTGATAAATATTTTTGGTCATATCGCCCTGCTCTAGTTGGGTGTCATCTGCAATGGCGTGAAAATGTGTGCAGTGTTTTCTTATAGTATTTCTGACGCAAAGCATGTATAATTGCAGTTAAAAGTATGGGTCCGAGCATGGAACCCTGTGGAACACCATGACTTGCTTTAATGTGTGACAAAAACTCTTTGGAAATAATCTGCTGAATATCTAATAAGTGCGCATGCGCCAACCAGCGTGCAGCCTGTTACAGTCGCTCCTGCTTTTCTCTTAGTTTAGCTCTTTTTTCTTACGTATTCTTTTTTTTTTTTCTGACTTGTATTTTCCTCCGTTTTCTATCTCTTACTCAATCACGTGGATTGAGAGAGTTTTTGTTCTTCTGGTGGCCGTGGAACTGTTACTTTTATCAAGGAACGGGACCGCGGCACATCTCCTACACGCACGGACTGTTTACTCCAGAGATCAGCTGATCACCCTGATGCCGGCCGGCTCGCTGGCCAGGCCCGCAGAAGTACCAGCTGAAATTTGGAGGAAAACACATCGGGGATGCAGAGGTCAAGGACAGAAGAGAAGAAAAAAGGTGACGGTGAGACAGCGGAGGCTCGAAGCGAGGAGGAGGTTTAAACCGTGTCTGCCGTCTATCGTGATGGGAAATGTGCGATCGTTGGCAATTAAAATCGACGAGCTCTCAGCACTGGTACGGAGTCAGAGGGAATACCGAGAGTGTAGCCTGATGTGTTTCACCGAATCATGGCTGCACCAGGACATTCCCGATGAGAATGCTTCCGTGGAAGGCTTCCACACTGTTCGGGCGGACAGGGACAGCATCGCTAGCGGTAAGCGTAAAGGAGGTGGGCTTGCTGTTTTAGTTAACAACCGGTGGTGTAACCCTGCCAACATAACAATCAAAGAAAGGATTTGTTGCCCGGACACTGAACTGTGTGCTGTTGGACTCAGGCCGTATTATTTACCCAGGGAATTCTCTCACGTCATCTTGGTGGCTGTCTATGTTCCTCCCTCTGCTAACCCCACAGCTGCATGTGACACTATCCACTCTGCCATAGCTCGGCTACAGACTCAGCACCCGAGTGCCTTTATTGTGATCTCGGGTGACTTCAACCATGTATCACTGGACAATACACTACCAACATTCAAACAATATGTGGACTGTCCCACCAGGGGAGAGAAAACTTTAGACTTACTGTATGCTAACGTCAAGGATGCATACAGCTCCTCCTCCCTCCCCCCACTTGGTAGGTCAGATCATAACCTGATTCACCTCACCCCCCGCTATGTGCCAATTGTGAGGAGGGAACCTGTGACCACCAGGACTGTTAGGAGGTGGTCAGAGGAGGCAATAGCGGAACTACAGGGCTGTTTCGAGGTGACCAACTGGGAAACACTCTGTGAGCCTCACGCCGAGGACATCAATGGGCTTACTGAGTGTATCACAGGCTACATAACTTTCTGCACAGACTCCATTGTTCCAGCTCAGACTGTTCATTGTTACCCAAATAACAAGCCGTGGGTGACTAAGGACATCAAAGCCCTCCTCAACAACAAGAAGAGGGCTTTCAGAGGGGGCAACAAAGAGGAGGTGAGGAAGATCCAGGTGTTACTAAAGGACAAGATCAGAGAGGCTAAGGACAATTACAGGAGGAAGCTGGAGTGGAAACTCCAGCAGAACAGCATGAGAGAGGTGTGGAGGGGCATGAAGACCATCACTGGATTCAGGCCAACCAACAGCAGGGGAGCTGAGGGAGGTGAGAATAGAGCCGACGAGTTGAATCTGTTTTTCAATAGATTCGACACCACAGTGTCTGCTCCCACCCCCACAACCTCACCTGCAGTCAGCCTGGAATCCAGAGCCACACCACTGTGCCAGCCTCTCTCTTCACATGTTGCCTCCTGTGAGATTCCTGACACCCCTCCCCCACCCATCACCTTCACTCAATACCAGGTTGAGATGCAAATGAGGAGACTTCACTCAGGCAAGTCTGCTGGACCAGACGGAGTGAGTCCCCTTGTCCTCAAGACCTGTGCCCCCCAGCTGTGTGGAGTCTTTCATAAACTGTTTATGCTGAGTCTGAGTCTGCAGAGGGTCCCGGTGATGTGGAAGACATCATGCCTCGTCCCTGTACCAAAGACGCCTCGTCCCAGTGGCCCCCAGGATTACAGGCCCGTGGCACTGACCTCCCACATCATGAAGACCCTGGAAAGGCTCATCCTGGACCAGCTGCGACCCATAGTAAGACCACATCTGGATCCCCTTCAGTTCGCTTATCAGCCTCGTCTCGGAACAGAGGACGCCATCATCTACCTGCTCAATCGTGTCTACACCCATCTGGACCAGCCGGCGAGCACTGTGAGGGTCATGTTTTTTGACTTTTCCAGTGCTTTCAACACCATCAGGCCGACCCTCCTGGGTGATAAGTTAGCAGCGATGCAGGTGGATGCTTCTCTGGTGTCCTGGATTGTTGATTACCTGACAGGAAGACCACAATATGTACGTCTCCCACAGTGTGTGTCTGACAAGGTGATTAGCAACACAGGGGCACCACAGGGGACTGTCCTCTCCCCCTTCCTCTTCACCCTCTACACCACAGACTTCAGCCACTGCACAGAGACCTGCCATCTTCAGAAGTTTTCTGATGACTCTGCGGTGGTTGGATGCATCAGCAGGGATGATGAGACAGAGTACCGGGCTGTGGTCGACTCCTTTGTCACGTGGTGTGAGCAGAATCATCTGCAGCTCAACGTGGCAAAGACCAAGGAACTGATCGTGGACTTCAGGAAGACCAGGAAACACTTGACCCCTGTTTCAATCCAGGGGGTCAGTGTTGACATTGTGGAGGACTATAAATACCTTGGAGTACACATTGACAATAAACTGGACTGGGCTAAAAACACCACAGCACTTTACAGGAAGGGCCAGAGTCGTCTCTATTTTTTGAGGCGACTGAGGTCCTTCAACATCTGCCAGAAAATGCTGAGGATTTTCTATGAGTCTGTTGTGGCCAGTGCGATCCTCTATGCTGTTGCATGCTGGGGGAGCAGGCTGAGGGTCGCAGATGCCAACAGACTCAATAAACTGATCCGTAAGGCCAGCAATGTTGTGGGGATGGAGCTGGACTCCCTCAAGGTGGTGTCGGAGAGGCGGATGCTGTCCAAGATAAAGACAATGTTGGATAACACCTCCCACCCACTCCATGACATGTTGGTCAGTCACAGGAGCACGTTCAGTGAGAGACTGAGATTACCGAAAAGCACCACTGAACGACACAGGAAATCATTCCTGCCTGTGGCCATCTCCCTGTACAACGCATCCACTTAACACACTGTTTGCTGCTACAACTACACATGTTTCTTTTCCAACTATTTATTTATAAGTGACTTATGTATGTATGTATGTATATATATGTATATATTGTACTATTCTTAGTTAGCGTATTGTCTGTCTTGTCTTAATGTTGGTTTAAAATGGAGCACTGTAACAAAAAATAATTTCCCCCAGGGATCAATAAAGTATTCTGATTCTGATTCTGATTCTGATCTAGTGCAGCTCCTTTAATCCTTTTGATATGGCCTTCCTTTTAATTTAAAAAATAATAAAGATCATAAAACGTTATCAAAACATGTATGTTACAATTATCAACAAAACATATAGTACTATTAAAATACTACATTATTTTCAGAATGAATATTGCAAGATAACTGAGGAATGAATTTCATCCAGCTCCTCTTTCTCCTCTTTCCTTTCCCTTCCCTGTCTAATCATTTTCACACAGCAACTAAACTTTAGTCAAACTGTTGTACAGACACTTCCCACTGTGTGAACGCTTGGTTAAGGGGTGAAAAACAGGATGTGATGTAACATCCTGAGGACATTATTAGCGTTGGAGGAGGTGGAGGTCATATCAGAGTCAGCAGCAGACTATATGAATAAGATATCGTCCCACGATCACAGAGAATTAAACTATGAAGATACCTGGTGTTTAATTACATGAACGCTGATGTGCTACATTTGGTGTGCGGTGGAAAACACTAATGGAAAGCAGCCATTTTAACTGTTAACCTCTGTAAATGCAAAATATCCCCTGTGAGTGTCATGATTCGGCCGTGTGGCAGGCAGGATGAGGACCCAAATTGCAAACTCACAGACACGGGGGATAAACTCAAAATGCAGCTTTATTGCTGACAGGTGATAAACAATAACGATGATACAAAAGCAATGCAAAACTACACTAAACTGGGAAAAGCTAAAGTAACATATACCGGAAGACACGGGGAGAACCACACACGGCATGAGGGAGAACGCGACGCCGAACAGAGGGAGACTCAGACAGAAATACACAGAGGGTAAACGAGGAAAGTGGGCACACACGGGGAACACAGGTGATACTGATAATCATAACGAGACAGGGCGGGGTGAACTGAACATGACATGTACAGGCACAGAGGTTCAGACAGGAGGAGAGAGAGCACGGGGAAAACACAGACATAACGGGCTGGGGAAACATGAAACAACCACAAAGGGAGACGAGGGCTCATAAATACATAGAGGGCACACAGGGTGGAGAGAGAGCACGGGGAGAACTTAGACATAATGGGCAGGGGAAACATGGAATAAAACATAAGGAGAGACGAGGGCTCACAGATACACAGAGGGGCACACGGGGTAAAAGCCATGAAGGGAAAACACTTAGGGAACAACACAACAGGGCAACTCAGAAAACATGGCCTAAATAAGGAACGAAATACAAACATACAAGGAACTAAGAATACTGGGCCCACATGGCCCAGGACCATGACAGTGAGAGATGTCTGTAGGAGGCTGTTAGATTCATGCCAATATCTCTGTCATAATAGAGACCATTTTTCAATCCATATTTTAATATGATTTTAAGGTCTGGACATCTCTTCATTTAAACTTTATTTAAAAGTTAAAGTGGGTCCATGATTGTGTGTCCCAACAAAGCAAAAGTGTGCAAAGCTGACCCAGTAACTGTGTCAGAGGAAACTGAGCACAACAAGTAGAAGCAATGTGAGGATAGACAGACAACAAAAAGGCACATAGAAGGTAATAAATAGAAATAATGCAACAGACATGGGTTTCATTCAGAAACAATGTGAAATGAAGGATTTAGACTGGAGACAGGTTGCAAAGTCACTTGCAGATGTGCAGCAACTCTAGCCAGTCTAAAGCAGCTTGAGTAGCACAGTCTATATGGTAACAGCTGATCACTGGCTCATGCAGACTGGTTTAGGTTCAGCTGAGTTTGATTACATGGCCTGTCTGAATAAGCACACTATTCATTGTTATCTTTCACTACTGAAAGGGTTCTCATTCTGGAGTGTTAGTATTTTGTGAACTTAACACGAGGTGTATTTTGGCATCTGTGCCTTGATGTGCTGCCTGTTGAAGTACAGTGGGGCAAAAAAGTATTTAGTCAGCCACCGATTGTGCAAGTTCCCCCACTTAAAATGATGACAGAGGTCAGTAATTTGCACCAGAGGTACACTTCAACTGTGAGAGACAGAATGTGAAAAAAAAATCCATGAATTCACATGGTAGGATTTGTAAAGAATTTATTCGTAAATTAGGGTGGAAAATAAGTATTTGGTCACCTCAAACAAGGAAAATCTCTGGCTCTCACAGACCTGTAACGTCTTCTGTAAGAAGCTTTTCTGTCCCCCACTCGTTACCTGTATGAATGGCACCTGTTTGAACTCATCATCTGTATAAAAGACACCTGTCCACAGCCTCAAACAGTCAGACTCCAAACTCCGCCATGGCCAAGACCAAAGAGCTTTCGAAGGACACCAGGAAAAGTATTGTAGACCTGCACCAGACTGGGAAGAGTGAATCTACAATAGGCAAGCAGCTTGGTGTGAAAAAATCAACTGTGGGAGCAATCATCAGAAAATGGAAGACATACAAGACCACTGATAGTCTCCCTCGATCTGGGGCTCATCCCGTGGGGTCAAAATGATCATGAGAACGGTGAGCAAAGATCCCAGAACCACACGGGGGGACCTGGTGAATGACCTGCAGAGAGCTGGGACCAAAGTAACAAAGGTCACCATCAGTAACACACTACAACGGCAGGGAATCAAATCCCGCAGTGCCAGACGTGTTCCGCTGCTGAAGCCAGTGCATGTCCAGGCCCGTCTGAAGTTTGCCAGAGAGCACATGGATGATACAGCAGAGGATTGGGAGAATGTCATGTGGTCAGATGAAACCAAAGTAGAACTTTTTGGTATAAACTCAACTCGTCGTGTTTGGAGGAATGAAGAATACTAAGTTGCATCCCAAGAACACCATACCTACTGTGAAGCATGGGGGTGGAAACATCATGCTATGGGGCTGTTTTTCTGCCAAGGGGACAGGACGACTGATCCGTGTTAAGGACAGAATGAATGGGGCCATGTATCGTGAGATTTTGAGCCAAAACCTCCTTCCATCAGTGAGAACTTTGAAGATGAAATGAGGCTGGGTCTTCCAACATGACAATGATCCAAAACACACCGCCCGGGCAACAAAGGAGTGGCTCCGTAAGAAGCATTTGAAAGTCCTGGAGTGGCCTAGCCAGTCTCCAGACCTCGACCCCATAGAAAATCTGTGGCGGGAGTTGAAAGTCCGTGTTGCTCGGCGACAGCCCCAAAACATCACTGCTCTCGAGAAGATCTGCATGGAGGAATGGGCCAAAATACCAGCTACTGTGTGTGCAAACCTGGTAAAGACCTATAGTAAACGTTTGACCTCTGTTATTGCCAACAAAGGTTATGTTACAAAGTATTGAGTTGTATTTTTGTTATTGACCAAATACTTATTTTCCACCCTAATTTACGAATAAATTCTTTACAAATCCTACCATGTGGATTCATGGATTTTTTTTTCACATTCTGTCTCTCACAGTTGAAGTGTACCTCTGGTGCAAATTACTGACCTCTGTCATCATTTTAGGTGGGGGAACTTGCACAATCGGTGGCTGACTAAATACTTTTTTGCCCCACTGTACTTGTTGCAAAGAGATAACAGTTCTTTGAATCTGTATTAGTTTCTTCTGTGAGTATGCTAGGGTTCTGCTTGGGTTCAAGTGACATTAATAAAATCATCAGCTGCCGATCCAAGGCACACGTACCTGTCTGCTAGTTTTTTGGAACCGCATAGATTCATCTATGGGGCATTACACATACACAGCACCAACTGAGCATGCACTCTCCACATATGTGGACATCCCAAAATGTGATGTCCACATATGTGGACAGCAGGTCCTAGGAGGTTAAAGAACTAAAATGGCACGATAACTTGTCCATTCTGTTGTGTTTGGCGTGTGGAATTTCTAAGACAATTTTTGCAACCATATAATCCATGCTTAATGGTCATCTGGAACCTATTGTTTGTGCATATTTTTGTTGTGCAAATGGTTTAGCTTTTTGCCAGTCACTGCTTCATTTCATTTTTATTTGTTTGTGCTTTTAACAAAAAACTACTTGGTTAGATTTAGGTCAGGTTTAGACACTGAGAATAACTTGGTCAGGTTTAGATACTGAGAACCGCCTAATTAAGTTTAGGCACAAAGAACTACTTGGTTGGTTTGACATGAAGATTGTGGTTTGGGTTAAAACAGTCCCCCATCCATGATGACTTGGGAGTGGCAGAGCTGTCTCAGTGATTTACCAGCAGCTTTGAATGGCATTATTAAATCCAGCGGGTGTGACAAGGCTCTAAAGTTTTGCCTATATCTGCTCTGTGATTAGTGCAGCAGTCATAATCACCATTCTTTCTGTTTCAGCCACATGCCTCTGAGTCCGGCTGCTGACACCAAACATGATCGCCCGCGGCAACAGGCGGTTACAAACGGCAACCCGGCAGGCTCTGTTGTTGCCAGGGACGACGAGGGAGAGGACACGCCCACTGGGAACAGCATCGTCGTCCGCATCGGCATCCCGGACCTGCAGCAGACGGTAACACACACGCACACACACAGGCGTACTGTGTGTCGATGTACAGTTTGTATATAAACATAAGGCACAGCACAAACCTGTCTGTCTGTCTGTCCGGCTGTCTCTTTCTCTGTCTGTCCGCCTGTTTCTCTGTCTCTGGCTCTCTCAGAAGTGTTTGCGGTTGGACCCAGAGTTACCAGTTTGGACCAGTAAGCAGAGGGTTCTGGTGACGTTGACTCAGTCTCTGTCGGATGTTTTGAACTATGGTCTCTTCCAGCCGGCGTTCAACGGCCGAGCCGGAAAGTTTCTGGACGAGGAGCGGCTGCTGAAGGAGTATCCTCTCCCGCCCATCACACCCATCCCGTACCTGGAGGTAAACTTTACCTCAGTGTTTCTACAACACTGAAACATACTAAAACGTACAGCACTGCTATAACTTATAGAACATTATATTAGGACTGAAGTGTTGTAATATTTAGAGAAAACCCTGTAATATTTTTCTAGATTAAAGTTCAGTTAATCAAAAACCCATGTAGTTTCAATTTTCACATTTAAGTGAAGATATACATAACAAACAGATATTTGAACCTGTGGATTAGAATATCAACAACACCTCTTTAGAGCAACTTTCTTCCAGCAGGCTGTTTTCTCTTGTTTAATCTGCATGCAGACCTGGCTGGGAAGTTTTCTCCCTTTGTTGTTTTTTAGTAAAATTAACTCTTAATGATACAGACAAACCTGTGCACAAGTATAAATGCAAACATCTGCATCATACTAATGCAGTCAGAGTATCCCCCAGTCTCTTTTGAAAAGTAGAATGCAACTAACTATCAATACCATAGATAGTATAAAACAAGGGATGTCAAACTCGTTTGTTTTTTTTTTGTCATGGGCCACATACAGCCTACTTTAACCTTAACTGGGCCAGACCAGTGAAACTCCCCTTTCTGTCAGTATTATTTACACATTTAAGCCTTGAGATATCTTAGTATAAGAAGAAGTGCAATTTCAACAATGCGTTTCAGTTTTTTCTGCATGAAAAAGAAATGCTGCTGTAGTAAACGACTACTGCAACTCTTAAATTGTAAGGAAAAAATAAACAATTTCAATAGTAGATAGTGAAAAAAAACAGGAACCTTTCTGTCATTTAATTTTTTCTGTATTAGACCTTAGAGGAAGTCTTTACTACTAAAGATAAACTAAAATACAGTTAAAATTAGCCCCAGGGCCTAATGTTTGAAACCTCTGGTATAAAATATGGATGTAGCTTACATACATTTCCCTGAAGCACCTTAAACCTGCTTTCTTTCTTATGGGCAGTAGAGGGCGACTTTTGTGGTTCCAAATAACTTGCAGTGGTAGACGTGTTTGTGAAAACAGATTTCCGTATGGAGCTCTGTAAACACTTTCTTGATCAGTTTATTATGGTCATTAAGTTATGGTCACAATAAAAATCAATAACGGGGATTATTTACAAGATGCTCATTAGCTAATCATGAGTCATTCACAATTGGCCAATGAGCATGTGATATCACAGTAAGCCCCACCCCTTTCAAAATAGACTTCTTGCTGTGGTTCCAGCAATTTTTCCCACATAAACATGCTGCTAATACACCAGAGGGCGCTACTGAAAGAGGTTAATGTCAGATATTTTTAACAGGGAATGACACTTATTAGTGTGAATGCTTGAAAAGCATTCACAGTATTGTTGTTGTAATCTTTATTATTATTATTATTATTAGTGTGAATGCTTGAAAAGCATTCACAGTATTGTTCTTCTAATCTTTATTAGTGTGAATGCTTGAAAAGCATTCACAGTATTGTTATTCGAATCTTTATTATTAGTGTGAATGCTTGAAAAGCATTCACAGTATTGTTCTTCTAATCTTTATTATTAGTGTGAATGCTTGAAAAGCATTCACAGTATTGTTCTTCTAATCTTTATTATTATTTTTTCCTATTCCGTACGTTTTTCGCCGACTATCTCCTTCAAAACCGTTCAACTTAGAAAAACCATTCAAACACCATTAGATTCCTCTTCTTTTGGAATGGTGTGCTTCTATTTTTCTCATTTTTAACATTTATATTTTTAATTTTATTTAACTTTTTTCAACAAAAATTTCCCATGTATTTCAATGGGGAGACCCTTCAAATTCTCATTCAATTTACTCATTTTTAAACTCTTACTACTTCCACATACGTTGACATAGAGCCACCATTCAAACTTTAAAACGAAGACAAGACATTCAACTATTCACCTTGTATTTATCTTTTCAATATCTATTATACTTTTTCTTTAGTTCCAGTTTAAGTTTCATGATGTTTTTTCACCTGTTTCAGAGTTTATAATGGGTGTGTATGGGACGGAATGTTGGGGCTAGAGTGAGGCAGCTCAACTGCTAGAGTGAGAGGAGCAAAAAAATTAATCTTAAAATCTTTTTTAAAACTGCTGCTGTGTCCGCAGCGTTTGCTCTACAGGTATGATTTTACCCTCAAAACGTAGCCATCGCTGTCCTCTTTCATCCAATGTGTTTACTATTGTCCTAGGTGTTATGGTTCTTTCGTAAATGTCACCAATGCACAGCCTCCTCCCTCCAACTCTTCCATAGACTAATGTTAAAATGGCTCAGAAGGTTCGTTTGAAAATCAGAAGAGCATGGTGTCTTTCCACTGTCACCACGTCCATATAATAAGCTCCACAGGCATGAAAACTGAGAATTAGGTAGACTAGACATTGCTGTCGCTCACGGTGAAAGAATTTTGTCAATACGACTTTTACTTTTCATTTGGGAACGATTTGTTTCGGCCTGACTTTTCTGTTCATTTTAAGCAGCAAAAGTGAGGTGCATGTCTGTGTACGTGTGTATGGAGCCATTGGGTGCGGTCACTATAGCAACCAGGCTCACACCTGCCTGCTTAACGAGCTCTGCCTGCCACTGTACCAAGATTCATCTTAAGCACTTCTCTTTCAACTGCTGCTGTGTCCACAGTGTCACAGCCATCATTTTACCCTCAAATTGTCGCCATTATTGTTCTCTTTCCAACACCGTATCTTTCAAAGCTCAGGCATTTAAACTTTTTAAACTGTGTGGATCAAAGTGGAGGGATCACATTTGAGTCATTCAGTGATTCAAAGAATATGACCTTTTGATATTCATTCAGATGTTTTCTGACTCTAAATGTTCTTTTCTCATTTCTTAGGGTTTTCTAATTTACATTTAAAACATTTTCAGCTTTTTTCCAACTCCTTCTTCTGTGTAACCTTCAGCTTTTAGCAGTTCAGCACCTTTGTTTTCAGGTTAAATTCGTTTTTTTTTTTTTCGTTTTTTTTTAATCTCATTCAATATTTTTAACTCAAAATTCAGCAATTAATTCATTTCAGTGCATACATTCAGATTCAAGCATTCACACTGCAGTTTCTTCAGAAAATGCACTTTCTAGTTATTATTATATTTTATTTTTCCGTACGTTTTTTGTAAGCCTACTCCTTCAAAACCGTTCAACTTAGAAAAACCATTCAAACACCGTTAGATTCCTATTATTTTGGACATGACTGCTTCTATTTTTCATATTTTTAACATTTATATTTTTAATTTTATTCAACTTTATTCAACAAAAATTTATAATGTATTTCAATGGGGAGACCCTTCAAATCCTCATTCAACTTACTCATTTTTAAACTCTTACTACTTCCACATACATTGACATAGAGCCACCATTCAAACTTTAAAACGAAGACAAGACATTCAACTATTCAACTTGTATTTATCTTTTCAATATCTATTATACTTTTTCTTCAGTTCCAGTTTAAGTTTCATGATGTTTTTTCACCCGTTTCAGAGTTTATAATGGGTGTGTATGGGACGGAATGTTGGGGCTAGAGTGAGGCAGCTCAACTGCTAGAGTGAGAGGAGCAAAAAAATTAATCTTAAAATCTTTTTTAAAACTGCTGCTGTGTCCGCAGCGTTTGCTCTACAGGTATGATTTTACCCTCAAAACGTAGCCATCGCTGTCCTCTTTCATCCAATGTGTTTACTATTGTACTAGGTGTTATGGTTCTTTCATAAATGTCACCAATGCACAGCCTCCTCCCTCCAACTCTTCCATAGACTCTAATGTTAAAATGGCTCAGAAGGTTCGTTTGAAAATCAGAAGAGCATGGTGTCTTTCCACTGTCACCACGTCCATATAATAAGCTCCACAGGCATGAAAACTGAGAATTAGGTAGACTAGACATTGCTGTCGCTCACGGTGAAAGAATTTTGTCAATACGACTTTTACTTTTCATTTGGGAGCGATTTGTTTCAGCCTGACTTTTCTGTTCATTTTAAGCAGCAAAAGTGAGGCGCATGTCTGTGTACGTGTGTATGGAGCCATTGGGTGCGGTCACTATAGCAACCAGGCTCACACCTGCCTGCTTAACGAGCTCTCTCTCTCACTCTGCCAAGATTCATCTTAAACACTTCTCTTTCAACTGCTGCTGTGTCCACAGTGTTAAAGCCATCATTTTACCCTCAAAACGTCGCCATCGTTGTTCTTTTTCCAACATCTTGTCTTTCAAAGCTCAGAGATGTAAACTTTTTAAACTGTGTGGGTCCAAGTGGAGGGATCACATTTTAGTCATTCAGTGATTCAAAGAATATGACCTTTTAATATTTTTTCAGATGTTTTCTGACTCTAAATGTTCTTTTCTCATTTCTTAGGTTTTTCTAATTTACAATTAAAACATTTTCAGCTTTTTTCCAACTTCTTCTTCTGTGTAACCTTCAGCTTTTAGCAGTTCAGCACTTTTGTTTTCAGGTTAAATTCGGGTTTTTTTTTTTTTATCTCATTCAAGATTTTTAACTTAAATTCAGTAATTAATTCATTTCAGTGCATACATTCAGATTCAAGCATTCACACTGCAGTTTCTTCAGAAAATGCACTTTCTAGTTATTATTATATATTCCGTACGTTTTTTGGCATCTAACTCCTTCAAAACCGTTCAACTTAGAAAACCCATTCAAACACCGTTAGATTCCTATTCTTTTGGACAACACTGCTTCTATTTTTCATATTTTTAACATTTATATTTTTAATTTTATTCAACTTTATTCAACAAAAATTTATAATGTATTTCAATGGGGAGACCCTTCAAATCCTCATTCAACTTACTCATTTTTAAACTCTTACTACTTCCACATACATTGACATAGAGCCACCATTCAAACTTTAAAACGAAGACAAGACATTCAACTATTCAACTTGTATTTATCTTTTCAATATCTTTTATACTTTTTCTTCAGTTCCAGTTTAAGTTTCATGATGTTTTTTCACCCGTTTCAGAGTTTATAATGGGTGTGTATGGGACGGAATGTTGGGGCTAGAGTGAGGCAGCTTAACTGCTAGAGTGAGAGGAGCAAAAAAATTAATCTTAAAATCTTTTTTAAAACTGCTGCTGTGTCCGCAGCGTTTGCTCTACAGGTATGATTTTACCCTCAAAACGTAGCCATGGCTGTCCTCTTTCATCCAATGTGTTTACTATTGTACTAGGTGTTATGGTTCTTTCATAAATGTCACCAATGCACAGCCTCCTCCCTCCAACTCTTCCATAGACTCTAATGTTAAAATGGCTCAGAAGGTTCGTTTGAAAATCAGAAGAGCATGGTGTCTTTCCACTGTCACCACGTCCATATAATAAGCTCCACAGGCATGAAAACTGAGAATTAGGTAGACTAGACATTGCTGTCGCTCACGGTGAAAGAATTTTGTCAATACGACTTTTACTTTTCATTTGGGAGCGATTTGTTTCGGCCTGACTTTTCTGTTCATTTTAAGCAGCAAAAGTGAGGCGCATGTCTGTGTACGTGTGTATGGAGCCATTGGGTGCGGTCACTATAGCAACCAGGCTCACACCTGCCTGCTTAACGAGCTCTGCCTGCCACTGTGCCAAGATTCATCTTAAGCACTTCTCTTTCAACTGCTGCTGTGTCCACAGTGTTACAGCCATCATTTTACCCTCAAATTGTCGCCATTATTGTTCTCTTTCCAACACCGTATCTTTCAAAGCTCAGGCATTTAAACTTTTTAAACTGTGTGGATCAAAGTGGAGGGATCACATTTGAGTCATTCAGTGATTCAAAGAATATGACCTTTTAATATTCTTTCAGATGTTTTCTGACTCTAAATGTTCTTTTCTCATTTCTTAGGTTTTTCTAATTTACAATTAAAACATTTTCAGCTTTTTTCCAACTTCTTCTTCTGTGTAACCTTCAGCTTTTAGCAGTTCAGCACTTTTGTTTTCAGGTTAAATTCGGTTTTTTGTTTTTTTTTAATCTCATTCAATATTTTTAACTCAAAATTCAGTAATTAATTCATTTCAGTCCATACATTCAGATTCAAGCATTCACACTGCAGTTTCTTCAGAAAATGCACTTTCTAGTTATTAGTGTGAATGCTTGAAAAGCATTCACAGTATTGTTCTTCTAATCTTTATTAGTGTGAATGCTTGAAAAGCATTCACAGTATTGTTCTTCTAATCTTTATTATTATTATATTTTATCTATTCCGTACGTTTTTTGTACTCCTACTCCTTCAAAACCGTTCAACTTAGAAAAACCATTCAAACACCGTTAGATTCCTATTCTTTTGGACATGACTGCTTCTACTTTTCATATTTTTAACATTTATATTTTTAATTTTATTCAACTTTATTCAACAAAAATTTATAATGTATTTCAATGGGGAGACCCTTCAAATCCTCATTCAACTTACTCATTTTTAAACTCTTACTACTTCCACATACATTGACATAGAGCCACCATTCAAACTTTAAAACGAAGACAAGACATTCAACTATTCAACTTGTATTTATCTTTTCAATATCTATTATACTTTTTCTTCAGTTCCAGTTTAAGTTTCATGATGTTTTTTCACCCGTTTCAGAGTTTATAATGGGTGTGTATGGGACGGAATGTTGGGGCTAGAGTGAGAGAGCTCAACTGCTAGAGTGAGAGGAGCAAAAAAATTAATCTTAAAATATTTTTTAAAACTGCTGCTGTGTCCACAGCGTTTGCTCTACAGGTATGATTTTACCCTCAAAACGTAGCCATCGCTGTCCTCTTTCATCCAATGTGTTTACTATTGTCCTAGGTGTTATGGTTCTTTCATAAATGTCACCAATGCACAGCCTCCTCCCTCCAACTCTTCCATAGACTCTAATGTTAAAATGGCTCAGAAGGTTCTTTTGAAAATCAGAAGAGCATGGTGTCTTTCCACTGTCACCACGTCCATATAATAAACTCCACAGGCATGAAAACTGAGAATTCAGTAGACTAGACATTGCTGTCGCTCACGGTGAAAGAATTTCGTCAATACGACTTGTACTTTTCATATGGGAACGATTTGTTTCGGCCTGACTTTTCTGTTCATTTTAAGCAGCAAAAGTGAGGTGCATGTCTGTGTCCGTGTGTATGGAGCCATTGGGTGCGGTCACTATAGCAACCAGGCTCACACCTGCCTGCTTAACGAGCTCTCTCTCTCACTCTGCCAAGATTCATCTTAAACACTTCTCTTTCAACTGCTGCTGTGTCCACAGTGTTAAAGCCATCATTTTACCCTCAAAACGTCGCCATCGTTGTTCTCTTTCCAACATCTTGTCTTTCAAAGCTCAGAGATGTAAACTTTTTAAACTGTGTGGATCCAAGTGGAGGGATCACATTTTAGTCATTCAGTGATTCAAAGAATATGACCTTTTAATATTCTTTCAGATGTTTTCTGACTCTAAATGTTCTTTTCTCATTTCTTAGGTTTTTCTAATTTACAATTAAAACATTTTCAGCTTTTTTCCAACTTCTTCTTCTGTGTAACCTTCAGCTTTTAGCAGTTCAGCACCTTTGTTTTCAGGTTAAATTCGTTTTTTTGTTGTTGTTTTTTTTAAATCTCATTCAATATTTTTAACTCAAAATTCAGCAATTAATTCATTTCAGTCCATACATTCAGATTCAAGCATTCACACTGCAGTTTCTTCAGAAAATGCACTTTCTAGTTATTATATTTTATCTATTCCGTACGTTTTTTGAAAGCCTACTCCTTCAAAACCGTTCAACTTAGAAAAACCATTCAAACACCATTAGATTCCTATTATTTTGGACATGATTGCTTGTATTTTTCTCATTTTTAACATTTATATTTTTAATTTTATTCAACTTTATTCAACAAAAATTTCCCATGTATTTCAATGGGGAGACCCTTCAAATTCTCATTCAACTTACTCATTTTTAAACTCTTACTACTTCCACATACATTGACATAGAGCCACCATTCAAACTTTAAAACGAAGACAAGACATTCAACTATTCAACTTGTATTTATCTTTTCAATATCTATTATACTTTTTCTTCAGTTCCAGTTTAAGTTTCATGATGTTTTTTCACCCGTTTCAGAGTTTATAATGGGTGTGTATGGGACGGAATGTTGGGGCTAGAGTGAGGCAGCTCAACTGCTAGAGTGAGAGGAGCAAAAAAATTAATCTTAAAATCTTTTTTAAAACTGCTGCTGTGTCCGCAGCGTTTGCTCTACAGGTATGATTTTACCCTCAAAACGTAGCCATGGCTGTCCTCTTTCATCCAATGTGTTTACTATTGTACTAGGTGTTATGGTTCTTTCATACATGTCACCAATGCACAGCCTCCTCCCTCCAACTCTTCCATAGACTCTAATGTTAAAATGGCTCAGAAGGTTCGTTTGAAAATCAGAAGAGCATGGTGTCTTTCCACTGTCACCACGTCCATATAATAAGCTCCACAGGCATGAAAACTGAGAATTTGGTAGACTAGACATTGCTGTCGCTCACAGTGAAAGAATTTTGTCAATACGACTTTTACTTTTCATTTGGGAACGATTTGTTTCGGCCTGACTTTTCTGTTCATTTTAAGCAGCAAAAGTGAGGTGCATGTCTGTGTACGTGTGTATGGAGCCATTGGGTGCGGTCACTATAGCAACCAGGCTCACACCTGCCTGCTTAACGAGCTCTCTCTGCCACTCTGCCAAAATTCATCTTAAACACTTCTCTTTCAACTGCTGCTGTGTCCACAGTGTTAAAGCCATCATTTTACCCTCAAAACGTCGCCATCGTTGTTCTTTTTCCAACATCTTGTCTTTCAAAGCTCAGAGATGTAAACTTTTTAAACTGTGTGGGTCCAAGTGGAGGGATCACATTTTAGTCATTCAGTGATTCAAAGAATATGACCTTTTAATATTCTTTCAGATGTTTTCTGACTCTAAATGTTCTTTTCTCATTTCTTAGGTTTTTCTAATTTACAATTAAAACATTTTCAGCTTTTTTCCAACTTCTTCTTCTGTGTAACCTTCAGCTTTTAGCAGTTCAGCACTTTTGTTTTTAGGTTAAATTCGGGTTTTTTTTTTATCTCATTCAAGATTTTTAACTTAAATTCAGTAACTAATTCATTTCAGTGCATACATTCAGATTCAAGCATTCACACTGCAGTTTCTTCAGAAAATGCACTTTCTAGTTATTATATTTTATCTATTCCGTACGTTTTTTGTACTCCTACTCCTTCAAAACCGTTCAACTTAGAAAAACCATTCAAACACCATTAGATTCCTATTCTTTTGGACATGACTGCTTCTACTTTTCTCATTTTTAACATTTATATTTTTAATTTTATTCAACTTTATTCAACAAAAATTTCCCATGTATTTCAATGGGGAGACCCTTCAAATTCTCATTCAACTTACTCATTTTTAAACTCCTACTACTTCCACATACATTGACATAGAGCCACCATTCAAACTTTAAAACGAAGACAAGACATTCAACTATTCAACTTGTATTTATCTTTTCAATATCTATTATACTTTTTCTTCAGTTCCAGTTTAAGTTTCATGATGTTTTTTCACCCGTTTCAGAGTTTATAATGGGTGTGTATGGGACGGAATGTTGGGGCTAGAGTGAGGCAGCTCAACTGCTAGAGTGAGAGGAGCAAAAAAATTAATCTTAAAATCTTTTTTAAAACTGCTGCTGTGTCCGCAGCGTTTGCTCTACAGGTATGATTTTACCCTCAAAACGTAGCCATGGCTGTCCTCTTTCATCCAATGTGTTTACTATTGTACTAGGTGTTATGGTTCTTTCATAAATGTCACCAATGCACAGCCTCCTCCCTCCAACTCTTCCATAGACTCTAATGTTAAAATGGCTCAGAAGGTTCGTTTGAAAATCAGAAGAGCATGGTGTCTTTCTACTGTCACCACGTCCATATAATAAGCTCCACAGGCATGAAAACTGAGAATTAGGTAGACTAGACATTGCTGTCGCTCACGGTGAAAGAATTTTGTCAATACGACTTTTACTTTTCATTTGGGAGCGATTTGTTTCGGCCTGACTTTTCTGTTCATTTTAAGCAGCAAAAGTGAGGTGCATGTCTGTGTGTGTGTATGGAGCCATTGGGTGCGGTCACTATAGCAACCAGGCTCACACCTGCCTGCTTAACGAGCTCTGCCTGCCACTCTGCCAAGATTCATCTTAAACACTTCTCTTTCAACTGCTGCTGTGTCCACAGTGTTAAAGCCATCATTTTACCCTCAAAACGTCGCCATCGTTGTTCTCTTTCCAACACCGTGTCTTTTAAAGCTCACTCTTTTAAATTTTTTAAACTGTGTGGATCAAAGTGGAGGGATCACATTTTAGTCATTCAGTGATTCAAAGAATATGAACTTGTAATATTCATTCAGATGTTTTCTGACTCTAAATGTTCTTTTCTCATTTCTTAGGGTTTTCTAATTTACATTTAAAACATTTTCAGTTTTTTTCCAACTCCTTCTTCTGTGTAACCTTCAGCTTTTAGCAGTTCAGCACCTTTGTTTTCAGGTTAAATTCGTTTGTTTTTTTTTTTGTTTTTTTTATCTCATTCAATATTTTTAACTCAAAATTCAGCAATTAATTCATTTCAGTGCATACATTCAGATTCAAGCATTCACACTGCAGTTTCTTCAGAAAATGCACTTTCTAGTTAGTGTGAATGCTTGAAAAGCATTCACAGTATTGTTGTTGTAATCTTTATTAGTGTGAATGCTTGAAAAGCATTCACAGTATTGTTATTCTAATCTTTATTATTATTATTATATTTTATTTTTCCGTACGTTTTTTGTAAGCCTACTCCTTCAAAACCGTTCAACTTAGAAAAACCATTCAAACACCGTTAGATTCCTATTCTTTTGGACAACACTGCTTCTATTTTTCATATTTTTAACATTTATATTTTTAATTTTATTCAACTTTATTCAACAAAAATTTATAATGTATTTCAATGGGGAGACCCTTCAAATCCTCATTCAACTTACTCATTTTTAAACTCTTACTACTTCCACATACATTGACATAGAGCCACCATTCAAACTTTAAAACGAAGACAAGACATTCAACTATTCAACTTGTATTTATCTTTTCAATATCTTTTATACTTTTTCTTCAGTTCCAGTTTAAGTTTCATGATGTTTTTTCACCCGTTTCAGAGTTTATAATGGGTGTGTATGGGACGGAATGTTGGGGCTAGAGTGAGGCAGCTTAACTGCTAGAGTGAGAGGAGCAAAAAAATTAATCTTAAAATCTTTTTTAAAACTGCTGCTGTGTCCGCAGCGTTTGCTCTACAGGTATGATTTTACCCTCAAAACGTAGCCATGGCTGTCCTCTTTCATCCAATGTGTTTACTATTGTACTAGGTGTTATGGTTCTTTCATAAATGTCACCAATGCACAGCCTCCTCCCTCCAACTCTTCCATAGACTCTAATGTTAAAATGGCTCAGAAGGTTCGTTTGAAAATCAGAAGAGCATGGTGTCTTTCCACTGTCACCACGTCCATATAATAAGCTCCACAGGCATGAAAACTGAGAATTAGGTAGACTAGACATTGCTGTCGCTCACGGTGAAAGAATTTTGTCAATACGACTTTTACTTTTCATTTGGGAGCGATTTGTTTCGGCCTGACTTTTCTGTTCATTTTAAGCAGCAAAAGTGAGGCGCATGTCTGTGTACGTGTGTATGGAGCCATTGGGTGCGGTCACTATAGCAACCAGGCTCACACCTGCCTGCTTAACGAGCTCTGCCTGCCACTGTGCCAAGATTCATCTTAAGCACTTCTCTTTCAACTGCTGCTGTGTCCACAGTGTTACAGCCATCATTTTACCCTCAAATTGTCGCCATTATTGTTCTCTTTCCAACACCGTGTCTTTCAAAGCTCAGGCATTTAAACTTTTTAAACTGTGTGGATCAAAGTGGAGGGATCACATTTGAGTCATTCAGTGATTCAAAGAATATGACCTTTTAATATTCATTCAGATGTTTTCTGACTCTAAATGTTCTTTTCTCATTTCTTAGGGTTTTCTAATTTACATTTAAAACATTTTCAGTTTTTTTCCAACTTCTTCTTCTGTGTAACGTTCAGCTTTTAGCAGTTCAGCACCTTTGTTTTCAGGTTAAATTCGGGTTTTTTTTTTTTATCTCATTCAATATTTTTAACTCAAAATTCAGTAATTAATTCATTTCAGTGCATACATTCAGATTCAAGCATTCACACTGCAGTTTCTTCAGAAAATGCACTTTCTAGTTATTATTATTATATTTAGTGTGAATGCTTGAAAAGCATTCACAGTATTGTTATTCTAATCTTTATTATTATTATTATTATATTTTATTCTGTATTCCGTACGTTTTTTGTAATCCTATAACTTCAAAACCGTTCAACTTAGAAAAACCATTCAAACACCGTTAGATTCCTATTCTTTTGGACAACACTGCTTCTATTTTTCATATTTTTAACATTTATATTTTTAATTTTATTCAACTTTATTCAACAAAAATTTATAATGTATTTCAATGGGGAGACCCTTCAAATCCTCATTCAACTTACTCATTTTTAAACTCTTACTACTTCCACATACATTGACATAGAGCCACCATTCAAACTTTAAAACGAAGACAAGACATTCAACTATTCAACTTGTATTTATCTTTTCAATATCTATTATACTTTTTCTTCAGTTCCAGTTTAAGTTTCATGAGGTTTTTTCACCCTTTTCAGAGTTTATAATGGGTGTGTATGGGACGGAATGTTGGGGCTAGAGTGAGACAGCTCAACTGCTAGAGTGAGAGGAGCAAAAAAATTAATCTTAAAATCTTTTTTAAAACTGCTGCTGTGTCCGCAGCGTTTGCTCTACAGGTATGATTTTACCCTCAAAACGTAGCCATCGCTGTCCTCTTTCATCCAATGTGTTTACTATTGTCCTAGGTGTTACGGTTCTCTCATAAATGTCATCAATGCACAGCCTCCTCCTTCCAACTCTTCCATAGACTCTAATGTTAAAATGGCTCAGAAGGTTCTTTTGAAAATCAGAAGAGCATGGTGTCTTTCCACTGTCACCACGTCCATATAATAAACTCCACAGACATGAAAACTGAGAATTAGGTAGACTAGACATTGCTGTCGCTCACGGTGAAAGAATTTTGTCAATACGACTTTTACTTTTCATTTGGGAGCGATTTGTTTGGGCCTGACTTTTCTGTTCATTTTAAGCAGCAAAAGTGAGGTGCATGTCTGTGTACGTGTGTATGGAGCCCTTGGGTGCGGTCACTATAGCAACCAGGCTCACACCTGCCTGCTTAACGAGCTCTCTCTCTCACTCTGCCAAGATTCATCTTAAACACTTCTCTTTCAACTGCTGCTGTGTCCACAGTGTTAAAGCCATCATTTTACCCTCAAAACGTCGCCATCGTTGTTCTTTTTCCAACATCTTGTCTTTCAAAGCTCAGAGATGTAAACTTTTTAAACTGTGTGGGTCCAAGTGGAGGGATCACATTTTAGTCATTCAGTGATTCAAAGAATATGACCTTTTAATATTCTTTCAGATGTTTTCTGACTCTAAATGTTCTTTTCTCATTTCTTAGGTTTTTCTAATTTACAATTAAAACATTTTCAGCTTTTTTCCAACTTCTTCTTCTGTGTAACCTTCAGCTTTTAGCAGTTCAGCACTGTTGTTTTCAGGTTAAATTCAGGTTGTTTTTTTTTATTTTTATCTCATTCAAAATTTTTAACTCAAAATTCAGCAATTAATTCATTTCAGTCCATACATTCAGATTCAAGCATTCACACTGCAGTTTCTTCAGAAAATGCACTTTCTAGTTTATTCTGTATTCCGTACGTTTTTTGTAATCCTACTCCTTCAAAACCGTTCAACTTAGAAAAACCATTCCAACACCGTTAGATTCCTATTCTTTTGGACAACACTGCTTCCATTTTTCATATTTTTAACATTTATATTTTTAATTTTATTCAACTTTATTCAACAAAAATTTATAATGTATTTCAATGGGGAGACCCTTCAAATCCTCATTCAACTTACTCATTTTTAAACTCTTACTACTTCCACATACATTGACATAGAGCCACCATTCAAACTTTAAAACGAAGACAAGACATTCAACTATTCAACTTGCATTTATCTTTTCAATATCTATTATACTTTTTCTTCAGTTCCAGTTTAAGTTTCATGATGTTTTTTCACCCGTTTCAGAGTTTATAATGGGTGTGTATGGGACGGAATGTTGGGGCTAGAGTGAGACAGCTCAACTGCTAGAGTGAGAGGAGCAAAAAAATTAATCTTAAAATCTTTTTTAAAACTGCTGCTGTGTCCGCAGCGTTTGCTCTACAGGTATGATTTTACCCTCAAAACGTAGCCATGGCTGTCCTCTTTCATCCAATGTGTTTACTATTGTACTAGGTGTTATGGTTCTTTCATAAATGTCACCAATGCACAGCCTCCTCCCTCCAACTCTTCCATAGACTCTAATGTTAAAATGGCTCAGAAGGTTCGTTTGAAAATCAGAAGAGCATGGTGTCTTTCCACTGTCACCACGTCCATATAATAAACTCCACAGACATGAAAACTGAGAATTTGGTAGACTAGACATGGCTGTCGCTCACAGTGAAAGAATTTTGTCAATACGACTTGTACTTTTCATATGGGAACGATTTGTTTCGGCCTGACTTTTCTGTTCATTTTAAGCAGCAAAAGTGAGGTGCATGTCTGTGTCCGTGTGTATGGAGCCATTGGGTGCGGTCACTATAGCAACCAGGCTCACACCTGCCTGCTTAACGAGCTCTCTCTCACTCTGCCAAGATTCATCTTAAACACTTCTCTTTCAACTGCTGCTGTGTCCACAGTGTTACAGCCATCATTTTACCCTCAAAACGTCGCCATCGTTGTTCTCTTTCCAACATCTTGTCTTTCAAAGCTCAGAGATGTAAACTTTTTAAACTGTGTGGATCCAAGTGGAGGGATCACATTTTAGTCATTCAGTGATTCAAAGAATATGACCTTTTAATATTCATTCAGATGTTTTCTGACTCTAAATGTTCTTTTCTCATTTCTTAGGTTTTTCTAATTTACAATTAAAACATTTTCAGCTTTTTTCCAACTTCTTCTTCTGTGTAACCTTCAGCTTTTAGCAGTTCAGCACTTTTGTTTTCAGGTTAAATTTGGGTTTTTTTTTTTTATGTCATTTAAAAAGTTTTAACTCAAAATTCAGCAATTAATTCATTTCAGTGCATACATTCAGATTCAAGCATTCACACTGCAGTTTCTTCAGAAAATGCACTTTCTAGTTATTATATTTTATTCTGTATTCCGTACGTTTTTTGTAATCCTACTCCTTCAAAACCGTTCAACTTAGAAAAACCATTCAAACATCGTTAGATTCCTATTATTTTGGACATGACTGCTTCCATTTTTCATATTTTTAACATTTATATTTTTAATTTTATTCAACTTTATTCAACAAAAATTTATAATGTATTTCAATGGGGAGACCCTTCAAATCCTCATTCAACTTACTCATTTTTAAACTCTTACTACTTCCACATACATTGACATAGAGCCACCATTCAAACTTTAAAACGAAGACAAGACATTCAACTATTCAACTTGCATTTATCTTTTCAATATCTATTATACTTTTTCTTCAGTTCCAGTTTAAGTTTCATGATGTTTTTTCACCCGTTTCAGAGTTTATAATGGGTGTGTATGGGACGGAATGTTGGGGCTAGAGTGAGGCAGCTCAACTGCTAGAGTGAGAGGAGCAAAAAAAAAAATCTTAAAATCTTTTTTTAAAACTGCTGCTGTGTCCGCAGCGTTTGCTCTACAGGTATGATTTTACCCTCAAAACGTAGCCATGGCTGTCCTCTTTCATCCAATGTGTTTACTATTGTACTAGGTGTTATGGTTCTTTCATAAATGTCACCAATGCACAGCCTCCTCCCTCCAACTCTTCCATAGACTCTAATGTTAAAATGGCTCAGAAGGTTCGTTTGAAAATCAGAAGAGCATGGTGTCTTTCCACTGTCACCACGTCCATATAATAAACTCCACAGACATGAAAACTGAGAATTTGGTAGACTAGACATTGCTGTCGCTCACAGTGAAAGAATTTTGTCAATACGACCTATACTTTTCATTTGGGAACGATTTGTTTCGGCCTGACTTTTCTGTTCATTTTAAGCAGCAAAAGTGAGGTGCATGTCTGTGTCCGTGTGTATGGAGCCATTGGGTGCGGTCACTATAGCAACCAGGCTCACACCTGCCTGCTTAACGAGCTCTCTCTGCCACTCTGCCAAAATTAATCTTAAACACTTCTCTTTCAACTGCTGCTGTGTCCACAGTGTTAAAGCCATCATTTTACCCTCAAAACGTCGCCATCGTTGTTCTTTTTCCAACATCTTGTCTTTCAAAGCTCAGAGATGTAAACTTTTTAAACTGTGTGGGTCCAAGTGGAGGGATCACATTTTAGTCATTCAGTGATTCAAAGAATATGACCTTTTAATATTCTTTCAGATGTTTTCTGACTCTAAATGTTCTTTTCTCATTTCTTAGGTTTTTCTAATTTACAATTAAAACATTTTCAGCTTTTTTCCAACTTCTTCTTCTGTGTAACCTTCAGCTTTTAGCAGTTCAGCACTTTTGTTTTCAGGTTAAATTCGGGTTTTTTTTTTTTTATCTCATTCAAAATTTTTAACTTAAATTCAGTAATTATTTCATTTCAATGCATACATTCAGATTCAAGCATTCACACTGCAGTTTCTTCAGAAAATGCACTTTCTAGTTGCTCTTGGCTGTTTGGTGATCTTTTTAATCACAGACCGATTTAAAAACATGACGCTAACTCTTGAAATCTCCTCTACATGCATCATGTAGCTTCAGTTTATTCCAGACTTGACTGTTTGTGTCTCTTTTTTTGAAGTTTCGTTACAAGAGGAGAGTTTACACCCAGAGTTACGTGGACGACAAACAGCTGGCAAAGCTGCATACCAAGGTAGGAAACACAATACTGTTAATGCAAGATTTAAATGCTGCAGAATTATTACAGTATTAATGCAAAATGCTCACACTTTGTCTCTAAATAAGGACACAAAGAGTTTTACTGCTGTATTCCCACAGTTACAATACTGCTGCAAGTGATGATATGAAGCTTGGGTGAAATAAATAATGAAAGGATTTAAATAAATATGTACAAAAATAGTTGTACATTTAATATGCAGAGGGATGCTTTCGGAGATGTGTTATTTATATTTGGCTGAGAGTGCAAAAAGGATCAGGAAATTTTAGCAGCGTTTGCTTCACTGCGACTCCTCCACACTCACCTCAGATTTAATTTAGGGAGTTTGTGCTGCTTCTTCATAGAATATTATTCAGTAAATAAGAAAATTATGTTGTGTTTCTTTCCCTGTTAGGCCAATCTGAAGCGCTTCATGGAACATGTTCACCAGAAGAATGTGGAGAAGGTCTCCAAGTGGTTGGAAAAAGGCCTCGATCCCAACTTTCACGACTCTGACACGGGAGGTGAGCAGAAGCAAATCCCTTCAGCATCATTTTTCAGTGTGTGAAATTGCATTTTGGAAATATAAATATAAACATATTTCTGCTGTGCAATTCATTTTACTAACAGTCCAAGAAGTCTGACCTCCAGTTTTGTTGAATTAAACTTCTGTATTGTATTTATTGGCTGGATGCTACTGAGCATAATTAGCATGTATCTGTATCTGTGTAATGTATTTAAAGGGACTGTTAAAGCTAATTTGGATTTTCAAATGTTTCCACCTGAGTGAGAGAAAGTCCTCCATAAGCCAATTGCTACACAAAGAGAAGGACTAAAAAGGTTCAGTTTTAAAGAGTTCAAACACTGTTGTCTTTCCATGAAGTTTTGAGTGGCTATGTATTAGTAGGCAGGTTGGTGGGTGTCTCCATGCCAAATTTTCTTAGGCAAGGAACCCCAAGTAGCTACCAAAATGTTTATTAGAGGGTGTCTGAATGTTAGATAGGAAGTAAGTAAAAGTTTATTTGTATGATTGGGTGAATGAGACATGTTATATAAAATGCTGAAGTGGAGAAGAAAAGTATGTATGAACCAGTCCATTTACCATCACTGGCTCTTCTTTCCCAAAACCATCCTAGCTATGATTAGTCTGAGAAACATCCTACAGTCTGAACCCACCACATGCTTCCCTCAGGCAGCATCATTAGAAGGCACCGCATCCATATTCACTGCTTTGCAGATGATACCCAACTTTATCTATCCATGAGCCAGGCATGAATGAGTTTTTCCTTCCCAGTGTCACCAAGTGCTTGCTCAAACAGGGTCCTTTGATTGTCTCTGTTATTGTAGCATCTTTATCTTGCAGTAAAGGTATTTAAAGCCATTAGAAAACAGTCATGGGTAAACTTTTAAAGAAACATTACTAACACACTTGCATGTGCAGCTCAATCTTACCTGACACAGAAGGAGCCGGGAATGTACTTCATACTTTTCTTGGTTAGCAGCGACTGGGTTTAAATAAATTATTGCCCCCTGCTGGTACTGCAACTTAAGCGTGTCCATTTCACGCCTACGAGAGGCAAAACCGTGACATCCACACGATGAACCAGTGGGTCTGTTACATGCTCTGCAGTGATATAGGTGCTTTATAAATAAAACTGAATTGAATTGAACATCATCCCCACTTGGTTTCCATGTTGCTTCTCACATATTAAACAACTTGTAGGTGGTTTTCTGATTAGCATCGATACCCCTTCTGTTATCTGTTATGTACCAACCTCTGAATCCATTTTAAGACTTCCTGACTCACTGTTAGGAGGCTGTTTTTTAGTTTCTAATTACAGCTTTGATGAGGCAGACGTGAAAATGTACGTTTATACAGTTTTTCCAGATTTTATTTCTCTCAGGAGTGTCTGATCTTCGGTGAGTGTCATTGTTCAGTTTGCCCTCACAGCTGTGGAGCTGTTACTGACTTTAAAGATGGATATTCTCCTTCAGCCTAACAAAGACTTGTTTCCATGTGCCTCAGAGTGTCCTCTGACTCTGGCCGTGCAGCTGGAGGAGAGCTGCGAGCTGATTAAAGTTCTTCGCAATGGAGGAGCTCACCTGGACTTCAGGACCAGGGACGGCATCACTGCCCTTCACCGGGCCGTCCTCTGCAGAAACAGCGCCGCCCTCACCGTAAGAAAACACTGTTTTTTTCTCTGGTTCTGTCTCCATGTGTTCACTTTATTTTGAATCACACCACAGCTCGCTAATTTTTGTAGGTTTCAGCCAACAAAAAGACATTTCAGCCGAGCTTTTCCATCTTGTGAGCTACCAAAGTCCTGCTTCCTGTCTGGGTTTAACATTAATATACAGCGATGTTTCTTCAGTGAGGACAGAGTGACTCATTCCATCTGACAGCAACATTTAAAAAAAACCCGACTGAAAAAACACATCACCTGATAAAATCCACCAACTCACCTTTATATAAATGTCGGCTGCTGCCTGCCTGTTCAGTGTTTCAAGCTAGTGAGTTAATGCCATTAAATACATTTTTTTTAACATAAGCAAGCCAGAGAGCAGTATTTATACAACAACGTGTTTTACAGGAAACAAGATTAAAGGAACAGAAACTTAGAATAGCTAGAATATATACGGTGGCCCTGAGAGGCCAAATGGACTGCAACTTAAGAAAACACCAGCAATAAGAAAAACGCTGCAAAAGCACACAAAACTCAACAGAAATAGGAAACACGACAACAAAAATGGTAAAAAAAGAAAACAGAAATAGTAAAAAACACATGGAAAGTTTTTCTGGGGAGACAATAACCCGACGGACCAGTTGCAGGAACCCAAAACATGGTAGGCGTGTTTTATCATGATTCATATAATACTGACGACGGATTCTTAGGCTAATAGTTAGGTTAACACACTTATCTCTCATCTTTTCTTTCCTCACAAAACCAACAGATCCTTCACTTCTTTTCAGCAGGCAGGGCCTCCTTGGATAACGATGTCTAGTGATAATTGTCGAAACACCCGATGAATCCAAGGTCCACTACTGACGATGTGTCCCAAATTGTAACAATTTAGATCAGATCTCTAATCCCTGAACCTAACCAGGGAAAATGTCAGGTTAGCCTGGGTAAAAGAACGAGATTTGAGGCACACAACGATGTGTGCTGCTGGTAAAGTTGCTGGGCTGCTTTTCCTCATAACAGCCATCCCTCAAGATTTTCTCCATTAAAAGCAGTACATTGTCCGGGATTGTAACATCTAGTCCTTTACTGAATCAGTGTCTCTCAGCGCAATTCTTTCCATACTTTGGTTCCTGCAACTGGTCTGTTGTCTGGTAAATATATCCTAATTAAAAGCAAGAAAACACAAAACCAACTACATCAAAAACAAAAGCAGCTCCTGCAGCAGCAGTGGCTTAATTAATTAGTAATTTCATGATTAGTGTGTCTGCTTGACCTCCATGGAGGATGGTTATTAAATGGATTAATGTCAAACTGCTCCGTGTTGGCCAACATGTTTCCACCACACTGCTGCCACCATCATTTCAAAAACAAATTTAACACCAAACCATCAAAACCTGCAGTTCCTCTAACCATTTTAAATTAAAGACTTTATTGGAATTTAAAGAATGCATCTTTAATCTAAGAGAAAAAAATAATATTGAACATATTTTCCTCATTTCTTTGGCTCACTTGAGATTTAATAAGCTGTTTATGGCCCATGAATTAAAATCACTGAGACCACAGCTGACTGTTTTCACCATCTTAGTGATGGGGATGAATCTGCACGTAACACGTGAGGGTTGGATTTACTGCTTTATGGTCCTTTCTAGTACTAATAAGACCCTAAATTTAGATTTTTACTTCATAGACTTCTACACAGTGGGTGCAGAGGAGTCTCCCCCGGCTGCGCATTAGAAACAATGCAGGTTCAAAGTACTTGCTCATTCTTTAACATCACTGCATTTTTGTTGTTTCTCCTGGTCCTCAGACTCTGCTGGACCTCGGGGCATCTCCAGACTACAAGGACAGCAGAGGCCTCACTCCGCTCTATCACTCGGCCATGGTGGGCGGCGCCCCCTACTGCTGTGAGCTGCTGCTGCAGGACCACGCCACCATCGGTATGAGGGGGTCTCATAGGACCGATCTGACGAATCATCTGATATGTTGTGGAGCTCTATTATTATGTATTTATTTTATTCATATTTTTGTGTTAAAAAAAAACACTTTAGCACTAAGAGTACTTGTTGTCATGGTTACAGGGATGACAGATGAGAACGGGTGGCAGGAAATCCATCAGGTGACACACACACAAACACACAATCAGGAAAATTACTTGCACTGATGGCAAGTTCAAGCCCTGTACAATTATGACTCTGTGTGTGTGCGTGTGTGTGTGTGCTTGTGTGTGTGGGCGCATGTGTGTGAGTTCAGGCATGTCGCTATGGCAACGTGCAGCACTTGGAGCACCTGCTGTTCTATGGCGCTGACATGAGTTCCCAGAATGCATCAGGAAACACTGCACTGCACCTCTGCGCTCTGTACAACCAGGTAACACACACACACACAAAGAGGTAATGCTGGTCATGTGATGGCGCCCTGTGGGTGTAATGTATGTTGTTAGTCACATTTTGGGGGTTTGGGGTTTTTTTCATTAGGATAGTTGTGCCCGAGTGTTGCTGTTCAGAGGAGCCAACAAGGACATCAAGAACTACAACAACCAGACGGCCTTTCAGGTAAACCAGTCAATCAATCAGCAGATCAATAAAAGAAGCCTTTAAAGTAAAAAAAAAACAAAACAAAACAACCAGACAGCTTTTCACATGAAAATAAGTAAAAAAAAGATTATTACACTTTAAAATGAGCTTTTAGTTTCAAAAATTATAATCCAATAATTAATAAATAAAATAAAAACAACAACAAAGTCTTTTTTCTTAACCTTCTATTGAAGTAAAAAACAAATAAAATGATAAATAAATATCCAAAATAATCAATAAAAATCAAATAAAGACTAAATAAATAAGATAAACATAAAGAAATCTAATGAAAAAAACATTTCCGATACAATATTATACAATATTATAAAATAAGAAACATATATAGACCGTTTAAAAATACAAATAAAGGAACATTATGTGCCTTTAAGTAAAAAATATTTTTAGAATTATTTATTATTTTATTATTTATTTTTTAATTTATGTAATATAATATATAATTTAATATAATGCATTTATTATTTTTTTATTTCTGATAAATAAAAAAATGAAATACAAACAAGACTATATCTACCCTGCTCGACATAAAGACCAGGAAGTCAAAAAAACGTTAAAGTTAGAGCTACAGAAACAAAACACAGCAGTTACTGGAAAAAATAATTAGCCCACCAAAAACAGAAAGGAGCGCTTGTTTCAATGCCAGAAATGATATCACTGCATTTAACCATCAGCACATCTAATTATGTTAACATCTCAGCTTCACAGACACATTTGCAGTTCTGTGATTGGATGCCTGCTGCTATACTGGCTCTTTAGTTTCTCTTTAATCTTGTGCTTTCACGCCTCATGTTGTACCTGTGAGTTTTTATTATTTTCTAACCAGGAGACTTGTTGAAAGAGAATTTTACTTTGAAAATCCTGGAACTCTCTGGAAATCTCCGGAAATTATTTGCAACTTCAGAGATACAGAAATGTGAATCTGTTCAATCTGCTCCTGTGATGTTTCGTGTTTCAGGTGGAAACGAGATTAAAAAGCTGTGAGTTTAATTTTGAGCCGTACGGTTTGTGTGTTTTTATGACTCCTGGCTTGTGTGTGTGCAGGTGGCAATCATTGCCGGGAATTTTGATCTGGCAGAAATCATAAAAATCCACAAAACGTCTGACGTTGGTGAGTTTCAACACATTTAAATCGTGTGCGTGTGTCAATGTTAGCACAGTGGCTGGATATTAACTCTCTGTGTGTTTTTATGTGTGTGTGTGTTTGTATATATGCGTCCAAGTAGTTCCCTTCAGAGAAACTCCCTCCTATACCAAGCGCCGCCGCATGGGCTTGACCCGGACAACAGCTGGAAACGGCCTGTCATCTCCTCGCTCCCTGATTCGCTCAGCCAGTGACAATGCCTTGGAAAGCCCTGCCTCCTCACCTGGCCCCTCCCTTCAAAGCCTGGAGACGCACCACGACACGCACACACACTCGCTACGCCGACACACACGCCGACTCAGGTAATTATAAGTCATTAATGGTGCCTTTACACATGTAAAAGTTACCCATGAGATGTGCATGATTTCACCTAATACTAACAAGGATGCTGGCTTTGTGTTGCTGAAATAAGCAAGATCATCCCTGAAAATACATCTTCTGGTCAGCAGCACATGAGGCTCCAAAAGATGCTCCGGTGTAGCTCATTTATACATCTTTCAGCATTAATGGTGCCTTTACAGATGAGTTACCAGATTCCAGGTTCTCATTTTCTTCCTGAGTGGTCGTCAACAGGTTTCTCGCAAAACTACAACATCACAACAATGTGATTGGTTACTTGCAAGTCCTCAGACATATCCGTTATGCATGGAGATCTTTTGATCACATTATGAACTGTAGATTCATCCATTGTGTCGACTGCTTATCCAGTTCAATCCAGTTCCATTCCAGCATGTTACAGCTTTTCTAGGCGTTTCTGGTTTTTGACACAACTTTTTTGAAGCCGGTTGCAGGTTCAAATTGAGCATGTGTATATAACAGGTTTCTCAGTTTTACATTTAAAATGTTTTGTTTCATTTTCTCATAAAATGGTTTTTCAGTGATTTTATTTGAAAGTTGGTTACAAGATGTCCTTTAAGGTGTAGTCAAGCCAGTATCTCCTTTCTCACCTGCAGTCCAAGTGGGGGAGGTCATGTGGAGACCAGCCCTCCCTCCTCTCCTCCCCCGACCCCACAGATGAGGAAGAGGAGGCTGTATAGCGCCGTCCCGGGACGAACCTTCATTGCCACCCGGTCCCACGTCCCTCAGGGGACTGGAGAGATCCAGCTGCACCGAGGAGAGCGGGTCAAAGGTTTGACCAGGATAATGATTCTTATCGAAAGTGTAAATCAGGAGCTAAACAAACTCTAAATGTCTGACTTTTATAACTCAATAAGGATATATAACTATCACCAAAACAAAGGCCAAAGAATTAAGAATAAATAAACACTGAATACAAAACTTCCATAATCAGATTCAGACCTCACGTTATTTATTTATTTAAAAAACCTTTATATCTGCATAGTTCTACATTAATAATCCTCCATCACAATAATGAGCTCAAACAGAGGCAACGCATGTGTGAGGTGGTGATAATGAGCGTGTGCTGTGTTTACAGTTCTCTCTATCGGTGAAGGAGGATTCTGGGAAGGAAGCGTTAAAGGCCGAACCGGCTGGTTTCCTGCCGACTGTGTGGAAGAAGTCCAGATGAGACAATACGACCCAAGACTGGGTAAAAAAACACATCCACAGCAGGGTCAGGGTCTTCTCTGCGCCTAGAACATGCTGCTGTGCGTCACAGAGGGAAAGCAGCATTGTTTATATATCAGTACTTTAACTTTGCGTTCATTTACTCGACCATATGGGTAGCATCTGATGGGATATATTTAATAAATAATGTGCTATGTAACATACATATGTAACACGTATGTTTCAGAGACGCGAGAGGACCGCACCAAGAGACTGTTCAGACACTACACTGTAGGATCCTACGACAACTACACCTCCTACAGGTAACACAGCACCACTAACACCATCTACAGGTAACACAGCACCACTAACACCATCTACAGGTAACACAGCACCACTACACCTCCTACAGGTAACACAGCACCACTACACCTCCTATAGGAACTCAATGGCAGGTTCGACTTTCTTCAGAATCAGGATCATCTTCATTAAAGTGGTTTTGTTTGCAGATTCTTCTGCTGCATGCATGAACATGTGACAGACCTAATGAGACAGGTGACCCTCTCAGGTGTAACCCGTGATTCAGCAACCGTGGCTGTTTCAAACTATAGAGGAAATTTTTATGTTTAAGATGACGCTTGTTGATGTTTTCAGCTTTTCTGTCTCAGTTGCCGGAAAACAGACGCCAGGCTGGGGAAGAACTAATAAACATTTAGAGATGTTCATTTATGTGAATGTGAAGTTCTCCCTGATTCGTGTGTTATCAGTGTTTATGGCCTTTTTCAGTGAGCTGTTCATATAACACCATCGCTAAGAGAGGGTGCAGGGTCTCCTGCTCTGGCTCTAACTGTGAGCTTTATCAAAAAGGAAAGTTTTTGATTCTGAAAGCAGAAAAAATGTCTGTCTTCTGAATCCAAACTTTGTCTGAGAGCCAACTGTACTTAGATTTGAGCTCGGGTCACTGATGAAGAGGTCATGTTCAGCTGCTGTCCTTGCTGAGGCTTTTACAAAAAGTACCTTTATTAATAAATCATTCATTTCATGTCTGCAGAGCATTGAGAGCGTGGCTCAAAAAGCTGGTGGAGGACAGTTTAATGTTTTAACGATTATCACTTGTTCGTCGTCATCTGTAGTTATGCTTTAAAAGCAATTTCATTTCAAGTGGTTCAAACCTTGGAGGCGCAATAGAAGATGGAGGGATCTTTTGTGAGCCTCGTTTCTTTCTTCATGTTTCAGCGATTATGTGATCGAGGAGAAGACGGCCGTGCTGCAGAAGAGGGAGAGCGAAGGATTTGGCTTCGTCCTCAGAGGAGCTAAAGGTAGAAACCGAGGGACGGGTAGTGGAGTGGTGGGCGTTTGGAGGAAGAGGAGGAGAGATTTAAAAAAAAAAAAAAAAAGCTCCTTGCTGTGTTTCATGACACCTACACAGTCCACAGAGTCTGGCTTCCTGTGGAAGCAGAATCACACTCCGTGGACTGAACCCTCGCTAGTCTGAGGTGGGAGGAGCTTCCCTAACTCACCGGCTCTCTCTTCATTTCCAGCTGAGACGCCCATCGAGGAGTTCGCTCCAACCCCGGCGTTTCCCGCCCTTCAGTACCTGGAGTCAGTTGACCAAGGGGGCGTGGCATGGAGGGCGGGGCTACGGACCGGAGACTTTCTCATTGAGGTACTAGCGGACTTCATTATATATTCAAGTAGACATCAGTCAGCTGACACATTTACTGACATTTTTTCATGTTTTTTTTTCAATACTTTATTTTGTTTCTTATTCATTTTATTTTTAACTTATTTTTTATTTTCATATTTTTTTGTTGGTTTATCATTCTCAAGCATATTTGTCATATGAGCACGCTCTGTGAACAGAAAAGAAAAGATTAAGATGGAAACTTGATATTTTCTGACCTCAGTTTTAACAGGTTTTTTTAAACTTTTTAATCACCTACAGGGACAAAAAGCTGTGAATCTTTGTGTTTGGGCCCGTGAAACATTTAAAGCATTATGACTTGAGTTGTTTGTCTTTTCTCCAGGTGAACGGTACCAACGTGGTGAAGGTGGGTCATCGGCAGGTCGTCTCTCTAATCCGGCAGGGAGGAAGTCGCCTCCTGATGAAAGTCGTCTCAGTTTCCAGGAAATCTGAAACCAACCTGATCAGGAAAAAAGGTAGAGCCACCTGCTGTCCAGTCTTAGTAAGATTAGATTTTATTGGTACACAACAGTGTACAGTGATTTAAAGCAAAGAAAGTCAATCTTTTCAGGCCTAAAAAGGACTACAATACAATAACTTAGGTGTCATATAAAGTGGGTTTTATTCAGTTCTGTTAACATTTAAATAAGAAAAATAAAAATGAACTGGGAAGAATAAAGTTTTATTTTAGTTTTACCCCCTTGTTTCAATAAATAATCAAAACAAATCAAGATGTAATTATAGATGTAACAGTCAAACCATTGTATAAATACAAGACGAAGTTCAAGTTTAGTTAGCGAGGAGGCAGCTGCACGTGCTCACTGGAGCTTCTGTGTATTTGACATGTCAGTGACATGACGGCTATCTGTGAACATGTGACTCTTTACAGGGAAACTTATCTCAGCGCTCTTTCTTTTTATAAGTGCTGTAGACCAAAATACCCCCACCCCCCAACACACACACACTGTGTACCACTAATATGCAATCTTGCCTTGTAGCACCGCCCCCTCCAAAACGAGCCCCCAGCACCTCCCTGACCCTGCGATCCAAGTCCATGACGGCTGACCTGGAGGAGATAGGTAAACACACACACACACACACACACACACACAGTTAGACTGTAGCGGTGTGTGTTGCTGACCTTTGCTCTGTCTGCAGCCAGGAGGAGACGCTTCGGTGAGTCACATCGACCTCACGGTCATCGTGTTGTGACCCTGCGGTGACATTTGTCTTTGCAATCTGTTAGCATGATGTCGCAGTGATGTCATCAGCTGCATTTCCACCAGAGTCCAGGTTATTTCTGTGCAGACAGTTTTAACCAGACACAGTCGCACAGCAATGACACCAAGCTCTGAACATCCACTGGAACTCCAAATACCCGCCTTTGTGTAGTGACCGTGGACAGGTTGCTGGTGACTGAGTAATGGTTTAAAGATGAGGTGTCCGTCAGAGTCGCAGTCTGACAAATATTTAGCAGCCCACCCTGCAGTGCAGTGAAACACTGTTTGTCCCCTTCCTGATTTCTTAGGGGGTTTTTGCATATTTGTCACACTTACATGTTTCGGGGATTTACGAACAAATTTAGCGCCTCTGACCACACACACAACCAAAAGATGAAGCCGTGCCTCCAAGTGACACTAATCCCCCAAATACTCAGAACATTAGCACGAACATAACTCCTCCCAGCCCAGATGGGGACTTTGTGAAACCCACAAAGTTAGTCACCTGGCCAGCCTTCATCGAAGCACAACAAAGCTGATTTTAAGGGCACAGGGTGGATGACAGAGGAGACAAGAAGGCACAGAGTTAGGATTTTGGGGAATTCGGGCCAACACTTTGGCCTAATTTTATCTCCTGGAATGTTAGGTGGAAAAGCAGCTGATGTTTTCCATTGATGTCGCGACTTTTCAGGGCTGTAGCTGAATCGAGTATAGCTTCTACAATTACACACAAACAGCACATGTTCGGTTTTTATTTGAGGCGTCCATTTTTTTAAGGCATCATTGATATAAGTTCATCTACCCCCTGACCCCTGTTTTTCCCAAAAGGGGGGGGATGCTACAAAAAAATGATGCTTGAAAAACCTAAAAAAAAAAAAAAACAGTAACACTAAGTGCTTTTAAATTGAAACACCTCTTTTTGTCTATTTTGACACTTTTGAGAGTTGTTTTGCGTGAAGTCCTGCTGCAGCCCTGGTGACTGATGTTGTGATGTAGCTCTGATGTCATGATTTCGCCACAGTGTTTGTCACGCTGTTTGGAAACTTTCACAGTGGTGTGGTCGTGTACCGGATGCTTAATCATGTCTTGTTAGGAGTCTGTTCATGTTCCTTTTTGTCGCTCCAGAGAAACTGGATGAGATGTTGGCCGGAAGTCAACAGGAAGTCGTCTTGAGGGGCCGCCCATCAGATGACTTCAGGGCGGCGACGGTGAAGCAGAGGCCAACCAGCCGGCGTATCACACAGGCAGAGATCAATGTAAGACACGGTTGAGCTAATGTGATAAACACATAGCAACCGTAGCGAGAGGATGATTTTTAATCAGAGATTCCTGAGTCGCAGGCTTTCACAGCTCAGTGTTTACCTGCACACAGACTAATCAGATTTTCTTCTCTCAAAGCCTTCAAGCCCCCATAACATCAAATAATAAACTAGAGATGGCACGATACCACTTTTTTATGTCCGATGCCGATATCATAAATTTGGATATCTGCCGATACCGATATAAATCCGATATAGCGTATTTTATAAACAATAAAATGTTTTTTTTAAATATCTTGCTGCATTTTGTATAAGTTCATACTCAAGTTTAAAAAAAAAACCAAAACTAAAGCGATTCTGTTATACACTACACCGAAAATATTTCATACATCAGCAATACTGACCAATCTAATAAACTTAAACCTACACTATCCTCCCTATTCTGGTATTTTAAAGAGTACTTAGTGGAAATATTAAACAACCTAACTAATAGGGTTGTCAACTCCAAATAAAAACCATAGGGAACCATCCCCAACCCTCTGCCTCATAATGCTTAACTGATGTAATTGACTGTAATTTAATGCAAGTGTAAAAAGAAAATGCACAGAAATCAATAATTTTTCTACAATAATTAAATAGATTCAACATCTTTCTTCAACAGAATTGCAGACTGCACAGATGGTACCTTCCCAAAGGAAAAAGTACTATAGCTTACTAGGTTATAAATTTAATTTCTATAAAATGTTCCTATATACAATAATGGATTTCTATAAATTTTACATCAGATGAAAACTTTGGTTGTAAGATTCAGATAATTATTTATTAAAAGTAGTGCTGTCAGCGTTAACCTCATTAAAATGATGTAATTTTAACAAGGTTAACGCTGACAGGACTAATTAAAAGCTAGACATGACAATTAGAAAGAAAAGTATGTCTTTGTGCCCTCCTTTCCCTGTTAATGCCCTATCGGCCCCCCTGGCAAAACTTTGCTAGACCCGCCCCTGCACAGTTACCAGCTGTCAGCTACGTAGAAAAGGATCCTGGTGTAGAAAGTAATATTAAATAAATCCTAACAACAGCTTCTCAAGCTTAAACGTGCCGCTGTTGTTTATCCGCCTGTTTCCTCTTTCTGGCGTAAAGTGGGCGATAAACAAACAAGAGAGACGGGACTTGCGTCAGAAAAGCCGATCAGCTGATCATTGATTAGTTTCATGATTGAAGTAGCAGCAGGAGAGGGAGAGAGAGAGGCAGTCGCTCCCAGCATTCGCTGGGAATGCTTTACAGACATTCAGAGATGAACTTACACACTTGCTTTACTTCTCTGGGATACCTTTAAATGCCGGTTTGGAAGCAGTAGCGAGGCTCCAAATGCTCAACCAGTCCGCCAATAGGTCTCACACGCCACAGCCGCTCTATCGTGAGACGCATGCTCCTCCGATGTGTAAAGGTTATGAGCTGGGTTACGCTATGTGGCAAGTTTTGTGAGGTGCTTTTTTGATATTTAATGGATTGGATTACATTTTTTATTTCTCTCCGATATCCGATCCAGTAATTTAAGTCAGTATTGGACCGATACTGATACGTAATATCGAATCGGACCATCTCTATAATAAACAAGCATTTATTTTAGCTGAACTGGTCGCTACTTACTGGAAATAGATTTGGTCACGGTAAACATTTCAAAATCGGTGGAACGGTCTCTGTGCAGATCAGTCAAATATGGCTTGTTTGTAGCCGGGTTCATGCTCAGAGGTATTGCTAATCAGGCACAGGTCAGGCACCTGAATGTCAGTAGCAGAATAATCTGTTTGGCATTGCCAGAGAGAGATGGTGGATGGTAAAAAGAAAAACATTGTGACTAATAAGTATTTCTGTCCAAAGACTGATTTGAACACTTTTGCTGAGAAAGGGGAAAACACCTGTACTTTAAAGGATGTGGTTGAGATCACAGACACCATAAGAATACTTACTCGTTGGGGTTGTTACTTTTCTTAAAAGTACCAAGTATTTAAGCATTTAAGCAACACATTTATTTAAGAGTATAAGCAGCTGACTGAGAAACCCTGGGTTGATTTATTGAGCCAATAACCACCTTTGTTTGAACATTTACCCTGGTTGCCCAGGAAAATAAACTGGGTTTATTTACTTCATGGCAGTACTGACTTCATATGTAAAAAGTACATAGTTGTTAGCATAGAAAAGCAAATAAATATCTTAACTCTTGGATTTTTGACAAAATCTTTGTGTTGTTTGTGTCTGTAGTCGCTGTTTGAGCGTCAGGGTCTGGTGCCCCCTTCAGCTCCAGAGAAGAGCACCATGCCTTTACCCAGAGGGATGTCCAGAACCAAGAGTTTTGGTGAGAAATGTGGCATTACACCAAACTATCTCATAGGCTCACATTTTGTAAAATATGTCACTGGCTGAGCATAAGAGTACCGGAAATAGGAAAGTCGAGGCATCATTGGCTTCCCATTTTATGACCCAAGAAGAAAGCCAAATCATCATAGTGCTGCTGTAATAGGCAGACTGGTTTCAAGCTAGCTAACACCACAGATAACTTTATACCAAGAACTTTAATTCATTGATCCAATGCAGACATAAGATCTCTTCGTAAGACCAATCGGTGTGGTCGATTTATTTTGACATCTCATTGTTACTACAACAGGCACACCGGACGACGACAGAATCACAGCTCTGATCAATGAAAGTCGGTTTCCACGGAGCTCTTCGCTGACAGACAGCTTCATCCCTCCTCCTCCTCAGACAGCACCGCCTCCTCCACCCTCTGCATCCTCTACCTCCTCGCTCTTCATACTCGACTCTGGCCCTCCTCCCTCTTTTCTCCCTCCTCCTCCTCCAGCACGAGGAGATGGACTGACCCGCTCTAGTTTCAAGCCAGGGGCAGAGCCAAGGCTTCAGGAGCTTTCAGATTCACCAACGAGGAGCCACACCCACGCCGAGCGGCAGAGGAAAGCAAGGTCCATGATCATCCTGCAGGACACGCCTCCACCACTGCAGCCTGATGCTCACGGTGCCCCTGCTACTCACACACTTCACACCGCCACACACACCGCCACACACACGCTTCACACCGCGACACACACATCTACGCTATCTCTGCACAGCACTAGCCCCGCCCTTGGCCACTCACCTCTGTCGCGACGTCGGGGAAGAGCAATAGAAAACCCCTATGCTAATGTGGGACAACAGGCTCCGCCTACCAAACCCCAGAGGAGGAAGTCACCATTACTGAAACAACTTCCTGTTGAAGAGCAGGGTTAGCATTTTTCTGTCTGATGTCTGTGGCATGTTTGTCTCAACCCTAAGTGCATGATTGGATATGTTGTTCAGAGAACCATGACTCGTGTTTGCTTATTTTTTAAATATATTTAAAATAAAATTAGGCTGAGACACCAAAACACAAGAAAAATAGACTCCTAATATTTACATTTTCCAGGTCTTGGGATCAAAGATCACGATTCATCCAAAGAAGGAGGTGGACCCAGCAGCCCCAGCAGGGCTGAGCTGTACCAGCAGCAGGTTCTTTCAGAGCGTGCTCGAGTTCAGGGTCGCCGGTCGTCTCTCTTCTTGTCAGTGGAGGGAGCGGGGTCCGAAAATCAGGCACCGCCTCTTCTGACGCAGAGCCACTCGATGGATGACCTCGGCGAGCTTCCCCCTCCAGCTCCGGTCCTGTCACCTTCACCGACGCCTCATACCTTCCTCCACCCACTGACAGGGAAACCTCTAGGTCTGTCTGACAGCACAGAGTTAATGAATGTTCTCAATGAGAATCAGGCTGCCACATTTTGTATGGGTTAATAACAATAATCACCTCTGGAAAAGTTAGTTTTATTCAATTCAAGCTTAGAATAGAAAAGAATAGTAGAGCCTTGAAGTGCTTGACAGATCAAAAGGGGTATACAGGTAAAACCTTGCGGTACCGGTGAAGAAAATAAATAAAAAATAGAGATTTTAAAACTAAGGAGGTATTCCGCAAAACACTAGTGGGGAACAACCCAGGCCAGAAAAAGTGTTAAGGCTGAAGAAGGTATCAGACAAGATCTTAATGTTCTCCACGTAGTAGAAGAACACTTTACAAAATAAAACACAACCTAGAACACAGGGTTGAGGCTCTCAACAAAACATGAAATGGCCAGACAAAGTAAAGGCATTAAGACTGAGGGCAGACAGGGCCTTTGTGTACTGTGCATAGTAGAAGGCAACTCAAAAGAAAACCACTTTACAGAATATAACAGGACCCGGGACAGAGCTAGCGACTTCAGAAAACATAAGATAGAATATTAAGAGATATTGCAAAACAAAACACAACCTAGGTAAGATCCTAGACCTTGACAATATACTGAACCTTGGAATTCAAGTTTTTGTCTGGATGGATTTTTATTCTCACTTGTGTTGTTTGTCTTCAGACCCGTCCTCTCCACTCGCCCTGGCACTTGCTGCAAGAGAACGAGCGCTCACCGCCCGCACACCGAGCCCTGAGCCTCGAACTAAACACGCTTCTGGCTCCACCACACCAATCCCCACCCCGGCTGCCAGTCCTGAGGGCAGACACAAGCGAACGCCCATCACCACCCCACAAAGCAGTCCTGAGCCACGATCCAAGCGCACCACTCCTCAGACAAGCCCTGAGCAGCGGACCAAACGCACCACTCCCCAAACGAGTCCTGAGTTAAGGCATAAACGCATAACCCCACCCCTTTTCCCAGATGGACAAGTTGAGCGCCCAGAAACAGAGGGAGGAGTGACATCACCTGCCGCACCCTCCCCTGAGCGCTGGAGACCCTCCCCTTTGCCACCACTGGCCAATGAGGCTCATTCTCCTCTGATTGATAGACGTAGAAGCCTCACAGTTGGCAGTTCAGAGGAGGAGGGAGGGGCTTACACAGTGACACTCCCACCTGCCTTGTTATCATCCAGCGATGAGGAAACTAGGGAGGAGCTGCGTAGAATTGGTCTGGTGACTCCCCCTCCTGGCTTTAGCAGCCCTCCTGCTGCTCCTCCCCCATCCTCTCTCACCTTGTTGCCACGACGAGGTGGAGAGGGAGGGGGAGGAGAGAGTGGTCCTGAATCTTTGGGTAGACGAGGAGATGAGGAGGAAGGAGGTGATGAAAGGCTTCATGACAGCTCGTCTTCCCCAAGCTCCCTTCCACCCTCCATCACCCTGGCTTCTCCTCCTGCTCCATCTTCCCCATCTTCCCCACCCGCTACTCACCCATCTCCTTCATCCGCCGCCGTTTCCCCATCAGGTTTGAAGCCTCGCCTTCGTTCACCTATCGGTCGAGGACGTTCTGCACTCCGGGACCCCCTATTAAAGCAGTCGTCAGACAGTGAGCTCCTCCCATCTGCTGCATCATCATCCTCCCCCTCCTCCCCACTTTGCTCCTCTCCCACCAGTGGCGGAGGCCGACAGCCACGCTATTTGTTTCAAAGGAGGTCTAAGTTGTGGGGGGGTGGGGATCAAGATCGACGGGGCCTCAGTCCAGAGGAAGGGGGGGGGCGTCCAGCAGCCTTGGGAGGCCAGGGATCCGGCTCAGCTGTGGATCTAACAAGCCGGTCAGCTTCTGCACTAGAGCTAAGCGGCAGAGCGGGGTCTGGACTGGATCTAGCCAATCGGCTACAGCTGCTCAACAAAGATAGCCACTCTCTGGGGGAGGAGCCAAGCCCCCTCGATCCAGGTCGAAGGTCACCAGTAGGAGGTGCCAGGTACATCAAATATTGTAAATACTGGTGTGGTGTGCTGTTGATCTGGCAGTCATGCAGTGTGTTTGCTTGAGTAGATGTTTTGTAACAGTCTGTTATTTGTATTGTTCCAGATGTGTGGACAGTGGGGAGAGTAAATCGTAGGTTTTAATCTCTGGTAAACATTTCTTGTTATTACCAAGAGATGGCTTTCATCAGCTAACAGCTGACTAACATGCACCACCCTTGACTAACTACTAAATATCTCAAATTACTCTCCCATCTGTCTTTTGAACTAAAGTAGGGAAATCTTTGATAACCACATCACCTGAAAGGAATAATCTTTTTAGTGCTCAGCAACTATAACAGAGCACAACAGCCCTGTCAAGCCTTGTATTTGTTTATATCTTGAAGTTGTACAGGAAGTTTTTGGGGGGAATAGCTTCTGTTATCATTTTCAAATCACAAAAATAGAAGAGGAGCTAGGACTAAACCTAATATACACCAAAACTAAGAGTGGGGCTAGGACAGAGACAGGCAGACACTAAGGAGTACTTTGAACAGTATTTTAATGTACTTTGATCTAAGACAGATTACATACTAAGAAGAAGGAGATAGCCTAGCTTAAGACATAACTCTAAGGTACTTAGCAAAATAAAAAGGACCTAGACCAGAGCCTTGAGGTACTCCACGAAACATGATAGGATGTTGGCCTTTGACAAGGCATCAATTGGACATTTTATCTTACCCTAATCTCTGTGTTTCTTGTGGGTAGCACAAGAAACACAGCCATCTTCATATATTCTGTACAGAAATGTAAACAACCAAACCAAGTTATGTTAAAATGGTTTATCGGTGTGATCTGACGGTTTAACTTCCAGTGAAACAATGCTACACATGAAGTTTCATGACTGTACAACATGATCAGTATTAGCAAAGATATGAAATTGCTTGCCCAGCGTTAGCCCCAGTTTTTCAACAGAAAGAAGCCTGAAGTAGTTTTCCAAAGTCCTGCAGAACCAAAGGTTCTTATCTAGACAGTCAAAATGCAGGGTGTTCTCTTCAACAACTGTTTCAAAATTTGAAAAGAATAATGTACAATTTATCTGCCACAACTTTCACATAAGAATACAATACTTGACAGGAAGCTGTAACTAATGATTATAAGGCTTAACAAAGGATCATTTACACTGTGTTTAACTCATAACTAAACATTCTATTTGCTGTGTTGCAGGTTGTTCTCCAGTCTCGGTGAACTTCACACCATCTCCCAGAGAGGATATGGCGCCTCCTATACAGTCCGACCTGGAAGTCGCTACCCTGTCACTCGCCGGAGCCCTTCTCCTTCTCCCTCGCCCTCTGATAGGTCAGTGGGACTCCCCTCCACTACCGCCCCCTGCTCTGAAAGGCCAGATCTGAGCTCAGGTCGCGGTCTAACCATCCTAAAGTCCTCCAGTCTCAGCCTCCCCTCAGAACCAAAGGAGGTTCGGTTTGTGATGCGAAGCGCCAGTGCACGAACCAGATCCCGTTCCCCTTCCCCTTCACCCCATGCCTCGCCCTGCCCCTCCCCGGTCCTCAGTGGGCCCTTGTTGTCCCTACGACCATGGAGGCAGCGGCCCCTCAACTTGTGGAATAAATACGATGTGGGTGACTGGCTGGAGAGCGTGGGTCTGGCCGAACACCGCCAGCGCTTCCAGGACCACGAGATTGAAGGCTCCCATCTCCCTGCCCTCACCAAAGAGGACTACGTGGAGCTGGGAGTCACCAGGCTGGGACACCGGATCAACATTGAGAGGGCACTCCGACAGTTGCTGGATGGTTCCACTTGACCCCTCACCTCTGACCACCCACCTCTTAGATATCCTAAACTGTAACCTCAGACCCCCTGACCTCTGGTCAGACAGTAGGCCATCTCTTTGAATTGAATAATCTTAGCAGTGACTGATATTTAGACCTTAGACCAGAAGTTTTCTGGTTTATCAGCTCTTTGATCAGCAACATAAGGACTGGTAGCAGCTGCAGACCTCTGATGTTTCGTTTGCCTGTTAATGTCTGCATGCCCCATAAAAACTCCCAACCAAACCAAACACTTCACACTGAGTTATGACTGACTTATGGTTGCGTAGATTCATTTAAAACAAAATTAACATGAAATTAAATGTGCATGGCATGTTTTTAATAATCTTGAACATTGTGTTAACTCAATGTTCTTGATTATACCAAAAGTTTTAAGTCAAATGAACTATAGGCTAATATTTTAAATGAGAAATTGAATCCTTTTTTATTTATGTACAGTGATGAATGATTAAGAGACAAATTAACAATCTGACACCAACAAAGGTGGTCATGAGGAAAATCATGAGGTTCAACTGCAGTATTTCATTTGGCGTTGAAAATAAGTCCATGCTTCCCAGAATATTAAAGATCAGAGAATTATTTTTTTCAAATACGCCACCTCAGTATTAGTCCAAAACAGTTTTCTTTTTGTCAAAAAACCCCCAACAAAAAACACTAAAACATTTAACATTCCCAGACATGGACACTCAGTCATTTAACTGGGAATTATAAAATGTCAGAAGACACTAATAGAAAATATCGATGACAGACATGTGAAAACTGGTCGCTGAACTATTGAAACAACCAAATGAACTGACTAAATCTTGTCAGCTGGACTCGGTTTTACACTGTGACAGATTTGTCAGTGTTCTCTGATAGCATGTTTGCTAGTCTTTCCAATTGCTGGGATAACATTACCTATAAAAGCAGAATCTTCTCCAGTATACAATTTCACTACAAGCCACTAAATTTTACTATACTTAGAATTAAAATGTACCAGTAAGTCCCACAATGTGAACAAACTGGGAACCATCAAAGTTTCCCTGACCGTGATGTAACTTATGAAACAGCTGCTTCTGTACAGCCAGGATTTAAAAATGAAAAATAACAGTCAGTGCATCTGAGAAAGGCAGAACAATGAAAGGAACTGAAAAATCTTATCAACACGACTCTGCTCTTAAGCTACGAGAGATTTGAGTGGCCATTTTTTTTTTAATCCAAAGGTAACTACTCAGTAACTGTTAATAAAATTTATGATGTATTACGATTCTTGAAGACTATAAGCTGCAGCTTAAATTCAAACAGTTGCTTGTTGTTACAGTTTTTGATGGACAGTAAACACTCAAACATCTGGAAACATCAGCTATGAAAGCATTACCTGAATTCGGGTCTGGACCATTACAAACAGCTCTGCTGCCAGCCTCTAATGGTGATCAAAGAGCTGATGTGACAATCCGACTACAAACACATCGAGACGGGTCGTGTCCTCGTGCCGTTCTGCTTCCCCAGACGAGTTTAGCTGGACCTTTGCTAGCGGAGCTGGATGACTGGCAAGCTACTGGGAGTCTCTACTGTAACACCAGGAAATTATAGCTGCGGATATTTGTCCGTCCTTTTCTTGTGACTTAACTTTTGTTTTCCCAAATAATCACTCATGACGAGTTTGTGTTAATTTTTGAGTTCATACTATCTTAAAGCTGATCATTTAGAATTTATGAATAACAAGTAACAATAATGTGGTGGTGATGAGTTTATAATAGTCCGGAAAATGATTTTGAGTTCCTTATGATTTGACAATGAGTTGAATTTCAAGGTCATCTCGATGATGTTTTTGGAATTCATAATGATTTGTCAATGAGTGTGACTTTGTGCTGATGTGCTATGTGTTTCAGGGAGAGCTGCAGCAGAGCTCCAACTGTAAACCTCTCTGGTTTCTAACCTGCTTATTGAGGGCTTACTGTACATGGTGCTATTTGTTTAAAGCCATCTGTACAGAAAATACTTTCCTCCTTCCCCTCTTTATCTTCCCCACCCTGATATCTATTAATTAGCCCCCTGAAATTTAATCAAAGAACGACTTTCAGGAACAGGCCATAAATGGAGTTTCCTCCCTGCCATACTGGGGATTTTTCATCCCTGCCATATGTGGGGTTTCCTCCTGACCGCAGAGTTTACATCAGAGTTCCCCTGTAAGACTTAACATCCATTCATTTTAATTCTACTTCATCTTATTTAATTTTTCACCGTGAAACGTTTTTATGTTAAGTCACAGTTGAAATGCAGAGGTGAAGGATTTTTGTGCAGTTTCAGTATCCAACACAGCTGCAGACTCTAGATCACTCTCTTGCAATTAATTAAATTGAATGTATATTTACACTTACCAGCAGTATATAAACTTGTAATAAAGTATTAGCGCCACTAGATGGATAGGCAACAGGGAACGATATTATAAGCAGTGTAAGATATGGCTTTTCTGGAGATTTAGCGCCTTCCCCTAAAGGAAATTTACCAGGACTCTTATAAAGATATATTTCACCATTTGGATGGATTCAATTTAATCAAGCAAACAAAAAGAAATATTGATCTGTAGAGCTGTCACTCAAAATGTAATCTCAGATAACAGGAAAGGAGACTCAAATGAACCGAAAATTTCTGAAACATTTTGGGTTTAAATACTGAATAAATCCATGATGTTTCCAAAGTAATCGAGTTTAAATCAAATTATGATCACGGCTGATCAAAATAGTCAGGATTGCAGTTTTTGCCATCACGTCACCAGAAATAACAGAAAATCTTCTGCTTGCAGTTGTAGTTGCTCCTCAAAAGCTCAATTTGAGTTGGAACAAACCTCTGGACATATATGACACACTACAAATATTAACTACATGTTTATATGCTGCTAATAAATGTAAATAAGTAATTTATCTGCCTGCTGTGGAATCTAATCACAAAGAAGCTGAAAGAATTCATGTAGTTGGAGATACTGTCCAAAATTACAGGAAGCTATCTAAGTTAGAGTTTATGGAAACCGGCTGGCGCACTTTATCCTGATGTGTCGTTCACGCCAAATGTGAAGCAAAGTTTCACCTCCCGTGGAATCAGCCACACTGGTGACCTGTGAATATTCACCGAGCAGCCAGCGGGATAAAGACGAAGCTGCAAACAAGTTCCAGAAACGCATCCTCACAGTTTACACTCTGTTTCCTCCGAGCTCGCTCCTTTTTTTCCCTCTTTGTCTAAAAGCAAAGTCGAACCTTTCAGCTCCAGCTGTTCTCGACCAGCGCCGATAAGCTCCTCCCTCATTTCTGATCTCACTGGTATCAGCAGAGGATCACCGCTGATGGGTTCTCATGCGAGCAAATGTGGATTTGCCTGTATTATTAAACAGACTGATCGTATCCGTACCGTGTGAAAACTCTGCTTCACGTTTGTTGTGAACGCACCGTTAAAGGGGACCTTTATATTTTTATACTGGCGCTAGATCAGAGTAGCTTTGTACAGGTCAAAGTTCAAATAATCTTCATAGTAACATTCCTGTCTTTATACAGGCCCTCAGTTCACCCTGTTTGAAACAAGCCAATTTATCTTCGGGCTCTTTCCTTGACAGCCTACTTTGCTCTTATTGGCTAACTTCTGGAAGCCTGCCGAGGGGCGGCATCCAGTGCTTGTGAGGTGTACTCTGAAGGCCAACACAGGGATTACTTCTACTCATGTTTACCTCATTATGTGTTTATATACACACATTAAACATCACAACATCAGACAGATGACAACAAAATAAGTAAAGGTTTCATATTTTACTACAGCACTAATAATGATACTATTATAATCCATCACTTTGACCTCTTGCCCTGAGAAAACAGACTTATTGAGAGCTTTGTGTTTATCCTAACTTAGCACAAAGCATGGAAGCAGGAGGAAACTGTTAGCCTAGCTCCATCACAAGGTAAAAGTGAATGTTCTAGCTTATGTACACAGTGTAGTGTTGTATTCAGAAAACTAAAATAGAGCAGTCCTGAGTACAACTCAAACAGCCTCCTTTTTATTTCACTGTCTTTCTACATTTGCACATTAACAGCAAGTGGGTGGAAACTGGATTCCTCCAACCTATAAACCAGCGTTCTTTACATACCGGAGACTTGAATAGAATTTTATTTCAGACATTTTCTTAAAGTCACATCGCCCCCTTCTTTTCTGAATATTTGAATTTGGTTTAAAAAAGAATCCCTCCGTTTGCCGCCCTCTAAAGCACAATCGAAGTTTCAGTGCCTGTTCCCGCAGCAGATCGACTGCTTCTGTCTCGTTTCCTTCCAAGTCCAGTTCCCAAACAACCTGCCGAGCTGCAGTCATGATTTCCACAGTTCTACAAGTTGATGTTGACATGCTTTTATGGACAAAATAATATAGAATGTACAGACTATTTACAGCACATTACAGTAGACTATATGGTCTGTATAATATATATTATGGTAGAATAAAATGTAGCTATAGTGTAAAATACAAAGTAGACAAAGTTTATTTAAAAAAGTAATATTTTGGTAGGCTGTAGTCTATGAAGTCTTTAATCTAATGAGATATTCAGAGCTTGTAAGCAGCTACACTGAGCTCCATCTGGAAACAGTGCAAGTTTCAATTAAACCAGGTTTCATTTTTTCAATGAAGAAATCAAACATGCGTACATTTAAATATACAATAAATTAACGGTGTTTTTGTCCACAGAAACACTCACCAGTACTATTACCTTACATTATTGAGGTGACTGTTGTTGTGATTTAATGCTATATAAATAAAACTGAATAGAACTGAATTGAATTGAATACACTATAAAATAAAATTCTGCTTAAGTTCAGGATATTTTTGCGTTGGGTTCATCCAATCTTAACCTTCAGTTCTACTTAAATAAAGCTACACATCTGATGGGAAATCAGATGACCAAAGTCTGGCTTCTTGTAATTCTTCCTCTTGCGACAGACATCCTGGAAATCAGGCCTATACTTTCTGTTTCTGGTTATCCAGACTAGACTGTAATGACTCTAGTCTGAAATAACACTGGAAAAAATGTGACCAACAAAACAAAAAACAGAAGTGGCAGAGAAAAGAAAATGGCTAGTACCTGATTCTTTTCTTGCTTCCCTCAATTGATGTTGTACTTATTGTGCGCAGACTGAGCAGAGAAAGATGCTCTGCAGAAATGCTTTAAAATAAAACACAATAAAAAGAGAATCAGTGGATGGTCTGTGTGGAAAGCTACAAAAACTCAGTTCGGGTCATCATTATTGCTTCCTTTGGTTTTATCGATTAGCCAAACCGGTCTGGACCAAAAGTGTCTTTGAATGTTTAATCTGCAGCTCAGAGTCCTGCAGTGTGGCTGCTTACACTGAGAGAATATCACTTGAGTCAGGTATTCTGTACATGTGTAGTATATATTATAATGGACTACTGATAGTCTACTGTACAGAGTCATGCGCAGAATGAGTCAGTGAAGCAGGTTGGAAGCAGATCAGCGACCTCGGGTCCCCGCCTGTGCTCTGTTACACCTGACATGAGGTCAGTCGCCCATCGTAGGACTTCTCAGCCAATCAGAAATGACAACATTTAATCAGTTCTGTCTTATTTGAGCCAATCAAATGTAAGTAGGGCTAAACAGCAGGTGGCACCAATTCTTCTACTCACCCAGTGAGACTATTGTTTTTCAAACTTTCTTTTTTTTGTTGGTTATTAACAACAAAATAGATCCAAGTAGACGTTTACGTAAAGGTTACTGTACGAGCATCAGCACACTCTTATTCTACTTATTCAACACAGCTTCGTGTCATTTGACTGTCGTCATCATGGTTTCAGAACCACCTCATTAAACCATTGAATAATGTCATTACAACAGCTCCAGTCATTTTTTTTTCAGTTAACCCTGTGAGGCCTCAGTCATTGAATCCATGCACAGCCTGCAACTGAGTACGTAGGTCGCTGACAACATTCACAACATTTATATACTCGTGTGATGCGCCCCGCATCACTCTACTTAACCACCAGCTAGTTTTTTGGTGGTGGAGTTTCTTCCATGAAGTGACTGAAAGCAGATGGAAAGTCAGAAACGTGTATGAGGAACTGATGCTATCGAGAGCCAATCACAGTCCCTGCGGCCTCAAAGATGTAATGTGTGCTTATATTTCAGTTACAGAATCCCACTTTGCACTAACTGTTTAGATTTGGACTCTTTTAAGAAAAAATGTGAATTTTTTTGTGTGTGTGTTTTAATGGTTTTAAGACGTCTCCGAACAAAGACTGAGACCGCACAGTGTGAACATAATTAATTATCCATAATTAAGCCAGTAATTATACAAATAAAGTTTTATCATTTCTATGACTTTTACTTTACTTAGGCAATAAATAAAGACGTGTCTGTTAAATCTCAAAAACAAATTCTCACTAATACCATTTATTGACACTCATATTGGCATAGCAGTTTTATAATTAAAACTATCCTTAAATCACATGTAAATAAAGAGCGGGGCTCATAAACCATCCCATTCAGTAACTTTAAATACATCTGAAGTGAGCTGGATTACAGTGTTATTCAGTCTACAAGATAAAACCCTGTCCAAGTACTTTTGGTCATTTTTGGTTCTACAGTTTGTGTTTGCGTGTTCCGGCCATCTACAAAGATAATAAGTCAATCGGAAAACCACAAAAAAGCTGCCTCGTGATTTTTGTGCTATTTAATACGAGCTCAGATTGTTTATTTCTCTAAAAAAAATACCTGCATATATTCATATGTATATGTGAGTGCCTCAAAACTTTTGCACTTGGCACTACTTGGTCACTCGAGGGTTAAATATGAGCTGTAAACCTATCAGAACAATGTCATTTATATTTGACTGTTATAATCAGGTCTGTGATGAAAAGATTTTTAATAATTCCTCTAAGAGAAAAATGAGGATATAAATCAAACCATAGCTCCTCAGCCGTGGTTTAAACCTCTAATATTTATTATTTATGTTCCTCGATGTTCGGTAGCTGAGGATGGTCATGCCTCTTTTACCAGCGTTCATGTCCATGAAGTGTCAGAAAATACACAAATTTCAGTAACGTTCACGCCCACGGCAGAGTAAGGAAACTCAAGAGTTCAGATTTTTACATTTTTGTGTTTAAAAAAATGAGAAGTTTTTATTTAGAGATTTTACAGTCCAAAAACAGAAGGGAATAGAAAGCCATCATTTATAAATGTTCACTTCACATATTTGTTGGTTAAAAGTTGGTTGAGAACAGAATTTCTTTTGCTTAGGGTTAGACAACTGTAGAAACCAGAGGCCACCCAGCAGGGGGTGCTGCAGATAAACGTTGAAGCGATAACTTAAAAACTTCCAGATTCTTCCAAATCTGTGTGATAAAGTGATAATTGATCAATAGAAGCAGGATAAATCTGAAAGAATGAGCCAAAATGGAAAACTGGAAAATAATCCACAGCTTCCTGCTGATTGGCTGAGAATCCTGGCTTTCTAACCTGCGTGTGAAACCCTCCTCCCCCTCCTCTTAAATCTCCACCTGCTTATAAGTTTATGGTTTTATGGTTTTATGGTTCCCCCCCCCCCCCTTTCTAGCTTCCTCTTTTTACAGTATGTTTGTAGTTTCTTCTGGAGTGAGTGGTGTGCGTGTACTTGTAGTTTTTTCTTCCCTTTTCTAAAAACCGAAGAGCACACGATGACAACTGATGAGCTCTGCAACGCAACAGATTGTAATCTTTATAATAAACTGTCATTTATTACAAACTGCACTCACAGCCTTCACGTGTGCTTCTTTCACAGGTTTATGACCTCAGACCTTCTCTGGCCACTAAAGTGTGAAGTCGAGTTAATGACTGATGAGTTTCACCTCAGATGTGCGCTGATGATGATTTACTACCCGACTTCATATTAAAACAAACACTAAACCTGAAATATTTAAAATATTTGAGAAGTTCAAACTGTTTAACAGCTGAATAATGAAAGCATCAAACTTTATAACAAAGTCCTTTAACAGAAGATTTGATGTCATGATTTTATCCCGTCTTTCCTGTGATGACGCATCTCTTCTGTAGCTTCCTGCACTCTGCCTGGACATCTTCCCCTTTCTTCACTCCTTCTCTTTTTTAAACTAACAGTAAATATTTAAATATCATCTGACATGAAAACGTCATGTGGTTAGCTAGCCAGCTGTCAAAAAGTAGCTATATCTTGATTTATGGAAAATATGGAGGGTAGGTATGAGTAACTCCATGGCTACGATTTACTGTGATGTCAGCACAGCTCCATGACCTTTTTACTCTCACCTGAACAATAGGTGTCAAATCAGGGAAGATTCAGGTTTCCAGTCATGTGACTGTTAACCATGTGACATTAACTTGTTTGCTATTTTGAAATGTATAATGCTGTCTCAAGAGTCTGAGAGACTCATAACCATTGGTAAATAGGAGCACTAGGAAAAATGTGGTTGCTGGCAGTCCAAATGCAGTCACCTTTCATTTGCATGGAAGACGCCAACTTGTCTGCAAACACTTGCCAACTGCTCACCAAGCAGCAGTGAAGCTGTGAAAAGTAAAACTGCAAATGGACACCGTTCTCCTTCAAAGTACAAGCTGACCCTTTTGAAACTTTTACATTAAAGGCAAGTGTTCTCAGTTTCTGGTTTACATCAAACTTTTTCCACATTTTATACCAGTCTGTGAACAGTTGGTGTCTCACATGCACTTACACGAATCTGTAACAGTGTGCTAGTGAACAAAGCTATCACAGGAGATTTTAGTGACCCTGTTCGGGACTGACTTCACAATGACTGCCAGCAACCTCCAGCAACAACTTGCCAACCAGTCAGGGAAACCTCATACCTAGAGGTTGCTAAATGTTATGGACTGCTCTCTCGGCCTGTGTGACTGGGGCCTTACTCAGTGATAAACCTGTGTTTGTCACTCATTTAGTGTTAAAAGCCTTTTCTTACTCTAAATACTCCAATAATAACACACAAAAGACTAAACTTCCCACTGAAACTTTTTCAAACTAACCTAAAAGTAAAGTTTTTAAAAGCTTAAAGTGGCACTGAAAGGAGTAAAGTCACTACAACTGTCATGGTGGATGGAATTAGAGGACTCAGGTCCGAGAGTCCTTGCGAAGTGATGGTGAATTTATTTACAGTGAAAACAAGGCAACAGTTCGACTGTAATCAAAAAGAGCACGGTGACTTCTCCCAGCGTGACAGTGCAATAATAATCCAAAACTCCGTCTCTCGCTGCTCCTCTGTTCCCCGGATCCTGGAGACAGGCGAGAAAACAAACATACAGTAACTAAACTGTTCTCTCACGTTCACAATCTTGAAACACTAACCGCGGCTGCGCTACCCGGCTTAGCTCAACGTTCCAGTGCTGGCTCTCATCCGACCGCACCGGTAATTAGGTCTGGATGTCAAAAGATTAGTAAGTAAGTAAGTTTATTTATTAAGCGCTTTTCACAGACAGACAGTCACAAAGCGCTGTACACAAATATTAAAATAAACAATACAATCAATAGACATATACAGTGTAAAAGATCAAATGTAAATAATGTAAAAAAATATATATAAAATGAATAGAACAACAAAAGGCTTGTTTGAACAGAAAAGTTTTTAACTGTTTTTTAAAAGAATCCACAGAGTCAAGCAAATGTAATTGTAGTGGTAAACTGTTCCACAGCCTTGGTGCAACAGACTGAAAGGCTCTGTCCCCTTTTGTCTTCCGTCGTGTACGGGGAACAACCAGACTCTGAGTCTGTGAGCGGAGATGACGAGCAGCAGTGTATTTTCTAAGAAGCTTGGATAAATAATCTGGAGCCTGGTCATTTAGTGCTCTGTATGTTAAAACAAGAGTTTCAAAGCGAATTCTAAACTCTATTGGGAGCCAATGTAAAGAATATAAGATGGGAGTAATGTGGGCACGCTTGGTAGAACGAGTTAGTAGTCTGGCTGCTGCGTTTTGTATTGCCTGGAGGAGAGAGAGAGATGATTTATCCAAGCTAGTAAACAGGGAATTACAGTAATCTAAGCGTGATGACACAAATGCATGAGTTTTTCCAGTTCAGCTGAAGAGACCATATGTCGCAGTTTAGAGATGTTTCTTAACCAACTTGTTGACGAGGGGGTGCAGGACCACCACCTGTCTTTTGTTGCTCTGCCCTTTTCTTGGTTGCTGTCATGGACAAACAAACAGATTATTTCAGGGTCTCTTTCCAAGACGAAAAGCAATATAAGTGATAACTAGAAAAATTTGCATTTCCTGTGAAAATGCTGTGTGGATGCCTTAACGCTGAAGATGTCGGCTGAAAAAAGCTGAAAAAGTTGAAAAAACAAAAACATTGCCCTGAGCAGGATTCGAACCTGGCCCTTCTGGTCTAAAGGCAGCGTCTCACCTCAGTGCGCCAATCTCTTTCTAACAAACAGAGGTGGATAGACTGACAATTCTGGTGAAATTAGCAGAAGCTGCTTAGAATTGTGCTGATAAGAGGTGAAAAGGCTAAAAACTTTGCAGAAAAGAGGTAAGGAAGCAAAAAGATGAGCTGCAAAGAGATGAATCAGCAGAATTTCTGCTCAAAAATATTAAAACTAAGTAGCTGCCACCATTGTTGGAAACTGGAATTAGCTCGGCCGTGCTCCGTGAGAGACGTCTGTCTTGCCCTAGCAGCACCTGTCCCTCTCCTCCTCTTCAGTTCGTCTCAACATACGCTCGTCATATTCTGTGATATGATTTACTCTAAGGTGTTTGACAAGGTTAGTGATGTTGCCACAACCATACATGCCAACCCTCCCGATCTTTCCGGGAGAATCCCGGAGCCACCATTCTCCCGAATTTCCACCCTTTAGTGCTGCAGGCAGGCGGGTGTTCAAATAGCGCACAACTTCAGTTTTTTTATTTCTATATGATGAACTCTGCATTATTAAGTGATAAGAACAAGTAATCCGATGTCGTGTAATCATTATGACCTATAATTTGAGATACACTAAATAAAATATGTTTTTGCATAAAGTCTCGGTATCGGATCAGTATCATCGATACCACCCTGAATATTACTTGGGATCGGAAAGGAAAGGAAATCAGTGGTATCGCACATCACTAACTGCCATACCCGTTATGTGTCTGTGAGGGAGAGGAGGGAGAAAAAGGAGAGTCGAACAGTACGAGTTGTCACCGAGCAGAAACAGGAGATGAAAGCATGTAAATATAATAATAACCACTGCAGCCAAAGTAAGTTTAAGTAAGCTATTAAGACTCGACTGTACACCGTGTTCGCGTTTTCCTCTGAAACAATAAGTTCTGTTGGAGCAGCCTTTCAACGCCTCTCTCTGTCTCTCACTAGCAAAGTTGACCCAGACAACAAAGTAAAGCTAGTTTTTGGCTACAAGCCCGACAGGAACCCAACGTATTAGCCAGAGGTCCCTTTACTACGGTTTGGGGCGCGGACCTGTTTTATATACGCACGGAATAGTTTTTTATATGAGATCGCTGCAAAAAGTGCAGCCTTACCTTAAGATATATTAAGATTTAAAATTCTAGTTGGTATTGGTATGGCGAGTATCCTTCAGTAATAGTAATAAATCACACAGCAACATTCATGTGGTTGTAAAAAGCTTGATAACATATTAAGTAATCCAAAGTATTCCGTTATGTTTGGGAGCATGTATTCTGTAATGGAATACATTTTAAAAGTGACCTTCCCAACACTGCAACTAGATTACATTTTATCACAAAAAACAGAATCTCTTCGACAGTGAATGCAACAATACTGGGACGGGAAATCAATAATACTTACTATTAAGTATTACTACTACTTTTACCGTTATTTCTATTCTGCTGAAAATAAACCTAATCACCTCTATCTGCCAGGGACTTACACTGTGCTCTAAACCAAATGCCTAATGGCAAGGCACCAGGCCTGGTGTCACGGCTGGCGGAGGGAGCCGTGTGGTGTGGAGGAAAAGGAGGACCCAAGATGCAGCGAACTGATGACAGAGTGATGTTTATTTACAAGGTGGTGGCAAAAACAGGCAACTCAACATGAGCAATTACAAACCTAAACTGGGAGAAACTAAAGACAAACCTGAGACCATACAAAAGGGGTGCGGGGCAGAGAGACGCAGAGACAGGAACGAAACACCATAGAATGCAGAGCTACACGGAGGAACGCAGTGATACATGGATGAACGCAGACGAGTCGATCGAGGAGCACAGGCAGACACCAACTATAAATACACACATCAGGTAATGAGGAAATGGCACACAGGAGGGGACACAGCTGGAACTTAATGGGCATAACGAGACACAGACCTACAAAGTAAAACAGGAAATCTAGAACCCGAACCGGACACAAGGGGGGAGGACACAGAATAACTAGAACAGAGGGAAATAGTCACAAAACACAAAACGCTGGGTCAACGACCCAGGACCATGACACCTGGATGGATTCCCTGCTGAATTTCTGAAACATTTCTGGTCCGTGTTAGCTCCACTATTCTTCATAACTGGCACAGAAATAAAAACAAAAAAACTAAAAAAAACAGTCTAATCCCTCCCCATATGAAAACGGCAGCAATAAAATAGTTACTAAAAACAGAAAACGACGCTACCAGCCTTTGTCACTAATTAATACCGACATTAAAGTTATTCCTAAAGCACTTTCATCTAGATTAGAAACAGTTCTGCCCTCAATAAATCATAATGACCACACAGGATTCATCAAAGGCTCACATGTCAAAAAATGTTTTAGTACGACTTTGGTAAGCTACGGAGCTGCACCGCTTGATGGATTGTCGGAGCATTACGGCTACCGAGGAGCCTCGCGTAGTAATACGCACTGTGCTTCAACGTAATATTACCGTATTATGTGTGTATAAGCACCATAAATGGCACCTGAAGCGGATTTCAAACTCCAGGCTGTCAGTCACGCAGTAGAAGTTGGGAACAGAGCTGTACAACAGGCAGGGAAAAAAATCCATGCTCCTTTTGAAGGAAAGTTTAAAATGAAGAAACAAACGTCCGGAGGCAATTATTACAGTTAAACTAAACTTAAAATACCTTTAGTTATTCCGAACTTCTCGTAACTCGCACATACTTTCATATCCTTACAGCACATACAGAAAATGTTCAGAACAAAATAAAAGTAAAGTATTTAAAATAGTAAAAGCGGAAGGAAAAGGAGCCCAAAAACTGAAACCGAAATACAAGAGGACCCGTCTGAACCGATAACAGCTGCCTGCACGTGACACACAAATAAACAGATCGTCTGTAAACACACAGCACATGAACTTCACTTGGTGGGGACATTTGTCAGCTTTTTTTTTCTCTGAATGACCAAATCAGAGGTCAAAGGTTAGTGGCTCACTTGTTTTCCTCTCCCTGCTCTCCTATTGACTGACAGACTCACTTTATGAAGGACCACGGGGTCGATGCCACTTCACAGACTGCAAACATCAGACCAGGTACTGTACTCTGACTCTGTCTTACTCTCATAACAGGGATGTTTTCCTCTTCTTCAGAGCTGAACTGTTAAATTTTACCTGTGGTTAGAGGTCGGTATGGTTAACAGAAAATCTGCAGGGGCTGAATGGATTAAGGCTGTTTGTTAATAAGTTTTTAAAGTGTTCATTATTGTTCCTATTGTTGTTTTAGAGTTTAAACAGATGCCCTGATTGGTTGGTTTATTTGAGAATTCAGAAGGTAGAGAAGAGGAAGTGGAGACAATAAAAGCAAAAACAAGTCACAGGCTTTATTTTGCTAATTAGGTGCCAAACACATGTATTATTATTGTTCTTTTGCCTGTAACGTGATGATTTGTTAAATCTCCCCGATGTTTCTGTGTGATACAGATAAGGAGCTGAATGTCTAAAGTGACTAAAACCTTTGCACAGTACTGAACTTTCACCAGCAGAGCCACCTCTGACTTTATGAGTCCAACAATAAACTGGAGTCATGGCAGTACTGGTCCTTTGAGTCACAGAGGGTGTATAAAAGATTTACAGCTGGCTAAAAAATAATGATAATATCAAAAATAACAAAGCTAGCTGGCTATTAATTTTTTTCTGCCTTTGCAAAAGAAGTGAGTCTGTGAAAGATTTTTTGCTGGGGGAACTAGATGCTCATCCTGATGTTGTTTCTGCTGAGTCCATTTATAGCTGCTGCACACACACACACACACACACACACAGAGAGAGAAACTTGCCATCGTGCTGCTGCGCTGTTAATCTGCATTGCACCAGAAGCTGGCTGTGTGGTAAGCATTTCGATTACAAAGTGCTGCAGAGGAAGCAGAGGTGATGTATGAAACAGCTTTATGTAGGACAGGTGGCTTTCCACCAGCTTCTTCAGAAAGATGATTCAGAGGAACAGGGCGTGTGACTGGCTGTTTTACACAATTAGTGCTGAGTTAATTAATTGTGCAAGTTTTAACTTTTATTCCTGAAAAGAATTGTTTTTTGATGCTTTTTTACTTTATATACTATTTTTTATTACTTAATTGTCAATTAATTACATAAAATTTGAACTTTTTAATCTTTTAGGAAAGTCAGTAACAGAAACTCTCCATGTTGATATATTTGTCTTTATAAAATGAGAAAGATGATGTGGCAGCTCAAACAGATTGATTCCTGTTTTAATGCCTTAACTCAAACTGTGTTGCCTTCTCAGTACTGCTAAGAGGTTAATCTACTTTGTTTGTGTTTCAGTTTTTTTGGCCCTGTCTTTTAAAATCCAGAGAAAAAGGAAAAACAAGTACACAGGAAAGAACTATTAATAAAACCAGATCCTGGTCACTGAATGATTGAAAATTTTTAGGTCTCAACAGACTTGTAATGTTTTTACTTCTAGCAGACATGATAACAATCCCAGATCTGATCAGGAAGAAGAGGGATGGAGGACAGTTAAGTGATGACGAGATCAAAGCCTTCATCCAGGCTGTTAAAGAGAAAACCATTCAGGACTCTCAGACAGGTACAAACCATCTGACATGCATTCACATTTCCTCCTTTGCATCTTTAACGTCTCCCACTCTTTGTATTTAAGGGGCCATGCTGATGGCTATTTGGCTGAATGGGATGGTCTCCGCCGAGATTAAGGCCCTGACCCGAGAGATGATGTCATCGGGAGAAGTGATGGAATGGCCCGATGAGTGGAAAAATTTCATGGTGGACAAACACTCGACTGGCGGGGTGGGAGATAAAGTCAGTCTGGTGTTAGCGCCAGCGCTAGTTGCCTGCGGCTGTAAGGTATAGACTTTAACGATGAAATCTGATTGGTTAAAACGTTAAAGTGAACCCATTCTGTTCATGCCCAGCTGGACTGCGCTAAATTTACATGATTAATATTATTTTAGACTGGGACACAGTGCAGCCCCCTGGTTCTGTTTAAGCTCCTCCCCTTTTAAACAAACTTCTTGTGATTTGTTACCCCACATTAGTAGAAGGTGATTTACTTGGGTGGGTGTGTCTTCCTTTTCTCAAAATGTGAGATTACCATATTAGGAATATTAATTCAGTCCATGTCCACAGGTTCCTATGATCAGTGGGCGGGGCTTGGCTCATACAGGAGGAACTCTTGATAAACTGGAATCAATTCCAGGATTCAAGGTGGAGCAATCAAGAGAGCAGGTGAAGCAATCTGTTCTGGCTCACATATATTTACATATAGTTTTAAAAATTAATAGTTTTAACTTTTAATAAATGTCAGCAAAATGTTACTCTGGGGGGAAAACACACTGAAGCACTTTGCGCACCCCCTGGTGGGCCATGAGGGTACTGCATGTGATTCACAAGAGCTCAATTACAATAAATATACTTAAAAATCTTTTTTTTTATATCAAATATTTTTGATTTTATGAGGTAAATAACCACTGGTCCACTGGAGTGGGCGGTTCAATTTGCCAACTACCAATGAGAGCCAAGGATACTGTTGGCTCACATAACAGAGTTGCCAGGCAACTAGACCCTGGAACAAGTGAATAACTTCCTGTGTCGCCTCTTTAGGCTCACGTGAGGATCATTGATTAAGTTATATTAAAAGTTTTAGGCTCTAAAGATTTTCAGATATTAAATTGGGCTCAAGGATGGCATAGACTGTATATAATAGATGGATATAGCCACAGTGACAAACACTAAATACTGCAACACTGCATGCTCATTGGCTCACCTCTTGTCAGTCACATGTCATTGGCGAATGAGGATGAGACTTTTTAAAGTGTCTTTTTTTTTAATTATTCAAGAGTCGAATCTATTGACTGAGACCATTTACTCAAAAGGAAAGAATTTCCTAATAGTCAAAATAAAGTGAGTAAGTCTCTTCTGTTTAACCACCAGAGGAGTCGCCCCCTGCTGGCTCTTAAAAAAAAACTAAACAGATGAAACTATTGACTGTTTGGGGAAACAAGGACACTGACATCTTTACTGAAATTTGTTAATTAATTCCAATGGTAGCTCTTGTGATAAGGGTACAAAAATAACAGAAAATTAAATATTTAAATTCATAAATAAATAAAACTACATACGGATAATAAAGAGTGATAAACACTCAAAGTCATTCTCTGATTCAGCTGTTCTTCTCCAGATCCTGGAGATCCTGGACTCAGTGGGCTGTTGCATTGTGGGTCAGACAGAGACTTTGGTTCCTGCAGATCGAGTCCTGTACGCTCTGCGGGACATCACCAGCACCGTGGACAGTTTACCTCTGGTTACTGGTAAAAACTGGGATTAGTGCTTCAAGAGCCAAAAACCCTTTTTTTGTGTTGTTTTTTTTTTTTTTTTTGAGAAATTTAAGCTTTTCCACCCGTGTGTTGCGATGGTCAGGGGACCCGACACACAGGCGGAAAGGATTTAGACTTTCTTTACTTGATATGTGAGCCCAATCAGCCTTCGGGGGAGGGTCATTTCTACCTGAACATAAGTTTGAGCGGTTATAGCATTATGCCCATTTAAACTGATGAAAAGAACCAGATCTTTTGATACCCACATAAAACTGGTGTCCAGAACCGTGGATATCCGTGTTTTTTCTAGTCAGCTTACAGCCGTCTGTGCTGTTTCTGCAGGTTCGATCATCTCAAAGAAAGGAGCCGAGTCTCTGTTTGCTCTGGTGCTGGATGTCAAGTTTGGACGAGCTGCTATCTGCAAAGACTTGGAAAGTGCTACAGAACTAGCTCAGATGCTAGTGAGTACAACAACAATTCAAATATTTCACCATAAAAGAGGGAGGGAGGGATGTGAAACATCTGTGCATGGAGTGATGCAGCAACACAACATTGAACCACAGGGGAGATAATATTGGGTTTATTACAGGTTATTTTAATCCAAACTCAGAGGTTTAATTTACAGCGCAGCGTCCAATGCCACAGCCCGTTAATGGCAAAGCTGACCTCAAATTTGGATTTCGCTGTTTATTTTTCTTTCAGGTGGAAGCAGGAAACGGCCTGGGCATATGTACAGCAGCTGTGCTCAGCGGCATGAACAGTACGATCGGTCGATGTGTGGGAAACAGCGTGGAGGTGATCGAATCTCTGGAGACGCTGAAGGGAAACGGACCCGATGACCTGATGGAGCTGGTCACGACTCAGGGTGATGACGTCGCTCAGCAGCTCTCGTCTGTCAGGGTTTGATCACCAAAGTAACAACGTGTCTTATCCGAGGCATTAAAAAGGTCCTGAACCCCAAAGGAACACCACTTTATTAGGAACACCTGTGGCCATTTTATTAGAGACACATACCCTGTGGTCAATTTATTAGGACCACCTGTGGCTCTCTAAATGCAGGAAGCATCTGAACCATTTCAAAGTGGCAACTGTTTTTATTAGCACACCCATGGCCACTTTATTAAGTACAGCTGCGGTCTAATAACGTTGCAGCATCTCTTTTGTGCCACCTGCCTGTTTACCTCTTCTAGCAGCAAGCCAGATAATTTGCAGTGTCGAGTTAACATTAAAGATTATGGATAAATAACATGTATCTTATCTTCATTCTTCTCCTAGCTCTATATAGTTTTAAATATTGCACTCCATACAGATGCCCTCTGATTAAGAAAAAGAAAATTATTATTTTACACGGTATGCAGCCCCTCAGTTTACCTCCCGTCTCTTTAAGGTCCTCCTCCCTAAAAGCCTACTTTGTTCTGACTGATCAGTTTCTGGCAGTCTACCGAGGAGCAGCACCCAATGCTTGTGAGCTGTACTGCTTGTATTTTTTGGACTTTGTACCCACAGGAACTACTGCCACATAATTCTTTATCTTTTTTTAAAACTCTGAACTTGTTTAATATTGCAGATCCGCATTAACTTGCTAATGGGGATTTGCCGCATTAATGAGGTTATGGTGTTAATGCTGACAGAACTAATCTAAACCTGTAACTTTCTTTATACATCCATCCATCCATCTTCATCCGCTTTATCCGAGGCCGGGTCGCAGGGGCAGCAGCCTAAGCAAAGAGGCCCAGACCTCCCTCTCCCCAGCCACCTCCTCCAGCTTATCTGGGGGAACTCCAAGGCGTTCACAGGCCAGCCGAGAGATATAATCACTCCAGCGTGTCCTGGGTCTGCCCCGGGGCCTCCTCCCTGTGGGGCATGCCTGGAACACCTCACCCAGGAGGCGCCCAGGGGGCATCCTTGTCAGATGCCCGAACCACCTCAACTGGCTCCTTTCCTTTATACATGAAAATTAAAATTAGAAAACGCAGAACAGCCTCTCCTTTGTGAATATCAGAGACATGACAAGAATCTCATTGTTACCTTTGTTATAGAGTCCTAGTGAATATTACCCTTAGATGAGATAACCCGTTCTATAATGATGATAATAATTTTTTTGCTATAGCTAATAAGAAAAATAGACCACTTGGGTTTAAAATTAAAAAACAAACAAACACTTAATTCTGACAGCTGTAAAAACATCATGGGAATCTAAACCCACTGCATGCACACCTTTACAGACAACAACTTGCTTTAATTTTAGTCTATTTTTAAGTTTATTTAATTTTACACTGGTGTAAAAATTTCCCTTTAGGTACATTTAAAAAAGAAAGCATGATAAATATTTAAAATGTGTTTTGTCTGTGTTTGTAGGCGGCTTGTTGCTCGTGATGACTGGTCTAGTGTCTGACCTATCAGAAGGCAGAAAGCAGATTTCCGAAGCTGTGGTTGGTGGAGCAGCGCTGTCAAAGTTCCAGGCCATGATGGAGGCTCAGGGCGTGAACAGCGACACAGCTCAGCTGTTGTGCTCCACCAACGCAGATTACTACAGCGTCCTGAGAAAAGCGAAGCATCAGCTGGAACTGAAGGCTCCTGCAGACGGTAAAGCCAATAAAATGCCTCCATTCACTGTTGATGCATTCAAAGACACACTCAGGAAATATGAACTACCTGCACTTACAAAGAAAATTTATCATGTTTAGGAATCTAAAGAAACTAACAAACACAGCTATCTTTGATGACACGGGAACTTTTATGCTGAAGCGCAGGTTGTTACACAGTTTGTGGTTATAGTTACATTTGGGGTTTGTTTTAAGAGAATTTGTTACCAACAGAAATTAGACAAGAACTGCACTGAAAATCAGTGGCAGGAGGTCTGATGTAGAGATGAATCCAAATTTGAACATTTTGGTTTAAATAGTCAATATGAACAAAAAGAGGTACAACAGTGAGGGTCTGCAGCCATCAGTAAAACACGGTGGAGGCTCAGTCATGGTTTGGGGCATTTCAGCCAGTGGCGCTGTGGATGTTGTCAATACTGATGGAAATATGAACACAGAAAAGTACAGTCAGAGTTTGATCCAAAAAGTAATCCCAACACATGCACTTGCACATGTGTACTTACATATGTGAGCCCTCGTATTTGATAACATGTATTTTTACTGTGTCTTCCTGCAGGTATCGTTTTGGAGATTGACGGTTTGGTTTTAGCTCAGGTGCTTCACAGATTGGGTGCGGGGCGATCAAAGGCTGGAGAGCCTGTCAATCACAGCGTGGGGGCGGTGCTACTGGTGTCTATAGGTCAGAGGATCACAAAAGGTAAGAGGCTGTTGCTACTGCTGCTGATGGTGTGAGGGACATCCTCCTGATGGAGTCGTGTGTTTTCAGGCGACCCGTGGCTGCGGCTCCATTATGAGGATCTGGCGCTGACCCCAGACCAGAGGAATCACCTCGAGAGCGCCCTGACTGTGGGAGCAGACAAAAAAATACAAACACAACAGAAACACACTTTGGTGGAAAAGATACTACCTGAGAAATACCAGTGATTCTTGAGATAAGGGACAAAACATGTCCGCCAGATAAAACCCAATTTGAGGGTTAAAAATATGCATACAAGACTGACTGAAAGAAAAACCAAGGCAATGTTTATACAACAAAATTATGATTTTGCATTTTTTATACATATACATTTATTTTAAATGGTACAATACATTACCAGTACCTTAAAAATCCATTGTCCAGAAGCAGGTGTGATAATATTAAAATACAGAAAAAAAATTAAAAGTAATTCAAAATGTAAACATCATGGCTCTCGTCACTAAATATTTAAGTTAATATCTTATATAATATCAAAATATGCAATTGAAAATTTATTTTTACATATTTTTTAAGTGATTAAAATCGTGTCCAGAGTTTTTGTCAACACCATCAGATTTTTTTTAAAAGTACAAAAAAATCAGGAATTATTGTGGTTAGCTTACACTCTGAGGACCCCTTTACCACTTCCTGTTTGATACACATGCCATGAGGTCACTGCTGTGATAAGGTTTTTTTGTTTTTTTATTTCATTTATCGCATACCTTTCTGAGAAAACCCTGTGTCACAACCATAGTGTGTCAACACCAAAGTCGATGAAATGCAAGATTTAAGTATCTTTTTTATAAAAAGCTTAATTTAGGTAGATTGTAGAGGCCATAAGCAAATGATGCAAAACAAGATGGCTTTTGTCAGAAAAACATGTGTTATGAGAGAAAGTAGGGTGTCAACACCATCAGGATTTTTGCCTGACAGTGTTGACCCATTTCCAGTGGTGTTGACAAATGCCACAAAAGTGTCCCATTCACTAATTATATTAAGTTCTTTTAATTAATATTTCAGTCATATTACTTTCTGTGTATTTTACTGATATTTCTGCTTTACAGATGTGTTGAATATTATCAAATTTGCCTTATCTCGAATCTCATTGTTTATGTATACTATGTCTATGAAGCGCCTTGAGGCGACTCTTGTTGTGATTTGGTGCTATATAAATAAAATTGAATTGAATTGAAATTGAACTTTATTATTCCTGTAGGAAAATGCTTAGTTCTCTGCATTCAACCCATTCACTCAGTGATGCAGTGGGCAGCTACCAATCGAGGATAGCCGCTGTTTGTTGGATTTGAACACCCAACCTTCCATCATGTGGCATCTACTGAGCTAGCTGTGCCCCAAGAGCTGATCTTTAAGTGATGATGGATGAATCCTGCTTCTGGGCCCAAACTACTCTATTTATTAAGGCTGTTGTGCTTTTAACATGTTTTATTGCTTTTTATCTTGTTCTATTTAATCTGAACAAGCCCCTAAAAACAGTCAGTGATCACTGTCAGCCTAACCATCAGAAACCCTTGCATTACCTTTTATCGAGTGGAAAAAATTTAGCGTCCATCCTCCAGCTTCACTGTGTTTATGTTATGCTAACATAGCTGTGTCACCAGCGATCACGTAGCACATCATTATATACCAGCTAGTCCAACTTCAGTAACCCTTCAGTAACCCTGCAAAAGTCACTGTTGTTTAGTTTTCTGGCTTCATTTATGTTGGAATGTAGGTGGAAACCAGCGAGCTAACTTCTAACTCTGTTAAATTTCATATATTCTGTTTTCATGGATGCCTGGATGTTACACCTGGAAGAGCAGCCACACTGATCATTTTATTAAAGATGAAGGAAAGAAAGAATTTAGACAGTTTGTAACTCTCAGTGATGCCGCAGAGTTCCTTTGACTTTGGGATCTGCAGCGGAGTTTGGACCTGGAAACAGCTAATGACATCAGACTTAAAGACTGGATAGCATCTCTATTGCTTAATACATAATTGTGTTGTGAATATTCATCCTTAATCTGTATAAATGCATAAGGTTCAGAAAAATTATAGTAATTACAAAATGGTTCATTTCAGGCTAGAATTGCAAAGGGGAACCTGTCAGAGGAACGAAAGAGGAGGAACAGGGATGATCAAATAAGAAGAAAAAAATTAACAGCCAGCCTGAGTTGAAGAAAGAGTTTCTCATAAAGGAAAGGGAAAGATCTAGAAAGAGAGTGAAAGAGGGAAAAATAAAGAACATCGGTGATCTGAAAGGAAGAGAAAAAAGGGAGAAGGGAAGGTTTTGGAAACAAGCAAACACACAACCAGAGTACTTTAGGTATCAAAGAGTAGTAGGCAGCTACTTGCTGGTGAACTATTAAGATGTAGAACTTGACATGTGCAAAAACAGAATTGTTATGATGTGTCTGATATTACATAAGTTGTTAAACTTTAATGGTCATTTTGAAAGAAATAATATTTTGTTTTCTATTAGTGTGTCACCACCGTCAGCACCTTGTCAACTCCATAATATGGATTTCTTTGTTTATTTTTGTCTTTTGAAGAACCGTATATTATCCTCCCTCATGATCTTCCAATAAAAATACGTAATTTTCTCAATGTGTCATTTGCATGCTGCTAAATAGGATTGTTTCTTTTCTGAAAATATGTATGACTGTAACGCTACTAATAAAAAGCCAAAACAAGCTTACTTTTAAACATAGTATAATTCGTTTGAAAACATATGTGCATAAACAATAGAACAATATGCTGCTAATAGTCAAAATAGCTGAAACAACCTAAAATATATATTTTTGCATTTGTTTGTGTCTGATGGTGTTGACAAAAACCTTGCACTCCTCCAGCAAAAATATAAATTATTAAAAAATATTACACCTGGGAGATTGTACCAAAACATGGTGAGACAGCCAAAACTTTGTGTAACAATTATATGTAAATATCCATCCATCCATCCATCCATTCACTTCCGCTTATCCTTTTCAGGGTCGCGGGGGGCGCTGGAGCCTATCCCAGCTGTCATAGGGCGAGAGGCGGGGTACACCCTGGACAGGTCGCCACTCTGTCGCAAGGCTAACACACAGGGACAAACAACCGTTCGCACTCACATTCATTTGCACATTCACACCTAGTGACAATTTTGGTTATCCAATTAACCTATCCCCACAAGTAAATATGTAAATATGTTTTTGTTTTGTTTTTTCAAAAAATATATTTTAGAAAATTAAAACCTGTTTTGTCCCTAATCTCAGGAATCACTGATACACATATTAATACTTTTAAGTTGTAGAGTTTAATCTGCCTGTAGGAACAATGTGAATACTGCTCCCATGACCTCACCGTCCGTCCGTCTCTGATGCTGCCGCTTCCTGCTGAGCTGATTAAAAGATCGGCTCCGTGCTCACGACTGCTCATCCTTAAACTTGTTACCTCAGTTTATCTGGTCTTCAGGTGATTTTATCCAGCTGCTTTTAACCATTAAGCTTTCCTCACCATGGCCCTCATGTAAAACTTCAGTATTTATCGATCTGTCACTTCACAGATATCAGTGTTACTCACACCTTTAGTGTTCACGCCATCTTTTCACCATCTATTTCCTCCTCGCTCTCAGATGTGCAACTGATGTAAGGATTCATTTAGAATTGTCATTTTATTGCTGGCTCTGCAGATCTTTCGTTTAAATAAAAATCGCTTCTTGAAGAACTGAATCTTGGTTGTGGCATACTCTATCTCAGAAGCTATTCGATTTTTCTCCTTCTCGAATTTAAGAATCAAATTTCTTTCTCATAAAGTTTTCACTTTTTCCTCTGATCAATATCCTCTGACTAAAAATTATAATTTGTCAAACATTTTTGTTGAGTAAACAAACAAAACAAAAACGCTTTTCTTTTTCAGAACACAACAAATTAAACTTTATTAACAGTCTCACATTGACAAAAAGACTTAGGAGCATAAAAAAGTTCCTCTAACATTTTCATCATCTCACTTCTTTATTTATAAAAAGTACAAACAGAAAACAAGAGCCAGGAGTCAGAGACAGGAAGCAGGCGAGCAAGTTATCAGGATGCTCCGGCTGGTCCCGGATAATTAGCACACCCGCTCCTAAAACAGACTTCCATAAACAACAGTCACGCTGTCATCAGGGGTCAAAGGTCAGTGGACGACAGAGTTGAGGGGCTCAGCTCTGATGTTTCCTAAATCCAGAGTGGAGTCCGTCTCCTCATCGATCTCCCCGATCACCGCACTGTAACCAAAACAAGAAAAAAAATGTAACCACGAAAACAAACGAGAGGATTACAAACAAAAACAAACAGGAAGAACAAATAAAAACAGAAAGGAAAACAATAAACAATGATAAACAAACTACATAACAGAACTGTTAACAACAATATTTTTTGTTCATTAAAGTAAAACAACATGTAACAAATCTACATCTATCATGTATGTATGGATCCCCACACATCATTTTCCTTATAGTTTAAGAATAAGAGTCTTTCTCTTGGTTTTCCTTCATAAAAATAATTTTAAACAAACAAAAACAAAACTCTGATAGGGGTATCCGGATCAAATGTGCAACCACAGCATTCATCCTTAAAGCATCACAGAAAAAAACTTTTACATTTTTTTTCTTAACTCTTAATGATTAATTATCCTGTTTTGCAATAATAAATTATATCTTTATAAAATAATAAAATTGGTAAATCATGTTAATCTGATTCTGTAGATTAAAATTTACATTAAGGCCTCACTAATCTTTTGTCTTCAGTATTGATTCATCATCAACAAAGGTCAAACGTGACTTACACGTTGTCACCTCGGACAATGTAGAGTCCCAGCACCACCTGCTCGACCCCCTGACTGGAGCTGAACACTCTCTCGTGACTCTCATCCAGGATCAGGTTGATGGTCTGATCAAAGCCCTTCAGAGTGCCCTGAAAAACAAACAAACTGACATGAACACAACTTACAATAACAAAAAGTTAACATCCAAAATAATTCTGACTTCACTGAATCCCAAATATTGTGAGTGGTGGAGTTCTGATGAGGATGTGTTCAGACTCACCACAATCATCCTGCCGTCCGAGGTGACAATGGCCACGGTACCTGGATCAGCACGAGTTAAAGAAACAGCACCTTTATGGACCAAAACCTCTCTAATATTATTCAGAACCTACAAATAGAAACAATTATCATCACACCAAAATTGAAAGCTATCCCGCCCACCCATTCTGGCCACAAGAGGCGCTTGTAACCTTAGCTTCTGTCTGTTAATGAGCTCCAGCTTTAAAACTGTAGGTTGTATGGTTCCAAAATTAAAAGAAAAAGAAAAAAAAAAGCTTAAGATTTTACAATTTTTCAAAGTGGTCCAGATGTGATGAGTCCTGATGAATCAAACTGTGAAATCATTTACAGAACTTCTCTGATCAGCGGGTCCAAATAATATAAACACAGCAATAAAATCACGAGATTTTCCTTCTTGTGAATGTGAAATCTACATTTAAGAAGTCTGAACATGTTTTAACTCAGCTCTGAGCAACCCGTTTCTCACAGACATCTCTGAACTGCCGCTAATTAACAAAACAAGTAAGTATGCAGCTAAGCTAACTAGCATTTTCCCATTCATTCAGAGGGTTTGCACATTAGTGGCTAACGGCGGAAGGATACGGTTAATGTAGCTCTCCAGCGCAGTGGACATCCTAAGTCCCGGGCTCGGTGTCTATTTATCCAGCGGGGTGGTCGACAAATACTTATAGTGGTAGTCCGGTGACAAAATAAAACCGTGCGCACTCGAACAGCAGCAGTAGCAAACGGCTAACAACACACTGGAGCGCAGACTAGAGCAATCAAACACTGAGCATGCACGAGAGCAGAGCGCCGAGCGGAAGCGTCACATCCGGTTTGTGTTAACTCTCAAAAAAGAAAACAGTAAAAACTGCGAAACTTAAAGAAATAAAACAAAAAAGGTGGGAAAATGGGAAATACAAAAGAAAAAAACGTCAAGTTTTCTAGTAAATTTGTCAAGTTTATAAGAGAAAAACAAAATTATGATACAAATTGGTAAACTTACATGATACAAACTATTTTTTGACTATTTTTTTAATGACTCTAAAACATTAAATATTTATTTTGTCGTTTTTCCACCCTATCCCTTAATTTTTATCTTTAATTATTTTAAATATTTCTTTCCTTCCTATGCTCCATCATAGTTAATAACCACTTTCTGTTTATTTCAATATATTTTCAGAGCCCTCAGATGCTTCTTTGAATAGTAAAAATATTTATGACTCATTTCTGAAATATAAATGATGTGATCCGCAAACAAAATGCCCACCGGAAGTGATGTCATTTCCTGTAACTAGAAAAATACAAACATATTTTTACAGTTATGTGGTCCTCACAGGAAAAGATGGTTAAAAAATTATGACGATTCTAACAAATATAAGCCATTAGCGTAGATTTAACTACCAAACACAATAATGGGCATTTGAAATTAGCTTAACATGGAATAAAACAGTTTTGGGATCTTTTGGATAATTAAGGAAATCTAGTTAATGCTCTCTAAATGCACAACTATTACGTACACTTTAATGTCATTTTGAAAACTTAAAATAGTGGTAACCATGAAGGTGAAGATGTCCAGGCTGAGTGGTAAAATGGTGTTGAGAAACTTTCAGCACAGGAAAGACAGGCAGGTCTGCTTTGCTTTTCTTTCTGTCAAAGACGTAAAATTAAATATGTATTAGGAAAAAAAATCATAAATAAACTTGTGTGTGTTGATGTCAGACAACACACAGAGTCCAGTTCTCCCAGCAGGTCTTCATCTTTATTGTTGCTCAGTAATCGTCCATACAAAGGCGGGTGGAGGAGAGCAGTGGAGCCCGACAGGACAAACAACAGGAACGTCATGCTACCAAAGTATTAAATTTGTACAAAAATACTTTACAACATCCCTGTTCCTTTAAAGAAAAATACAGTTTGGTTGGTTGGTGAAGCTACATGGAAACTAATCTGACCCACTATTTCAAATGGCAGTGCAATGCACGTGTGTGTGTGTGTGTGTGTGTGTGTGTGTAGGTAGGTGGATGTCTTGCTGAGGTGAATCACTAGAGTGCAAATCCCTGCAATGTTATACACACATACACACACACACACACACACACAGGCTCTAACAAATACACACCCACACACATGGTAATGTTAATACATGCGCACAAACACAGTGTGTATGGCTTTAGGTCTCACTCATCAAACCTTTGTGAGGCCACACCCCTCAGCCGTGTGGCTTGTTCCCATTGGTGGAGCAGTTCTCTTGGCTGAACCTTAAAACACTAACATCTATGTGTTAGCCCTCAATTCAAGGCATTAGCTCTATATTAGCAATGTAAACCATTTCCTTAGACCTTGTTAGTTCCCTTTAATCAACCTGTAACTACTACCTCGGCTAAATGCTAGCTGCAAGCTAAATTATAGTTCATGTTAGTTATGTGCTAACATAAACCACAAATCAGTAGAAGCTGACATAAAACTGACATACTCTCTTGTTAGCAGACATTTTTAGCTCCTTGGTTACCCGTTGTGTTTACCTACCTACAAACCAACCAAGCCCTTGCTATGTTAAGTTGTAACCACACCAGTAAATAAGTGTTGAAAAATTGTACAGCTAACTTACCACCCATGTACTATGTGCAACTAGCCACATGTTATAGTTAGCTCTAATGCTCTGCATCAACTACCACATGCTAAACTGTAGTTCTATTATTTCCCATGTTAGCTTTTTGCTAACAAGAGAAAAACTTTGTTTTGCAAATGTAAGCCCTGTGTTAAAGGTCTGTAAGGGCTGTGCTGGCACTAGCCGTGTGCTAACATAAAAAGTTTAGGTTTGGATAGCTCTTTATTCATATGCTAATTAAATTACTTATACGCTTATTAACTAATAAATATAGCAAGAAATGGGTGTTACACATAGAAAGCCTAATTTTCTTGTTCTATGTGTATAGTCATGCGTTATGGTTAGACTAGTCCTATGCTCAATGTCTGCTAGATACATACTAATCATGTGTTAGTAATGTCCTCAGACCAAGTTAGGCTGCTCACTTGTCAGTTGAATTTGATGTGTGGTATATTGCTTTTGCTAAAATTAGAAACCGTGACTTAGTACTAACCATAAGCTAAATAGCTCTGTTATCCCCATGTAAGCTATGCGTTAACATAAGCCAAAAATCTGTAAGAGATCTTCAATGGAGCTGAAATACCCTTATGTTAGCATTGGCTGCATTACGTAAACCCCGTGTTCAACATCTGTTGGTCACATGCTAAAATGTATTTCTGTTATCTGTTATGTTTGCCTAATGCAAATAAGAAAAAAAGTCTTTATTTAACACATTAGCCCAATTTTAAAAATGGGCACAAGTTTTGCTTAACTGTGTCCTGACATACAATAGGATGTTACAATAAATGTTAGCTTTGGCTAGCTGTTTAAATATATGCCAACCAAGTTCTTTCTTTGTGATTAGCTAATAAACATAATAATAAATGGATATCAAACACAGCCAGCCTATGGTCCTTGTGTTATGTCTGTTATGATTACGCTAGCCCTTTGTTTAGTGTCTGCTAGCCATATGATAGCTATGTCCTTAGATCAAGTTAGCTTGCTCAAGTGTCAGTGTAATACCAGTGTTTCAGCCTTTTTCTAGTCAAGATGCTAAAAGACATTAATTAGCTCTACAGCTAACCGTACCTTAGTGAAGTGCAAGGTTTGTGCTAACAATACACAGACTGTGCTAGTACTGGGATAGCTGTGTGCTAACATAAAAAAAATGTTGGTTAAATTTAAGCTTTGGTTAGCTGCTTTTACCCATGTGCTTACAAGTCTCTTGCTATGTTTATTAGCTAGTAAACATAGTTGGGATAGTAGTTTGTACTGTGTTTATAATTATGGGTATGCTCTGCGTCTGCTAGCGTAATGCTAACTACATACTAGGCATTTTCTTGCAAAAAAACCAAAAAAAAAAAAACCATCTGAGCTTTTAGAAATTTTTGGGTAGACCAGAACAGCCAATTACAACTATCCACATAGAAACAGCCAATCACAATGCTAATCCAAAGCACAGCAGCAACTATTGGAGTGTTTGGCTCAGGGATGCTGAGGGAGGGTTCTGATTGGCCACTTTAAATAGTGAGTTAAGACTAAGGTGAGAGCAGGAAGATGTTGACATCACTCGAAAATAAACACTCACTCACTCTCTCTCAGACACACACACACACACACACACACTGTTTACTGTCACAGGTTTCCTGTTTTAACAGGATTTTTTTTTCTTTTGTAACATAGTTTTTGTGATTATGAGATGGTGTTTTCAGGGTTTGATGGTTTTTGATGTGAACAGCGATGGGGACTGAACTCTTTTTTTTTTTTTTAATCTATTTTACATATTTTCTGGTTCAGTCACCATGGAAACAAACAAACAAACAGAATTGACAACAGTCAATCAAAAAAAACACACCAATTGATTAGCATAAGAGATCACTGTCACTGGGGCTGGGGAGGGGAAGTCGGGGGAGGGGCATGCGTGGCTTCTTCCTGGAAGCTGATTGGTTGTCTTTGTGTGTAAAAAAAGAACCAATCACAGACAGGCAGGGAAGGAAATGTTTATGTTTCTGATTGGTTCCAGCCAATCAGCTGAATTTTTCAGAACTGCCGTCCATCATCCTGGCTGCCTATTGGTCAGGGGGTAGATTGGGTGGGGCTTGAGGTGGGAGGGGCTTAACTGGCCTTGTGTTTAACGTGTAACATACACACACACAGACACGCACACATACATACACAGTGTGGCCAGTCCAACAGGTGTAAACAGTAGAAAAAGTATTATTGAACTTGCTCAGTGTCATCATCATCATTATTATTATTGACAGCGTGGTTATCGTAACTCTTCCAGCCTGTAGCTCGTCCATGGCACAGAACTAAAATTTTAACAGTAAACCCTTCGTTTCATTTAGGATGCTCCGATCAGTATCAGCTGATCATTAGTGAAAATGCACCGTTTTTTTTTTCCTAAAGGTAAAATTCACAAATAATTATTTAAAAAAACATAATGATATTGTCCTTTATATTATATATAAACAAATTTCTCTAGTTGACATATTAAAGCATATAAAGTAGCTGTTCTGAAGCTTTGGATCCTACCACATGTTCTCCCTTAGCAGATGGAGTGTGCCCAGTGTTGCAGAGGTTCCTTTTTTGTGTTTTTTGTTTTAACTTAGCTTGCCAAAATTTTAAATTAGAAACTGCATAATTAAGAAACATGTTTATAGGAAGTAGCCATTAATAGATGGTTTTCCACAAAATATTTCAAACTGTTACTTTTAATGGGAGGCAATGCATTCCCAAATTCCTAAGAAGATATGGACTATAGGCACTTTTGGACCAAAAAGCATCAAAGATGTATAGCTTTCCAAAATACACTTTCCAGATATACTAAGCTAAGCATGGTTTGCAGATTCTTTTCTATTCAAACTGCCTACATACCAAAGATGGACAATTTATTTTCCCAAGGAGACACATGCTAAACTGGGACTGTTTTGGAGCTGAAATAAGCTGAAATAAGTTCTGCTCAATATTATTTTTTTCTCTTTATAAGTTCATTGGTGCAGAGCTCCACACCAGTCCCAGTTTCTCATGGCCTCCTCCTGGAGCATAGATATGCAGAAGTGATGTAAAAGCTGAATAGCGTTAAGTATACATGAAAAATCAAATTACCTTGCCCTCACACAGAGCCAAGGTAAAATTATTTCTCTGTGCTTTGCTCCATTTTTTAATCACTGAGAGTTTTATATACTCAGCTGATGTTACACCCATTTTTATGCAGGCTTTTTAAATGTACTTTTTTGCAATTACCTTCTGCAAATTTTAACCTAAACTCTTTACCACAGTGATTTATGTGTTGAAATGTTTTGAGTTGTGTTCTGTCAAATTTTTAGTATTCCTTTCTAACCATACTCGAATTTCTTTTAGAACTTTGGTGATGGCTAGCGGTTCTCCAATCGTGCATATCATGTGTATCTAAAAAAACTAACAAAGGCTTGTTTAACAAGACCAATAAAAATTTCTCTGGTCCGAAAGCACCTTATCTTTGTCTTTTCACTAGCTTCAAGCTGAGGCGCAACAAACATAAATATATATGCAGCTGCAGGTTTTCCTGCTCAGTAAAAACCAGTATTGTAGACATGATCAAAACAGCAAAAGGTGACCTCTAGCGACCACATAAGGTATTAACCCAAGAATGGCTCCTACAAGTATCATGTTTCAATGTCCAGCTCTGGTTTAAAACTTTAAAACAGTGTTCATCCAGAGACCAACATCTCTGCTCAAATGCTAACTTTTCTCATATTATTCATCTGTATAGCGGCAATGGTTAGTAATAATGTAAATTTTGTGAATGGCGTCATAAAATATTAGAACTGTCAGTTGTAATTTATGGAGAATTTAGGAAATTAAAGTGATAGAGAGCAGGTTACATAAAATATAGCAGCCGTTCAACAGTGGAGCCAAAGTACAAGCCAAACCTTGTACAGTTTTAGTTCAGTAAAGTGCATAATCGAACTTGACTAAGTGCTAGTTATTATTTTTCCAATAGAATGGTAAATAAGAATGCAACAATGTTAAAACCCCTCAAAGCTGTCTGTCAACCTCTGCCAACTATTTAAACCAAACTAGTGAGCCTTAGTGTCTGAATTTTATCTGGTTATCATGAAAAACTACACCTGGTAATGCCCACAGGAATAAATCTCTGGGTTGCCAGACGAACTAGCTAAGGAGGTCTTTCCTTTTGTACTGTTTAATTTGGATATCTCTTCAGGTTTCCATGTCATGTTGAGCATTTATTTTAAGGAGGTACATCTCATCATAACCTTATGAATCCAACCTTGTATACTTGCCAAACCTCACCTAATCCCAACCATTTTTGAGCTCGAACTCTCTTTCTATCGTCATTTCCACTTATACCCTTTCTTCAAAACCTGCAGTTAACCAGAACCATTTTTATTCTCATCTCTTAAACCAACCTTCTGATACCGGTTTCTTGTGGGATCTGTACCTTCTTGTTCGAAAGCTTCTTTCTTTAATTCTATGTGGGGCAGTGCCTAAAACTACCTTTCCATCAACCTTCCAATGTCAAGCATAACTACTTGGAAAAGTTACACCTTCAGTAAATTCAGACTTACCGTCTTCTGCATTCTGAACAATCTAATTTTTAGTGTACTGAGGACCAGTTATTTCAGCTGGTTAAATATCAAATAGAAGACTTTCATAAGGATTTCTTATACACAAGCATAAGGATTTAGTAATCAGTATATGTTCAGTAATATCATCAGATGTAGACACTGATCAGAGCATCCCTAGTCTCCTTGGCAACTGTTATGCCCATCAGCAGGTTTCGGTATCTGGACTAGTGTCCCATCAGTCTTTGTGCTGCTGTGGATCTCGGCCAAATGCCACAAATCTGGTTCTAGTAGGCCCAGGATCCAGGATGGACTTCCCCAAGCACTGGCCATGGCAATGGCACAGTATCCATAGTTCCTTGGCCAGTGAGACCACAAACATGAACCATGCTTTGACCAGTAAGACAACTAGATTAGCCTCTGGTTTCACTAGAAACAATAGCCATTGTCCTGATCCCACTAAGACCAGTACCTGTGTGTCTTGGTATGCTAAGACTATTGGCTCAGGTGCTTGTTTAGTAGGACTTTGGTGGAACCTGGAACCATAATTCCAGAACCCATGTGTCTTCAACCTAGAATTCTAGGCTTCTAGAACCAGTAACCATCAATCTTAAAAGAGTAAGACCATTGGCTGCGGCACTGACTTCATAGGGATATATTTCTCGGCTTGTAGACCGTTAAGACTATTGGCTGTAGTTGTGGCTTCAGTAGAACCAGTAGCACTGGCTCTGGGCTAGAAGGACCAATAACTATTAATCTTAGACCAGGTAGGCCAGTAGCCCCAGTTGTGGCTATAATAGGATCATTAGAATTCTGGTTCCAGTGACACTAGTAATACCAGTATACAGAACTGGTTCAGGTTAAAAGGTGTGGAGTTGCTCCAGTCCATCACTGTGCTTTCAGGCTGCTTTAGCAGTTCAAGGGTCAAACTATAGTAGTCAAAGGTCATCCAGAGGGTGTGTGTAGCACCATGGGCGGTCTACTCCGAACCAGTTTAAACCAGTTTTAAATCAGTTTGATTCAACTTTGTTGTCCCCTTTTTCCTCACGATCTCTCCAGTCTGGTGTGGTTGAATCCAGTGTGACATAATTTTTGTCTGCTATAAGGAATTGTTTGTAACCTGCCCCATCCCAATCCCTGTCCCAAAGCCATCTCCTGGTTGGCTCCACTTAATTGGACCACTGTCCTCTCCCTGGCCAACAGAGAGCTCTGAGGATCCCAGGTCACTGCCAACTGGCTGAGAGGGGTGGCTGCTGTTGGTTGTGCCATCGGTGTGATTGGCCATCAGGGTAGAGGAGGAAGAGGATGAAGGGTTTCGGCTGATTACAAGCTCCAAGCGGTTTGGAGACTCTGCAATCAGGGGAACTACAAGGCAGCAGTCAAAGTCCCTGGTCCGCACATGGTTAATCTGTAAGAAAAAAGAAATCTTAATTTAAACCAAGAAATGAAGAGTTGAAGGCTGTGGAGAGATTAGTGAAACTGGTATATTTTTGTACCTGTAGTATTCGGTCATAGGCTTTGAGACCACCCCGTTCCGCTGGGCCTCCGGGTCGGATGTTATTAACATAGACGCCGCGGTCCAGCAATCCATCAGAAACGCTGAAACCAAAATCCTCCAGGTCTGTCGCCTTCTCCAGAGTGAGCTATGAGTACAAAAACACACCTGTCAGTTAATAAGGATCACAGGGTTTGTGAAACTCCCTAAAGAGAGCAAACACAGGCCAAACATTACCTTGTGAAGTTCCACAGGGTTCTGGTTTAGGATGTCATTTACTTCCTGTCTCATCTTCCTCATGGCGAAGGCTCGGCGCTGAGGGTCAGAGGGCAAGGTGTTGGATCGAGGAGTCACCTGAGAACAATCACAAGAAAGTTGTCTTCAAAATCAATATTTCACAAAATAACACATATCACAGAGAGAGGTTAAAGGTCAGCGGCATGTACTTGTGGTCTGGAGTTGCTGCGCTCCTGGAAACTCGCCTGTCGTCCCAGTGTGCTCCGCAGAGGGGTGGGATCATGGTTTAGACTGAGGGTGGAGCCTGACATGATGGTAGCCTATGAGAGTCAATCAGAGAACAGCAAGCGCAAACATCCAATCAGAACCGGATAAATAGCAAACATGGTAATTAAAGATTGCTGCCTTTGAACCCAGGTGGCAGGAAAGGACCTCTTTCTAATCATACATCACTATTATTTACTGTGCCTCTACTGATGTTTCTGAATTTCCATTCCTAGGATCTGCTGCTGTTTTTGAGCAGGCTCAACTGTTGTCACCATTGACTGTTTTAACTCATATTTACTGACAGGATCTCTTGTTTTGTACAGTTTAATGGCCTGTAATATGAAGCAGGTTCAACATAACAAAGAAAATCTGGCTTTGCTTACTCTGATATCAGCAAGCAGCCACACGAAGGTGGTTATTGGTACCATTCAGGTCTATACAGTAAACTGTTTGGGGGAGTTTTTTGGCATACACTCTTTATATTCCCAGTGTGTCATTATGTTTTCCAGTGCTTTTAGATTTCATTTTAATATTTATTAACTGGAATTTTCTAACCTAGCAGTAAGTTTGACAACACCTATCAGGAGCTGATGATCTCTCTATAATAAACACACACCAGCCACATTTTTTTTCTTTTTTTTAGGTAAACCTTGCTATTACCTGGTTGCAGAACTATCTTAATTCTTCGAAGTCCAAGTTGGAACTTCTTAATGTCATCTTGATGACATGTAGAAATGCACCATGTCATTTCTACATGATTGGGTGATTAGCTAATTGCTTTAACAAGCAGCTGAACATGTATACCTAATAAAGTGTCTGGTAAGTGTATATTACTCTATTTAAGGCTTATAGGAAAATAAAATTGCTTTAAAACGGCAGTTTTCCATTTTTCTTACTGGTCAGGGAAATAAAAACTACATACTAGTCATCAAGGTGTGAGGGATCTTCTAAGAATCAATACTGATTGATCAGTAGACTAAGGCTTTGTACATGCAGGTCTCTTATCTCAAGCATAGCCGACATAATCTAATAAGACATGAACTCTGAAAGCTCAGCATTCAACCTGAAGTTAGCTGTCTAATCATAAATCCTGCTTCGTAGTACAGACCTCTACAGATAGATTCTACTTTTGAGCTCACCCAGAGGATTTCAACTCTCTGACTGTCAATGTTTGATGATTGTGCTTATTTTCCACATCACACCCTTTTTTTTTTAATGGCTAAACTTCCCAACCGATGCCCACTTCAGCCAATCAGAATCAAGAACTCATCAAACGCATGCATGACTGACAGATCTGCTTCATGACTGGCAAAAAAAAAAAAAAAAAAAAACTACCCATGAGGCCTTGCGCAAGCTCTCCAAGCATGCCTTGCTCAAACTGCCATGCCTGGTGCAACAACATGACTCTGCCATGTGACTGTGTTTGGAAGCTGGGTGATGTCACTAAGATGTCACAATGACGTCACCATGGTCTGCTGTTAGAATGCAGTTAGAGTCACATTCAAAACCAGCAAACATGTCAGATGTTTGACAACGCTGGAGGTCCAGTTAGAGGAGACAGAAGAAGAGGAGGACAGGAGGAGTTAGTACAGGGGAGGGAGGATGGGGAATACCAGAGTGAGGAGGTGTGTCTCCTTTCCAGACTCCTGGAAGAGAAGGAGTCTCTTTTTTACTTCTGTGTGCCAGAGAAGGTATAAACATGTAGTTCTTTCAGCATGAATTGGACAAATATGACTAAACTTTGACTGTCAGTCCTCAGGGCTGAACAATAAGCCTCTCATCAGTGTTCACATCACTACATGATTATTTGTGTTAACAGTTTTTGTCCAGTTCAATAATTAAAGTGATCAATATTTCAGCTATATTTGGTTTGTCTTCATTCTTGTGGATGTGTGATGTGGTTTTTAAGTGTTTCTGTGGATAAGAAGAGCATTATAGTTGAGCTCATTACAGACTTCCAGCCTGTGTTGCTGTTCAGATCAAAATATCAATGTCATCCTGTAACAGTGCAGTGTATTGGGCACAGGAATGCTACAACTGTTTATTACAGAAGGTCTATACTGTAACTTCTCCAAAGCCAAGTGGGGAGACTTGATCTGGCTTGCTGTCCAAATGTTAAGTACTTGTGACAGTGTGGTGTATGGGTCACAAAAAGTTTATCTGTTTTTAAAAAATGCTTAATGAAGACTGTAAAAAGTTCACTTATGTTGAGCGTCTTTTTCAAATTGTGTTGAAATTGTGGACTTCAACCTACAAACCAGTTTTTAAATTGTGTTAATCAGCAAAGTAAAACCGCAGTTATGATAAATATTTTATGCCATACTTCCTCAAAACTGTCCTCATATTTAGTGCAGGAAGAAGCTATAAAAATGGGATTTTCTAAGGACAGTGACAGTTCTATCAGAGAGATTTATGACACTTAGTGTGTTTGGACTGTGTTCTTAGTAGTGGTGCAACGGATCAAAAATCTCACGGTTTGGATCAGATCAATTTTCGGATCAGCAAAAAAAAAAAAAAAATGTTAACATTTACTTATTAACTTATTTAAGTATTTTTTGCCTATTAAAAACATTCAACTCAAGACTCATTCCACAGAATTATATAAAAACAAATTAAGGTGCAATATAGGGCAGTACAGGGCTTTGTATCTACCACTCCGCTGTGATATAACGAGCGGTCACGGTCACGTAGCTTTCCGTTGCCCTGGAGGTCGACCCATTTGTAGTTGGGCAACAGAAGATGCCTGGGACAGTTCAGCCATAACTTTAAACTTTTCCTGCTCATACATGCCTGGGTACGATCTTGTCACTGAAGTGGACGCGCAACGGGATATCATAGCGTGGCTCAAGCACGTTCATCACAGTTTAAACCCCTTGTTTTGCACAACGGAATACGGCCTCCCGTCTGCAGCTAAACACCCCAGTAGCTTTTGTAATAGCTTTAGCCCGGTTGGACTGGGCAGCAAAGGGCTGCTTAAATGCCGCAAACTCCTCTGCTCCTCCACTTGGACCGCTTTCGCTGACCATAACTATTGCTTAACAGACTGACCACGCGCACCATACACATACTTTTTTGAATCTTCGGATCACGTGCGTGCCGAACCGTGGAGTGGGATTGGTTCAGATAACGGATCAGCCGTGATCCGTTGCACCACTAGTTCTTAGTGTGTAGGGTAGTTTTTTTTTTGTTTTGTGTGTCATAACATTGAGACGACTACTGAATGTCACAGATGCCAGTCAACAATCCACCAATGGCAGACTGCAGCGTAAACGCTGTCTCCTGGTGATCCACAGGAGGAGTTTCTACACCTTCAAGGTGTCAGGCCTGTGATGTGCCCCCTTGTCTTATGGTAGACAGGAATTTAATGTAAATAACTACCACATTTGTACAATTTGAAATTTACAATTTATATTTGCATTTCAATGTTTGTGGTTTTCACACTAATAAAGTCTAACTGTTGCAACTCTGATTTTTTTTGTGTGTGTGATTTTAGGTCAATTGTGTTAATACAGTATGTCAAAATGGAAAATAACTGTAAAGACATATATGTGAGATTTTATTGAAAGTAAAATCAAAAACCAAATAAACTCAACTCCAGAAGGTTAAAAAATTAGCCTTAATCCATCATCTTTTCAACATTTTTTCTATATCTTCTTTGAGAAAAGCCAGCCTATCAAACTTCACAGTGTAGGTGCTGGTATCCATACACCAGAGGGCGATGCAGAAAGGCATTAGCATCTGAGAATTCTTCATTTGCTGAATAAAAATTTCAGAAGCCTTACTCCTGCTAATACTCAACTCTTACTGTAAATACTTCTTCTACTGCTAACACTTCTCACTATAGTAGATTTCGTGGCGTTCCTCACCTCCAGCTCTCTGAGGATGCCGCTCTGTCCACAGGTCTCCAAGTCCTCCAGAGCCTGAGACCAGAAGTTCTCCTCCTGGTCTGGTTCTGTCCCATCATGTCCCACATTAAACCTGAGAGGGAAAGGTAACAGGTCAACCAGTCAGCATGATGGGTACACACACACACACACACACACACACACACACACACACACACACCCACACACACACACACACACACACAGGAAGCTAGTGGTCATGCTGGAGAGTGTTTTTTTAACAGGAGGGGGCATGGGCAGTGATGACATACACATCCACCAGGTATTGATATCGGTGTGGCGGGGGTTAAAGGTCACCAAGTGAGGGTATCTGCTGGAGGTTACTGGGTGTCACAGAAGACTGTGTGTGAAGGGTTAAAGGTCAAAGGTCACTGTGGTACCTGCTGTCAGAGATTAGACCGCTGGGCAGATTACAGCCTCTGCAGAAAGACACACTACTGTTATTGCTGTTAGCTCAGTGCTACATACTCCATTGTTCTGGATGAGGAATGCTAACAGCTACAAAAGATATGCTGCAAAATGTATCCGTGCACATCCATCTTCAGGCCTCTCTTCTGATGTGCTTCTGGGTTTAAGGGTATACACATACTAGGCAAGCTGAGTTTGTTTAGACTGATCTTATCACACAGTTTGAGCATCAGTGTCATAGTTTCAACTGCGCCAGTTTGTGATGTAGAGGAGGAGGATCGAGTATCTGTACCCTCAGTATTTCATCTGTATCTGATAATTCATGGGAGAAAACTTGAAAAATTGCATTCTGAGTAAATTTGGAAATCACTATGTGGCATAAGTGGCTGCTCAAAACTAGTATGAAAAGCATATTAATCCTTCTCCCTCCTCTGTAACAGTTTTGAATAATTGTGTTGATCAAAGTACTTTAAGCCCTGAAAACAGCTTGATTAAACCTGGAACAGTTGAATACTGTCTGTTATATAACAAAGGTTATTACAGTTTTCTTTACTCAAGCTTTTATGTTTTTCACTGTGCCGTTCACTCAGTCTCTCACCCTCCGAGAGGTGGCCGGTCCCAATCATCGTCATTCAGACCCAGATCCGACAGTGGATTGGCTCTCTGGCGAGTGGAAGATGATGATTGGCTGTTGCTTGTCTTGGCGCTGCGCCACTCGTGGAAACTGTACAGTGACGACTGAAAAGTAGGAGCTACACACACCAGCAAAGGAGAAGTGTTTCATTACTGAGGCATTAATGAGGTCAGCAGAGGTCAGAGGTCGGTCCCTACCTGGGGTGGTGAAGCTGCTGTCCATGTTGGATCCATCCCAGGACTCCACAGCGCTGTCCACGGACGGCAGTGTGCTGAATGCTCTCTGGCTTGTCGGAGGTGCAACCATGACAACAGGCTCCTCCTCCCCATCCTGGTTCTCCAGGTTAGGCCCCACTCCTGGCCCCAGACCCGAACCAATCACGCAAGACTTTGGGCTTGACACTGCAGACAGACGGAGTACGTTTGTCAAACCACCAATGTGCGTTCGTGAATATAAATGTGTAAATCTGTAACTCCACTGGAAGTGACACTGTGTCCCGTCCCTTTAATGAGCTGTACGTTCAACTCTTCCCCTACCGCAAGGGGTCGCCACAGTGTTATGGGTAGCTCTGCATCTTTGATTCGGGAGCTTTATTCCCTTCCAGACAGAAAAGAAGGGACTGAAAAGGGGACTTTTCGCTTGTTGGGTGCTAGTTTGCACCACCAAACTATGGAGCCACTTAATGACCTGTACAAATAACGACCATCATTCAAACCTCTCCATGAGGTGTTAACAGCAGCGATGGCATAAAAGTGCAGGTTATAAAACTTCCCTAATGAAATCTTTAAATTACGGTAAATTATATTCAACATGTGCTCTGTGGAGGACTGTTTATAAAAATGGTTCTAATTCTTGAACAGTTAATGTTTAACTTTGTCAAACAGCCTGAATTAAAGCTTAAAGTCTGACTGTTCGATTTAACATCCAAACCACCGCCACAACTTCAAGCTGGATAAAACACAAAGCAATAAAAAGGAAAGTTGATGCCGAGGAGGGAGACTGGGTTGTCAGTTTCTTTTTTTCAAAGATCATAACTGGTGCTGATATTTTGATGTTTGAATCATTTGAGTCACAGAGGGGGAACAGAGGCTTCAGAAAGTCGCTGAAGTGGAACGATGCATTCAGCCACTGCACAATGTGTCTCTCTGAGGCCATCTTAAAGCCATGGAGCTGTAAAAGGAGGTTTCCTTTTCATGTGCAGCCGGTTTCACAGCAGAAGGCTTGGCAGTTTGGTACAGGTAACTGCACGATCAAAAAGCTTTTACTTTTCTTTCTGTTTAAAATGAAAACTCCCACACAGCTGCTGTAAGATCAGGACTAGAAAACAGTCTGTGGGCTGCTTGTGTGCAAGAACAAAACTTATAAGTTATTATTTTGCTCTTATATCAGGACATATTTGTTACAATTAAATGTCCAAAGCTGGTGAAACAGTTGGTCGTGAATTATTCTGCTTTATTAATAGTTTATAAAGGCTACTGAGTGATTGTTACTGGTTAAGTAAGCTGTATGAGACACACTACACAAGCCTGGCTCTTGATGTGAATCTCATTTCCTTGTGTTTTGCATTTGCTGTTGATGCTTGTGATTATGAACGGTGTTTATGGTGTGAAAAAAGCGTCTACGTACGTTCTCCCTGCTTCTTGATCTTCAACGTGACCGTCTCGCCCGCCTGCTGCAGCAGACTGATGGCTTCACTCAGAGGTTTCCCCTTCAGGCTGCTGCTGTTGATCGCAAGAATACGGTCGCCTACATGGATCGCACCAGTCCTGTAAACAACACCAAAACACACAGAAATATACACTCAGGGTTCAGCAACTCAAAAATCATACTTGACAAGACTTTAAAGAAGACTGGAACTGAGTTAACAGTCTCAGGGAAACACAAATATACTTATACACAAAATAGAAATGAGAATCATTTCTGTAGGAAAGAGGTGAAAACCCAATTGATGATGAGGAAAATAATTATCTTTAAACAGCAGAGGGCGACACTCTCCACTTCATCTGGCATCCTAAGCTTATCATGTCTGTCACGGTTTCACTCCATATTTCATTCCTCCAGTCACTGATGTTATTTTTAGAAAGATGAAAAATCTTTTCTTATTTAAAATTTCCTTAATTTTTTATAGTGAGACCATTTAGATGGCCTGCGCTGATACTGTATTTCTTATTTTATACATCATTAAACATAATCCCTCAGATTTAGGCAGCCAGCTTTAGCATTTCCTCTGTTTACGACCTTTGACATAAAGATGGCGTTTACACAAACAACCCTGGTTCTAAGCTTCTTAGTGTCTGAGTTTCTGTAAATAAAATGCCGTATTAAGCACAGAATGTATTTAATACTAATCCAGAATCATACATAACACCAGCAGGGAACTACTAAAGACAATAGAGCCTGCACTAATGATAATAATAATAATAATAATAATAATAATAATAATAAACATCTATTTATGGCACTTTATAGTGAATAAATGCGATCCTCCAAATAGCTGAAAAGAACAGAAAACTAGATGTGCTGATTAAGTGATTAAATAATCCACAACCTTGACATGTTTTCTACAGGTGTGACCTGTAATTTATTTTTTATGTAATGTAATTAGAGTTCATGTGCGTGCACCTCTCTGCCAGCCCCCCCTTGCTCAGAGAGGAGATGATGATGGGGTCGAAGGGCTCCTCGGTGCCTGAGATGGTGATTCCCAGCGGACCACCATAGCGTTGAAGCTCCACTGTGTAAATGATGCTGCCAGACACCTCCTGTTCATCTGGAACATTCAATAAAGATTGATTCCACATAAGGTCAGTGGTGAACAGATGATCAGGAGAAGATGGCATGGGAAGGGATGATGTGGTGACACAGACTAAAACACGCTAAAACTAAGCCAGAAGTGCAACGTTTGTCCTGAAAGTAGCATTAGACACCTCCTTTAAACCTTGAGTAGGTTTTCAGGGACTTAAGGGCCCTGTGTACCCTTAAGAGCGGCTGAGGACATTTAGAAAACCTTGACTGGGATCTATATCGCCATTAAAATGTTCTAAAGGTTATCAAGGTCCAGGGTCTGCCATAAGTTTAGTGAAATCCTCAATCAAGGTCAAAGTATTCAGCAATGTTTGAGTTAGTTTTGAAAAGAAGAGCCACCCTGGTAAGACACTTGAGAGTCCTTGAGGAGTTGATGGCAGATTTCAAGCAAACAGTTTGCTTTCCAGTCGTCCTTTAGGACGGTTGACGATCCGGCTCTACATCTAGTAGTAGTAGTTCTAGTAGTACCTTAGTAAATTTCTGTTCGTCCTTATGGACGATCGAGTCGATTTAGAAAATATGAATGGGGTCCTGAAGGATTCAGGGATGTTCTAGTTGGTGTTGAAGATACTTAAGATTGTGCTGGTCCCTTAGAGTCACTGATAAGGTTTGAAAGAATTTGGCCATCCTGAAGATCACCAACAAGATCCTAAATGTTTTTGAGAACATTCATTTTTTGGAAGAAGATTTCAAGAATAATGGATTAGTTTCTAGTCCTCGAAGACTCCTGACAGTCAGGTTGTGATCAAGTTACGATTAGATTTCATGTTTAAAGAGGTTTTAAGTTTAACTTAAAATGATACAAGACAAATGATTTCAAATCAGCTATTGATCTAGAGAGTTTAGGACCCCATCAGGACTCTCTAAAGTACAATAAAACTGTCATAAAGATGCTAAAGATCTCAGGATTGTCAGAAGATTAGTGAAGATTTTATGAGCACCAGTTTGGCTCCTACATGCTTTTAAGTACCACTGTCTTTTCACTTATTCAAAAGGATTTAGGTGTGACTGTTGGTGTTGCTAAAGCTCTTTAAATATGATCTTTTGAGGAGAATTTGGAAAGGTCCCACAGCTTATTAAAGTTGGCAAGTAGGTCACCACGGAACGACTCTAGAGGTTCTTTTTAAGGAGGATTAATGATACTGTGGGCATCCCTGAAAGCTGGTTTATCACTCGGCCTCTTGCTTTTGGGAATAGACTTAAAAGCGATACCAGAGTTGTCTTCATCTTTGCGGATCTTCAGTTTGACGAGCTCCTCACACTGCTGGAGGATCTGAACAGCTTCCTCCATGGAGCAGTTCTCCACACGGATGTTATCAATGGCCAGCAGCTTGTCTCCCAGCTCCAACGTCCCCGTCCTGAAAACACATTCAGGTAAATTAGAGGAACAAGTTTAATAAAGAAGTCAGCTGAGATCGTTATTATGTCATATTATCATAATCATGACTGCAGTGCATCTGCTTTATGGACAGGATGGAATTTTGCATTAATATCAGTTCTTCAACATATGAAATATAACCTTACAAATTTTACATGAAGATATGTTAACTTGTACATGAAATAGGAGTGAAGATATTGCTTTGGGTTTAAACCACGAGGTACAACTTAAACCAATTTTTTAGGCTTTATTTGTTTACATTTTGGGAAAATTAATCCCAATCATTTTACCTAATATCAGTTCTTTTTTAGTTTGTAAAGGACATCGAAGCTGGAAGATATCCTCTGAAATTGGTCCAAAATCTTGTAAAACCGCCGGCACTTTCTTTTCCGTATGAAGGTCTATAACTAGTCCTCTGCTTCCTGTTTCTAAAAGTCCTGCAGAGTAAACAGATGCTACCTGCCAGCAGAAGCCCTTTAGCTCATATTCTGCTTCACAGTCTAAAACACATGACCTACAAACCACGACATGCACAGGCCTGGACCGTTAGCCTAATTAACCAAACACGTACAGGCGGCAGTCTGAGGTTTAACACAGCTGACACTGTTTTATTTTAGCCTCACATACTGTGTGTAGAGTTCAGCCTCGGTTAGGTTTAAGGCTGGATTAGAGTTAGTTTAGCCATAGTTTGTGTCACCTGTGTGCGACGCTGCCTTTTTTGATGTCCGAGATGATCAAAGGATCACCTGGTTTCCTGTTGGACGGAGCTGCAGACACACAAAGAGACGAGTTGAAGATGAAACAGAAAACTGTAAATAATTAAACCTGTTTACACCACTACAACCAGAAGTAACGATTAAATGTTAAAGGGGAAAAGTAAAATCAAAGCAGGAAATGTAATATTGAAGTGACACCCAAGAGGAGGTCGGGCTGGATCTGGTCTGATGAACTTGTCTTTCAGAATGAAAATTTAATTTCCTCGATGTGTAAACATGATGAATCACCAAATTAAATCATTTAATAAAAAATAAAACTACTGTCACTGACAATAAAAAGACTTTTATAATATTCTAGTTGCTTGTTTTGGCATTGGCACTCTTTCTTAATCAATAATTAACACAGAGCTGTGTTACTAATAAAGTCCATCTAAACCATCCACAGTAGCGACCTCACATTAGTGTACGTGTTTGCGTAGTCGTTTCTCTTTACTTACAGCTGATGGTGATTCCCAGTTCCACTCCTGGTTTCTTTGGGAGCTTTACGTGGAACGTCCCTGAACTGGGGATGACTGACTCTGTGCAGAAAGATGGAGACATTTCAGCAGTAGAAATGTTTAATTTACTGTGAAATACATCAGAAGAGGAATAAAGGCTTTCTGCTCAACATCTTCTCAGTCAGAATCAGGTGATTAAGCTTCTGTTCGAGGCTTTAATCATACGCTCTGTATACAGTCCTGCCTGGCTTGATGAGAACCAGGGTTTCAATCTTACTCACACTTGGTTTAACGGTTATAAATACAGGAAGAAATAGAAATATTTTTTACTCAGAGACCTCAGCAGACATGTGGAAAACAATTTCAATAACAGTCAATGATTAATCACAAAGTGAGCTCATAGGTACGACGTATATGTTAGCTGTCCATGTATTAAACCTGATTCTACATAACTTAGAGGACACATCATGCTCTCAAATGTTTATAGAAGATCAAAGTTCAAAACTTAGAGGTGATCATACATAAAAATCTTTCCTGCAAGTCAAAAATCTTTAATGCACCATTTGTGATGACATCTGTCTGTTTTGCAGCTATTATGTTAAGAATGTTCAGGAAGTCTTTTGTGCTGTCCATTTGTACATTTTATTAATTTATTAAGTGAAGTATTGAGATTATTAATTGTTAATATCAACACTGACTGATAGAGACAAAAAAAGACTGCTACAGATTCACACTGGCCGTAGATGCTGACAGTAGGTGACGTAACATTTAACTTCACCATTATTAGATGACGCATAGCTATATCGCTTCTTCGCTACCATTCGGTACAGTAGACTGGACATCACAAAATAAATTGGGAGTTAATCTTTTACATAAGCCTTTGTTTATAACTGGCTATGAGCATGTTCATAAACATACATCCACTGCTTGGTCCCTTTATTCCGAATATCCAAAGCACTGTTAAGAACTCATGTTAAAACTGAAAATCCAGATGATCTTCTAATTATTAAAATAAGCTAAATTGATCTGTTCTTGTTGAATTATCCTGTGTAAAGATTATCTATTACTCACTTTCCATAAAATCAATCAGCATAGATGATGACATTATAGAGATTTGTAAAATAAATGATTGTAGTATTTGGCTCCTTGCAGGTTTTGGAAGATGTCCCCTTGGACTGACTTCAGTTATGATGCTTTCAGGAAGTGAGGAAAATTTTCTCAGCCTTATGTTTCTCTGGGAAATAACATCCACGGTCTATATTCTTCTTTTGGTTAAATAGTGACTCTGACTGTCCTGTAAATGACATCTCATACAGTTAACCGTCCTGCAGCTACAAATCATACAATATGCCTGTGAGTCACTACTGACAGCTTGTTGTGTCGTTCTATTAAACTCAGGCGTAGGTGGTTATTTACACCAGCTGGAGTACGTTACATCCACAAAGAGTCTGACAAATTACAGAGAAGCAGAACCAAACACAGACTGGCAGTCAGTCAGCCAAAACACGACGACACAGAAAACAGATGTCTTTGCCCAGCAGACAGACATTCATCAACAAGCACAGTTTTCAGTGCTGATCAGAAGCATGAAAACACAATTCTGATAAAATGATTTTTTTTTTTTACCAGCTACATCGAACTCAATTTCCAGTGTGAGCTGAGCAGTGATGGACGAGTCTCTGAGAAGCTGATTGGTTTCTTCAAGGGTCGAATCTTCGGTTGGAACGCCGTTTATGGATAAGATCCTGTCACCGATCTGCAGGATGCCACACCTACACATATATACACAAATATCTGATCACTGGAGCTCTCCTTACAATACTGTAGAGTCTGTACAGAAGGACATGAGGTAATGGCATTTTGAACTGGTGCTGCAAACATAAAATGCAAAGCTGCGATATAGAAAATAAAAATTATATATATGTTACCATGATTATCAATAAAGACAAAATATTAAATATTTCCAAATTTCACAAAAAAAACTGAAAATTGGGGGGGGAAAGTTCAAATCTGAGAAGCAAGGGCAAAAGAATTTTTTCTCTAAATTTTTTTAAAGCCATCATAGCTGTGTCAGTGTGTTTACCTCTCAGCGGGGCTGTCGGGGTCGATGTAGGCAATAAGTGGCGGGGATGACAGCGTTTCCGTGGCGAACACTCCTCCCTGCAGTTGCAGGCCAAACCCCATGATGCCGTCGCCAAGCAGCGTCACCTCGGTGGTTTCCGTGTGGACTACCTGACCGGCCAGACCCACAGTGCTGGACGCCAGGGACACTGCCAGAAACAAAGATTATTCTATTTTTTAGTCTCATTTTCCTCCCGTCCTGTGACAGCACCTCAGTCCTGTCCTTGTTTTCTGTCATACATACGCTGTTAGAGGGTGCAAGCTCATATTAAAATGTCATGGTTTAAGGGTTTGTAATGTTTTTTTACATTTTGTTGGTCATTATTGGTCATGTTATGAATTCATGTCTAAAACCAGCTAATAAAATAATAAGATTTGTTGGATTTGGAGACAGACTCACAGGAGCTCTTAAAGTCCTTTTTCTTGCCCTTCCTCCTCATCAGTGTGCCCCGTGGACTTGTGGGATACATGTTCCTGGGCAGGGTGCTCATGTTGAGGGAGGAGAGGCTATAGGCCGACATGGAGCCTGGAGAGAAGGAGTGGCTGAGCGCTGCAGAAAGAGAGAGGGCTGATGAGGAAAGGTCTCTCTCTCTCAACAGAAAACATGAGAGAGAGTGAGAGAGGTGCACGTACGAGGATTGTTTGTATGGCGGTTGTGCGATCTGGCGCCTGATTGGTCAGGGTGGTACGTGTTGTAGTGGTAGGGGGGGAGGATAGGGGCAGAGCCTCCGGTCTCCCAGGGGAGGGGGCGGGGACTACGCTGCACCTTGACTGCACAGACACACACAGAGGAGGGTGTTTAGGTTAAGACAAGAGGAAAGGTCAAAGGTGAGGCAGGTGCTTGGATCACAGCATCGAGATACCTCACTGGGAAGCCAGATGAGGAACTGTCATGCATACACAGGTGTGTGTCTTTCACGGCTTTATAAAAGATTACTCCTCTCTTCACATAATCTTTTATAGGGCCTCTTGAGTGTGTGTGTGTGTGTGTGTGTGTGTGTGTGTCTCTATACTGGTCTGTGGTGCATTCAGGGCCTTGTCGGATGTGATGTGTGTACGTTTATACCGTGCTGTGGTGCGTTCAGGGCTGGTCGGGTCTGGTGTTGTGGCAGGATCTCCAAGCGGACGGTCTGACAGGAAGCAGAAAGCAGCTGAGTGGCTTCAGCCAGGGAACAAAACTCCATCGACTTCCCATCAACGGACAGGATATGATCTCCTGCATGAAGAGCACCACACCTACACAAAAACACAAAAATAAACAGAGAATTTAAACCTGAACTTGGACAAAACTCATAAGTTAAATTTCTGCAGTTAAAAGTGCAACAAAATATTTCAGTTTCTGCACAAATACTGAAGTTAAAGTGTGACTGAATGAAGCTGAAAGATGACAAGGTGGTTAAAATAACCAAATTTACATAGAATCAAATAATAAGATAAGAAAACGGTGGTAATATTAGTTAATAAGCTGAAATTCCACTTTAGGCAAAATGAAAGCAGCTGGAACGATGCTCAATACGTGAAATCAATAAATAATAATAATAAAACAATGCAGTTAAAACAGTAAAACAGCATCAGGGTCAGAGGTTAGATACCTGTCTGCTATACTGGCTGGTTTGACCTTGTCGATGATGATGACCTGCTTGTTGCAGAACATGGAGGTGGACAGGGCCACACCCAGGCTAGACCCTGCCACCTTGGCAACTTCAACCAGCAGCGGCCCTGATGCCGTGGCAACAGAGTCTGAAGGAGGGAAAACAGACAAAGTTTTTACAGTTTTTACATCGTGTAATTTACAAACGGTCCAAACGGTGTTCATCAGGGTTCCATCCTGGGTCCTGTTTAATTTTATGTAAAAGTTCCAAATAAACTAATCATCTGAAATCTTTATAATTCAGATGATACTCTTCTTTACATGTTGGTAAATTTTTAGAATTTTACTCTACACAGTACAAAGTACAAATGATCTTTTATTTTAACCAAAAATCACATTTTGGGTTTCAGATAATAAATACAAAATAATACTTCTCATGCACTGTTTCCTAATGTTAACGTTAACCAAGAACAGGACTTCACATAATACAGTTGGGATCAAAAGTCTATATCGACTTAATCATGTGCATGAGTGTTATGGAAATTCCAGTATCTATTAGTAACTGTTCTTTTTCCAGGGTTAAATGATTGTGCAGCATACATCTTTAATTACATAAAAAATAAATAAATAAATAAATAAAATTAGCTGCACAAGTTTGAATTTATTTTGGATTTTCTCTACTCCACAGTGCCCCTAAAAAAAAACCATGTTTCTGCCATAATTCGGGCTAAACGTTTGACCAATCATCTTGGCAGAATTGATACAGTCCATTTAAACTGACTGGTTTCCTGGGACATACTTATGGTCTACTCTCTTATTATTTTTCTACTTACAGAAAAACATTAATGAGTTCTGCAGAACACAAACTTACTTCTTTAAATTGCTTTTGTCATTCAATGAACATCTCAAAATTGTATCTAATATCCACATATCAGGATGGACACAAATTCGAGCTCAGCTGCAGTCCTGGCACACTGTTTGGCATCGTTTCTCATCTGTAAGCCCCCTGGCAACCTACCTCTACCCAAACTTTCCATTAAATGTAATTTCAAATTTCATAACAATAAATGTCAAAACCAGTACAAGCAAGATTTCAGCTTGAATCCCCACAACCTTCTCCTTTTCCTGCACAGTTCTGATGTTAACTGATTAACGCTTTAAGCTCTGCTGGGAGGGGACACTGATGACTGACCCATCACGGAGACGTCATACTCAATCAGCAGCGTGGCCTCCTGTCCACACTGCTTCAGGATGCTCATGGCCTCTGAAAGTGTGCTGCCATGGAGACGAATCCCATCAATGCTTAACAACCGATCACCTGGCTTGATGGTTCCTTCCCTGCAGGTAAAAGAGAAAGAGAACAGTTTTTAGTCTGTACAAAGGCTCCCAAGGGACAAAAATCAGACAGACAGGTCAGAGGCCACGTACCGGTCTGCTGGGCCGCCTGGCCGGATGGTTGTAATGACGATGGGACGGGACTTGTTCCTGTCTTCATGGGCTCCACCTGCAAACACGCGGTCACATCACCATGTTTATTTTGATTTATTCTAAACACACAAACAGAACTCGCCTCACCTCTGATGACGAAACCAAAGCAGTTTCCTTCTTTGTGAAGCGTGACTTCCACATTCTTAAACATGACCCCTGACCCCTGCACCGCTGCAACACACCAGAACATCAACAACACGTCAACATTGCAGCCGGCCGGGTGCAGCTGAGTGTACACGTCTTCTGCTGGCAGAACTTACAGACAGGCGGCAGCTCGTACTCGACCTCCAAGACGACCCGTTCACCCACGTTCTTCAGCAGACTGATGATCTCATCGTGTCTGAACTTGGCCAGGTTGATGCCGTTGACAGACCTGATATAGTCGCCCACGTTCAGCTGGTCACTCCTGAGCAAACAGCCAAAACATCAGCTTTAATTTTACTTAATCAAACCTTAATGAGTTCGTTTAAGAAGAGGCTGTTCCAGAAAGGATGCTGCTAAACATTAATAACTGCCACTGCTGCACCAATATCCATTAATCAGTCACCCAAAGTGTTCTGTGTCATTTTTGCTCATTGTCGCTTTGTAGCTGGTAGTTGATCGTACATTGCAGGCTCCTGCTGCAGCCCAGTCACCTATGCCTAGAGGGTAACGGCTGAGAAAAATATATATTATCAGGCTGGTTAAAGAGGGGTTGCTGGAGGTTGCTGGCTGTCTCTAGGTAAACTCAGTCACAAAAAGGGTTCTTTCAGTTTGCATGGAATATGCAGATTTGTCTGCAAATACTCATCGACTACCCACTGAGCGTTAGTAAAACTTTAAAAACGTCCGACCAGAAACCTTCACAGTAAAAGTTAGTTAGTATCTTGCCCAAGGATATTTGGCATGCAGACTGGGGAAGCCAGGGATCGAACCACCAACCTTCCGATCAGTAGATGACCCACTCTACCACCTGAGCTACAGGCTACAGCCACCCCTGGAGCCCACTATGTGGAATATTCATGTAATCTATAGGTTTTCACTAAGTACAAAGTGATGTAGAACACGTTTTGTCTTTTTAATATCTTATATCAGATTGCTCATCCCTTTAAACAACTGAAAATACCTGGCACAACTCCAAAGTTAGTCTCAATGGCGATTCTTTGTTTTTTGGCTCAAGTCCTAAAAACACAAAGACCAGATGTAGAAGACATTACCGGGCCGCGATGCCTCCCTGCCGCAGGTTTGAAACTCGAGGCTTCCCATCTTTGTCGATTCCTCCTGAAACTGTCAGCCCGAGCGTCGTCCCCTCCTTCTTCATCAACTCCACCACCGTGCATCCCCGAAACTCATCTGCAAAAAGGGACATGGGATGAACTGAATGCTCTGCCTCGCCATTAAGGATTTTTTTCTTTTCTTCTTCCAGTAAAAATTATTCCTATTTGCTTTTTCTTCTTCTTGACTGCATAGCTTCTACTCTCTTTATTTAAGCATGGAAAAAATAAATAATAATCTGGATAAAAGGAGAAATGAAGTCATCCTCTGTTCTGTCATCCATCTATATTTCATCAAACAGATGAAATATTTAACACACACAGAGAGAGAGAGAGACAGAGAGAGAGAGAGACAGAGAGAGAGAGAGAGAGAGAGACAGAGAGAGAGAGAGAGAGAATTTCAGATCAGACCTGCTACGATGGGCTGTGACCAGTTATAAGGTAATGAAACTGAAATCAGGTTCATCCTCTTTCATACAGGCAGGATTAAGACGATCAGTCTTTGGCAGTGACCATCATCGTCTCCTCTTCACTCATCTTCCTCCTCCAAAGAGGCTTTACAAAAAAAGCAGCAGCGCCCTTTTCAACTTTTCGAAAACGGCACAGCTGACTCACACTCGGAAATAGAAAACCCTCAAATCTCTGATAAAAAAAACAAGATGAACAAGTTTCCTGCAGCGGCGCTGGTGTCAGCAGCGCGGGGGGGGGGGGGGGGGGGGGGGGGGGGTTTAAAGTTAGCTTTACGCTGAAGGAAGCAGCACAAAGTTTCCCTCAAAGGAACAGAGCGTTGTTAAAGAGTTTAACATCAGGGGTATCTGGGCTAGGAAATCCAGACTGTATATGATGATTTAGCCTCTACGATGTCACCCACTCGTTTCTACAATCCGTGTTTTCAAGCTTCAGTATTAGAGCTCTGGTGTTTTTGGAGTAAGAAATGACCATATTTGAAGAAGAGGGTGCTAAGCTTATCAGCTAATATTGGTTAGTTTCATTTTTAAGGGCGGTTACCAATGCTGCACTGAAACATTTGACCAATCACAGTACACTTATGTCCTTCAAAGTCTTTCTAATCTAGCAAAGGCACCCACTTATACTAAGAGCTGAGGAAAGACCTAAAACTGAAGTTCTGACGTCTACGATATCATCCCTAGGCTGTCTCTGACGTCAGTCTGACGGCTCTCCAAATCAGTGATGCAATTTTTATTCTCACAGAATTTTTGATTGTAGCACAAAGACATCACAAGTAGGACACCAGCTCCAGGTGGGAGGAGATAAACTGCGACTGCAAGCATCTTCCTCTTCAGGTCACAAAATGGGAAACATCAGCTGTTTCTGAGCGTGCTCTATTTTCAGCTGTGTTAATGAGCTCAGCTGGTGGATTCAGACACTTTGATTGTAAAAATGTTTGTTACCTGGTATACTCTGCCTCCTGATGGCCAGCGCTCCATCTGGAGGTCGCGACCCGGCGGAGTGTTTCGTGTATGGCCCTTCATCTGGAACACAAGGAGACATGCAAGAATATTACAGACTGGATCCAGACTTTAACTGGTTCCAGTACCTAGAAGTAACGCCTCATAAGGCAGGTTCTTTTCAATAGTTTGGACACAGTGGCTCTGATGGCATATAAACCCCCATCATCACCTTGCACTGAGTCCAAATCTCCATTTCCTCTTGTAGAAGGTACCAGACCTTAACCATTTACTCTAACTTGTTTCTAACCAGATCTAACTGGATCAATCGGGTCCTTTGACTAGTTTTAAAGCCTTTCCTAAAAACTGGTTAAATAGTTGGGATTTTTTGACAGAATGGTTACAGACCTTCCTCAATATTGGTATCTGACCTCTACCATCTCATCAACATGGTCTGTTTGATTGGTTTGGAGACTCCACTAGTGTCTGTAATTGGGTATAAACATAAACCAATTTCTTCAACTGGTCTCCAAGCTCAGATTTTTCCTCTAAGCGACCCTTACCAATTCAAACCTACTAACCAGCCCGGTTTTTCTGACTTGTTTTTAAACCCGTAGAACCACCTCTAGCTGGACATATACCTCACAAAAAATCATGACGCGTTTCCAAAGTTTTGGTCCTTCAAAGTGATTCTAAACTATATCCAGTTTATCAACAGTGTACCTGGCGGTACATCTAACTGGATATATTCCACAATTGTCCCACAAACTGGTTCTGAGGTTCTACCAGTTCTCATCACTGTTTTTAAATGCTTTCACTGCCCCTACATTCAAAAAGCAACTAGTTCCTTTAATTGAAATGGAGACGGTTCAGTTCCTGGTCCTAAAGTGTTTAAGAGGCTTTACTACGTCCTCTACATGGATCCAGACTAAAATGGCAAACTGGTTTTCCTTGACTGCTTCCTTTAGCAAGCTCCAGTTCAATCAACTGGTTTTGGAGACAACAGGAGATTTCAAAAGTTAATCCAACAATTTAATTTAAACTATACAAATATACAACCAGTGGCCGTTTCCAATATATAAAAATTCATTGGTTCCTTCAGCAGGTTCAAATGCTCCACCAATTCATCCAACTGGTTTCAAAAGTCAAACTGTTCATCCTTTAACTATTTTTCATTATCCATTATGTTTAGAAGCTTAACCAAGCTTCCTTTAACTAGTTGTGAAACTCTAAAATTAAACCTGCTGAGTTCTGACACAGATTACCTCAGACAGTATCCCCACACCAGGCTCCCATAATGCATCTGTACTCACCATCATCATCAGACAGTGCAGAGCTTCCACCACAGAAAAACATATCAGGGATGAGCTAAACAGCGAACACGTTAGTATGCTCGCCTTCAGGTTCTTTTACTCATCATCATCGTCCAGCAAAGCTCTGAAGGAGATTTCTCCTGACCACTGGTGTGTCTTGCTCTCAGCCTGAACAGCTGCTGAGCAGTCTGTCAACTCATGAATAAAGAAGCCACAGCCAGAGAGCGGTTACCTCATCAGCACAGCGACCAATCCCTGTGGAGAGCAGAGGTGGTCCAGCTAAGTCTGCACCAATCTCAGCAGCCCACCGGGAGATCCCGCCGGTGATGTCATCACGCTAAAAGCATGATGTCATGTAGATATATCTGGATGGAGTGGTTTGACTGTTTATTCCCAGTTTACAACAGGTGAGACTCTCCTATCATCTACTGCACCTGACACCAGGTACAGGCTTGAACAGCATTTGATCAAACCCTCTTATTAAATCTGACGATCCACCCGAAAGAGGGGAAAACTCGGGAAGATACGCATATTGCCTGTGAAGTGAATACTTCTATTATTAATTAAATGCTAATCTTCAGTTTTGTCTCCTTTTTATTCCTCTTTAGTGTGGTGTTGTTCTATTTTAGTTCTGCGTTTGGCTCTATTTTATGTCATTCTAATTTATTCTAATCTGCTCCGGATCTATTCTGTTTGGTTCCAGCAGCTGAGCTCAGAAACACAGCGAGGCCATTACGTTACATTCACCTCCTGAATATAACCTGAATATAACCTACCGTGAACCCCAAACCTCATACCAAGTCTTTATGGTAAAATCTCACTCGGGAACTTCCTTTTGTTCCCAAAAAGAAAGTCGAGTCCCCACAAAATGAGCATGCAAACAGAATTAGGTCCCCACAACATGAGTAACACACACACACACACACACGCACACACACACACACACACACACACACACACACACACACACACACACACACACACACCATAACAAACTGAAGATGAAAGCTAAGCCTCCTCCTCCTCCAGATGTAGGACAGCAGCAGCAGCAGCTCATTTTTTCTGTCTCCATCTACAGTGCAATCTACATATACACACATATACTGGATAATACTACATTCTACACGCTGCAGTATCTCCTGTGACACACATGCACACAATCTTAGCTCCTATTACTGAGCTGCAGTTCTTTAAACGAGGTCACGCATCATCTTTAAATATCAAGCATCTGAAACCAGCATTTGAGTCCAATCAGGGAAGAAAAATACGAGTAGCTGTGAAATGGTACATATAAAAAAAAAGACTCCATGATAGCAACAACAACAACAATATTGATAATAATAAACACATCTTACAGGCAAGACAAATGCAACCAGTCAAATGTGTCTGCAAAAATGCCCTCACCACTAACAGACAATAAGGAATCACTAAGCAGCTGCAATAGAAATGCAAATTACACACAACGCCACCTACAGGCAAGACAGGTAACAGTAAAAATTTATAAATGAAAGGGCTCAAGAGTAACAATAATAAATGCAAGAAAACTAAGAAAAACGCACAAAAATATACATGTTTTATACACAAACGTCTGCAAATTTTTTTTTTTTTTTTTATATCTATGATTATTATATGTAATAAAAATCATAAACAGCTAGGATGTGCAGTAAACAGCAAAACAAAACTGTACATCATGCTACTTAGGTAAGTAACAATATTAAAGGTAACTAAAATGACAGCAATAAAACTGAAAAATCAACAATAAAAAAAAGAAAATGTTAAAAATAAATGCCACCTACGGGTGAGAAATGTATTGTATTAGAAAACTGGGAGATCTATATAAAGCAAATGTGTTTAAGTCCTTTCAAGAATTCAAGGGGTTTAGCAGAAAGTGAATCATGGAGATATTTACAGCTGAGGAGCTGCATGAAAAGCACAGCAGTTATCGTAAGTAATAAACAAAACGTATTCTCATCCTTTTTAAATCTGTCTCAGGAAGCTCAATCAGCATCAGTTTTCTATAAATACATCCTTTGAATCAGTGGTGGCAAAGACTAAGGAAGTGTGGTCTGACATGGAATATGAAACTGACAGAATATAAAGGCAGGTGCTCTTTTCCATTTTCTGCCTCCACTAAGTTTTTGGAACCACTGTCCAAACACTAGTACTTAAAAATTGTATTCATCTATTATCATTTAATTTATTATTTTTAAAATAATATTTTAAATATTTTTTTTCTCCAATTACCCAGACTGTAAATATGTTCAATGTGTTTTAGATACTTTGATGGAAATGAAAAGATTTCTAAAAATTTGAGTTACAAAACTAAATAAATAAAACAATAAGTGACGATGCATTAGCAATGGTAAATATCCATATATAAAAATATCAACAATAAGAGTATATGAGAGTATATGAGGTTTATGTATATAATACCTTTTACTAGATTTACATATTGTTTATTAATACAATTCAGACTATTCTCTTGCATAATCTGTTAGTCTTGACTTTTATTATTTTTTGTTAATCATTTTCAGAAGATAAAACATTTATTGACACATCTCTAAAGAGGAAACAATTATCAAACTAGCAGGAAACCTTTTGCTGAGATTAACTGTTAAATTTCCTAAGCATAAATTATTATGTATTTGTTTTTGTACAAGTTTTTAAACTTCCTACCTCCCGAGCACAGACGTTGTTTTACTTTTAATTAAAGGTTTATGCACACGTTTGGGTTAATTGTCAGTACTGACTGTGCAAAGTGTTTTATATTTTACGTTTTTAAACATCTTTTAATGTGCAAATGAGCTGGCACCGCTAAATGAACCAAAATGTTTTAATGGCATTTTTACTAATTATTTAACTTTTACGCACCAACAAATTTAATCACTGCTGTAATTCTCTGTACAATTGAGCAGATGTTTATTTATTCAGATAATTCACATGTTGGCTCTCTACTTTGATATTTAAAAACCTGAAAAACATGGATGTTCAGCCAAGCTCATGGATTTTTAAAATAAACCTCTTCCACTTACATTCATTTACAAAACCTCCCAAAGCTAACATCTAAGGTTTTACAGCCACAAGCTGAACTGTGTTTTCACTTGTATAATTAATATCCACTGAGAGCTGGAGCTCAATTTTTAATTATATTTATAACGCTCCTCACAACACATTCAAAGATTTCTCCAAACACTCAAACTTTCAGCAGACCTTGAACAGAAGTCAAATCTCCCAAAGAAACAAATACAAACAGCAGAACTATCAAAGGAAAACCAGAGCTGTGAAGACTTTGAACACAGCAGGGGTAAAACTTTCTTTGTCTGTATGATTATCTCAGCGCAGGAGGTGTCATCGAAACCTCGTCTAATTTACTGGAAAAGGAGGATTTCAGCTCTTCCAGATTAACTGGCTTCCAGTTGAGGACAGGGCTCCGCATGTTCAAGTGTTTCTTCTTATTTCCATAATTAAGAAAAATCAAAGAGGCTGGGTGGACTCCAGAGCCAAACCCGGCTGTGTGAAGATAACACTCTGAGACCAGCCAGGTTTCCTCCATGTCTTCTGCTGCCAACAAACTGAACAAACTACTCATGCAATCCAAGAAGAGTCAAACTTTCCTGGCTTTCAAGTGGAGGCCAAACCGTGGCTGCTGAATTTCTCTGAACTCCTTCCTCAAGATGTGGACGTCAGCGACTAAAGCAGCTTTTTGTCCTTTGTCACCAATTTAAAAGCTTCAAATATGTGAACCTCACAGTTTATTTCACCTGTTTATGAAGTGATGGAGCGCCACATAATTTAGAAACTGGACTTCATGTTGTGTTAAATATGACCTGAAATTACTGAATGAAACCATAAACTGATCAAAAAAGCATTTACTGAGGTTGTAAATGAAGCCAGGAAAAGGTTGATTTTCTCATAGACGTCAATACGATCAGACTTCATATCAGAACCAAAGCATTCACCACTGGTGGCAATTAGAAAGAATGCAGATTTGCTTTACTACCTCATCACTACACCATTTTTATATATACAGCCCAGAATCTCAGTACTGATACTGTTGTTATGCTGGGTATAATAGTATCACTAAGTATCCAGCCCACCTAAAGATGGAATCAGAGTGTGAGGAGTTCTGTCAGATAACAGACTAGCGTGGATCCAACAACAGGTTTGGTGAGTGTATCATCAAATAATTTAGAGGTTTTAAGGCAAACAGAGCTGCTGCAGAAATAAACCACACTTTCATCTGGTATTCTCCACATGATATCCAGCATTTCCTACAGATTTACAATGAATTTGTGTTTGTGCCCAGCAGCACATGAACCTCCTGCAGGTTTTGCTTAGACCAACTTTTGAAAGTGGAACAAGCTACTGTCACCAGGTGCACGTGGAGACAGAGCAGATACAGCTTGTTTAATCATGAGATAGAGACCCTCTGGAGAGGAAGTTGAAGAAATCGAGGCCCTGTACAGCCTGTTGGTGGGCAACACTAGTGCGTTTTCAACACTAGGGCCAGCAGAAAATAAACTAAAAATAAAAGTGAAAGATGGTCCAAGGATGACAAATGGAGCAGTAATCAGAGGCGTCTACAGTCAGTCTCTCGTCCCATGGACGGACTTAACCTCTATTGTCTAGAACCACAGATGGAGATGGTAACCAGTTTTCCACCTGCTGCATTTTCTACTTTGAATCTAATTTAGCCTGGACCAGATCACCAGAGTAGAAACAGCAAATACTGCTTATAGCTGCATTTGGAGTTGGAGTGTACTGGAATGCAGGATGAGAGACTGAGTTTACTGTAGCAGCACAAATCCAACTTGTCTGACTGGAGCATCCACCTACCTCACAGTCCAAGATGCTGGAGTTGGAGTCTATTCAACAAGGGGACAAGAAACCTCCTCTCATGAACAAACTCAAGGTTAAATGTTCACAAGCCCGCTCAGGTCTGAGTACGTAAATTTGATTATTAGACGGTGACCACAAGGGTCCATGTGACTGTACACATGTTAGCCTCTTTTTTGAGCTCTAAAAATGTTAACTATAATGCACTACAGGCAATGGACTTAAAATAAACTTGAAAGAAGTGTAACAGGAATGACTGCTCAGCTGTCAGGTCCACTAAGAAATATAAACAAGGCTTCCACCATCTTGGACTGCAGCTGGTTAAACAGTTAGTAGTTCAAGAATGGAGACAGAGTTTGACTGAAGTTTCTGAACATTGAAGACCGCCACAACAGCAACGTACAGCTAGTCAACAGCAAACCACAAGACGGAAAGGGCAGCAACTTTTTCTTCCAACGAGGGAAAATAAAAATAGCAGAGCAACATTCTCCTAATGCCATTCTGTAGATGAGTTACAGGTCAACTGTCTCAGACTGAGACCGCCACAACAGCAATGTACAGCCAGCTAGAAGGGAAACATGACAGGACAACAACTGAGCTTAACTTAATAAGGAAAACTAGATGGTTCAGGGATGAGAAATTAAAAACAGCTGTTTCTATATTCAGTAATCCAGAGAACAAACTCCAGATCAGCTGTCTTAGACTGCAGCTGGTGACGCAGTCCTTGTTCAGCTGAGTAACATGTTAACCAGCTCTCCACCTGCTGCAGTTTCTGGTTAGAGTGGCCATGTAGAACCACCATCACCAGCTGTGGTCTACAGCGGCAGACACCGAATTCATCTCACCAAGGGAGGACAGGCTTTCAGGACATCGAGGACCGCCACAGCGGCGACTTGTGCCGCCTGCTGGTAGGTAACACAAGACAGAAAAGGCAAAAGCTTAACTTTTCAAATACGATTGAGGGACTGTGCATGGAGGAAAGATAGATATAATTTTTTTTTTTTAAATGCTCAAATGAGTCATGAAATTTAATTGATCAGCCTAAATTGATGAATAAAGTTAGACGCTGGACACCTGAAGCTTCAAACTGAAGGAATTTCATAATCCTGATCGCTCTCTCAGGCTCTGCCTGCCCTGCTTTCTCTTCCCTGTTAATACAAACCATGAATATTACATTCATGAAAACAGGACCCCATGCTCGCGCGCTCGCTCACTCACTCTCTCTAGGGGTCTCTCGCCCCACAGCAACCTGCAGCCATCGACTGAATGAATCCATCAGGAGATCATTTACATCACCACACACACACACACACACACACACACACACACACACTTACAGCCGGCGTTGGTCATATACAAGCCACTCTCTCTCTTTTCAATGTCAGCAGTTTACAGCAAATGTCTCTCGACCACTCCTGCATGTATGTTGCACATGAAATTCTCCTCCATCACACACACATCCTCTCTCTCTCTCTCTTCCTCCCAGTGTTCCTCTGTGTCTCTCTACCTTTGTTCACCCTGCGCAGGATCTGGCAGCGACATTTAAACGACACGGCGATCATGGTGAAGCCGAGCCGAGCGCCACCTCCCCCCCAGCGCCATGCAGAAGACGTGCAGCCACCAAAAAAAACCCTACACCTCCCAATCCTCTTGCTCGCTCTCTCGTCTGCAAACGACCGAATGACCGACGACCTCCTCCTCAAACAGAAACCATCATTGAGGCGCTTCCTGAGGCTCGAGAGAGAGGGTGGGAGGGAGGGAGAGAGAGAGAGAGTGTGCTGCAGATGTGAAGCGCCTCCATAAAATCAGGGAGGGGGAGGGTGGAGGAAGAGTCTGCGCAGATGGGAGGATGAAGAGGAGCGGGAGGAGGAGGGGAGGAAAGAGGCTGCCATATCTCTGTGCTGGTTTGTAATGTGTGTTTGTGCAGCTGGAGGGAAGGAAGGATAGATAAAAAGGATTCTGATGTGCGACTGTGATAAGGAGACAAATGGAAGATGGAAAAAGGGACCTGAAGAAAATTATTAAAATTAAAAATGGAGGAACAAACATAAAAGAACAGAAGGAAAAAAGCAAAGAAATAAGAAAAAGGTTAATTGGATAATCCAAATTGCCACTAGGTGTGCATGTGAGTGTGAATGGTTGTCTGTCCCTGTGTGTTGGCCCTGCGACAGACTGGCGACCTGTCCAGGGTGTACCCCGCCTCTCGCCCTATGACAGCTGGGATAGGCTCCAGCGCCCCCCGCGACCCTGAAAAGGATAAGCGGATGGATGGATGGAGATGAAAAAGGATTACAGAGAGAGAGAAAATGAGCGAAGAAAGGGAGGACATATTGAAGGAGAAAAGTGGAAGGATGGAGGAAAGGACTGAAAAATAAGGGAAGAAAGGTAGGAAGAAGAAAAGGGAAGAATTGAAGGAGACAAGGAATAATGGAAGGGATGTGATGAAAGGAAAGCAAGAACATTAAAGAAAGAAGGGAAAAAGAAACAAGGAAGGAAAGAAACAATAAAGGAGATGGAAATAAATGAAAAGAAGATAAAATGAAATAAGGAAGGATGCAATAAAGGATAGAAGGAGACAGAATAAGGAAACAAAAAGCAAAGGGAACGAAATTAAAGTAAGAAAAGGAAAGAGGGACTGAAATTGATAAAGAACAGCAAGGTTGGAGGTCAGCAAAACAGGAGGGAAGGAAATGAGAAAGTGGAGAAGGAAAAAAGAAAAGCAAGGAACTGAAACATAACAGAAGGAAGCAAACGAAAGGAAGTGTGAAAGGAAACAAATAATGAAGAACTAAGAAGGAACGGAATGAAGAAGGAAATGGGAAAGTGAAGATATAAATAAAAAGGCAGGAAATAAGGAAAGCAAAATGGTGAGTGAAAGAAGGAAGCATGAAGTGCAAGGCAAAGGAAAAACACTGGGCCTTAAAGTGTTTCTGTGGACATCAGCTTGTGATGTGTAAACCGGAGTTTAAACCCTTAAAACTGAAAATTTAATCAGAGGAATCTGAGTCTGCAGCCCTCCGGCCACCGCTGCAGTTTTCAGGAGTCAAACAGCAACAGATTTGTCTGCAGGAGGAGCGAGGTGACGAAGATAAACCTTTTAAAATCGCTCAACGGGGAGCTGTAAAGGTACTTCAGAGCCTTCCCTTACCACTCAGCATACGCAGCTGGTCTGATTTACATGATATGATTGGTCAGCTCCTGGGGGGCGTGTCCAGTAGCAGGTAGTGAAGTGGTCAGACATGTAGGTCAGTGTTTCAGATGCAGATTATTCTGGATTAGTGTCAGTGTGCGAGTATTAAAGGTATTAACAGTGATGATACCATAACTGCAGTGAAGGCGGGTCAGTGTGTGTGTGTGTGTGTGTGTGTGTGTGTGTGTGTGTGTGTGTGTGTGTGTGTGTGAGTGAGTGAGAGAGAGAGAGAGAGAGAGAGTGAGAAAGAGACACGCACAGTTATTATATCAGGACATTTTTGTTCATGTTATTTACAATGAGGCATGCTGCTGCTGATCTCTGCCGCCTCCTGCTGGAGACACTGCAGCAGCACAACAGCAAGAACTGCAACATGAATTTATTTAGCTTTTTATAACAGACAAACTCCTGAAACACAGAAAAAAAAAGAAAAAAAGAAGAATCACAACAGCCACAGGACGAGTGGAGACCCTCTGTGATGTGTTTTAGTACTGAGGAAAAAAACAGAAAGGACGTGAGTGAAAAGAAAAAGGGACAGAACACTAATAAGGGGGGGGGGGGGGGGGGAGGAGGAAGGGAGAAAAAGCAAGGATGAAAGGTGAGAAAAAAGGAAGGAAGCATAAGAGTGAGAAAGAAGAAAGAAAATAGACAGGAAATGGGAGAACACTAGGGATGAAATAAATCCAAAAAACAGAGAAGGAAAAAAAACAAAATGGGAAAAAGGGAATCGGGGAGGGAAATAATACAGTGAAAAAAGGAACAAAATAAGGGCATAAACGGGCATAAATGAGGATGAAGAAGAAGGAAGGTGAAATGGTCCTTAGTTTGGAGGGTTTTTTACGCCATCGTCTTTCCTCTGTAGAAGTTTTTAACTTGTCAGGAAACTGAGATCAACAAGAAACGCCGGTTCTCCTGTCAGCATCACCCTCGTTATGTTGGCTGTAGCACATGTTTTGAAGCTTTACATTAGTCATTATGGTAACAAAACATGATCTAAAAGTCTTATCGCCCCACAGTGAGATCATAAGCTCAAGTTCTGGTTTCGTGTCGTGTTGTGTTATATGTAGTGCCGACGTAGGACAGTTTTTCCAATTTCATTGTACTACTGTACTATGTATGGCTGTGCAATGACAATAAAGAGTTATCTTATCTTATCTTATCTTATGTGGTCTTGTTTCTGTTGTTTTCTGTGTCAGAATCACACTGAATGAATGACACACACACACACACACACACACACACACACACGTTCTTTGATTTAAAACACAAAAACATTCAATATAAACTTTACAAGCAGAACGTCCTGTTTACAGCCCCACATCACTGATAGAACACAGAATAATGAAGTGTTGAAGCCCGTCCTGCTCATGTCAACACACACACACACACACACACACACACACACACACACACACACACACACACACACACACACAAGAATGGCTGCAGCTGTTACCATGGAAACAAGCTGATGAATAATTGAGGGGAGAGAGCGAGCGACCCGAGCTGCACAAAGACTGATTTTTGAGAGATGAAAGAAGTGTTCACACCGGCTCACACGCACAAACAGACACACACACACACACACACACACACACACACACACACACACACACACACACACACACACACACACACACAACTACAGGTTATCATCACAGCCGGCAGCATTTCAAAACAACCAAATCAGAGAATAAACCCTGACATGTAGTGTGTGTGTGTCTGTGTGTGTCTGTGTCTGTGTGTGTTAAACATGAGTTTGAGTCACTGTGCCATCGTCACATGCCCCCACACACTCACAAAAACACTCAGAGTGCTAATGATGCCGTTACAGAGGTGGGTGGGGGAGGGGGGAGGAGAGGACGGATGTGCAAACCTTTAATTAGCGCTAACGGTCGCAGTCAGACTGACGGGTTCACGTGTGTGTGAAGAACAGATGGGATGAACTGTCACTGCCGCCGCCACACTTGCTGTCAGACCCTTCAAGCAGATATCAATGCTGAATTTCCACTTATTGAAGGTTATTCAAAGTAGTCAGGACAAAATTGAAACACGCCTTGTTCCCACTTACTGCTCCTTACTTACTATCATTTGAAATTAATCTTTTTCATCTCAGTAGAGAAGATGCATTGTAACAGCTGGAAAGCAGCTCTACTGACTTGACTTGACAACTGAAGGTAGGTTTGGAGAAGAAATGGTTAACTACGTCAAGCAGAACAAGAGGATGTGCATACTAGCAGATAGCAAAGAATTAAATGTTTCTACAATGAAGTCAGCTTTCATTTTTCTTCTACAGCAAAGCACTCAAGCGTTAGTCTCAAAAACACCAATCTGTGAAGGGACGTTTAAATGAAAGTCGCTCTACACACACAAAAATGTATACTCCATTACTAAATGATACTAAAAGCTTCTGGCAGTATCCATCAGATAAGACACTTATTCATAACCGTATCGATATCAACCAAGAACTGCTGCAAACACGCAGGTACACAGCCCTTCCCTTCACTAGCAACTGCACAGACAAGCTCCCCTCTTCCCTAGCAGCTGAACACACAGTCCCTCCCTTCACTAGTAGCTGAGCACACATATACGCCTCCTCTCAATAACAGTGAGGAGGAGCTAAGTATGTCTGTGCTCAGCTCACTAGCAGCTGAACACATACAAAGCTCCTCCCCTCACCAGCAGCTAAACACACACAGAGCTCCTCCCCTCACCAGCAGCTAAACACACACAGAGCTCCTCCCCTCACCAGCAGCTAAACACACACAGAGCTCCTCCCCTCACCAGCAGCTAAACACACACAGAGCTCCTCCCCTCACTAGCAGGTGATTATGTGAACAGGAGTTTAAAAAACTGATCAACACTTTAGAAAGAGTTTCAGGAGGTCATTAAAAATCCTGTTTGAACAACATAAAATATTGAACACTTATAAATGTTAGCTTTGATTAAGCTCATGTTACTGTTAGCTGTTTAACTATTAACAGTTACCCAGTAACCACATTAACCATTGGTTAAGTAATCATATGCAGTCAGTTCTGCCCATCTGTGACACTGTAACAGAAATGTTCTAACAAAGTAAAATTCAAATTATTAGAAAGCTAGGAAGTACAATATTAGAAAGACAAAAGTCAGCAGCAGCTCCAACAAAAGCTGAGAATTGAAGTTTAAGGAAAGCAGGATTTATCGCATTAGTTTGAGATACGTGTACCTAATAAACTGGAAACACTCTGAGGACTCTGAAGAGTAAAGAAAAGGAGGAAGTCGTTGTTCTTTAATTTAAAAGAACTAATTAAACATCAAATCCAAATAATGTGGAGAAAGTGCTGTGAGTCCCGAGAGGCCTGCAGATTAATTAAGGTGGATTTCTGCTCTACTTTCCGCCTCTCTGGTCAAGCGTGTTCATTGGCTGCAAAGATAATCCAGCGGCGAAAAGCACGCCGCCTCCGAACCACCACGGATTCAATCTGAGCAAATGGAAAAAAGAAGGAAACGTGGGCCGGCAGAGTCGAGAGGATCTAACGCAGTCACACATGAGAGCATGTGGGCGTGATGGCAGAGCTAACGGCAGCCGGGAACACAGGAGGACGGTTTCACCACTTCATCAGAAAAATCCGAAGCAAGAGTCGATGAAAAAAGAGAAACAAAATTACTATTCGAGGGCCAGCCTTCCCTCCTGCAGCCCGTTTTCCTCTTTAATCTCCATCATGTTGAACACAGGACCAGTTATGCTAATGAGGGCCTTATTTAAAGCTTTAATTAGCAAATATTTCTGTGTCAACAAGCCTCACACAGCACAGAACTGCTGTGAACTCTTCGCCGTGTTACAGTCACTTCATTAAGGTGCAAATTTATGCATCGTAATGTTTCAGCATGTAATGAGATCAGCGAGCACACGGAGAGGAGATGGCGGCCGGGTGGCGGGCAAGCCCGAGAGGGACAGGTGAGTTAGAGGTGTGGCCTGAGGCTGCAGACCAACACTTTTAACCTGTGCCCCTCAAAACTGGCAATACAAGGCTAAAAATACTCAATATTCTCGTATTTATTTATTAATATAAGTGATTAAGTGAAGTGATGAAACAAACAGTGGAGAGATATAACCACACATTGAGGTTAAAGGACAGCTTCAGGTCATTCCTCCCACCTGAACCATTCCAGAATCAGCTCATTGTTTCTGCTTATGTTTTTACAAAATGATTATATGAGATTGTTTTTATGACTCAACAGGAATCAAAGCTAAAAGATGAGCCTGGTATCGAATATAGGCAAAAAGAAGACCTTTCATATGCAATAATTAGTTTTGACTGGTCACCTATTCCACATGAGTTTGGTTGATGTTAGGTTTAATGATCCCCCAGTTCATTTCCCATGTTTTGAGTGGTGCAGGATAATGATTTTAGGTTTTTGCACATCCCGTTCTCTCATGTCAAAATAAGGATTTTTTTGTTCAGGTCCATTTTGTTCTGCAACAAAAAATGATTTTATTATATGCTATGTGATGGTTTATCCTTTAGGGTGTCTTAATCTTTTCCTTTTTCAAAGAACACCAGAAGACAAACACCAAAGAACTACATCCATCCTACACACGCTTCGGGAAAATCATGAAAATACATTTTAACCAGTCACCAAAGTTCAACACAAAACAATCCTCCAACTCTGTAATGGCAGTAACGGTAAATCAGTGAGTTAAAATACTTAAAAACTTCTTCAATTAATGATCAACGGTGTGCTGAAACAACTTCTATGACTTTATAGGGGCGATCGTGGCTCAAGAGTTGGGAGTTCGCCTTGTAATCGGAAGGTTGCCGGTTCGAGCCCCGGCTTGGACAGTCTCGGTCGTTGTGTCCTTGGGCAAGACGCTTCACCCGTTGCCTACTGGTGGTGGTCAGAGGGCCCGGTGGCGCCAGTGTCCGGCAGCCTCGCCTCTGTCAGTGCGCCCCAGGGTGGCTGTGGCTACAATGTAGCTTGCCATCACCAGTGTGTGAATGTGTGTGTGAATGGGTGGATGACTGGATATGTAAAGCGCCTTGGGGTCCTAAGGGACTAGTAAAGCGCTATATAAATATAGGCCATTTGCCATTTATATCCAAAACATCTGTGTCTTGTGTCGAAAGGATATCTGCAGCATTTGAACTCAATCTGGGGCACCCTTTCCCGTAATACCGACTCGCACCATAGGATGGTGCCATGAGCCAAACAGGCATTGAGAGTATAGTCTTATTTACAATAGAATCCACCTGAGGAAATAGTGATGTGGCAAAAGAAAAAAAAATGGCAAAATGCTGCCCCTGGGGGTGAAAGTTTTAGTTTAGCTTTGTAGAGCATAATTACAAAAAGTCTTTCCTCCACAGCTCGGTTAAGGTATTTGATTTCTTACTTACAAAAATCATGAAACGGGAAATAAAAGTTTGTATTTCTTCATTTTCACGAGGATAGAACTGTTACATTTTTTAGCACAGTCACAGTCAGCACAGTGATTGTTTTTCACAGCATGTATGCAACAAACATTCAAGACTCATCAAAGGACCCATCACACTGTTAACCAAGAAAATAAGTTATCTTTTAACTCAAACCATCATATTTTTCAGGACTTAACTGTGTAGTTTTTAATACATACATCCAAACTAGTAGTTTCATATTAATATTATATATATATTAACAATCTAACGATCCAGTTTGTGGCCTCTAACCTCCAACTTCTAAACTCAGGCACACAGTTTCCAGCTTCCAGCTTATAGCATCCAGGTAGCATCTAGCCTCTAGCTTTTAGCATCTAGTCTGCAAAAGTTCCAACCTTGAGCTTCTAATTTCTATCTTCTAGTTTTCAGTTTCCAGCCTCCAATTTTGCCATTTTACAAGTAGAAAATAGTTATTTTCTGCTCTTGGATGAATCAATAGATATGAGACTATGAGACTGGTGTGTGAAACATTTGAGTTCAAATAAATTAGATCTGTGTCCAGAAACACAAATCAATACATCGTAAAATACTCAAATCAGCAGAAACTGACATGAGACTGTATAATATTTACAAATGATAAAGAAAATAAAAACAAACATCCCTCACAACAACTTAAAAAAAAATAAAGTGCAGCCGTTTATCTCAATGGTTTATAATTTTGGTAACAAAGAGACAAACCAATCCGGTCACAGCGCTCCCTTGGTGCAGGTAACAATGTTTTCTCCCTCTTTGCTGATTTTCTGTCGTGCTTTAAGGTGAATTCTAGGAGGGAGCGTTTCAGACACGGTTAAATGGACTCGACTTTAAAGGACTGCATGGAGGCTTCACCGGACAACCTGCTCTACCTCCTGAGGCTAAACGCAGACGCCGAAGTGAGCATTACAGACCAGGACCAGAAACAACTGATGTCATCTTTGTGTGAATGTTTTATTCATGAACTCTTTAAGATGCTCGGTCCAATAAACCAGGTTAACAAGGTCAAACCAGATTGAATCAAAGAGGAAATACGGGACGAAAATCACCCTAAACAAGGAGTGAGGAGAGGAGGCGAAAGAGTGTGTGTGTGTGTGTGTGTGTGTGTGTGTGTGTGTGTGTGTGTGTGTGTGTGTGTGTGTGTGTGTGAGCCAGTCAACCAACCTTAAAGTGCTTTCATATACAATCACATGCTGTGATACACACACACACACACACACACACACACAACCCCGTTCAGCTATCTTAGTGAGGACCTTCATTGATATAATGCTTTCCATAGCCCCTTACCCTAACCATTAAAAATGAATGCCGAACCTTAACCCTTACCCTAAATCTAACCATAACCCTGACACAAAAACCACATTTTGAGCCTCAAAAACACCTTTAAATGCCTTCAAATTTGTGAGGACCGGGTTGTGTGTCCTCAATAGTGACTGTTGGTTCTCACAAGTATAGTAGAATGCAGATTTCGGTCCTCACAAAGATAGCTAGACAGGATCACACACACACACACACACACACACACACACACACACACACACACACACACACACACACACACACACACTGCTAGCTGGTAGCTTTGAGAAATGCCTCCTGGCAGTTCTGCACTACACACACAAATGGTTTATTTTCACACAGGAATAATAAGTTCAGTGTCAGCTATTAGCATCCAAACACTCAAATATGTTGCTCTTAATTATTAAATAATTAAATTTACACCCATAAGATTCCACAAAGGCTCCAGAAGGTGTGTGGATTTATTTTTGTTTAATCTGTGCAGAGAATCGGTCCAAATGTGTTCCTCGAGTTCATTCAGAAACTTCTGAGACACCAAAGTGCCGCTCGCGTCATCTGCTCGCCGCCCGCAAACACTTCTTAATAGGTGTAAATGGTTTAGTAGATGGCAAGTTCAAGTCCTGCTTGAGTTTTCTCTGCAGGGAGACAGATGGAGATGGGTGAGGCGTGAACCAGAGTTCAACTAAAAACATAGGCAGTTTTTTCATTTTAGCTCAGCTGACAGTTTTCTGAGAGGAACGTGTCAGAAACACACTTTCCTAGAAGCATGTGGACACAAAGAAGTTTCTGAGGGTGGATTTCACTTGAAAGCATTTCAGAAAACATTATCTTGATTTTGAAAAAAAAAAAAAAAAAGCCATCAGGAGGACTGTGAAGGTGAAAAAATAAACTAGAGCACAGTAAGCTTCAATTTATCACTACCTGACTGGTTCCTTTGTTAACTCCTAGCTCAGCTCCCATCGTCTCATCAGAGTTAAAAATAAAGAAGAAAAACTTCAGAATGTGCTTTAAAAACACATCAAAGGGCATCAGAACAAACAGAATCACAATCAGAGACCAGAATAGAGTCAAGACGAGACCAAAATAAACTGAAATTCACAGCAGATCATTACCCGACAAGGGTCTGACCACACTCCTCCTGCCCTAAAGCTTAAACTCCTCCTGCTTTATCACCTGCTCTTTCTGTAACGTGAAACTAAATTTGCAACATGAACATCATCACCTTAAAATAGCGGCTGAGAACATAAAACGATCAGGAAGGTGTTTGCAGACAAATTTAGGAAGCGGGTTATTTTCTCGAAGACATGTTTTTAAACCAGAGGAGGCGCCCCCTGCTGGATATCAGAAAGAACATCATTTAAGACACCTCAGTATTGGCTTCAATCTTCACTCCTGGAAGCTACGTCCATCTGTTGCATATATCAGAGTTATATTGATGGATAACCTCGAGCACCGATGATGATCAGACTGATCAGTGATAATTTACTGATATAGGTGGTTGTTAGCTTATTTTTGCATTAATGCAGGGGGCCAAGTGGGTGAGAAAATTGCAGTAAAGTTTTTTTTAAAAACCAAAAGAGAAGAACAGATTCACTGCTTATTACAGAATGCTGGCCAGACCCACTTTAGATCAAATTGGGCTCTTTGTAGCCCATGAACTAAAATAAGTTTGACACGCCTTCGCTGGCGTGTCAAAGTTACATCATCATCATTAAGAGATTCGTATTGAAGTGAATCAGCCTCGCTAAGTGACCAAGACTTCCATCGAGTTCAGCTGTCTTATTTCTGTCTGCAGGTGACGTGAACGCTGCTCGTGTGCAGCGACGCTCGTTAAACTTCATTTGCCGGTGAAAGACTCGGCTGTTTGTGTGGAGAGCTCGATGATGAGTGGAGGAGAGACTGGTGACACGTTTTACACAATTACAAAGCGGACTGGACGAGTTAGTGGAGCTATGAAGAAGACAAAAGGCAGGCAGATGTTATGACTTAATAACACTTTATCTGCTCAACTGATGTCCATCCACTTCAGCTCACTAATTACTACTGACTGAATCATTAATCGATAGGCGAACGAGGCTCTTCAGCTGGGACAGCTTACATTACTTTCTCTTCTTGCTTTACTTTCTCGGTGTGCATCAGGGAGGGAGGATAGCGTGATCCCACGATAACACTATGGAGATCACTCAAGCCTAAGACAAAGTTCACAGAAGAACAAAGAAGGAGAAGAAACCATTTCATATGATCCAGGTCCACACCTGTGGGGCTAAAAACAAACCTGCATCTCCACCACCAGACTGTAAACACACCAAACTTACAGTTTAACAAATCAAAAATCAAACTGTCTGTCACAATATGTATTCATTCAGTCATAAACAGCATGAAATGGAGGAGATGGGTTGCAAAGCAACTTGCAGATGCACAACAGCTGTAGGAAGGCTAAAGCAGCTTATATGGCTGCTAATAAGACGTCTAGAAGAACACCAGCAACGTCAGAAACAGGCTTCATTTATCCCCAAACACAGAGGAAGAGTCTGGAGTGTGCTTAACTAGTCGATCTCAGTAGATCCACCAGCATTAGCTTTGTTGTTGTTGCTGATGCTCTATAAAAGTGGCCGAGCGTAAAATAAGTGTAAAAGGAACCCCCAGATATGGGTCACAAGAAGACAAATTATATCTAAATGTAATTAAAGATCAGATAATTAAAGTGGAAGTGTGAGCGCCTAGAGCTAAACACATTATTCACGACTTAGTGTATCACGATCTGCTCCTGATGGGGGAGGAAATCCCAACTGGTCATATTTGGAGCAAAAGTTTCGTAGGTTCAGTCAAGAACATGGAACAAAAAAGGAGTAGAAACTACCGCAGGGCCCCAAAGAAGGACTGAAGCGTGCAGACTAGAACAACACAAGACGTCAAACCTGGAATTAGTGTGCGCTTTCCCACATTGTTCACATTCCTTCCTGCAGTAAACATCCTGCCCTGTTATTACCCACAAACCACCTGGTTCATGTCATCTGAATACCTGAGTGAGCGTGTGTGTACTGTAACTGAGCAGCTTCACTAACGACCTTCATCTATAATACAAGACCTTAAACAGACACACACACACACACACACACACACACACACACACACACACACACACACACACACACACACACACACACACACACACACAGTGAGAAGAGCAGTATTTCCATCCCTTCACAGGACTAACCTCAAAGTCTTCACCCTGAACTTTACTCCATCACCTTTAAGAGGACTCAAACTTCTACACTGAACCAAGGTGAGTCTTCACAGTAAAAAAAAAGCAAAAACATACACACACACACACACGCACACACACACACACACACACACACACACACACACACACACACACACACACACACACACACACACACACACACACACACACACACACTGCTAACCCTGAAATTTGTTCCTTCATCTTACAGGGACTCGAGCTTTGTCTCCATGAGGACATCGAGTTTAATTCAAACTTCAAAGTCTTCATCTCCTCTTGGGAACTAATTTTAGTTCCCTCAAATTGGACTAGCTCCAAGTTCCTCTGGTCAGAGGGCCTGGTGGTGCCAGTGTCCGGCAGCCTCGCCTCTGTCAGTGCGCCCCAGGGCAGCTGTGGCTACAATGTAGCTTGCCATTGCCAGTGTGTGAATGTGTGTGTGAATGGGTGAATGACTGAATGTAGTGTAAAGCGCTTTGGGGTCCTATGGACTAGAAAAGCGCTATACAAATGCAGGCCATTTACCATTTACCATTCCAAGCCTTCAACCTGAAATTTTCTCGATTACGGTGGTTTTCCCTTCATAGGGCTCACTCTTTATTTAGACTCATTTTTTGTTCCCATAAGGAAGTCAAGTCCCTACAGTGTAAGAAGAGCAAACACAAATACGTCAAACCAATTACAATAAGACACACCTACAGCCTCCCCCCCATTATATCATTACTATATATAGGACTCGCTTTTTGTCCACATGTGCTTCCACGTAACCCATAAATACAAGACTTCACACTCTAAATATTTCCACCACTTTAAAGGTCTCGAGCCAACCCTGAAAGTCTTCACCCTGACATCTGCTCCCTCACCTTACGGGGGAGGTGGAGTGCAAGAAAGTACCCACAAGCCAGTGTCCCAGGAAACAAATTAAAATAGCACACACCCATGGAGTTGTATTTCCATCGCTTCAGAGGATTTACGTTTGTCCCCTGAAGGAAGTTGGGACTCCACATTACAGAAAAATTAGTGCATATATTTCCCCCTTAAAACACAAAAATTAAAAGACATCACACACACTCATTGGATTTCTTTTACTTTTGAGGAGTCGAGCTACCTGTAATATCATCGTCCCTGAAATTACAGCAATTTTGTCCCCTTGAGGAGGTCCCCACAGAGCACTAAAGTAAACACACTCGAGTCCCCACAATACATTTAAAACAGCGCACACCAACACAATCTAGGCCACTTTGAGTGCCATAATCTGTTGATAAGCCCCTCTCTCTCTCTCTGCATCATCTCTCTACCTCACTCGCTCTACAGTAGGACAATAAAACAAAGCCTCTCTCCCTTTCTCCATTGTTTCTTTATGGGACTCACTCACTCAGTAGGTGTGTGTTGTACTTGCTGGTGTAGTAGTAAACGTCTTCGTAGCCTTCCTGGTAATCATCATCCGCCCGGTACCTCCTCCCTCGCCTCCTCCTGCTCAGCAGACGTAGCAGGGCCAGGAACCGCTCCATCCCCACCACCTCCACCACAATCACACTGGGTCCAAACTGGGCCGGGCTACGCTGCAAGCTAACAGCAAGGCCAATAACGGTGAGGGCTAAGCGTTTATTCCACACAGAGAGATAGAGAGAGTGAGATCAGGTTTCCTCCTCCTCGCCTCCTCTTTCTGCTGCGCACACACACACACACACCTCTGGATATCACACACACACACACACACACACGCATTAGCGCACATGTAGCACACACACACACACTCCCTCACACACTCCCTCACTCGCTCGCTCTTTGTATTCTCTCCTCTATCTGCAGCCTCCCTCTCCTCTGTTCCCGTCTTCTTTCGGCTGTTGGTGCATCTAGCCGGGTTCAGCCAATCACAGAGCTCGCAGCTCACAAACACACACACACACACACACACTTTGCTCGCTTGCTGCTCTCGCCCTCTAACACACCACTCCTCCATCTCAGCCCTTCGTCCTGCACTTCCTTTCCTTCATTAGATCCTTCCTTCCTTCGTTATCTTGTCCCTCTATTTCCTTCCTTCCTTCAATCCTTCCTCTTCTTTCTCTTCCTGTCTTCACATTTCCCTTCCTCTCCTCCTCTTCCTCCTCATTCATACACTTCATTCCAGTGTGGGGGGAGGGGAGCCGGTGAGTGAATTCCTCAGAGTCTTCTGTAAGTGTACCAAGAGGAGGAGAGAGGAGAGGGGTGGAAACGTGTAGGTAACTGGTGGAAAACTGAGATAAAACCAGATTTCAGGAACTGAAAACCAGGATTATCCTCCTGGTATCAATATCAAGGTCCTGTTTGGGTTTGGGAGAGCACTGGTGTAGTTTTACACTCGATTCAGGAAACAAATGAAGACACAAACCACAGACAAAAGACGTGAAACATAATCGACATCTGGATCACATCTGGCTCATCCAGCCTTTGCTGTAACCCATGTAAAGCTCAGTTCGTGACTTTTGGGCCTCATCCAGTATCAACTCAAAAACAGCTGCCAGTACACATTCAAACACACATTAGGTGATATTCAAGGAACATCTGGCCCTGACAACCTCTACTGTAACCCACCTCGATATCAGTTTGTGACTTTTGGGTCACATCTCAGGCATTACAGCTAAGACTGTATTTTTTCCCCATTTAAACTACATTTACAGCACAAAGAAAGAACTTGTAAATAGATCATATTGTATATATACTGTAAACTTGCAGGATGTTTGTCAGGTTAGTGAATAATTGTGTTACACAATCATAATAAACTTTTGGTTTCAAGCTCTTATACTTTTCCTGCTTGCATCACACAAAGAACTGATCACTCCATCGCTGCCTCATATATGTTACACCGTGAAAAGCCCGACTGTAACAGGATAATCAGTGTTATTCATCTTCAGTGTTTTGAACACCTGACCAGTGTATAATCCCTGCAGGTGTTCTTGGTCGGCCACCCAGAGTCTACACAACCTCCACAGAGACCTGAAGTCCAGACCTCACGCTTCCTGCATCAAAAGGGTCTGGTCAGGATAATAAATGGAGACACTTGTGCTAAAGCAAGGACTAAACAACGCTGAAAACAGCTTCCACTCTGAGTCAGTGGATGCGATCTGCTGAGGTAAGCCTGCTGCATGATGGCAGCATCCTCTGGTACCTGAGTACAAGGCTTCACAATAACACGGGCACTAAAGATCCTGAAACACCTTCATGATTATATCCAGCTGCTGACAACTTCTGAGAGATTTTTTATTAAAGAATAAAATAAATAAAATAGCAAACTTTTGCTTTTACCCTCATCTCCATTTATTTTATATTTATGCAATAATCATTTTTTGTCTTTTGCTGATCGGAGTTACGCTGCTGACAGATGTTTAGAATTCATCATATGATATACGCCGTCATTTTACTCTGCCTTATTTATTGATTAATAAAAATGATGACAAATAAAGAGAAGCAAAAAGAAAATTAAAACATGATCACGATCAAAAATTATATACGAAAACACTGACAAAATGAAACATAAAATAAAATAAATAATAAATTACTGAAAAATTATACTTTCAGCAATGATGAATAAAGTGTGCAAAAAAAAGGTAATAATATTTGGCATTATTTAAAAGCATAAAATATGACTATATTAATAAATAAGATACGTTACACAAAATACAGTAAAAAAATAAAAACAGAAAATAATAACAAAATAAAAATAGAAATAAGTGTAATAATGACAAGTGAAAATTAAACACGTTTTTAAAATAAAAATAAATAAATAACCAAAACTGGAAAAAGAGTATTTTAAAAAAAATAAGGCTAAATAAATCCTGGCAGACTTACACATTTCCTATGGTCCTACTCCAAACTGCAGGAAATCTTGTGAACTGGAATTGATCTCAGCGGGCGCATCTTCAACCAAAATCTTCAACCCAAAAATAAACATCTGTGAAAACTAATGTTCTGATTTTTCATGCCAGGAAAAATAAAATATAATCTACAACATAGAAACGCTGGAACACGTCCCATTGGACTTCATGATCTGCTCGGGTCAAACATTTAGCACAATGTGTCGTTTCTTTCTTGAATATGTTGACGTGGACGAGAACGACAGCTTTTGTTGTTTTTGCGTAAAACTCTGAGCGACGGTCACGACATGATAACTGATCACAAGGACGGAGGTATGAAAAGATCCACGCTGAGCACGATTATTACTGTTAGTTAGATTTGTTTGTGTTTGGTTGTCAACAAGTATCACAATTAAGTCAAAGCAAATCTAAATATCTAATGATATATGTCTAAAAAAATAACACAATAAAAGCTATAGGGAAAAAATAATCAGTACAAAAAAATAAAATAAAAGCATAAAGTTTGTTTATATAGACCAAACTATATTGATGTTTATTGGGGGAAATCGTCGCAACATTTATCAATAATGTAAAGAATCTGGCCTAGTTTTAAAAGCAGCTTTACAGATGTTGCTATTTTTGGTTTTTAACAGCTACACGCTCGAGTACAACCCTCAAGTATTTGAGTAAATGTGATTCAGCGTCAGAAAATCTGCTGAAGGCAGCACACAGCGAAGGACAGACTGCTGTGAAATCATAATAAAATATTTCTACAGTTTAAATTCCTTTTTTTTTAATCCATTTGCCAAACGGTGGATTGGAGGGGAGCTTGCCGCTCGTCCAACTGGGTCCCAGTCGGCCCTGTTGGCTCAGGAAATGACAAACGGGAGGGGGGCAGCAGATTGTGATCAGAGGGTATTTTAATCATGCACATAAGGAGGAGATTAACCAAGTTACTGAGTGTTTGAGGGTCCCGAAAACGATCAGAGTGGGGACGGACTTCACGCCAAAATTCGGCCGTCAGGCTCTGGGACTGTTCTTAAGCCAAGAGTATGACGGCTCGCGGCGGCATGAGATTTCTACAGAAAGAGAGGGAAAACCCAGAATATCACCAGAGATGAGTTTAGACACAGGTGAACTGGTCCAGGCAGGTAAATCTGGACCTTTCCTCTCTGTGTGGCCATCACACTCAGCTCCTCTCCAATGTGACTTTTGACCTCTGACACACAGTGACTGACAGCTGGTCGCCAGGGTGTTCAGTGACAGTCAGAAAGCCCTGTCTCTGAGCTGTGAGTGCTGACCTTTGACCCCTGTCATGTCCTGGAAGCTCATGTTTCCCACGCTGCGCTGAAGCCTGACAGGCACAAAACTTCTGATGGAAAAATGACAGCGCACACACACACACACACACACACACACACACACACACACACACACTCATAGTAAATGCATTGATTACTGGATCAGCAGCGGGAGTGAAGGAGAAGCTTCAGATTTTGTGGATCCTGCTGCACTGACACCTTTTGTCATCTGATAAACACATTTTGAAGCTGTTGGCAGAATAAAATCAGCACTCTGCTTTCATCCAGGTGAGAATGAAGTCATGTGGAGTCAAGTTTTGTTTTTTTTTTTGTTCCACTCTGAAAGTGACGTTTACACCCGGAAGGAGAATCTGCTGCAACCATCTCCAAACAGCGTCACGTCTTAGACTGTGCACGTGATTTATTTTCCTTTTACAGTATAAGAAACACAAATCTAAGGCACATGACTTAAAGCTTCAGAACACAACTGCAGACCACGCGTGAACCGAGCAGCTGGATCTGCTTTCATTTCTAAGAATTTCTGATCTCACAGCGACTCTAAAACTGAATCAGTTGCAGCTCAGGTCTGCTAAATGTTATAGATGCAAACCTGTCTGTAAGGGCCTCTCTGCCGGGTTTAACTCAGCATGTCGTTGTCTAGTGCAGGAGATGTTTAAAGGTTGCAGCACTCGCTCGTTGCTAGCAGAAAACTAGCTGATTAGGAAGATTACACTTATCTCAATGAGACGTTTTCCTGTGTAATAATATTCAACATAGCTATCAATACATTTTTCAAAAAAAATGCCTCTCTGTGTAAAATGGGTTTAAAAACTGTGGGAAACCGTTTTTCCGTGATTTGAACCGAGGGAACAAATCGTGGCAGGATCAGCCTGATGTTATTTATATCCCACTGTAACTTTACTGTATAAAGAGCTAATATCTCCAAAATGTCAGGAGTAGTTAGTCATTACAAGAAGTGTTTGTGAACTAAAAATCATAATGTGGGATACTGTTTGTCTGTGATTTGAACAGCCCAGCGCTGCTCCTGGAGGGAAAAGCAATTCTGCAGGCTTCACCTTGGCACTTGTGCAGGTGAAGCCAAAGGGAATTTGATATACCTTTATTAGTCCCACAAGGGGAAATTTCATAAGGCTGCCGACCTATTGCACGCAATGGCGGTGCCATCTTACCCTCCGACCATACATACATTACACAAAACATCACATGGGGAAGACAGGTCAGAGAGGTATAACAATGGAAAAATGCACCACAGGAGGAAAGATAAGGAGAAACAAAAATAACTCCCCCCAGACTGAGCTCCAACAGGGAGATCAGTTTGAGAACAGCAAAAAACACCTCTGCACATAGCACATGAAAAAACTCTTAATGCACCAAAGAAACACATGACAAGCAACAGGGGTGGGTAAAGGGTGAGAGACAGCCTGTGCGCAGGTCTCCTTGATCCACCGTCAGCATCGGAAGGAATAAGCGTCAAAGGCGTTTGGAAAGCGACGGGGGATGAGTGTGTGCATATCAGTGTATATGTGTGTGCGTGTCCAGAGTTCAGCTGAGACAGTGTCCTTCGCCCTGCCAGGCTAAGTAAACAGTCTTCCAGCCAATCCAGGTGGCCTTGCATAGAATGGGAAGGAACAGACTAAACACAGTCGTTATCAGGGAGATTTTGTTCGGCTCCAGCCTTGAGACCGCAGCTGGCGCCGAAGGGGTGTCCGCATAAGTGATGGTGGTTTTTACTTTAGTGCAAACAGCTCATATGAATTTCAAAGCAGTTCTACAGTCCAACAGTGGTCTCTCAATCTCCCGTTGGAGAGCCGCGAGCTTCGCCATACTTGCGTTCTGTTATTTTGTCATTTCTTGTGCTCAAGGAGCTGATTCTGAGAACTCACGACAGTGTGCCTCCCTGACATGCTTCACCATATTTTCTAGTCTTTGGCTTAGAATGAAGTTGGTTTGGAAACATATTCAGCGATGCTTCATCTCTTGCTTTGCGTTAGTGTGGCCGCCCGTGCTAGCAGTGTCCAAGCGTTGTTGTTTTTTTTTTTTTACCCTTTTCATACCGCGCCCCCCCTGCAATGGCTCTGCGCCCCACCTAGCGGGCGGGCCCCACACCTTGGGAAGCTCTGCTCTAAACTAACACCGGATGTCATGCTGGTCGTTTTTCACCTTTTTCCTAATGTTTGATTAGTGAGTTCATGGTGAATACAGCTGCGTCTCTGCCTGCAAGACCTGGACTACAGTACGGTCGTTCAGACAGTGTTTTTAAAGTTTCTCGCATGAGCTGCTCTCACAACACAAGAGCTGCCATTAAATGTGAGGGAAGAAAAAAAACCCCCAAAAAAACCCCCACATCAGCGGGCCCTAAAATTAGACTGGCTCCGCCTCCCTCACCTGTCAGACATGCCTGGGGCTTTAACGGCCCTCCAGGTGCCAGCGGGGCAGATGGTCGAGTCACATTTACTGACACAGGTGACAAAAAGAGAGAGACGGAAAGGGAGAGTGATGCTGCTGCTGCTAAAAATGACAAGTGAGGCTTCATTTGCATATCGCTGTCAGGATTCTGCTGCTCTGCAACCTGATTGGCTGCCTGCCTGCGTGTGCGTGTGTGTGAAATCCTTTTCTCCACGCTCCTCTCTGAGAAAGACTTTATACCCTACCTCCCCCTGGTGGTCACTCAGAGAAGCTGCAGCTTTTAAAAGACAAGTCTGAGGAGAAGACAGAAAGTGTCAGACGCTTTAGACGTCCAAATCCTGCCAAAAATACCTATGATTTAGCTGGGCAGACGTGCAGACAGCGATTGATAAAGCCGGAGGGAGGACAGCAGAGACGTAGAGACCCAGAAACCAGCAGAACAAAAGAGAGCCTTAATGGACTGCTGAGTGACTGACCCTGATTCCTAATGGACACAAACACATGACGCATTGACTTTCATTCATTCCCCGAAGGGTCAGCCTAACCTGAACACAGACCAGAGGGAAAAAAAAAAAAAAGCAGCTGGGTAACAGCTGTCAGGAGCCACACAGATTCATCTCAGAGCAACAAAGAGGTTCAGTCAACAGAAACTCGTGTTATTGATCCAGAGGGGATCGCAATCCATCACACAGTGATTGGGCATTTCAGAAATCTAAAAGTTAGTTTTAGACTTGCAATTAAAAAATGTTGTTTAATTAAGGGACATTTCTTCCAGCTGCACCACTTTAATTGCTTTCAGTTTAAACAGGCTTTTATTTGAACACCTGGATTAACACCAAAAGCAAACATGTAGGTTTGAAATGAAATAAAGATTTTTATTGTGAGTTAGCATTTTCCTAGTTTTACACCGCTTTTACAACCTGACATGGAAAGTGTAGCAGCCTACATGAGAGTTATCTATTTCTATTCATATTTAAAGAGCTGGCTATTTTCAGCCAGCCTGGAAGATGAAATATGGCATTTTTAATTCATAATAAAAGTCGCACCTTTATGGTTGTGCCACCCTGAAATCTGAGAGCAAACAAATCACTGGAAGTTGTTTTAATAATCACAATGGTTTTGAATGTATTGCTGCTGATAAATATATATATATAAAAATATAAATGTATTATTTTCAGAGTTGTATACAATAAGGATTTTTGAATTCATCATTAAAACAACTGTGCCACCGTTTTGGTGTTTAGATATATAATATCTAAAAACATATTAATTATTTGAATGCAGTCAGAATATATTCAAACTAAAACAGTTTTTCAGGATGAAGTCCTGAAATCATGAATTAGAAATAAATTATTTTAAACAGAAATGATGCAGAGACACAAAGATCAGTCTGCACATGGCATCATTAACCTGAATATGAACAACAGAAGTGACTTCATCAGACTCCAATGACTCTCCTCTGCTTACAGAGAGAACGTTTCACTTCTGCTAATCTTTTCTTCATCATTAACAGTTTCAGTACTTTTATTTCCTGGTATTAAAGCATCTGCTGCTCTGGTTTTCAAGTAGTTTGTCACTTATCTGCTAGCATAGCATTGCCCTTTTGCTGTTGTAGCAGCCTTAGCCGCTGCGACCCTTTATGGTTATTTGTGCCGAGAGCTTCTTGTTAATGTTTGCAGGAGTGTCTGCTAAACACACACATTCACATGGTGAAGCAGAGCAGTTAAAGTTTCTGCCACCTTGATGTGAGCCTGTTAGCTTTAGCATAGCATTAACCAAATATGTATATGTATATAAGTTTAACAGGGAAGTTCTGCATGCCTGTCACCAATGAAATGAAACTGTGATGTTTAGCGGCTTCGTTACCTACAAACCTCAGCTCCACTACCTTACTGAAGATAGCGGGTGTACTTCTCTGGGCTCAGCACTGATAGGCTTTTACTCATGATGTAACCATGGAGCCCAAGTTGAAACTGGCTGGGAGATGCGCTGAGCTAGTTTAAAAAACTGGTGAACATAGAGAAAGTCTTTTATTAATTAATTTAACTGCATTATTATCAGAACAGAGCTAATTAGAAAAATGTCTCACAAATAAAAAACTCAGCAGCAACCGCTTCCTGAAGGTAGAATATGGTGAACAAACAAAGATGGCCTCAGTATGTGACTACATTTCACAGTAATCTGACACTATGTCGACTGTGGGGCTGTGGCTGGTTTCTGTATGATGGTTAATCTGAATGTGGTGGGGGTTTAAGGCGGGCCGAGGACAGCCTGCACAGGAGTGCTAATGTTTTATTTTCTAATGCTGAACCTTAGAGAGAAAGAGGGACAAAGACAGTAATCGGGCAGCTGCAGCTGGCAAACACACACACATGCACAATAATGGATAAAACAGATCAGAGAAAGCAGTGGAAATACTCTCCTCTCTCCCCGTCTCTGCAGGTTTCAGTGTCAGACTGACTGCTGGACCATCAGAGACACCCTAAGACACAACACATATGAGTGTGTGTGTATTAGTAAGCGTGTTTGTTAGTGTGTCCATGCTGGGCTTATTCAAGTAGAAAATGAGTGAGTGTATGCGATGCCAGAAGCTCGGCTGTCCACCTGGATGCTGCCCAAGGCTCAGTATATGTGCGAGTGTGTGTGTGTGTGGGATTGTGAGTGTCAGGATATAACAGATGAAGGGCAGTAAAGCAGATTCTCATCATGAGTCTCTTTCCTTCTGGTGTCCACAAATTAAACGTTTTTAAAGCTTCCTTGCTGCTAATTCTCTAATTTCATGTTCGGCTGTTAAATGCAGCTCGATGGTTGGAGGTCAAGTGATTGAGTCAGCCATTACTGAATTTTCCAGAATCAATAAACAGCACATTGGCAGTCTATACACATGCCTACACTGCCTCCTTCTCCATACTTGTTTCCTCTTACTAGATGCAGATGCTGGTTTTCCAAAGAAAAGCACTCTTGAATTGTTCTTTTGTTTGTTTGTTTGTTTGTGTGAGTGCGTGCGTGCGCGTCAGTCATAAAGTTTCATTTCACATTAATGTTTTGGAGACTGATCTCTGGTTTGCACCTTGAGGGGAACCCTTTTTACCATTGCAACAATCCTGAAAACCTCCCTCACAGCTGACTTCTGTGATCACTTTTAGGCTTGGGTATTGCGTTCTGCGCTGCTGGATGTTCTGATGGGGGTTCCTTTTTTAGCATTGAAAGGACCCAAAGATCATCCCCTATGGCAGCTTTCTGTGGACCTCCAATCACCTTGTGCCAAACCCTACTGTCTGCTGTAAAGTCTTAATAATAAATCATCTACTTCCTGGTCAATGCTCTACATTTGGCTCTGTGTTCTGAAGAAGGTTTTGTTAATCATGGAAAGAATTCTGTGGTCATCCCCTGCAGCTTTTTTTGTTTTGTTGATGGCAATAGTTTATCCTTTCACCAAAAATATACCAAACCCTTGATTTGGATTTGTTTTTCTGGTACGTCTCCAATGACCTTAATGAGGGTATTTCTGACTTGCACTGAGAGACTCTTTGAATGTGTGTTTTGGCTCCACAGCCTCAACTTTCAAATGCAACTCTGGAGCTTTGACCTACTTCATTTATGATGAAATATCAAAGAAATAGGCCACATAGGTCTGGAGATTACAGAAGTGAACTGTCAGCAAGTGTTAATATGGGTTAATGCATACACAGAACTTTTCTGAGCAACCATCCAGAAAACAGTCAGCCAGTCGTTAACCTTTAAAGAGTTCTTCCATATGTCTAAATTTGGTTGAAGTGAAATGTTTTCTTTTTTTAAAATACAATTTTCTGTTGACTATAGATCTAACAGGTCTAAATCTAAAGCTAATCATCTACTGCTTTTTCTGATCTGGATCATGGTTCCTTTTGACCAAGAGGACCAAAGACTTTACTCTGAGGTGGAGCCTAGACACCCTTTATGGGAACTTCACTCCCACCAGACCTTTGATTTCATTCAGTTAGTACCCACAGCTCAAGGCCACAGGTGATGGTAGGAACAAATATTGACCAGTAATATGAATTCTGTCACTTCTGAAATTGCTGCCTCAGAGAGGTTGATTGTGGGCAATCTATGGTGTCGCAAGCAACTTACTCTGGTAGGGCTTCCCAAGCTAAACTGGTCCCGGGTGAAGGGCCAAATTAAAGAGGACTTAAAGGAAAACCCAAGAACGAGGCGCCAGTGTACACTTGAACACAAAAACATAATTCCCGTGTATCCATAATGTGAATTAAAGACCTGAATCCAGGTCTCAATCTAAACATGCTCTTCTTCTCTGTAATGTGCTCCAGAACGTCCTGGGTCCAAGATACGGCTTAGTCAACCCTAAACTTTTGTTCCAGGTGGGTGAGAGGCTGCTCATGTATATCACAAACAGGCAACAACAGAATAAATCACCTACTTTTATTTAACACATAAGACTCTTAGTGACCTCAACATTTCTGTGTTCGTTTGTAAGAAAATCCCGTCAGCCAAGTTCAACATTTGGCTTTAAAATCCCCGCAGGTCCACTTACTTTTGGTCATGTAGACGATTACACAATATTTGCACACACCTTAACAACATACACACTCACACACATTTAAATGGATGAAAAAGTCAGGAGATGACACACACAGAGTCAGCAGTTTGTTCAACAGAGTCGTGGTGTGTGTGTGTGTCTGTGTGTCTTGGTAAAATCTGTGAGAGACGATACGAATAATACATTAAGCTGAGAAATATGGATGTAAACACAAACACGCACACATACAGAAGCACATCTTCTATTTGAGGAGCCAGGCAATATGTCCTCATAATACTGGTGTCAAGTACAAACACACACACAGATTCAGGTCTGCTTCAGTAATCCTGAGGACAAAGATGAGCAGAGTTCTGACATCAGCACCTCTTAAAGGACACAGTGTGTATTTTACTGTGTGTGAGTCTGTCGCAGTATAGAAAACGATTTTGCGACAGTGTGTGTGTTTCAGTGTGTGTGTACTTGTGTTAAAGCCATTTTCTCTGCTTCTTAGCTGAAAAGCTTAAAACAGTGGGATGATGTCATGCTGTGACACACACTCTTTATCGCGCACACACACACACACACACACACACACACACACACACACACACACACACACACACACAGCCTAATCATAACGCCCTTCTATGTGTGACTTCTCAAAGATTTTCTCGTCTTTTTAGGGAAAGAAACACTTTAAAACCCGTTTAATATTTTTAAAGAAACAAGTCGATCTGACAGCCGTTCAGCTGCTGCTCCACTCGTGTCACATGACCTTCAGCGCCAAAAGGGAAGCTAAAAATTGACGACACAGTCTGACTGCACTTCACTGAAACAGCCACAAAATGTATTTAATGTTTCCATGTTATGACACATCCCTGACTTTACAATCACTTTATCATAGTCACCAAAGATCTTTTCAAACAAAAATACAATTTAATCTTCGATGACTCATCTGTGATCCAAATTGAGAAGACGGTTGACTGTTTGGGTCATTTTTCACCAAAAGATCTCAGTAAATAAACAACTACACAAACTGCATTTTCCAGCCTGTATTTGGAATACCTGGAATAATTATCTCATTTACTTAAGACTGGTTTAACAACTGCAGCTGTAAGTCTGTGGAGGGCCGTAATTGCCAAAACACATAAATACAATTAAATGTTTAAGGAAAAAAACAACAACATAAAAACGAAATAAAAGAAATTTAAAGAAAATCTATAATATATAGATTAAATAAATAAAATCTAAACTTTTATTAAAATATAATAAATTCATTTGTTAATTTATTACATCTAATATAAATAAATTATTCCCACAATGATTTTTTTGTTTGGTTCTAGATTTCATGGCACATAAATCAGAGACATTTATTTATTTATATTAATTTTGGCAGCAACTGTCCTCCATAAATCACTGTCTGTATGCCGGCGGCTGTAGTCTGGACTCTGTGTTTATGAGGACATCTGTGAGGTAGATGCTCCTGTTGAGCAGCACATCAAATCTGGCCACGGATCAGACTTTCAGAGCGGCCTGCAGGCGCACAGGTGCTGGACCCTTCTGGACCTGCCAGGTAAGAAATCGGGGTCACGCACCTGACGCTGTCACCGCTTGCATGCTGCAAAAAGCTGCCTGCAGCATCCGTGTTCTCCTCCACAGGCTGGCCTCAGCTTCGTCAGTGAAGCCAGGAAATAATCATTTACTAAATCCACCACAGTTAAACGTGAAAGAGGAGACATAAAAACAGTCTGAAGAGCCTTTTCACCTCGTAAAAGTTAACAGAGCGCACGCACACACGAGCTAAAGCCCCATTCGGATGGGATTAACCTTACAGAGGGAAGCTGGGGTTAAATATTCCCCCGAGGTCTCTGGCAGGGATTTGAAACTTTGCAAGATTACAGGAACAGACGAGCAGAAAGCCGCTTAGAAATCACAGAGAAAGATTCTGCAGAACTTCCCTGAAAATCGCCACATTTTCATAAAAAATAATCCTGGGATAGCTTCCTTTAGATCCACCACATTTTAATCAGGAAGGTCTAACAGCTAATATAGCTGCTTCTAATGGCACCAGGTGCGCTTAAAAAAAAAAAAAAAAAAAAAAAGGAAAAAAAAAAGGGAAAGGCGTCATCATGATCACGTCAAACTTGTACAAGGCAGCGAGTGTAATAGTCTCATCATTAATTTCCAGTACTTCAGATGTCACTTTGCACCAAATTCTAAAGTAAAACACTGAACTTTAAACATATCTGAGCCCTCACATGTTAAATACTAACAAAACATGAGCTTAAAGAAAATTACACCTCAATATAAATGAAACTACAAATCTGTAAGAGACACTGAAAGAATGTGATATCAATGGATTCATGACAGCAATTAGAGGTCTAAGAGATGTTGACATAACCATCCATCTATCGACTTTCCACCTCTTCTCCGGGGCTCTGTCCCACGATGCAAGTTCAACATAGCCAGGATATGATTTCCCTCTCTGGCTTCATCCCTAAGGTTTCCCAATCCAGCTTGAAAGAGACAATGCTGCCAGAAGTGACCAATCAGAAACACAGACAGGTCTAATGGCAGCAGATCAAACTGCAGTATTAGGAAAAAAATGGAAGAAAATGAAAAAACAATTTTAATCAAAATAATGGACTGACAGTTTCTGAGAATCTCGAGGGAGAAGGTTTTTCATTTGACGACGTCCATGGATACTCGACTTCAGACAGTCATTCACTGCAAAGGATTATTATCAAAGTATCGAAAACAATTACTAAAATGAAAATTATATTTGGTTTTACAATTACTTCTGGACCTCTGAAAATGGGGTAGTGTATGAAAATGCCTAAATTCTGGAGACTTGATGAAACACTTTTTATGAGAACAAGATCACATATTTTACTTAGGATCAGGGGTTACGCTTGGAGTTTGGGTGATTTCTTAGAGTATTTTAAATTAAATATCAGTAATTTAAGCTGTTAATTTGCTCACTTATGTTCTTGTTTTTCTGTCTTTCTACCTACAAATCAGCTGTTGTCACATCTAATCACTGCCTGAATTTCTTGAACATGAGAACATAAGATTTATTTTTATTTAACTCTGGGTTTCCCTGCTCAGTTAAGAAAAAAACTCATGGGAAAATTTAACTAATTAACCCAAAATTCTGCTCAGTTTGTCATCATTTTATCTCACGGGGCTCCTGCGTTACTCCTGACTCCTGTGTTTAGATTTAATTTCTCATTTTCTTTGAGTCAAATCCCTTTGAGATGAGTAGTGACATGAAGCAGTAGCGATAAACATGTAAGTATAGTAGTACACCGTGTTTCCGTCATGGTCTGTCTATGTATTATTTACCCGTTGTCTATATTTATTCTGCTGCTTTCAGCTGCGTGATATTTTTTTTGTCCTGTTGTGTTTGGGTCTTAGCGTTTAACATTTTGGTGTTTTGTTCTTTTTTCCCAGCATCCCGCTGTGAAGGACTATGACCAGTTTAGCTGGAAGCTGTACACACACGCGCACACACACACGATTATATTATTATCTCTCCAGGAGCCCCACACACAGGTTTACAACACAACACCAAAGCAGCACCGTAACGTGTTTGGAAAATGGCTCTGAGGCTCAAACTGCTCAGATTGTAGAGGCTTTTTCAGTCACTTATACTCATCCAAAGCTAGGAATAATTATTGTGTTCATTATCAGTTAGTTTGTTTAATGATGCTTTTGTTCATTGTTTTGTCTGTAAATTGTAAGGACACTGTGAAAACATTGGTTTTGATTTTTTTTAACAAGAAGCAATGGAAAATCCAAATACAGAGTTTACTATTTTTTTTAATCAAAAGAGTCTGAAACATGGGACACTGTTTGTTTATTTTATTTTTTTTAATTTATTTTTTTTTTGGGGGGGGGGGGGGGGGGGGTTGTTTATTTGTTTTGTTTGGGGAAGTGCATAAGAAATTAGTCAAATATATCAATAAATCACATTTTATTTATATAGCTACTGAATTCATGCCAGACAACTTAAGGGCCCTTTTACTTTCAAGGCACTTACTTTTTGAAGCACTTACTGGTTCAAATCTTCGTGGTGTTCCCCAGGGCACAATTCTGGGGCTACCGTTATTAATTTTATATCTGATACACTCGGGACAGATTACTGAGACGTTTTCCATTAGTACCGTATTTTCACGACCATAAGACGCACTGTGCTAAAAGGCGCAGTCTCAGTTATGTGTGCCCTTACTGTATTTAACACACATAAGGCGCACTGGACCATAGGGCGCATACAAGTACCGTATGCGTATTTAAAAATAAAGCGGGAGCAAACCTGAATTCGGTACCTTACTCACATTTCTATTGCCGGTAATCGTCATCATCAACAACACACAAGCATACAAGTGTGCGTATTTAAAAATAAAGCAGGAGCAAAACAAAGTTTGGTACTCACATTTTTATCATCAATCAAACCCATCGAAGTCCTCATCCTCTGTGTCTGAATTGAACAGCTGCGCTAAATCTCCATCAAACATGCCAGGTTCACTGTCTTCACTGTCAGAGTCACTTTCCGTGCCGTGCGGCTCCTCGGAAACGATGCCGGCTTTTGCGAAAGCTTGAACAACAGTGCCAGCAGACATGTTAGCCCAAGCATCTACAATCCATTGGCAAATTGTGGCGTAACTCGCCCGGCGCTGCCTTCCACTCTTAGTGAAACTGCGTGGAAAAAACCACCTGGTCTCCTTACATACACCTCCCTCAGCCACTCTTTCATCATTTCCTCATCCATCCAGCCCTTTTCATTTGCCTTAATGATGATTTCTGCTGGAAACTTCTCTTTAGGCAAAGTCTTTCGCTTAAAAATCACCATAGGCGGCAGTTTCTGTCCATTAGCATGGCAGCCAAGCACAACAGTAAAAGAAGACTTTTCATACCCCGTTGTGCTTATCGCTACCGTGCTGGTCCCCTTCTTCTCCACAGTGTGACTCACCGGGATGTCAAAAGTGAGCGGGACCTCGTCCATGTTTGTGATGTGGCTGGGCTGGATGTTTTTGTCGCCGATGTGTTTGCTGCAGTAGGAGCGGAAGATGGCCAGCTTTTCCTTATAATCCGCTGGAAGTTGCTGCACTACCGTAGTCCTGGTCCGGATGGAAAAATGGCACCGTTTCATAAAACGAAAGCACCAAGACGGACCTCCTTGGAAATGTTCAATGTTCATCTCTTCAGCTAGTGAAACTGCTTTTAGCCGAATGGTGACCGTCGAAACGCTTCTCCCGCTCGCTCTTTGCTCGATGATCCACCGCTCGAGTCTTTCCTCCAACTCGGGCCACCTCGCCTTATGTCCGCGGAAACTCAGCTGCGTTTTCTTGACCTGCCGGAGCTTGTTTTCCAGCTTCCTCCATTTGCGAACCATCGATTCGTTAATCTTAAATTCTCTCGCCGCTGCTTGATTTCCATGTTCCTCCGCGTAGCTGATGGCCTTCAGTTTAAACTGTGCTTCGTAAGCGTGTCTCTTTGCCATTTTCAGGGTTGTTAAAACAACGATGTCCTGCATAATGCACATACCTGTTCTTTTATACAGGTATGTGCGATTGTCCCGGTATATACGATCAACGCCCACACTTCACCCTTTAACGTTCTCATGGTGTTCTCTACTACGTCCTCCTTACAACACATAGGGCGCACCGCGCTATAGGGCGCGCCGCACTTTTTGAAGAAAATCTAAGACTTTTAAGTGCGCCTTATGGTCGTGAAAATACGGTACCACTTATATGCTGATGACACTCAACAATGTTTAATTTGCAGTTACATAAAAAAGAGAAAGTGTTATAGTTTCACATTTCTCTTTCTGAAAAATCAGCAAATGTTTGGGATTTATTTAAAATAAATTAAACTTTTATTTTGGTCTAGGCCGTCTGGAAAGAAATTGAAGGATGATCATAAATAAGCCTCAAATATGAGTCAATAAGCAAGCGATATTAATATAGTACTTTTTGCAGTCGGAAAAACAAGAAGTTTTTACAATGCGAGAATAAAATTATTTTATAAATGAGAATAAATGAATGAAATACATAAATGTGAACAAATTCAGAATGAAAAATTGGATTTTGACAGAAAACTAAAAGAAAAGATGCTCCTGGGATTATCATTCGTTGTTATAACCAAGTAATTAATAATAAAAAGGCAAAGATTTTATAAGAGGTCAATCAGCACGCTGTGGGTGGATAAGTAAGACGTGAAGACACGACCCCTTCCAATTAGGATATGTTTACATTTCATAGTTTCATTTATGAAGGAGATTAATTGGTACCCACTCAAATCGCAGGCTTCACTATTTTCAGAATTTAGCAGTTCAATAAACTTTATTCATCCTTTGTGGGGAAGTTAGACCTTAAACAGCTGCCCAGAATTTGGGTGCTCATCTGCCAAATTTATAATGAAGAGACAAAATTGTTGGCAACAGAGGAATTATTGCATCTTCAGTTTGTTGCACCACCCATTGGTATTCATGTAGGTCTTCTTAGTGCCCATAAAGGTTCACTACAGAGCTGGGATCCTATTGGGAGCAGTTAAAGGTTAACTCTTACATTCATGACCCACAAATCTGGATAATGTTAAACACTTAGCTGTCTGTTCAGGTCTCTTCAGGAATAATGTGAATAAAAACACACCTCTTAAGTAAAGTGGAGAATGTGTGGCAGTGGTCATGAATAGTTTTTATAAAGTGAGCTAAAATGGTTTGCTGAATCTGACACAGAGTATAAAAGGAGGAAAACCTACTGTGAGTACACCTTAGGTGAGTGTTGACATGTTTGTTTCTATTCTAGCTTGGCCATGTGGTCAATCAAAATCTTCTTAAAATCAGGTTCATTAAACTTCAGCTTATTGTCATGACAGGATGCCTCTGTATAGACTCAAGTTTTATGTACAACAAAAGAGAGCTAATGATCATTTCTAATAAATACTGGATTATATTTAAAACCAATTACGTTATAATCAATATGACAAAATGTTCAATCCAATTTAGAAATGCCCAGATAAACAGGAGTTCACCTACTTGCTGAAGAGTGAAAAGTATCCACATACATTCTACACAGTGCTTTGGTTTGTGGCTTTCAAGACCACAGAAGAGCACAGTATGGTTAAAAAAAAAAACAAAAAAACAAAAACAAAACCTTTGACACTAACTTTCATTTACAAATGATTGTTTAGTAAATGAAACCCCAAAGATATTTGAATTTATCCTACCAAAGACTACGATAACAAGCAATGTCTCCACATTCACGATACTTGGAACAAGCTTTTTTTTTTTTTAATCTTTTTACCCAAACAGTTCGCTCACTGAAAAATAGAATAATAGGTGGTAGGCTTTGCCAAATAATCTGACTGATATTTTTTTATTCCCCTTATTAACTCTACCAAGAAGGTCAAACTATCCACTGAGGTTGAAGAAAGAGATGATGTGGCATCCAAAAGACAACAACTGTCCACTAGCTAGATTGAATCATTTTAAATGTAGACGGGATTAAAGTTCAAGACCCTAGCTGACTGTGGGGACATGACTCTTCTCTAATGCTTTTCCCAGCCCACACATGAAACAAAGCTGCTAGATTATTTCCCAACACATGAACAGGGTTCCATATCACCAATGGCTTGATCGTGCAGAGCCATTTAAAAAAAAAAAAAAAAAAAAAGTATGTCCACCAATCACAGCTCCAAGTTCACCCGTGAAGCAAACCTCACTATGAAGTTCTTTTCTTGAGCCAGTCGGCCTGTTCTCACAGTAAAGAATGAGCAGTTGTTTGTTCATAGTAATAAATAATTGTACCTTGCTTTTTGAAATGGAAATGAATGTGTGCAACGTAAAATCAATCACAAGTCCAGTGAACATACTTATCCTGCTTTCTACCACTTAGAGTGACCAGAATTTACAGAACTAACTTCATCCATTTTCTACTGCTTATTCAAGGCTGGGTCACGGTGCAGCATTCTACTCCTCCACCTCCTCCAGCTCATCCAGAGAACACCAAAGCATTTCCACACCAGCTGAGAGATGAGTCTTTCTAACGTGTCTTGGGTCTACCCCTGTGGTATCCTACCAGGAGGACATGCCTGAACCACCTCACCTGTGGAGCAGTAGCGGCTTAACTCGGTGCTCCTCCCAAATGACTGAACTTCTCACCCTTAAGTCTAAGGGAGATCCCAGCCACCCTTTGTAGAAAGTTCATTTTTACCCCTTGTATCTTTGATCTCATTCGTTCGGTCAATACTCAGACCTCAAGGACCAGAGGTGAGGGTAGGAACGTAGACTGAACTTTGCTTTTACACTCAGATTATCCACAACGGACAGGTACAGCATCCACATCACTACAGACACCACCCGAGGTACTCAAAATCCTCCACTTTGGGCAGTAACTCATCCCGCAAAATGACCTTGTTTTAACTAAAACTGGAGTCATGGATTCAGTTAGTAGTAGGGTAATTTTCCCATAGACTTCTATTCAAATGTCAGACTTTTTGCAACCAGGAGTGTCGCCCCCTGGTGGGGTCTGAAAAGAAAGTTGCATCCATGTTTATACTGTATTTAGGAGGACCTGTGCCGATAAGGACAGTGAAGATGGCCCAGTCTTGCTATTTATTGGGCTTTGAGTACGAAGACAAAACAAAGCTTGGTCGTTTTGGGTCAGAAGAGTCTTGACCAGCATGCACAAAACACATCTCCTAAAGAACACACTTCCTACATACATCCTAACTGACTAATAAATTGCTTTTTCGAGCTGTCACTGCAGCTCACAAGAACTCAGAGCTGCCCATCAGCAAGCTTCCAGAGGCTGGCCAACTGGATGAAAGGGAGAAGGGTCTTATAGAGAGAGCAGAGTGGCGATAAAACAGCTTATTTTGGACATGGAGGCACAGAATTAGATTATTAAAGCTTACTCTGAACGTGAATGATGCAAAAGGCATAAATGGTTCCCTTTAACAAACACCACAAAACATCCAAATGCACACACTCACTGTGGGTTTAACACCCTACAGCATTCAGCCATGTGTGGCGTTATGGAGGGGGTGTTATGGAGACATTACAGGCTGCTGTCAGAAAGCCTTAGTCACCGATTTTACCGAGCACCGGTCTGTATGCCAGGCATTTAAACGGCTCACCTGTCATCATGTAGTCAAGCCCTCCATTTCCACATTCATCCAACTAAACTGAGGTCACACATTTCACTGTAACACCGCCCGCGCGCACACACTCATACAAGGGCAGACCTTCGCTTGACCAGCCGTTTATCCCGCTCGGTTTACCCGCCTGTTAGCCCGTTAGCAGCCCCACTGCTAGTAACCGGTCACCGGCTGATCAACGTAAAAATCACCGTAACGTCGCTGTAACCTCAGCCGCTGCGTCAGATTAACAGGAGACAACACACACACTCTCGCGCGCATGCATGCATGCGTGCGTACACGCGCGTGCGCCGCTCTCACTCACTCACTCACTGGGTATCAGTTACCAAGTTTCACTAATTTAAAGACACCAACCGTCTGCGCGAGCTCCACCAGCGGCGCCAAACCACGCTGCACAAGAGATTGCACGAGCGATAATTAGTGTACACATACACACACTAGTCGCCGGTTTGATCGTACCTCCCTCCTGGTCCGGTTGGAGGCAGGCCGGGATGTTTTTCTTCCAGCCGGGCATGATGCACCTCAGGGTGGATAGGGAGTCCAGGGCGGCCGCTAGCAGACACACACCACCAGCAACGGAAGGAGCAACAGCAGCGGCGACAGCAACATGGCTAGTTAGCTTTAGCTTAAGCTGCTCCACTACACAGGGATCCACCTCCCCCTGCACGAGCCTACCTCTCTCTACCTCTCCCTCTTTTCAACCTCACACAGGCACGCGAGCCTCCCTCTCTCTCTCTCTCTCTCTCTCCCCACTCCTCCTCTTTGTCTATGTCTCTCTACCCCCTCCCCCCATCTGTAACTCTACCCCCGCGAGCCTCGCTGTGGTCTCACGGGAGCGGGAGAGCGACGTTTACAGAGATGGTCAAAAGAAAGAGAGTGGGTGACGTGATGACCGTGAAGGAGCCCGCGAGGCACTGACGCTTTGATGTTACAGAGGTTTCTGAAGACTGTTAGAAATGTATCCAGGTTCCACTGAAGGCTCTAAAGACTGTTACAAATGTATCCAGGTTCCACTGAAGGCTCTAAAGACTGTTACAAATGTATCCAGGTTCCACTGAGAGTCCTAAAGACTGTTACAAATGTATCCAGGTTCCACTGAGAGTCCTAAAGACTGTTACAAATGTATCCAGGTTCCACCAAAGGTTCTAAAAACTGTTACAAATGTATCCAGGTTCCACTGAAGGTTCTAATGACAAATGTATCTGGTTCATAGTTTAGTTCCTACAGAAACGTTGCTAGTGGCGCACCGTTCTACTGTCTTCATTCATTCAGAGCAGAGATAGAGAGAGAATCTGTAAAGAGACAGAAAGAAATCAATAAGACTGTGAGCCAGACATCCTCCTCCAGCAGCCAGTCAGCCTGTACAGTGATGAAGATCCATAGAGGCAGAGGCGTGGAGGAACTACTGAACCAGAACCAGCAGGACATGGTCCAGAGACCATATTCTGTACACAAAGAGGTGAAAAACAGCAACAATGGACAAAATGATGACAAGATGAAAAAACAAGCAAACAAAAGAAAAACAGGCAAAAGAGCTACAAGTCGATACAACACCAACAAAAGCCACAAGTAGTGAAAAGTCATCACAAAAATATATATTCTGATTATAATTTGATGGTGATCTTGGTATTTGGTATTTTCATTGCCAAGTTGTGTGTCTTACTCTTACTTATAGTTGTAAAAGTATGTCAGCAGAATTCAGCTGAGGGGGCACAGTGACCTTTGTGAATGGGCCTGGACCCCTGGGCTGTCATAACACCAATGCTGATGCAGAATTAGAACAAAGAGGGAAAAATGTAAGTTAAAGTGAAAAAACGACAACTATTACAGAGGGAAAGAAAAAAAACAAGCATAGAGAGAAACAAACCGACAACAAATAATAACAAGAACACTGAAATATACAATATGACCACAGTGGCTCCAGAGGGACACAAAAATATTCAAAAAAATACCTCTACTGGAAATTTAAAAAAGCATAAAATCATGCAAAACGGCAACAACGAGAAACAAAAGAATGACAAAGAGATTTTTTTTTTAGTTTGTTACCCAGAACACTGCAGTAGTTATTTATAGATACACATATAGTAACAAGTAATTTGGCAAGAACAGATAAGACTTTTGAATCCATGAAAGAATTGTTGAGGTTTTTTTTTCTGTAAAGAGGACCCAGAAATGCTCCTCTGGACTCGAAGAGTGAAAATATTCTGAGGACTGAATCTGAGCTTCTTTGAGATCATGAACACTATGTCCTTCCAGACCACAGTTATTCCAGGAAGGGTTTTGTTTATTTAAGCAATGCAATCGAAGCCCAAATTTCAAAGCCAGCGTCTTTGATTGTATGGAGGATCATTATTGCACATGTTATCGTATATCTGTGAGGGCCCCAATAATGCTGAACAATTTATACACATTTGCCATTGCTTTTGGGTAACTAATGCATTAATTAATGTTTTGCTTCTTTGTTGTGAAGCACTCTGTAATACGTATATATGTTATATATATATGTTTTAATATAACTATGAAAATAATGGTTTAGGCTGAATTTCATGGTGTCCATAAACATAAATCATTATGTGATTTTTAAAATAAGCTGTTGATATTTATCCAATTCTGTCTCAACCTCTTGTTGCCAGGAGCAATGTTCCCTCTAATTTTTCATGTGTCTGAGCGAACACACAAACTCCCTGAGCGATCCCGTGGACCACTGTGAGCAACAGCAGACATGGTCACTGTGGTCACGCCAGCATCAAATCCATCCAAGTTACATGGTTTATTAAAATAATCAAATTACAGCGTTTACATTTATGTTAGACTACTTTTAATTAACTGCTTTAGCCCACTTACAATGAAAATTAAAAAAAGAAAAATCTTGTTCATGACCTGTGTAGTATGTTAACACTATTGGAAGTAAAAATAACTTGAACTCCAATTTTGAAAACACAACTTTCCTTTTTTTTTTTCTTTTCTGATTTTTATAAAGCTCTGACTTGTATTATGAGTATGAGTCTGTGGTCTGGGAGAGAGTCCTGTAACTCTCTGTCTGTATATACAGTATATAATGACCAATGTTGGGCAATTAATTATATAGTTACTTCTTCAAAAAAGTAACTGAGATTTTTGCAGCTGTTTACCTAAAAATGCAGCCAAGGCGTTTTTTTAAACAAACATTTCAAACTATTTACAGAACAATCAGCTGTTCTGCATCAAATTTGATGCCACACAAATTATTTGTGCAACTCCCAAAAATAATTTCTCTCCACTATGAGATGAAGGAGAACAGTCTGATACCTGCAGGCCTGACAACAGGAGATGTATCACTCCTGTAACACCTGTAACATTCAGCAGTCGCCTCATTGTTCTGACACACACAACAAAACTAGTGGCTACACTACACACTAACTACACAGGATTTGCACTAAACATCACAAATGTCTCACATCTCAAAACACCGCCATCACTCCTAAAACATCCCCCCTTCCTAAACATCTAAATGCCATGTTGCCATATCATTTTTTGATTGGTCAACATGGTACATTTTTCGACCAATAGGAAAGGGTGGGGGTTTTGGGCGTTGTTTTTGCTCACAGGCGAAGAGTGCTTTTGAGCGTTTTCATTATAAAACGCCGTTTTTACCGTTTCTTCCCGCAGTAAATATAAACAACGATAGTATTCAGGAAGAAAACCAAACATTGCAAATATTTTTATCATAACTCTGGTTTTATGTGGCCTATCAACACAATTTATAAACTGGTATAAAGTCCACACTTTTCCGTCAATTGTTCCTTCTGTCCTGCTCACATCTCCAGTGGTTGTACATGTTGTCAGTGCGCAATTGCGCACATGCACAGCTTAGAGGGAACGTTGACCAGGAGATGTTTACAGGGCGGTATTACAAAGATCTGCGAATATTGAGAAATTAATTCTCACTACAGAAATGTAAAATTGATGTATTAACATACAGTTCTGGTGTTTTGTGGGCCATGTGGGTCAAAAATAAGCACAAGGGCTGACAGCCAAGTGTGAAAAAACGGACTGATCTAGTCAGTGTATTTTTAAGTTTATAGCACATCTGCAAACAACAGACCAAAATGCAGAACAGCACAAAGTCAAAAAATAAAATAAAACGAAATAAAATAAAATAAAAATGAATGAATGAAGAATGAATTTTTTAAACTTCATATAAAAGATATTTCATTATACTTTTACTAAAACATTTGGAATGATTATCCGGGAAAAGCTTCTTGTTATCAGCAGACTTGAAATGAAATGCCCAGCTGTTTTTTTTTTTTTTGTATTTGCCTCTCTGGATTTGTGTAGACTTCTGACCTTTGACTCCCAAACAACTTAAAATAAATGTACACCGAGCACTGCTGGGAGTGACTCCTCCTGATATCAAGACATGTTTGGGATGGTTTCTGCCTCAGTCCTAGCAGTGGGATCTTTTTAAAGCATTTCCAACCTCCTGCAGTAATTTTATTACATAGGGTATAAAATAAATATGACCCCTGTGTTTGATTTCCAGCTTCAGCTCTAAAATGAAGTGATAAAGCACACAGATGTGGGCAGCAGTGAACCTGCAGATGTATTAACAGGAAGCCACACACAGATAATGGCTGCTCGAAGATATTTGAAATCTGGTTCCTGTCCCGACTCGCCTCTGAGGAATTCACCCCATCGCCTCCCAGCTGAGGATTAAAGGGCTATTCCACTAAAAGTTTAAAGGAAAGGAGAACGTGGTGTAGGTGACGTCATGTTAATGAAGTGAGAGAGTCATGTCACCATGGCGACCGAGAGACGGGAGCATTAAAAGAAAAAGGGGGTGTTTTAATCCAAACTGTAATGTTTCTAGAAACGTACTAAAGTTGTTTTTTTTATTATACTTAATAATTCATTTAACTCAAAGCTATTAAAATTAATATAAATTGCATGTAATTATCTTTCTGAGTGATTATTTGCTCTGAGTTTTATACCCTCTAAACACAGAGAATAATATTTTTGTGTGCATGTACACAAATTAGTACATATGCGACTGAACAGAAGAAAAACTTGGAGGAAATTAATATGAGTCCACAAACACCAATCAGAACATTACAGGCCATGATCATTTCAGTGTGTAACTGAGGGGTGCGATTGCCCTGTCCCACTGAAAATGAACAAAATGACTACATAAACATGACATGGAAGAACTCATTTTTGAAAACTGTGCAGATCTCAAAGTCCAGATCAAAATGATACACATACCCAGTTCTACTTTTTAAAATGTCTGGATTTAAAGATGAATCTCTGTAGGACCCATGAACCCATCTTTATCCTGCCTGAACAGGTTATGACATGATCTCTGGTGCTTCTGTGGGTCAACTTATCTCCTCTCTGAAAGGGTTTGACAAACTTTACCTTCACACTATGAACATCTTCTGAGTTACAGGCCCTCAGAGGGCAGAAGAGTGCATTGAAATTTGGTGTTTAATCCCTCATAGCTTCATGAGTACCGAGACATCAACATGATGGTGATCCACATTAAAAACAACATGTAAGCTGTGTTGGAAACTGCAACCGAATCCATTTCACACCAACTCCAAGTGTCACAATCTGAAGCCAACATCTCGTTTCTTTGTCAGTAACCAACTCTGAGCATCACAGGACATCATAGTTTAGATGAACTGCAGGAGTCTAACATCAGATTAACAGAAACAAACACCGATGCTCTGGATGTTTGATCTGATTCTGACTCACTGGACAAAAATCACCTCCTTTCTCCCACACTGTTAAAGCTATAACTGCATTAACATGACTGGAAAGAGGTTCTGTTGATCCCGCAAGTTAGAATATGCAAATTATTATTATTATGCCTTTATTCTGAATATTTTTAAAATAAAACAACAAAAAAGACAAAACCACAAACAAAAAAAACATATTCATAATTACAATAAATAACCTCACATGTTTAAAAAAGAAGTAGGAAGAAGTGCCTAATCACAAGAACGCTAACCTCAAGGTGCTTTATATTGTATGATAAAGACCCTATAATAATACAGAGAACACCCATCAATGAGTCAGCTCCCAATGACCAAGCACTTGGCGACAGTGAGAAAGAAGAACTCCCTTTAAGCAGGAAGAAACCTTCAGCAAAACCAGGCTCAGGGAGGTGCGGCCACCTGCTGTGACCAGTTCGGGGTGAGGGGAGAGAGACGGGACGAAAGACACTCTTTTATGAGTTTTTTCATGATTAAAATTTGTTTTTATGTTTTTAAGCATTCAGTCATTAACATGTTGCTGTGTGGATTATTTATGCTCAACAAGCAGGTCAGTGGAACAATATCTGCAGCTGTGGTTAAAGCTGAGAGTACTTTATCTGAAGATGTTTTTCTCCTCTTGTCAGAAATAACAGTTTAAACACAGAGACAGGTGGGACTACATCTGCAGTGGACTCTGACAGGAAGGAGTAAAAAAAGAAAAGAAAAATCCCCTGTATGTCAAAACAACGGCAGCCTGTCTGACAAGTGCAGCGATTAACTGACAGCCTTCAATGTGACGAGCGGCCATCTTTCATCCCCGTGGATTGGCACAGAGAGGGAGGAGGAGGAGGGACAGGAGGAAAAGCAGCAGTGAAGCGGAAGAATGAGTCTCTGCAGGCTACAAGACAAAAAGCAGAGACTGACCTCGATATGAAGAGAGCGGGCGGGACTCGTGTGGTCCCATCAGAGAGAATCCTGCAGCTTTACAGCTCTCACACCAAACCTGCACTCACAAACTATCAGCAGTATTTATGGTGAACATTGTTTATCTCCTCACAGAGTCATCTGCACTCAGTCAGTGTGTCTTCAAATATGTTCAGACTCTCCATTTTCAGCCTGTAAGGACTCCCAGGACATCATAAAATACATCCAGTGAACTCCTGACCTCAAAAACAGCTGATCTCACCACCAGGTCCATTTAAGTCTATGCCCGGTAGCTTTGGACCATCTCACATGATCCCCAGCAGCAGCAGATGGAGCCTGGCCTAGTCCTTCACACTTAGTTCATATATAAGTTTGATGATCTTCCAGTCTAAACATGTAATTCATAATTACTGAAATCAGTGCATGCTCATTCTTCAGACTCGGCTCATGTGTTGCCGGGGGCTTCAGGGAGCTCTGTGCCAAATTTGAGGTCATCTGGTTGAGCGGTTTTCATGTTTTGGCTAAATGTTGCTCTCCATTAAAGGGACTGCTGCCTGGGAAATTCATTGCTTTATATCACAGATAAATGTGTTAACCTGAACCTTAACCACCAAAAAAACCTAAGATGGGTTTTAAAAAACCTCAAGAGCCAAAAAGTTCTAAATTTTTGCAACTCACTGGCTCTCAGAACAGAGCTGCATTGTTTCCAGTGACCAGCAGGGGGTGACTTCTCTGGCTGCAAAGAAGACATTTATTAGCCCTTTTTGATTAGCATCTACTTGAATTGTCTTGTGACAGCTCAATACGGTTTAAAGGTTTTTCATTAGGTTGTAGTACCTGGCAACAGGTACCTTTTTAAGTACCTGCTCACCCGGGGTTCCAAGTAATCTGAGGTGATCTGAAAATGTGACATCAACAGACTGAATGAGTCATGAAAGCGACTCCTTGAAAATCAATTCTGCCAATGCTGAAATCTGGCAACAAGAGAAACGTTGAGTCACATCAAGCTTATCCGAGTAGGTACTAATGGAAATGGGCTATATAGAACTTCAGACTTTGTTTGTCGCCAGTTTTAAGTCAGTGCAGCATGAGGTTCATTTAGTAAACTGTGGTGTGACTTAGAGTCAAGCACACATTAAAGCAGGGTACTTGGTGGGACAGTGTGGGTTTTGATTCAGCAGGGGCTTGCTTGCAGTTGGGTGGAGATTTCCATCTTCAGATCTTCTTTTCAGGCAGTTGATGGAGTTTGGATGTTTTGTAATCTTTGCTAATGAAGTAATTCATGAGTTACCATGTCAACTTAAAGGGGGTTTAGATTTGAATTAGTCACCGTTATTGATTTGGGGCAGTGAATGTGAGCTAAGCCTGGTGTGGCTAGGTGGTTCTGTGGTGTAGCGGTCATCACATCTGCTTTACACGCAGACGGTCCTGGGTTCAATCCCCAGTGGAACCACAAATCCAGCTTTGATGCCAAGAATGTCTTAGATCAGAGGTGGATAATGAATTTTGACAACTTTTTTTTTTTAAAGACAAAAACATGGTCTCCTTTTCATCAGAGAGTTTATATAGTAATTTAAATGTATATGATTATTTGAAAACTGAGTCTAAGTAGAGGATTGGCTGGAGCTGTTTTTCAGACTAACCAGGTGCTACGAACATGTGGAACTTGGGAAAGTTAAATATTGCAGACGTACATGGATGAGGTTAGAGCGATAAGAGGAACATATCCCAAAAGAAATTCCACTAAACCCAGAGCTGCTGCAGTTTGGTTTGTATCCAGGAGGACAAACAGCAATAAAACAGGCAAACATCAGTGAACTCTTTTAGTATAATTTTGTGTCCAAACTCAAAGTCTCACAGCTATCAGAGGAGGTGAACGACACTCAGAGACTATGGGTGGATCAACCACAGGTGACAGGAAGTGGGGGGTTTAAATCAAACCATCACTAAACTGGAACTCATGCACCAAATCCCCATCTTTTATATACAGTCTCAAAGCCTTGGTGTGGCCCTTCTAGTAGCTTCCAGGAATTCATCAATCAGACTAAAGTGGACTTTTAGGGAGGGAGGCTCTTAAAGAAACAGGAGAGGATAGACTGAGGGGCTTCATTCAGTATAAGGACTATTTTGACAAGTTAATTAGAGTGGGGAGTCCATGTGGCTAATGTCATCTTTTATTTACAGTTTATGGGGAAACCAAAACCAAAACTGCAGCTCTTGGTGCTTCAGCCTGAGCTTCATCTGTCGGACCCTGAGCTTGGGAGCTTCATTAACATGCAGGACATGAACACAGTGATGAACTCAGGTGAGCCTGCGAGGATTTTTCATCTTCATCAAGCCAAGGCTGATGATAAGCTGATGAGTCTGAAAGTGTGAATGGATTAATGATCGTCTTCATTGCGTCTCCGTCGAGTTAGAGAAATAAAAAAAAGTGCATCATCATTATTTCCTCAGAGATTTCAGAAGAAGACTGTGAGTACTTGAGATGCAGCTGTAGCCTCATTTCATAGATTACTGTCAAACGCTGTCAATGCTTTAACACACTCGTATGCAAACACGCACACACACGCTGGAATCACAGCGTGCATATGTCAGAGGCTGCATTATGTGTCAACAGAAAGAGAGAGCGCCTGGGGGTTTGTAAACATCCCACTCAACTGATCTGTGACTCATCACACACACCACTCTGCTCCCGCCTCTGTGAGGACCCCTCACTAATGCCAAGCATGTCCTTTTCCTTCTCTCGGACTCCAACCTGAACCTGAAAATCAGGCCTGGAGAAGCTCCAGCTGCACCCGAAGCAAGGACAAGCTGAAGCTGAGGCTGGTTCTTCCGAAGGCAGACATGAACACGCCCCCAACCTCATGTTTCCATAATTTCAGAGTGTGTTACACTGACTCACAGTAACGCAGAGGAGACTCTGTGGTCTTTTCGTGCGTTACTTTGTTTGTTTTTCCTTCTTTTGTTGTCATTTTGTGCAAAAGCCATGTATTTGTTTGTGTTCATGGATGCAGCTGGTGATGAGCCTGTTATAGTGAAAATCAGCATGAATTTGTAATGTTTCTAATGTATTTCAGCAGGAAACTATTCCCTGTCTGCAGTTGTCCAGACAAAGTGGGAACACATCACCATGGTAACCAAGAAAACAGAGCCTTAAAAGAAGTGGCAACCTAAACGTAAGCGAGCAACGCATCCTGAATCCTTCAAAGAAAAGATAATTATGTGTGGAAATCAGTGACGTGCACAACTCAAATTTGGGTCTTTGTGTGAGCTGCATTTGCTTCTCTGCCAACATGTCCGACCTCACATTTTGTTTGTCTGTTAAAAGTGGAAAGAATAAAAAAATAAAATTATCCCCCCAAAAAAGAAGAAGTGGAAATAACCCTGCTCATTTCACTCAGAACAGAGATTCAATCAGAACATCTCTTACAAACTGAGAAGTCTTTCTTCTTCTGCCTTTCTTTCTCTCCCACTGCCTCCTAATATGCCTATCCCTCTCCACTTCTTCTCTTTCCTTTATCACAGTTTCCACCAGCACCTGCTGACCAACAGCATTGAGGTAGTTATTGGTAATATGGGCTCCGACTGATGCACTATGGAAATTTCATTCTCCTTTACCCATAGGTTTGGTTTAGCAAAGATTATACACTTGATGCATCCCTCCACATTTGTTCTACATTGTTCATGCATTTTGAACTGTCCTGTAGATTCACACAGTTAAGCAGCTCACATGGAGCTCAGTCCGTGTAATACAGCTGTGAATTTTTTCTTCAGTTCAGGATGTACATGTTTCTGATCTGATTAAAAATGTTCTAACTGTGCTAAGCACTCAACTTCAAGGAGTTTTTCTCTTCATTTACTTTTATGACATCACCAAGAGCAGCTATTCCTAATCTCAGGCTGAGGGGGAGGGGCTAAAACTGCCTTTTTAAGACAGAAGATGAATGTGAATCATGCAAAGCTGCCCTAGCAGAGTCCGAGGATAAAATACAGTCACCATTTACTAAGAGCAATATTTTATTTTATATTAATTCCTGAATTTCACGCAGATGACTTTTAACATCAAATAAAATCCAGATTTCATTTTAATGTTCATATTTACACAGTGAGACTCGTTGTTTTAGTCCCTAGAGGATCCTACAGTACACCTCTGAAAACAGTCATGTCCTCACAACATCAGCATTACACACACACACACACACACACACACACACACACACACACACACAGAGAGAGAGACTGAATTGCATACTGAATGCATTCAAGCAACAAAAACAGCATCCTGAATATCCTGAGTGCGTCTCCCGCATGTATAAAATTACTGTGTGTGAGTGGTGATTCATTTCTGAGCAGAGGATAATATGCTCAAAATAGCTGTAAACACACACAGGCACACACACACAGTTTACAGATCCTGTTAAAGGGCGGAGCTCTCACTGAGGCTCTGAATAAAAACACCTGCTGCAGGTGAATCACAGCATTGAACACTGCTTGTAAAACTGCTGGATTCAAGAACACAGTTTAGTCCAGATGTTTGCAGCCTGCAGTTTTGAGTCCCTCTGCAGCGACAGTGGGTAAATCTGAGGGGCTGTGAGAGGATTTCATGGAATCGAGTGTGAAATTACATCTTAAATATATAGGGCAGAGCAGAATGACTGAAGGAGGCAACTTTTATGTCCTGATGGGGGACGTTTTTTGTTTTGTTTTTAAATTTCATATGTGATTCTGTTTAACTTTTATGCAGAAAGTTAGAATTAGAAGATAAAAAAAATCATTTTATCCTTTGTGTCTTTTATTTCTGATGTATGAGTTCAATGACTGAGGCTGTGTTTTAAATAATCATTTAGTATCTTTATCTTTTTTTTAATCTTCCCTAAGGCTTCATTAAAATGGAAAAACAAATCTTATAAATCAAATTTAACTTTGAATTTCTCATCATCTACGCTAAATAACTGAAAGATTCTGGAGGAATCTCTGTGCGCAATATTGGTTGCCTGTGATCTTCAGGCTGAGGTCAGACAAATCAGAGTTTTAAATTCTTTTTGGAAAACACAGATGCTAAATGGAAGAGGGGCCACCAAGCTCGTTATCAGCGCTCAGTTCAAAGCCTGCATTTCTGATCGTATTGGGGTGTATTACTGTCAATGGAATTAGCAGCTTTCACATTTGGAAATACATCACCAATGCTAAAAGGTATACGCAGGTTTTAGTGCAACATCTGGTCCATGGGACAATATTGCTCTCCCAAAAGTTCCAAAAGTGTTCTCCTCAGTTCCCAGATCTTTACAGATTGGTGGACCAAAATCGTCAACAGTTTCTACAGATGTGCAGTTGAATGCATCATCATCAGTTCAGTCACGGGGTGGCATCGAAGCCCCTCTGTTCAGGACAGGAAGTATCTCCAAGAGAAATTAAAAGTTGCCTTCCTATCAACACTGGACATTATCCCTGATGACTGACTGTCACCTCCTCAGTGCAATCATTAATCTTATCTCTCCAAGTCCGTTTTTTTTTAAGCTGACATCTTCTTGCCTGTTCCTCCTGCCTGGCAGCTCCATCTTCAACATCCTTTATCTAATACAGCAACTATCCCTCCTCTCCACATGTCCAAACCATCAATCAGAGAAGGTCACACTAACATCTTGTGAACCTCTCCCATTCACTCTTGCTGCTATCATTCTATTACTGCCTCACTGTTTTTTAAGCTGGCCTCTATTTAACTATTTTTTAAACTATATTTTATGTATCACTACTTAATTTTACTGTCCACGTGATAATAAAACCTCTTAATCTGATTCTTTTTGACCCCAGTCAAAAAAAAAGGAAAAAGAAGGAAAAAAAGATAAAATGTCGAATTTATGATTTAAAGACTTTCAGTGAATCGTTTTAATTCACACTTTGGACTCGGGTGAGTGTTTTATGCAGATTTTCATTTTACTTGGGGTAAAATGACCTTTTATGAGGGTTTAGAAAGACAAACTTGACAGAAAAATTGGTCAAACTGTGACCTTCGACCCCACATCGTCCAGCGCCGCTAACCCCGCCCCTCTGCGGAGAGAACGGGAGCTCCATTCAAACACACCAAACTGGTAGCCCCGGGATGCGACAGTCGCTGTAGCTGAAGAGAAAGGTGGAAGAAGTGGAAGAAGAACAGAAACACACTCTCTACCCCCGAAATCATCCGAGCAGGGCGGTCACACAGCCAGCCAGAGACACCAGAGCCCGCAGCCGGAACATCCTCACCGAGCGCACTCTGCTAGTAGGAGGCTAACGGCACCAACATGGCGAGCGCCTCGTACCACATCTCCAACCTGCTGGAGAAAATGACCTCCAGCGACAAGGATTTCAGGTAAAACAACGCCCGGGTGGAGGGATCTGACCGTCAGTTGTTGTTTATCGCATCGGAGTGTTGTTATTTCGCACTGAAAGCGGCGCTTTGCTGCGGCGGGCCTGCCGCTCTCAGGCTAACAGCTAGCATGCCACCTGTCTGATCATCGTCATATCCGCGGTTAGCTGCTAGCATTAGCAGCTAGCCTGCAGGCTAGCGGGCTAGCACCAACTTCTGTCAATTCGCAGGCTGGCTTAGCATGAGTGACGGCGCTCTGTGATGTAGATTCAAATGTGAAGGTAGCCCCCCGCTAGTGGGATTTCTCCCGGGAAACGGGCGGGTTTAACGTCAAAGTGTCGCTCCAGCTAACGGGGGTGTGGTGACGCCGGTAAACAGACGGAGAAGGTCGGAGCTTTAGCCTTGCACTCACATAGACTCTGTCAGCGTTAAAGGTGTCTTATTCTGATCCCATTTCTGTGGTTGATTTGTTTTAAAACTCTCGTCAGAGCAGCTTTGCGTGAGTCACAGTTCAAAATAAGCCAGCTTTGTCTCTCACTGGGCCTCGGTACAGCCTTGCAGTTCATCCTCCCTGAAATAAGCTGCTGTAGCTCCATCAAAACAGCTTGTTTCATACAGAAAATTGGCTACTTTCTGGAAGGAAAGTAGACAAACGACTTGTTTCAGACAGAAGGTAGTTGTTTTTAGACAGTAAGTGGCTTGTTTCAGATAGGAAACAAATAGGAACAATTTCTGTTAGTCAGAAAATGTCTGGTTTCACACAAACCTGGCTTGTTTCAGACAGTTTGAACAGTAGGTAACAGAGCTTCTGGGAAGCTGCTTTCTTTGATATTGAACTAAGTCAAGAGTAGAATATGAAATACTACTGTCCTCCTGAGGGGTCAGCTTTTAGAAGCCTGCTGTGGGGCAGCAACCAGCACTATACATAGTGTATTTAAAAGATAGTTGCAGCTAGAGTGGCAGCACCTTTTGGCTACTGGACTGAGTTTTTGTTTTTGTTGGAGTAAGAAGAGACCATATTCAGAAACATGGAAGCTGCATCAGTACACTGTACAGGGTCAGCATACCTGCTAATTAAAATCCAAATTAAATCTTCGATTTAGGTTAGTCTTTAACCTAAACTGGGGCTCAGACTTCTTGGATAGTCTGTTAGTATGACTAACTACACAACAGCCATATTATTAGTCAAATAATTTCATTAAAAATGTTTTTAAAAAATGCACAAACGCTCCAATCCAGAGGTCTAGTTCAGACAGCTACTGTAATAGAAGCCAATAATGCACACTTTAACCCTTAATTGAATTTAATGGGATTTAAACAGGGCTGGACTGGGACAAAATATCAGCCCGGCACCAAAAGCCCAGAAGGGCCAGCACAAGAGAACAAAATTGCTCCTAATCACTACATTTACAGAGACAAAAGGGTTCGCCCACCAGGTATTATAGGAAAAACCATAAAGCCTTTGAATGAAAACAAACGCTGTTGTCACAGTGATATACACTATCTTGTTGGCATATATGTATCAATCTAATGAACTTAAAGTTTATTAGATTGATACATATACACCATCCTCCCTATGCTGGCATTCTAAACAGTACAGAAACCCAAAGACTGCTTGGTTGAGTTAACCTCCTGAACTATCTACAACACATGGTGGAAACCTGAAATTAAGACAGAGAAGACTAGAGGTGAGACATGACCATTACTGAATATTAAAAATAATAAATGACAGATTTAGAGATATTTTCATAAACTATTCATTTACCACATCAATAAACAGCATGGCAGGGCAAGATATTTTTTCTAACATGACAACCTTTAAAAAGTGAAAGGAGACAGAGAGACAGGTGAGAAAGAATAAAGCTTAATTGACTTTTTGATGGTATTTTACACAAAGTACTAGTACAGTATCTAGAAAATGTTGGAAAATACTGGCATCATATACAGTACTTATTTCTGAAGAAATTATGATGGGACCCTGAAAAAAATTACTATGAAAGATAATGGATTTCTATACATTTAGTCAGATGACCACTTTTGTTGTAAGATTCAGATAATTATGTATTCAAAGTTTTTAAATGACATAACAAAGAAAAATATTTCTTGGTGCCCCCCTTCCCCTGTTAATGCCCTACCTAGCCCCCTGGCAAAACTTTGCTAGACCTGCCCCTGCACAGTTACCAGCTGTCAGCTGCTTAGAAAAGGATCCTGGTGTTATTTGTTTCTCAGAAACAGCTCATAACTTTGCTTCAACTTAGAGCTGGGCAATATGAGATTTTTTCATATCACGATATGTTTTTTTCATTTCAGGCGATAACGATATATATCACGATATAAGCCAAATAACTATATTTGTAAGATTTAAATGTGCCGTTGCTCACAAGTAAAATGTGAAATAATCAGCAGCTTGTTTTTATTTAAATATTTATTTCCCATAATAAGTTCAACAGGGTAGATGTACTTAAGGAACATGAGACTTTTTCAGATAAATAAAGGCAAATATTGCAAACTACACAAAAGGCAGCCGCTAAAGCGTTTAAGTTTCAAAATAGAACAAACAAAACAGACTAAATTGTCAATTCCACTTAGAAACAAAATATTAATTCTAAAAATAAATCTTAGTTTGTTTTACAGAAGAACAGACAAAACTAACTTTTGTCAATATCAAATAAACTGAGAACTAAAAGGAAATTCTCAATCTCTCCTTGTTGTATAGCTTAGCTTTTCAAACAGTTTTAACAGTTACTTTAGTCTGACAAAAGCCGAATGACGAATTAGCGCTTCCAGTCAGAGACTGAGGCTACGTCCACGCGTACACGGGTATTTTTGAAAACGGAGATTTTCCGTTTCCGTTTTAAAAAATAATCCCGTCCACACATAAAGGCAGAAATGAAGGAAAACGCTGCTATGAACATGCCAAAGCAGCAGGTGGCGCTAGATTCCTAACCGTACCGAAATGTTGGCCAATCAGAAGTCTAGAAGCCTCGGTGGGAAAAAGTAAACAAAGCTGGGGCATAGAAGCAGACCCGAGTCGTATGTGTGGACGGACAGTAACTGTGTGTATATGTAAGCATTTAAACACTGCAGAGAGTAGAATTAACAGTAACAGTATTGTAGAAATTCATTTCACCAAAACAATAACGTGGCGCACAGTGTGACGCATGCACCAGTTTATTGTATTTCCAGACTTGCTTTCGGCACAATTTACAGTGCATGCTACTCTGTTTTTTGTCAGACTTGAAATAGCCGAAATACCTTCACACTACGGAACTTCTTTGGCTCTTCCGTTTGACAATCTCTCCGGCATTGGAACCATCATCTGTTTTCTCTTCGGTCACGCTCGGTTGATTTTTCTAGTCGGCACACTCATTTCCTCCATTACCCGCTGGCTCCATTACCCGCTGGCTGCTTCCCAAACAAACACACGTGCGGCTTGGCACTTGTGCTGTACGTAACAAGTCACGCGACGTGACGCTGCGGCTGTGATTGGTTCAGCTCTGCGCTACTTAATTTGGATTGGCTGACCTTTTTTTTTTTTTTTTGAGGACAAGAGCGGCGAGGTCTATCGCGATAGCTTAATTTCTCTATCGAGTAAAAGTTATATCGTGATACATATCATTATCGTTCTATCGCCCAGCTCTACTTCAACTCATTCATGTCACCTAAAAGGTAAACCTGTTTCTCCATCACCTGTTCAGCTCTGATGATTCAGTAAGGACATCTCCTGGTTTCATCTTCATGTTTCCCTCTCACCACATGTCCAAACCAACATCATGACCAGCAGCTTTTACAGCTGTGGCTCCAGCAAACATCAGCTGATACTAGAAATTAATATCAAATAAATTCTAACAACAGCTGATCAAGCTTAAACGTGCTGCTGTTGTTTAGCGCGACCTCCACTGGTTTCCTTTTTCTGGTGCAAAGTGGGCGATAAACAAGAGAGAAAAGCTGATCATTGATCAGTTTCATGATTGATATAACAACCAGGGGGCGAGAATGAGAGAAGAAGAAACAGCTGTGCAGCATAAAGACACAGAAAAACTCCAGCTTTGTGTCTTTTTCATTGTAGCTGAAGTACCGGACAAACTGTGTTCCTTTTCACCTCAATACGAAACGCGTAATATTTTCTCTGAATACGAGATGATTCCGGGACGGTTGGCAACTCTAATAATTAACCTTATGAATTAAATAAAGTTCACTATTGGTACCATCATAGCACCCACCCAGCTGTATAGAAACTCCATCACTCTCCATAAAGTCGCTATGGAGAAAGAAACTAGTTGTAGAGGTTGTTTATTGCTGGGTAATTATGTCATTGGCATCGATGAGCCACTGTCAATATGTGACATATTGAAATCGCGTTTGAATTTGCGCTTGTTTTTTGCTTTCACTTTGCAATCGCACGAACTGTGTATAGAGAGCGACAGCACTGATCTGTGAGTGATGATAATTTGTGCACCAATTCCTCTGACATCGTCTTATCAATCGTTAGCTTACTACGCAAACATGACAAGTGAAATCTCCCGCAGCTTAAACATATGAGAGGTTGATCGTGCAGAGAATCACTGAGTTATGTGAGTACGTGTGTAAAAGCAGCAGGATATATATTTTAGTTCTGCTGAGCCAAATAAGACAGGTCAGGGTGAAGAAGTGACAGCCAAAGAAAAGCTTACCGCAAAACGGAAAAGTTATGACAAATCAGACTATAAGTCAAAAAGAAAGTGCAGCTTTATGGTTTCATGGACAAAATAATTTCTGTGGCTGCAATATGACAAGCTAAATAACCAGGGCTGCACATAAGTGGTCCGCAGGTGCGCATTCGCTGTCAAAATAAAAAACGCGCACAAGATAAGAAGTTGCAACGCGTGTTTGCGTACATAAGATTTTCAGGAGGACAGACATTTGTTTAGAACTCTTAAAGATGTCGAAGAAGCTCCTTTAAGCAATTACTGTGATGTTCCTCCACCTCCAAAGAAATGTCAGAAGGAGTCCGAACCACAAAAGAAGCGCGTATTCTCGGAAAAGTGGTTGCAGGAGGTGAGCTGGCTTCAAACAAATGATGAACGCACAGAGATGTGGTGCGGAATGTGCCGTGAAAATCCCACTCTAGCGGACAAAAACAGTGCTTTTTATATGGACGCAAACACGCGTTGCAACTTCTTATCTGGTGCGCGTCTTTTATTTTGACAGTGAATGCGCACATGCGGACCACTTATGTGCACCCGTGTAAATAACATAATGTTCTGCCGGGTGTGTTGTTGGTTTTCCCTCGATTTCTGAGTCGACAAGCGCCTTTGTTACTGGGACCAGTCATTTTAAGAAAGGCCCCCATTAGAACCCATGACAAATGCAAGAAATGCATTATTGCTCAGTCTGCAATATCTTTCCCAGAACAAACACCAATTGCAAATAACATACTAAAAAGAAACCTGAAAAATCTGTTTAGAACAGCGTACTATGTTGCAAAGAGTGAACTACCACTGGCACAATTTAGCAGTCTTTGCAAACTTCAAAAAGCAAATGGCCTCGATCTTGGTTCCACTTGTCTCTTACCCGTGACTTCAGTGGAAATTTCAAATTCAGGATCTGACACAGACTGATTCATGTCCTACACAGTTCTTACAAGTTCATAGAAATTTCTGTTCAATTAGAACCAAGTATTTGAGTTGATTGAGTTGTAATTTTTAGACAATGTTATAATTTGTGTTTCAACAGTTTTTTGATTAATGTTTTGTTTCCGTTACAATATTATACATTATAATATTGTAATGGAAACAAAACATCAATCAAAAAATTGCTCTTTTTTTATTCGGGCTACTTAAATTTATTTGGGCTACCAAAAACTGAAGAGTCCCTGCCCGAAGGGCTACCAGGGACTTTGAAATTTTGCGAGCCCTGGTGTAAGCTGAGATGATGGTGACGGAGCATGCTCTTTGTAGAAAATAAGTGTCAAGCCAACAAGGGAAACTCTTGGTCAACCTGTTCTTCCTCTTTGTCATTTTCAGGATGACATAAAAAGCAGTTGCTGCTTTTTAACTGATTACCAACTGCATCCCTCACCCCCCACCCCACCATAGGGGTTTTAACCACAGAAACTCGGGGATAAAACCTACATATATAAATGACAGTATCTGAAAAACAAAGGGGAGTTCACAAAAGGCCTTCTTGCTGTTTTCTGTTGCTGTTTTTCATAATGTTTAATCGATTCATCTTCAGTATAATCAGCAGGTGAAATTGAAATGCTGCAGTCGCAGCCTGAACTGAGGCTTCAGATTAATGAGTTTATTAACAGGCAGACTGAAGTGACACAGTTTGTATTGATCATCTGCAGCTGATATCGTCTAGCAAATAGTGAAGGCAGATGAAGCGTCTGACAGGAGGTCCGTTAGCGCCAGACGAACACAAATATGCAATGATTTATTTATGTTGGAGCGTTCAAAACTGAGCTTATAAACTGATTTGACAGGAAGAAGAACGTCATCAGGCCCTGCGCCAGGAGTTTGTTAATCCTGAGCTCAGGGGGAAACTGGGTTTTCTGGTTCACAGTAAACTTAAACTCTGTGCCAGTTACCATGGTAACAGACTCTGTGAACTAAAACTGTTCTCTGGCTCCTCCCTTCTTACTGCACCTGAACCAGCTGACTGACACTCAGTTTCATTTCCTCATTCATGAAGTCGCCGCCGAAGATTGGAATGAATCCATCTACAGACAATTTTACACACACTGAAATCCCAGTTTAGGTGTTAAGTGTGTTTTTACTTTACACAAGCGCTTTTAAGGTCAGTCAATCGTCAATATATGAGGGCAGATTCTGCGACTACATCACTGATTTATAATCAGCTCAGAATAAACTGTAGTCTCATCTTTCTGCCTCCGAGACTGTGGGCAGTAACACAGCCGTCAGACTGTCAGTACTAACGTTTACTGTACGTTACTGAGAAACAGTGGTTAAATCAAACTAATCTGTGTTGTAACTGATCACACTGATGGAAAAACATCTGCCACGACTGGAATTTTGGAGATGCAAAGATGAAACTGAACTAAATTTATTTAAAATTTAAAAGTGAGTTTTTGGAAGCAGCTGCACACAGTCTGATTGTAAACTCATTACGTGTGTTCATCGATTGAGATTCAGTGATTAAATGATGCCAAACAACATTTTAAATGGATAATTAGATTTAAAAATCTAATCAAATTAGGATTACTGCGTCATCTATAAGTTAAAGTGCGGTTATCAAGTTTCATTCAGTCAGTGATGATGACAGAGTGAACAGAGCTGATTAAAATCACTCTCTTCTTCCCTCCTGTTTGAATATCACGGTCAGCACTAAAACGTCTTCATAGCCCTGCTCATCTGCTCTTTAGTTACCTGTTACCATGGTGAATTATAGTGTTGGAGCTCCATTGATGATGGCTTTCTTTCATTAACTCAGGGTAAACATATTGAGAGCTGATTGAAGTAACTGATCAGCTGTTCAGGAACAGGAAAGAAAAGAGTTGTCGATCCCAGGTCTCCACGTTTTTGTTCTTAGACTGTGCAAGCGCAGCTTTGCATGATTCATAGTTCAAAATAAGCCACATTTAACTCATGTTCAGCCATCCTTGGTCTAAAATGAGCTGTTTTAGCTCCTCGCCCTTTAAGCCACCATTGAACGACATTCATAAGCATCAGTTGGGCGGGGCTTCACTTCCAAGAGCAGTCTGATGCCTGTTAACGTAAAACTTTGCCACTGGAGAAAGAAGTACGTGGCAGAAAATAAAAAAAAGGATCCTAGCAAAATTAGAATACTAAGATAATTTTAAACATAAATACTACTTTAGTTTTATCTGTGCGGTCTTTATTTCCCTCAGTATGTTTTTGCTTGATTGTGTTGGTTTTTTGTGGTGGTCGTACTTTGAGCCATGTTGATGTGTTTGTGAGGAATGTTGCATAAAGAGGTACAGAGTGGCTTGGATCAGACTCTTTGACCAGTAAAAAGAAGCTCATATTTAGCTTGAAATTCAGAGCAGCCTGGCCCTCTTTGTGTCAGCTGCTCGGGGACGATCACAAGCTGGCAGCACAGATAATCAGCTTCATCGCTTCGGCCGCCCTCTCAGAACTAGGAATCCTCGATATCATGAAAAGCTGTCAGTTTTGCCTCCTGTTGGGTAAAAATTGACCCACTTTTAGGCCTGATCTGAGCGTTTCCACACGGCTTCTGTGAGACAGGAACTACATATTAGTTATTTTATAAACGTATGGAGCATGAGGTGCTTGGTGCAGATGTCTGAAATTGCCCAAAAATGAAATAAAATTCACAGAATGCCAAAAAGAATATACTAATATTCAGTGCCCCAGTACTGTTATATGGAAGATAAACATAGGCATAATCTATAAAATACATTCATGTAAATATAACATTTAATGGTATTTAATTTTTCATTACATTTTAAAATGTGTTTATTGTTTATTTCTCAGATTTATTCATTAATATAATAATTGTTAGACTTATTTTTCTGTTTTAATGCTAAAGTTTGCACACTGATACTCTATGAATGACCCACTCCTTATTTTTATAATTAAAAAGAAAGTAAATGTATTAAAAAGATATAATGAAACATTTTTAAGGTGGGAAAGAATGCAGAATTAAATGCACAAAAAAGCAGACAATGATTAGATTTATAATTAACTGGTTATGAATGAAATGGCGAAGATTTCAATTTATAAATGAATGAATGCCCACAGTTGGTAGATTCTATTCCATAGTTTTATTGATCTTTATTTACTCAATTTTTAAAAATTCCTTAAGTTATTCATTGTTAGTTAAATAAGCAATTCTATTTTTTTAAATTAATGACAAAGTAAAGAAATCCGAGAGTAAATTAAATGTGGATTTTATTCATTATACTTTGTCACATTTTTCTTTATTAATGCCAATAATAAATTCAGCGTAATTTGTGAAATTTGAATTCATTATTTTGTCAATAATATATTTTTTGACATCACTGTGTATATTTATAATAGGTTTATTGCCTCTTTTATTAAAATTTATTTACTGATGGTACATATTTTGAATATTTTTTTACATTTTGCCCTGTACATCTCAGGGTTTCTTTAATTTTATATATATGCTTTTAATTCATTACATTTTATGCCTTTATTTTTGCATATTATCTGACTTTCTCTGAGAATTTAGTACTTGGCTTATTAGGTAAAATAAACAAAATAAAACATGTATTAAATATGTGCATTAGTACAAAGAAAAACGCAGTTTATACATTTCTTTCTCTCTGATGTTGGCAGCTTCAATCCTCTGTATTGGGCTCTATATATGTGAACCTCGGTGGACTGACAGCACCTTTGATTCTGCATTAAAGGATTTGGATCTGCAGCAAAAACGGATCCATTTAAAGAAGTTAATAAAAGTGTCCTAAAACGGCTCGTTTGTCATCCTCCAGATTATTTTTACCAAGCTCGCTTTAGAGAGACGCAGCTCAGACAAAAGAGAGGGTCTTACATAATTTCATTTATTTTCAGTTTGCTTCGTTGGTTTTTATAAAAGCTCTTTTAGCAGAGGTCGGCATGTCTGAATGAAGCACTCAGGACTTTGGCTGATGCACATTTGAGGAGCTAAAAGACTAAAACTTAAATACTCTGAAGGTTGATCTCTCAACTGTCCTGCACCAGCGTCAGGTCCGAGGGCTTCATCCTGACACCCAACAGCAGTCAGACTTCAGGTTGTGGAGGTCAGTGTGACATCAGTGATGGATGACGTCACAGACGGGAAGTCCGAGAGTTTGGTGAGAAACGTGCAGGGGGTCGTTTCACTGCTCTGACACACAAACAAAAAAAAAGACACCAGCTGCTGAATCCTCTACTGATCCTCTCAGTGTGAGAGGAGCGAGGTTTTTTTTAAATTTTTATTTTATATCGCCTACTTGCTTGTTTGAAATCCTGCTGTAATGAGCTCGACCTAACGGGGTTTTGGTGTAAAAATGAACCGTTTCATTAGGACAGCTGGAGAATAAACTGACGTGAAAACACTTTGGGAAGAACATGGACTGATGAGTCTTAAATATGCAATTTTTTCAGAGTTCATGATCTGATCTTCTAGCAGAACAAATAAGTCCTTCTTTGTTGCCCGTTTTGTCATGTCCTTTTCCCTTTTAGTACTTTCCATTTCCTGGTCTCTTCAGCGCCTCCTGTTGGATGTTTTACTCCAAGCTTTAAAAACTCAAATTAAAATCAATTCTTTTTTCTGAGATTTTCAGGAGGAAAGCTAAGACTTCAGCTCTGTCTGAAGCAGATGTTGTACTAATGACTCGCCCATCTGTGCGTTTAATCACCGCACACTTCGACTCGCTTTATTCATTTGTTTGTTTGCTATTTTCCAGATTTATGGCAACTAACGACCTGATGACGGAGCTTCAGAAAGACTCGATCAAGCTGGACGACGACAGCGAGAGGAAGGTCCGTGTGTATGACCTCGCACTGCTTCACCTGGTGTCTGTCTAATGAATGATTATAATTTATTGATAATTTATTGAACTTTTGGTTGACACTGATGAACAGGTGGTGAGGATGATTCTCAAACTGTTGGAAGACAAGAATGGAGAAGTTCAGAACTTGGCTGTCAAATGGTAATTTATTTGATTTTAAGTTTTAATTTCCTATTTCCTGTTTGATCGTGTCCATGTGTGTGACTGTGGGTGTGTTTGTTTCAGCCTGGGCCCTCTGGTCAGTAAGGTGAAGGAGTACCAGGTGGAGACGATCGTGGACACTCTGTGCACCAACATGCTTTCAGACAAAGAGCAGCTCAGAGATATTTCCTCCATTGGACTCAAAACAGTCATTGGAGAGCTACCGCCGGCCTCCAGTGGTAAAATATTTGACTAGTACTGATCTCATAACAGCACATATTTCATTCAGTATCACTTCTGAGCGAGCGAGTTTTGATCTGTAAAATGTGAAAATTTTCAGCATCCAGTGATTTCATGAATCTTCAGATGGTTTTGCTGTGAAAATGTGAAGATTCATCTTTTCTCCTCCTGCCTCCGTCTCAGGCTCGGCTTTAGCGGCCAGCGTCTGTAAGAAGATAACGGGTCGTTTGACGAGCGCTATCGCCAAACAGGAAGACGTATCTGTGCAGCTGGAGGCACTTGACATCATGGCCGACATGCTCTGCAGGTACGTAGTTAGGCGGTCGCCGATGGATGGCGCTGGTGGGGATGGGTGAAGTTTTGAGTTCTTCTCCGTGTCTTTGTTTGCAGACAGGGGGGTCTGCTGGTGAATTTCCACCCCTCCATCCTCAGCTGCCTTCTGCCTCAGCTCACCTCCCCCCGGCTGGCCGTCAGAAAGGTCTGTCCAACCGCTTTGACTTTTGTGTTTTTGAGCTTTCAGGAAGCTGTTTGTGTCCTTACCTGTTGTTCTTTGGGCGTTTCAGAGGACCATCATGGCTCTGGGCCACCTGGTTATGTCCTGCGGAAATCTGGTATTCATCGACCTGATCGAGCACCTCCTCGCCGAGCTGGGGAGGAATGACAACATGTCGACCACCAGGACATACATCCAGTGCACGGCCGCCATCAGCAGACAGGCTGGACACAGGATCGGTGAGACGCCCGGCCTCCACACAGTCATGTCTCTGATTTAGAGATGAATCCTCCCTGACCTCTGACCTCTGGTCTCTCTTTAACAGGTGAGTACCTGGAGAAGATCATCCCTCTAGTGGTGAAGTTCTGTAACGTGGACGATGACGAGCTCAGAGAGTACTGCATCCAGGCCTTCGAGTCCTTCGTCAGGAGGTAAAACCGTCTCAGACCGAAGAATCTGTGGCGGCGGTGCCTCGTGTGCTCACTGCTTTTATTCTTTCCAGGTGTCCCAAAGAAGTTTACCCACACGTCCCCACCGTCATCTCCATCTGCCTGCGCTACCTGACCTACGACCCCAACTACAACTTTGATGATGAAGATGAGGATGACAACGCCATGGATGCTGAGCAGAACGACGAAGACTATCAAGGTACTGAAACCCTGTCTCTGGCTATCGCTGCTGAAGTAAGTTTATGTTAAACTTACTTCAGCCAGTTTATGTTAAACTGTTAAAGGCTCAGCTGATTGGTGCTTTGAAATCACATGACACTGCCCACTCATTTACATCCAAATTAAGCGTTTGAACATTAATCGGTGACGCCATCTCTTCATTTCCTTTCCAGGCAGCGACGATGAGTACAGTGATGATGACGACATGAGTTGGAAGGTTCGAAGGGCGGCGGCGAAGTGTTTAGATGCTGTCGTCTCGACTCGTCATGAGATGCTCCCGGAATTCTACCGCACCGTGTCTCCTGCGCTCGTCTGTCGCTTCAAGGTAGCGTCGTTCGATCGGCTTCTATCTCTGAGATGTGTAACGATGACCTTTATGTCTGACCTGCCTCTGTGTGTATGCGCGTGCAGGAGAGGGAGGAGAATGTAAAGGCGGATGTTTTCCACGCCTACTTGTCGCTGCTCAAACAGACCAGACCAGCTCAGAGCTGGTTGGCTGATCCAGACGCCATGGAGCAAGGAGACACGCCGCTGACGATGCTGCAGAGCCAGGTATGCTCCTGCTGTGGACAGAGCTCTTTTCTCTTTATGCTCGCCACGCAGAAGCAGAAATTTTTTTTTAATTAATGAAATAAAGAGATATTAGAGATGTATAAAGTATGAGATATTAGATTAAGTTAAGGAGTAGGTTATTTAGATACAGGAGATAAAAGTTATCACCTCCTTGCAACCAATCAGTGCTCACTCTATATGAGAAATGGGTGTAAAGTTTTCTCTCAGCACAGTTTCTCACTGGTCTCTGGCTGTAGTTCAGATTTCCTACAGTAGATGTCAGTGCTGCACAGCTTTTAGGAGCATATCTTTGGTTCTCACGGCGACAGGAAACCCTCAGCATCCTGCAAGGCTGACCGCAAGCAGCAGGAAGTACCTGCAGTGGTCTCCTGTGATTCTCTGGTAACATCTGTCGCCCTCCACAGGTCCCCATGATTGTGAAAGCTCTGCACAAACAGCTAAAGGAGAAAAGCGTGAAAACCCGTCAGTGCTGCTTCAACATGCTGACCGAGCTGGTGAATGTCCTCCCGGGCGCCCTGACTCAGCACATCCCGGTCCTCATACCAGGTGACGCTGCCGCAGGTCAAGAATAATCTAGATATGATAGAATAAGATAAGATAAGATAAGATAACCTTTATTAGTCCCACACGTGGGAAATTTGTTTTGTCACAGCAGGAAGTGGACAGTGCAAAAGTTATGACGCAAAAATTAGAATACAATAAGAATAAATACAGTACACAGCTGTACAGAATAGAATAAAATAATATACTATATACAGTAGAATAAAATAGAATAAAAATATACAATAAGATAAAAATAGAATACGAATGCTATATACAACTGAGTAAAAATACAACGATGCCAGAAAAGATTATTGCACTTAGTGTTATTGCACATGTGTGGATGTGTGTTTGTTCAGTTAAAGTCTTTGTTGTGGAGTCTGACAGCAGTGGGGAGGAAAGACCTGCGAAATCTCTCCGTCCCACACCGTGGGTGCCGCAGTCTCCCACTGAAGGAGCTGCTCAGTGCTGTCACAGTCTGCTGCATGGGGTGGGAGACGTTGTCCATCAGGGATGACAGCTTAGCCGCCATTCTCCTGTCACTCACCACCTCCACTGGGTCCAGAGGGCATCCTAGAACAGAGCTGGCCCTTCGGATCACCCTGTTCAGTCTCTTCCTGTCCCCAGCAGAGATGCTGCCGCCCCAGCAGACCACACCATAAAAGATAGCAGAAGCCACAACAGAGTCATAGAAGGTCTTCAGGAGTGGGCCCTCCACCCCAAACGACCTGAGTCTCCGCAGCAGGTACAGCCTGCTCTGCCCTTTCCTGTAGAGGGCGTCTGAGTTATGAGTCCAGTCCAGTCTGTTGTTCAGATGAACACCAAGGTACCTGTAGCTGTCCACAGCCTCAATGTCCATACCCTGGATGTTCAGTGGTTGCAGTGGAGAATGCTTGTGCCTGCGGATGTCTACCACCAGCTCCTTGGTTTTACTGGCGTTGATCTGGAGGTAGTTCAGCTGGCACCAGTCCACAAAGTCTTGAGTCAGTCCTCTGTACTCCTTGTCGTCCCCATCAGTGATGAGGCCGACTATTGCAGAGTCATCAGAGAACTTCTGCAGGAAGCACTGGGTGGAATTGTGGGAGAAGTCTGCAGTGTAGATGGTGAAGAGGAACGGAGCCAGAACCGTTCCCTGTGGGGCCCCCGTACTGCAGACGACCCTGTCCGACACACAGCCCTGAGTCCTCACATACTGTGGTCGGTCGGTGAGGTAGTCCAAAATCCAGGTAGTGAGGTGATGGTCCACTCCACTCCAATACAGTCACTATACACAGATACAAATATTTTTCACCAGTATTTTTGTAGTTCTTTACATAATTCTGTGGCCCAGTCGTGCAGAGTTGGTGCCATAAAACTGTAAGCCCCCCCCCCCCCCAAACAGATTTCAGGGAGGACTCAGGAACACACCCACAAAACAGCATCTTAGTCAGATGTCAGAATGGCTGGCTTTTCTGCTGGGGTTAGGTTACGGCTCCAAAACGTTTTGTATAGGCTCTTGGAATGTTTGATGTTTCTGTTTTTGCTGGGATTACTCTTTGGAGCGCTTTGGAGCTGTGTGTCTTGATAGCAGTGAGGTAATTGTGTGTGTGTGTGTGTGTGTGTGTGTGTGTGTGTGTGTGTGTGTGTGTGTGTGTGCGTGCGCGCTGCAGGTATCATTTTCTCTCTGAACGACAAGTCGAGCAGCTCAAACCTGAAGATCGACGCTCTAGCCTGCCTCCACGTCATCATGGTCACACACCCCGCTCACGCCTTCCATGCCCATGTCCCTGCCCTTGTCCCGCCCGTGGTGTCATGCGTGGGAGACCCCTTTTACAAGATCACCTCTGAGGCTCTGCTCGTTACTCAACAGCTTGTAAAGGTGGGAGTCAAACTCACAACCTCCTCCTTTCTGTTTCTAATGTCATAGCTGATTTTTATCCTCCATCCTGTTCTGTGTCTCCACCAGGTTATCCGACCACTGGACAGCCAATCAGAAGCCAGCGACAGCTTCGATCCCTCCCCTTACATTAACGACCTGTTCACCTGCACCATCAAGCGCCTGAAGGCCGCCGACATTGACCAGGAGGTGAAAGAGCGAGCCATTTCCTGTATGGGGCAGATCATCTGTAACCTAGGTAATGCACACACTTCCCAGTCACATGATGTGATGTCACAGAGCTTTCCTCGGTTTAATGTCTTCCTTTTTTCTGGTACAGGTGACCATCTGCCTGCTGAGCTTCCAGGAACGCTGCTGATCTTCTTAGAACGCCTCAAGAATGAGATCACAAGGCTGACAACGGTGAAAGGTAAGCCCCGCCCACACACCAGTTGTGTCTCAAAGGAAGCTTGTCTCTTTTCTGCTTCCATATCAAAATGAAGTGTTGGATATTGTTCACCGGGCTGGAGCTGTTAGTGTTTGATGTGTGTGTGTGCACACAGCTCTGACGCTGATTGCCGGCTCACCACTGAAAATCGACCTGAGGCCCGTTCTTCCCGACGCCGTTCCTATCCTCGCCTCCTTCCTCCGGAAGAACCAGCGTGCCCTGAAGCTCTGCACGCTGGCCGCTCTGGACATCCTGCTCAGAAACTACAGGTAACACACACACACCAGTAAGCCCCACCCACCAAACCTCAGCTCCACCCTGTCCACCACCCTCACCCTCTCATCCTGTGCTTCAGCTCTGCGGTGACTCCGGTCATGGTAGATGCTGTCCTGGCCGAGCTGCCTCCTCTGATCTCTGAGAGCGACATGCACGTGTCTCAGATGGCGCTGAGCTTCCTGTCCACGTTGGCAGTGACTCACCCATCCTCACTGGGTCAGCTGAGCGGAGGGAACATCCTCCAGCAGCTTATTGCGCTGGTTCGATCCCCGCTGCTGCAAGGAGGCGCGCTTTCTGCTATGCTCGACTTCTACCAGGTACTTCCAGCTCCGCTTACCCTTCGGCGTGTATGGTGGGCGTGAATATGCATATTAACCATGTGACTTCCCGCTTAGGCGCTCGTGGCCACCGACACTCCCGGCCTGGGCTACATGGACCTGCTTAGGATGCTCACTGGCCCCGTTTACTCCCAGAGCACCGCCCTGCCGCACAAACAAGCATACTGCTCCATTGCCAAGTGCGTCGCTGCTCTGACCAGAGCCTGTCCCACTGAGGGGCCCGCCGTGGTGGGACAGTTCATCCAGGTGAGTCAGAGTGAGCAGCGTTCACCTCTCTGCAGGTTAATTGAGCTGTTTTTAAAGGTTTTCACTGCCTTCCGATGAACAGCGAACAGTAAGAGCCACGAGATTCAGAGACCTTGTGTTCCTCACAGGATGTGAAGAACAGCCGTTCCACAGACTCCATCAGGCTCCTCGCTTTGCTCTCATTGGGTGAGGTTGGACACCACGTGGACCTCAGCGGCCAACCAGAGCTCAAGACTGTCATCCTGGATGCTTTCTCCTCCTCCAGTGAAGAGGTAAGTACACCTGTCTACACTCTGAATCCAGATGTGACATCCCCCAGCTCTGCTGCCCTTCCTGCACTGTTCTATCTGAATAAAATGAAAAAGTTCCATAAAAAAAATTTAAGAAGGATTTTACTGACTAAATAAAGATGATGGAAAAGATGCTAATCTTTGACGTGATGTGTTCAAAGGAAGCAATGAGCTTTCCTGCGGTTGTTCACCTGTGCTGTTGTTTCGGTGGAGATTAAGCCACCTGCTCTCTGTGTCGCAGGTGAAATCGGCGGCCTCGTACGCGTTGGGCAGCATAGCAGTGGGGAACCTGCCAGAGTACCTGCCCTTCGTCCTGCAGGAGATCTCCTCCTCCAAGAGGCAGTACCTGCTGCTTCACTCGCTCAAAGAGATCATCAGTGAGGAAAAACACATCACATTTCCTGTGTGTGTGTGTGTGTGTGTGTGCGTGTGTTTGGTTTTAACATTGTTTGTTTGTTTGCAGGCTCGGCATCCGTCTCCGGGCTGAAGCCCTACGTGGAGTCTGTTTGGTCACTGCTGCTCAAACACTGCGAGTGTCAGGAGGAGGGAACCAGGAACGTGGTAGCCGAGTGTTTGGGCAAACTGACGCTGATTGACCCCGAGACGTTGCTGCCCCGCCTCAAAGGATACCTGCTCTCAGGTGACCCATATGGTTAGCCAATCAGATGGGTCGTTGCTGGCGATGAGGCTGATCAATATCAACACTGATTTATTGATTTCTGCACGTTTCCAGGTTCGTCTTACGCCAGGAGTTCTGTGGTAACGGCTGTGAAGTTTACCATCTCTGACCAGCCGCAGCCCATTGACCCACTGCTGAAGAACTGCATAGGTAACCCACACACAAATCCAAATGATTTATCTTTCTTTGGTCCCTTTTGGGTTCTTTTGGTTTTGGTTTTTGTTTACACTGTTGTCCCAGAGCTCCTCTTCTTGTTTTTCTCTGTGATGGGTTAGTGTTGCCTGACCAACTGTCTTGTCGTATGACAGTCAGCGGTGTCATTTGCTGTCTCTGGTCTGCTTGAAATTCAGGAACGTTTAACTCGGGACCCACAAGCTTCATGTTGTTGTTGTTTCGTTTGGGCGGTGTGGACATAGAAGTTTGTGAATGTGAGCAGGAGCAGCTAAAAATCTCAGACGAGTTTGAATCCCGGTGACCTCGACCTAAAGGTCAAGGTCAGGGCTCACGTTTTCTGAAAGTCTTGTGAATTCGATAACTTCAGAACAATGTGATTTTGCAATTGATGCCAGAGGTCTGTTTACTAGGAGGCTGAGGGGTAGCTGTGGCAGTTGCAGATATTTTTGTCTAGTCTGTGTCGTCAAAACATTGGTTGGCAAGAACAGGGGATGAATTTTTTTTCTGCTGCTCATATCCATGTTTTCATTGTTTCGGTGACAGGCAAGGGTCTGTGATTAAATGAAAACTCGAAAAACCACAAATGCTAGCATTACTGCTGGCTTTCCATCACTTGTGAACATGAGATACTTCAGGTTGACGCTCTGGGTGGAAATCGCCCCACCCATCTTTAATCTCAGACTTGGAGACGCTGATTGTCATCACAGTCACTATACTCACAGCTGGACGAGGTGAAGGTGGCTCTCTGATGATGCGAGCAGAATCAGGAGACACAATTTTCAGCAGTGTGTGAAACTAGAAAATGATCTATCAGACTTCTCGTCTTTGTTTTATTCTCGGGGTGGCAGCTTTTGGTTCTTGTTTTAATTTGCTGATTAACACATATTTAGTAATATTGTGGTAAAAACGCCCATTCAGTTGTAATAAACACAAGTTATGATAGAAAAATTTGATCAGCTGTGAAAGGCTATAGATGCAGGGCTTTTTCTCCTTCTTTATGTAAACTCTAAATGTGACAAGAAGACCTTATTTTCTTAATTAAACACTATAAAATGTCTGAAGTTGATGTTTTTATCATTAAAGTCAGAGTTTGTCACACTCTGGTGAGAAATGAAAGTTTCCCCCTCTGTCTGTCCTCTGATTGGCTGTTTTTGTCCTCAGGTGATTTCCTGAAGACGCTGGAGGATCCAGACTTGAATGTGCGGCGTGTTGCCTTGGTAACGTTCAACTCCGCCGCCCACAATAAACCCAGTCTGATCCGCGAACTGCTAGACTCGGTTCTACCGCAGCTGTACAACGAGACCAAAGTCCGGAAGGAGCTGATCCGAGAGGTGAGGACACCTGCAGCGGGGAATCGATTGCTGGGAGTGGGCAAGTTCATGCGTCTGACTACTGTCCTACTACTCTGCAGGTGGAGATGGGACCCTTCAAACACACGGTGGATGATGGGCTGGACCTTAGGAAGGCTGCGTTCGAGTGTATGTACACTCTGCTGGACAGCTGCCTGGACCGACTCGACATCTTCACCTTCCTCAACCACGTGGAGGACGGTCTGAAGGACCACTACGACATCAAGGTGTGTCTGAGCCCCAGGGCCTGGATCCTGAGGACGGAGTTACAAACCATAAGTGTATTTTAACCTTTAGCATTTTCATTAAATTCAGGTTTAATCCTTCCATTAAAACTCAAATATGAGTGGCTGGCTTCATTTATGGTCCAGTGAAAAACCAGGAGTCATTTGTGTATATCTGAGATCATGATGTTTAAACACCATAAGGTATTTGAATCATAGATACTGAAGCTGCTGCTGTGTTTGCAGATGCTGACCTTCCTGATGCTGGCTAGACTGTCATCTCTGTGTCCCAGTGCTGTTCTTCAAAGACTGGACAGACTAGTGGAGCCACTGAGGGCCACCTGTACCACAAAGGTATTTTTAAACCAGTTTCGATCCAATGTGTCCAACATATTTGTTTATTGTGGACTTTTAAGGATTTTTCCTGGTTAAAAATAACCCCCAAGATTCCTCATGGTGTTCCTGGAGGCCAAAAATGTTCATGCTTTTTAATTTGTCATTTATTAAAATTATAAATATATATTTTAACTCAAAAGTACAGTTTTTAAATTTAATGTTGCTGAAACAAAATAATAAAAAAAATAAATCTGATCGAGAAATCACTCATCTTTGGAAAAGAGAGTTTATTACAGAGAAATGGCTCTTTCCAAAATAAAAGCTATACTATACGCTTCTTCTGGGCTATATTCTCAGCAGCATATTAAACATATCAGGTCTCCATAAGGAGAATCATGTGCTAACGGCTGTCTAAATGACTCTGGTAAAGTTTGTAGCATGCATGCTTGTTGTTTTTGTCTGCTTCCACTTGTCTTTGCACTAGGATGATGTCGGCGTAAATGTGCAGTCATATTCGTTGTGTCTCCACTAGTGCTGTCAGCGTTAATCTCGTTGAAATGACGTTAACGCCACAACACGGCAAATCTCCGTTAACGAGTTACCGCGGATCGCCCCGTGCGTGGGGCTGGACGGCCAACACGTTAACGAGCTAACTGCGCTAACGCACTAGTTCCCACCAATGTAATTGAGCATTGCGTGGCACATCCAACATACTGGTTTACTTTTGTCCATGACGCGCTTACCTTCAGGGTTATGCTTCACATGAAAACCAAAATAGATCCAAAGGCCACATCTGAATGAGGGTGGGGGAGGTTCAATTTCCCATGTTGCAACGAGCTTAGCTTCTGTCTTACTAGCTTGCGCTGCGCTCAGTGGATCTGCGCTCGACAGTGCAGCCTGGGCGGAGTAGTCAAACGCAGATCCACTGAGCATCGTCATAAATATTAAGCAACCTAACTAATAGGGTTGCAAACTTCCAGCAAAAAAAAAAAAAAAGGGAACCACCCTCCACCTCATGATGCTGAATCGACGTAATCAACTTTAATTTGATGCAGTGTGGAAAAAAAAATGCACAGAAATTAATTTAAATTTTCACCAATTTTCAAAAATAATTAAATAGATTCAACATCTTTCTTCAACAGAATTGCAGACTGCACAGATGGTACCTTCCCAAAGGAAAAAGTACTATAGCTTACTAGGGTATATATTAGACTTAATAGTTACTATATACAGTAATGGACTTCTATATATTTTACATAAGATTAAAACTTTGGGTGTAAGATTCAGACAATTATTTATTAAAAGCTAGACATTTTAAATGAGAATAAGAAAGAAAAGTATGTCTTTGTGCCCTCCTTTCCCTGTTCATGCCCTATCGGCCCCCCTGGCTAAACTTTGCTAGATCCGCCCCTGCACAGTTACCAGCTGTCAGCTACGTAGAAGAAGATCCTGGTGTAGAAAGTAATATTAAATAAATTCTAACAACAGCTGATCAAGCTTAAACGTGCTGCTGTTGTTGAGCCGCTGGTTTCCTCTTTCTGGTGCAAAGTGGGCCAAAAACAAAGAAGAGAGACGGACTCGCAACAGAAAAGCCGATCAGCTGATCATTAAGCAGTTTCATGATTAAAGTGGCTACAAGAAGAGGCACTCGCTCCATATATCGGTTGTTAAGCTTAACGTGGGAATGCTTTACAGACATTCAGAGATGAACTTACACACTTGCTTTACTTCTCTCTGGGATAACTTCCTCGGAGATGAAATGCTGGTTTGGTAGCAAGGCTACAAATACACACAGCCACTCTATCACGTGAGCACACTGCTCCAAAGTGCTAAGGTTATGAGCTGAGTTACGCCATGTCGCAAGTTTTGTGAGGTGCTTTTTTGATATTTAATGGATCGGATTACATTTGTTTTTTTTGTTTTTTTATTTCTCTCCGATATCCGATCCAGTAATTTATGTCAGTATCGGACCGATACGTAATATCGGATTAGTCCATCTCTAAAAATATATATATATATATATATATATATCTCACTGAAATCTTTTTGTAAATGGTGTTGAAGGTTCTATGATGTTTTCACGTCTCATGCGTGATGATGATTGACTATAACTGCCAGCATAAAAATGATTTGTTTGACAGCACTGGATTCATGATACTCAGATCAGTGGGAAAGTCCAAGTAACTCTGTGATCCATGAAGCAGAGTTATAGATTTAGAAAAGTCAGAAAGGTCTGAGGCCATTTCTAAACATCATCAATTTCTAAGTTCATCAGTTCTAACAAAACTGTATGTAACTACAAGTTATTCAGATTTGTTGCCACTTTGCCAACATCTGGAAGATGACCCACACTATCACCCTCAGATGAGAAGAAATTGGTTTGGATGTTCAAAGAACGACACGAGCCACCAAAGCTTGAGCCTGGCATGCCTGCCATGAATTGGAAAAACTGCCGGAATACCTCCATCGCTGTCCACAGTGAGGTCACTTTTAGAACACTGAGAAAGAATTCCCTGCTCTAGAATCAACACATTCAGTCAACTTGGTATGAACAGAATGACATCTGCAGAAAAGCTTTATGGTTAGAGAAGACAAAGATTGAGCTGTTTGGCCTCAGTAACAAGGTATGTTTGTAGTAAACATAGAACATTGGTAGCATCATGCAGTTGGCTGTTGTTTTGTACAAAGTGGATGGAGTAATGATGGAGGAGAACTGCTTTAAAATTTTTCAAATTTATCTCAGATCAACAGCTAGATGGTTGAACCTTGGATATACTTGGGTGTTTCAGCACAGCAATGATCCCAAACACTTCAAAACTGGTTATGGAATGGCCTTACCGAAACCTTGATCTCTCAAACCTTTTGAAAATTTGTCTAGTCTGTGTCGTCAAAACCAGTTTAAATGACCTCTACTGAGTCTACCAAGAAGAGTGGTCAAATATCCATCCAGAAGTATGCCAGATGCTTTGTTGATGTCTACCAAAAGCATCTGGCTAAAGTATATTTAACCAAATGTTAGTGAGGTGTATTTGTATATTTAGTTTTGGCCCTGTGTGGATGAGGAAAAAAAATCCAAAATGTATCCAAACATGTGCTCCCAATTCTTGTTTTTAAACTTATTAAAAGTGTATGCAAAGATATACAATACTTCCACCCAAAAAGAACAGTTAAAAAAAAATAACAAAAAGCCTAAAATTACCCTGAGATTTATGCCCATGTTGAGTGTGTATAAACCTCTGACCATGACTGTAAAATGGAAAAAGTATTAGCTCCAGCACAGAACCCTGAGGAACACCATGACTGACTTTTGTGTTTTGGCGACTCATTTATAGGAGGCATCAGAGTGCTGTTGCATTTTACTAACTGATGTCCCTGGAGTTATGATTGCCTAGTTGTTTTTTTTTTTTTTTTTTTTAACGGTCTCCACTGTCTCTGTAGGTAAAGGCGAACTCAGTGAAGCAGGAGTTCGAGAAGCAGGACGAGCTGAAGCGGTCTGCGATGCGAGCCGTTGTCGCACTGCTCACCATCCCCGAGGCCGAGAAGTCACCGCTGATGTCAGAGTTTCAGTCTCAGATCTCATCTAACCAGGAGCTGGCGGCTATCTTCGACTCCATCCAGAGAGACTCCAGCTCTGCCAACATGGAGTCCATGGATACCAGTTAAAAAACCCCATGGACAAAAAGAAGTTCCCACGATGCAACACGGCACCACCCGCTGCTGGAGCGCTAACCCTGCAGCATGTTTCCATGACAACAGGACGCAAACACACACACACACACACACACACACACACACACACACACACACACAATTGTAGTGACACACCCTCTCCTAGCGATCGATCGTTCCATGATGCATTGCACTGAATCAGCTGTTGGAAGAGAAAGGAAGTGGACGGACGGATGGACGGCTCACACACGGAGAAATAGGACAAAAACAAAAAATTACATACAAGGCTTGGAAGCTCCTCCCACTTCCTCTTTGTTTTTCTAGCGAGGTCATCTAACTGGTTGATCTCCTTGTTCATCCTCATTCTTCTCTTGTTTTTTTTCTCTTTTCTTTTTTGTAATTCCTGAAAGTTCCACAGGTACTGTACTGCAACCTGATTCGCCGCTGCTGAGTGACTGACAGTTGGCATGTTATCGAAACTGACCAATGGAAGGGCGGGGGGGAAACAGCCTTTTCCGCCTAAGCTGTGGTGACCAATGGGAGAAGGGCTCGCTCTGGGTTTTTTTTTTTTTCTTTCTTCCTTTTTTGATTGATGTAGGCAACCAATAGGAGGCTATGGGGAGATGAGCAGCGGGCGGGATTTTACTGTGTGTGGACCAATCAGCATCTTTGTTTCCTCCTGATTCAGTAGATCCACCATTGACCCCTCTTAGGAAGGAAGTGAGAGTGGAAAGAGGAGGGATTATTGGATCAGGCCTCATCTGACCAGACCTGATTGGACCATAGTGGCTGTTGCCGTGGTATTGCAGTGTAAAAAACAAAGTAACAGTGTTCTGCTGGTTGTCCACAGTCTGGCTGCCTCAAACTCATTTCTGCTGGTTTAGTCCAGTCAGCATGGGGTTGATTTTTACTGTCTTACTGGTTTCATTGGTTTAATCCGGTTAAACTGGGTCCAGTCTAGTTCATTCCGGTTCATTCTGGTCTGGTCAGGACAATCCACTGTTGTTAATCGCCCGAGGAAAAATAAAAAGGTCCATTTCTGCCTGCCTTCACGTTTTGACTGGGTTTTGTTTTTCTGTGTTATGCGTTGCTACATTTTAGCGATGCTGATTTTCCTGATGGTTCGATTATTTCTGAAAAGCAATAATCAGTATTTTATAATAAATTTTGTTTGATTAGATGCTTATTAAACACACAGCTCATGAAATGAATAGAGAACAATAACAAAGTTCTAGTTTCCAGGCCACAAACAGCTCAGCAAAGACATTGACTGGCCACACCTCCACAGCCAGACTGCATCCAGAAATTCAGTTAACTTACAAGCTGTGCCAAATGACATGAACCCTCAACAACAGTAAAGTTAAGTCTTACTCCACCTTCTTTCAGCTCATCTGGAAACCCAACACAATACGCATGTCTAATATGCTGAAAATTAACACTAGCTGATCTGGTTTGATAAGAGTTCTATTAGATTATCAGCGGCTTCTTAGGATCCATGTGTGGGTCTCCAAACAGACTTTGCATAAAGTGAATTATTTCTGGCTCTTTAAGCTGATCTACCCAGACCCTCTATTACAATCTACCTTTGGTACAGTTTTATTGTGAAATCATTCGTTACAGATACCCCCTCAGCTTCAGTCCTGAGTACAAACGGTACACTGGGGTTGTAGCTATCGTGACATCACCTGCTCATCTCTGAACTTCTGAAGCATTTCTGCCATCACCATCTTGGTTCTAGGAAATTGGATGTGATAAGAAAAGGCTGGTGTAGAGTACTACGTGACAAGAATTTACCCAAAGCAAGCATCTCATAAACTGAGTGTTCAAAGAGGTCCAGCCAGAAAGTCATTTTCCCAGACTTTTTGCAGCTGTCGCCATCTGGTAGTCTTCAGTTTACAGCACTTCTACATTGACATAATTTTTCCATCTTGGAAGCTACAATGCTGTGATCTCTGTCACTGCCATCAAATCCTTGAATATTTCACTCTCCACAAAAAAGACTGAAAACTGACTAAAGTCAAAAATATAACCAAAGTGTGTATTTGCAGCAGTTTAAATTAAAATGTCAAATTAACAATTGACACACAACATAACATTAAAATCAGTGTGTATTCGATGTATACCCCCCTAAAAACATGATGACCTCTTTAAAACTTTCAGTTCACTCTGAGTTTTTTTGTTGTTGTTTTTTTATTTTCAAACTTGTGGCGGTTGACTGTAACTGCTTGAATCGTAAAATGTTCAGAAATGCGGACTGTTTGTAGGGATTTATCAAAATATCTGTACATAACTGAAGTTATGAGAAGACCGCCATGAGTGTTTTCAGTTTAGTTAGTGTAGTTTTTAGCAGCAGAGGGAGCCAGAGTTCAGGTCACAATATAAACCCAAGACCTAATTGAATGAACAGTTACAAACAGGAGTCTTAGCTCTGTTTAGTTTAGTTTTATGGTCAGCCTAGATCTGCCTAAAAAAAAAAAAAATACTGTCTTAGACGAGCCCTGGCTAGACAGAACAGGCACTATGCAATAATATAGAGACTTTGGACCTGCCATTCATTAGCACAAACATGAAACATGTATGCTTCAAAAGCATCAACATCAGCTCTTCTCTGACAGCATGGTTGGAGTTTCTAAAAATGACTGAGTCTTCCCGTGGAAACGTAGATCCTGACATACTACAGAACAATAATATGATTAACTTCCCAGATTGGAGTTGTAAAGGAATTAAATACTTGAAACATATATTTGAAGGAACATACTTTATTATGTTTAACAGATTAGTTATACGATATGGGCTTAAGAATAGATAGTTAGAATATCAACAAATTTAATCTATAGTAAAAAAGAAAGTTAAGCCTACGCAAGTCAAATGACAAACACCAAGTGTGGTACAATTCCTTAATCTGAAAACCCCAAAATTACTAAAATATGCGGGGCACCCTCCAAGTAGATGGATCAATCTCCCTTCCTACTGCAAAATGGGAGAGGGATCTATCAGCCAGCTCAGACCAAAACATCTGGTCTCACATATGTTTAAAAACCTTTACATTGATTAGAAATGCTCACATTGTCAAGGGAATACACCTGACAGTTACACCCATGTTCTGTCCCCCAGTTCAGAGGTTTTGGTGCTGGATATGTGAGACTTCTCAAAGTGTCTGAAATGTAACATTCCACCCTCCCCTTCAGTTTGCTTATTGGGCAACTTAGATGAATACAGTCCAGATGGCTCTCACTGCCTAATGCTTTGCTAAGAAGACTATCCTCATGAACTGCATCTGGGGGTTCCCTAGGGGTGGGTTTCTTTGGGGGCTGGACATGAGAGCTGTGTTCCTGACCTGGATGAGGCTCTGGTGGCTCTTGGGTAGTGATTCTCTGGCGACTGCGTATGGCAGGGCCGGAGGAGCGTCTGTGCTAGCGGACGTAGGTTAAAGGCCACGCTGCTCCTGGGTGGGGCCGGGCTTGGGGACTTGGTGTCCTGGGGGTGCACCACCTCTGGGCTGGCGTTCTTGGTGGCCCTGGGGGGCTTGGTTCCTGGTTTGGTGTGTCACTGGGGTTGTGGGTTGGTGCATGCACGGGGCCCTGGCCCTGGCATGGGGGCCTTCGGTGCACCGGTGGAACTGGAGGCCTATTCAGCTGGTGGCGAGGTTGTTATTATCTTTTGCATGTGATCTCTGCTCTTGTGGAGTCCACTCTGCAGATTGGGGGATCCAGTAGAGGTGGAGGATGAACTCAACCTTGGTGTCTATTGTCTTATGTAGTCTGAGAGTTGACTCAATGTTGGGGTGGGTGTAGTTTTTCCCCTGGGGTGGGGTCAGCGCTCTGTGGGACTTGGTGATGCTGCTGTTGTGGGCCCCGGCCTGGGCCCCCTGACCTTGGTGAATTTCAAGGAATGGGGGTGCCTATGGGGGTCAGTGGGGGAACTTGCAACATGAAAGGGGTACTTTGCCTCAGTTGGGGGCTCATGGGTCTTGGGTCCCTCGGCCCGCTGCTTAGGTGCAGCAGGCTTGTCGCCATGGCCCCATGGGGCAGGGCTGTACCTCCCCATAAACACTGTTAGATACTTAAATGGAGAAACCTTATGAATAAGGTGCTTGCACACACAGGTGTACAAATGGGTAAGCATAGACGCACACTATCTTGTCTGCTGCTGCCTCTAAACATATCATGTATTATTAGTCCTGTATGCTCCATTTAATATTTATTATTTACTGTTACTACTTATGTTGGTTGTTGCTGTGTTTTCCCTCCTGTGTTGTTTTTGGGAGGATTTTCAGCAGGTGTTTAAGCAGATTTTCAGTGTTTTTTCTCTCTATATATCCCTATTCTTCTCACTTTTTCTCTCCCTCTCCTTTGAACTTACTCTGCAACGTTTCTTCCCAAATCATCCCAATAAAAATCTAATAAAATATGAATGAATGAAGTGGACTATCATAGCAAAAGCTGCAATGGTCCACTTGGGAAAATAAATCTGCTGGGCATTTTTTTGGCCTTCAGACAACAACTCTGATTGGTACACTCCCGGACAGGAAAGGCAAAAAAAATCCCCAAGACCCGAGTGAATGAACCATTACAAACAGGAGTCCATGCTGGGGTCAGTTTAGCTTCATTGTCAGCAGCAGGGCTGTTGGGTCTCACCTGTTTACCCGGCGTGCTGATGTCATCACAGATCCAAAGGTGAGAATCAGAGGGCCGCACTCTGATTGGCTACTGAAATGAGGCAGAAATTCATTAGCAGGCAAACAAACAGGATGACGCTGGTTCAGCTGGTCTCCTAGCAGCAGCTGAATTGATGAGTTTGTATTTGTATGTGTGTGTGTGTGTGTGTGTGTGTGTGTGTGTGTGTGTGTGTGTGTGTGTGTGTGTGTGTGTGTGTTTTAGCCTGGCTGATCATTGACATGCTGATGATTTTTACCCTTTGAAGTTTAGTAATTTATTCTGCTCAGACAGACCCCCGCCTCAGCACCAATGAGCCGAGAAGTAAAACAGCTCCAAGTCAGAAAAAACTTCCTAAAAGAAAACTATTAATAGGAACAGAGGAGACAGGAAATGCATACAAAAGCAGCACAGCAGACTCACAAATCAAAATGACAAAATTAAAAACAGCATATTTCATAAAAACATAAAAATTTAACCTCAGTTTGCTTCTTTAACTTTGCTTATTTGGAGACAAAAAGAATATTAGCTAGCATGAAGTTGTTCTGCAGCACGTTTGTGTGTTTGATGACTGACCAACAAAGCAGGATAATTATTCGTACATGTATTAATATTATTATTGGTGCTCATCAGAAATTAGTTTCTATTCCTGAGCCTTTCCCTGAGGTCCAAGGGATCTTCCAAGAATGAGGAGCCTGTTTCCCAAAGATCTGATTGGTCAGTTGGTGGTGTGTTTACACCTGTTGATCTCTTGTCTTGAACATCACCTGCTTTGAAGCAGCTAAGGTCTGCATGATGAGTTACCCTGGTGGTACAATTAACTACACAGCAGCCATATTATCGGTCAGATAATGTCATTAAAAATGAGCCTAAAGGCTCTTGTTGTCAGCTTCACAAATCTGGGTGGATATTTCCTCCTGACATTTTCACACAAAGCTCAACTACAAGAACTCACAATAAACGCTCTTCATAATTTAGAGTTAGAAGAATACAAATTTATGTATCAGGCTTAATTGGATGACATATCAATGTTTTATCATACAGTTTCATTTGGAACGGCAGTGAGGTTAAATCAGTCTGAGGGAGAAAATGCTCTGCTGGCTCAGTAGTGTTGAGTGGAGCAGGTGTGACAGTAATCCTATATAAAAATAATAATAATAAATCAAAGGTCAAAGGTCACCAGTGAAAGAACAAACAAATTACAGAGCAAACTGTGTATTAGGGGGTGTGTGTGTGTTACTGGCATGAACAGCAAAACGTGTCAGAGCGTGTTGGAAGTACGCCTCAACACACACACACACTCATGTTTCCATCATTTCATTCCAGGACTTAGACCAAAACATCACCTGAATGATTCACCTTAAGGCGACCTTTTATGATGCATAGTCAGATTTGCTGTATTGCCACACAACATGAGTAACACACGCAGGCACGCACACACACACACACACACACACACACACACACACACACACACACACACACACACACACACACACACACTGTGTTTACTACAATCATAGATACAGTACTGTGAAGCCACACCCAAACAGGAAGGAGTCACCAAGAATAGAGTTGCCCTCCACCCAAACAGCTTCCCTTTCACTGACACACACTTCCTCAATGTGTGTGTGTGTGTGTGTGTGTGTTTAGTAGCCTGAAAGCTCTGGTGCAATATGTAGAGTTCTTCACACACAAATGTAATCCGGCTCAGTCATCAACGATGATGCAGCACGGGGGGAGGAGCAATGTGTTGGTATTGGGGTGATTGTTGTGTCAAAGCAAAGGGAAGTCCAAATGAATTTCTTTAGTTTTAAATTGATGGAAATTTTGATTAATGTTGTCATATTACAGCCAAAAACTGTTTGAAATATCAGTAGTGTGCTCAGGAATATCAGCAGGTTGTTCTATAGAGACATACTCATAAAAAAAAAAACACAAAATGTTATTCGTGGTTAGAAAAAGATGACATATAAAAGTCTCCATTTTGACTTAAGGGTATCTAAATGTCCCTTTTTCATCATTAATTTATAGATTAAACAGGAAGAAGATTGTTTAATAGAGGCATAATAATAATTTAACTTTTTAATATGCCAACTACAAACTTTACTATTGTTATTTATGGTGGGTATTATTAATATTAGTTTCCAGATTTGATGCTATTTCCATATCGTTTGAATTGTAAAGGACAGAGGTGAATGTAGGTTCAGAGTTTTAGAGGGGCTCAGCCCCCAGTCATAATGTCATGCGTATAGCACCTTACAGTTAATATTAATGGAATATACCACTTTCAAATGTAGTCAGCTCTTTTCACATTTGCAAACCTTATTTCAATAAATAAAAGCAGTAAATTTAAAAGCAACTTAATTTTAGTTATCAATCTTCAATCAAAGGCTCAATAGATCAGAATTTTCCAAAGTAAAGAACAACTTGTGAGGAGAAAGAAGAAACATGCATTGTGTATTTTCAGTCTCTTAACCACATAGAAGCAGCTGACCAGATCATTAAGCACTTAAAGCAGCACAATTCAACAAAGAAAGTGGAAAATCACACTACCACTCCATACACCTCAACATGAAGTAAACTGATAAGACAGCTGCTTTTACATTAAAGATTGTAAATTCATACAAACCCTCCTTTTATTATGCAGAATCAGCACAGAGCATCAGCATGTAGCCCCAATTCAAGAGTGGAGAACAGATTTGTAGTCTGTGACATCAGTGTAGTTTCAACTATCGTTTTATGCCATGTTTAGAGTGATATAGATCCTGTCAAATTCTACTACTCACGTCAATAAATATGTTCTTTCGAACATGCACCATTTTCAGTGTGCTGCTGGAAAGCACACAAAGCATCCATGAAACGCATGTCAACATATTTGGTAAAAAAAACAATAATCATTTAATTTCAATTCAATTTTATTTATATAGCACCAAATCACAACAGCAGTCGCCTCAAGGCACTTTATATTGTGCAGTAGATACAGAGAAAAACCCAACAATCATATGACCCCCTATGAGCAAGCACTGTGGCGACAGTGGGAAGGAAAAACTCCCTTTTAACAGGAAGAAACCTCCGGCAGATCCAGGCTCAGGGAGGGGCGGCCATCTGCTGCGACCGGTTGGGGTGAGAGAAGCAAAACAGGATAAAAGACATGCTGTGGAAGAGAGACAGACATTAATAACATGCATGATTCAATGCAGAGAGGTCTGTTAACACATAGTGAGTGAGAAAGGTGACTGGAAAGGAAAAACTCAATGCATCATGGGAATCCCCGGCAGCCTACGTCTATTGCAGCATAACTAAGGGAGGATTCAGGGTCACCTGGTCCAGCCCTAACTATATGCTTTAGCAAAAAGGAAAGTTTTAAGCCTAATCTTAAAAGTAGAGATAGTGTCTGTCTCCCGAATCCAAGTTGGAAGCTGGTTCCACAGAAGAGGGGCCTGAAAACTGAAGGCTCTCCCTCCCATTCTACTGTTAAATACTGTAGGAACAATAAGTAGGCCTGCAGTGCAAGAGTGAAGTGCTCTAATAGGCTGATATGGTACTACAAGGTCCTTAAGATTTAGTCACCTGGTTCTTCTTCTTTCTCTCCATCTTCCTCACTCCTCCATTCCATACAAAAACATTGTATACAACTACTTTGATATCAGTATAATAGAATATTTAGTTATGTGAGTCATCAACAATAAATGTGGGAAAAACAGAAGCTGAAACTCTAGAATATTTTGCTGTTACATGTTGCCTACGTGTCCACTGTTATCTGTTTATTTCTGCTCTCTCCTTTTCTCTCCCTCTCTATCCTCTTCTCTAAGACTGTGTGCCGTCATCCAAAAGTTAAATGTTAAACTCAGTTGTTATCAATATTACGCAATACCGGTCATGTTTAACCATATGGGAATTTACCCAGATTTATTTATTTATTTGGACAGAGATCTTGCCCCCCCCCCCAAAAAAAGAAAAAAAAGTTCAGCACAAAGTTACCCCGATGTGCAACACTGGATAGTTTTCACTCTATCCTGTCTGCAGTAGATGAGTTGGGATATATAACATTAGAAGACAACATACTATTGCTACAGTTATTTTTAGGGATGCTGTAATTAAATTTAAGGGTGCTTGAGCACCCCCAGCAAAGGACCAAGAGCACAGCCCTGGGGTACTCCACAGCTCAAATGCCTCTGATACCACATGGTCACATGGAAACTTTTGGTAGTTTCATCATTTTCCATGATTGTAAATACAAAATCTTACCCAGTGGTTAGAAAAAAATATAGAAGTCTGTATTTGAATTACAGTGCACAAAAATGTCCCCTTTTCATTATTCCTGTGCAATTTGTACATTAAACAGGAAGTAAATTATGTTATAGACGAACGGTGATTATGAAAATGTTAATAATTAGTGTAGACTTTTTTTATTTGTTGTTATTAGTGGATATTAGGGCTCTACGGTTGCTGTATTTGATAACATTTATATAAAATTTGAACAGTAAAGGCCCAAGAACAGAGACGTGGCAGTTCATTTTTAGCTAGTGAATATTTGGCAGTTTCATTATTTTCTGTCACTTTTAGAATGTTGTTGTTAATATACTTAAACAAAACCCATTATGGATGCCAAACAATCAGATGAAAGGAAAAAAAGTTTTTTGTAGACTTCAATTGGTTAAAAATGTTTGTAAACATTTCTGACCTTTTACATATAAAAAAAAATACAAAGATTGTTCTAAATGAAACAATTGATGGATATATTCCCACTGAAATGTTTTCACAATTTTATCTTATTTTATCTAAAAACCTGACCTGTATATGGATCCTAATTGGACTGATGATGAGATGCTGACAACATTGACAACAACAACAATAGAAAACTGAAAGTGTTTAATGTGACTTTATTGAAATAAAAGCAGAAACCACAGAGAAACAGAGGTTCTGTTTTACAGGAAACAGGAAGCAGCTGAGAGCGAGGCTGAAACGTCACAAGAAAAAAGAAGAGGGGTCTTGAACCAAAGCTGTGACGAAGCCTAGGAGAAACCGGAAGTAAATGCAGTCTACCTTCAAAATAAACATATAAGCCGAGGACAAGAGTGGAGAAAGTAATTTGGTTTGATATTAAATAAACGTGTTTTGAATGGCTTCTAGTGAGTAAAATACAAAAATACAAAGTCTCATCAAATCATACTAATCTTCAGGTTCATGGTTACAGTTAGTTAATGTAAACATAACATTTTTGTTTGTGTTTAGTTGTTAATCTAGCTGTTCATAACAGAATTTAAATTATCTTCTTGTGCTAGTGCATTTATAGACATTAATTTGTTTTTATTTCTTAGCTTATTAGCAATAAAGACTTCTTGACTTCTTAGCTGGTTTCTTCACTAGTTCTATATTTTTAACTATTTATTACTAGTTAGTTACCGGGTATTAGTTATTTGTGTTTTGTATTTTTTTTTTTTTTTTTTTGCTTATGAAGGTGTCTTTACTTTGAAATTCTGAAGAAGAACATCAGTTCTGTGTTGTATTATATTTATTTCATTCTGGCTGCTTATTGTCATTTTGTTTTGTTTTTTTCAATTATTTTCACACCAGTAAATTTATACAACTTTTTCTCAGCATTTTGTACTCAATGCTCAGAGGAAAGCTTTATATTGAAAATACTGACATGAAATGCCTGTTTTTTGTTTCATGCTGAAAATAATTGCCATGCTATTTATGCTTGAATCATATTTTTAGTTCATTTAATTCAAGGCTCACTTTTTAAAAAAAAAATTGTAGCTTTCAGCCATAGCTCACTATCATGGCCCAATTCAAGTATACAGAGCTACCTGCGGTAGCAACACCTTGTAAATAAGCTGTCACTATTTGTCATTAGAGGTTTGATTCAAATAGAATTCCAAAATTATATTTCTTTATTTATTAAGGTATATAAATTTCCACTTATTTAATGCTATTTTTTCCAAATCGTTTTTATAAATAAAATATATCTTATGTTATCTTGTCTAAAATAAAATATAACAACAGAGATATCTTAATAATGTATAATGAAATCCAAATTATTAGAAATTAAAGTAAGAATAATATGTTATTTATATTTATTTTATGACTTTATGATATAATAATATGTAAAAAAAACCTCAAGATGAAGCAGAATTATATGTTTAAAACTACAATTTATTTCATATTTGAACCAGTTTTTTAACGTCTTTTATTTTGAAAAGTCGAACAGGAGGCTCTTGCGTTCGCCGCGTCGAGCTTAACGTCAGCGCGTCGGGAGCAGGAGGGAGCGGCTCTGGTCGAGCGACGTTCACTGCGAACAGGAGAGAGAGTGAGCGGCGGAGAGCGCAGCGGAGCGGACGGGTGGATGACTGTGAGTACTGCTTCTTTTCTCCCGTTTCGCGCTTTTACCCCTTTTTCCTCGCTTCCCCCTCCTTTTTCCTCCCTCTTTCATGTAGATATGAGCTAGCCTGAGTCGAACCGGGAAATGTCCCGGCTAGCAGGGACGGGCGACAGGCCGGTCGGGAGCCGCGCTGGGCTGGGTTTGCGGAAGCAAGCGACCGGCGGACAGACAGACGGATGGACGTAAAGGCAGACAGACGGACGGCGGCTGTCCTGATGAGAATACAGTTTATATCAGACACGGGCTGACTGCTTCACGGCGTCACGGCGGCTGTCTGTCCGTCTGTGAGTCTGTTTCCGGTCTGTAGAGCCCGAAGTCCGCTTCTGCTCGCGTTTTGTCTCCGCTCTTCTGAGGCAGCGGGGCCTGCTTGCAGAGCTTCCCGGGTAGGGAGCATTGTGAGGCGGCCACAGAGCTGCGGAAGCCCCGTTGCTCTCCCGGAGGCAAAAAAAAGAAAAAACGAGTGGAAGTGATTGATGAGAGGATGCAGAGTTTGGGAGCTTGAGGGAACCTGCAATCAAAGCCAGTTTGGTTGCACAGACACTGCTTGGTTTTATTCCTCTCCTGTTGTACTGCCTGTCAGCAACACACACACACACTGAGTATTGACAGGCCCCACCTAGTTCTGCTTGACTCAGGGATCTGTGCGTATTGTGAGTCCATATTTCTGCTCTGACAACTTCACTTTAGTAGATTAACATTATTCGGTGATTGCTGGAAAAAGCAGAAGTGCCCACCGAGTGAGCAAAATACTGAAATATAAGAATAAAATGCAGGTTTCAGGTTGGGTTGAACTGTGTGTATCTGTGCAGTGATGCTCTGGTAACTAAAGATTAATGTATTTATAGCCTATAAATTAAGGCCAGCAGTCTATGTTGATAGCAGCAGATCCTCTTTTTGTTCACATGTAAACAAAACAAGCAGGAAGCACTGACGTGAAGTATGAAGTTTCAGGTTAAAGTCTTCCTTTCAGTCAGCGTTTATGTGGTACAATCACAATACAACATAAAAGCCTCAGTGACGCCTCATTTTACAGTTATATAATAATTTGCTGTGTAGTTTGATTGTTGTTGTTCATGCATTAAGTCTGAACTGGAGTTAAACTTAAACAGACCCACAGTGAGGGTTCATTTATAAGGAAATACACTCATAGTGTGCAGAAAGGGCAGTATTTCTTTTTTGAATTGTTACAAATTTGGACTATAAGGAGATATGGAAGCTTTCTTCTTCTGTGTATTGTTGGGACATGACTGTGTGTTGCTTTCTCCACAGACTGTGTATAAAAGATGGTGAAGGCACCATCGTTTGTGTTTTGTGGTCGTTTTGGAGATATTATTGGAGTCCAGTTCACAGACTCCAATTAGCTGAAGCCACCTGCCTCTCCATCTTTCTATAGCAAAAACAGTGTCTGTTCGATATTAGGGAAACTGCAGCTTTTTTGGTACTTCAGGTTAATTTTCCACGTCCCGAGGTTCCTGTTTGGCACTTCCTCTGGGTTTGATGCCTGTGGGTGTGCCAAACCAGGTTTAGGCAGCCTGAGCTGTAAAGACAAATATTTCATGAGCAGCAGTGTTGGTAAGAGCAAATCAGCTGATATTCTTTAAGAAGTTTAAGAGAAGAGTGTGTCTATTTTAATTTGCTCACTTTGCTCTGACCCAAAAGTGGATAAGTGGAAGTATATGGATGGGTTATGAGAGCTTTTTAAATTAAAGTACTTTCTAAACCTTAGTTCTGATTTATTGGAAGACGTGATGATCTTTTTCTTCCTGCTGTTGCTGTGTGTCTGTGCGTGTTTCTGTAACGTCTCATTATATTTCGTCATAGCACAGCATCGTGAAGCATGAGGGGGAAAGTCCCGATGCAGGTGCTCTCCCGCAGAGGCAGGTTTGTGACAGGCGGACTTGTAAATGTCCAGAGATAGGGCTTCAGGTGTGATCGAAGGGTTTTAGATGTTTTGGCTCATCCAGCTTTCCCCTTGATGGCCTCACCTCTGCTGCTCCAGTGAGTTACTTCTTGCGAAGCGTTGAACCCGTCTGGACTTGCTGCAGAGCGTTGTAGTGAGGCAAGCCTGTTCAGACCCTCAGGCAATGAAATCCATTACTGCTGATGCCTTCACTGACAATAGGGTAGATAAAACCTGAGATTTGAACTCCTCCCAGTCTCCACCTGATCACTTGTGTGCATTTAGCGCATTTATACAGCTGTCGTGACTGGAGATGGAGACATTTAACATTTTTAGGGTTTTTTAGGGCGTTTTCTGTGACCCATACACCACACTAGTTTTTATTTAAAATATGAACAAAAGCCCTGAACAATAAAATCCACTGGGAGTCGTTCTCTTCTTGTTTCTTGTCCCCAAAATAGAATAGATAAACTCTGAAAATAGGATTTGGGCAAAAGTTTCAAGCAAGAGTACTCACTGAGTGTGATTAGTCACAACAGGAGTCTTGCAGTGACTTAAATATATAACTACATGAAGACATTAATAGTCCTATTATTTGAGATAACGGATTTACCTAAAAATTGTAAACACTTGTTGCCTCCAAAATATTAAGCAACTTTAACTTAAGCTGAATGTTTGATGGTAACTTGTTTATCATAAGTGTTTATTCTCAGATTGGTTACCAAAATAAAAGCTTTAAATTTAAGAAGCATTTTGTCTTGAGTTAGTCTTGTCTTAGGTCAGTTAAGAGTATTTGTGACACAGTATTTACGTTTTTGTTGTACACTGCACAGTTACAGAAACCAAACTTTCATGCATGCGATTCTTCTTTTATATCCCTGCAGCCTCTAAAATTAAAGTAACAACTTCTGGAGACCTGATCTAACATGGTTTCCAGGTTGCAAGACTTTTATCCTTCTTTTAAGTCACCTTTGTTCTGATTGGCTGCCCCTCGTAAAGAGAATGTATGAACCACAGACAGGATATGAGATGGGTGTAGCCAGTGTTACATCACCAGCTGATCAGTGAAGTCTCGTAATGAAACCTCAAACTCGGTAATGAAAAAACAGAAGCCTGTTTGTGGCGAGGAGCCGCCCCCTGGTGGTCAATACATTTCTGGTTTTAACAGCAGGCAGGTTGAGCTCTGGAGCCTGAGATGATCAGATTAGGGATATCTGCACTCTATGACATCACAGAGATCCGATAATAGTGGAAACTGTCTGAATCACAGTGTTTAGAGTGCAAGCTTTTGGCTCATGGGACTTATTTTTACATATGCTGACCTTATTAGAAACTTGGCCATGCTTAATATGAACATCCACCATCGGAGCAGGAGATATGTGGCAGGGTATAAGGGTCGACTTTAAATATTAGATTACACCTGGTGTTACTCACTTATAGAGTCTTTTCTGGCTGTCAGTTAGTAGCTGTATTTGTGTTGTTTACAGGCTGTGATGGTAAAATTTGAAATGGTTTTAGGGTCTGTAAACACATCGTGTCAGCGGGGGTCCTCATGAACAATCTTAAACGTGTGTGTATTTGGGTGTGTGTGTGTTTGTGCATCGTGTTGCTTCTTGTTGCCGTGACAGTGAAGGTTTGCACACACATGGCGAGGAATGATTGGTATGCATCCACACACTGAGACATGAACGCATAGCAACAGTAACCAGGAAGGATTCAATAGCAGTGACATCACCACCAGCTGTGAGATCATGTGACTCCGCAGTTTTCAGTAACTTACCACATGCATGCTGGGTAATCATTATCTCCCAGTGAGGGGCAGGAAGTTTTCATTTGTGTGTTTGTAATTGATGGTGTTACATCTCCAGGTGCATCATAGGAGGAGGTGGGGCTTACTGTAATCCTGCTGTGTGATTGGTAGCTGTGACTGGATGTCCAATAGCGACCTGTTAACGGTCTCCTCCTCTGTGTTTGTGTCTCTCACCCAGCAGACAGACAGTCAGGATGCGTGAATACAAACTGGTTGTTTTAGGATCAGGAGGCGTCGGCAAGTCAGCTCTGGTAAGTAAAAAAAAAAAATCCACGTTAATCAGCTGTTTGCATTAAAGTGAGAGTCTGATGTTATTCTATTTAATGTCAGTGAGTGCCAAAAATAAAATGTAATCAACACTGAAATTATCCTGCTGATGAGCTCAGAGCCACATGGCAACACCTTGCACTTTATTTTAACTCAAATATTCAATGTCGATTAATCCGCTGCTGAAAATAGTCCCCACCAAAAACTAATAAAGAAATAGAAAAACTGAAAATAAATACTTGTAATATGTATATAAAACCCCCCACTGAAATAGTGACAAATATTTATATAAAATATATGAAAGAAAAGAAGAAAAATAGAAGAAAAATAAATAAATTATTATTTTTTAAATATTTAAAATAAATAAAAATTGATAAAGAATGAATAGGAAGATAGAAAATATATTTATGAATACTGAATAAGATAAAGATTAAAGATAAAAAATACAATATAAATAGACAAATAAATAATATAACTAATTATATAAAGATATAATAAAACTTATATAAAGATAATTATATTCAAAATGTGTGTATGAAAGACTAGAAAAACAATTTTCAGTCATTATGTTTTACAAAACTTTATAAGAAGAGTCAAAAATTAATAAGAGGTGATGTAACGTTGCGGGAAATTGCGTTTCCTGTTCTTGCACTAGTGTTTGTATTATTCATATACTGATTTTTGTGCATTCACGTTTGTACATTGAGGTAAAACTGTGTTTGCAGCTTTGGGACTTGCATGGCTGGAGTGCTCCAGTGCAGATTCCTGTGTAAATGGCTGCACAGTGATGTCACTGTGCTTCGTTTTTGCGCCGGCCATCACTGACACACTAACACGGCGGTGTCAGTCACACTACAATGAAGTGCTTTACTCCCCATGATATAATGGAGACGTGTCACAGTGTCACATTAATTCCGCTCTAATGACTCCCAATGGGGAGCTGAACAGAGCTCCATTAACACTGCTGTCCTACTTCTCTTTGTCCCGCTACTCATGTCCGTCCGTCTGTCCATCTCCAGACTGTCCAGTTTGTTCAGGGAATCTTTGTGGAGAAATACGACCCCACGATAGAGGACTCCTACAGGAAGGTAGGACCTCTTCATCCTCACACATTTTTAGAAGCATCTATAGTTTAATTAGTTTTAGTTATAATCCACAGTTATGATTCATTTCTTTTGTTTCTGCAGCAAGTCGAGGTCGATGGACAGCAGTGTATGCTGGAGATCCTGGACACAGCAGGAACAGTAAGACCTGGCTCTGTCTACATACTTTTGACCATGAGATGTGCCTGACTGAGTCCTGACCACCTGTCTGTCTGTCTTTAGGAGCAGTTCACAGCAATGAGAGACCTGTACATGAAGAATGGCCAGGGCTTTGCTCTGGTTTACTCCATCACGGCTCAGTCCACCTTCAACGACCTTCAAGACCTCCGAGAGCAGATCCTCAGAGTGAAGGACACGGAAGATGTAAGAAACCACAGCACCCTATACTTTGCCTAAACTCACCCTAACATGCAGTTTTAAGTCATGGTTTCAGTTAAGTTAAGCACTGAAGCTCCTCTTAACGTTTTCTGGAGCCTTCTTTGTCAGATGAAGGAGTCTGTAGCATAGTTAAGGAGCTCCTGAGTAATTTGTCCGGTTGTAGTTAGTCAGTTGCTGATGTTTGTATTTAAAACTCTTGTTTCTTGGCTCAGAGGAAGTTGCCTAGAAAACCAGTGGAGAAAGGGAGAAGTTTCTGGTGGCAGCCAAAAATAGTTTACAATGATATAAAAATGTAATTTGAGATAAAGCAGTTAAATCTGAGTTTAAGAGGAAGTGGACTCTATCACCTCCACATAATCCTGCTGTCAGGCTTATGCTAAGCTAGCTAACTGACTGCTGATGGGTGTATGTGTAATTTATTCTCATGAAACAGAGGTCACTTGTTTTAACACGCCACCATCAGCCAGCCTGTGTGGAGGCCTTTAGCATTGCTCCCCCTGCCAGACATGAGTTACATTACATAGGTTCCAAAAAATTTTATTTTTAATCAGCATCTAGTGGAGAAAGAAGAAAATAAAAAAACTGCAAATTTGCAATTTAAATGTAAAAGAATAAAAAAGCAAATTTGTAATTAAAAAAAATAGAAAATGCTTCTAAACAAGCTTTTAAACAAATAAAATAAAACAAGCAAATTAATTTATAACATCTACATTTAAAATGAGAATAAAACAAAAAAAAATGAATTAAAAAAGAAAGTATTAATAAAAAGAAAACATTGTTTTGTACAACATTTTTTAAAAACCCAATATTTTTAATATGTTTCAAGTTAGAAATGTATTTATATTAACATGAATTTAAGATTCTGCATTGATTTAGTCAATAAAATCACTGAATAAAATTTCAAACATGATGATTTTGTTATGAAACAGATGATTTACAAAATGGATAAATATAAATAAAAAAATTAAGGAAACATACATTCTGACTTCACGTCAAACGTTACAGATTTTTAAAACCAGATGAAACACTGATGTCCTCTTTTCTGGTTTTCACATGATTTTTCTCCCGTTAAAATAATCCAGTGATCATCTTTGAATGTGCTGCAAACAGCTGTCTGAATGTGAGTGTTTGGTGCGCCACTTTAGGTTCCCATGATCCTGGTTGGAAATAAATGCGATCTGGAGGTGGAGCGTGTGGTGGCCAAAGAGTCAGGCATCGGTCTCGCTCGCCAGTGGAACTCCTGCGCCTTCCTTGAGACCTCGGCCAAGAGCAAGATTAACGTCAACGAGGTGACAAAACACACCCACAGCAAAGTTTACACAGTTACTCAGAGCTGTATTTAAACCTAAATATCTTTGGGCTTCTGAGTTTTGAGCACCATTGATTCGGCAAAATGATGTACACATCATCTGGAGTTTGTAAAAAACTGAAATAAAGCTTACAGCGTGCAACACGAGAGAATCACTGTGATGTGTGCGGTCCTGGCTCAAAAACGCTGGAAGCTGTAATAATACAAACATCAGACTATTCCTCCAGAGTTTTTGTCATAGACAAAGAAAAAATGGATTTCATTGTTAGTTTCAGACATTTTGAAGCCTTAGCATTTGTGTTTCAGCTGCTGCTCTGTTGGTTTTGGGGATATGAGCATTTTAGGACTATTATAGTCTAAATATGCATTTAGACTCTTTCAAACCATCCTCTCTGTCCAAAATGTGTACATTTGAAAGAGGAGTAAAAGAGGCCATTTATGTCCACTGTGAGCGACCATCTTTGAACAGAGGCAGTGGTTTACAACACCAACTGTCTGGCATCTATAATCCAGTTTTGAGATCCCTCCCAGACGCCTTAACGCCCACTCACATCCTGGGCCATCTGACCTCAGGAAATCACATGATAGGGTGGGGCTAGGTTTCACAATGAGCTCACCCAAAACCTTGGCTGATTGTGACCTACACCCATTTTCACACCTTGGCTCGTGTGATTAGGTAGAGGATCATTAGGGGGTCCATTGTCCCTCTTGGTGGGTTACTCCCACAGAGCTTAAATCTGGGAGTCTCCACCATTTGACCCTAGAACTGAAGAAGCTTCTCGGATGAGAAGCTTCTCAGAGGTGAAACGTCTTCAAGCCACTTAAAGAAGTCCACACACTTTTCTTTCCAAGCTCCTTAGATTACGATGACCTGGATGACTGAGAACCTTCACAGACACATTTTTAAGTAGTTTTTGGTATTTTATTAGTAGTTTGGGGAATGTTTGGCAGTTTTTGGCAGTGTAGGTTTCATTTCTTCGTGTTTGTTTGCAGATCTTCTACGACCTTGTCCGACAGATCAACAGGAAGAGTCCCGTTCCAGGGAAAACCCGCAAAAAGCCCACTTGTCAGCTTCTCTAATGGCAGGTAGCTTCTATTGTCCCATGCGCGCACACACACACACACACACACACACACACACACACACACACACACACACACACACACATTGAGTTTATCACACACGTTGTTGTTCACACACACTCTGGTTCTCTGTGTCCAGATTCCTGCTCACCTGATAACCAACCAACCAATCACAGGACATCTTCCAGCTGGCCACGCCCCTTTAACACAACCATGTCATCATCAGCATCAGCCACTCTGTTACCATGACGATCTCTTCTCCCATCCTTCATCACACTATGTAAAGGAGACTGTTACCTTGGAAACATTAAAACAGAACATCAAAGGACTGCTACGGTGGTGGCGATGATGATGATGATTCTGCTGTTGCGGGAATGCAGGGGCTTGATTTAAACTACGGTTCCCATCATGCTCTCTGCTAGGCTGTCTTTGCAGTGGGGAGTGGCTTCTTGCTTTTTTGTCTTTTCTTTTTAAAAAAATTTAAACTTTTTTTTTCCGTTTCTTTCGCCTTATTGTTTTCCGGCAGCCCTGAGCCAATCACACGCAGTGTGACCGTCAGCTGTGTCGGCATCGCCGCGGTGATGACGATGACGCCGACACGGCTGACTGTGTGTGTGTGTGTGGCTTTGGTGAAACCTGTGGATTCATACAGCGGTTATTATTACAGTGATTATTATTATGATTCTTTGTGAAAACAATTAAGTCATTTTATGTTTTTGATTTTTGGGGCGGGAGGGGTGGGGGTGGGGGTGGGGGTGAGGCAGGGTTGGGGGTTGTAGCAGCAGGTCAAGAGGTTAGCTTACTGTGCTGATAGCAGTGCCGTAATTAAAATTAGCCTAAAGTTAACAAACTGGGCGGAATCAGGAAGAATATAGATATAACGGGAAGATGTTAGGTGGCTTGTTGCCATAGCAGCATGGCGAGCTGACTCCTGATCTGCTGCTCAGGGCGGACATGTTGCCTTTTTGACAGCAGACTCACACTGGTCCAGTACCTTAACTCTGTGTGTGTGTTTGTGTGTGTGTTTGTGAGTGTATGTGAGCTACGTAACAACAGTGAAGCAGGCCACTTTCTGTAATGATCGTTTTTTGACCTGCGCGGTTGAAACACTGAATTATTGGTCCTTTAGTCACTTTAACTGATAAGATATTAAAGGGGGCCTGTCATGCTCTTTTTCAGCTCTATATTATTTCCACTAGAGCAGTTTTACCTGATTTAAAAGTAAATTAATGCCCTTACTGTCCTTTCCCGGCCCTTTTTGGAGCTTCTGGGCTAATCTGCTTAAAATGAGCCATTTTAACCCGTCGCTTTAAGGACATCCCCATCCCTGAAAGCCCGCCTTCTTCTTATCGGTCCACTGATGGGAGCCTGCAGAGGGGCAGCACCAAAAACAAACTGAAGCCTGAGCTTTGTGTGTACAGGTACAACTTTCACACGTTTTCATCCCATTATTTAAAACTATGGCCATGTTTAAAATAAATATCTGGCATTAAAGTTTAGAAAGGAGTACCAGGAACATATTAGGGAAAAAATGTGTTTGTATTGTCAGAATAAAGTTGCAGAATGATGTAGGTATTTCAACAATAAAGTCAAGAGTTTGAGAATAAAACTGAAATAAGATTTTAATTTTAAAAAAGTCAAGATTTTGGAAATAAGGTCAAAATTATGAGGAACAAAGTAAAGCTTATGAGAGTCAAGATTTCAAGAATAAACAAAAAACTAACACAGCATAATCGGTCCCCTTTAAGCTTCTGATGGATGGATTCCCAAATACAATCAGGATAAGGCAGAGTTTCTTGTATTCTTGGTACGTCGTGCTAACACTTTAGCATGCACCGTGCTGAGTAATACTTAAATGTTAAATTGTTAGCATCGATAGATGGAGGTGTTTTCTTATCAGTTGAAGAACAAACTTAAAGTCTCAGTGTTTCAGTTTAATAGTAGCATGGCTGCAGTCCAGCCGGAGGGGGTTAAACCCACAGAAAAAATCCTTTGAATATGTGTTTGTGGGCGTGGTCAGCTCACAGGAAACGCTTGCTGGACCCGTGACCTCTGTGAGTGCTGCTGTGCACAGTGTTGTACTATCAGCAGGGTACTGCTGTCAGTATTCTGGGTCTCCTCCAGTGTCTTCAGTCATGTAGCATGTTGATGTTTCTGCCAGTACCGGGTCTGACCTCCAGGAGGTGCTGCTGCAACAGTTTGCATGACACGAGCAGAAGCTTCCGGGCCAGAGAGCCGTTTGTGGCTGCGGCAGGCCGATCGCCAACTGTTTCTTGCAAGCACGTTATGATGATTCCAGCTTTATTCTTGTAATATCAACAGAGGAGGGGCTCATTACTGCCTCTGTTGGTCGTAAAGCAGAAAACACCTACTGCTGTTATTTCTGAAAGCTGCAGGTATAATAGGTGTTTCTGTGTACGCCACAAGGGGCAGCGCACAGCACCTTTTATAGCCAAAAACAAACACGGATTATAAAAAATACACCCCATCGTACTCTTGATAATGTTTATAAGCCACTTTCATGACAGTTTAAAACAATATGAGGCCATTTTTAAGTATATTTTATCACTTCTCCTACACAGTATCCATAACTGGTGTATTAGCAGTTAATGACTGATGATTAATGATGATTAGCAAGCATATTTAGTTACATATAATGGTGTGATTATGTTTATTTTAACTGTTTATTCACATATACATTGTGCATTGCAGTGTATTCTCAGTGTTGGAAAATATTTCTTCATGTATCAATAGAGACGCTTCATATTATGTATTCATTTATGTGATTATAGCTGATTATGGTTATGAGTAATTCATTAAGAGGGGAAATGAGGTGATAAATGCTTGAAATGTCCTTTAATCTGTTTAGAACTGCTTCAAAGTGAGTTTGTTAAGGGTTCTGGCTTTAAAGCGGGAGTTTCATCCTCAGAAACAACTTTTAGTCATTTCGCTGGCCAGCCGTGGCTGCACTCTGACCTTTCGGGCCTTCGCCAAGAGGCTGTGGTGCCATTTGTCATTTCCTGTGACTTCTGAAGGCGTCAGTGTGGTTTAAGAAGAAGAAGAAACAAGTCTGATGTTTTGGAAAAAAGTTCTTTAGATCTCTTAATCGTGTGCGAATCAACAGAAGCAGCTGTGTGAAAACACAAGAAAGGGAGCTAGGCCTTATTTTCACACATCTGCAACGATGCTGCAGACTGAAAAGTAGCTGCAATTGTTGCTTTGAAGACGCGAAGCCAGGACTGAGTGTTTGGACAGAAACAGACGTGTGTTAAAGTCTTTACACACTTCATTTAAAGCGCACTGAGGTCTTGACAGCTACAGTAAATAGGTGCAGATGGTAACACTTCACTTTAAGTGCCCGTATTTGGCATTTAAGAGCAGCATGTAAACATTTAATAGAAGTGGTATTGCTGTACGGCAGCTGTAAGCAGATATGAACATGTAAATGTGACTAAAAGAAAAATCTGACTACATTTCATGTGTTTAAGCATTAAAGTTCACTCTTACAGCTGCATTACAGTGTGTCACAGACCATGTGAGGCACATTTACATACTTCACTCTGCTTTCCAGTCCTCAATCTGATGTGAGGTCAAAGTGACCATGGCAGCCACAGCCGAATGCAAACTGGAATGAGCAGTTCACAATACGAAGAAATTATTTTTATTTTTTTTTTCTCAGTACTGATATAATTCTGCTTCTTTTTCTCTGTATGGCATGATGACCAGTGAAATGTAAAAGAAACCAGTTCAACCAGTGATGTATCAGCTTTGAAAAAATAAAGGAAAAAAAAAAACCACCCAGTAAGCTGCTGGGAGATTAAACACTGGTGCTGAAATGGTCTGAACTGGTTTCTTCCCAGTACGGAAACCCACAGTGGCAGCGGGAGGCAGGGGGAGGGGAGGGGGCAGTGAAGCCAAATGTAAAGTTAAAAACTAAAAAGCCTTAAATGAATAAAAGTGGTGCAATTTTGTAACAGCAACCTGTGATGTGGAGTCATTCTGAATTTCAGCCACTCGTAGAAATCAAACGGCGCAAATCACTCGAGCTCTAGTTACCATCTTCAAAGATCTGTGTCGACGATTGAGCTGCAAAACCAAGAAATGGTCACTGGGACTTCTTCAGCATCACAGACAAGGCTGTGTCCTATCTCTGCTCCTCTTCTTTGTCACCCTGAAGCTGTTTAGAAAGGCCTCAGCGACCTGGACTTTGGCCTACACCTCGCTTTGCACAAACAGGATGAGATGAAGCTGCCAGGTATGACAACCAAGGAGCCACTAAGATGGACATTAAATACTCAGAGAGCACTTCCTACTACTGGACATATTCAACCAGTCACACACACTCACACTCTGATGGATGCACCAGGGGAAACTCTTGAGTTCAGCATCAGGAACCATCCGCCAATCTTCCAACTGGTCTACCACCTGAGCCGCATTGTGTGCGGATGTGGAGGCAGATGTTGGGGATCTGCATCAAGAGCATATATGTCATGGCCTGAAGTTGGGGAGTGTGCATCAGTGTGAAACATGGGAAACATGGGTATTGGAAGGTGGCAGCTGTGGGAACTAGAAGCTTAGTGTCATAGAATTCATAAGATCTAATACTTCTATCACATCTATCACATCACCACCAAAGTGGTGAACAAGTGGTTTGTGTAAACCCCACATTACCGTCACCCACAGAAGACCGACTGATCCGTAACATCTTCAGCGTGAAGAACCATCAGATCTGGTGGTACTGAGATCAGAATCTCTGTTTGAAGATTAATGAATGAAATAATATATGTTTAATAGATTATGACCTGAATCATTAGTGATGTCAATGCTGTCAACTGTTCCTGCATTATGAAGCCTAAACATTACCATCTTGTTCACTTTTGGAGCCTGAAGTGAACATAAATCATTGTAAAACATAATTCTCTGCAAAGCTGTTGTTAAAAAGAAAAATGTTAATAGAGGCAGCATGTTTTTTTTAACCAGGCTGTAGGGTGGATGGTTTTAAATGGGAGCCTCTGGTGGACGTCGGAGGAACTGCCGGTTTTGTCTCTTCAGCACTTGCTTCAGCTGGATTTAACGTGTCCGTTTCTGTTTCTATATAAAATACCAGATGTCTATGCTGCATTTCGACTTTTCCAGTAGGAGAAAACTAAACACCATGGTATGATTTTTCACAGGTGAGTACCTCCTGTGGGACATCTCACTGTTAAAATATCACAATAAATAATAGTCATTTTAACCCGACTAAACTGACTTAAATCTTGGTTTACGTAAACGAAATAATTAAAATAATGTAACCAGGAAATTCATGAGAATTATATTTGTCTGTTGAATCTGTTACCCATTTATTAGACCTTCACATCTGAGCTACAGCTGTCCAGTTTTCTGTTTAGCCGTTTTGACGACTTTGAGCCACGTGATTGACAGGTCAGTACACGTGTTGAAATAATTACGTTATTTTAATTTGATGTTTACAAGCTGCAGGATTGTAAAATAAATATTAGGCAATATATTATTATACATAATTATATAATAAGTTAAAACATTTTTTATTTAAGTAAACTTCCGGTTTCGTAGACAGCGCTGTAGCATTTGTAACACATCCAAGTGCTTTAATGGTGGTTTTACCCTATTTGGACCTCTGCCTTCATAAGATATCCCGGAGCAATATGTCGGTCCAGTGACGCACCGTCCTACGCCGCCCCGCTGTGGACGCGCCTGCGCACGACACTAAGCTGCCATGGCAACCGGGGTAGCTTGTTTCCGTGATTTAGTCCGAAGAGAGAAGCGGAGCCGGTCGTTAGCAGCATGTTGGTCAGGCTAGTTAGCTAGTTATAGCACATTAACCGACTAGTTAACGAGTTAACCTGTCGCGTGATGACAGAGGGGTGACTTCTCGCGGTGTCTGGAGAGCAGCAAGCGCGCCATGACCGTCCGATTCAAGGTAAACAACGCAACAGGTGTTAGCATTAGCAGCAGATGCTGCACAATGAGTTATCCTGACCCTCAGTCTGCATGTGATAGCAGAGGAGGGATTAATCTGGATTTAATCCGATGAAGTCAGACCATCCAAATCATTCAACACAATATACACCTCACTGCAACACCGAAAACACGTCGACCTGAAGCTGTTTCGCTTAAGAGTGCACCATATTACTGCTTTTATTTTGAAAGATGATTTTTCAGATAAAGACGTGAAGAACTGGCGCTGAACTGTTATAAACTGCAGAGTTTTATTTTGAAACTAACCGGTGGATGTAAGGACCTTAAATCTACCTGCACAGCAACAAGTTCCAATATTTATATTAAAAAATAATTAATCTATTGATGATTAATTGATCAGCAGTTTTTTCAATCATACCTTGTACCTGTTTCCATCCTGTGAGCCTTTGCACCTCTGTGTCTTTGTTGTAGAGTCAGACTGAGTATCAGAAGAGCTTTGGTGTTTCCCGCTCCAGAAATGCGTCTCCTCAGCGCTGCATGCCGTTGGCTGGTCTTCGCTCCGATGAGATGGGTAAGAAACACGAAACCACCACAATAAAACAAACACAAGCTGCACCTGAGCTCTGACATGAAGTGGTTGAACACATGAGATGTTCGTCTGTCAGGTGTCAGCAGGGAGCCGGGTCTTCAGCGCCTGAGGAGGCCTCTAGGCCCAGCTCAGTCCTCCACCTCTCTGCTCCATCCTCCAGGTGATGAGCAGCAGCACTCTCTGGCTCACAGAGCAGCGCCCTCTGCTGGTAGGAACCTCATGCTGCTGCTGCATAATGAAGGTGTATATGAAGTAGAAGAGGCTGCAGATCCAGCTTTGACATCCAGCTGTGGCACACGTGTCTTTAATGTGAGCGTCACACTGGAGTTCAAGGATGACTGCATTCAGTCACAAAGTCCTGTTTACCTTCATTGCTCTTTCTAACAGCCTCCACAAAGAGGCCAATTTGAACAGCAGGAGGAAAGCAGAAGTCGTTCACACTGTTCTCTGACTACAGATTAAGCCTGAAGTTTAGTTCATTTTGCTAAAACAGCTTTAACTAAAAGGTCAGACTCTCCAGGATGTTTCATTTGATCGTGTTTGTCTTATCAGTGAAAGAACGAGCCGGAAATTTTGATGATTCTCAAACTGCCAGGTTTTAGGAGCCACTCAGCCCACAGGAGGATGCCCTCCCCAGAGCCCAATCCACCAACAGCAAATCCCGGATCCCCCACAGAGCCGGAAACTCCAGCCGGACCACGACCTGCTGAGGAACCGGCAGCTGATGGAAAACCTGGTGAGTAAATACATGGAGCAGCAGCTACGTGATGACTGATTCAAATATCATAAAGCAAAGAGAAACTAAACCAGCTCCAGATGACCGACAGACCTTTAATGTTCTGAATGTTCAACACGCAGTTTCATGTTCTTTTTCTCCTCAGTGAAGCCCCGTCCCCTGCAGCCTGACAGCCAACCACAGCCCAGCCAGTCTGTGACAACAGCAGCTAACGGGCAGCCAGCGCCATCAGGGGCTGAGGTGAAGTCTGCAAAAACTGACAAATCCTCATTGTTTCTTTGAAGACTATCCAACAGCATGTCATGTTCTTGTCCTGTAGATTGATTATGCGCTGAGACAAAAGGTGGGGCTGAGATCAGGAGGTCAAAGGTCAGGAGGGAAACACTCAGAGTATCACAGACAATTTGGATGGAAGAAGCCAACAGCCGCTGCTGCTTCGCCCATACTGACTGCAGAGCAGGTGAGACCAGATGCACACCTAGGTTTGAGCTCCCACAGATCCAGGTGTGCTGCTGCAGAGCAGGCCCACCGACGGCTCATAAACCAAACATGCGGTGCTCCTCAGGTGTGACCTGGAAGTTACCCTGAGGGGCCTTGTGTCCAGCACACTCCGATCAATAAAAACTGCCGAGTGCAAGAAAAATAAAAACTGTAAATATATTTCCAGTAAATTAGTTCGAGATCATAATTTCAAAGACTGAGTTTCATAAAAGTCTCAGCCAATCAGAGTCATTTTGTAGAGTTTCTAACATGCTGCATTTTTTGTCTTGTTTTTATTAGTCGTTAAATTTATGAAAGCATCTTATTTTTAAAAGTTGCAAAAGTTTATCATCTGTGTACAACTGTAAATAAAACACAGAAATAAAATAAATAGAAAAATTAAAGAAAAAGAGTAAAAAAGTTAATAGATAATATTAGGAATTATGCTTGTTTCTTTGTGGTGCATTTAATGATAAACGTACAGTTTTAGTGAGTCATTTGAAACAGTATCTAAATAAATGGAAGCATTCATAAAAGTAAAATATTCACATCAAAGAAATGAAATGAATTTCTATTTGTAAAGTTTTTTATTTCACAACCGGAACTGAAATAAAATTAAGTCACAAACATTCATTTCTGTAACATTTTCTGATCAGATCAGTCGCACATGAATGCCACAAAGTGCTGATACTGTGTAAATCAACTGTTTTGTATAGTTTTTTACTGTGGTAATCATATGTGGTTGTCACAGATTTTACCCTTTGATGAATATGCCACTGCTTACTCAGAGTTTCTGGGTGGTTTGATAGCACACTGTGTACTGCTGTGCACAGCAGGGGTCAGCACCGAGCTTTAAACACAGATACAGGGGCGCAGAGTGAAAGGTGGAAACGAGATGATCACACCTGTGGATGCTGTGGATCTTTTCATTGATTGATTATCACTTCTGCTCTCTAGGTGCTGCACTCCAGCAGCCGGTCTGTCCCGCCCTTCAAGATAAACCCTGTCTCCATGAAAACAGAGTATCAGTGCAGCTTCCAGGGTCTGGCGCCACCTGCTGGCCCCCGGCTTCGGAAACACCTGGAGGGTCAGAGAGTCCCGCTCTTCCAAACATACAAGGTACAGATGTGTGCAGATGTGAAGACCTACTTAGTGTAGTGAACTATGCCCTGAAAAGTCACATAGTATTTTGAAGGTCACACACCAACCTGATGGTCCTCTGCCTGAAGGTCAACAACCTAAACCTCTGCTTGGCACAGGCAGTGTGAAAGGTAGAGGCTCAGCTCGAGGCATCCTGATGCTGATTTCTGCACTTTATACTTTGGTTAATGGTGTGTTTGGATCCTCGAGTGTTTTTGGAAACCAAACCAGTTCATGTCTTTTTTTTCTGTCTTATATCTTTGAGTTTATATGTAATTCTGCAGTAGGAAGACTTTGCCCCACATTCATTTGCTGTTCTGCAGGCAAGACGATTCTTCTTTGTGTCCCGCCAAGCGTCAACCTCCAGGGCTGACTGGGTTAGATTTTATTGGTTTTGTGCAGGAGACTAGGAGAGAGAGAAGAGATGAGGAGTATGACAGACAGAGTTGCTGGCGAGGTGAAGAAGAGTGTCAGATAGGCAGATAAGACTCCATTACCAGTGTGTCACAGTTAAAAGCTCTGCTTTCAGAACAGAAGCGGGAGAAATGAGACCTGTGAGTGTCAGTTTCCAGGAAGTCTCGGGCCATAAATGAGCAGGAGTGGTCATGCAGAGCAGACTCCAGGTCAGTTAAAACAACCCTGAATGCATTCAGTGAGGTCGGCTCTGTGAAATTTTATGATTTCTGCGTGTGACTCAAGCACAAAGACCTGTAAATGTGATTTTTTTTTTTGAGATTTGAGTATAATGGCACTTTGTAATGGATGTATGTCAGACTAAGAAAGTCACTGTAAATAAGCAGAAAGCAGAGGTTGAGTTGAGGAAGGGACCAAGCAGAGCATTTTGACTGTGTACTCTATTTTCATATTTTTTAAAGCCTTTGTTCCCAGAGGCATTTATACCATTACTCATCTTTAAAGCCATTAATCAGTGATGGTGTAGGTTTAAGTGTAACACCTCTTTAAGCAAACAGCCACAGCTGCTGATGAGCTGCACACACACATCTGTTCTGTTTCAACCTACAGACCACCAGGAGGAGGAAGGAGGAGTCACAGAAGAAGCCCCGCCTCCAGCGGGATGCTCTTCAGAGAGATATGCCCCCTCCGCGCCAAGTGCGGAGAGGATACAGGTGTGTGTGTGTGTGTTGCTCATTTTTTGTGCTCATAAACTAATTCATTAAATCGTTTGTTTGTGTCTGGCAGGATGTTAACAGAGTATGAGTCGAGCTTTCGTTCTCCCCTCTGCAGGATCCCAGAGGGAGGCGGAGCCATGGACAGCGCTGCCCAACAGGTCAGGATCCGGCGAAGCCGTTCACAGTGCTCAGCCTGTTTCACACATATTAATTTATGTATAGTTATGCAGGTGGAGACGCTATCAGACACTGACCAGAGGTCATAGCAGAGCACAGAAGAGAGAGGTTCAAAGTTTGTTTCTTACCTGGTTATATGGAGGACCAAAACTGACAAAACCACAAATTTACAGAAATAAAGCCTACAAAATGACCCAATCACAGTGCCCATCCTCTAACAGTGGGCCCTCTGCTCACAGTGCAGCTCAACCTTCCTTCACAGAGAACACCAAAGCTTGTCGGGCCTCCAACGGTGCCTTGTTCTCTGCACTGAGGAGAGCTCATGTGACAGGTCTGAAAGTGTCTGGAGATGCCTGAAACCGTTCCCATTCATCTCTGTCTCCTTATCTTTCACACAACCTGTTAACTGATTTCCTGAGTCAGGGTCAGATTGGGTGCTTGCTCTGCACTGTTACACAGCTTCCCCTCACTCTGAATTTGACATTTTCCACCATCCAGCAACGGACAAACACACCGGAGGATTTAAAATAACGTGTTTAACATTCAGTGTTTCAAACAGTATTTAACCATGTTTAACTGTAAGCCCCAGTCATCAGCATTGATCACTGATCACCCTCAATGCTGCCTGAACAGAGTGTGTGTTTTCCTGTTTTGTGTTTCTGTGTGCGTGCGTGTGTGTGTGTTTCTGTGTGCGTGTTTGCGTGTGTGTGTGTGTGTGTGTGTGTGTGTGTGTGTGTGTGTGTGTTTGTATGTTGCTGATAGAAAACCAGAGTGCTAGTGTCAGCAGTGAAACCACAGAGCTTCATTTCAGGGAAACATGTCAGACTTAGTCATACACACACACACACACACACACACACACACACACAGGTATGCTCCTACCAGATGGATGGAAAGCGTTGTCACAGCAACATGAGACACTTTAAACTCTCCTGTTTCAACTGAATATTTCCTGAAGCTGTTCCTGCAGCTCCATCCATGCTGCTGCTTTGCTGCTCTTATAGTGAGCTCCTGCTTCCCCTGCAGAGAGCATCTGCTGCCTGATGGAGGCAGTGCCCAGAGTCTGTGGTGCAGCTGGCTTTTGGGCCGCTCCAGCTTTGGGTGTTGCTGGTCCATCAGCTACAGAGAAGAGTGAAGTTCTTTAAAGATCTGAAGTGAAAGTGAACGTGTCCACTGCAACCGCTGTCTCTATGTCTCATGCTGTCTGACGTTTCATTCGAGCTTCTCCTGTTCCTCTTCAACCTTGCGGTAGCTATTTTGGCTTTTCCTACTCCTCAACCAATCAGCATTCAGCTTACACAGCGCAAGTGGGTTTCTGGAGAAAAGGCCTTTCTGCAGGCAAGTATCTACAAAAACACGCTGCACAAAGGCCTAACTGTTTGAAGGATGGGTGTGGAGTCCAGTGATAAAGCGTTTTCACCATCACCATCTTTTCTGCACACTTGCTGGCTAACTAGTTGTCAGTCAGAAGTTTGTCTGACACTTAAAAAGACCAAAACAACCGGAATTGACTTTATATTTGATTCCAGGGGCATCAGACTGATCTTTGCTCGTGGGCAGCATGCAGCCTAGTTTGATCTAAAGTGGGTCAGACCAGTTCCATTTATAAATGGAAATAACCCACGCACGACTACAGAGGTGCTTCAAGGTCAAAATGTACACCGATCTTACAGCGTCGGGCACATATTTCTGTCCCTTTCTTTAACATATGTATTGCATAACTGGCTGTAAACAGCAAGCATTTACAAAAGTCTTTTAATGTGGTTTGATTGTGAATTTCCGCCCTCTTAAAACCAGACCTCCACTCTTCACAGGAAACTTTGTGAAGTAGCATTCAGGAGTATATTTTTGAGGGTTTTGTCTAATAAAGTCAGTAGAAGATTAAAGCTACCTGTGCTGCAGATTCTTTCACACAGAAACAGCTGCTCAGTGAAAATAAGATCAGTGAATCTGTGGGAGGTGTAACCATCTGGTTAAGCTTTCCAAGCCTGCGGTGGCCTTCAAAAACTTCCAGTGTGTGCAGGGAAGTTGTCGGCTGGCGTCACAAGCTGTGAATTCATCAGGGCGACAGTTGTCAGGGAGAGGTGCAGCGTCAGGCTTACTGGTGCTGGGTTGCTCGGTTAGGTTCAGACTGGAAACATTCTGAGGTTTCAGAATAGGGTCAGGGTTATCCAGGGTTGGGCTGGGGTCAGGGTTGGGTGACTTTTTACAAGAATCTACTGTGACACATTACACAATCAGAGCAGATCAGCATCTTTATTAGCAGCTTCATTGTTAACTTTTGATCCCAGCATGATCTGAGAAAGGCGGAAGAACTTTTGAGCAAATGCACATTTGGTTGCGCAAACCTTTAAATCATTTCCCATAAATCTGCAGGAAACTTGTTGTTCAGCACTTCCCTCCTGCTCACTCATTAATTTGCTAATGTGCCAATCACGTGCACCAACCAACACACTTTCTACGAATTTGTGTTGTCTTTTGATCCACTCTATTCCGATTATTCACACATGCTCTTGTTGCCTCATCATGTTGCTGCGTTCCAAGTAACTTGGGCATGATTGGACTGCAGCATTCACTGTCGAATCTGTCAGGCTGCACAATATAGTCAACATGCAAGTATTTAAATTTGTCATCTTTGTATAACTTTTAGGACAGAAGGGTTCATTGGAGCACATACAGATCTGGAAATGTTTGGACTGCTGACAGAGTTTTCTGAGTTTTTATTATACCTCTCAGAGCACATATGAAACAATCAGCTGAAGCTGAAGTGCAGATTTATCAGATTTCATGTCTCTAAAAAGGCTCAAAAGATGTGGAGGGTCTCAGGATCAGTGGATGCAGTATGAGCCAACAAAAGAGGACACCACACTGAACATGTGCCTCTGTAAAGTTTAGCAGTGAATGAAAGGGACTCAGGCATGGCATGACCCTATGTAGTTTGAGCTCCTCTTTGTACTCAGATTGCAAACTGTAGAATTTTTTGAGGGTCTAATGTTGTTGGTAGTCAAAGACAGCAGAGGGGGATGGTCTTAGGATCCTTTACATGAAAAAAACTCTTCAGAATGTAACACTGTCAAGCTTTAGGTATAATAGTTCAAGACTCTTTGAGAGGTACCAAAGTCACTAATGGTTATTTCTATACGTTGTTGAATTTGTTTGGGATCCAGTGGTTCCTGGTCAGTCTTGTTGCTTTAACCTCGTCCTGTGTAGAAACACCTTGATAACAATGTATTTGACATCAACAAGAAAAGTCAGGAGGTGCTAAATCATTAGGAAGCTGCCTCAGGCAACCCTGACGCTCTAAAGGCAGTCTGGTGAGTAACTGCTGGACTGAAATTATCTTCAGCCAGTCTTAATGTAAATGTATAAAGTGTATTAAGAAATATTGTTGTAGCTGCTGCTTTTGTTGGAGCTCCTTTAGAGTGACAATTAGAAAGTTCTTTCCTAACAGGGAATATTTTTGACATAATTTTTGCATCCGTCTTCAAAACCTTTTGCTTTATCCCTGCCTTTATCCCACTGTGCAGATGCTATAGAAAGGACTGATGATGTGACATGATGCATTTCTTGCTTATTGCCTTTTTTAGAAGGCAGGATAAAGCTGCCGAGGCTTTGGCTGCTTACGGTTACTGCTCAGACTTAAAGATCATTTGTGGTCGATTGTATGCTGTCACGGAAGTATCTGTCCGTGCTGTTTAAAGCTGTGGTTCTTGTTTGATAGCTGTGGTGTGTCAGCACTACACCACAGGAGTTCAGGGATACAGAAGCTTCCACTAAGACTTTAACTGATGTGTTCCAGTTAGGATATTAACACCAAACACCGTTACAGTCAGTGAAGACTACCTGACTACCTGACAGTCACAGCTGAGACAGTAACTACGCGCTGTGGTCACAAACAGCTGCAGTTTTCTGCTAAACACACAATGCTGTATCTCAGCCTTTTTATGTGGTCACAGACAATGGAAACTTTACTTCAAGTAAACAGAGAAATTATCCAGAAAAAAGAAATCCCCCTCTGTGACCATAAGGGGGTTTCATAGCATTCCTATGCAAACTTCAGAGTAAAGAAAACAATGTACAATGGCAGCAATGTTAAAAGTTCATCAAATTAATCTTGTTAAATTAATTAACCCAGTTAACATCCTTGAGGTCACCAGGAACCTGTCAAGTGTTACAGTTAAGTTTTGTTTTAGCTGCATGCTAAATTAGCACATTTTTAAAAACTAGATATTAACATTTATTTCAACTTTAACGTTTTCTGCTTAAAGCGTTTCCATATGCGTGTTCAAAGCCTTGCAGAAATGGCTGGAAGTGAACCCTAACCCTAGATAGGTTGGCGGTGACCTATGTGTGTGGAAGTTAAGTTGAAACCACTCCACTCTGGTGTTTTTTACTTTTCAGTGGCATAGAAATATGGGCTCAAATTGTGGTCATAAATATTTTGTACTTGTTTGTAAAAAATATTTACACAAGTTGCAATTTTTTTTTTTTCGTTAAGGTCTGCTTACAGATACAAAGCAAAATACTATGTGTAAAACTCTGCGCTCAAGTTCCCTGGCTGTGTGTGACTTTCAACTTGCAAGCACAAATTTTGACCCAATTTTTCTTCCTTTCAGCTGATTGGTCAATGTCATGTCAATCACAAACTTAACAATTCAATCAGAGAACAGATGGATTTGGCTGTTGGTGGAGTGCTTTCCTGAGCTTCAGGTCCTGGAAGGGTAATACAGTTTAAATCTGGAGGATCTCTATATTAATACAGTGGTCCCTCGTTTATCGCAGGAGTTAGGCTCTAAAAATAATCTGTGGTAGAAAGTGCTTTGAGCACGGAGCATTGAGTTGAAAGGCACTATAATAATAATATTAATAATGGATTGCATTTATATAGTGCTTTTCGAGACCCTCAAAGCGCTTTACAATTCCACTATTCATTCACTCTCACATTCACACACTGGTGAACTATGTAAGTACCAGCCCATTTACCATTCATGTCTGGATTATATCATCTTTATTTTGATTTTTGAAAGTGGATGAAGTCATGGGAAGAAAAGTGCACCACAGTTTGGTCGTTTCCTCTGAGTGTCTGACCTCTCAGGACGTTACAGAAGAGTTCCACACCGACAGCCTCAACCTGGAGGATGAATCCCAGTGAAACAATCACAACCATTTTCCTGGTCTCGCTCCTCACCTGATCTTCTGCTTTCAGTATTAGATAATGTAAATTTTTCTACTGAAAACTTCTAGATTGAAGTAGAAATGAGAAAGTGCAATAGCAGATAATAATAGTTACAGCAGTGATAGGGTAGGAGAGGGGCAGTACTGATTGTCTTATTCAGGAGTCTGCCCTTGATTTCAGACCACTGTAGCATATACTGAAGGGCAGAAGTTTGGGTAGGCGATGTTATGGACACTCCCTACAATCCTGTAGGTGTAAATGTCCTGTAGTGACGTCAAGGCTGCTCCTGAGATGTACTGAGCTGCAGGAGATAAGTCTTCCTGTTCTGAAGCTGCACTGTGACTGAGGTAGCGACTGCACATCTGTAAACGTTGCTAAGGACTTTGGCCGATATTCCAAATTTCTTCAGCAAAGTTAAGTCTGTGCTGTGATTTCTTTAGAAGCTGCTGGATGCTGCAAGACCAGGTGAGATCACACATGTACATGCCTTGATCTTATCTGCACTTAGAGAAAGGTTATTTTCCACCTGGCCTCCAGTCTTGCCTCATCTCTGCACAATGACTGTATTGTCATCCGCAAACTTCATAATGCTGGTGTCAGACTCACCGCGCACACAGTGTTTACAGTTCTGATACTCATACAGTTTCTGACCGACTGGCGTCTGTGGCCAGTTATCTGAAGTTCATTTAGATAATGCTTTAAAACAGCTATCCAACTAAGTTCTTACGGGAATTCAGTTACAGTCTTAACCTCCATGAGCTGCTTATTACAGCCAGCAAAAAATGTCTGGAAATAAAGACTTCTTCCTTAGAAGGTGGGATGATCCATTTATTTGTTTCCAGGTGAAGGAGTTGAGGCAGAAGGCGTTGTTGTATCGTCATCGCGCCTGGGGGACCAACTTTTCCAGAGACCATCTGAGCCAGCTGGTATCCGAACACAATGTTCTGTGGGAGCCGACGGACACTACGGTCTCAGCTAATGACCCTGCCTCCCCTTGCTTTCCCCCCGACTCCTCACCTGACCGCCACAGCTACAGCACTTCCTGTGTGGAGCCCCTGGACCTGGCTAGGTGAGAGATGCAGCTGGTTAGAAGTAAAAGAAAGAACTGAACGCTGCTCTGTGCTGATTTCTGTCGTCTGTTCAGTCACTCCAGTAAGAGATCCTCCATCGCAGGCTCAGAAACACAGCAAATGAGCAAGGACACACGAATAAAAAAACAAGCCGTACCGGGACCTCCTGCTGAACGCCGTACAGCCTGGGGGGAAGAAGAAAAAGAAGATGAAGAAGAAGAGGAAAAACAGGAAGAAGAAGAAACTACAGATGAGTGAGTTTCCTCTTTATAGTCTCTCTTTTCTCTCACTGTTCTCTGTGAAAGGATAGCGGAGTAATGGAGGGACTGTCTCTACTGGATTTGACAGATAATCTCAGGAGTTTATTGATAAAAAATGAGAAAAAAATAGAAGAAGAAATTATTTTAAAAGGTCAGATTGAAGTTTGAGTTATCCAGAAAAATAAAGGAAATAAGCCTGATGAGGCTGGTGACAAATGAAAGGAAAAACCAGGATAAACTGTCAGAGATCCTGGATACTCGTCTGTTTTTTTTTCCCTTCAATCTGTCACCTCTCTGTAGATGAGAACACACTACAGCCAATCAAATGCAGCACCAAGGAATGACATCATCAATCATAAAGACCAGGACAGACCCACAGGTTAGATGAGGTCTGCTGCAGCTGGTTTAAAGGTTCAGTCGTCTGCTAGCATTAGCTGGTTACTTCACATGAAACCGACGTGACGTCTGAGAGGAGACAGAAGGGCCTCGATTCAGCTCCATTTCTGCTGAAGAAAACAGTGACTCAAAAGTTTGACACTCAGATCAAAGCAGCCTCGCTCATTCTCAGGAACTGTGTGTGTGTGTGTGTGTGTGTGTGTGTGTGTGTGTGTGTGTGTGTGTGTGTGTGTGTGTGTGTGTGTGTGTGTGTGTGTGTGTGTGTGTGTGTGTGTGTGTGTGTGCGCGCGCGCATAGAGAGGAAGGAAGGCTGCCAACTCCCGAGATAAAAATGAAGCCGGTTCAGAGGACTCATCACGACCTGACCACCCCTGCTGCTGGTATGCAGACATCTTTCCTTCACATTAGATAGATAAATTTCATATTTAATAAGTAAATAGATGCAGTGTAACCTGTAACATTAAGCTGGTTCGAGTCGAGTTCGAGTTCTGTGACCTAATCACATTTAATCTGGCATCAACTGCATGCAGGTTAAAAAGGTTTTTTACCAGATCTTAAACCCACTGGCTCCTATCTGAGCTTTTTATTTGCTTTTTAAGTGTTTGAGGTCCAAGTCGTCAGGAATCCAACACCAACCCTACCAGTTGTAGAAAAGCAGAGTGGTCATGTTTTGTCTCCCGATTGCCAAGACCTGGGAGAAGAATATTAACTAAACTGAAATTACACATTCTGAATGGATTGAAGTTCATCGGAATCCATGAGGAAAGACCAACACGTAAAAAAAACCTCTGATATCTGTCAGCTGTAATTCTCATTCTTTTATCCCAAAGACTTATGCATATTCCCATTACTTACTTTGACATTTATCTTTTGTTCTACTGATGGATTTTATTATTAAACATGACCAATGTTTCAGGTAATGAAGTCAAGTAGTCAGTGTGAGCCAGAAGCTCAGTTTATCACAGTTTTTTTTTTTGCTTTTAGGGCTGTGTGATGTCAAAGAGCCTATATACGAAGGGCTTACCAATCAGAAGAGTGTGTTAAAGGGAGAGGAGCTAAAACAGAATTTTTCAGACAGAGAATGAACTGAGGGTCCGCACTAAGGCCCTGTGTAAGATAAAGAAGGATTATTGTGATCTGTGAATCATGCAAAGCCACGCTGGTAGAGTCATAAATAAATTGGTGTAAATGAGCAGATGTTACTGCCAGCACATAAATACATTAATGCCTGTGATTGTCCTGCAGGAGGCGCTATATTGGTTGGGAAACTGAGGAACACTGATGGCTCTTCTCCACTCAAACATCAGGTAGTGATGAAAGTATAGATCATCTGAACTTAAATGATATCGGCTTGTGACACTGATGTGATTCTTTCTGTGTTCAGAGATGTGGGTCGGCTGTTTCCATGGCAGCAGGGTCAGAAACACCAGCCAAACGTAAGGAAGCGTGGTCAGACAATATCGCTGTCTCCTATAGCCCAGCCCATGACCACAAATCAGCCTCCAGCCCTTCGTTTAGACCAATCAGGATGAAGCAAACACTTTCACCTGCTGCAGCGCCACCGCCTCTTGTCCCGGCCCCGCTGCATGGTTTCCAGGGCACCCTGAGACACCCGGACTTTCAGCACAACGGTGAGCATCAGAACTGGAATTAAGGCACTTGATTGGGCTGTGCAGTGGTGTGGAAAGACCTGGAGAAAGCCACCAGTTCTGTTACTGAGCAGTTAGAACAGATTTAAAGTACAAGCTCATCAGCAGGCAGGATTGCTCTAAATAAGGTGTCATTTTATATAAACTGCCTCTAAGTTTTGATTGGTCACTCAGTCTATTAGTATTCCTGCAGCCTATCAGGATCAAGTTGTGTTAAAGGGTTGGAAGTGGCCTCCAAAACCGTGTTAGGATTAGAGATCATCGTCTTCTTCAGACCTCTTGCCATGTTCTTATCCCCTCAGCAAGCGGATGAGACCTCAGACCTTCATACATACGATTCATAAACTGTTCATAGTTCAGTGAGGAGTGATCATTTGGAAGAGTTCAACTTGATTTATCTCACAACAGAATTTAGTAATAAACTCTCCAGTGGTTAGACCAGGGTGAAGAAGAGATGGGGAGGGAGGTCTCAGTCTGACAGGCAGACTGATAGAAGAGTGCTGAGATTGAAAGCATGAAGGCTCATTGGCTCACAGAATGTGAGGGAGACAATGATTAGACTAAACCAATGATGTCACCATTAAGTTTGGCAGTATGGGAAAAAGAAGAATAGACTAGCAGCTGAATAGCCAAGTGAGCAGGGAGGTGAGGGATTACAGGTCTTCCTTCATGAAATTACACATAAGGTTAATCATTAGAGACTGTAAATTAAAGATGGAGTCTCCACTTTGGAGATTTAAATGTAGCATTCTGGCTACCACGTTGTTGTTCTCTGTAGCTGCAAGTGACTGTGTTTGAGCAACAGGTTGGAGTGCTAAGCCAATAATTAATGCTGGCTAGTTAGCATAGACTTACTCATCAAAACTGGAGCTCCGAGTTCTTGGACGATCTTTTGGCACAGTTACAATACAGCAGTCATATTATTGGTCAGATAATTGTATTAAAAATAATACAAAAAACATCAACAGCACAAACATGGTCTAGAGGTAGAGTTCAGTGACTCCAGTTAGATGAGGTGAAGTCTAGCAGACAGCTAGCACCTTTCAATCAATAAAATACATGCCAGTCAAAGAGGCCAATATAATAGTAATAATAATAATAATAATATAATTAAAAAAATAAAATAAAATATATATATATATATATAATAATACAGACTGTAGGCCTTCAATTCAACCGGGGTAAGCTAAATAAAGGTTCAGCTCCTGTGGATCTGTTATGAAAGAAGACAATAGTTACAGAGATAAAACAGTGTTTGTATCAGGCTGTGAACATGTTTATTTCTGCTGTAAACAGATTTTTATCATGTGAGCCTGTGTTGACTGACTGACTGACTGCTGGAGCCTCAAGAGGAGTTGGAGGAACTACATGCTTTGGCAGTTTTTGAGTAAACATGAAAAGTGTTACATTTAATGTGGAGAGCGTGGTGTAACACTGGCACACTTTTATGAATTACTCCTCAGTCCTGATTACTTGTATGCATGTAGTCCTTACTACATGCATTACTGACTATATTAATTTCTGTGTGGATAACACCGTACCTACCAGGACTGTACGGTGTTTCTCCAACAACAAACCTTGGATTACCCCAGAAATTAAAGCTGTCCTCAAGCAGAAGAGGAGGGCCTTCAAATCCAAAGACAAAGAGGAGTTGAAAAGGGTGCAGAGAGAGTTGAGGGGACTGATAAGGAATGGGAAGGACAGCTACAGGCAGAAGATGGAGAACCAGCTTCAGCAAAACAACGTTGGTGAAGTCTGGAGAGGCCTCAGAACCATCTCAGGCCACAAACAGCAGAACTCTCTGCCTGGGAGGGATGTGAGGTGGGCAAATGAACTGGATCATTTCTTCAACAGATTTGATTCAGCCATGAGGCAGTCTACAACATCGGCTGCAGACTCACCCACCCCCACTGCTGCTGTTCCACCTCAGACACTTCACACCTCCTCTATTCACCCTGCTCACTCCTCCCCACCCCCAACAACAGCATCCAATACACACTCAACACAAGGCTCCAGCCTGTCTCTCTCAACCACCCAGGTTAGGAGGGAACTGAGGAGGATTAATGGCAAGAAGGCAGCGGGCCCAGATGGCATCAGCTCGAGGGTCGTCAGGTCCTGCGCGGACCAACTGTGTGGGGTGATGGAGCACCTCTTCAACCTGAGCCTGAGGTTGGGAAGAGTCCCACAGCTCTGGAAAACCTCCTGTGTTGTACCAGTGCCAAAGACTTCACGCCCCAAGGACCTCAACAGCTACAGGCCGGTGGCTCTGACATCCCACCTGATGAAGACCCTGGAGCGGTTGGTCCTGGCTCAGCTTCGGCGCCTACCAAGCTCATCACTGGACCCACTTCAGTTTGCCTACCAGCCTGGCATTGGAGCGGATGATGCCGTCATTCACCTCCTACATCGTTCCCTCGCTCACCTGGAGACCGCTGGAAGCACTGTGAGAATCATGTTCTTTGATTTCTCCAGTGCCTTCAACACTATTCTTCCCTCGGTTCTGAAGGACAAGCTGGAGAACTCTGGAGTGGACCATCACCTCACTACCTGGATCCTGGACTACCTCACCGACCAACCACAGTATGTGAGGACTCAGGGCTGTGTGTCGGACAGGGTCGTCTGCAGTACGGGGGCCCCACAGGGAACGGTTCTGGCTCCGTTCCTCTTCACCATCTACACTGCAGACTTCTCCCACAATTCCACCCAGTGCTTCCTGCAGAAGTTCTCTGATGACTCTGCAATAGTCGGCCTCATCACTGATGGGGACGACAAGGAGTACAGAGGACTGACTCAAGACTTTGTGGACTGGTGCCAGCTGAACTACCTCCAGATCAACGCCAGTAAAACCAAGGAACTGGTGGTAGACTTCCGCAGGCACAAGCATTCTCCACTGCAACCACTGAACATCCAGGGTATGGACATTGAGGCTGTGGACAGCTACAGGTACCTTGGTGTTCATCTGAACAATAGACTGGACTGGACTCATAACTCAGACGCCCTCTACAGGAAAGGGCAGAGCAGGCTGTACCTGCTGCGGAGACTCAGGTCGTTTGGGGTGGAGGGCCCACTCCTGAAGACCTTCTATGACTCTGTGGTGGCTTCTGCTATCTTTTATGGTGTGGTCTGCTGGGGCGGCAGCATCTCTGCTGGGGACAGGAAGAGACTGAACAGGGTGATCCGAAGGGCCAGCTCTGTTCTAGGATGCCCTCTGGACCCAGTGGAGGTGGTGAGTGACAGGAGAACGGCGGCTAAGCTGTCATCCCTGATGGACAACATCTCCCACCCCATGCAGCAGACTGTGACAGCACTGAGCAGCTCCTTCAGTGGGAGACTGCGGCACCCACGGTTTGGGACGGAGAGATTTCGCAGGTCTTTCCTCCCCACTGCTGTCAGACTCCATAATAAAGACTTTAACTGAACAAACACACACATCCACACATGTGCAATAACACTAAGTGCAATAATCTTTTCTGGCATCGTTGTATTTTTACTCAGTTGTATATAGCATTCGTATTCTATTTTTATCTTATTGTATATTTTTATTCTATTTTATTCTACTGTATATAGTATTTTATTTTATTCTATTCTGTACAGTTGTGTACTGTATTTATTCTTATTGTATTCTAATTTTTGCGTCATAACTTTTGCACTGTCCACTTCCTGCTGTGACAAAACAAATTTCCCACGTGTGGGACTAATAAAGGTTATCTTATCTTATCTTATTATACAAGCAGCTCCTCCTGCTGCAGACAGGCGGATGGCCTGGCCTTCCCCTCCGCTCCTCACTTCCTTCTCATTTTCTTTTCAGATTTCATTTTTCTCAACAGCTCGGATTTCATATTGAGACCTGAACACAGGGAAAGATAGTGTACCACAGGAGGCAATCTGTGCGTGTGTGTGTGTGTGTGTGTGTGTGTGTGTGTGTGTGTGTGTGTGTGTGTGTGTCTTTGCTAGCGACTGATCAATGAATCTGGTTGTTGTGCATGTTCTTAGGTGAGCTGGGGTTGAGGTTCAGGGAGCGTCCGTGTCCGGGCGGAGGCTGTGGCTCAGACGAAGGTGAACCAAATGTCTTTTAAGATAAACTCCTTCTAATTAAAATGACAATTATTTGACTTTTTTTTTCTTTTTGCATCTGTTACCCAGACGACAGGGTCTCTGTGCTGTCATGGCGCTCTGGAGCCTCCTGCTCCATGGCGTCTGCCGTTCTGGAGCGCGCTCAGAAGAGACGGGAGGACTTCTGGGGGAAGAGATGACCCAGCATGTTTTTTAATGTAGTCAGGATGAGGTTTTTATAGATTAATTTAAATAAGAGCGATAATCGTGTGTTTTATTGATTTTACTGTAATCCTTTGACCTTTGAGAGAAATACAAATGAAAATGATAATACACTGACTCAATTTTGTTTCCTTTTACTCGACTTTCCTTAAAACTCCAGGACTTTAAAACCTTTGAAAAAATGTAGACATGTTGGTGTGAAACAGGTTTTGAGGGAATGAGGTCAGACCGGTCAGTCGGACAAAAGTTTCCACCAAAGTCGTGACAGTGACACACTTTGAAGGGACACACAGCGACAGCTTATTTTAGTTCCTTATGAACACAACTGTACATAGATTCAATATAATTGAGTTCAATTTTATTTACATAGCGCCAAATCACAAACAAAAGTTGTGCTTTTTATTTTAAGGTAAAAACCTACAATAACACAGAGAATTTTATTTTTTTGTTTCATGTTTTGTTACTAATAATAAAGCTAAAAACATGAAGTTTCTTTTGAGGCTGGCATGAAAAAGGTTCCTATGAATCAATCATGTTGCTTTGTTTCCTACAGGTCAAATGTCTGATTTTATATTAGTCACTTTCATTAAACCAGGAAAGAACAGAAAAATTCCTGAAAACCTTTTTTTTTTTTTCCACACCTAGTGTCTCTTCTTTAATGGTCTGTTCCTCTGTAAGCATTGAGGTGATGTCACCCTGGGAGGAAAAGCAAATATTTAAATCAATTCCTTCAGTCAGAGAGGATACAATACCGAGCAGCTTGCTTTGTACAAACACAATGGATATACCAAAACATCAAACAAGCGAATAGCAGCTACTTTTTTTTTTTTCCAACTTTATTTAAAGTAAACAAGTTTACATATAAAATGCACATACACATACAATTACATATACAAAACCTTGAGCACATACAAAAGGGAGAAACAAGGAGGAAAATCTAGCATCTGAGTCCACACAACGCTCACAAGACTTACAGTTTTAATTCGTTCCAGGGGAAAACTTTCCCAAGTTTCAGGTCCATTGTTCGTCTTCTCCGAAGGTCTGTAATGATATGTTTACTCACCACATCACTACTTATCATCTTTTGTTCTAACACTCCTTTGGTACGGGTTTTCCAAATATGTGTGTTTATTACACACATTACTAACCAAAAGAGTCTCCTTTTGTCGTCACACATTTTTTCTTTAAACAAACCATATTTAACTGCTTTAATATTAACATCCACATCATAGCCAATTTCTGTCATTTTCTGCCTGATCTCAGTTGTCCTATAACAATCCAATAGGAGATGTTCTAGGGTCTCATCTTTATCACAACCTGTCATAGGGCATTTCATGGTGGTAACAAAACAACTCCATTGTACCACCGCTCTCACAGGGAGGCGCCCGAGCGAGATGAGCCATACCACGTCTCTCATGCTTTCAGATAATAATTTGTCTTGTATATTTTTAACTATTGAAAGGTTTTCATCTTCATTTGCATACTTATATTGAATTACACCTTCATTTTTGGTTTCATTAATTTTTTTATAGATATTTTTCGTATTATCTTGGAGAAAATTTAAACTATATTGTTCCCATTGACTTGATAAGTCACCGAACATAAGTCTGTGGTATGGAACACCCGCTCTGGCCCTGCCCCTTTTCTTTTGCCACAATTGCTCCTTCCCTCGAACCCACGGGGCACCCCGAGAAATTGCGCTTTGAGTAATTTTTATAAAAGGAATTCGCAAAACAATCTCTAAGTCTGGGGCTCCCAAGCCCCCGTGCTTCCTACTCTTGTACATAAATTTCCTCTTAGTCACTTCTCGATTGGATCCCCAGATAAATTTAATGCACATCTTACTTATTTTCATTACAGTTGTTCTCGGGGGAGGAAAAATTGCGGCAAGGAAAAGAAGTTTCGAAATTATGTGTGTTTTTACAATATTAATACGTGTTTTATAATTTGTATCTTTATTTTCCCATTTCATAATTTCCATTTTAATTTCATTTTCTTTCTTATTCCAATTTAGTAAACTAGAGTCAGTATTATCAATCCATATACCCAGAATTTTAATCTCCCTACATAGAGAGATCATCATTTTAGGTTGTCTGGTCGGATGTCCAAGCCACACCCCTTCAGTTTTGTCTTGGTTCAGTTTGGCACCTGATGCCTGTTCGTAATGGTGTAATAGCAGCTACTGAATTCCCCTCATAACAATGTACAGCACAGAGCAAACAATGTAAAGCTGAAGGAGCGTGTGGGCGTTAGCTCTCCTGCGATGTCATCATACTTTGTGAAAGTCCTGCACAGAGGAAAAATAACCTGCATGGTGGGTAATTTTTCCTCTAGATCAGATTAGAGCATTTTTCCCTTTTTACTCATTGGGTCACTGGGTAAGATTTAAATAAAAAGTGATCCAATAAAAAAAACCAAAAAAACACAATATATATTTTCCAGCCACTTTATTAGGTGAACCTAAAAAAATCTTAATTGTCTCATTTAGGCATGTAGAGATGAGTTCAAACTGAGCATTGGCATGAGGAAGAAAGTGGCTTGGTTGGTGGTGTCAGACGCACAGGTCTCAGTGATCTGCTGGGATTTTCCTACATGACCATCTGTAGTGCTTACAGAGTAAGGCCTGAAAAAGGGAAAAATATCAGCAGCAGTTCCCTGGGAGAAAATGCCTTGCTGATGTCAGAGGTCATTAGAGAAGCAGCAGCAGAGACCACATCCGTTGGCGAAGATCACCCTGCAGGGCTCCCTTGTCACTGACAAATCAATACCATAGGAGCATGCCGTCTCTCATGGCTTTTGGTTGCTTAACCTCTAATTTGTGAAGTTCCAAACATGGAACTTGAAATTAGATTTGATGTCATGGCGTCTGCATCCATCAGTGTGTGAAAAGTTACGCTGCGACACTGAGACGTGTGGCATGAACAGCATGAAAGGGTGGGTACATCCTGCTGTATATACAGGGAGTGCAGAATTATTAGGCAAATGAGTATTTTGTCCACATCATCCTCTTCATGCATGTTGTCTTACTCCAAGCTTTATAGGCTCGAAAGCCTACTACCAATTAAGCATATTAGGTGATGTGCATCTCTGTAATGAGAAGGGGTGTGGTCTAATGACATCAACACCCTATATCAGGTGTGCATAATTATTAGGCAACTTCCTTTCCTTTGGCAAAATGGGTCAAAAGAAGGACTTGACAGGCACAGAAAAGTCAAAAATAGTGAGATATCTTGCAGAGGGATGCAGCAGTCTCAAAATTGCAAAGCTTCTGAAGCGTGATCATCGAACAATCAAGCGTTTCATTCAAAATAGTCAACAGGGTCGCAAGAAGCGTGTGGAAAAACCAAGGCGCAAAATAACTGCCCATGAACTGAGAAAAGTCAAGCGTGCAGCTGCCAAGATGCCACTTGCCACCAGTTTGGCCATATTTCAGAGCTGCAACATCACTGGAGTGCCCAAAAGCACAAGGTGTGCAATACTCAGAGACATGGCCAAGGTAAGAAAGGCTGAAAGACGACCACCACTGAACAAGACACACAAGCTGAAACGTCAAGACTGGGCCAAGAAATATCTCAAGACTGGTTTTTCTAAGGTTTTATGGACTGATGAAATGAGAGTGAGTCTTGATGGGCCAGATGGATGGGCCCGAGGCTGGATTGGTAAAGGGCAGAGAGCTCCAGTCCGACTCAGACGCCAGCAAGGTGGAGGTGGAGTACTGGTTTGGGCTGGTATCATCAAAGATGAGCTTGTGGGGCCTTTTCGGGTTGAGGATGGAGTCAAGCTCAACTCCCAGTCCTACTGCCAGTTTCTGGAAGACACCTTCTTCAAGCAGTGGTACAGGAAGAAGTCTGCATCCTTCAAGAAAAACATGATTTCCATGCAGGACAATGCTCCATCACACGCGTCCAAGTACTCCACAGCATGGCTGGCAAGAAAGGGTATAAAAGAAGAAAAACTAATGACATGGCCTCCTTGTTCACCTGATCTGGACCCCATTGAGAACCTGTGGTCCATCATCAAATGTGAGATTTACAAGGAGGGAAAACAGTACACCTCTCTGAACAGTGTCTGGGAGGCTGTGGTTGCTGCTGCACGCAATGTTGATGGTGAACAGATCAAAACACTGACAGGATCCATGGATGGCAGGCTTTTGAGTGTCCTTGCAAAGAAAGGTGGCTATATTGGTCACTGATTTGTTGTTGTTTTGTTTTTGAATGTCAGAAATGTATATTTGTGAATGTGGAGATTTTATATTGGTTTCACTGGTAAAAATAAATGATTGAAATGGGTATATATTTGTTTTTTGTTAAGTTACCTAATAATTATGCACAGTAATAGTCACCTGCACACACAGATATCCCCCTAAAATAGCTAAAACTAAAAACAAACTAGAAACTACTTCCAAAAACATTCAGCTTTGATATTAATGAGTTTTTTGGGTTCATTGAGAACATGGTTGTTGTTCAATAATAAAATTATTCCTCAAAAATACAACTTGCCTAATAATTCTGCACTCCCTGTAGGTCCATTCCTTTAAGAACAAAATACATCTTTTCTGTGCTATAAATTGCTTGATACGATATGAATTGATATGAGTAGTTAGGAAAGCTTTTTTTTCAAATGATGACAAACAGCAAATGCAGATTTTTAGAATAAATGCAGCTTCTGGAGCAGCTTCCTTGGTTATTTTTAAATGCATAGAAAAATCCTGTTTGGATCCTTGGACTTGTATCAAAACTCCCAGCAGTTCTGCTGAGATGTCATTCACTTCGAACGCGATTGTGTTTGCAGTTTTGCAAAAAAAAAGAAAACATGTTGCAACAGGTCAAAATTGTTATGTAAGGCTGATGCAGTGCCTCATCTGATGCACAGCTCCTCTATTTCACAACAAACTCAGCAGCTATCAGAGGAAAATGCTGAAGGTAAAAACAGAAAAATATTACTTTTGTTACTGTTATAAAAGTCTTAAATTGTCAACAGATGACTGATACACTCAGCACCTTTGTGTTAGCTGCAAGTCTTAATACCATCATCGGTTTTGGAGGCATTCTCACACCCACGGCCAACAAAATAAAAGAAACCAGATAAAGGAGCAGGCCACTTGATCCCTCATGTTAAAGACGGAAAATATAACATCCCAGAATTCAGTAAGCGCTGAGGGGAACTGGGTGTTGGCATCTATCACATGACCCAAGGTCATTATTCAACCACTGGAAGAAGGCATGATTACAATATCCTTGATCTGGAGCTAGATTGTGGAGCAGTGTCTCACTGATACAGAGACACAGCCAATGTTAATGGTCCAGTGTGTCATGGAGTCCCCCAGGGATAGACTCAGGGGCCCTTTTTATTCTCTCCGATTTACTTGTTTATTTATAAGCTTCCCTTGGGGATATCGTTTGCAAACATGGATGTGCAGGTAATATTCTCTTTCACACCCTGAGAAAGGATGTTGTTAATCTGTTGCATAATAATGGTCTAAAGCATGCTGTCATCAAATTTCCACCAAATGTAGCACAAAACGTGACCTACTTTTCAAAGGAAATGTTTAAAATAAAAAAATGTTTATTGCCTACTTAAGCTGGTGGTGCAATTTCCATTCAGATACTTTTAGACAGTTACCAAAGTATATTAATTAGAAGAAGGCTAAATACTATTGCAGGACAAATAAAGTCAAGTTTTTAAACTAGTGTTTTTTTCCCCAGAGTTTCTTTATTTTTATTTTTTTAAATTGTCTCCATTCTGACCTTTTATATAAATTTTCAATTTGTGCAAAACAGGCAGAAGAAAAAGGTTTGCTGCTGCTAAAACATATATAAAAGCTAAAACAGCTACAAAATCTTGTTAAAAAATAAATTAGCTAATACTAAAAAAATAGCTACAAATGCAGATTTTGTTAAAAACAAATAAATAAATAGTTACATTTAGATTATAGGGCATTGATAAACAGCTATTATTAAAAAAAAAAGCAAATTTTCATAGCAATAGATAACAAAAGTTAGATTTTTGCTCAAAACTCGAAATCCATTTTTGTTTTGTGTAAAAAGGAGCATATTTTAGCTTTGGCTTTGTCAGCTATGTCTAAAATATGCTAATATTCTTCAAAAAGATTAATATATTTCAGCTAGTTTATCAAGTTTTAGCCATGCTTTGCTATTTGGCTAGCTGTTATCAGTCTGTTTTAATCCAGACTAAAATGTATCTCATATTTTCCAGAGGATGAGCTCAAAAGATTCCCCACACTCACTTAACCCACGGTCTCTCCCAGAACCTTTAAATGGTGTCTGGACCCCCAGGGAAACATTTGCCCAAACACCTTGGAGAGAACACAGGAAACACAGGTGAGTAATCACATCTTACAATCACTTCTTTGCGCCCCCTTTAATTCTAGACCTCCGCACACACATCTCCATTAGTTCTCCTTACTGGTAAACCTTATTTTCTCTAAGTCACAACCTTTTCACAGACAACCACCACAGTCCTTAATGAGGAGCAGCTGTACAGGACTTGAAACAAAGGCTACCAACTGATTTTAAAATACCCCAAAAATATTCAATAAATAGTTAAACTTCTTGTGTGGAAATGTTCTCCTGTGCAAATCCATGCTTAAAGTGCGATGCTAAACAAAGTGCTAGATAAGGTGCTTTTTAATCATGTTAAAGGTGCTCCTAAAGTGCTATACAGATTATAATGTAAATAGTAGTAGGGAGTCTTCTTCCTTACAAAATGGCTATTTTTTATATGCAGTTTGCGTTATATATATTAATAAACTCATTTGAATCTATTAGTGTAATATATTTTATTCCAGCAGTTTGAGTGCTCACAATTTTGTTGCAATAAAAGGCTATTCTATTCTAGTGGATGGAAAGATGCATTAATTTGTATTTTTTTTCTTAATTTGTTAATTAAAATATACACAATTTTTCACCATGTATCACAGGTCTAATATCTGACGGTGCAGCCTGGGAGTGTTTAACCATGTCTTAAACATATACTGATACTCCTACAATATTAAGAGTTATGTGAGCTGAAGTCGAAGATTTTCTATACAATACACATTTTCCTTAAATGTAATTTTAGGTGCAAATATATATATATTTTTTTTATCAAGGACTGAAACCATGTTACCATTTATGATGAAAAGTCATGCTTTAAATGTGTGTAATATCTGTAGAAGCTGGTCTATTTGAAGTGAATGTTGAATGACGAATTCTATAAACGAGTTTTTGTTTATGGCGGCCCATCCGGCTGAAGAAGATGCTGCAAGTTTAAAGCATAAACTTAGAAAAATGTCCATGTTGCTAATGAAAAGCTAGGATGATGCTGTCACAGAGTGTGAGAGGCTGCGTTTGCTCTGTCCTGGAGTTCTTATGTCTGTTGCATCTTAATGCATACATTAGAAAACAAAGCCTCTCCACAGCTTTATTTAAATTGATTTATTAAAACATTTTACTACCCAGCCTGCATGTCAGCGCTTTTTGGTAAGTGTTGCATAATACTAAGATAATAAAGCAACATCTAAACAGGTGTCACAGACCGGTTAGACGTGTTTTTTTTCTTCTTCTTTTTCTTCCAAGCAATTGTGTAAATTCCAGTTCTTAATCCACCAGGGACGACGACAACACACACACACACACACACACACCAATACTGAAAGAAGGAAATGATGTCACTGGATAACTATAATTAATGTCTCTTTGCTGATCCTGCGCAAGCACACCTTGAGTGAGAGTTAATTTCCTTTTTGTGTGACAGTAAACACACTGACCTGCGTGCGTGCGCATGTGTGTTTGATGAGGTTTTTTTGATGGCCTACATTCTGACGAGGGGGCGGAGGTTTGAGGTGTATAAAAGACGTCTCAGAGTTGCCTTCTCTCCACAGCAGCACCTGCTAACAGGTCAGGGCTCTCTCTGAGAAGCAAAATTATTGCTTTAAGGTGAAGCTTCTTCAGGACTTTGTTCTAATTTCATATGTTTCTCTGTTGCAGGTTGAAACTCTCAGACTCTCTCTGCAATCTAAAACGACTGAGATACACCTATCCACCTGTACTATGAAGCGCAACACTGCCACTGTCGCCTCCTTCTTCCGTCCCGCTGCAGCTGCAGTTCTCCTTCTGCTTTTCTTCGGCTGGGACGAGCAGGCTCGGGCACACCCTGTGGACCGTCCATTCAGCCCGGTGCTCAGACATCCGCAGACCTATCGGGACGTCGGGCAAGTGTCAGAACATGTGAGTAGTCAATTTGATTGTAAATTTGAGACATGTTACAGAAACATAATTCTGAATTACATTTGAATGTAGTTTTACATTAGAGAAATTCTGCATTTAAAAAAAAATTGTGGTGATATTCTTCAAATTTACTGCTGCCTTATGAATGACTGCGGTAAAAAAATATAAAGGGACGCATCAACTTTAATCCAGAAATTTTGGCTTTAAGTCTCACACTGAACTTTAAAGTATATATAATTATTTAAAAAATATAAAATAAAAAAAGGGTTATAGTTTTGGCACTATTTGTACTCCACAGTTTGCAATCAGGAGCTAAAATCTGTAAATGTGTTCACTTTAACCCACATGCTGCACAAACTTAACCACTTTTAAAACAAAAAAATATAAATGGAAGCCTATTTCATCTCTGATACATATAAATGTTTTACTAATTTGGCACTAATCTTGCTCCGTAGGGTTTTAAGCATTGATTCACATTTTAAAAGGGATTTTATCAACCAGAGGAAAAAAATTTGAGTGAACCACAATTAAAAATCAAGTTGATTCAGTTCAATATTTGAGAAAAACAAACTGGGCTGATTATCCATCACCATCAGCGTTTAGGATCCTGTTTTGACTCAACTTGAATGCATGAAATGAAGAAAATCCAAATAAACGTCTCTGTGTCTCTGCAGTATCAGAGGATCCAGCCGAAAGACGACGAGGACGACACCAGTATGAGAGTGATACCCAGAGTTAATGCTAAAGATGTGAGTAATCTAAACTTTAAGCAGCTTCTTTGTATCAGTACTTTGACTTGAAAGCAGTACTTGTAACAGAGTACTCTGAATATGTCCACTCAAGACGATGAAACAGCCTGACCTCTCATCTCCCTTCATTGTCTTTAGCACCACTTGGAGATCTGCTGCCTGCACGCCAACATCCTGGACTATTACCTGACCAACATCCTGCACCACACCAACAACGACCATGCCCAAATGCACCGGCTAAAGACCAACCTCCACCGCATCAGCACCGACCTGCAAGCCCACGGCTGCGTAAGTGTTCCACTTGATGGATTACTTTAGCAGACAGTGCAGGAAGCAAACGCCTTCTATGTGTAACAAATTAGCAAGTTATAAGTAGGTGTTTTAACCGGGGTGGTATTTATTGGAAATGTTAAACGAGACATGCACAAACTCCACTGTAAAAAGGACAAAATCCCACATCACTGCATGCTTTTAAAGTTCTCCTCCTTCATTTGGAGGATGGAGCTACTACAAACTTTTTGCAGCCATGTGTGGCGGCGCTGTGGTTGATCCTAAAATCGATAACGACTTTCTGTGGTTTCGTGCACACATAAATAGAAGAGATGGGACTGATAACAGTTGCTAACTTTCTCGATGTACCTCTGCAGAATGTCACTCAGTACCACGACCACAAAAATGCAGTGGATTTTCGCACCAAGCTTGAGAAGGTAAGATTGAACTTTCTTTTAAAATGCAACTTTATTCTGAAGGTTTGTTTTATAAAGAAGAAGCACAGAAGGAATAAAAAAAAAATCATGAAATCAGGAGGCGATTAACTTCGGAGGAGGGCTCAATAATAAGAGTGGACTCGTCATGCTTTGACCTGCTTTCTGTAACGAGGTCAAGAAGTCCCTGGGTGGTTTCAAACTGCTCCAAACACTATCATGGTCATCTCAGACGCAAGAGGGGCAGCCAATAGGAAGAAAGCTGGGTAAAAGAGATGTGGGGAGGGAGATAAAAAAAAGCTTGTTTCAGAAACAAAGGGCCGCTGTAAAATAAATCAGGGTTATTTGAATCCAATAAATCATGCAGAACTGCAAAAGAGACTAAACTGACAACAATTTTGACACTTTATCAATCTCTCAGGTTGTTTTCAGTGTTTTTTAATCCGTAAATGACAGAAATTAGTCAGAATTCATGTTTTAAGGGACAAAATTTTATGATCAGCTTTGAGGATTTACATTTTCATAAGTTAATTCCAAACTGTTAGTTGGACACAGTGAGTAATGTGATGATTTGTACAACTTGGTATTCACCAGATGGCAAGTGGATTAAAGATAGAAGATAATCTGCATGATCATAGTACAGGAATTTAACGGTCAGCTTCAACCTGATGAATCTGACAAAGAGCCCACATACAGATCTAAATACCTGAAAACTGCAGGGCTTCCCTTTGGCTTCTTTTTGGGACTATTTGTAACAGCGGACTGATACAGATTTGGTGCTCTGCTGCATATTTGGATGTCCTATAACTCACCCTGTGTTTGCTTCTGTTTGCTTCAGATGGAGAAAATGAAAGGCATCACCAAAGCAATCAGCGAGCTTGACATCCTGTTCAGCTACCTGCAGGACTATTGCGTGGAGCCGAGGAACAGCACTGATGCCTAACACCGCCATATTTATCACCAAGTTTTATACCAGCAGCTTTTATACTTCTATTTATTCATTTATTTAATTTGAGGACATATTTAACATTTTATAAATATACAGTTAAAATATTTATATTGATTGAAGTATGATTAGTCAATGGTCTGAGTTGATTTATTTATTGATGATCATAACATTTATTGACAATTTTTTAATGCCGACTATGAAAGGACTCTGGCGTTGGACTCTCACGTTGCCATGTTATGGCTGATTGTTACAGTATTTAAATGCTGATGTTGTTGCTGTTGGCTGTAATGAACTGTATAAGATTTTGAAATAAACATTTTTAAGATTTTATCCCCTTATTTCATTTTTTAATCATATAATACAATGGCTACATGATTTCTGTTCACTTTTACACAAGTTTTACACGTTTTGGGGAAAAACCAAAAACATATTTGACAGAAAATAAGAAAAAAAACCCTGGTCTCCTTGTAAGCTTCCAACCTGCCCAAAAATATGCCAATGAGAGTACCAAATGTAAAAGGAAAATAACAGGAATGCAAAGTTAAGAAACCGACCGTCAGAATCAGAATACTTAATTGTTTTGTTAGGTGCTCTATTCAAGCTTCAGGTAAATATTCCAAAGGTTAACAGCAGTGATACAAACTGTCCAGGTGTCACGGAGAGGAGGTCTAAAGTTTGAGAGCTGCAGGTAGGAAAAATGTCCCGTGTTGGAATGAGTCTACTGCTCGTCACACTCTTTTGAAGATCCGGCACATCACGGAGGCGCCGCAAGGGACTTTCCAATGTTGTCCGTAGTGTGGACAACATCGCTGTCATGCAGTGTACACCCATTTATTTTAAAAATACGCAGAACCAACAAATGCTAAAACAACAACAGTACCCCCCCCCCCCCCAAAAAAACAAAAAAAACAAAAAAAAACAAAAAACAAGCATAAAGAGTCACAAAAACAGAAAAATCATTTGGCACGCATTAGCACATTGGTTTATTGAGTTTATGGGTCACCTCAGACGTTGACAGTCACTGAAATGAAAATGAAATTAAACAAAATAAAAGCTAATAAAATGTTAAAACCTACATCACCTCTGTGTGTCTATTAGCTTTCATGGTATAGGCATATTAAAATGCGTCACACTGATCTGAATCTTTGCGACAGCCAATCAAATCTGACCCAGACTGAATCAACGCCATTTTGAACAGAATTACGCAACTCTCTTGGCACGTATTTGGCCTCTTAAGTGTTGAGAGGTTACGGGTAACAGTCACAGGCAGGGTGAGCAGTGGTTAAAGCTTATTGTAGCATTGGCGCTTGGAAAATAGGACAGTGGAGAATTCTGACGTGTTCTGGTGCATCGAAGCGCTGCCAACATGCAACACCGCGACCTAAGCGAACAAAAAGAGTGGGTGTTTGTGACTTGACTCATACGCTGTGTCAATGTACAAAGCCCTTTAACATCAAAATGTTGACATTAAATCAAAGACTGGTGGGTTGTCTGGTGAAATACATTTAGATATTCATGTACTTTCTCCACCACAGGTAAAGCAGCAACACCTGAGCAGACTCAGGCCTTCTGGCAAAAAGATTTGGGCCTTAAAATGGGTGAAAATTGACAATTTCTTAATAAAATCCTAAAAACAAACAAACACATGACCAGAAAAAAAAGCCTACAACACAAAACTACCAAAGAACAATTCCAGAAAAACAGCAACCAACTGATAAACAAAACCCAGCAGTAACAATGTAAGTATTTACTGCTAAACACCAAACAAAGAGCTAAAGAGCTGTGGACGATGAATAAACAACAATGCTGAAACACACAAAAAACAAACCACCTAAATGACCAAAAAAGAGGGACAAAACTAATACACACAGCTAATTATACACCCAAAACTTAAAAGAACAAACAAACAAACAAACAAAAAAGATGAAGTGAAAGAATAAGAAAGCGCTGAAAACCAACGACCTTTACTCTACAACCAATAGAAATGACATAAATCTTACCCCAAAAAACAAATAAACAGTGCTAAACTGCTACACAACAGGTAATAGTGCCAAAGAACTACACAAAAAACAATACACAGTGCTAAAAACTGCAGAGAATAAAAATGCCACAAAAAAAATTAAACCACAGAAAAAAATCCAAAACAACCAGTGACGAGTGACGAGAACAATCCTGAAAAATTCCCCAAAACTGACATTAGGGCTGAAAAAAAAAAAAAGCCCTGTGGTTGGATCTTATTTCAAAGCTCTTTACGACACACTGCAAGCTGCAGGTCTACTAATTTGACATACTTTACATGAAATCAAAATTTCGTTTCATAACTGACTTTTTTTATGAGATTAGATTAAATATAAAATGATGGCCTCTTATTCTCAGGGTGACACAGCCACTTTAATTGGTGCAACATGTGCAGAGACCGCACACAGACCTTGCAGACCTACTAACCTACTATCAGAGCTGCAGGCTTAGTTTCAGCTCTCTGCTAATTCGTATATGCAGATACTTGGTATGAGGTGTGCGAGTGCGTGTGTGTGTGCGTGTGTGTGTGCGCGTTTGTGCGTGTGTGTCGGGGGGTTGGGGGAGGGGGGTCAGTGTGTTGATCTGAAAAACAAATCTGCAGATATAACTTGGTTGGAGGTTCTCCAGCTCGTGGATTTGCTTTTACTCTTGGTTTCATGTCATCTCTTCTTGAAGCAGTAAAAAGGCATCTCGGTCTGATAAAGATAAACATCTTATAATTTTTAACTTTTGTTTTGTTTTTTACATGAAAACCAGCCGTAAATCAAAGCCCGTAGTTCCTTTAACATCACTTATTAGGCTGCATCTCAAAACAAATATCTTTCCCTTTGAAAGTGTCCTTAGTGTAAGTTCGTAAAATTAAAATAACCTATTAATCATCCCTATTAAAGGAGCACCTTGAGCTTTATTAGAAATGAGGACTGTTCTTACTTCACACTGGAGAGCTACAGCTGATCCTCACAAAGGTAGAAACACTCTTCCCAGTTATTTACCTCTCAGTGAGGGGGAGGGGTCAGCATTGCTCTACCTGTGTGATGTCATCACAGGGGATTTCCTACACATGTCACCAGGTAATGCAGGAAACTTAGCAAACTTTCCCCCCAATGTGTGTGAGAACTGAATTTAGCCATTGAAAGAGACGCTGAAAGAAAGCCATGGATTTCAAACAATGATGACTCAGTGCGCTGTGGTTATTTATATAACTTCGAGGTAAATGTCTAAGGTAAATAGTGCACATAGTGTCTCAATGACCAGTAATAGAAGGGCGTGATGACTTGAGGCGACGGTTGTTGTGATTTAGTGCTATATAAATAAAACTGAATTTAACCGTTTGCTCTGCTGCCACATTCATCTACATCTACACTGCTGCTTTGTTGATGTGTCTGGGTTTAATGCAGATAAGACTTTCATTTTCACTCAGACCCCTGTTTAAATGTGTCTCAGTCAGATCGGAAATCAGATAAGAACCTGTTTCACCGTCATATGCAAAGCAAGCTCAGTCCACAAGGAGGCATTAATGGAGCTGATGTTACAAAAGTACAAAGGCCAGAAGAACAACTTCTGATCCATAATTACAACAGTAACAGTTTAGCTTCAACCATTCGGTCTGGGATTACGTGATAAAACAGAAAAGTTTAAATCCACAGAAGAGTCATCACTCCAAAATATTTCTAACTGGGTTAAATACAACAACCAGAAACAAAGTCTGAAACCAGAATACAGCCAGCCCTCAATCAAGTCTGATATCAGTCTAAAACCTCTTTAAAGCCAAAGGTAAAACACTTTAAAACCAGTCAAGAATAGTGTGAAACTAGAAAAAAAGTCAATCGAAACCAATGTAAGAAGGACAGAATTTAAGTATATTGAAAAAAAAGCACGTCAGAAAAGTGTCTAAAACATTACAATACCCGAAAGACTAATCTGAAACTCAGTCCAAAAGCAGTCTAAAACTACTCCAAAACCAACAACTAAGCAAATGTTTAAACCAGTTTAAAGTTAGTCCAAACAGATTTACAAAGGATAAATTTGAAGCAATGTCCAAAAATGACCCTACATCAGCCAATACTGCATCTAAAATTCAGCTGAAAAAGCAAGTCAACTCAGTCCACAATTATTCAAAACCAAATCTAAAATGATCCAAAGCCAAACCAAAATGAATTTGAAACTGGTGTCAAACCCCTTCAAACCAATCTGCGAAAAATCACTTCAAACCAAGGTCCAAAGAACCAAATCATCTAAAATCAGTTTATACAACTCAAAAACTAGTCAAAGCACAAAGCAAGTACCACTCATCAAGTATATATCAGCTGAAATAAACCATAGATGTCCATAAATTATGTGTAATACTGAGAACTGATACAAGGAAAAGCCTTGGTAGCCGATCAGTCCTCCTGGACCTCCGCTTCTGGCCACCGCCCAGCTCACAATGCACCCGACCCCTACGCTGCCTCCTGCGGGTGGTGGGCCTGCAGGAAGATGGGCCCACGTCCCTTTTTTGGGCTGTGCCTGGCTGGCTCCTATGGACTAAGGCCTGGCCACCAGATGCTCGCCCTTGGGCACCCTCCCCGGGCCTGGCTCCAGGGTGGAGCCCTGATAACCCTATCCAGGGCAGGGTAAACTGTTCCCTTGATGGTCTTGTCATAGGGGTCTTCTGAATTGCTCTTTGTCTGGTCCCTCACCTAGGACCAATTTTCCATGGGAGACCCTGCCTATTGGCAAAACAGCCCCCAGAAGACATAGCCCCTGGGATCCCTGGGACACACAAACCCCTCCACCACATTAATGTAGCGATTCGCGGAGGGGGGGAGGAAGCCAGCAATAAGTCTGACTCATTCCTGGTGGGTGATGTGCTCCGCCAGGGCTGTCCTTTGCCACCGATTCTGTTTACAAATTTTATGGACAGAATTTCTAGGTGTAGTCAAGTGGCGGTAGCTTTCACTTGGGTGGTCTCAGAAGCTCATCTCTGCTTTTCGCAGATGATGTGGTTCTGTTGGCTTCGTCAGGTGGTGGCCTTCAGCTTGCCTTGGAACGGTTCACAGCTGAGTGTGAAGTGGCGGGAATGAGGATCAGCACCTCGAAGTCTGAGGCCATGATCCCTAGCCAGAAAAAGGTGGAGTGCCCACTCTGGGTCAGGGACAAGTTCTTGCCCCAAGTGGAGGAGTTCAAGTATCTCGGGGTCTTGTTCACGAGTGACGGGAGAAGGGAGGGGGAGATCAACAGACGGATTGGTGCTGCGGTGGCAGCGATGCGGACACTGTACCAGTCTGTTGTGATGAAGAGAGAGCTGAGTATAAAAGTGAAGCTCTCAATTTACTGGTCGATCTACATCCATAGCCTCACCTATGGTCACAAGCTGTGGGTAGTGACCGAAAGAAAGAAATTGCAGATACAAGCGGCATTCCTTTGAAGGGTGGCTGGCCTCTCCTTTAGAGGTAGGATAAGAAGTTTAGCCATCTGGGAGGGGCTCAGAGTAGAAAAGGAGCCAGTTGAGGTGGTTCGGGCATCTGACAAGGATGCCTCCTGGGCGCCTCATGGGTGAGGAGTTCCAGGCTTGTCCCACCGGGAGGAGGCCCTGGGGCAGACCCAGGACACGCTGGAGAGATTATATCTCTCAGCTGCCTGGGAACGCCTTGGTGTTCCCCTGGACAAGCTGAAGGAGATGGCCGGGGAGAGGGAGGACTCGGCTTCTCTGCTTGGGCTGCTGCCCCTGCGACCCGGCCCTGGATAAGTAGAAGAAGATGGATGGATGGATGGACACAAGGAAAAGTATTGAACACATGAAGAAAGGGAGGCGGAAAAGCCATGGAAAGCCATGGCACCAGGTGAAATCTATCAGTTATTAGAAATCAATCCTGACACTTTGTGCAAATTAATCTCAGCTGGTTCTGTCCTAACTGATGGCTTAAAAAAGTGTCTAATTACTGAGGTGTCACACAGAGGAGAGAATTATTAAAGTTTCTTTCTGGGCAGAGTGTATAAACTGAACATTGACTGCAAAATGATCAGCAAAGAACAACAAACAAACAAACAGAGGGAGCAGAATGGAAAGTAATCGCTGAATTTAGCGATATCTATCTATCTATCTATCTATCTATCTATCTATCTATCTATCTATCTATCTATCTATCTATCTATCTATCTATCTATCTATCTATCTATCTATCTATCTATCTATCTATCTATGTGTGTGTGTGTGTGTGTGTATACAATGTGTCCTTTACATATTGTTGTGATATACATCATTGTTGTGCTTGAGAGACAAGCTTCTACTGGAACGAAATTCCTTGTATATGTTTGCGCATATACTTGGCCAATAAACACAATTCTGATTCTGAGTATGGAGGATTTTCAGTACAAAAAGAAGAGATTAGGATAGGAATCAACTTTATTGTCATTACATATATATATATAAATACAGGGCAACAAAATACAGTTTGCATCTAATCAGAAGTGCAAGTGTAGTACGAGAGCGTTGAGGGCATTGCACAGCAATAAGCATTTCACCACATATCGTACTGTGTATGGTTGTGTGTATGACAAATAAAATTTGAATTTAGTAAGTGCAATTAGAGCAGATTATATACAGATAAGTTAAGCAAATATACAGATGTAGAGAGCATATATACAGATGTACTACGGGCAAATGTACTGATATACAGTGGGGCAAAAAAGTATTTAGTCAGCCACCGATTGTGCAAGTTCCCCCACTTAAAATGATGACAGAGGTCAGTAATTTGCACCAGAGGTACACTTCAACTGTGAGAGACAGAATGTGAAAAAAAAATCCATGAATTCACATGGTAGGATTTGTAAAGAATTTATTCATAAATCAGGGTGGAAAATAAGTATTTGGTCACCTCAAACAAGGAAAATCTCTGGCTCTCACAGACCTGTAACGTCTTCTGTAAGAAGCTTTTCTGTCCCCCACTCATTACCTGTATGAATGGCACCTGTTTGAACTCATCATCTGTATAAAAGACACCTATCCACAGCCTCAAACAGTCAGACTCCAAACTCCGCCATGGCCAAGACCAAAGAGCTTTCGAAGGACACCAGGAAAAGTATTGTAGACCTGCACCAGACTGGGAAGAGTGAATCTACAATAGGCAAGCAGCTTGGTGTGAAAAAATCAACTGTGGGAGCAATCATCAGAAAATGGAAGACATACAAGACCACTGATAATCTCCCTCGATCTGGGGCTCCACGCAAGATCTCATCCCGTGGGGTCAAAATGATCACGAGAACGGTGAGCAAAGATCCCAGAACCACACGGGGGGACCTGGTGAATGACCCGCAGAGAGCTGGGACCAAAGTAACAAAGGTCACCATCAGTAACACACTACAACGGCAGGGAATCAAATCCCGCAGTGCCAGACGTGTTCCGCTGCTGAAGCCAGTGCATGTCCAGGCCCGTCTGAAGTTTGCCAGAGAGCACATGGATGATACAGCAGAGGATTGGGAGAATGTCATGTGGTCAGATGAAACCAAAGTAGAACTTTTTGGTATAAACTCAACTCGTCGTGATTGGAGGAAGAAGAATACTGAGTTGCATCCCAAGAACACCATACCTACTGTGAAGCATGGGGGTGGAAACATCATGCTATGGGGCTGTTTTTCTGCCAAGGGGACAGGACGACTGATCCGTGTTAAGGACAGAATGAATGGGGCCATGTATCGTGAGATTTTGAGCCAAAACCTCCTTCCATCAGTGAGAACTTTGAAGATGAAACGAGGCTGGGTCTTCCAACATGACAATGATCCAAAACACACCGCCCGGGCAACAAAGGAGTGGCTCCGTAAGAAGCATTTGAAAGTCCTGGAGTGGCCTAGCCAGTCTCCAGACCTCAACCCCATAGAAAATCTGTGGCGGGAGTTGAAAGTCCGTGTTGCTCGGCGACAGCCCCAAAACATCACTGCTCTCGAGAAGATCTGCATGGAGGAATGGGCCAAAATACCAGCTACTGTGTGTGCAAACCTGGTAAAGACCTATAGTAAACGTTTGACCTCTGTTATTGCCAACAAAGGTTATGTTACAAAGTATTGAGTTGTATTTTTGTTATTGACCAAATACTTATTTTCCACCCTGATTTACGAATAAATTCTTTACAAATCCTACCATGTGGATTCATGGATTTTTTTTTCACATTCTGTCTCTCACAGTTGAAGTGTACCTCTGGTGCAAATTACTGACCTCTGTCATCATTTTAGGTGGGGGAACTTGCACAATCGGTGGCTGACTAAATACTTTTTTGCCCCACTGTATACCGATAAGGGTACTATAAAGGGTGGAATAGTTATGAAGAGATTATGGACAGAGAGACCAAATATACAGATGAACTACAGACAAATGTACAGATGCACTGTGTATACATATGTACAGATATACAGATATGCAGATAATCTGTATAGTATATAGATGTTCTACATTGCTATGCAGACGGGCAGATATACAGATGTACTATGAACAAATATACAGATTTGCTAAATATATACAGAAGTGCTATATTTATATATATATATGCTAATGTATCGGTGTGAGGTAAACAGATCACTAAACTTGCATCTTCTTTAGCCGTCCTATGAGTATATCTACAGCAATGGGAGCGTAGTGCTCTGTGTTGAGTGTGATGGTGGTAGAGTAGTTATGGCCTGACCTAAAATGCTGGGGTCTGTTGGTCAGAAAGTCACAGCCAACCTCTCTCGCGCCATCTAAAAAGCAAAGAGTGCACATGCACAAAAGATACAGTTTGTGGCAGGGCATTCAGGCCGTCAAACAGTACAAGCCTGCACCAAAAGGCTGTGATGTAGATATCATACTTCCTGAGGAACTGAACAAATTCTACGCACTGTTTGATGCACTGAACAACACTCAAGCAAAGAAAGCCACGCCCCCCACCACCGACCAGACCATCTCACTGCCCGCAGCCGACGTGAGGCGGTCTCTCACCAAGGTCAACCCACGGAAAGCTGCTGGACCAGACAACATCCTAGGTCGTCTGCTGAGAGACTGCACTGATCAGCTGGCCAATATCTTCATAGACATTTTCAACTTATTGCTGAGCCAGATGATCGTCCCAGCATGCTTCAAGTCCACCACCATCATCCCGGTGCCAAAGCAATCCTCAGTATCCTGTCTGAATGACTACCGTCCCATCGCCCTGACCCCTATCATCATGAAGTGCTTCAAGAGACTTGTCATGGCACATGTGGAAAACAACCTCCCCTGCACACTGGATCTGCTGCAGTTTGCATACTGGCTGAACTGGTCAACTGAGGATGCCATTTCCACTACACCTTACCTCTCCCTCTCCAACCTGGACAAGAAAGACACCGATGTCAGAATGCTGTTCATAGACTTTAGCTCAGCATTCAACACCATTATCCCCCAAAAACTGTTTGACAATCTCAGCAAGTTGGGACTGAGCACCTCTCTCTGCAACTGGATACTAGATTTCCTGTCAGAGAGCCCTCAGTCTGTCCGATTAGGCAACATCTCCAGCACCATCAGGCTCAGCACAGGAGCTCCTCAGGGCTGTGTCAGCCTTTGGTTGTTCAGTCTCCTGACACACGACTGCCTTACACAGTTCTAACCACATCATCAAGTTCACTGACGACACAATCGTGGTTGGACTCATCAGCAGCAACGAGGAGTTGGCGTACAGAGGTGAGGTTCAGAAGCTGGTGTTCTGGTGCAGCGAAACCTGTCACTGAATGTGGACAAAACCAAGGAGATGATTGTCGACTTCAGGAAGACTCGCTCCACCCACACACCACTCAGCATCCACGGTTCCACAGTAGAGACTGTTAACTGCACCAAGTTCCTGGGAGTTCACATTTCAGATGACCTCACCTGGACCACCAACACCACCCCTATCACCAAAAAGGCCTAGCAGTGTCTCCACTTCCTGAGATGCCTGAAGCGGGCCAACCTTCCTCCTCCCACCCTCACCGTGTTCTGCAGGGGCACCATAGAGAGCGTTCTGACCAGCTGCATTTGGGATAGAAGCTCCTCTTGAGTCTCTCTGTCCTTGCCCGGAAGATGCGGAACCTTCTACCAGATTGCAGAAGTTGGAACAGTTTGTTGCCAGGATGGGACGGGTCCTTCAGTATCTGCGCTGCTCTAGTCCGGCATCTCCTGGTGTAGGTGTCCTGAAGCGGGGGGAGAGCAATCCTGCAGCAGCGTTCTGCTGTACGGATCACTCTCTGGAGAGCTTTTTGGTCCTTCACACAGCTGTTCCCAAACCAGGATGTGATGTTCTGTGTGAGGATGCTCTCCACAGCGCCTGTATAGAAAATCCTGAGGATCTTTGGAGAGACCCTGAACTTCCTCAGTTGCCGTAGGTGATACAGGCGCTGCCTAGCCTTTTTGGTCTGGACCTGAATGTGGGCAGCCCATGTCAGGTCTGAGGAGATGTGGACACCAAGATACTTGAAGGACTGCACCCTCTCCACTGGAGCTCCATTGATGATAATGGGATTGTAGTCTCTGTGCTGACCCCTTCTGAAGTAGACCACCAGCTCCTTGGTCTTGCCGACGTTCAGCTGGAGGTGGTTGTCCTGGCACCACGATGCCAGATTCTTCACTTCATCCATGTAGGCCGCCTCATCGTTGTTGGAGATGGCACCCAACACCACTGTGTCGTCAGCAAACTTCACAATGGTGTTGGAGCCATGGGTGGCCACACAGTCTGAAGTGTAGAGGGAGTAGAGCAGTGGCAAGAGGACACATCCCTGAGGTGCTCCTGTGTTGATGGTGATGCTGTTGGAGAAGCACCTGCCCACCCTCACCACCTGAGTTCTGCCAGTGAGGAAGTCCAACACCCATGCACACAGACGGCTGTTAAGTCCCAGATCCCTCAGCTTTGTGAACAGTCTGCAGGGCACTATTGTGTTAAACGCTGAACTGTAATCAACAAACAGCATTCGCACATAGTTACCCTGTTTCTTGTCCACGTGGCTGAGAGTGGTGTGTAGGACGTGGGCGATGGCATCCTCTGTGGATCTGTTGGATCTGTAGGCGAACTGCAGCGGATCTGTGGTGTCTGGGATGGAGGAGGAGATGATGTTCTTCAGCAGCCTCTCAAACACCTTCATTACTACCGAGGTCAGTGCAACTGGCCGGTAATCGTTCAGGGATGAGGGTTTGCTGTTCTTGGGCACAGGGATGATGGTGGATCTTTTGAAGCATGTGGGGACCACAGACTTCGCCAGGGACTCGTTGAAGATGTAAGTGAACACACCTGCTAGCTGGTCAGCACAGCAGTGCAGCAGACGGCCGGTGATGCCGTCTGGCCCCGCCGCTTTCCTTGTGTTCACTCTCCTCAGTGCCGCTCGGACGTCATGCTCCGCGATGCTGGTCACCGGTCTCTCGCTGATGACGTCACTGTCCTCGGTAGTCAGGCGGTAGATAGCATTAGCCGCCTGGCTAACCTCGAACCGGGCGTAGAACTGATTCAGCTCGTTGGTGAATGCAGAGTCAGTGTTGATCAGCGCAGTGTCCCTGGCTTTGTAGTCCGTAATGGTGCGTAGTCCGTGCCACATACTCCATGTGTCACCCTGGTGGAAGTGGGACTCCACACGTTCCCGGTACCGGCGTTTGGCATCTCTCACCGCACGCCGCACACCGTATGAGGCCGCTTTGTAGGCGCTCATATCGCCAGTGGCGAGACCCGCGTTGTAGGAGGCGGTCCTGGCGTTTACTGCAGTGCGGATCGATCTGTCCATCCACGGTTTCTGGTTTGGGAATGTGGTGACTCTCGCAGTGGGGATAATCTCCTCCGCTTAAGGCCAAGAAAGATGCCAAGCGGATTTATTTTACCAAGTGGATCATCATGGCCTTGCCATATTGGTCCATTTGATTGACCTTTATTATAATTATGAATTTATTTTAATTTCAGTTGCTACAAACGGGACAGACATGACTGGGGGATAGGACAGGGAGAAAGAATGAAAGAAAGAGAGGGAGAGAAAGAAAACCAAAGGGGAGAAGAGACGGTGAGAAGGGGGGGGGGGAGAGAAAGAAAAAAAAACAAACAAACAAAAAACAAAACAAAACACCTGGGTCAAGTCAAGTCAAGTCAAGTCAAGTTTATTTATAAAGCACATTTAAAAACAACCGAGGCTGACCAAAGTGCTGTACAATAAAATACAAATATAAAATACAATAAAATACAAGTACATAAAACAGCTCACTGATAAAACAATAAATTAAAACAATAAGTTAAACCTTGCTAAAAGCCAATGAGAAGAGGTGAGTTTTAAGAGCAGTTTTAAAAGTTCCAAGGCTTGTGGAGAATCTGATGTGAGGAGGTAAACTGTTCCACAGTCTGGGTGCAGCCACAGCAAAAGCCCTCTCTCCCCTAGTCTTTAGTCTGTACCTGGGAACATCTAAAAGCATCAGGTCTGCTGACCTCAAAGATCTCCTGGGGCGGTAAATGCTAAGAAGCTCTGCCAGGTAAGGAGGTGCAGTACCGTTAAGAACCTTAAAAACCAGCAGTAAAATTTTAAAATCAATCCTAAAAGCAACTGGGAGCCAGTGGAGAGAGCAGAGGACCGGAGTGATGTGGTCTCTCTTTTTGGAACCGGTCAGCATGCGAGCAGCAGCGTTCTGCACCAGTTGGAGGCGATGCAGACAGGAACGATCTAAACCAGCATAAAGGGAGTTACAGTAGTCCAGCCGTGAAGTAATAAAAGCATGGACCACCCTTTCTAGATCGTTCCTGGACAGGTAGGACTTGACTTTAGCTAAAATCCGTAGATGATAAAAAGATCCCTTGACTACGGAGCTGATTTGTTTATCAAATTTAAAAGCACTGTCAAAAGTAACACCGAGGCTCTTAATGGAGGAAGTACATTCGGAAGTTAGGGGTCCCATAAAATCAAAGGAAAGGTCAGGGTCTTTAGGAAGCCCAAACACAATGACTTCAGTTTTACTTTCATTTAGATGTAGAAAGTTAAGAGCCATCCAAGTCTTAATGTCAGACAAACAGGAGAATAACGGCTGCAGAGAGTCCTTACAGTCTAACCTCAGAGGGAGGTAGATCTGAATGTCATCAGCAAAGGTGTGGAAGGACACATTATGTTTGCGCAGCACATCGCCCAGAGGGAGCAAATACAGAATAAACAGCAGGGGGCCTAGAATGGACCCCTGAGGTACACCACAAGTTAAAGGAGCTCTGGGAGATGACAGTTCATCGAGGTGAACAGAAAAACTCCTGTTATCCAGATAGGACTGGAAAAACTTTAAAACAGTACCTTTCAAACCGACACAGTGTTCTAGGCGGGATAACAGTATGTTGTGATCAACAGTGTCGAAGGCTGCTGTCAGGTCTAAGGTTACTAGGACAGCAGCACAACCAGAGTCTACAGTTAAAAGCAAATCATTAAAAACTCTCAGTAAGGCGGTTTCAGTGCTGTGACGAGCTCTAAAACCAGACTGAAACTTCTCATAGAGACTGTTGTTGTCTAAAAATGACTGGAGCTGCCTGAGGACAACTCGTTCCAGTACTTTGGACAGAAAGGGCAGATTGGAAATGGGCCTATAATTGGAGAGTATAAATGGATCCAGATTAGGCTTTTTGAGAAGAGGTTGAACAACTGCATGCTTAAAAAGTGTTGGGAAACAACCAGAGCTGAGACAGGCATTGATCAGGACCAGAAGGACAGGTCCAACTGAGTCCAGGACCTGCTTCAGAAGACGAGAGGGAATAGCGTCAGTGGAACAGTTGGTAGACTTGACCTTGCAGACTGTTTCATGCAGCTGAGAAAGAGAGATTAGCTCAAACTGGTTAAAGGCAGAGTGGCACAAGGGAGAAACACAGGGGTTGAAAAGTGGAGGTGGAATGACAGACTGCAGGGAGGAAATCTTATTTACAAAGAAATATAAAAAGTCATTGCAGAGGGTGGCAGAAGGTGTGAGGCAGGGTCAACTGTATGGAGAAAAAAAACAGAAGAGAAAGCAAACAACAAAGAGCAACATAATAAAAAAAACGGCACCATCACAAACTAGCTAGCAATATATATCATTAGATACTAAATAATAAACGATATTGTACAGCACGCAAGATAGACAGCACACAATGTGCTTTGAGGCAGCAGCCAAGAAAGCTGTAGTCCGCGTCTGTGAATACCCGTGTGTACACCTGTGTGCATACCTGTGTGGATCAGCATGCTTGCATTCCAAAGGTTTCTCCATGTAACGATCTGCTAGGGAGTGTGGGGGGGCCACAGCCCCGTCCTCCAGGGTATGAAGCAGGTAGGGAGGAGATCAAAACTCCAGACATCCAGAGGCCCCCAGAACACAAGAGACCAAGGAAGACCAACAGAGGGGCAGCCGCGCCACTGTCCCAGTAAGAGCTGAGGAGAGTCCCAGATGAGGGCTCACTCAGCAGCCGCGGAGCAGAAGCCAGGGGGAGTTGCAGTGACGCGCCCGTGAGCTCCGCCGGCAGCCAGCTGTGCCTGAGTGACCGAGCCCCAGGCCGAGAGGCCGGGGGCACCCCACCTCCTCCCATCTGACAGCTTTTTCCCACAAGCCATCAGATTCCCAAACTCACTACCAGCTCCCCCATTCCCCCCACCACACACCCCCACAGAAACCATTAACTGACTCCATTGCACTCCACATACGACTGCCTTTGTAAATACAGATGCTGCTCTATGGACAATCCTAATCTCAGGAATCCTGCTCATGTTGGTGATCAAGATGCAGCGACCCAGAGTCTTCATTTCAATGTGGGTCGAAAGTGTGAACTTCAAACTATATACCAGTTTTAAAATTGTCTCAATAGGCCACGTAAAACCAGAGTTATGATAAAAAATACACGTGACGTTTTATTTCTGAACAAAACAGTGGTGTTTACAGCGAGAAGAAATGGTAAAAACGGCGTTTTCTAAGGACAGCGCTAGCAAACACTCTCTGCTTGCGAGTGAAAAAAGAAAAAGAAAAATACCCCTTCCCTATTGGTGTTAAATTGTGCCATGTCAACCAATCAAAAAAATGATATGGCAACATGTGGCATTTAGTGTTTAGGAAGAGAGGGAGGGCAGTTTTAGGAGTGACGCCAGTGAGAGAAAGCGGGTGAGCGAAAGAAAGAGAGATCGCGAGTTTTCACATGAGAGACATTAGTGATGTTTTAGTGTGTTTGGAGGTTATAGTTAGTGTGTAGTGTAGTCATTGTTTTGTTTTGTGTGTCAGTTATACTGCTGAATGTCACATTTGCTCCAAAAAAAGCCACCAAAGGCAGATTCCAGTGTAAACACTGTCCCCACATGGAAAACAGGACTGATGCACCTCCTGTTGTCAGACCTGCAGGGTTTAGGCCTGTGGTGTTCTCCTCTGTCTTATAGTGGACAGAAATTATTTTTTGAGTTGCATATATAATTTGTGTGCCTTCCTATTTGATGCAGCACACCTGATTGTTCTGTAAATAGTTTTACATGGTTATATAAAAAAACACCTGAGGCCTTGGCTGCATTTTTAGGTAAATAGTACCACATAACTTTGTTGTTTGCAAAACTTGTGCATAATTTTTAGAAATGTTCAATTTCTATTTGCATTTCAAGTTATGAAAATGATTCGTTAAACATGTTTGTGGTCTTTACAGTGAAAAATAAAAAATGTTTCAACTTGGATTTTAAATTTATTGTCTGAATTTAGATCAATTGTGCTAATATAGTATGTCAAAATGAAAAAATATTTCAGATATTTGAGATTGTGCTGAAAATAATGATACCAAACAAGGCAAGATGAAGAGTTTTTAAAGGTGAAATATAGAGGTAAAAGCAAAAGTAGTCAAAAACAGCCAATTATACCCTGGAGCCCAGGGGGTTAAAGCAATTCAAGGCCACTTTAAATCTCAATTGAAGACTGTTATTAACCCTTTTTACCTCAAAGTGTATTCCCCTTACCTTATTCTTAAAGTGTGTATATTTATTTCTTACTCTTCCTATATTAATTGTTGTTCTTTTGCACTGAATAGAACTGGACTCTCATTGTCTCATCTCTCTATATACTGTACTGTATATAGCAGAAATGAGAATAAAGTTTACTTTGACTTTGACTTTGATTTGTGAGTAAAGTGAGTAAAGCGAATCTGGTGGTGTTCATCTGCCATAATGTTAATGTTTCTTCACAGCTCAAAAAGAAAAGCGACAAAATGAAACCATTGTAACAGCGGCTGGAAGATTTCTAGAGTTCAGAGATGCTAAAGCTGATGAGATTCATACAGCTGCTAACAGCAGGTAAAGTCAAGGAAAATAGAAATATTGAGGATTAACCCTATAATCATGGTACTGATCATACTGCTCATAGTCTCATTGCTGATGGTCAAGAATTCAAAAAAGATGTTCATGAATTAGAAATACTTCAGCACATTATATTCATTTAAGACAATTGGCTGCATCCTCAGCTAGATTTTAGTATTCCAGGATTTGATTCCATGAGCTGTGACAGAGAAAACTATCAAAGTGGTGGAGGATGTGTTAAAAATTAGTTATCTTGCTGAGGTTCCATCACCCCAGGATGTCAAATGTGTTAACTTAGAAATGTGTGATACAAATAAAGAAGAAAATATGAAGTTGGTTAATTTATGAAGCTTATGTGTAAGTTCAATAAGGAAGGTCTGTGGCCTCAGATCTATCTGCTCCCAGGTGCTGCTGGCTAAATCTAAACTTTATCACTCCCACTTCCCCACGCTGTCAAGCTGTTTGTGTTATCACTGGTCTAGTCGAATCATCCTCTCCCAGCATTCTCCGGGCCAATCAGCATTCATGTCGCGTACTTTAATGGTCACTGTGAACCTGCCATTCTCCTTTGCGGACACCCTTCTCCACCTCCCCCTCTCCTTCTCCACCTCTCTTCACTCAATAATTCAAATTCAAATTCAAATTCAAATTCAAATTTTATTTGTCACACACACACAACCATACACAGTATGACATGGGGGTGAAATGCTTGTAGCTGTACAATGCCCGACCATTAAATGACAGAAGAAAAGTTTTACAATATTTACAATTTACAGTTTACGACAAAAATTTACAAATTCCATTCAAGTCACCTTGATCTCCACCACCACCATCTAAGCACCGGGGTCTCCTTCTCTAATCCCTTTCAAAGCTCGAGTTCTGTTCTGCCAAGATGGGACATTGGAGTCTAACCACCAAACACTTCTATCTATATTCTGTTTATCAATAAATCATGTTCATTCTTTCTAATTCTCTCTCCTTACTGAACTATAATCTGTGCAAAAATAAAATCTTGATATGGTATAAATAAAAAAAAAGAAAATCTGAATAGTCACAACAGCTTATGGGGAAGCGGTCACACAGACAGTAATGGTGATGTAGTAGAAGAGCTGATTGATGACAGATCACTGTATGCCTTAATAATGGTGAAGGAACAAGATGTTTAGATCTTACTCTAGTATCTAGCAGTTTATTATTTCTTCAGAATGGTAATTTAGGAGGGTTTCCACCAAAGGAAGTGATCATTTCCTCATAATCACTAACGTTAATATTAATGTGTTTTAACAAGAAGGAAGTTCATTCATTCATGGTGCTTTGAAAAGGGGGGCTAGGAGAAATCTAGAAGACTTCAGAAGACTTTGTATGCAAACAGCACATTTGGTGAAAATATAGATTACAGGACATATCCTGCTGCAGTACTTAGTATACCAACAGGAACTACATAATGACATATTTTCAAATCTAGAGGTATACATTCTTCATTATATGCATAAGTTGCTGCAATTTGAATGAGGGGAAGGACTGTTCAACACATAGGCAAACATTTGCAAAAAGCAATAGAAAAAGTGGAGGAGTGGCCACATGACTGGGGATTTAATTCCTGTTATATAATTATCACAGAAAAGCACAAAATCGATGCTCTAAAATTGCAACTATATGCTCAACCAATGGTTGAAGTGACTTAATGTAAATATGTTGGTCAGTGGTTAGCAGTGATGGGAATAACTGCGTTAAAAGTAACGATGTTACCAACGGTACTAGTTTTTTCAGTAATTAGTAATCTAACTAATTATTATTTCTATTGTTACAATTCAGTTACCGTTACTACCAAGAAAATGCGATGCGGATGCGTTACTATTTGTCAACACACAGGAAGTTGAAGGTGTCTTCAGCTTACTGGGAGCTGGGGGGCAAACCAGCTCACAGATTGGCTGTCTCCAGGTTGGAAACAGGAGGAGTGATACACCTCCTGCTGTGAGGCCTGCAGGTATGGCTACCTCCACACTAAGGGTTTTCGTTTGAAAACGCATTCTTTTCTCTCCATTTTGGCCTCCTGTCCACACTAAGACGGCGTTTTCACTCATGGAAAACACAGCGTTTTGAAAACGGTCTCCAAAATGGATACATTTGAAAACGGTGCTTTCGCGTCGCAGTGTGGACAGCGAAAACGAAGACTTTTTGAAAACGTTGACACATTTTAGTCATGTGATGCAGTCAAGTGACCAATTAAACTAAGATAGCGGAGGGCATTATACAGCAGTTGTTTTGTTTGCTCTCAATTTTAAAGATTAATTAAAGATTAAAATTAATCAATTAAAGATTAATATCAGTCAGTACATGCTCCAGATAGCTTTTCTTCAAATTCTTTAATTCTCATTCGCTTTTGCAACTTTGTACTTTTGTGTTACTTGCAACAACAACTCCACCTCATTTTTAGTCCATTTAAAAAACTCGGTGCTTTTCCTCGATATTTTGCCACGACGTTTCAAAGAGACGGAAAGTAAATAAGCAGCAGACAGAAATGAGGCAGGTCGAATTTTCTTGTGTTTCACGCATGCACAGTACTGGAACGTAAGCGTTTTCGGCCTTTTCAATGTGGATGCACAACTCTGTGAAAACGACTAAAAATGCTAGTGTGGACGCGGAGCGTTTTCAGACGAAAACGCAGTTTTCAGACGAAAACGCAGTTTTCAAATCTATCCGGGCTAATGTGGACGTAGCCTATGAGGCCTGTGATGTTCTCCTTTATCTTATAGTGGACAGAAATTATTTTTTGGAGTGGCACAAATAATTTCTGTGGCATCTTATTTGATGCAGACATCTGATTGTTCTGTAAATACAGGGTGGGCCATTTACAGTGGAGCAAAAAAGTATTTAGTCAGCCACCGATTGTACAAGTTCCCCCACTTAAAATGATGACAGAGGTCAGTAATTTGCACCAGAGGTACACTTCAACTGTGAGAGACAGAATATGAAAAAAAAATCCATGAATTCACATGGTAGGATTTGTAAAGAATTTATTCGTAAATTAGGGTGGAAAATAAGTATTTGGTCACCTCAAACAAGGAAAATCTCTGGCTCTCACAGACCTGTAACGTCTTCTGTAAGAAGCTTTTCTGTCCCCCACTCGTTACCTGTATGAATGGCACCTGTTTGAACTCATCATCTGTATAAAAGACACCTGTCCACAGCCTCAAACAGTCAGACTCCAAACGCCGCCATGGCCAAGACCAAAGAGCTTTCGAAGGACACCAGGAAAAGTATTGTAGACCTGCACCAGACTGGGAAGAGTGAATCTACAATAGGCAAGCAGCTTGGTGTGAAAAAATCAACTGTGGGAGCAATCATCAGAAAATGGAAGACATACAAGACCACTGATAATCTCCCTCGATCTGGGGCTCCACGCAAGATCTCATCCCGTGGGGTCAAAATGATCATGAGAACGGTGAGCAAAGATCCCAGAACCACACGGGGGGACCTGGTGAATGACCTGCAGAGAGCTGGGACCAAAGTAACAAAGGTCACCATCAGTAACACACTACAACGGCAGGGAATCAAATCCCGCAGTGCCAGATGTGTTCCGCTGCTGAAGCCAGTGTCCAGGCCCGTCTGAAGTTTGCCAGAGAGCACATGGATGATACAGCAGAGGATTGGGAGAATGTCATGTGGTCAGATGAAACCAAAGTAGAACTTTTTGGTATAAACTCAACTCGTCGTGATTGGAGGAAGAACAATACTGAGTTGCATCCCAAGAACACCATACCTACTGTGAAGCATGGGGGTGGAAACATCATGCTATGGGGCTGTTTTTCTGCCAAGGGGACAGGACGACTGATCCGTGTTAAGGACAGAATGAATGGGGCCATGTATCGTGAGATTTTGAGCCAAAACCTCCTTCCATCAGTGAGAACTTTGAAGATGAAACAAGGCTGGGTCTTCCAACATGACAATAATCCAAAACACACCGCCCGGGCAACAAAGGAGTGGCTCCGTAAGAAGCATTTGAAAGTCCTGGAGTGGCCTAGCCAGTCTCCAGACCTCAACCCCATAGAAAATCTGTGGCGGGAGTTGAAAGTCCGTGTTGCTCGGCGACAGCCCCAAAACATCACTGCTCTCGAGAAGATCTGCATGGAGGAATGGGCCAAAATACCAGCTACTGTGTGTGCAAACCTGGTAAAGACCTATAGTAAACGTTTGACCTCTGTTATTGCCAACAAAGGTTATGTTACAAAGTATTGAGTTGTATTTTTGTTATTGACCAAATACTTATTTTCCACCCTGATTTACGAATAAATTCTTTACAAATCCTACCATGTGGATTCATGGATTTTTTTTTCACATTGTGTCTCTCACAGTTGAAGTGTACCTCTGGTGCAAATTACTGACCTCTGTCATCATTTTAGGTGGGGGAACTTGCACAATCGGTGGCTGACTAAATACTTTTTTGCCCCAATCCAACACAATGGGCAGCACATTGAACACATGTTATAAGTGGTCAGAAACTTGTAAATAACTCATGAAAGAATAAAGTTACGTTGAAACCAAGCACACCATTGTTTTTCTTGTGACATTACCAATAAGTGTGATGTGTCACATGGCCCTATTCCTATTGAAAAAACAAAAGTTGTATCCAAGATGGCCGACTTCTAAATGGCCACCATGGTCACCACCCATCTTGAGGAGTTTGCCCCCTCACATATACTAATGTGCCATAAACAGGACTTTAATATCACCAACCATTCCCATGTTATTACGGTGTATCCATATAAATGGCCCACCCTGTAGATTGAAATGGTTATATAAAAAAAATAGCCTTGGTTGCATTTTTAGGTAAATAGCTACAAATAATTTGTTGTTTGCAAAACTTGTGCACAGGTTTTTAAAATGTACAATTTATATTTGCATTTCAAAAATGATTTTGTAAACTTGTTACAGTAAAAATAACTGTTTCCTACTCTGATTTTATGTTTTTTGTCTCATTTTAGATCAATTGTGTTAATAAAATATGCCAAAATGAAAAACTGGTAAATTGCCTGCATTTGTATAGCACTTTTCTAGTCCTTAAGGACCCCAAAGCGCTTTACACTACATTCAGTCATTCACACACTGGCGATAGCAAGCTACATTGTAGCCACAGCTACCCTGGGGCACACTGACAGAGGCGAGGCTGCCGGACACTGGCGCCACCGGGCCCTCTGACCACCACCAGTAGGCAAACATGGGGTTAGTATCTTGCCCAAGGATATTTGGCATGCAGCCAGGAGGCAGCCTGTGATCGAACCACCGACCTTCTGATTAGTGGCTGACCTGCTCTGCCACCTGAGCTACAGCCACCCCCACGAAAAACTAACTGTAAATTCGGACATGTGAGGTTGTGCTGAAAAACATGATACCAAACAAGGCAAGATAAATAGTCTAAGGAGCTTACTGTAACAACCACAAACATGTTTAAAAAAATCATTTTTAAATGCAAATATAATGATGGATTGGATTTATATAGCGCTTTTCAAGACACCCAAAGCACTTTACAATGCCACTATTCATTCACTCTCGCATTCACACACTGGTGGAGGCAAGCTACGGTTGTAGCCACAGCTGCCCTGGGGCAGACTGACAGAAGCGAGGCTGCCATATCGCACCATTGGCCCCTCTGGCCAACACCAGTAGGTGGTAGGGTAAAGTGTCTTGCCCAAGGACACAACGACCAGGTCGTTGTGATCGAACCGGCGACCAGATGCGCTTTCAAACCCCCTGAGCCACGGTCGCCCCCATGTAGTGTAAAGCGCTTTGGGGTCAAAATGTCCATAGTATAAACTGTACATTTTGTACATTTTAAAAACCTATGCACAAGTTTTGCAAACAACAAATTATTTGTAGCTATTTACCTTAAAATGCAGCCAAGGCTATATTTTTTTTATATAACCATTTCAATCTATTTACAGAACAATCAGATGTCTGCATCAAATAAGATGCCACAGAAATTATTTGTGCCACTCCAAAAAATAATTTCTGTCCACTATAAGATAAAGGAGAACATCACAGGCCTCATTGTGAAACCTGGCCCCACCCTGTCATGATTGTGGGGTGGGGCAAGATTTCACAATGAGCTCACCCGAAACCCTGGCTGATTGTGACCCACACCTGTTTTCACACCTTGGCTCATGTGATTAGGTAAAGCAGTGGTTCCCAAACTTTTTTTGCCAGGCCCCCCTTTTTTTTTTACAAGAAAAATGCCGCCCCCCGCATGTGCAAGCACATGCACGTGCAAGCACATCCTTTAACCACACACACCCATATTTTGGTTTATTTCACACCTCAAACATTTAGTAAACAATTAACTAGATACAAGTAATCTGAAATAAATTACAGGTAGTAAGAAAATAAACTACTAACTCTTTTACGCTATGTCCATACCTACACGGGTATTTTTGAAAATGCAGCTGTTTCTATGTGTTTGGACCTTTTGTCCACATGTAAACGGCGTTTCAATCACCAAAAACTGAATGTGGCGTGGGTGTGGTCTCTGGCCAGCTGCAGAGGAGGGGTGACGCAGTGAGCTCCTGGGGCGGCGCAGGGGCGGGGTGAACAGGTGTGTTGGGATCTGACAGTGATTGTGTCTCTTTATATGTTGGCAGTGACAGTCGGAGGGGGAGGACGGACGTGACAGCAGAGAGAGAGAGCGGGAGTGTCTGTGTCCCTGTACAAACCCACAGTGTTTAATAAAAGTTCTGCTATTGTCAAAGTCGCTCCGGCTAGTGTTTCTTGGGTCCAAGGAGCCGCGGCGGAGCGCCCGTGTTCCGCCGCCCAGGCAACCGGCGGCGGCGTCACAGCGGAGGGACGGCGGCCCGGCGGGAACAGAGCAGGCAGCGGGGTGGAACCCCAGGAACCCGTTCCGGCCACTGCTACCCGCCGGAACCCCGGTGGCCGCCGAGGTTGCCCCGGAGCCACGGGGAGCCGCACAGACGCCGGGGCCGGACTGTTGGAAGTGTGGGCGGCCGGGGGAACCTGTGCCGAGAATGTCCGCTCATGGAGGTGGGGCAGGTGTTCCGTGTTGCCGGTGCTCCAGCGGCCGCCCCCGGTCCAGGAGGGACGTACCGCGTGCCGGTAAGGTGTCAAGGGGATATTCGCCATGCTTTGATGGACACGGGCTGCACGCAGACTCTGGTCCACCAAAGTTTGGTTCGCCCCGGGGCATTGTTGGAGGCTGACTGGGTGGAGGTTAAATGTGTGCACGGGGATATTCACAAGTACCCGGTAGTGTCACTGTTGCTGAAATTCAGGGGCAAAACGCATAGAGTGAAGGCGGCGGTTAGCCCGCGCCTGTCGCATCCCCTTATTTTGGGTACGAATTGGTGGGGTTCCACAGCTTACTGGGGCAGTACGCGGGGATGCGATCGCGGTCTATAAATTTGTGTAACGTTTGCGCGGCGCTCAGCGGTGACGCGGGGTCGACCTGTTGTGCACCCCACGGAAGATTTTCCACTAGAGCAGTCTAGGGACGACACCCTACGCTCAGCCTATGACCAAGTGATGGATATTGATGGTCACTTGGTGCGCCCTGACGCTGCGCGAAAATACCCTCATTTCCAATTGCGGAACGATTGGCTTTATCGAGTGAGTCGCGACACTCACACTAATGAGATCCGCACACAGTTGTTGGTGCCGCAAAGCCGTCGGGAAACGATTTTCCAGGCGGCTCATTCGAACCCCATGGCAGGGCATTTGGGTGGTGAGAAAACTCTGGAGCGCATAATGGCCCGATTCTATTGGCCGGGCATTTGGGCCGACGTGCGCTGCTGGTGTGCGTCGTGCCCAGAATGCCAGCTGGTTAACCAGCCGGCCGTGCCAAAGGCGCCGTTGCGCCCATTACCACTGATGGAGATCCCGTTTGAGCGTATTGGCATGAATCTCATCGGGCCATTGCACCGGAGTGCACACGGCTATCGCTTTGTGCTGGTCCTGGTGGACTATGCAACGCGGTACCCAGAAGCAGTGCCGCTGCGCACCATTTCAGCGAAGAGCGTGGCGCAGGCACTGTTTCAGGTCATCTCCCGAGTCGGTATTCCGAAAGAAATACTGACTGACCAGGGCACGTCATTCATGTCACGCACATTGCGGGAACTGTACGAATTACTGGGTATTAAATCTATTCGGACCAGCGTCTACCACCCTCAGACTGATGGGCTGGTGGAGGGGCCGAATAAGACTTTAAAATCCATGATTCGTAAGTTCATTCGCGAAGATGAACGCAATTGGGATCGCTGGTTAGACCCTCTGTTGTTTGCAGTGCGGGAGGTGCCCCAGGCCTCCATGGGATTTTCTCCCTTCGAGCTGTTATACGGCAGGAAGCCACGGGGGGGTGCTCGACCTGATTAAGGAAAACTGGGAGGAAGGTCCGAGCCCTGCGAAAAGTGAAATTCAGTACGTGCTGGACCTATGAGCAAAGCTGCACACACTGGGAGGCTCTCACGGGAGAATTTGCTCCAGGCCCAGCAGCGGGAGCAACGCCTGTACAACAGAGGGGCGGAACTTAGGCAATTTTCACCGGGAGATAAAGTGCTTGTGTTACTTCCTTCTTCCAGCTCTAAATTACTCGCCAAGTGGCAAGGACCCTTCGTGGTCACACGGCGAGTGGGGGACGTTGATTATGAAGTGGTACGGTCGGACAGGGGCGGAGCCACGCAGATTTATCACCTCAACCTCCTCAAAGCCTGGAGGGAGGCGGAGACCTCTTCTCTGGTGAGCTTGGTAAGAGGGAGAGATGAGTTGGGGCCGGAGGCGCCAAAATCTAGCATCCCCGCCTCCCTCCATTGTAGTGACCATCTCACACAGGCCCAGAGGGCGGATGTTACTGCATTGCAACAGCGCTTTGCCAACGTGTTCTCCCCCTTGCCCGGCCGTACTTCTCTCATAGAGCACCATTTTGAGACGCAGCCTGGCGTGACGGTGCGTTCACGGCCCTACAGGCTGCCGGAACATACGAGGCAAATTGTTTTCCGGGAATTGAAGGAAATGCTGAGGTTGGGAGTAATAGAAGAATCACACAGTGCTTGGTGTAGCCCCATCGTTCTTGTGGTGAAGAAGGATGGGTCTATACGGTTCTGTGTCGATTATCGCAGAGTGAATGAGGTGTCACGTTTTGATGCTTATCCCATGCCCCGGGTCGACGAGTTCCTGGACCAGTTGGGCACCGCTCGCTTTTTCACGACACTGGATTTAACCAAGGGCTACTGGCAGATTCCCTTGTCTGCAGAGTCCCGGGAAAAGATGGCCTTCTCCACTCCGTATGGGTTGTACCAATTCGTTACACTTCCGTTCGGCTTGTTCGGAGCCCCTGCCACTTTTCAGCGCCTCATGGACCGGGTGCTGCGGCCCCATGCTGCCTATGCTGCCGCCTATCTAGACGACGTCATCATTTACAGTGACCATGGGCGGAGCATGTGCGGCGTGTGGCCGAGGTGCTGGAGTCCCTGAGGCAGGCGAGGCTCACGGCCAACCCGAAGAAGTGTGCGGTTGGACGGAGGGAGGTCCCTTCGCTACTACCTCCTGGGCCGCCCGTTCACCCTCTGCTCAGACCATGGCCCGCTGCAGTGGCTCCACCGCATGAAGGATGCCAACGCCCGGATCACTCGGTGGTATCTGGCCCTGCAGCCCTTTAAGTTCAAGGTGATCCATAGGCCGGGCGCGCAGATGGTCGTGGCCGATTTCCTCTCCCGCTCGCGGGGGGGGGGGGGGGGGGGGGTTTGGCCGGATGAGCCCCGGCCTCAGTCGGGCGGTGGGGATGTGTGGCGTGGGTGTGGTCTCTCGCCAGCTGCAGAGGAGGGGTGACGCAGTGAGCTCCCGGGGCGGCGCAGGGGCGGGGTGAACAGGTGTGCTGGGATCTGACAGTGATTGTGTCTCTTTATATGTTGGCAGTGACAGTCGGAGGGGGAGGACGGACGTGACAGCAGAGAGAGAGAGAGCGGGAGTGTCTGTGTCCCTGTACAAACCCACAGTGTTTAATAAAAGTTCTGCTATCGTCAAAGTCGCTCCGGCTAGTGTTTCTTGGGTCCAACATTACACTGAGATTTTTAAAAATTCCTTTTTTGCGTTTACGTGTGGACGAGGAATACAGACTTGGTCACGCAACGTTAAAGGTATGTGCCTTTTTTCACGTCACACTGTGCGCCACGTTATTGTTTACATGAGATGAATTGCAGAATGATAGATATTCAGATTAACAGTATTTTGTCTCTATCTGCAGGTTTACACGCTTACATACACATGCAGTTACTGTCCCTCCATTTAGAAAGGCAGAGGCGTCACGGTGTAATTATTTTACAAGTAGTTTTTTTCCTGTGTAATAATATTCAACATTGCTATCAATACATTTTTCAAAAAATGCCTCTCTGTGTAAAATGGGTTTAAAAACATAAACAGCTGTGGGATACTGTCTGTCTCTGATTTGAACCGGGGGAACAAATCGTGGCAGGATCAGCCTGATATTATTTGTATCCCACTGTAACTTTACTGTATAAAGAGCTAATATCTCCAAAATGTCAGGAGTAGTTAGTCATTACAAGAAGTGTTTGTGAACTAAAAATCAAGAATGTGGGATACTGTTTGTCTGTGATTTGAAGAGCCCAGCGCTGCTCCCGACAAAGGGAAAGCCAATTCTGCAGGGGAGACCTACCTCGGCACTTGTGCAGGTGAAACCAAAGGGAAGACATGCTTCACCATATTTTCTAGTCTTTGGCTTAGAATGAAGTTGGTTTGGAAACATATTCAGCAATGCTTCATCTCCTGCTTTGTGTTTGTGTTGGCGCCCCGTCAAAAACCTGTCCGATAAATAGTTTTATCTGGATAAATAGTTTTTTAAGGAGAAATGTTTATGTAAAACAATCAATCACTGGTATCTATCTGGTATCTGTTATGAGGTCATCAGTGCATCATAGCTCTATTGTGTATGGAGCAGCAGCAAAAACAACATTACAACAAGTTGGCAGGTAACAATATAGAACATTGCGGTTGTGCAGCTGCCATGACCTGTATGCACATTCACCATGCAAGTCCCAATTGCTGAAGAAAAAACATGCTCCAGCACGTTTAGACAAGCCTGTAAAATACTGGGAAAATATAGTCTGGTCAGATGAGACCACAACTGAACTCTTTGGGATGTTTGGAGGTCAGGAGGCACTTCATGTTGCCCAAAAACACAAATAGTAAAGTCTTGAGGTGGGAACATCGTGCTGTGGAGCTGTTTTTTTCAGCATATGGCACAGGTGCGCTTCATATAACTGAAGGAAGTATTAACAGAAAAATATACCAAGATGTTCATGATAAAAATCTGCTGCCATATACCAGGGTGATGAAGAGGAAGTGAGGGTGGACGTTTCAGCAGGACAAAGATTCTAAAAGAAAGCCATGAAACTCTCAAATCTACACCTGAGCAATGCATGTGACCATACAAGAGGCGTCTTGAAGCTGTCATCACCAACAAAGACATTTCCATGAGTATACAATAAATTTCAGTAAGTGTGTCATTTCTCATTATTATACTAAATTTCTGGACATTTATGGTTTGTTTTCTTTGTATGTGCAGATTGGATGGGTTGTTTCCAACATGATGTTGAGCTCACAGTATCGCGACTATTAAATTATAAATTTTTTCCTGGTTTTTGTTGGCTTAGAGGAAACTCACTCTCCTCAGGCTAAAGTTAGCTAGCATTAACTTAGATGCTAATATAAAGGTAGCAGCTAGCAGACTAACCTTCCTTCATAATGTAGCAAAAAGCCAGATGAGCTTCTGTGTTTGTCTTTACAGGGAGTCAGAATTATTAGGCAAGTTGCATTTTTGAGGAATAATTTTATTATTGAACAACAACCATGTTCTCAATGAACCCAAAAAAGTCATTAATATCAAAGCTGAATGTTTTTGGAAGTAGTTTTTAGTTTGTTTTTAGTTTTAGCTATTTTAGGGGGATATCTGTGTGTGCAGGTGACTATTACTGTGCATAATTATTAGGCAACTTAACAAAAAACAAATATATACCCATTTCAATCATTTATTTTTACCAGTGAAACCAATATAACATCTCCACATTCACAAATATACATTTCTGACATTCAAAAACAAAACAAAAACAAATCAGCGACCAATATAGCCACCTTTCTTTGCAAGGACACTCAAAAGCCTGCCATCCATGGATTCTGTCAGTGTTTTGATCTGTTCACCATCAACATTGCGTGCAGCAGCAACCACAGCCTCCCAGACACTGTTCAGAGAGGTGTACTGTTTTCCCTCCTTGTAAATCTCACATTTGATGATGGACCACAGGTTCTCAATGGGGTTCAGATCAGGTGAACAAGGAGGCCATGTCATTAGTTTTTCTTCTTTTATACCCTTTCTTGCCAGCCATGCTGTGGAGTACTTGGACGCGTGTGATGGAGCATTGTCCTGCATGAAAATCATGTTTTTCTTGAAGGATGCAGACTTCTTCCTGTACCACTGCTTGAAGAAGGTGTCTTCCAGAAACTGGCAGTAGGACTGGGAGTTGAGCTTGACTCCATCCTCAACCCGAAAAGGCCCCACAAGCTCATCTTTGACGATACCAGCCCAAACCAGTACTCCACCTCCACCTTGCTGGCGTCTGAGTCGGACTGGAGCTCTCTGCCCATTACCAATCCAGCCACGGGCCCATCAAGACTCACTCTCATTTCATCAGTCCATAAAACCTTAGAAAAACCAGTCTTGAGATATTTCTTGGCCCAGTCTTGACGTTTCAGCTTGTGTGTCTTGTTCAGTGGTGGTCGTCTTTCAGCCTTTCTTACCTTGGCCATGTCTCTGAGTATTGCACACCTTGTGCTTTTGGGCACTCCAGTGATGTTGCAGCTCTGAAATATGGCCAAACTGGTGGCAAGTGGCATTTTGGCAGCTGCACGCTTGACTTTTCTCAGTTCATGGGCAGTTATTTTGCGCCTTGGTTTTTCCACACGCTTCTTGCGACCCTGTTGACTATTTTGAATGAAACGCTTGATTGTTCGATGATCACGCTTCAGAAGCTTTGCAATTTTGAGACTGCTGCATCCCTCTGCAAGATATCTCACTATTTTTGACTTTTCTGAGCCTGTCAAGTCCTTCTTTTGACCCATTTTGCCTCATGGACATAGAGGACTCTGGGATTTCAGATCACTTCCCGGTTTTGTTTAATAGTCAATCGCCCACTTCATTGATGCTTTCCTTGACTCTCCCCTCTCTGATGCTAACTGTAATGGGGTTTTATCAGCGGATGAGCTTGCTAACCTCTTTTATACTACATGCGCTGACATCCTTAACTCTGTGGCACCTCTGAGGATTAAACGTGCCAAATCCTCACAACCCTGGCTAAATGATACTACTCGCACCCTTAGGCGTGAATGTCGTCGTGCTGAAAGAAAATGGAGGAAAGACAAACTCCACGTCTCTCTGGACATCCTCCATAATTGTCTATCTAAGTATCAAAAGTCTGTTAAAGCTGCCAAATCTGCCTTTTTGTCTAGCATTATTATGACTAATAGCCACAACCCCCGAGCACTTTTTAATACTTTTAATTCTGTGATAAACCCTTGCACTACCACTTATAGGGATGCTTCCCCTGCTCTTTGTGATAAATTCTTAAAGTATTTCTCTGATAAAATCTCAGCTCTAAGGGCTTCTCATCCATCTCATCCATCATCAGTTTTAGACCCAGTTCCAGCTTCTGAATGCTTGACTGTCTTTCAACAGTTTGAACCAGTGTCTTATTCTGCTTTAAAAGATATAATTGATCATCTCAAAATCTCTGGTTCCCTGCATGATATTCTTCCTTCTCGTTTCTTTAAGGAAGCTTTACATATTATTGGTCCTTGTATCTTATCTCTGCTGAATGCATCATTGTCATCAGGTTGTGTACCGTCTGTCTTTAAGCATGCTGTTGTGCAACCTATTATGAAAAAGAAAAATCTTGACCTAATTGGTCTCACCAACTACAGGCCGATCTCCAAACTCCCTTTTATTTCCAAAATATTGGAAAAGGTAGTTCTAAAACAACTACAGGCCTTTTTAGATGCAAATGGTATTAATGAAAAGTTTCAGTCTGGTTTTAAACCTTGCCACAGCACAGAGACAGCCTTACTTAGAGTTTTTAATGATCTTCTTTTAACTGTTGACTCTGGATATTCTGTGGTCTTAGTTTTACTTGACTTGTCTGCTGCTTTTGACACGGTTAACCACAACATTCTTCTATCAAGACTGGAACATGTTGTTGGTCTCAAAGGTACGGTTTTATCTTGGTTTAAATCCTATCTCTCAGAGAGGTCGTTCTTTGTTGCTATGGGGCAACACTCCTCGGCTTCTGCCCCTATTTATTGTGGTGTGCCTCAAGGGTCCGTGCTCGGTCCTGCTCTTTTCTCTTTGTACATGTTGCCCTTGGGATTAATTTTTAGTAAATACAACATCTCCTTTCACTGCTATGCCGATGATATCCAGATTTATTTACCTTTGAAATCCGATGTGACTGCTTCTTTGCAACCTCTGTTCAACTGTTTGCATGAAGTTAAAATTTGGTTATCACATAATTTTCTTACATTGAACGAGAATAAGACCGAAATCATAGTCTTTGGTAGTCACACTCCGCTAGACCAGTTAGCTGATGCCTTAGGCCCTCTTGCTAGCCATCTTTCGTCCACTGTAAGAAACCTCGGAGTGTTCCTTGATGGCTCTTTTAAACTTGAAAAACAGGTGTCCACTGTGGTAAAAAACAGCTTTTACCAGTTGCGTCAGATTTCCAAAGCAAAGCCGTTCCTTCCTTTAAAGGACCTTGAAAAGCTTATCCATGCATTTATTACATCCAGATTGGACTACTGTAACTCCCTCTACTCGGGCCTCCAACACTCCTCTCTTTGCCGGCTCCAGTTAATTCAAAATGCAGCTGCGCGTCTTTTAACAGGTACGAGAATTCATGAACACATAACTCCAATTTTAGCCAAATTTTATTGGCTCCCTGTTAAATATCGTATAGATTTTAAAATTCTTTTGTTCACTTTTAATATTTTGAATAATTTAGCGCCCAGCTATCTTTCTGATTTACTCCATTCATACAATCCCAACAGAGCACTTAGATCGTCCAACCACAGGCTCCTAGCACAACCTAGGACTCGAATGAAATCAAGAGGCGACCGGGCCTTTGCATCCGTGGCACCCAGACTCTGGAATAACCTCCCCGTTCATATTCGCACTACTGAGTCTATCCAGTCTTTTAAATTACATCTTAAAACATATTTTTTTACTTTGGCTTTTGATTCTGTCTAGTTGGCTGTTTTAGCTTGTTGCGTTGTTACCTATTGTTTGTTGTCCTCTTTTATTGTTTGTTTTAACTGTCTCATGTTTTTATTGACTGTAAAGCACTATGGTCAACACTGTTGTTTTAATATGTGCTATATAAATAAATTTTGATTTGATTTGATTTTGCCAAAGGAAAGGACGTTGCCTAATAATTATGCACACCTGATATAGGGTGTTGATGTCATTAGACCACACCCCTTCTCATTACAGAGATGCACATCACCTAATATGCTTAATTGGTAGTAGGCTTTCAAGCCTATACAGCTTGGAGTAAGACAACATGCATGAAGAGGATGATGTGGACAAAATACTCATTTGCCTAATAATTCTGCACTCCCTGTATATGCATTTGTGTGGAGCCTGTGTTGCGGGTTAGTGTGAGAACAAATGATCTTTAAAAGGTGGAAAATTTCCAACTTTTACTTTCACTTTCTTCTGAGCTCCTGTTCAGTGACATACCTTTCTGCAAACACCTGGTTATCAACTCACATTCAAGGCAGCAGGTATTTTACAGTCACTGATTAACCTGTTTGAGGAAACTTGAGCACTTGGAGAAAAGTCCATGTACACAGACAGATAACCCACAAACTCCCCTCAGGAATGTCCAGACCCTAACTCCAAGAATCAGGGCCTTCGTTCTGAGGAAACCTGCTGAGGGGCCCTGACAGCATTACTAACTTAAATTCTGAGCTGGCATGGAAAACGTTCAGTAATACAAAAGAAAACAGACCACTGACCCCAAAAGTGTTTGCTATTTGAGTCAAAAAGCAGTGTGCCATTTCTGTAAACTGCTACTTGGAAAAACAAAATGCTCAGTCACGGTTTCCCTGCTAACTCAACAAAGCCACAACCTACTTTTATTCCATGCATCTATACATTATAATCTGCTGACTAAAAGATGTAACATGCACTAAAGTATGTCAGCGATAACGCAATAATTGCAGTTTGATGTAAAGGAGATGAAGAAAAAGCTCAGAGTTCCTGATGTTGATTCCTCTCAGTTATTACCCAGAACATCAACACTGGATAATTCTGCACAACGGTATCAGTCAATATCTGCAAATGGGATCTTCTGCATGGCTAAAATTAAAGAAATGTTCAGCTAATAGAAAAAAATAAGCTGTTAATCTGCAGGTATGCCAAGCCCTCCTTGTATCCAGGTGATTTGATCAGCAGATAAATACAAACCTTTGTGCTGATGAGAGAAGTTGTGATTTATGACCTATTTTTTCATTTTTTTTTTTTTTAAACGCTGCATATAACTGCAGATTAATTTTTGTTTGTGGTATTTTATTACCAGTATCTGTTGCACACCAAAAGCTAGTCTATTCTATTTAGCTTTTTGTGAGAAATTATGGAGCCCTCAAGGTTCATCCAAATACCAGGTGCAGTGGAAAACTGTAAGCAGGTGTGCTGTGTCCAACCCCAGAACATTGCGGAAAATGCAAAGGAACACAATGATCACTTTTCCCTCCAATAGACTGAGGGCTTTCTTGTGGTTCCAAAGACACTTGGAGAATGGGAGGCAGAGCCTTCAGGAAAACAAAAAAAACTGTGACAGGGATACATTTTGTTTAACACCCTAACTCAAGATTTAAGCTGCTTAGCAGTTTGGGTTGCATTTTTAGTTTTACTACTTTACATCCTATTTGTTTGGCATTATTTTGCTGAAATAAGCCGAACTTCATGTCCCACCAAACCTCGCTATATATATCCATTGAATATGATAGAAACCGGCATGGCTCAGTAGCGAAAACTGAACCGTAGACTACAGATGCTGATGCTGGAGGTCTCATTGTGGCCACAGTTCTTCATTATGTGCACAGACCTGTTTGTGCACATGGACAGACTCGTCCTTCCACTCGACCTTGAACCTTCTTAAATGAGCTCCAGAGACACCGGGAGTCTTTCTGGATCGGGTCTTTAATTGGAATTTGAACTTTTATTGTTGGATGCAGAGACGTCCATGCTCTCTGATGACTTTCAGGGCTGTTTCTGAGTTCTGGGCTTGAGGAGAGGAACCTAAAAGCACCAACATTCAGCATTAGTTTGCAGCCTCGTGGGCAGAGACTTTAGTCATGACTGAAACTTTTAATAATCTAGGAAAATCCTGAAAATCCTTCCTCGATGATGAATCGCCCACATATTCCTTCCCAAACAACTTTAAAGCCAAAACCAAATCAAACATTGATTTACTTATGGGGAGGCTCTGGTTAATTTCGATGAGTCATATGATTATAATTCATATCAAATATCAAAGTGTGTGTGAATCATGACTTGACATAAGCTCTCAATCCGCCGTGCACCTTCAAACCGCCACAGTAGGTGGATTTACTGAGCCTCGCTGTCTTTGTGGCAGCCTGACCTGGTTACTGCTCTGACTTCCAGGAACAACTCAGTGTTTTCTCCTGACACAGAAGCTACTCAGCTTTGTCTTCTGCTTTTTTTCCTTTTCTTCTACTCTTCTCCTGCAGTGCCGGCGCACTGACATTTTTGATAAACTGGGTCGATTTATGAAACCCATCTAGTCAAGGGTTCTTTGGCTGCCTCGATCAAGGGCACAACCTAGTTTTATCTGACCGCACATCTGAACATCAAAACCCAGGTTTTACCCCATGAAAGTGCCCATCTTCTCAGGAAGGAAGTGACATCATCATCATTACCACTGTGGGATCAGCTGACTCAGCAGGAAAAAAGAGACAGAGAGGAGGATAAGGGGAGCACAGAGGAGGGAAGGATATAGGTGGAAATTGAGGAGAAAAGGAGAAATAGGAAAGCCCACGATGATGAAAAGGAAGGAAGGTTTGGAGGAGAGTGAAGTAAACAAAAATGTTTTTAAAATGAGGAGAAATAAAAGTTAAGAGGAAAAAGGTGGAGTTATTGGAAAAAAAACTAGGCTGGAAAACCTAAAAAGGAAAAAAGTAAGGGGGGGGGGGGGGGGGCAGAGTGTGATGGTGAGGAGACAGTGGAGTAAAGGGGGAAAGGGGGAGAAAGAAAAGAATGCAGTAGCGAGGAGAAAAGGGGAGGAGCCATTGGCTGGGAGACTCCTTGGAAATTTGCAGTGTGACTCAGTGATGTTTTGAAATTGAGGGAGGTGACGAGAGCGAGGGGGTAGAGAGGGGGGAGGAAGATGATGGGGAGGAGATATAAATACAGCAGGGGCGAGTGAACCCGCCACAGTCAAAGATGCCTCTTCTGCTCATCAGACTCTCTGCTGTCGTGCTCCTCGTCAGCCTCGTCTCCGCCCAGCAGCGCCTCACCTGCCCCCAGGACATCCACACGGGGCTGATGAGGGACCTGTGGAAGCACACCAGGCTGCTGATCAATAGGCTGCCGGTAAGTTCAATAACTGCTTAATACTGCTTTAGAGTTAAGCTCCCACCAGTCATTCAGTGCATCATCAGTCTGATCAGCTACAGCTACTCAGTATTTCAGTTTGTAACACTTTTACTGATTTGTTTGCTGATCAATATCAATTTTCATTTACTGATGAGTCTGCAGATGAAGCCAATCTTGATACATTTTTAACATCAAGACATTAGTTAAGATTATTTATGGTTAATTACAGTTATTGATTAGTACTTAATTTCATTTCAGTAACAGGATCGATGTTCTATCGATCAATATGTGAATTTATTATCAATAAAGACTGCAGCATGAATTTGCCCAGCAAATCAGTTTAGCTGAATTAATGATCAGTAATCAGTACTGGGGTGGCTGTAGCTCAGGCGGTAGAGCAGGTCATCTACTGATTGGAAGGTTGGTGGTTTGATTCCTGGCTTCCCCTAGTCTGCATGCCAAATATCCTTGGGCAAGATATTAACCCCAAAATGCTCTCCGATGCATCCATCAGAGTATGAATGTGTGTGAATGTTACTTAGAAAGCACTTAGAACAATGTGCTTGTGTGAATGGGTGAATGTACAAGTTGTGTAAAGCGCTTTGAGTGCTCAGAAGAGTAGAAAAGCGCTATATAAGAACCAGTCCATTTACCATAATTCTTTTAAAATTACTTATTTTAAAATATTGATTGTCTGTTTCATACTAATTGGCTTTTATTAACGTCAGAATTGCAATATATTGATTAGTCTCTCAGTCATAACGTTACACTTTTTAAAGTCAAAGTAAACTTTATTGTCATCTCTGCTATATACATTACAGTATATAGCAGAGATGAGACAACGAGGCTCCAGTTCCATTCAGTGCAAAAGAACAACAATAAATATAGTTAAGAGTCGGAATAAGAATAAATATAATGACTGGGGTAAGGGGAGTATAAACACTTTGAGGGGTCAATAACATTCTAAAATTTACAATTTATAATCACGATTTCTATTCAATCAAATCATAAATGCAAATGATTGATTAGCAAACATTCATTTAACATGCATGCATCATCAATAACTTCTAAATTTTGGCATTTTGTGAGGTTTTGTGCTATCAACCAAACATGGGGACCAACAATGGGGGTGAGTTTTCAAAGTAAAAGTCTGTCACTGAGTGATATGCTTTGTTAAAAAAAATAAATCTGATCTTATTCACAGAGGACTGTGAGCACTGATATGAGTAGGAGTAGTATGAGTCGTCAATCGTATGAGTAAAAACGAAGCTCCTTGTTTCCACAAAGTGAAAGTCTGAAAAGCTGCCGTTTTTAAACCAGATCAAAGACATGAAATCACATCTGAAAGAAACGGGAGCTCGCACTGATAATGCTTTAAATGTTTAAGGCACTACTTTGACTCACTGACAAGGCTTTTAATAACTTATAACACATACTTGAAACAAGCTTGGGTGTTTTGGTTTTGCGTGTTTAAAGCTTTTATGCTTTATTTTGAAAGAAGAAAATGTGTCATGTAAATTAAAAATAAACTACCAAAACCTTTTGTTATGTAATAATGAATTTCACACTTTCACTTACAGACAGAAAACCATTTCTCCCGGAGGTTCAGACTTCTGCCCAACTTCTGTGTCAAATGTCAGGAGGTCAGTAGTTTCAACTCGTCTACAGCTGAGAATGTGATGTTTTCTGAATGGAGTTTGGTGCTGTAGACCTGGTAGCGGTTTTTTTCTGAGGTTTCACCTTTCAGGCATCATGGTGTCCGCCTGGTTTACCTCAACCACAGCCTCCACTCCCCTCTGTAATACTTCACCAGTCCTGAGCTGAGTGTTGCTTGTTATGTTCACACAGAAACAATAACGTCTGCGCTCCACCTGCTCTGTCTCACACACACACACACACACACACACACACACACACACACACACACACACACACACACACACACACACACACACACACACACCATTCCTGTTCAGTTGAGCATTTTCTTCAACAGAATTAGTGACGTATTCTTACCCCACAGAGTTTCATGAGTGAGCTTCCACATACAGATGTGGGGGAAAGTCACGGTGCAGCATGTGGTTATATGGAATTTTGTGAGGTGGACAGAAAGGCCGTGATGTTGCTGAAACTCTGAAAAATCACATGAAGTGAAAATTCAGTGTTTATGTGAAATAAAAACTGGGTTACAGCTTCAGTGAAGCAGAAGATGAGATCTTCGAGTGCAGCTGAATGTGTACAAATGTAAAAGTTTCAGTCATCCTGTAACGTCTTCACCTCTCTGTCACGGGTGTATGACGATGGTTTGGTACCTGATGATGCACAGTGTGTCATTGTGCTGCTCTTGTCTCCTCAGCACGCGATTGGCTGGCTGGAGATCAGAGAGCTGATCAATATCTACCAGAGGAGCGTGTTCAGCAGCGAGGTGATCCAGAAGCTCCTCCACCCACATTACAACGACCTGATGTACGGACTGCAGCACACACTGCGGCACTGCGTGAGTACACAACAGTAACACACATACAAGCGCAATGTGGTCCTGTAACACACAAAAAATGACCACTTTATTCCGTGTGCTTCTTGTTCAGGTTTCCTCCTCTGAATCTTCAAAATATTCCAAGATCATGAAGAAGCTGGAGAAAAGAATTAACAAGGTAAAAATGTACACACCCTACAGCCCCACCAGTACTACTGCTGTTACCACTACAACTACTGTCTTTTCTAATCCTTCATAGTAACCTTGCTTTGAAGTATTGTGCTGCTTCTGCTGCAACTAGCAGCAGCATACTCATAAATGTATTTATATCACTTGAGATATTCACTCTAACTGAACCGGATGTGCCCGATTGTCTGCAGAGGAGGAATGGCGAAGGAGATGAGGGAGACGATGGAGCACTGAAGGCCATCAGAGAGTTCACCTACATCCTCAGGTGGATCAATGAGCTGACACACCACCACATGCCGTAGAGCTGCTTCATCATCATCGTCATCAGTATTTGTATTATTACAACCACCCCAACCTCCACCACCACCATCATCAGCATCATCACTGAGGATTATTTTTTGAGGATCACTTTATGTAGCAAAGAGCTTGTTATTAATGTTTTTATTTATTCTTTTAAACTGAAGTTTTGGATGTATTTGATTTTCTGGCACAAGCGCGCCAGAAAATCAAATACAAGTACGACTGAGAAGAACCAGCAACTCGGCTCTGAGTTTTCTTTTTGACCCGACGCACTGATGGACTGAAGTGATGGACTAAGGTTTGTGTAAGTGGATCTTCTTTAACAGAAGAACGTCCAGCAGAACCTCAAATTTGCTTTACAAATGTTTGAAAATTTTGATTTTTAAAACAAGGAAAATGAGGTAAAACTAGTAAAAATATAAGCTGTGTTGCTGGGAGCCTCTTAAAAGATTGCGAATAATTTAAAGTATTGAGAATATTTTACATGTGTGATGAAACATTATGTACAATATAAGTTATTTTGGATAATTTATTGTATTTGAGGACCTACTGAAGAATCTGAAGGATTAAAAATACTTGAAGCTTTATTATATCAACCTGACAGAAGAATAAAATAGGATATTTTTATATTTTAACTTTATGTATATGAATTTGTTATATTTTTAGAGAAATAAACTAGTTTTTATCTTAATCACTGGTGACTAGTCTGTTTCTCAGAGTTCCTGAGAGTTCACAGAGCTTTATCTCCCTCTGCTGGCCTGGATTTGAAACAACAGTCTGCAGAGCCTGGGAGTGAAGACTGTTCTCCTTTGTTGACATTCATAGAAAAATTGCTCCTTATGAATGATTTCAGCCTAAAATTCGAGAAAAACATTATGAATTATCTGAGAGATGAGCTTATACTGGGGCGACCGTGGTTCAGGGTGTTGGGAAGCTCATCTTGTAACCTCAAGGTTGCCGGTTCGATCCCCAGCTCTGTCTATCTTGGCCGTTGTGTCCTTGGGCAAGAACTTCACCTACCGCCTATTGGTGATGGCCAGAGGGGTCGATGGCACGATCAGGGCAGCTGTGGCTACAACTGTACCACAATGCACAGAGTGCTACTGCTCAGCTTCTCGCTCAGTGTCTTCGGTTTGCTGCAAAAATTGGTGCACAGAAGACGTATCCTGAATCAACGGCCTGTGTTTGTTGTCAGCGTTTAGCTAACACTAAAGCAGGACACCTCAGAGCTGCACCACCAAGGAGGAAGCAACTACACGAACTTCAACCCCGAACTCAAACCCCTAAAATCACTGAACGCACATCATGATTCTCCAACTGAGAGAAATCAGGAAGGTAACAAAGTCCAGAGGAAGTGGATGTCACAGCAATAACCAGACGGGAGGCGAATCGACTGTGCACAGACACAGGTGAAAATAATGAGGGCGAGCCAATCATAAAGGAGGGGAACCAATCAAACACCTGGAGGAAGACAAGAAAACATGGAAGGAAAGAAGAGGGTTAATTAGAAAGGTTAACTGCCCCACTAATGTTTTTACACCCTCTCCTGTAAGCACAAAGCTGGCACAAATATCTCTCAAATGATTATTTTAAAGAGTTTAAACAAACTCAAAGTCCACTCACTGGGAGATCAGTGGCTGGCTGTAGCTCAGGATCTGCTGATCGGAAGGTTGGTGGTTCGATCCCTGGCTCCCCCAGTCTGCATGCCAAATATCCTTGGGCAAGATACTACGCCCAAGTTGCTCTCCGATGCGTTCATGGGAGTATGAATGTGTGTGAATCAGAGATGGGCAGTAAGGCGTTACTTGTAACGCGTTACTGTAATCTGATTACTTTTTTCAAGTAACTAGTAAAGTAAGGGATTACTATTGCAAAAACGGTAATTAGATTACCGTTACTTTCCCCGTAGGAACACTGCGTTACTGCGTTACTAAAACCGTGATTTTTTTGCGAGAATGTCTCATGACAGTGACATAAGCGAGTGCGATGTTCGTGACAACAGCTGTGTGCAGATCAACAATGGATAACATATCGAGTGCGGGAGAGAGTATGAGCGTGCAGCGTTTAAAGCGTGGAAGTACTGACCTTTGAGTTTGATTCCATAAAAAGTGACAAAAACATTAGTGTCCGCTGTGCGTGGGAAGAAAACTTCTTTTTACAGCGAAAAAAAACCCCTAAACAAGTACCGAGTGCGCAATGACGTAATGGGAAATTCACGGAAACTCGCGGATTCTTCAACTGACCGCAGCACACCTGCACCAGGGTAAACCTCCGCCTACCCGAGTCCTGCTTTACAGGTGAAAATAGAGCAACAGGACCTCTAGTTTTTGATTTTATTTATTTTCTGCTGTGTTTTACTTGCATCTATTTCAATCAGGTTCAAGATGGCGCTGGAGTGACGGCAGCCTTTCCAAGTAGCTCTGCAACACCGCACCTTTTTGTTAACTTTAACTTTTTAGACTAGGCTTTTCAAACTTTTTTTCACCTTCCTCTACTTATACCTCTTAGATATAGCGATACAAGATGGATAATGCACTTTTTAAAACTTCTGGAACCAGTTCCTTCATCTATTCGAGAGCGGAGCTGCTGGCACTAAAAACAAAGGGACAGACCGGCATGCGACACAACATCCCGGCCGAGCTAAAGAGGAGCTACAGAGGCTGCAAAGCTGGAGCGAGGAGAGCGGATCACCGGAGGCGATTCAAACCATCAATCCCGACAGTGATCATGGGCAACGTGAACTCGTTACAGAATAAGATTGACGAACTGTGCGCTCTGAACAACCACAGACTATACCGTGAGTGCAGCTTGTTTATCTTCACGGAGACGTGGCTAACCGAGCTAACGCCGCAGGCTAACGTAGACCTATGCGGTTTCACACCCGTGAGAGCCAATAGGGACACGCAGGCCAGCGGAAAAAGCAGAGGTGGGGGACTCATTGTCTACGTTAACAACAGATACTGTAACCCTGGACACGTCTCCGTTAAAGTTTCGGTATGTCGTCCGGACCTGGAGCTGCTAGCTGTTAGCTTGCGGCCATATTATCTACCTCGGGAGTTCAGTCATGTGATCTGTGTGTGTGTTTACATCCCTCCGAGGGCCGACGCAACAGCTGCCTGTGAGAAAATACACACAGTCACAGCAAGACTTCAGACACAAAACCCCGAGGCTTTCATTATTATATCTGGAGACTTTAACCATGCCACACTGGACTCTACTCTGGCTGCTTTTCACCAGTTTGTGAATTGTCCCACAAGAAGCAACAGGACAATTGACCTACTGTATGCTAATGTGAGAGATGCATACAGAGCCACCCCCCTCCCCCCACTAGGGAAGTCAGACCACAACCTGGTTTACCTACAGCCACAATACACACCCCTCGTCCAAAGGCAGCCGGTCACAACGCGCTCCATCCGGAGATGGACCCCAGAAAAGGAGGATGCTCTGAGGGACTGTTATGACACCACAGACTGGGATGTGCTCCTGAGCCCACATGGTGAGGACATAGAGGGGGCGACACACTGTCTTACAGACTACCTCAACTTTTGTGTGGACACAGTCGCCCCTGCTAAGACGGTACGGTGTTATCCTAATAACAAACCGTGGGTAACACAGGAAGTCAAAGCTGTCCTCAACATGAAGAAGAAGGCTTTCAGGAGCAAAGTGAAGGAGGAGATGAAGGCAGCACAGCGGGAGGTGAAACGCTGCCTGAGGGAAGCAAAGGACACCTACAGGAGGAAGGTGGAGCAGAAGTTGGAGAGGAACAATATGAGGGAGGTCTGGAATGGTGTGAAAACCATCACAGGCCACAACACCAAGAAAAGCACAGTGGGGGGGGGACTGTGGAGAAGGCAAACGAACTCAACAACTTCTTCAACAGGTTTGACCAGCCCACAATCCCCCCACCCTCACCTTCACTACAGAGTCCAATCCCCACTCTCCTACCTCCCTCGCTTCCCCCCCTTCCTGACACCATGACACCCCCCTCCTCCAATCCCTCTCTCAGCAGCAAGACATCTCCCCCCCTCCCCCCTTCCCAAACATCTCCCAGTGTCACAGTGGATCAGGTCAGGAGACAACTGAGGAAGCTTCGCCCCAGAAAGGCAGCAGGCCCAGACAAGGTGTGTCCTAGGATGCTAAAGGCGTGTGCTGCTGAACTTGGGGAGCCGCTACAACGAGTCTTCAACCTCAGTCTGCGACTGGGGAGAGTGCCCGCCCTATGGAAGACATCCTGCATCGTCCCGGTCCCCAAAAAGAACCGGCCCAATGAGCTGAATGACTTCCGACCGGTGGCACTGACGTCACATCTTATGAAGACTCTAGAGCGGCTCTTCCTCAACCTCCTCCGACCACAGGTACAACATGCCCAGGACCCACTACAGTTTGCATACAAGGCGGGTGTCGGAGTGGAGGATGCCATCCTGTACCTCCTACACAGAGCCCACTCACACCTGGATGGGGGAAAAGGCACGGTCAGGATCCTGTTTCTTGACTTTTCCAGTGCCTTTAATACCATCCGGCCCTGTCTGCTTCAAGAAAAACTGAACAGGATGGAGATGGACCCCTGCCTGGTGGCTTGGATCTCCGACTACCTCACCGACAGACCACAGTACGTCAGGCTGAAGGACATCACGTCTGACACAGTGGTCAGCAGCACAGGAGCACCACAGGGAACTGTGCTGTCCCCTCTTCTCTTCACCCTGTACACCTCTGACTTCTGCTACAACTCTGAATTATGCCACATTCAGAAGTTTGCAGACGACACAGCCATCATGGGGTGTATCTGGGATGATCAGGAAGAGGAGTACAGAAGTCTGGTGAGGAACTTTGTCGCATGGAGTCACACAAACCACCTGCAACTCAACACCTCAAAGACTAAGGAACTGGTTGTGGACTTCGGGAGGTCTAGAGCAGGTCCACTGCCGGTTCAGATAGAGGGGGAGGAGGTGGAGGTGGTCAACAAGTACAAGTACCTCGGGCTGTGGGTGGACAATAAACTGGACTGGTCATGCAACACAGAGCACCTGTATAAAAAAGCCCAAAGCCGACTGTACTTCCTCAGGAGGCTGAGGTCTTTTAACATCTGCAGGAAGCTCCTGAGGATGTTTTACCAGTCGGTGGTTGCTGGAGTACTTTTCTATGCTGTGGTGTGCTGGGGGAGCAGCACAGCAAAGAAGGACTCATCCAGGCTGGAGAAACTGATCAGGAGGGCTAGCTCTGTGGTCGGCATGAAGCTGGACACTCTGGTGACAGTGGCAGAGAAAAGGACATTAAAGAAACTGATGGACATTATGGACAATGCCAGGCATCCTCTGCACACGGCCATTAACAACCAGAAGAGTCTGTTCAGTGACAGGTTGCTTCTCCCAAAGACAAGAACTAACAGACTTAAAAACTCCTTTGTCCCACACGCCATCAAACTGTTTAACTCTTCTCTGGAGGGGAGAGGGAGGGGAAACAGGAGGACAAAGGAGGGAACAACTAAGCTGTAGTGCCTCTTCACCTCACTGTGCAATACCTTTTGTGCAATACTTTTGTAAATAGTCAACAGTGCAATAGACTCAATACTTGAAATGTGCAATTCACTTGTATTTTTATTCCTATTTATTCCCTTCGTATATTTTATTTATATTGTCTCATACACACATATCTATCTACACACACATATCTATCTACACACACATATCTATCTACACACACATATCTATCTACACACACATATCTATCTACACACACATATCTATCTATCTATATATCTCTGTAACTTCTGTCGGTGCTGTGCTTTTTTGGAAATCGAATTTCCCAGAGGAACCCACCCGAGGGATTAATAAAGTTCTATCTTACCTTATCTTATCTTATTTGAAAGAGTGAGTGTAAACACAAAAAATATGTTATTTTATGTGCTGGAATGTGCAGAAAATAGGTTTAAATGTTAAACAAATTTATTCAAGTCAGAGAATGGTGCATATAATTTTATTTTTGCTTGATGCATAAAGTTAAAAGATTAAAACTGATAAAACAAGTTAAAAAAAGAGACTTTTCCATTTGATTACATTTTATATGATAGATTATGCAGAAAAAGTAGAATTGGGCTGAAAGATCTATCACTTTATCACCTCTTCAGGTTGTAAATCGTGTTTTTAAAAAGTAAGTAAGTAACTAAGTAAATAATTACTTTTGAAAATAAGTAATCAGTAAAGTAACGGGATTACTTTTTGGGGAAGTAATCAGTAATTAGTTACTGATTACTTTTTTCAAGTAACTTGACCAACACTGGTGTGAATGTAGAAAAGTGCCATATAAGAAACAGTCCATTTACCAAAACTCAAATAACTGATTAACACTCTGTTAACAGCGACATTCAAACATCCAGCATGTGAGGACTGTTAGAGGGCAGCTGCCGTTAATCAAGTGTCTGCAGCGAGTGGGTTTGAACAGGAGGACTGGGAAGGTTTCAGGAAGAAGGCGCTTAGCAGCATGATGGATCTTTCTCTGCTTCAGAGAACAAAAAAGAATCCAAAGCTGTCAGGATCTCCTTATCCTCCTGTGCTGACCTGCCTCTCTCTCCTCTGTGTGTGTTTCAGAGTTCAGTGATCACTCACCTGTGTGCAGTCTGATGATGACTGACCCAGACATTGTGGGTCTGTGGACAGGAAACAGACCCTGTCCCCTGTGATTTCGTCTATAATGTCTGCGAGTCCAGAAAATTTCCCCCTGAAGACAGAGTTAGAGATTCTACTTGGAGTGATCGTGCTGATTGGCTGTTGTGGGTGGTGGTTAGCATGTTCACCCAACACACCAAAGACCCCATTTGAGACTGCGAGGAGACAAACTCAGTGTCAGTGCCTAGCCTAGATAAATGTGAGGGTCGTGTCAGGAATGACAAAATCCAAATCCTCGTTGAGGAAGAGTACGGCCTGGTTGGCTGCTGAACAAAGGAGCTGGCTTATGACACCAACACTCAACCACCTACAATGCAGTTTTGAGATCCCTGCCCAGGCACCTCCACTCCTGCTCACATCTCGTGTCAGGTGACCTCAGTAGGTTACATGATAGGGTTGGGCGAGGTCTCATGGTGGTTTCACTTGAAACCTCTGGAGGTAATGACCCACACCTTGTTTTACAAAGTCATGTGACGAGTTACATGATAAATAGTGGATCAACGACCCTCTCAAAGCACAACGGCCACCAGGGTTTAAACACCTGGGGCTCTCCAGCAGTTGGTTTTAGAACTGAAGAGGGTTGAATTAGAGGTGAATAACTTCCAGTTGCTTTTTTTCCAATCTCTTAAGACCACCATGGCGTGAATGACTGAGGACCTACACAAACATGTTAAAGCATGCAGTGCTTTTCACAACATGTCACATTCAATGCTTAAGGATACCTTGGCATCCAGACAGAAGCAGCCAGGTCGAACCACCAACCTTTCAATTAGTAGCTGATCTGCTCGACCTCCTGAGCTACTGCCACCTACTGCAGTTTTACTGCTACAAGGAAGGTCAGCTGGTCAAAAAGAGATACTATCACAAGCTTCGCATTCATATTCGATACCTTCCCAGCTAATTTAGTCCAGCTTCAACAAAACTGGGTCAATTGACTATGTGCACATTAGCATATGCTACTTCCGGTCCGGAAACTCCTGTTGGGAGCTTTGTTTCCGGTGTCCTATTCGCGCCTGGTTTACGGTCCAAAACAAGTTAAGCAAATGAATGAATCAAGCGGCGATTTACATTTCTATAGATGTCTTGGGTATTTACCCAATATATCTGTAAATGATGTTCATCGACCGATATTTTTCCTCCGCGCCTCAGAGCAAAAGAGAAAAGGGATTCAAATGTTATATTTCTCAGCTGTCCCTCGTTTATCGCGGGTGTTATGTTCTAAAAATAACCAGCGATAGGTGAAATCAAGTAGCCAAATTTATTTTTTGAAGGTGCAAAACATTTGGTGGACATCGTGGACATACAGTACTGCACTTCAGAGTCACACTGCTAGCAATCGATGCAGCAATTCTGTACTGTACAGGAGAGACGTCACGGAGGAGATCGTCTGCAGCGATCAGGACGCAGGACACAATGTGACGTAAAAAAAAAAGCATGCAAACTTGCACTAAAAAGTCCACGAAACAGCGAGGTGAAAGGTGAACCGCGTTATAGCTAGGGGCCGCTGTAATTTTGAAGGTAAGTCACAACATACCCTTCGTAAATACTAATGTATAGAAACCGTTACCAGCAATCATTCATTTTTTGTGAGGCTTTTTTCACGGTTTGTTAACATGCTGTGTAGGTGTGTACTTGACTAGCTGATAGAGACGTAACGGGGAAACATCTGGTTTGACTATTCTTCACCTGTAGTTTGAATACTGAACATTTGCCTGTTTAGATCATGAGACCAGTCACTATACAGAGATGTGCTTCTGAATGTGGACGATGTGTCTTCTGCTGCAGTGATGCAGTTCTGCTTGTGTTGAGTGATGTAAACAACTGATCGATCTAAATGCTTTAAACGTCAAAATTGATCATTAGATTTTTTATGACACAATAGTGGCGAGTGTTCCCACCTTCTGCTCTTTGTAACTTAACGCAATCTTTCCGTTTTTGAGTTTTGGACATGATTTTGGAGTATATCTTCGCAGTAGTGATTGACCGCAAAGTAAAGCTACCGGAAATGCACAACCCCACATCCGGTCTCAAACCAGGAAGTTAGCATTTTCTCGTGCACATAGTCAATACTTTTGGAAAGATGGTCATCTGAGAGTTAGCAGCTTCCCACATTTGGCACTTTTGTTTGGTGCCAAGATTCAGGAATTGAAACATGTTTTAATGACTTCTTTTCAGACCCAAAGTTAGTGACATTTGACCACACTTATTCGGCGGCATAACGGCTGTAGACCAGTTTAGCTACTATTATGTTGTGTCACGGGGTGAAACGGGACAAGTTATTTAGAGTTTTTTATTGTGCATGTTTTGCAATGTTTTATCTGTTTTAATATTTTAATATTGTATATTGGGTTTGTTTGTATGAGTTTTATTGCATGTTTTTATCTTATTTAAATTGAACACTTGTCCTGGAAAGACTCCGCCCCTACCTGATAATAAACTGTTCACACCTGCGAGAGATCCCAGAGAGGCCAATAAGAGGGCCTGGCAGACCAAAGGAAGCAGTTCGACCGAGAGGCTTGAGAGACTGCCAGGAGTAAGTGGTGCCAGGCGGCAGCGCCTGCAAGCCGAAGGGGCTGGTGGAGTTGGGCGTTAGGGAGAACGGACAGTACCAGCGCACAGGGCACCAGCGCAGAGGGCACCAGCGCAGAGGGCACCAGTGCAGAGAGTGACAGTACCAGCGGGGAGAGCGGAGACAGCACCAGCGGAAGGCACGGGACGGCTGTGTGGCTTTGCAGTTTTTAAGAAGCGGCGGGCGGAGTTGAGAGCTCTGCCCACCCGGGGTAAGTCTTTGACTTATCCCCTTTTATTGAATAAAAACTGCCGGAAGAATAGTGACTGCCGCTCCTCCCTTTCTCTAGCATATCAAGACGCGAATGCGGAAAGGAAGGAGAGGACTCTGCTGGGTTTCCCTTTTACTTCGCTGGATTTCTTAACTCCCTGGGACTTTTATGCTGTGGTGGATTCCACTGGACTTTTAATGTTGTGTTTTATTGATTTTTATTGTGTTATCCCTTGGCCAAGGTTGTTTTAATTGATCTTACATTTTTAACTATTTAAATATAATAAATTATATTTTTAATCTTACAGTTTAAATTGTGTGTTTCCCTTGGCGGCTCCACTGCTCTGCCCGTTTTTAGGAAGGTCTCCTTCCTTTTAAAAACACAAAACAACTTGGAAATAAAATCAGCCTTTCCGCTCCGTTACAGTTGCAGCTAACACCTTCTAACCTGTCTAGAAACATGAGGTTTGACAGTTTATAATCCCTGTTTTATGGTCCATCGGTAACTTTATAAACCAAATACAAGAAGAATACATAAAAATAAATGAAATTAAAGGGAAATACGTTAAAACGGGATTTGGATTTTGAGGCTGGAATTTCATTTGAATTAATGGAAGGATTAAAGAAAAAAACGACCTGAAAGCAGCTCTGAGTCACGATCCCTCCCCTCACCTGTCAGTGGAAACTCCCACAAAGACATCTGGACCATCAGCAGAAGCCACAGTGAGATTTCCACCCCCACAGTGACACAATACTGAACTCAAAACGTTGTCATTGTCAACTGCTGAGTCAGCCCCTCTGCAGCGGCTACCTTACTCATGTTCAGAATTAAACCAAGACAAGAAATCATTTCACAGTTACATCCCTTTAAGCTGGTTGCATCTTCAAACTTTGGCGCATTAACACGACACTCTCACATCAAACATATACAATAAGTAAAGAAAAAAATAAGTAGCCATCTCAATGGTTTTATAGCCTTTTGTCTCAGCCATTTTTTCTGTAGTAGTTTGACTGTCAATTACAGGAAACTGCTGCTTTGACATTATCGAGCGGGTTTCCTGACATATAGAATTTCATGATTTGAATATCACTGCTGAAGTTTTAATGTCTGAGTTTAAATAACTAGAAACCTCTGTGTGAGCGACTAAAGGTCATTAGCTCAACATCTACTACACATCGGTGGCTGTAAGACGACCCTTGTGTTCCACTCTGTTTAAGAGAAAGTTTTTTAAGGCCTTGAAGGCTTTTTCTTTTGTTTTGTTTAACAGTGTTTGGAAAACAGCTGAAACTGGAGCATCTCATTAAATAAGGCGAGGCCTGCGAGTCACAGTCATGTGAAAAAGAAAGTACACCTCATGATTATTTACTTTTTGCATGTCTGTCTATATCCTTCAGCATTAATAGTGCCTTCACAGAGCTGCACTGATGTCCCCCATGCCATGACAAATACTTTTAAACTATGAGCTGGCATAATTTTGGCTGACCCAAGAGCTACTCATGTGAAAGAGACTACAATTCAATTTTATTTATATAGCGCCAAATCACAACAAAAGTCGCCTCAAGGCGCTTCATAGATACAGAGAAAAACCCAACAATCATATGACCCCCTATGAGCAAGCACTTTGGCGACAGTGGGAAGGAAAAACTCCCTTTTAACAGGAAGAAACCTCCGGCAGAACCAGGCTCAGGGAGGGGCGGCCATCTGCTGCGACCGGTTGGGGTGAGAGAAGGAAGACAGGATAAAGACATGCTGTGGAAGAGAGACAGAGGTTAATAACAGATATGATTCAATGCAGAGAGGTCTAGTAATACATAGTGAGTGAGAAAGGTGACTGGAAAGGAAAAACTCAATGCATCATGGGAATCCCCCGGCAGCCTACATCTATTGCAGCATAACAAAGGGAGGATTCAGGGTCACCTGGTCCAGCCCTAACTATATGCTTTAGAAAAAAGGAAAGTTTTAAGCCTAATCTTAAAAGTAGAGATAGTGTCTGTCTCCCGAATCCAAGCTGGAAGCTGGTTCCACAGAAGAGGGGCCTGAAAACTGAAGGCTCTGCCTCCCATTCTACTTTTAAATACTCTAGGAACAACAAGTAGGCCTGCAGAGCGAGAGCGGAGCGCTCTAATAGGGTGATATGGTACTACAAGGTCATTAAGATAAGATGGGGCCTGATTATTTAAGACCTTGTATGTGAGGAGCAGGATTTTGAATTCAATTCTGGATTTAACAGGAAGCCAATGAAGGGAAGCCAAAACAGGAGAAATATGCTCTCTCTTTCTAGTCCCTGTCAGGACTCTTGCTGCAGCATTTTGGATTAGCTGAAGGCTTTTCAGTGAGTTTTTTGGACATCCTGATAATAATGAATTACAGTAGTCCAGCCTGGAAGTAATAAATGCATGAACTAGTTTTTCAGCGTCACTCTGAGACAGGATATTTCTAATTTTAGAGATGTTGCGCAAATGGAAGAAAGCAGTCTTACATATTTGTTTAATATGTGCGTTGAAGGACATGTCCTGGTCAAAAATGACTCCAAGGTTCCTCACAGCGTTATTGGAGGCCAAGGTAATGCCATCCAGAGTAAGAATCTGATTAGATACCATATTTCTAAGATTTTCAGGGCCGAGTACAATAACCTCAGTTTTATCTGAATTAAGAAGCAGAAAGTTAGCGGCCATCCAGGTCTTTATGTCTTTAAGACATTCCTGCAGTTTAACTAATTGGTGTGTGTTATCTGGCTTCATGGACAGATAGAGCTGGGTGTCATCTGCATAGCAGTGAAAATGTATGCTATGTCTTCTAATGATGCTGCCTAAGGGAAGCATGTATAATGTAAACAGAATTGGTCCTAGCACTGAACCCTGTGGAACTCCATAATTAACCTCAGTGTGTGAAGAGGACTCTCCATTTACATGCACGAATTGGAGTCTATTAGATAGATATGATACAAACCACTGCAGTGCAGTACCTGTAATACCTACAGCATGTTCTAATCGCTCTAATAGGATATTATGATCAACAGTATCGAACGCTGCACTGAGGTCTAGCAGGACAAGCACAGAGATGAGTCCACTGTCAGAGGCCATAAGAAGATCATTTGTAACCTTCACTAAAGCTGTTTCTGTGCTGTGCTGAGCTCTGAAACCTGACTGAAACTCTTCAAATAAACCATTCCTCTGCAGATGATCTGTTAGCTGTTTGACAACTACTCTTTCAAGGATTTTTGATATGAAAGGAAGGTTGGAGATTGGCCTACAGACCTCAGTTAGCATGTTAAAAGTAAAGTCAGTGAGTTTTTGAGGTTATTCAACAGAAAAAAAAATAATTGTAGAGTACTCATAAATATATAAACCTTAGTTTGTAAATATGTCTTCCAAAAAAATTGATGCATTCTAAACTTAAAATTAATTTATCAAAAATACATAGGAGCGCATTTGCAGATGTGAAACCTGCCGTGTCCACCATATTGGAGTACAGTAGCCAGGAAGGACATCTCCCTTCCAGCTATTCACATTTTACATATGTGGCTAAAGACTGGCCAGAAGCCATATGGTTTCGGATGTCACAGAGGGAAATTTCAATTCCTGTCGGCTCCTTCAGACTCAGTATATGAAGGATTGTGGAAGAAGGAGTCCCCTTCACCAAAAAATTTTAATGTGAAGTGGCTAAATCACATCCCCTCCCTCCTCACATCAAGCCTCATCTTCTGAGCTGAAGTTATGGCTCTGACACACTACAACTTGCATAAACATGCTCATTCATTCGTGATATTGTCACAGTTACCTTTGGTCAGCAGATCACACATGCAAACTCCCCATCTCCAGACAGCTAACAAGAGCTGGCGAAGCAACAACAGCTTAATATAAGCTAACATTAAGCTCAAATCACTTTCCCTCTGAAAAACAGTTTGGTTGCCTTCTCACATCATATGCAAGATTATTTAGTAAGTGGCTTTATTCAGCTGTTAGCTGCTATCAGGATCTAACAGTAATCTTATGGACAGAAAAGTTCAATATATCCTCAAAACTCATCTCAGTATGGCTGTCATCAGTCATGACTCAAAGACTCGTATCAGACGTATTCGTATTTGATCTTACCAGGCTGATTATAACATGCTTGTTTTTCATAGGCCAGTGTAGCTAAGATTATGCTCTTGAATTTGAAGGGATAAGAAAACAACTCAGTTAACTGAATATGCAATTTACACTGAAACACTGTAACTTTAAATATTAAAGTTCATGACAGTAGATGTAGAAAAGGACTGAAGAAGTGTGGCTTATTTGGAAAGGCTGTCAGAAGAAAGCCTACGCTCAGCACAGCTCAGGTTTGCAAAGTTACATCTGAACAAAGCACAATAACAAGAGATGATTGGACAGATAAGACCAAAGTGGAGATCTTGGTCCATAATGCACCACCACAGCATATGAGCACAAAAACCTCATACCAAACCTTCAGCCCAGTGGTGGAGGAGTCATATTTGGGCTTCTGCAGAGACACTTTGACGACTGTGCTTCCTTGGAAACAGGGTTGTAGTTGTGCAAAGCTAACTTTCTTAAATGGTAGGCCACCCACCGGACCAATACAATAAAAGCTTCAAGCCCTTAAAGTTTCATTTATGCAACAGACCAGCTGTACAGCTGTTAATGATCATTAGTCAGTGTGATTGATGCTTTCCAAGTCTGTGTAGGTGGGAAATCCAACCCTCCACCACAAGAGGATGTGGTATGTGTTTGTATTTGTGTTACTGACGGTTGGCCCAGAGGCACAAAAAAAAAAAAAAAAAAAAAAAAAAAAAAAATCAACAAAAAAACAACACCCAAGCTAAGACTTCTAGGAAACACAGGCATACAGAGTGGTTTAAAAAAAAAAAAAACAAAAAAAAACCACACACAACCAGCTAATTCCATTGAATTAACATTTAGCTTGAAAGCTTGCATGTGTGTTTTAGGGGGTGGCAAGAAACACTTTCAGCCCTACATCCTCAAAGACATGTGCATGATTTTATTTTTAAATATTAAAGCTAAAAGTATTTGTTTCATCAAATTGAATCTATGCTGACGACACACTTCTATACTTCCTTTCAGCTTTTTTCCACACTAAATATATATGTATTAAGTTTGTTTTGCAGTTTGGGATCATGCCTTACTCTGTGTGCAAGCAAGCATCGGCAAAATCAGTTCTATGTGCTTTACCATGTATGCAGTACAGCAACTGAGCCACCAGAGCACGTGCTGTATACCCGAATATAAGAAGGCCTGTAACTAAAAACATGCCAAAGATACACGTGAAAGACAGTCACCTGGCACTTTATTAGGTATAGCTTGACAGTACTGGGTTGGACTAAAGGTCAACAAGGTGCGTGAAATATTCCTCTAAAGAAGAAACAGTGCATCATAGGAATCCCCTGTGACAAAGTGGCTAGGACAGAATTCATTTGCCATTTGTTACTTGTGTATATTGTTATTCTGTGTTCTGTTATTTTACAGTCAGCCATAATGCTTTAATTTAGACATTGCTGGTGTAACTTCTCTTAACACACAATATCCCGGGTTTTGTTTGTGGTAGCAGTAGTTACATTCTTTACATCCATGCATGTGTTTTAAAGCAAACACTACTAACCATCAGATCATCTGAATTCTCTTCTGTTTACAGGCACATGTCTAGTAAATTATGTTTCTTTATGTTGCTTTGGTTATACTTACCATGGTGTCCATGTTGTGCTTGCAGGTCCTATATGTGAGACAGGTGTATGGGAAGGGCCACCCACTACTTCCTGTTTATATAGGGTCATGAGGTCAATGATTGGATCACTGGGTGTAACCAAATGGAGGGTTTTTCATTTTGTATAGTATTGTTTGTTTTCTTTAAAGTAGCCTTTTGAGTTATATTGTATGCAGTGTTTTACTTTACAAACTATTTAGTTGAGTAAATGAGTTTGTCAGTTTCATGCATGACTTTATTCCTGTTCTTTGTTTAGAATTGTATTATTTGGTTTGACCTATTTTGTTCAATGGTAGGGACTAACGAGGTCAGGTGTGGGCAAAGTCTTGTATAAAGCCAGTGGGATTTTTGCATGCCTGATTGATTGTTTTATGGTAAAAGGGAGATGCTAGCAATAAAGTATGCTTAAAAAGAACTTCAATTGTCTGCTAATGCTATTTACTTATCACCTTCCTTGCTGCTTAACTTATGCTACATCACATCCCCCAGCAGCCTAGACTTTTTGTAGCATAACTGAGGAGAATTCAGGGTCACCTGATCCAGCTCTAAATGTATGCTTGGCAAAAAAAAGTTTTAAGCCTAAGCTTAAAAGCAGAATGTCTGTCTCCCAAATCCAAACTGGGAGCTGATTGCACAGAAGAGGGGCCTATAAACTGAAGACTCTGCCTCCCATTCTACTTTTAAATACTCTAGAAACAATAAGCCTGCGAAAGTGAAGTGCTCTTATGTGGTGATATGGTCATTAAGATAAGATGGAGCCGGATTATTCAGGAACTTGTATTTGAAAAACAGGATTGTAAAGATTGGATTCTGGAATTAACAGGGAAACAATGAAGAGGAGGCAATGTGTAGGCTAAAGTCCTACATATTGTCAGGGTTCCTGGGTCGTTGACCCAGTGCTTTCAGTTTTGTTCATGTTCAGTTTATTTTGCCACTTCCATGTTCTCACTTCCTGCTTTTCCTGTGTCAGCTTGTCTCGTGTCATTAGCCAGATTATGTTCAGCTGTGTACTCACCGGTCTCTCATTATCATTCTCATCAGTCTGTGTATTTAAGCCCTCTGTTTCTACTCGTTTGCTGTCGTATCATTGATGTTAATGTCATCTCTCTGTATGTATGTTCAAGCCCGCCCGCCCTGCGTTCCTGCCCTGTTCATCCACTATTCATAATAAACCATCTTCAGTTCTTCACTATCCACGAGTCCTGCGTTTGGGTCACTTCCTCGCCTCCGCACACGACACTCCTGACACATATTTGTGCATTTGTACATTGAAGGACATATCCTGGTCAAAAATGACTGGAGGCAAAGGTCACGCCATCAACAGTAAGCACCTGGTTAGATGCCATATTTGTGAGAATGTTTAGGGCCAAGTACAATAGCTGCAGTTTTATCTGAATTTAGAAGCAGTAAAATTAGAAGTCATCTAATTTTTGTGCGAATAAACTGCCAGTTACCTAACATAGACCTAGGTAACCTTGTTTTTTAATATCAATGATTTTTTTATTCATCAATGTCAGTTTTTTGGATTGTGTTTTCAATTACTGTTGTGCTCTAGTAGACCACAAACATCGTGTCTGCTGGTTTTTCAACCTTCTCAGAGAAATGAATCCACAAGCTGCAACAGAGAAAGTTGGTGAAGGTTTCATTTTTAAGCTCGGTTTCAATCTGTACACAGACTAGCAATAAGCAGGCATGCTGCTAGCTGCTACACCGTGCTCATTTTACTTTGCACAACAATTAGAGTTGTAGCAGAAACAGGATCTGCACTTTAAGGCCTACTTTTCCAAATTCATTACTCGTTATTCTAGTAAAGATGTGTCATGTAATTCAGAGAAACAGTGATGAGCTTGTCCACTTAATTCTTGGTATTGTTCATACTGTTGCCATGATCACTCATTAACACAATAAGTTGGGTAAAAAAGATAGCAGGAAAGTGAAATTTACAATCTCTGTTTCAATAAAGGTGAACTTTGAAATCTGCAGCTCTGTCCGTTCGTAAGGATAATGTTTAAATACTTTTAGTTACTCTAACTCAATTAAGATAAATTTAACGGGGAATACCTAGAAATTATTTTCGTATGCAGTGCAACGGCGTTTTCTCTCTGCACTGATGATTCAGATGTCACTGCACGCCCTGTGGTAGCGTTTCCACCAGAAGAGATGATGCAGGGACAGTGCATCTTCCTGCTGCAATGGCATTTCTACTCTTGGCGGTAATACCTTAACCTCCAGTGGTGATATTTCCACCGGTGCAATGGCGCTCCAACCCACGATGATGATTGCATTTCTTCCCGCCACAGTTTCACTCCCAGCTAATGTGGACGTATGAATATTACACCCATGTATGATTGATTTACATATTTCAAAACCAAAGGTGTTACTCCATTGCCCCCTTAAACTCTGGACTATTTTTATAGTTCCACCTGAAGTGAATAATAGCTCTACAGCAAACCTGGGCTCGTTGAATCAAAAATAACTTCAGACAGTTTGGCAGGTGTGGCAGTAATCAGGCCATCTGGGTGTGGGTAGAGAAACTGAACTCAGATATCCAAAGATGTGATGCACCACAGTTACGTTTGTTTGCCCCCTACCTATTTCCTAGTTTTTGTGTGTCTGTCACAGATCATCAGTTTTTCACACCACTATAACGGTAGGGTGAAAGAGAGCAACTGTGGTGCTGTATGAAGGGTCAGGGTGTAGCGGGACATGTCTGAGAACAGCAGGACAATGGAGAGGTGTGCGGCAGGAGTGACAGATGGCTTGAAGGTGGGGGTGGGATTACATCAGGGATCTGCTCTGAGCTCTGTCTTGTTTGCAGTGGTCATGGAGAGGCTGGCTTCTGTGTATACCAAGATGGGAACAAAGCAAACACTACCTACATCACTTGCACTGTTGTTCCATATATTTTTGATACTGCTCCCAAGTGGCAGAAGAGAGCTACAGCATGCCAACATGGGGCACCAAACCTCTGTAGCACCAATCCAGGACCTTCAGAGCCTTTGGAGTCATCTCTTTAGCCTCTTTGGAGTCTAAAACAGTACTGAAAGGCGGGTTCATGCACATCTAAATAGGAATGTCTTTAATTTATATATTATGTAGATTTACCAACAAACTGTTTAACTGTTTAACCTCCCATCATTCACTACTTTCTTGGTGACCTTGATCATCTCTCGTCAGATGTGAGTTAGGGTTTTTTTCTATCCCCAAATATGGAATTTTCACCTGTTTGACATTCTTTTAGAAGAAGAACTGTAAGAGAACAGGTTTCATGATCTATCATCTTCTAGTTTCTGAAGCTATTCATTCAGCGCTTGGCTAAAATGCAAACTGCCAACCTGCTGGATGTTAAGAGGATAAACTGGAGTAAAAGACTCATTTAGCACTATAAATAAACAAATCAAGATTAGAGATAGATGGTGTGACTGATATGAGCTGCAGAGGAAAGATAACAAAGGAAGTACAGGCTTCAAATCTTTCACAATGAGTGCTTTTTAACTATATTGTAGTGAAAACACAAATGGACTTTCTCCTCACTTTACTAATCTCTGTATAACTTATAAAGAGCTTTCAAAGTCCACGTATCTTCAGAGTGAAAGTTAACAACAACCTCACCAACCTGTTTACAGCATCCAGCAGCCTGAGCGTACGATGTACAGAGATGACTATTTGATGTCGTCAGATGTGTCGCAGCATGTCGCCGCTCTCAAAATAGCACACAGAAAGGCTGAATGAGGGCAGCTGCTTTTAGCAGTGATAGCATCCCATCCATTCAGACCGTTACTGTCGACTGCGTTTGCCGCTCAGTGGGTCAGTCGGTGCGTCAGTCAGGCATAAAACCGCAACGCTAAAGCAAAGTAAAAAGTAAAAACTTTAGTTATTCAAGATATTGATCACAAAATGCTGAACAAAAGAAAACAAAAAACATTAGACATCAATACATTGAAACGGTTAATTACAAGCATCTGTAAAAAGATGAGTCCCAGATGCTTCTGCAGTGCTACTATTGAGAAGGCTCTGTCCTTGTGCCTCGTATGGGACAGAACCAGCAGGCATGGGTCACATGACCTTAGAAAGCCACGAGCTGATGAATGAGCAGATGAATGTCCTCAGACACTATACAGTCGATGCACCCTCACCTGATCTTTATCCTGAGATCAAGGTTACCTAACCTTGATTTGAAGATAAACTCTGACTGGAAGTTACTCAGTGAGCAGAGTTGCATCTGTGTGCATGACTGCAGACACAAACCAGTAGTCACACACACACAGATGGTTTAGTCAAACTACAACCTACACCCAAAATGTTTTTTTCTTTTCCTAAAATTAATCGTATTGCTCTCGTCCAACTTATAAAACATTTTATCTGCTACAGCAGTAATATGTTTATAAACTCCCAGTGGTTGGGAGTTTAACATATGTATACTGCATACATTTTGCACACTAACCTGACACTTTATTACACATGTTCAACTTCTTGTCAATGCAAATATCTAAGCAACCAATGACAAGACATGGTCAAGATGACCTGCTGAAGTTTAAACCCTCCTTGAAGGCAAACAAAGGTGATTGAAGTCAACATGTGTGGTTGCTGGTCTGAATATTTCATAAACTGCTTATCTGCTGTGATTATCCAGCTCAAACATCTCCAGGGTTTAAACTGAGGCTACAATTCATACAGAATCATTATCAAAAGCTGGACAGCAGAGGATTGGCAAAATGTGAGCGAGATTTGATTTCTGAAGCAACGTTCACATGGTAGGGTTACAACACAATGGCGTGGATCCATCCTGGCTTGACTCAGTGGTTCAGGATGATGGTGATGAAATGGTGTGAGGGATACTTTCTTGGCACACTTTGGGCCCCTGAGCACCAACTGAGAATCAGAATCAGAATCAGAATCAGAATACTTTATTCATCCCGAGGGAAATTAGGGGTTACAGCAGGCAGCACGCTAATGGCGCATGCGCACTCACAAAGGAACCTTCTGACCAACTTTACACAAACATCACATTGGGCAGACATGTCAGAAGGTAGGCTGATAGGAAAAAAACAACGAAAATACACTACATGAGGTAAGAGGAGGAGAAAAAAAACTCCACTCAGACTGAGCTCCTAGTGGGAGAACAGTTTGATAAAAGAAAAAACACCTCAGCACAAAAGCACATGACTATCAATACACCATAGAAACACGAGACAAGCAACAGGGCGGGTAAAGGGTAAGAGAGAGCCGGTGTAGACAGCGCATCCGGTCCTGCAGCATCTGTGCTGGTCCAGTTGACTGCTATCATCCCCGGTAGGGCACAAGCATCGAAGGCGTTGGAAAGGGAGGGGGATGAGTGAGTGCTTATCAGTGTAAGTGTGTGTGTGTGCGTGTCCATAGTTTAGCTGAGACAGTGTCCTTCGGCCTATCAGGCTAAGTAAACAGTCCTCCAGCCAATCCAGGTGTCCTTCATGGGGCGGGAAGAATAGTCATCACACAGTCGTTATCAGGGAGTTGTTTTGGTGGGCTCCAGCCTTGGGCCTGCAGCTGGAGCCGTGGTGTCCAAATGTTGAATATTGTTGATTTCTCCTTTGTGAGCAGCTCGAATTCTAGCACTCCGAGGCTGGTCTCTCGATCTCCCGTTGAAGAGCTGCGAGCCTCCCCATGATGGTATCAAACTTCTGTTCCGTGGTGTTGTCAGTCTTTTGATTCTGAGACCTCACAACTGCAGTGATCCGTTCCGCGATGTTTTCCAACTGTCGCTCAAGGGTCTCATTTTGAGCAGGCCTCTCTCTGATGTTTCCCCTCATACGCTCAATGGTGTTGTTTTGAGCCTTCACAGCAGCTGTAAGCGTCTCCAAGGTGTTGACCATATTACGTTCGTTGTGAGAGGTCGCACCTCGTCCCGTCGCTTCGAATCCAGCGGGCAGCCTTGTGGGGGTTTGAACAGCCGGTTCCGCTTTCTTATTTCTCTGATAAACCAGGGCTAAGCCAACGCCGATCAGCATGAACCCTGTTATCATGGTTCCGAATAGGTAGATATCTTCAGCGTCCTCGATCGACAGTCCCGCCAGGCACACGGTCCTCCAGTTCTGCCACCCGTCCATCGTGTAACCGGCAGGGAAAGTCCCTCCAGGGCACTCAGGCTCTCCCGAGCCCCGACTTCTCGTTGAGAAAAGGGTGTCAATAGCACTCAGAGACCAGTTGATCAAATCCATAATTCTCTTTTAGGTTTAGAGAACGACAGTGAGAGACTGTTCCAGGGAAAGTAAATTCACACAAGACAAGACAAGGACATAGAGGCGAAGCAGGGAAGATAAGGGTGAGGAGGAGAGGAGAAAGTGCGACCGCCTTCGCTGAGAGCTCAAGCGTTGGGAGCATCACTTAAACACCACAGCTTACATGAGTATTGTTGCTGACCATGTCCATCCCTTTCTAACCACAGTGAACCCATCAAACTGGTTTCTTGAACATGACAATGACTTTGCTGTACTCAAACAGCCTCCACAGTCACCAGATCTTAATCCAGTAGAGTACCCGGTGAGTGTGTGTGTGTGTGTGTGTGTATATATATATATATATATATATATATATATATATATATATATATGTATATATATAATTTTCGCACTAGTTTCTGTAACCACTACATTGCTAACGATACTAAGATGCACTGCTGTTAAGACTAACAACCTCAAAGGTCTCACCAACCTCAGTGAATGTTTCACTTTGGATCGGCACAGAGAGTTTCACTTAGCAGTCAAATAATCTGCTAAAAGTCTTAGGTTTGCCCTTCAGTTGAACTTTAAATCTCACATTTCTGAGTTCATCCACTCTTTGTTTCTGTCAACAACGAAAGACAAAAACACGCAAAAATAAAACCTACGCCGTCTGCTTTTAATATATTTATCACATGCCTCATATAACGTCATTCAGCAGAACTGCTCAGATGTGTTTACCCAGCGGTTGGTCTTGCAAACATCAGATCTGAAGATTCTATCGTGATTATTTTAAATCCAGAGGCAACCACACTTTCCAGGTAGTAACTTTGTATCAGCCTTCCTCAGCCCATCAGGTTGGCTGGTTCACACCAACACTTGCACATAAAAAGTAACCTTTACTTCTATGTATCTGTACTGTATATTTGCATATGCATATTTAAATTACGGATTTTATCAAGACTGTGAAGCACTGTGCAACGGTGTGGTTTAAAATGTGCTATACAAATGAAATCGTTGTTATCATTACACATGATGGACTTTGCCACTGTGATGTCAAAGTAAAACAAAGTACCAGCAACATAAAAACAGCAGTGAGGCAACACTAGCAGCAGCTGCCTGTGTGTGTCAAATAAGCCGTGCCCCAACTTCAAACCGTAATAAAATTCAAAAAGGTGAATACAGTGTTTGTAAAGGGAAACAATCCTCAGCCATAAATTGTTTCTTGCAGCAGACTGGACGTTTTAGCATGTTAGACCCAAAACAGAGGCGAGCGGCTTCTCTAGAAGCTGTAAGCTGTAATCACATAATGCCTTTTTTCGAAACGTAACACAATAAACTCACTTATGTTTCTCTATAAAAGCAAACTGAAATGAAATAAAGGTCACGTAAAGTGTTTTATTGTAGGAACAATCGTTCATGATAGTTTGGCCTGTTATCTGTTTAGTTTTCAGACATTTTGTAGGCCACTGAAAGATGTGCAGATAACCTAACTTTGCAAACATTTACATGCACACAAGGTTGCGCAGAGACACAAAAAATCTGTATAGTTTCATAAATCTTACATGAGGTTTGTTGCAACCCTGGAACCATTCATGCACATCAAACAAACATTTTCCACTTAAATTAGAGTGAGCAGGTCTTTCTCTGACCAGGGGGTCCCCTCACCCCGTGCATGCGTATGCATTCAGAGAATGGAAGTGAACTGAAACCTGACCAGGGAGTCTCCTGTGTGTGCACGTTTAGCAGCAGCAGAGTTGTTTTAGAGGAAAAGTCATGTTGATGCTGCTGTTTCTGGTTCTGCTGCAGAACCCACAGCCCACAGACCACAAGAATAGATAGCTGTATATATAGAACCTCAGGTCAACGGAGAGTATCAGTAACTAGACAACACACTGTTGCACTTTATCAGCCTCCTTGTGAGAAGACACTTTTTGCTCTTTTATAGCAGTTTGATTTAAAGTTCCTGATAGAAGATGTCGCCATACAGTACTTTAGCGTGTCTACTGGTCTTACTGGGAGCTGTGCTGGCAGCTTCTGGGTTTCCTCGCCATCGTAGGGCTCCTTGTGTGTCAGTTTCTCAGCATGTCTCGGAGAGAATGACACAGAAGCAGGCGCTCATAGCGCACGAACTGGTAAGTTTACCTGTGGAGTCCCGCAAGGCTCGATTTTAGATCCTTACGTGTTTTCGGTCAAACTTTGCGTTGCCCTTTAAGATAAAGCGCTAATTTGAGATTTTAATTTAGAAGTTTGCTTCTTTAAAATTAGATGAGAGAAATAATCTGTGAGTATTTTCAGGTGTGTGACCAAACATGAAAATGTCGTAAGGTGTTGTACGGTTTTTCGTGTATGACAAGGATGCCTCTAGATTTCAGATTTACATTAGATTGATTTTTAGTGTAGACTTACATAGAATGTTTTTTACATTACTTCTAAGGCAGAGTTGATGAATTGCATAAATTACTTGGACTTATTGATTTATTATTACAAGAAATCTATCGCATGACTTAATGGTGACTATAACGAAATCTGACACACTTCTCAAACTTCACAAGGAGATGAACTGAAACCAGTTCATGTGCTTGTGGTTTGTTCTGATTACCACCATGTTTCAAAGAGAAAGAGGATATGTGTAAACGTGCTTTTTTTAAAAACAAAAAAACAACTTTGATCACCAAAAGAAAAAAAAACTTTCATTTTCTGCAAATGTAACCAAACTATAATATCCCTGTAAGATACTCATTGAGACCAAGGCTAAATGTCTGCAGGCACATATAAACAACACTGACATTATGATATTGACAACACTGATATCATGTTGGCCTGAAGAGGACAATGTGTATATACATGTATTTGACTGTAACATTTATTTATTTTGCCCATTTCTTTGTGTTTGTTTTTGTTGTAGGTCTGTAGATCTTTCTAAATATTTTTTGATTGTATATTTGTGTATATTTTAGGGGCTGACGCAGCCAGAGGTTGGCAACATTGAACTCTTCAGTTTTGTCAACAGTATTAACACCTCCTGCCAGGTAGGCTCAAACAGTTCATTCACACCTGATGTCTTATTTCTCCAGTTTTCTTACTTCCCAGTAATAACAGCGCAATCAGATTTTATGAGCTAGATCTTTTAAGTCAACTGTAGCCTATATTGGGAGAAATTTGTGTTTAGAGCAAAATGTTTTTACATTTATAGGTAAATTCATCCTTACTATATAGCAGAGAAGACTGAATATCTTTAGCACAACCTCCTTTCATTAGACAGGACTTTTTCTAGAAAATATTATATCCAACTTGCTCATTTTTCCATCTTTTTTTACACATTCTTTTGAAATATTCATTGTTTTATTCAAAACACGTTTTCTGTGAGGTGATTAGGTTTGATAGTGCCCGTGTTTTGTTTTAACACTCATTGCTCCACCAACCGAGTCCAAATGCTAAAACTAACCCTAACCCAGAATCATCTGTGACCTTGGTCAGGACTAGTTATTGGTACAATGATCATGAATAAATTGGCCACCTGAGTAAAAGAGCCTAACTGCTTATGCTGTTTTTACTTCAGGAGAAAGTTTTTTGCTAGTAAAAGAAGATAATGACGGGAAAAGCTTAAAGACACTTAAAAAATGTTGCAGATGATATTTAAGGTGATGACGTCTCTGTATCGGAGGATAAACTTTTTTGGTATTGCTTGTCAGCTAAGGTCCTGGTCACTGTTTGCCACACTGTTAATCTGTAATCTGTTTCTTGTTGTTGCAATTAAATCTGTGAACAAACTAAATGCTGGTCTAAAAAGCCTTTCTTTGCTCCACAGAGAAACGACGTCATAGAGCTGATACATACTAGTTTGGATGTCTACAAACGCATTTTCTCCAGCATCCTGGCACATAGCAACCACCACACCCAAGGAGAGTCCACGGCCTCCATGGGTCTGCTGGATCAGGTCTCCGATTCCAAGAGGTCTGAGGTTGAGTCGGCACTTAAGAATCTCCAGGATAAGATGGAGGAGCTGAAGAACCGCCTGACTCACGTGAACCACAACAAAGAGGAAATACTCTACAGGCTGAATCAAATAAAGGTAACAGGCTACTGATTTTTAGTCTCATTCATGAAACACTCAGTGTTTGGGCAGTTTTCTGGGTCAGTCCCACCAGAGTGCAACACAGAACTCAGAAGAAGGGAGGTCGGTACATTGGTGTTTTTGTTAATCTTTATTATCATTCATGCTTTTATTTTTGGCTAAATCACAACAATAGTCCATTCAAGGTACTTTATCTCATGAGAGAAACACTCCAACCATCCAACAAAGGTTTATGAGCAACTGCGTGGTGACATTAGAGGCAAAGACCTTTATTTTAAAAGGAAGAAATCAATAGACGCGATGAGGCCGGCCATGTGCCAGGACCAGCATCAGATGAAGGACTAAAACTGAAATTAAAGAAACAATCTATTAAATAAATATGTTATAAGTAAAAATTAAATAAATAGACACAAAAAATTACAAAAATTTGCAAATAAATAAATAAAGTGAAAATATTTATCACACAAGAAAAATAAACATGGAAGCAAACGTGATATCTAATTTAACGTATTGCCACATTAATTTAATTTAATTTATGCCCATAATTAATAAACTAAATCCTGTATTTATTTATTATCTTTTTTTCAATATTTACAATTTCACTCCTCCACATAAGTGAAATTGCAGTATGCACAATTTTTGTTTGCATTCTGCATTGTGAGATTGTGAGATCAAACTTTAGCTGGTTGTGTTTTTAAAGTATCTGTGTGTTACCTTTGACTACCCAAAAGAGTTATTAAAAATGAAACTAAATCTAGGTCAAAGCCACCGGCTGGTGCTGCTGGAGTTCATGTATTGCTGCAATAGTACAGTTTGAGCTTTAACTGTGGGTTTCGAGCAAAAACAAAACTAGTGCAGGGATGAAGCAACAATGAGGGTTTTATTTAATCACCACCAACAAACGCACACACTCACACACTCAGTAGTGTATTCTGCCTTAATACTGATGCTACTTAAATAAACTAGTGGTTTGTTCTGCCACTAAAAATGGTCTCTGGGAAAAGCACCATTTCCTGCTGATTAATAAGTCAGACTTCCTGCAGCAGTTTTAACTCTTTTTAAACTTTACATCAGAGAGAAATAGTAGATTTCAAGCTGGCAGACTGTAGGTTTCGGCTTCTTTCAGGTAAGATCATTTTGTTTCCCATCAAACTGGCCCACAAACAGTGTTACACGGGTCTGCACCACAGATGTTAAACTGCAACTAAATAAAGAGATACTGGTGTATCGTTGAAGAGATTACGCCCACAAAAAGAAAGAAGCCCATAAAAGAAAGAATTGACTAATATAGAAACTTTGCAGAAGAGAAACTCTAAAGTCATGTGATCTTTTCAGTTAAAGGATAATGGATGCAAGAACTTCAGATGTAGTTCAGAAATTGAACATTTCTAGATGATGTCACTGGATTGCTGTTGGCACTGGAGCAGGTACTAAGGAACAGAGTTCATTTGAATGTAGTATTTCATTTAGTAATTAAAACCTTTTTTTTTTCTTTTAAAGGGATGCCAAATGCTGTCATTTTTCTGTAAAGCAAATTTACCTTGTCTTTGGGTATAAATAAAGTTACCTTGACCTTGACCTTTTACATTAAATGCATGAAGATGATTTGTTTGGGCAAAACAAAAGATTTCAAAGCACTCTTGTCTTTCCCTCTCAAAATACTAGTGTCAGAGTTTTATTGTCATTGTCAGACAGACCTCACACAGGCGACAGCTTTAAGAAGACTATAAGAAGCCTGTGCCATGATAAAAAAAAAAGCCTGAAATGATTAATTTCACATACTTTGAGACTTTAAAAGCCTTTCATATGTGTTGTTATTTTGGGAGCCAGCGTCCACAGACCTGCGAGCATTGTAGAAAGAGGTTAATGATTTATTGGAAGTGTATCTGATATTGGTTAGATAATGATTCTGTGGAGGAGGCTCCACCCACACTTGTCAGTGTGTTCCCCTGATCATTAACTGGAAGTCGTGTCTGTTTTTGCAGGTTGATGATCTGATGGCTCAGAAGAGAGCTCTGGCTGAGTACCTGGGGGTCTTCCAGGCAGCTTCTGTGATTGCCCACGCCAGCTGTTGATCCCACACCCCTTCATCTGAATAATGACCAACAATTTGGACTTTAAATCATTAGCTTGAATTTTCGGTTTAGAAATCTTTTTTTTTTTTTTTTTTGCTCTTATTTGTTATCTTCATATTTATAACTTGGTTAAACTGCCTCAGGTTGACCATTCAGTTCCACTTTTACAGTTACTTATTATTTATTCTCTTATTTAAGACCATGCCTGAATCCACTGCTCCACTTAACTGAGTTATATTTGTTTTGGTAGTAAATTAACGTGTTCTATTTATGATTTATTTATCTTATTTATTTTTTTTGCTGTTATTTTAAAATTGTATTTTGTTTGTTTAAATAAAATCAGAATTTTGCTGACCCAAGGCTTAAAGTCTGTTTGCATGATGAGCTTTTTTTCTTTTTCTAACAGAAAAATATCTCGGTCCAATCTCCTCAACCACATGTTATATGAATTCATTGTCAGGTTTCACAGACGCTGAAAGCTGTTCACTTTGATTGCAATCTAATACTGTGAATAATAGCAATGATGACGACATTCTGCAAAACAGAAACACCACAGTTGCTTTACTGTTTCAGTCTTTCCATCAGATAATGATGCAGCAGTGATGCACATAACTTGCAGACAAATTATTACTGCTTAATATGCACCGCATCACTGCTGACCCTTCTACGGTTAGAGTTAGGTTAGATTAGGGGAAAAGCTCAGATATATTTAAAAACCTTTAAAATGACTGGAAACCCCAATCTACAATTAATACTAGGGCTGGGTATCTTCACTAATTATTAGAATTGATTCATTTCCGATTCATAAGGTTCGACTCAATCCAATTTTGACTCAGACAGTCAGAAAGATCATAATTCTGATCATTTATCAGTATTGACACTTGTGAGACTTCATCAGAGGTGCAAGCATGACAGCAGATGCCTTTGTGTCACACAGGTGGAATGGACTCAGTTGCAGACAAGCTGAATTTAGAATGGAAGTCACAAGTTTATTTACAATCGCACCAGGCTACAGTGGCTTGCAAAAGTATTCTGCCACCTTGAACTTTTCCACATTTTGTCACATTACAGCCACAAACATGAATAAATTTTATTGGAATTCCACGTGAAAGACCAACACAAAGCGGTGTACATGTGAGAAGTGGAACGAAAATCATACATGATTCCAAATATTTTTTACAAACAAATAACAGAAAAGTGGGGTGTGCGTAATTATTCAGCCCCCTTTGGTCTGAGTGCAGTCAGTTGCCCATAGACATTGCCTGATGAGTGCTAATGACTAAACAGTGCACTTGTGTGTAATCTAATGTCAGTACAAGTACAGCTGCTCTGTGATGGCCTCAGAGGTTGTCTAAGAGAATATTGGGAGCGACAACACCATGAAGTCCAAAGAACACACCAGACAGGTCAGGGATAAAGTTATTGAGAAATTTAAAGCAGGCTTAGGCTACAAAAAGATTTCCCAAGCCTTGAACATCCCACGGAGCACTGTTCAAGCCATCATTCAGAAATGGAAGGAGTATGGCACAACTGTAAACCTACCAAGACAAGGCCGTCCACCTAAACTCACAGGCCGAACAAGGAGAGCGCTGATTAGAAATGCAGCCAAGAGGCCCATGGTGACTCTGGACGAGCTGCAGAGCTCTACAGCTCAGGTGGGGGAATCTGTCCGTAGGACAACTATTAGTCGTGCACTGTACAAAGTTGGCCTTTATGGAAGAGTGGCAAGAAGAAAGCCATTGTTAACAGAAAACCACAAGTCCCGTTTGCAATTTGCCACAAGCCATGTGGGGGACACAGCAAACATGTGGAAGATGGTGCTCTGGTCAGATGAGACCAAAATGCAAAACGCTGTGTGTGGCGGAAAACTAACACTGCACATCACTCTGAACACACCATCCCCACTGTCAAATATGGTGGTGGCAGCATCAGGTTCTGGGGGTGCTTCTCTTTAGCAGGGGCAGGGAAGCTGGTCAGAGTTGATGGGAAGATGGATGGAGCCAAATACAGGGCAATCTTGGGAGAAAACCTTTTGGAGTCTGCGAAAGACTTGAGACTGGGGCGGAGGTTCCCCGTCCAGCAGGACAACGACCCTAAACATAAAGCCAGGGCAACAATGGAATGGTTTAAAACAAAACATATCCATGTGTTAGAATGGCCCAGTCAAAGTTCAGATCTAAATCCAATCGAGAATCTGTGGCAAGATCTGAAAACTGCTGTTCACAAACGCTGTCCATCTAATCTGACTGAGCTGGAGCTGTTTTACAAAGAATAATGGGCAAAGATTTCAGTCTCTATGTGCAAAGCTGGTAGAGACATACCCTAAAAGACTGGCAGCTGTAATTGCAGCAAAAGGTGGTTCTACAAAGTATTGACTCAGGGGGCTGAATAATTACGCACACCCCACTTTTCAGTTATTTATTTGTAAAAAATGTTTGGACTCATGTATGATTTTTGTTCCACTTCTCACGTGTGCACCACTTTGTGTTGGTCTTTCACGTGGAATTCCAATAAAATTGATTCTTGTTTGTGGCTGTAATGTGACAAAATGTGGAAAAGTTCAAGGGGGCCGAATACTTTTGCAAGCCACTGTATATACAGTGCACGGGGCAGGGATTTCCAGGGGATGGAGGGGAAACGGGTCCAAAACACACTCCACACGGCCACTCCTAACTCTCCACTTTCACACTCTTCTTCGGCACTCACGCTCAAGTTCTCTCCACACCTCACTGGCAGACTCAGGGGAATGGGTCAGGAACCAGGGACGGGTTCAGGAATGAGAGTTACTCTCAATTAGCAGCTCAGGCAGTCAGGTAATCATGCAGATTCACAGCAGGTGGGTGACTACAACAGGTGCGTAGGCCAGGGGCGGAAGCGCAACTGAGCTCCGCCTTAAAAATATTCTGCAGTAGATCAAAAACTGAAGAAAACCATGAATCAAGATGTGAACATTACCTGATGCTGCTGAAGTGATGCAGAACAAAGTTATAGAGCGATAGAGCAGGAGGAAGGAGGCAATTAGGGATGGGGATGAATGGACCAAGGTTCATTCATCCCCATCCCACATGCAGGGCCTAGGGGCTGGGCACACTGAACAGTGTTCATTCAGCCTCACATCTGGTGCCGGTGCCCACTTCTTAATTTTAAATTGCATGTTAAGGGTTCATGGGAGGGGCTCAGCTGAGACTAGCTGTTATCTGCCAGAAGGCTGTCTGCGCCATGCCCCGCCCCTGTTTTAAATGCACACAGGTGTAAAAACAGGTACTCACAGACACACACTACCTTGGGCATCTGCGGCCTCAAAAAATATGTTGTATTATTAGTATTGTGTGCTGTTCATTAACATTGTCATTTTTATTTATTTATATGTTGGTTGTTGCTGTGGTCTTTCTGCTGTTCTTTTCCCTCTCATCAAGTTGTGAAGTAGATTTTCAGTGGTTTTTTCTCTCTTTTTCTTCCTGTTAGCTTTCTCCCCAACTTTATTTTATTTCCTCTTCTTCTACTCTGTCCCCTGGTCTTGTCCGCTGTTGTTGTAATTACTCAAAATAAAAAAAATCCTAATAAAATATGACTATAAAGTGGACCATTATAGCAAATGCTGTAATGCTCAACTTGTGAAAGTGAATGACCTTTTGGCCTTCTGACAACAATTCTAATTGCTAAACTGCTGGACAGGGAAAAAAAGATTAGAGGTAAAGTCTTAAACTTATATACAGAGATGGGCAGTAACGCGTTACTGTAATCCGATTACTTTTTAAAGTAACGAGTAAAGTAAGGGATTACTATTGCAAAAACGGTAATTAGATTACCGTTACTTCCCGTAGGAACGCTGCGTTACTGCGTTACTAAAACCATGATTTTTTTGCGAGAATGTCTCATGACAGTGACGTAAGCGAGTGCGACGTTCGTGACAACAGCTGTGTGCAGATCAACAGTGGATAATATATCGAGTGCGGGAGAGAGTATGAGCGTGCAGCGTTTAAAGCGTGGAAGTACTGACCTTACTTTAAGTTTGATTCCATAAAAAGTGACAAAAACATTAGTGTCCGTTGTTCACTGCGTGGGAAGAAAACTTCTTTTTACAGCGAAAAAAACCCATAAACTTCCGAGCAAGCACCTAGTGCGCTACGACGTAATGGGAAACTCACAGAGAAACTCGGGGATTCTTCCACTGACCGCCGCGGCACACCGGCACCAGGGTAAACCTCCGCCTACCCAACTCCTGCTTTAAAGGTGAAAATAGAGCAAAAGGACCGCTAGTCTTTGACTTTATTTATTTTCTGCTGTGTTTTACTTGCATCTATTTGAAAGACTGAGTGTAAACACAAAAAAAAATAATTATGTGCTGGAATGTGCAGAAAATAGGTTTAAATATTAAACTAATTTCTTCCAGTCAGAGAATGTTACATATAATTACATTTTTGCTTGATGCATAAAGTTAAAAGATTAAAACTAATAAAACAAGTTTTAAAAAGAGACCTTTCCATTTGATTACATTTTGTATGATGGATTATGTAGAAAACGTCGAATTGGGCTGAAACATCTATCGCTTTATCACCTATTCAGGTTGTAAATCGTGTTTTTAAAAAGTAACCAAGTAACTAAGTAATTAATTACTTTTGAAAATAAGTAATCAGTAAAGTAACGGGATTACTTTTTTGGGGAAGTAATCAGTAATTAGTTACTGATTACTTTTTTCAAGTAACTTGACCAACACTGCTTATATATATTACATATATTGTATGACAGTTTCTTTAAAAGTCATCTTGGAGAAAGTGTGTGGACAGGGCAACTTTAAAATCCTAAAGTGGGTCTTTACTGCATCCATTATCCTCCTCTGTGGTCTTTCTTTTTTCCTTCTGCTTGGCAGCTCCATGTTCAACATCTTTTGTCCAGTATATCCACTGTCGCTCCCGTGCACATGTCCAAACAATCTTGGTTATTTTTTTTGTTGGTGCTTCATTGTGTTTGATGACGTTAGTGATCTAAAGATGTTAGCCCACTACTGAGGCTAGAGCAGAACAGAAGTGTCACTTTGTTGAATTTTGCAGAAAATGCAGAGTGAGTTTAATTAGTCCATGACCTAAAAATACCATCCGCACTTAAAGTGGTCCATACGTGAAGGAAAGTGCCCTTGGATGGAAAATCTTTCAATAAACTCAAAAGATGCATCTAAATTCAGTCACTATTTCTGAGGTGGTAGTGAATCAAGCGGAACGTATTCAATGAAGGAAACCCCAAACTCTGCACGATCGCGGTAATAAGTTTCCCTGTGAAAGATCATCTCAGTTTGTTACACTGGGGCCGGAGCTCTTAAGCCTGATTCAGTTATTTAACTTGAGAACAAAATGTGTAAAAGTGAAAAGATTATGTAATATGTGTGAGACTTATCTGAATAGGAGGTTTCACTAGTGACACATCTAAATGATGTGGGAGTGTACAGGACATAACTGCCCACAATTACATGCTATACAATCTCTAATTTATACTATTTATTTAGATTCACAGGTATAACTGTAGCATCAATTGTTCTCTTTACTGGAGCTAAAAGACTGGAAAACACACCAAAATATGTATTTACATTGGGGTGTCTACAAACTTTTGGTTGTCCAGAAATAAACGTGGAATGTTACATGTACTTCTGTTTTTGCAGTGTCACATTAAAAAACATTAAAAAACAAACACATTTTGTCAAGAAAGAAACAGAATAATAAAAAAGGAAATAACGGATAAGACGAAGAAGCAAGTGGTACTCGAGATATTGGAAGAGGACAAAGACATTTTCTAAATGGAAATACATTTATGTGTTTCCTGAGACATCACGGTGTATTCTCCATCTCTGAACCAATCACACAGGGAATTTCCCCCCACCTGATGATGTCACGAAGAATCGCAGGAAGGATCAGCAGTTAAACTCTGAGCATAGTCATTCACACCTTCCTACCTGCACACTAATAACAAATACATATTTTACAAACCTCAGCTTACTCGGTCACAGATTTTCACACCTACAAGGAGGAAAATCTGCGGAGTCAAAGTAAATGAGAGTTAGTTCACAGGTTAATTAAAACATTCATTAATTAAAGACTGAAAGTGACCAACTATGCAAGCCCAAGTCATGTTACCAGCTTTGTTATATTACTGTCTTTGTGAGAACTGTCACGCAAACACAACCACAACACAAAGGTCATGACGTTACAGACAGATATTTCATAATAATACAATAACACACATCTCATATCACCTTGGCTTGTTTCACAACTTACATCAGAAGGTGTGAAAGGTCTTTCGTTCAAAGACATTCATGTTCCTGAACACAAAGTTCCCCATTTTTTTTCTTTACCTCAGCGTGATCTCACATTTACTGACTTGTGTCCATGTATGAAAAATTTATATTTTCCACTTTCAGACGGTTTCACATGTTGAGACTGAAGGGACGGGCAGTGACGTCATTTCCATGTAATTTCACATTTCACACAAGAGATGTTAGTTGGAAAATATTTCATCACTGGAATTCAGAATGTTTTTCTTTATTTTTATTTTTTTTATCTAAACCTTGTTACTCTAGGTTTAGATTTAAAAAAGTCATGGCTCAAAAGAGCTAAAATACAACTGTTGCTATTTTTTAAACTTCTTTTTGGTTGCCAGGTTGATGACAAATTATATACTTCAGTTATGAAATGTACTTCCTGTTGACTTAATTAAGAGACTGATAGGTACCCTGACAATCACAAGGCACTAGAATGGAATTGACCTCTAACTTTTTGTTTTTAAACTCAGATAAAAGTGAGGTTATTGTACTCATCCTAAAAGTCTTAGAAATGGGGTATCTGACCAAATGCTTACCCTGAATGGCATCACCTTGGCCTCCAGTAACACTGTAAGGAACCTTGGAGTCATTTCTGACCACATATTAAACAAATATGTAGGACTGCTTTCTTCAATTTGCATCTTGTCTCAGAGGGACACTGACAAACCAGTTCATGCATTTATCATTTCTAGGCTGACTACTGTAATTCTCTATTATCAGGATGTCCTAAAAACTCCCCGAAAAGCCTTCAGTTAATCCAAAATATTGCAGCAAGAGTACTGACAGGGACCAGAAAAAGAGAGCATATTTCTCCTATATTGGCTTCCTTCACTAGCTCCCTGTTAAATCCGGAATCAGATTTAAGACCTTGTAAGACTGCAGGCCTACTTGTTGTTCCTGGAGTATTTAAAAGTAGAATGACAGGCAGAGCCTTCAGTTTTCAGGCCCCTCTTCTGTGGAACCAGTTTCCAGTTTGGATTTGGGAGACAGACACTCTCTCTACTTTTAAGATTAGGCTTAAAACTTTCTTTTTTGCATATAGTTACAGCTGGATCAGGTGAGTCATTGAGTGTTTCTTCTTCACTCACCCTTTTTCACTCACTGAAAGCTCGTCCACAGAAGGACTGGTAGCTCCCCTTACGATAAGGGTTCAGATCGCGCGAACAGGTGTGAAATGTGTGTGTTTAGTTAGTTAGTTTGTTTGCTTGTTTTAATCAATTTTAAATCATACTTTTTATTTGTTTTTGTTTCTAATGTCTCTGTAAAACACTTTGAATCACCTTGTTGTTGAATTGTGCTATACAAATAAATTTGCCTTGCCTTGCCACTGTGTGTTTATACACCTCTCTGCACTGAATCATTAGTCATTATTAATTTCTAGCTCTCTTCCACAAATTTTCTTTGTCTTGTCCCACCCTCACCCATAAATGTTCATATCCGCCCCTCCCTGAGCCTGGTTCTTCCTGTCTGTTAAAAAAAGAGTTTTTCCTTCCCAGTGTTGCCAAGTGTGGGGCAACACTGATGTGGGGTCATATACTTGTTGGGGTTTCTTTCTAATACTGTAGGGTCTTTATATGACAATATAAAACACCTTGAGGTGACAGTTGTTGTGATTTGGTGCTATATAAATGAAATTGAATTGAACTGATCCGATTCCTTTGGTTGCTAGCAAGTTGCTTACTTAACATTCTTATAATTTTATTGAGTTTGTTCTTAACTGCAAATAAAAACACTGGATATAAAGCAGAAGAAAGTTAGGACACTAACAAAAATAAATGATAAAAAGAAGACGAAGCAAGCATCTATTCAATTCAGACAGCCACAGCTTCAACATGAAGTCATAATGACACTTTCGTTCTCATTAGCTGATCTCAGTGCAGTCAGCACTTGCAACTACATGTTTGTGTGAAATAAAAAAAAGACTTTACTTCTGTTTTCTATATGAAGTTGAAAAATTTAAGCATAACACCAGTAAGGAACTTTCATTCATCTTTTGCCAGCCCTGTGGTTTATGATTGTGTGGGTTATTGCATGAAGTAATAGTGTGTAACCCACGGCATTCCCCCCACTCCACCCCAAATTTAACCCCACATTAATGAAATACGTAGAAACTTTTGGGTGTCCACACGATATTTCAAATAAATGACTGAAGGTGTGAAAACAGCATCTGTGGGCCTAAACCCACAAAAGGAATATATATTCACAGTACACTCGCTCTTCCTTCTGGACTGAGGTGCCACCAGTTTTGGCATTGTCGTGTCCTGTGTGATGCGTGAAGGGGTTACCCCTAAACCCAACCTAAGAGATGGGACTTTTCTTACAAGAGAAAATGTGATGATGACTGAAGAAAAAAAGGTCCAGGTTTCTCCAGAGTTTAGAAACTCTGAATCATCGTGTGTCAGATGAATGTGGACAGAGACAGGCTTGGAAGATTCAGCCTGTGTTCGCACCTTTTGAGTCAGTGGGCAGTCCTGTCCTGAGCTGCAGACCACCCTGCACATAACCTTTCACACACAAATATAAAAAAAAAAAACGCTTTCTCCATGAAGTAAAAGTAAGATTCACACGTGGTCCTGACCACTCATACTAGCCTGAAAAAAAGCTTCTTTATTTAGGGGAAAATCACAAACTGTATATGAAAGATGGATGTCGCAATCACAATCATTAAAACCACACAGTTTTGTGGACTACTGTTTTGACTCTTTGGGTTTGCATTTCATCCATGTCCTGTCTTTTTTCTTTTCTTATGAAGACACACGTGACCATATTTGGAAGAGAGTGTCGCCCATGCACATGCAGCTAATGCTGCATTTAGCTAGCCAGCTTGATTATGTGGGTGGCTGTAGCTCAGGTGGCAGAGCAGGTCAGCCACTAATCAGAAGGTCGGTGGTTCGATCCCAGGCTGCACCCTGGCTGCATGCCAAATATCCTTGGGCAAGATACTAACCCCGTGTTTGCCTACTGGTGGTGGTCAGAGGGCCCAGTGGCGCCTGTGTCTAGCAGCCTCGCCTCTGTCAGTGCGCGTGTGTGTGTGAATGGGTAGATGACTGAATGTAGTGTAAAGCGCTTTGGGGTCCTATGGACTAGAAAAGCGCTATACAAATGCAGGCCATTTGATTAATAAGATTTATTTTTAATTTGCTTTGTTAATAAATGAGGAGCTGAAAACAGCAGAAAACTAAATTTAATTAACTGAAACGTCGCTTCTTTAGAACATCTTTAAGTAAAACTAAACTTTGAGCAAAACACAGCAGCATCCACTCAAAGTGTCATAATCCCTAAAAATACACTGGATAAACTTTCTTTTTATTTTTTAACAGCCCTCTGTATCTTTAGCACCATTATTACATCCATACAATATTGATTGTAAATAAGGTTAGCACGTTGTTAAAGCAGGCCATACAAAAGGCGTCATACATTTTGTAAATGCTGAGTTTTAAAATAAATATCTCCTTGCATAACTTTTAATAAAACAATTATTAGATTTAGAGATCAAAAATATGTCTTATAGTTTGAGTGCTTAAGTTGGTTATTTTGACATGGGGGTCAATGACACTGCAGTTCCTTTAATGTCCACTTAAGACTGGCTACAAAAGTGACTCTATTTCCACAGATTTCCATGTTAAAATGGAATTGAACTTTCAATTCAACTCTATTTATATAGCGCCAAATTACATCAGCAGTTTGGAAGGCTTTGTTTTTGTAAAGTTTCAATAGGCTCAAGGCGCTTTATATTATAAAGCAGGGGAGATTCTAGGATCAGAGCTTTGGGGGTGCTGAGCACCCAGAGAGCTGCTCAGCCAGGCAAGATAAACTTTACTCGTCACGACGAGACTTCTTCCCTGGCTCTGTCAGTCCCTGCATCCTTAAATGTCTCCAGTTGTCCCAAGTTCTCTCTGACTGTCTCCTTGGTGCATTTAAACCCCTGTTCCTCCCTGTCCTCATCGTCTGTTGTCTTCATCTCCGTTATGTCATCATAATTTTACCATCTCTATGCAAGTCTGCAAATTTCTTTATTAAATCATAAGATTCTTAAATTCATCAAAAAACATATCCTAACTTTAACTACTTTACTGGGGGGAAATGATGAATGATGATCATAGTGAGTAAGAAGTAAACTGAGTGCATTTTTTGGACAGGGATTCACTTTTAATGTGTATGTATAATACGATACAGATATATGAAAATAGACTCCAAAAATAGAGTACTTGAAATGTACAAATGTACAAAATATTGAGAAGAAAATGTATACTTTTGTTGTCAAAATGTTACGTCTCAACCAAGTACTGTATGCTTTTTATATTTTTAGTAGTGTGTCACACAAACAACATATATTGTCAAAAATGAGTAAGAAATCTTTGGGGGTGCTTTGATTCATTTTGGGGGTGCTTCAGCACCCCCAAAAATGGGCTAAAATCGCCCCTGTTATAAAGTAAGACCCTATAGTAACACAAAGAAAACAGAGAAAACCCCAACACTCATATTACCCCATATGAGGAAGGAAAAACTCCATTTTAATAGGAAGAAAACTCCAAACAAATAACCACAAAACCCAGTGAACTGAATCTATGCTGTAAAGAAGAGTGGGCCAACACATCAATGTAAGAAACTGATTAAATCACACAGGAAATCATCACTTTGGTGTATTGCTGCTAAAAATTATTTTGCAAGCTACTAAACCACTGGGAGTACTAAGGACTATATGCACAGATTTTATATTTATTTAAAATATTAACTATACAAAGCTGGATGTGACATTTTCAAGTTTTATGATAAATAATTACAATATTGGGGTCAATAACACAAGTTTTATGGCTTTTTATTGAAAATGTTTTACTGGATCAGAAAAACCTAAAACTTTACAATAAGTTTTAACTTTAAAGCCCAAAGCTTTCAAAATGTAAGACATTTCCTGGAAAATTCAGTTGAATTTCAATAGAAATTCACCATTGACAATCATTTAAATGCAGACTGATGCTTGATAAGAATCTGTCATGACTTCTTTAAAACTGAGACAAACTTCTAACTGTGAAACCCCAGACCTTGTTCTTGTCTACGCACGAGGCTAGGGGATACCCACATCATATCACACCTGAATGCAATCACTAAAGCGTACCTGTCTGCTTTCCTGTTTGTCTTTCCTGTTTCCTGCATTTCTTTGTCTCCCTCCTGCAGACCTCGGGGCCTCATCTGAACTCAGCCTCACTTATGGCAGTCGCTTTAGATCAGGACAAAGGTTGCTTCTTACTCGCTTTAGCTCTTCCTGTGTTAACAAAGGTGGCAGAAGTTGCAGAAATTTGCAGACTTTCAGGACCTTCACCACTTGCATTGGTTGTATTTCATGCACCATGTTTAGCTATAAATTCTGTGCTGTATAATTTACACAGAATTTCCTGTTGGGAAAACTGCTCTGAGATTACATTAAACTGGATTGCAAAAAAGGTCTTGTTGTAAGTTGTATTTTTTTCCTATAAGTAGAATAGATGATAAAAGGTGGTATTCAGAATACAGTTACTTTGTTGAAATAAAGGGATTACACGGCGGTCTTTTCCTGATTCATATGTTAGGCTATGCCCTCTCTATTTTTGGAAACCCAAACAAAACACACATTAAGAGGCTGTAATGCCTGTGTCTAAATCTCGCGTCTCATAATAAAGTGAAGAAATATTTTTTAAAATGATTTAATATGAAGGGAATAGGTAGAGTGTTACAGGCATAGACCTAAAGAATGTAGCCTCATAGGCAGTGTAGTCCGTGCTGCAGGGAGAGTGGACTGCTATACCCGTTATGTGTCTGTGAGGGAGAGGAGGGAGAAAAAGGGTAGTGGAAAAGTACGAGTTGTCACCGACCAGAAGCGGGAGCTGGAAGCATGTAAATATAATAATAACCACTGCAGTCAAAAAGAGTGCCTGACGAGCCCAGTTGTAAGTAAACCGTTAAGACTCGACTAAACTGTGTTCGTGTTTTCCTCTGAAACAATAAGCTCCGTTGGAGCAGCCTGTCAACGCCTCTCTCTGTCTCTCACTAGCAAAGTTGACCCAGACAACAAGTAAAGCAAGTTTTCAGCTACGAGCCCAACATGAACCCGATGTATTAGCCAGAGGTCCCTTTACTACGGTTCGGAGCCGCGACCCTGTTTTATATACGCACGGAATAGTTTTCTATATGAGATCGCTGCAAAAAGTGCAGCCTTACCCAATGTCCACCCTACTGTTACTCATTTTATATTAACGTTTAAAAATCTAGTTGCTCTTGGTATGGCGAGTATCCTTCAGTACTAGTTCAATTCAATTCAATTCAATTCAATTCAATTCAATTCAATTTTATTTATATAGCGCCAAATCACAACATAAGTCGCCTCAAGGCGCTTCATAGATACAGAGAAAAACCCAACAATCATATGACCCCCTATGAGCAAGCACTTTGGCAACAGTGGGAAGGAAAAACTCCCTTTTAACAGGAGGAAACCTCCGGCAGATCCAGGCTCAGGGAGGGGCGGCCATCTGCTGCGACCGGTTGGGGTGAGAGAAGGAAGACAGGATAAAAGACATGCTGTGGAAGAGAGACAGAGGTTAATAACAGATATGATTCAATGCAGAGAGGTCTGTTAATACATAGTGAGCGAGAAAGGTGACTGGAAAGGAAAAATCAATGCATCATGGGAATCCCCCGGCAGCCTATGTCTATTGCAGCATAACTAAGGGAGGATTCAGGGTCACCTGGTCCAGCCCTAACTATATGCTTTAGCAAAAAGGAAAGTTTTAAGCCTAATCTTGAAAGTAGAAATAGTGTCTGTCTCCTGAATCCAAGTAATACTAGTAATAAATCACACAGCAATAGTACATTCATGTAGTTGTAAAAAAGCATGATAATATATTAAGTAATCCAGAGTATTCAGAATACGCTACTCTCATTGAGTAATGTAACGGAATACGTTACAAAATACATTTTGGGGCATGTATTCTGTAATCTGTAGTGGAATACATTTTAAAAGTAACCTTCCCAACATTGATTGTAAGGCTTCAAATGACAGCTTCAGAAACCAGTGAGTGATTTTAAATCCAGGCTATGAGTAAAACCCACCTCTGTGTATCTGTCTTATCACAGGTAAGAATGCAGAATAATCATCTTTGAAATCATTTCCATATCATCTTTTTTTTTTCTAACTCATCATCTGTGGCCATTTCTGCTGAAACCTCTGCTTTAGGTTGCATTTTTCTTCCATGGCAGCCAAACACATTACAGGTGCCTAGGGAAAGTCCTGCAGGTTAAACTGGGCTAAAGAAACATCGGAAAAGGGTTTGCTGTCATAGCAACACTGGGGAGTACAATAAAACTCTATTTTTTGTTGTTTTTGTCTTTGCATGAGTGTTATACTAGTTGGTGCAATACAGACATTAAGGAATTTTAGATGCTGAGCTATAGAGAGATCATCATAATAACAAGAATAAACATAATTTTGCAAACTGAGCAGTCTTTTTTAACTAATGGAACAGCAGAATGCATTTTTTCTACGAAGACCTCTTTCCTCACTTACAGTAAATCTTTTTCCCTAAAGGTCAGACCCTTCTGTGGTCACACGTTATTTTTGTTGGTTTCACTTGATATAAATTTCAACAGGGTTTTTTCCACACACTGCATGCTGCACTAATATTTTCAGTGTTGCTACTACCAAAGAATAAATATATTTGCATGAACGGGCGTGGAGCTAACAAGAAAACCCTTACATCACGTCTGTTTCCTTTAAACTGAATGGGGAACTGCTCGCTATTCTGATTACTCAATCGAGGCCTTCACACCTAGAATGGCATAGTTTCCTGTCATCATCTTACCTGACATTCTCTTTACTGTCCATTGCTCTGTATAATAAAATACAATGCTTCAGCTTTTTACAGATTTTTGAGTTTATAAGCAATCAAGGCCTGATATGCAGCTGCAATATGAAAACATAGCATCACATTAGCTTGTACAGACATTTTCAACAATAGTAGCCTTTCTAAGTTTTTCAATGAATCTTCAGACTCAAACTTATCTTAACAGAGGTGATTATTCCTGATTATTCCTAAAAATTTTTAAAAAAAAATCCCACAGCTTTCATGATATCTACGAGCTAATTCTCCTTTCGGATGTAACCAGGAAGGGTCCAGCTTGGAATAATGAATTTATTTATTTCAAATTGAGATTTTAATACTTACATTATTTTCAGCTTTCTAAGTCTTTATCTGCTTTTTCTTTGCAAACAAACGGTGAATTCTTGGAAGTCTTTAGGAAATTCCAAGGCTTCATTGTCTTAAAATTAAAAATGGAGGTTTGAGTAGTGAACAATCTTTTGCTTTTGGGAGATCAGCATGCTCACATGGTTGCCAATTCTATTGCATTTCACTTATATTTGAAATCCTATTAATCATAATTGTCTGTCTATAATTTTTGAGTAAAACCTTTAACCCTGTGAAGACTGAGTCATTATCAGAGCTGTGTAGCCCAAAACAACTTTATTGGAAAAACACAGAGAGTTTTTGATGCATTTCTGTAAGAACTATTTTTGTAACCTTACATATTCTCATCCACATTAGGGTTGTGGTCATCATGGAGAATGACTTAAACTGCAGTTATACCATAAATTATCATGTCTGTAATCTCTTTGTCGTCTATGAGCTGGGTTGCAGTGTAATTGGGGGCTTGCCCAGGATAGTTTTTACTTTGAATTGCAGTTTTGTATATTTGGGAAAAATTAAGTGAAATTAAAATTTGCAGTGTGATTTAACAGTCTCTCTTAGTTGCTTGAGTGTCCCAGTTGCCAAGTTCTTTTTCTTCTACTCTTTATTTACTGTTACTGTTTACCCATTATGTTTAGCTAATATTTCTATTTCGTTTGCTTGCCAACTGATTTTCACACACTCAGAGCTGCAATACATAGTGTCATGTGACTCAGGTAGCTGTGTATTTTCATTTAGTCTACTATTCACATGTGCAATGCTATTGAGTGGTTAATTATCTTCCTTATCGTGTAATTTTAACTGGTATAAACTGCTGCATCTGACAGAACGTAGGCTACTCTGGGTCTTAACAGCATGCAGATGTTTCAAAATACAAGTCAGGTGATATTTTATATCTTGTGTACATGAGGGTTTGCTTTGTGGTTTGGAATCTCTCACCTTATGATAGTTCACTGGCCACAGGAAATCCTATACTAATCCTATAAAAATGTAGGGAATCCAACTAGGCAGATTCAATGCATACTTATTACTGCTTTGAAAGTGCATGTGTAAACATTCAGATGTTTAAACATGTAAATATCAAAACATGTAACCAACAAATGGGTACATAACTAGCTCTATACCCCTCATAAACACCTCTGTGTGCATCAAATGGCATATAAGTCTACTTCTACACTTTACACTTGTTTTTGTCAACAAATCCAATAAAAGGAACAAAAATAAGTAAGTAACATCTATAAATAGTTTCTCAAATAAAGCTACAAAAAATAATTAAAAAAATTAAAAGCCCCCCTTATACAGAATATTCATGTTATATGGTCCTTAACCATAAATAAACTAGCATATTAGTCTGAATACAACATCACCCAGAAAATAGATCAAATATCATTAATGAAACTATAATGGTTGTTTGACAGATATCCTCGCTTCTGCAGTAAGGACATCTAAGATCTAATTTGGCCTCCAGTAACACTGTGAGGAACCTTGGAGTAATTTTTGACCAGGTTATGTCCTTCAATGCACATATTAAACAAATAGGACTGCTTTTTTCCATTTTCAGGATATTTCTAAAATTAGAAATATCCTGACTTAGAGTGACATTGAAAAACTAGTTCATGTATTTATTACTTCTAGGCCAAACTACTGTAATTCATTGTTATCAGGATGTCCTAAAACTCCCCCAAAAGCCTTCAGTTAATCCAAAATGCTGCAGCAAGAGTGCTGACAGGGACTAGAAAGAGACAGTATATTTCTTCTGTTTTGGCTTCACTTCATTGGCTTCCTGTTAAATCCAGAATTGAATTCAAAATCGTGCTCCTCAAATACAAGGTCTTAAATAATCAGGCCCCAGCTTATCTTAATGACCTTGTAGCACAATATCACCCTATTAGAGCACTTTGCTCTCGCACTGCAGGCCTACTTGTTGTTCCTAGAGTATTTAAAAGTAGAATGGGACCCAAAGTCTTCAGTTTTCAGGCCCCTCTTCTGTGGAACCAACTTCCAGTTTGGATTCAGGAGACAGAAACTATCTCTACTTTTAAGATTAGGCTTAAAACTTTCCTTTTTGCTAAAGCATATAGTTAGGGCTGGATCAGGTGACCCTGAATCCTCCCTGAATCCTGCAATTTTCATTTTCAGTTCATAGATTGAAAAGATTTCCTGATATTCTGAACATTTCCTATCCCATCAAAAAAATAAATAAAAATCCCAGCACTTTTTAACTTAATTTCCAGAAAAAATACACTCTTAAAGTACTGTGCAAAAGGCTTAAGCCACTCATTACGTCTTTACATTTAGCTTCAAAGAGGCCAGCTTTATTGTAGTTTTGGTCTTGAGCAATAGTTTGAGAACTGTCAAGAAGATCTTTTAACATTTGTCTTTGATATTGGCTGTCCTTATAGCTGACTTTTGTCAGAGGAAATTTCTTGTTTGTTAAGCCACTTCACACTGACCCATGAATCATTCGAGCCTAAAAAAGATTCCTAACTCTGAAAGAACCAGTATTGTGTCTTAACATGCAGTATATCTCAGAAAAGTGAGTACACCCCTCAAATTTTTGTAAATATTTTAATATATCTTTTCATGGGACAACAATGAAGATATGACGCTTTGATACAATGTAAAGTAGTCAGTGTACAGCTTGAATAACAGTGTAAATTTGCTGTCACCTCAAAATAACTCAACACTCAGCCATTAAAGCCTAAACTGCAGGCAACAAAAGTGAGTACAAATTGATAATGTCTAAATTGTGCCCAATTAGCCATTTTCCATTCTGGTGTCATCTGACTTGTTAGTGTTACAAGGTCTCAGGTGCAAATGTGGAGAAAAAGTATTGAATTTGGTGTAATTTCTGCTACTGTAACAGAAATTTGTTATTTTGTTAATTTATTTATTTCAAACATGTAAACAATATGCAGGCACATTTAGAAAATAAGAGAGAAAAAAATACTACACAAGTCAATACATTTCAATATTGCTATCGTTTTGATTCATTTACATGTTGAACGGGACAAAGGAACAGACAAAGGAAGTGGTCGTAGGCTTACTAAGCTAGCTACAGCAGGTGAACACTATCTGCAAGTCATGTCCTTAAGACTGACCCTTTAGTTAATTCATTTAATGTTCACTGAAATCTCATCATAATGGTCTTGGCGAAAGGGGCGCTGTCAAGAAGCCATTTGTAAAGAAAGGAAACAGGGAAAAAGGCCTAGGAATGGCAAATTAGACTAAGCAGTGGACTGAAAGTCAGTGGAATAGTTCAGGGTGAAGAATAAAGGTTTAATACTAAATACTGACTTTGAATCACATTAGAATTCCACTCATTTTTTGCCTTATGTTCTGTATTTCCATGTATGCTTGGACATCTTTCAGTAGCACCACAGTAAATGTCATGCACATCCACAATTAAAAGTTAAAAAGAAACTAAATAGAAAATATTTGCTATGAAAAACAATGAGTGCTGTTTAAATGATAGAGGGATCCAAGTTTTTACAACTTATTGCAGGATGATGATATTTGAGTTCATGCAGGCTTTATTTGTGCCTCAGCAGGCCTCCGTAGCAATACACACCCTCAAAAGTTTTAGAGTTTCCAATAAAACCCGAGATACAACCAATCCAGAAGCAACTTCAATCTGTGCAATGCGTCGCTTTGGTTTCTGTCCTGAAGAACCAGTTTCATTGAAACGATGTGCAAAAACGGGAAACGGGCTTTGAGGTGCGTGTTCGGCAGATGTGTCACAGAGGTGTTACCCAGTCAGCAACAACAGGCACATATATTCCACCATAATACAAAGGCCATGCACGCAATGGATCAACTTTCAACTGTTGTGAATCCCAACACATGCATTACCAGGACTGTTGTTTCTGTCAGTGCCATCACTGATGACGACCCTAACCCTGACTCTGATCCCACAGTCTATCCTCTCACTTTCATTAGTAACTTTAACCCAGAACTTTAGATGGAGGAGAATAAATTAGAAGTATAATAGACCCTAAAATTTGATTAAACATGTTAAAATAAAAAGAAACCATAAAACAGAATAAAATAAAGGCTAAGAGAAGATAACTGCATGATGACACGAGCTAGCCAGTGTCTTAACTTTGAAACACTGAAATCATCCACCCAGTAGTTGGAGCTTCCCCTGCTCTAACCCTCTCAGGCTCAAAGTAAACTTTTTGTTGCTAATGCACAACCAAGTCCTGCAGTGGTACTTCTGAGTAAAAAAAACCCTCATAAAATATGTATGTGGGGTAATCAGGTTGTTAGTTTTTAACTGTTGCAAATCTGCAACGCCTGCCTGGAGAGGGTTAATAATCTGGGAACTTAGTACAAAGTGAGAAAATAAATTAACTCTGACTGTTATGAGTTAAAAAAAAAAAAGTAATTTAAAAAAGAAAAATCAAGTAAAAGAAAACACTCCGATTTGGGAGGAATTTGTAACCAATGATGACGTGGACCTCATGGGGCTGGAAGCCATTTGAAGTGATTATTAAAACAAGGAATGTTCAGTGGAACTCCAAATGGGGCAATGTGCAAATGAAATCCACAGCAAGCATGCTATTTCCTCCTGTCTGATTTTTTTTTGTGTGGAGATATTTTAATCTTGTAAAATCTACCCAGTCACCAGCTGCCTAACCCAACCCTACCATGGAGGATGAGGGGTCGGTATTATCTCAGCCACACTCTGAGCATCCCAGCATATGTTTCCTTGCAGATCAGGACTCATTCAGCTTTTGACCTTACATTTAACTGGGCTAGTGAGCATATACAAAATAAGTTAAGAGTGTTAGCTCCAAACAGTTTATCAGGTCAGATGAATATTACGGAAGAACAACCCTTGTCCTAAATATAAACCACTTAGAACGATTACTTTCTTTGGGCCCTGACTGCCAAGATTTGAAGAAAAGTTTTAAAAAAAAGTCTGACTCCTCAAATGTGATGACCTCACAGTGCTTTTATTAGATCAAACTATGAATCTGTACCCAACACTAATAGATCGATAGATAGGTTTATCAGCACGACGTGGCACATGTATGGCCCACGATCAGAAACCGTCAGAGGTGGCTGTGAAATCCCAGATGCAGTGGATTCAATGGAGGTGTAATGATTTCCGTGACGGAATCGCTGGATCTAATGGTTTCTGACGCAGGGTGCCACCTCACTCTTTCACGCAGCGTGCTTTCCAGTCATTGCTCCTCGAACCTCAGTGCACGCTTTGAGAGATTAATGCAATTATGAGAGGTCTCATGCAAACTATTAGACCCCTTTGCAACTTCAAGTCTGACCAGCAAAAGCACAAATTTTAATAAAACAGCTGGGAGACGCAAAATTCTGCAGTGAGCAGATGATTTGGGTATGATATGCATGAGTGGGAAGCCGACCCCTCACCCTCTTCTATGAAGTTGTTGATTTAAAGGAAACTCAAAACCACAATTTCACACCTAGATCATCGCATCACTCTCTCTCTCTCTGTCTGAGTGCATGTCTATGTCACTCTGCCACTTTGCCTCTCTCTCTCTCGCAGAGTTATAAATAAAAGCTTTCATGACAAGTCAAACAGTTCGCACCAACTTCAGGGTAAGAGAGACACTGTCAGTCAGATCATCAGTCACTCAGTCAGGGAGGACACTGCTCAGCCAGAATCCGTTCTCAAATTGAAAACACTCGGCCCGGATTGGGAATCAAACCGAAGACTCAACTACACTCAGGGGTAATACAAACAGAGACAGGATGGCTACCACAGTGAGGGCAGCAGTCTGTCTGTGCCTCTGGCTTTTTGCCTGTCAGGTCAGAGGATCCCACATCCCAGCAGAGATGAACAGGACCATCCAGAGCCTCTTGCAGCACTATGTAAGTATTCACTGCACTTCAACTGCTACTTAGTACTTGAGTAATACTAGACTGTGCAGCTCTACAGACTTTCTGTTTCCTCCTGTTTGTCACAGTGATGCTCTTACCACAAACACATACACACATGCGCAAAGATGTCTTTTTAAATTTCCACTTAAGTGTGTGGTTAAAGGACCATTTTAACCCACGAGACGCTAAATACTACACACCCGGCCTGGAGCATCTCACATACGAAACTTTATGTGAATGATATCATGTTTCATGTGGTGATGCAGAGGCGAGCAGGGACACTTCCTGGAATGGTGGATTCAAGGATGAGACAGAGTCACATCACAGATGTGGGAGTGTCCTTGAATGCACCATCAAATTTTTCTGCAAAGTACGTGCTCATTGACACCCCCCCCCCCCCCCCCCAATTATCATTTCCCCTATTAGCAGCTTGTTTTTGTAATTTGTTTGGTTTTTCATTGCTAGTTGGCAGACGTTCTTAACCATCCTTTAAACTTCATGACAGACAGTCCTTGAAGGCACCAGTAATGATAGAAAGCTCTAAACACAGAAACAGCTGAACTCACGCTGTCTTTTATAACTGCTGTTGGATTATTGGCCTTCTCATGTTTATCGCTGTAAGAAAAAAAAACACTTTTAAACTGTTTTTGTCTTTTTCGGACAAATTTCTCAATTTCTTTACAGTCTCCATATTTGATATCAGACACAGTGTGGCCAACAGGCTTTAAACGCACCATTCGTACCACTTTCTAAAATTTTAATCTTCAGTTATCAGTTTCAGATCAAATTCCAATTTAATCCTGGATCTTTTAGTCCAACAATTATTATATTTCACCTTTTCCTACACTTCTCTTATTGGTCTTTAGTCGGTCCTGAATAGAGCAGCTAACCTGCTAGCAACCGGCTAGCAGGCTTCCCTTCAGTGGCTTCCAGTGAAATTCAGAATCTGTTTTAAAATGCTGTTTATTTATATATGAAGCAAAGTAAATGAGCAGTTGCCCTCTCCAGTCAGCCAATCGGGGTTTTTTTTTTTTTAACAACAGCTCGGCTGAATCATTGGTTTCTTTAAAAAACTAAAACTGAAAACCTTTTATAAGTTAGTGATTCCTTGCACCTTATTTTCTGCTCCAGTTCAAATCATGTTTGACAATGTTTGTGAGCTGGGATAAAACCCAATACCGATACCGATTATTCATTATTAATGTCAAACATGATCTGAAAATATCTTCTTTTTTTTTTGTCTTTTGCAGAAAATTTCAAGCCGGGAAAAATATGATGGGAAACCCGTATTTCCTAGTGACCAGAACAAAAAAATTGAGGTAAGATTCATGTGATTAATGGGAGCGCGTAGTTTGTCCACAAAATGTAAAATGTCCATGCAATCCAAAGAAAAGGTTTCTTGTGGCAAATGAGAGTTTTGCTCTAACTATGGCCTTACTATAGCCTCAAATGGACAGGCAGAATTTAGGAAACACACTTGTGGCTTAAGGTCCACGTGGTAAGCATCAAGGTAGCTTAGCCTAAAGCTCAGTATTAATACTGGAAACCATGCTGTATTCCATCCCTACACAAAGAAATGAGGAACTATTTCTATCCATCCACCCAGTGTCTTCAGCATCATCGTCACTAAAGTGGATTTCCAGATGGTGTAAAGATAATAAAACCACCACTTTGACTTTTGCATGTTTATGAAAGAGTGAAGACACTGATTAGTAATCAGGCATCTTTAAAGTTGTTAGCAGGTATATTTCTGAACTCTGGAAAGAGTCAGGATACTCGATGGAGGCAAACCTCCTGTTGAGCTCCTCCATCTTTGGCTAACAGGCACTGCCTGAGTCAGCAGCCAGCTGGTATTTCCAGGTTTTGTCTTTTACATTGAGTTGAGGTTTTTGTGGGGTTTTCCTTCACTTTGCTGGCTCTGCAGGATGCCACCTTTCTGCAGCTATTCTCAGTCTCCCGATCAAACTTTCACTTTTCACCAACATCACTTACAAGGCCGTTTCATGGTTGGTTTCAAGTACTGACATCAAGCCAAGAGAGCACAGACTGAGGAGCTCTGGTCGGCAGTTTTTTATGTCACTCTGTTTGAAGTTCTGTGTGGTTAGATGGCTATGAGGTTCAGGTTAAAGCTTCTGCAAATTTGGAATAAAAAGGAACATTTTTTGAGGATGTATATCTTCTAACTAATTATTAAAAGTCTAACTGATATTATTGTAAAGTAACTGTACTAAAACTGTAATTAAAGCAGTCAACAGCAACAAGAAAAAGGAAAAAATGGAGAAAATTTGAAGCAAAACAATGGAAATTTTGTTGCACTGCCTCTTGAGGAACAGTTAAAGATATTGCTAGTAAAAGAAGAAAAGTATCAGCGCCTTTCTAAAACTGAATGTTCAAGTAGATTTTCTGTGGTCACCACCTCCTATAGCCAGCAATATCTTCCAGCACTCAGAAACATTTTGACAGGTTAGTCATAACAGTTGGAAATTTAAAGTCAAGATGAGTTTCTATTATAGCTTAACACATGGTGGTATGCAGGGGGAAGGCTGTTGTATGGAGGGTGGTATTTTGCATGAACTTTATTGCAACCCACCAGGTTTTCCTATTTAGAGGTTTCTTTACCACCACACCTACCCCAGTGCTGCATTTCATATATTTTAGAGATATCTAATGACTCATCTGAGCTTTAACACCATTTGCCCCCTCTCATTCGAAGGAAACATCTTACATCTTTTAGCCTGCTTCTGTCCGGTCAGTTCATCGTGCTGTTGCCTCTGTCAGGTTTTAAAGCTCTTTAAAAACACTCTTGATGGTGCCACTGAAAGTGTTTTGTCAGGGATCCCACAGCTTTTGTTGCTTCTGACATGAAAGGTTTTTGGTTGTCACCAGAAATTACCACAGATTATTCAACAAGTGTAAGTGAATCGACCAAATTGAAAACAAACACTGGGTCAAACATTGAGCCACAAACTCTCATTTCTTACATCCAAACTAGTAGTTTCGGTCCTGTTAGCAGTGTATGGATATGACATTCAGGTTTAACAGCAGTCAGTGAGTGGTATTCCCCTTTAAGGCCTTCTATGTTAGCTTAACTGTTGTGTGGGAAACCACAGAGTTTTTTCCATTGTGCGAAAAGTTTTTAGCACCTAAGGTTGCAATGTTTGTGAAGCAACCTTTTCCTCACATCTCAGTTTTTCTTCAGGTTTATTTACTACAAATGTATTCTGCGTTGTTTCAGTTTTTTGGCTTTTGGTACCCGAGTCCAAAATGCTGAGGAATGCTGCGAAATTCAGCATTTTGGGCATTTTCAAAGCCATATTTGCACAACCAGATATATTCATATTAAACAAATATAAGCCATTTGTACTTTCATGTCATTACCTCTCTGTTTCTCGTTCTCAGACCAAGTTGATCTTCATGGGTGGTGTTTTGGAGTCGTACGAAAAGTTGCTTGGCCACATGTTGAAACAACTGCCCACTCCGAGTCCCCAGATCGCCGTGAGCAACGCGCAACCTGGCTCGGCCATCACCCCTGCGTCCAGCAGCCCCAACAACGCAGGCTTGGTAGCAGGCAGAGATGTCAGATCAGAGCTGAATTACATCCTGAAGAAGGTCCAGGAGCTAAAGAAACGCCGCTACCATGAACAGGAGAAGCTTCTGCAGGGATTGCAGACCCTCAGAGATATCAAGGTAGAGAGCATTCTGATTGCTTCTTGGCTGTGAAAGCCTTAACTTGACTTAGGACTTACGTAAACCCAACAGTGAGGTTTTTGTGAAGTCTATGTTGAGGATTGTACAGTGATTAAGAGGAGCTCACAATAAGCCTCAGGATGGGTTGAGCAGCCCATATGAATGGCTTATGTAAAGCCTGAAAAGTTAGACTTGAAAAGATTTGACCAACCTTATTGAGGGCTTATATAAGTCCTAAATTCATACTTAAGGACAAATGCTTTGGTCCTACAAATGGATGTTCAGCTTACCCTCTGAACATCCAGAGCAAGTCCCTGGCTGCCCATCTGGGATTTTGTTTTAGTGAAAAACAGGCAGATTTTGAGGATTTCAGATCATGTCTCATTCATTTTGGCAATACAGTTTTTGTGTTAAAGACTTTTGCATTTGGTTTAAAACAGACAAAAAGAGAGAACTCATGCCCTAACCTTAGATTAGTCATCAGTGACCTGCAGGATATTACGAGGTTTAATAACGCATCCACAAAGGATTTAAATAGAAACTAGGAAAAGAAAAGGCAGAGAGAAAGTTTGGGGCCTAGGTGAGACTAGAAATAAGGTTTTATTTAGGGCTTAAAATAATGTGTTTTTTGCAGGTCTTAAATTTGTGATGCTTACACCAGGGGACGATGTGCCTTAGTTATTCTAAAAGCTCACAAAGGTCTTACATTATTTAAGGGTTTTAAATGTTGATGTCATTGTGCTGAATCTTAACAAAGGTCCTCTCTGTAACCGTGTGATCGTCATCATTAATGTCAAACTTGCCTTTGTCTCTCTCTCTCCTGTAGATGAACGACCGCATCATCCAGAGCAAAGCACTTTGGCAGCTGCCACAGCTGTACGAAGAGGCGAGCTCGCTCCCCGAAATCAAGATCCAGAGGAGACGCAGACGGCGGAGGCAAACAAAGGCTAAAGATCGCACCAGAGCCTAAAAGGCGACCTAAAGGGCATAAAGAGAAATAACAGTAAAACAAGGATGCAGGATGTTTAAATTATACAAAACCAAAAGATTCTCAGACTGAAACCAGTGTGTCTAGTTGTTAGAATTTTGTATTCTATTTTCATCTATATTTATATTTAAATTAACAGTGAACCAGCAGCCTAAGCCTTATAAGATCGTAGTCTCGGAAAAATATTTTTATATAATGTTTGGTGTGTGATACTTGAAACCAGCATAAAAGTTTGATCCTGTGGAATATTTTCACTGAAGGATCCAGAGATTATACCTAATTGTTTTCAACATGGAGTTTCACCCAGTGGAAATACTTGATTTAATGTTGTTGTTTTTTCTCGGCTTTAAAAACTTCATATTATTAAAAACCCACAAAACAAAGATATGTTTAATTGTGGTTAAAGTTTATTTTTTACTGAATATTTTGTAAATTTAGGTTATTTCTTTCTTGTATTTTGTTTTAAGTTAAAAAACCCTGAATTCTTTCTGAGTGAAACTCCCTCTTGTTGCACTGAGATTGGACTGTGGTGGAGAAATGGGCGGTTCCACTGATAATTACTGATAGGTAGTTTTCCAGATTTATCACATTTTGTTGAGGAATTACATTTATGCAAAGTAAATGTGTGAAATCCCGTTTATGTGACAAATTTAACGAAGTTTTCACATAATTGTATTCTATAAGTTGATTTTTTTTGTCTCAATGGGAACCCTGACCTAGCTTCTCCACTGCAGTGCCAATGAGAGCTGATGGTGATGATGTTTACAGTACAAAGTACTTCAGTGTACTACTAATCCTCTGAACAGTCAGGTTCAGTACTGTAGTATTAAAGTAGTATTAAATTTCTTTGTAGTTGAAGTACTAAAACCTTCAGGATGTTTTGTTTTTATTTTTACTGACATATTGTAGTTTTCTTTATTTATTTTGTATTTAAGTTGTTGATTGTTGATTATTTATTATTAATTTATTGATTGGCAAATGCACCTGAATAAAACAGAATGACGCTGATTATGGCTTATGTGCAGTCTCTTATAGATTTAAGATCTTGGTTGTAAAGATTTTGGTTTTGGTTTTCCAAAAAAAGCATTTCCCGCACCTGGATGTAAAACATCATGAGGAAGGAAAGTTGTGATGGAGAATTTATAGGAACAAGCTCAGAGAATCATGAGTCATGACTTTTAATCCACTGATTCCTGTTGCTGAACACAAATCTTTACTTTGTTATTATTTTGCCCCTGAACATGACTTTTTATCAGTGGAGAGGAGGCGGAGGAGCGAGTCGCCTCATGCCACAGAGCTAAACTCATGCATGTCTCAGTTTTTTGCACATCATTTGTTTGAAGTTTAAACACCAAACCAGGTTAGCTCACTGCCCATTTTCTCTGCATATATATGTATGTATATATGTATATATATATATATATATATATATATATATATATGCAGAGAAAATGGGCAGTGAGCTAACCTGGTTTGGTGTTTAAACTGAACCGTTCGATACAGTGCTTTCTGTTCGGTACGTATATGTATCGAACAATACAAAATTTTTAATTTATTTTATCAACTTTCCTTCTGACGATGCTGTCTGTGTTGAGCGCTCAGTGGATCTGCGCTCAACAGTGCAGCCTAGGCGGAGTAGTCGAACGCAGATTCACTGAGCGCAGGGCAAGCTAGCGAGACAGAAGTTAAGCTCTCCTTGCAACATGGCAAATTGAACCTCCCTCACCCTCATTCAGATCTGCCGTTTGGAACTATTTTGGTTTTCATGTGACGTATGACCCACGCAATGCTCAGTTTATTACAGAAAAAATGGCTCTTTCCAAAATAAAAGCTATACTATACGCTTCTTCTGGACTATTTTCTCAGCAGCATATTAAACATATCAGGTCCCCATAAGGAGAATCAGGTGCTAACGGCTGTCTAAATGACTCAGGTAAAGTTTGTATCAAGCATGCTTGTTGTTTTTGTCTGCTTCCACTTGTCTTTGCACTAGGATGATGTCGGCGTAAATGTGCAGTCATATTCATTTTGTTCCCACTAGTGCTGTCACTCGTTAAAATGACATTAATGCCATAACGCGGCAAATCTCCATTAATGAGTTACCGCGGATCGCTCGGTGCGTGGGGCTGGACAGCGTCAACACGTTAACAAGGTAACAGCGCTAACGCACTAGTTCCCACCAATTGAGCATTGCGTGGAACATCCGACATACTGTTTTACTTTAGTCCATGACGCGCTTACCATCAGGGTCATACTTCACATGAAAACCAAAATAGTTCCAAACGCCAGATCTTGCATGAGGGTGGGGGAGGTTCAATTTCGGGTAGCGTTGAGGCAGTTGCCATGTCACAACGAGCTTAGCTTCTGTCTTGCTAGCTTGCGCTGCGCTCAGTGGATCTGCGCTCGACAGTGCAGCCTAGGCGGAGTAGTCAAACACAGATCCACTGAGCGCTCAACACAGACAGCATCGTCAGAAGAAAAGTTGATAAAATAAATAAAACATTTTGTATTGTTCGATACATATGCGTACCGAACCGAAAGCACTGTATATATTAGGGGTGCAACGATACTCGTATCGATATTGAACCGTTTGATACAGTGCTTTCGGTTCGGTACACATATGTATCGAACAATACAAAATTTTTAATTTATTAATTTAATTTATATTTCATATATATATGAAATATATGACCTATTTAAATGCATTACTTTCACATTTGTATTCTCTGATACGAAACAATAAGATGAACACAAAATGACTGATTCATTCGTTTTGTGACGACTTAATGAACTTTTGTGAGACTGGCGTGCCTGCCCACAGACAGACCAATCTTCAAAAAAAGAAGTTTCATTTTCAATGGCAGGTGGTAACTTCTGCAAAGTAAAATGAAATGTTTGTCACGTTGATGTTGCTCTTCATATCCTCTTACATCATCTCTTTCTGGTGCACAGATGATTCCATGTAACTCCTACTTTTGACGAAAAGCGTGGAAGGCCCAGGTCAGCTGCATCAGCTAATAATCAGTGTTGGTCAAGTTACTTGAAAAAAGTAATCAGTAACTAATTACTGATTACTCCCCCCAAAAAGTAATCCCGTTACTTTACTGATTACTTATTTTCAAAAGTAATTAATTACTTAGTTACTTAGTTACTTAGTTACTTTTTAAAAACACGATTTACAACCTGAAGAGGTGATAAAGTGATAGATCTTTCAGCCCAATTCTACTTTTTCTACATAATCCATCATACAAAATGTAATCAAATGGAAAAGTCTCTTTTTTTAACTTGTTTTATCAGTTTTAATCTTTTAACTTTATGCATCAAGCAAAACATTTAATTATATGCAACATTCTCTGACTTGAATAAATTAGTTTAACATTTAAACCTATTTTCTACACATTCCAGCACATAAAATAAAATATTTTTTGTGTTTTCACTCACTCTTTCAAACAGATGCAAGTAAAACACAGCAGAAAATAAATAAAGTCAAAGACTCAGCGGTCCTTTTGCTCTATTTTCACCTGTAAAGCAGGAGCAGGGTAGGCGGAGGGTTACCCTGGTGTAGGTGTGCTGCGGTCAGTTGAAGAATCCGCGCGAGTGTCTCTGTGAGTTTCCCATCACGTCGTAGCTACTCGGTGCTTGCTCGGAAGTTTAGGGGTTTTTTTCGCTGTAAAAAGAAGTTTTCTTCCCACGCACGATGGACGCTAATGTTTTTGTCACTTTTTATGGAATCAAACTCAAAGTAAGGTCAGTACTTCCACACTTTAAACGCTGCACGCTCATACTCTCTCCCGCACTCGATATATTATCCATTGTTGATCTGCACACAGCTGCTGTCACCAACGTCGCACTTGCTTACGTCACTGTCATGAGACATTCTCGCAAAAAAAATCACGGTTTTAGTAACGCAGTAACGCAGCGTTCCTACGGGAAAGTAACGGTAATCTAATTACGGATTTTGCAATAGTAATCCCTTACTTTACTCGTTACTTGAAAAAAGTAATCAGATTACAGTAACGCGTTACAAGTAACGCGTTACTGCCCATCTCTGCTAATAATTGCCGCGACATCAAGAATAAATTAAGAGGAAATGAAGCCAAAAAATTCTGTTCCAGTTTTGAGTTTATGAAATCTGTTTGGTAGCTTTTAGTTTTGTTTTATAAGTTTTATTTACTCAGTTTAACAAGCCTTTTGTTCTGGTCGTGTGTATTTATAGAGTTTATCCATCCCCAATGTTTAGCTCGTGTTTCTACACTGAACAAAAATATAAACGCAACACTTTTGTTTTTGCTCCCATTCCCCATGGGATGGACGTAGAGACCTAAAATTCATTCCAGATACACAATATAACCATCCCTCCCAAACAGTGGTCACAAATCAGTCCAAATGTGTGGTAGTGGGCACATCTGCTATATTGAGATAATCCATCCCACCTCACAGGTGTGCCACATCAGGATGCTGATCTGACATCATGAGTAGTGCACAGGTGTACCTCAGACTGCCCACAACAAAAGGCCACCCTGGAATGTGCAGTTTTTTGCGCTATTGGGGGTCTGGGGACCCAGAACCGGTCAGTATCTGGTGTGACCACCATTTGCCTCATGCAGTGCAACACATCGTCGCATGGAGTCTATCAGATTGTCAATTGTGGCCTGTGGAATGTTGGTCCACTCCACTTCAATGGCTGTGCGAGGTTGTTGGATATTCGTGGGAACTGGTACACGCTGTCGTATACGCCGGTCAAGCACATCCCGAACATGCTCAATGGGTGACATGTCCGGTGAGTATGCTGGCCATGCAAGAACTGGGACATTCTCAGCTGCCATCTGCCCTGAACAATGTGAACCATGATTCATCCGTGAAGCGCACACCTCTCCAACGTGCCAGACGCCATCGAATGTGAGCATTTGCCCACACAAGTCTGTTACGGCGACGAGCTGGAGTCAGGTCAAGACCCGATGAGGACGACGGGCATGCAGTTGAGAGTCCCTGAGACGGTTTCTGACAGTTTGTGCAGAAATTGTTTGGTTGTGCAAACCAATTGTTCCAGCAGCTGTCTAGGTGGCTGGTCTCAGACGATCTTGGAGGTGAACCTGCTGGATGTGGAGGTCCTGGGCTGGTGTGGTTACACGAGGTCTGCGGTTGTGAGGCCGGTTGGATGTGCTGCCATATTCTCTGAAACGCCTGTGGAGACGGCTTATGGTTGAGAAATGAACATTCAATGCACGGGCGACAGATCTGGTTGACATTCCTGCTGTCAGCATGCCAATTGCACGCTCCCTCATTGCTTGTGGCATCTGTGGCATTTTGCTGTGAGACAAAACTGCACATTCCAGGGTGGCCTTTTGTTGTGGGCAGTCTGAGGTACACCTGTGCACTACTCATGATGTCAGATCAGCATCCTGATGTGGCACACCTGTGAGGTGGGATGGATTATCTCAATATAGCAGATGTGCCCACTACCACACATTTGGACTGATTTGTGACCACTGTTTGGGAGGGATGGTTATATTGTGTATCTGGAATGAATTTTAGGTCTCTACGTCCATCCCATGGGGAATGGGAGCAAAAACAAAAGTGTTGCGTTTATATTTTTGTTCAGTGTATATTGCCATTTACAGTCCCGGTTATGTTTCAGTTCCAGTTTGTGGTTATGGAGTTTTATTTAGTCCTCTCCTTCTCATCCTCCTGTGAGTCCCCCTCTCGTTGAATTCTCTTATTTTTTTGGTGATGTTTTTCTTTCCGTTTCCTGTTTTATTTTGGTACCTCAGGTGTTTTTGTCATGGTCCTGCGGCCATGACTGAGTGACTTTGTGTTTGTGTCCCTTATTGTTATTACTTTCATTATTATTCATGGCTGTTTTGGGATGGTTTGTGTTTTGGGATTTTAGATACTGGGTTCTGGGTTTGTGCTCTCTCTATTGGTCCCTGGTGTTAGTATTCCCCTGTCTCGTCAGGTTAATCAGGTCCAGCTGTGTCCCCCACCTGTGTGTGATTTCCCAGTGTCTCTCTGTGTACTTATAGTGTGTGTTTTCCTCTGTTCCTCGTCGCGTCGTCTGTGTTCATACTCTGTGAAATCCCCTGCGTGCTCTCCCTGCTGTTCTCCCTTCATGTTCAGGTTTGCTACTCCTTGGTGTAGTTTCTCCCAGTTTAGTTCATCCTTAGTTCTGTTTTGCCATCTCCACTTTATGTTTGGTATTGTTAATAAATCGCCCTCACGTCTAAATAAGTACTGCATTTGAGTCCTCCTTTCCACTCCTCACACGGCCACTGACCCGAACCGTGACGGTACGACGTGACCACAAGATGGACCCAGCAGCGCTTAATCCGTCTAAGGAGCTACGGGAGAATCTCATCGATGCCACACAGGAGCTCATCGACCTGTGGCTGGGAAACCCGGGTGGCAAGTCCCAGCGCGCTATAGAGAGGCGGCTACAGCGTCTTGTGACCGGTCTCCCATGGCTTCTAGGCTCGCTTTGTCTGTGGGAGCGGGAGTTTCTCCTTTTGGATCTTGAGCTTTACCCCCCGTCTGCATTCACTTTCGAGCAGCCCGATGCTGTGAGTGAGCGGGACGCTTTGGCTTCCCCAGATTCCGGGACTTTGTTTTCTGGGGCTATTCAGAGCGGGATGGGAGACAATATGGGTCGCTTACCTACCTTCGTGGTAACAGATCCTTCCCAAGTGGGCGTCTACAAACCCTCTGCAAAACTGACGGACTGTGTCTCTGCCGCTCCTTCTGAGCCAGGACTTTATCGCCATTCTCCGGCTCAGTTCTGTGTCCAGCCACAAGCTTCCCAGTCTGTAGCTCAACCGTTAGCCTCCCTAAGGGCACAATTACCTGTTCTGCCGCCGCTCCAGTTAGCCACTCAGCCACCACCACCGCTAGCATCGCTACAACCCATAGTTCAGTTAATGGCTGAGTCACAATTTTCACACTGTTTTTCCACCGCTGTTTCTGAGCAGGGAGACGAACTGTTTCACAACGGACCTGTTCCTCAAAAGCTGGCAACATTAGCGACCGTTACTCACTCCGGGGCTTCCCCAGAGGCTGGGTTACAGCCCTCAGCTTACTCTGGACCCCTGGAGGCCAAGATGCCAGCTGTGAACTGCACCGGGCTGTCACTGCCTGAGCAGGGTCAGTGCTCTGCGCAGCTGCAGCCCTCCGTATGTGTGCCAGAGGCCCATGTGCCTACTGGTTTTGTTTTGTGTGTGCCAGGGGCCCCGGTGCCCGCTGGTTCTGCGGCTGTTTTCGCTGGGGGGCCCGAGGAGCCCGTCCAGCCTCCTGTTTCGCCGGCTGGGGGGCCCGAGGAGCCCGTCCAGCCTCATGCCACGTCGGCTGCCACGTCGGCTGGGGGGCCCGAGGAGCCCGTCCAGCCTCATGCCACGTCGGCTGGGGGGCCCGAGGAGCCCGTCCAGCCTCATGCCACGTCGGCTGCCACGTCGGCTGGGGGGCCCGAGGAGCCCGTCCAGCCTCATGCCACGTCGGCTGGGGGGCCCGAGGAGCCCGTCCAGCCTCATGCCACGTCGGCTGCCACGTCGGCTGGGGGGCCCGAGGAGCCCGTCCAGCCTCATGCCACGTCGGCTGGGGGGCCCGAGGAGCCCGTCCAGCCTCATGCCACGTCGGCTGCCACGTCGGCTGGGGGGCCCGAGGAGCCCGTCCAGCCTCATGCCACGTCGGCTGCCACGTCGGCTGCCACGTCGGCTGCCACGTCGGCTGGGGGGCCCGAGGAGCCCGTCCGGCCACCTGTGGCTGCTTCACCACCTGTGGCTGCTTCACCACCTGTGACTGCTTCACCACCTGTGGCTGCAGCGCCGCCTCCTGCAGTACCACCACCTGCAGCGCTACCGCCTGCTACTGCCACGCCTCAGCCAGAAGCTTCATCCTCGCCTGGCCCAGCTTCGTCCTCGCCTGGCCCAGCTTCGTCCTCACCTGGTCCAGCTTCATCCTCGCCTGGCCCAGCTTCATCCTCGCCTGGTCCTGGTCCAGCTTCAGCCTCGCCTGGCCCAGCTTCATCCTCGCCTGGCCCAGCTTCATCCTCATCTGGTCCAGCTTCATCCTCGCCTGGTCCGGCTTCATCCTCGCCTGGCCCGGCTTCATCCTCACCTGGCCCGGCTTCATCCTCGTCTGGCCCAGCCTTCGTGTCTGCATCCTCGTCTGGTCCAGCCTTCGTGTCCGCATCCTTGTCTGGTCCAGCCTTCGTGTCCGCATCTTCGTCTGGTCCAGCCTTTGTGTCTGCCTCCTCGTCTGGTCCAGCCTTCGTGCCCGCATCCTCATCTGGTCCAGCCTTCGTGCCCGCATCCTCGTCTGGTCCAGCCTTCGTGCCCGCATCATCGCCTGCAGCAGCTCCTTCGGCATCCGCATCATCGCCTGCAGCAGCTCCTTCGGCTTCCGCATCATCGCCTGCTGCATCAGCTCCAACACCGCCATCCGGTCCGCGTCTGGCACCTCATCTTCATTGGCCATATGCTAGGCCGCTGGCTGGTCGTCATCGCCATCGTGGCCGCCCTCCTAAACGAGGTTGTCGCCGCCACGGCCTCCTTCGTGGCCTCCTGAACTTCTTGCGCGCCGCCACGGCTTTCTTCGTGGCCGGCCTCCTGAACTTTTTGCGCGCCGCCACGGCCTTCTTCGTGGCCGGCCTCCTGAACTGTCCCATCCTGGCCTCCTGTGCTATCGGGCGCCTGGCCGGCCACCTGAACTGTGTTTCAGACTCTGCTCCCCTGTGAGTTTTGTGAACGTTTGTTTGGGACTCTGGGGCCTCCATTTTGGTCATGGCCCGGTCCCTCCGTCCTGGGCCCCCTGCCTCCCTCCCGGGTCTGGTGGTGTGTTTCTGTGGCTGTCGGGGGCCAGCCCTTGAGGGGGGGTACTGTCATGGTCCTGCGGCCATGACTCAGTGACTTTGTGTTTGTGTTCTTTATTGTTATTACTTTCATTATTATTCGTGGCTGTTTTGGGATGGTTTGTGTTTTGGGATTTTAGATACTGGGTTCTGGGTTTGTGCTCTCTCTATTGGTCCCTGGTGTTAGTGTTCCCCTGTCTCGTCAGGTTAATCAGGTCCAGCTGTGTCCCCCACCTGTGTGTGATTTCCCAGTGTCTCTCTGTGTACTTATAGTGTGTGTTTTCCTCTGTTCCTCGTCGCGTCGTCTGTGTTCATACTCTGTGAAATCCCCTGCGTGCTCTCCCTGCTGTTCTCCCTTCATGTTCAGGTTTGCTACTCCTTGGTGTAGTTTCTCCCAGTTTAGTTCATCCTTAGTTCTGTTTTGCCATCTCCACTTTATGTTTGGTATTGTTAATAAATCGCCCTCACGTCTAAATAAGTACTGCATTTGAGTCCTCCTTTCCACTCCTCACACGGCCACTGACCCGAACCGTGACAGTTTTACATTTAGTTTTACTTCCACATACGCTAAATTTGTTTCGGCTGCATCGCGATACTCTCCCTGATTACATCATTAGTGTATAAAAATTCTGGTCTTTCTCCTTGGTCTTTGTCTCGGTGTCTGTTTCATTCGAGGATTCACATTACTGCTTTGGACTTCTGTTGGTTTGATTTTGGAGTATTTGTTTTGTGAATGAATAAACTTCATAAATCAGTTTTGGTTCATTCAGTTTCAGTTTTCACAGGAAGATTGGGGTTGGAGGGAAATTACTTTGAAAACATCCAAGTGCAACTCCAAAGGTCACTCTCATCTCAAATGTTGGACAGGCCTGCATCTAGAAAACAAAGAGACCATACTACTTTGCCAAAACTCCAACCTGAACACCAAATTAGAGAACTAAAAGTTTCCTCAAAGCAAAGGAAAACCAAAATGCCCAAAACCAAGAGGAAACCAAGTTTCACCAAACCAAAAGAATAAGCTGTGGCAATGACATAAAAAAAACAAGTAATGATAACATGTAACAACACTCATTCCAACCGTATTTGTCATATTCACAATCAGTGTTGGTCAAGTTACTTGAAAAAAGTAATCAGTAACTAATTACTGATAACTTCCCCCAAAAAGTAATCCCGTTACTTTACTGATTACTTATTTTCAAAAGTAATTAATTACTTAGTTACTTAGTTACTTTTTAAAAACACGATTTACAACCTGAAGAGGTGATAAAGCGATAGATCTTTCAGCCCAATTCTACTTTTTCTACATAATCCATCATACAAAATGTAATCAAATGGAAAGGTCTCTTTTTAAAACTTGTTTTATTAGTTTTAATCTTTTAACTTTATGCATCAAGCAAAAATTTAATTATATGCACCATTCTCTGACTGGAAGAAATTTGTTTAATATTTAAACCTATTTTCTGCACATTCTAGCACATTTTTTTTGTGTGTGTGTTTACACTCACTCTTTCAAATAGATGCAAGTAAAACACAGCAGAAAATAAATAACATCAAAGACTAGCGGTCCTTTTGCTCCATTTTCACCTGTAAAGCAGGAGTTGGGTAGGCGGAGGTTTACCCTGGTGCAGGTGTGCCGCGGCGTTCAGTGGAAGAATCCGCGAGTTTCTCTGTGAATTTCCCATTACGTCGTAGCGCACTCGGTGCTTGCTTGGAAGTTTATGGGTTTTTTTTCGCTGTAAAATGAAGTTTTCTTCCCACACACAACGGATGCTAATGTTTTTGTCACTTTTTATGGAATCAAACTTAAAGTAAGGTCAGTATTTCCACGCTTTAAACGCTGCACGCTCATACTCTCTCCCGCACTCGATATATTATCCACTGTTGATCTGCAGACAGCTGTTGTCACGAACGTCGCACTTGCTTACGTCACTGTCATGAGACATTCTGGCAAAAAAAACACGGTTTTAGTAACGCAGTAACGCAGCGTTCCTACAGGAAAGTAACGGTAATCTAATTACCGTTTTTGCAATAGTAATCCCTTACTTTACTCGTTACTTGAAAAAAGTAATCGGATTACAGTAACGCGTGCCCATCTCTGTTCAGTTCAGTTCAGTTCAGTTCAGTTCATTTTTATTTCAAACATTTCAAACATGTGCCTTCACAATCATTACAAAATATCATTCCATTATTTGTTTGAAAAGGAGTAGGCTGAAGTATTTACTTATTTGTCCCTACCCCCTCAAGTTTTACCTCTCATTCATTTAATTTTTTTTTGTCTTAAATTAAACAAACAACATATGAAACATATAAACATATGAAGTAAAACAAAACATAACATACATAAATCAAAAACAAGAAATTAGCAAGCCCCACCACAGTATAGTTTCTTTCATATGAAAAATACAGAATGTGTATATTTGCAGATACACAAGTTATGGAAAAACAACAAACAAAAAAAAACAAAAAAACAACCAAAAAAGAACCGCAACACCATTACCAGCAACATTACCATCCTGGGTTAACCCCGTTTTCTTCATTCTTATACTTATTTAAAATTAGGTTTTTATATTTTACTTTAAACTGTTTTATGTTTTGACTGTCTTTTATTTCTTCTGTTAGACTGTTCCATAATTTAACTCTTGAAATTGAGATTGACATAGTTCTTAAAGTTGTTCACAATTATACAAGTGTAATGCACAGTGAAATGTATGTACAAGACTGGCTGTACAAGTAATGAGGAAGGCATAAATAAAGAAGAATTCCAATCAACTGTTTTTTGGAACCCATTACACCTAAAATTGCATCTGACTAGGATAATTTGGTATGCAGAAGAGTTCATGATTGACTCAGTGACTATGTTCCCAGGTACTGTGGCTGCAGAACAAGCAGCCCTTTACCACTGTGCTGACAGTTGGTATGAGGGGTTTGTGCTTATATGCTGTTTGGTTTTCTGCAAACGATGTGCTGTGCATTATGGACATTGTTCCAGAGGTCTTGCGGTTGTTTCAGGTGCAGCTTTGCAAACCTAACCCATGCTGCCATGCGAGAACAGCTTTCTCCTGGCAACCCTTCTAAATAAGCTAAACTTGTTTGTTGTTGCACATTTGATATGCTAAATGAGGCCTGTAGAGTAAGACTACATGGAGTCATGTTAGATCTCACTCTCTTTTCACATGATTGTATACTTACTATACATTATTTGAGGCATTCAGACACATCTTATGTTAGTAAAATACACTGGGGGAAAAATCAAAGGAACAAAAAAGGAAGAAAATAATGCTGGGTATCTATACTGATATGGACTGGGTAAGGTTTCGGAATGAAAGGATGCCACATTGTTTTTTTGGAATGATAGTTTTTGACCCACAAACGGGTCAATAAAGACACCCTGAAAATCTAGTCCATTTTGCTGAAATTTCATTGCAGCAACTAAAAATGGTACTCACACAAGTTTGCATGTATGTCTGACAATGTCGGGGCATGCTCCTAATGAGATGATGGATGGTATCCTGGAGGATCTCCTCCCAGATCACGACCATCACTGAGTTTCTGGACAGTCTGAGGTGTAACCTGGTGATGTCAGACTGATTGAAACATAATGTCCCAGAGGTGTTCTTTTAGATTTAGGTCAGGCAAACCAATCAGTGCCTGCCTGTATACTCTCTCCACTAGAGACCGGACATTGGGTTGCACCAGAACCAAGGACCCACTGCATGCGGTGTGACAGAATGTCAAAGGATTTCATCCAGATGCCTAGCCTGTGGAGGTCTGTGGCTCTCTTAATATTATAGGCTTCTCCACATACTTCCACATCTGTCACATGTGCTCAGGGTGAGCCTGCAGCCATCTATCAAATGCCCAGGGCACCTGTGGTGAACCTGCTAGTTCTCATATTCTTTGGCAAATACCAGTCAGGCTTCACAGTGCCAGGCACTGAGCAGAGCGCTCACTAGAGGATGTCAGGCCCTCAGGCCACCCTCATGAAGTCTGTTTCCGATTGTTTGGTCAAAGAAATTCACACCAGTGGCCTGCTGGAGGTCATTTTGTAGCTCTGGCATTCATCATCCTGTTCCTCCTTACACAAAGAAGCGGATACAGGTCCTGTTGATGAGTTAAAAGGCTTCTACGGCCCTGTCCAGCTCTGCTAGAGTAACTGCCTGTATCCTGAAATCTCCTCCATGCTCTTAAAACTGTGCTAAGAGACCACGAACCTGTTGGCATATACTGTCTACCTGTCCAACTCTCCTCATGCTGCCAGTAGTGACATTGACCCTAACCAAATGTAAAAAAAGGGGAAAGTAAGAAAAGATCTGGAGGGAAAAGATGTCAGTTGTCTCTAACTGAATCAGTATCTCAGAGGTTTAACTGACATGATGGTCAGTTAAACCTCTGATGGCCATGATGGTTTTGAGCAGCATAATCACAAACTCTAAGGTAATTTCACCTGAGTAAACTTTCCATTTTTAAAGTGTGAAAAAGTCCTTATTTGGCAGCTGGATGAGCTGCTGGTGGAGTGAATCATTTTAGACTTTTTGCACTTCATTCGTTTTATCTTTTACTGCATTATTAATTTTTAAAAATAACACTTGGTTACAGTTAGTCAACAAGTAGTTTTGTTTAGACAACAAAACTACTTGCATAGCCTGAGAAAACTATTTTTCTGGACAAAATGCACGCTGCTGACATGAAATACACTTCTTATTAGAGTTATTATTTACAAACCCTATATCACAACTCGTGTACGTGAAAAGCAGGTTTCCTGTGACTATTTCATGTTTTCTTATGAGAGTGGCCCGAGCAATGAAGGCCATGACACTGACCTGAAACTCCACTCTTACCTTTCATTGTATAAATGAAACCATGACATGTCATTTGTATCACAAGCATGGAAATTAGGAATCTCATGGTTGAATATTTAATAATACTTTATACTTTTTATAAGCCTATTATTCTCTTTATCTGTAACTTTACAGTTTTTAAAATCTTAATATAAAATTTTAAAACAAACTAATTCAGATGGAGTTTAATGTTTGTGGGCTTGCATAGCCCAAACAATAAACTTCTGCAAACAAACAAGCCACAGAGACCATGAGCCTCTGCAGGCAGACAGGCGGCCCTGAGTGTTTAGACCCCCACCCTGCAACCCACAGCTGTGATGTCACTTCCTCTGACATCACTTCTGGTAAATATCACACAGCTCTTCTTACAGTAAGTGCAGCACTCTCCCACAATGCACTGCGAATTGGCTGCGTGTTTGTGTGTGAGGCTGTGACTTCTAAGAACCAGAGCTGTGCTTCCCCACAGAAACTGGGGTTGCAGCTTTGTGTGTGTTTGTGTGTGGTCAATAAAGAGTCTTTGAGGCACTTCACAACCGTTGTAGAAGACAAACAGGCTGCAGAAACTACTTTTTATGGGGATGAGTTTTTACTTTCTTTTTGTCTTTCGTTTTTCTGTACACAGAGTGAAGACTCAGCAAACCAACTGTATGAGTGGAGTTCCCCAAGGTTCGGTCCTAGGGCCTCTTTGGCACATGTACATGCAATCATTTTAAATCTTGTTGTTGATGCACAGACAACAAACTGTGCAAGCTGTTTATTATGTATTCATGTTTTCGTGCTGGCGACAATTTCCTCAACAATTAGCTACCAGGATAGCTGAGTGACAAGGTACATGGTACACCAATTGTTACATCGAAACAATTGGTGTGCTTTAAAAAAAAGAAATTGCAAAAAATCTGTATTTATAATTGTGCAGATAGCATAAACATTACATTGCCGTTACAGTGCAGCTGTAGTAATACAGAGGTCTTTTTTCCCATTTATTTGATTCAATAAAAGCCTGATAAAGTATTGTTATTGTCCATATTCTGGAATATTTAAATTCCCATGAAAGTCTTTGCAAACTTGGCCAACTTTTTTCATTCATAGAGTATAAACTCTGAATGCATGCAGGCATTGTTGAAGCCACCTTTGTGTATAACACCAGGAAGCATGCCAATAAGCAGCTTAGATGCAGAAATGATAAAAATAGTGAACACACTGTAGGTGGTAAATGAGAATCCTGGCAGTTATAAATGACAACACAGGCCACCAGATAGTGTGTCTCTGTTTGGACTGATGGCTATGTTTGTGCTGTTGCATAGTGGGGGAGGGGGGGTATTGTAGTGTCAAGGGGGTGGACTGCTGCATTTCTGCAGGACTCCAGTGGAAAACATGACAACAAAGACAGACACAAAGACTCAACTTTTATTCCCACCTCTGTTTCTGTGGCTGATCTGTGAGTCTTTGTGTGTGTATGTGTAAGTTTCAGTGTGAGTCAGTGTGTTGCAGATGCTAGTGTGAGAAAATGGAAATGCGTTTTTCGTGTCTTCAAATGGCTGAAAATATTCAGAATGAATTATCTCAAAGCTCTGAGCTGCTGATGCTGCAGAGAACGAGCGCTGTGGAGGTGTGATGGAGCAAATTTCCTTTTCAGTTAGCAGTAGCTCATTTAACCTTCACTCCCTTTCAGATCTGATGGACAGGAAACCACAAGAAGATGGTGGCAGATTGTTTGGAGGGAATGAGAGTCTGACGCTTAAGATGAAAAGAACTCATCAGATCTGAAAATAGACAAAAATTAGGAAAAAAGCTACTTCAATTGAGGGTCAATGATAGCATGTTGTCCTGTGAAAAACTAAGTACACCAACACTGGTTTTATAAGAACTCAGAGGGGGAAAGTAGCCAGGTGCTGCTAATCAGATGCACTTGATTAACTGTGAACTTAACTGAGCACTTGCTGTTTTGGCAGTTTGCAGGTTTAGAGCATTCAAGTGTGTATTAACACAATGCTATAATCTTTTTAGGATACAATGTCCCAGCAAATTCACTCGAAAACAGTTGGTGCAATGCAAAGAAGTCAAGAGCTCCATCAAGCCTGAATTAGCATGTTAAAGGTTAAAGTTCATAACAGTATAATTAGAAAAAGACTGAAAAAGTACAGCTTGAAGCCTATTCCTTCAAAAAAAAAAAAAAAAAGTACAGCTTCGGTTTGCAAAGGTGCGTCTAAACAAACAACAAGACTTCTGGAACATCTATTATGCACAGCACCACATTTGCAGAAAACGAAACACAGCATGTCAGCACTAACACCTCTTGCCTACTGTCAGCATGGCGGTGGAGGACTGCTGATTTGGGAATTGCAGTCAATGAGTCAACCATGAACTCCCTGAAATAAAAAAGTATTCTAGAATCAAATGTGAGGGCATCTGTGGTACAAAAAAATGGTTGAAACTGAGTCAAGAGGATAATCAAGGTCCAGTGCAAGTCCAGACCTCAAATAAGAAATGTTTAAAAGTAAAAAGGGTGTCTGTTTCCTGAATCCAAACTGCGAGATGGTTCCTCAGAAGAGGTTCCTGAAAGCTGAAGGCTCTACATTCTACTTTTAATTACTCCAGGAGCCACAAGTAAGCCTGTAGTCTGAGAACAAAGAGCTCTAATGGGGTACTATTAGCTCTTTATCATAAGGTAGGGCCTAATTATTCATTAAATTGTATGTAATAAGAAGGATTTTTAATTCAATTTTTAATTTTTAACAGGGAGCCAATAAAGAAAAGTCAGTATTGGAGAAATATGCTCTCTCTCTCTCTCTCTCTCTCTCTCTTTTGACATTCCTGCAATTTAACTAACTGTTAAATGTGTGTGTGTTTGTTTGTTTGGCTTCATGGATAGATAAAGTTGGGTGTCATCTGCATAGCAGTGAAAAGGTATGCTTTGCCTTCTAATGTTACAGCCTAAGGGAAGCATGTATAATGTAAACAGAATTGGTCCTAGCACTGAACCCTGTGGAACTCCATAATTAATCTTAGTGTGTGAAGAGGAATCTCTACTTACATGAACAAACTGGAGTCTATTAGACAGATATCACACAAACCACTACAATGTAGCAGCTTTCATACATGCAGCATGCTGTAATTGCAATAATAAAATATTATGTTCAGTGTTGAACTTTACATAATATTTCACTGAAGTCTAGCAGGACAAGCACAGAGATGAGTCCACTGTCAGAGGCCATAAGAAGACTATTCTTCTTTGGCTCTCGGAGGAGGCGGACACACTTTTTCTCCTCTCCCTTATCTTCTCTGCTTATGTCCTTGTCTAGTTTCGTGGGGGGGTTTTTTGTATTTTCCCTCGAACATTCTCTCACAGTCTGTTCTCTAAAACCAAAAAGAGGAATTATGGATTGGATCAACTGGTCCCTAAATGCAATTGACACCCCTTTCTCAACGAGAAGTTTGGGCTTGAGTGAGCCTGAGTGCTGAAGATATCTACCTATTCGGAACCATGGTAACATGGCTGATCGGAGCTGGCTTGGCCCTGACTTATCGAAGAATTAAGAAAGCGGAACCGGCTGTTCAAACCCCCACAAGGCTGCCCGCTGGGATTGGAATGATGGGAGAGGCGTGAGTTTCTCAAAATGGGCTCATTGAGTCAGGACGGATAAGATCTTGGAGAGGCTACAGCTGCTGTGAATACTCAGAATAAGATCTCTAACTGCAGACTGGATACATCTCGGAAGGGCTAGCCCGGAATAACATCTCTGGGCGCAAATTGGATGACACCTCGGGGAGGCACACTGCCGTGAGTTCTCAGAAATTGGCTCCTTGAGCACAAGAAATGACAACATCACAGAACGCAAGTATGGCGAAGCTCGCAGCTCTCCAACGGGAGATTGAGAGACCAGTGTTGGACTGTAGAACTGCTTTGAAATTCATATGAGCTGTTCGCACTAAAGTAAAAAATACCATCACTTATGCGGATACCCCTTTGGCGCCAGCTGCAAGGCCGGAGCTGAACAAAACACCCTGATAACGACTGTGTTTAGTCTGTTCCTTCCCATTACATGCAAGGCCACCTGGGTTGGCTGGAAGACTATTTACTTAGCCTGGCAGGGCGAAGGACACTGTCTCAGCTGAATTATGGACACAGACACGCATACATATACTGATACTGATAAGCACTCACTGACGCATCACCCTCCCAACGCCACCTCCAACGCTTACCTCCCCTCTGATGTGGACATCGGGTCAGTTGGAGACGCAGTCGAAAGATTGCAGCGGTTCCAGATCAGATGTACACACTGGAACTCTTTCCCATGTTGTTGTCTGTGTTTACTGTGCTATGGTGTGTTGATATCTGTGCATTCCTGTATTATCCTTCTGTGTTACACATTTTGATGTTTTTTTTTCCTCGCTACCTAGCCTGACCTGTCTCCCAAATGTGATGTTTGTGTATTGTATGTACGGTCGGCAAGGTCTGTCATCTCGGTTGTGGGCAAAAGACCTGCAACTGACAAATAAAGGCTATCTCATCTCATCATCATCATTATTTGTAACTTTCACAAAAGCTGTTTCTGTACTGTGATGGGCTCTGAAACCTGACTGAAACTCTTCAAATGAATCATTCCTCTGCAGATGATCAGTTATCTGTTTTACAACTACTCTTTCAAGAGTTTTTAGATAAAGGGAAGATCGGAGTGTCGTGCAAAAAAAGGCAACAAAAATAGAATCTAAAGTACAACAGAGCATAGAATGAACCAGACTGAAAACAAGCTAAACACTAGTGAAATACAGAACTCAAGACTAATACAAAGCTAGAACTTAAACCCAAAGAACTAAATCAAAAGTCCAGAACTCACAAACTGGGTTAAAGACCCAGGATGAGGACATGGCAATTCCCCTTTAGCTAAGACAACAGGGTCAAGTGATGGCTTTTTTTTAGTAATGGTTTAATTACTGCCAGTAGTAACTGCAAAAATGAATGTTGCCACAAATAGGAGTTGGTCAAAAGTCTTTCACAATAACCCACGATACTGATAAAGTCATACAGGAAACCATTATTTAAAGTTATTACTGATAAAAGGTGGTTCTACTGAATTATGGGGTGTACTTAGTTTTCACAGCACTTTATAATATAAACACAGTTTAGCACTAAGCACAATCACAGGTGATATTTAATAAGAATGCTTCTGCTTTTGCAGACATTTGGTTGTAAAGTTGCAAAATAGCCGAAAAACCTAAATGTTGACATAGTGATGGCGTTCAGGGGAAGAGCAATGGTATATCAAACTCTGTTAAATGCTGTAATTAGAAAATCAGTGCTAAATTTCAAAATGAAAGCACTGCAGAAGAAAAATCAAATTTAAAATGTATTAAAATGTTTCTTCTTTGTTGTTCATATTAGTAACTGGAAATATCTGACACATAGACAGACACATCAGAGATCAGTATCTAACCACTGAAGGCGGAAGTAAACTGAAAAACACCCAAATAACTAAGAAATTAACTGGAAGAAAGTTAATTATATGTGAAATGAAATGAAAGATTAAAATGCAGTCAAGGCTCAAGGTTCTTTATCTGACACATGCATAGTTATACAAGTATAACACACAGTGAAATGTAACCTGACACACTCCTCGACATGTGCAAAAATGGGGAGGGGGAGGGGGGGGGGGCTAGAGGAAGAACATTATATATATAGCATATACATTAGGTGAATGTTCAGTAGTAGCAGCAAGCAGGTCATTCTGTACATTAATAAGAATAGACAATCTTACTATTTTACAGAATAGACAATATAAACATATTTAAAATTAAAGGAATTTGAAATGTACATTGTGCCTGGGTTTAGAGTGTCTGGAAGAGAGTCCTGTCTCAGTCAATTATAGATAATGTGAGAGGGCGGGTGTGTGTGTTTAGGGCCCGGATGGCTTGGGGATAGAAGCTCCTCTTGAGTCTCTCTGTCCTTGCTCGGAAGATGCGGAACCTTCTACCAGATTGCAGAAGTTGGAACAGTTTGTTGCCAGGATGGGACGGGTCCTTCAGTATCTGCGCTGCTCTAGTCCGGCATCTCCTGGTGTAGGTGTCCTGAAGCGGGGGGAGAGCAATCCTGCAGCAGCGTTCTGCTGTACGGATCACTCTCTGGAGAGCTTTTTGGTCCTTCACACAGCTGTTCCCAAACCAGGATGTGATGTTCTGTGTGAGGATGCTCTCCACAGCGCCTGTATAGAAAATCCTGAGGATCTTTGGAGAGACCCTGAACTTCCTCAGTTGTTGTAGGTGGTACAGGTGCTGCCTAGCATTTTTGGTCTGGACCTGAATGTGGGCAGACCATGTCAGGTCTGAGGAGATGTGGACACCAATATACTTGACTTGACTTGACTGCACCCTCTCCACTGGAGCTCCATTGATGATAATGGGCTTGTAGTCTCTGTGCTGACTCCTTCTGAAGTCCACCACCAGCTCCTTGGTCTTGCCGACGTTCAGCTGGAGGTGGTTGTCCTGGCACCATGATGCCAGATTCTTCACTTCGTCCATGTAGACCACCTCATCGTTGTTGGAGATGGCTCCCAACACCACTGTGTCGTCAGCAAACTTCACAATGGTGTTGGAGCCATGGGTGGCCACACAGTCTGAAGTGTAGAGGGAGTAGAGCGGTGGTGAGAGGACACATCCCTGTGGTGCTCCTGTGTTGATGGTGATGCTGTCAGAGATGCATCTACCCACCCTCACCACCTGAGTTCTGCCAGTGAGGAAGTCCAACACCCATGCACACAGACGGCTGTTGAGTCCCAGATCCCTGAGCTTTGTGAACAGTCTGCAGGGCACTATTGTGTTAAATGCTGAACTGTAATCAACAAACAGCATTCTCACATAGTTACCCTGTTTCTTGTCCACGTGGCTGAGGGTGGTGTGCAGGGCGTGGGCGATGGCATCCTCTGTGGATCTGTTGGGTTGGTAAGCGAACTGCAGCGGATCTGTGGTGTCTGGGATGGAGGAGGAGATGATGTTCTTCAGCAGCCTCTCAAACACCTTCATTATTACCGAGGTCAGTGCAACTGGCTGGTAATCGTTCAGGGATGAGGGTTTGCTGTTCTTGGGCACAGGGATGATGGTGGATCTTTTGAAGCATGTGGGGACCACAGACTTCGCCAGGGACTCGTTGAAGATGCAACTGAACACACCTGCTAGCTGGTCAGCACAGCAGCGCAGCAGATGGCCGGTGATGCCGTCTGGCCCCGCCGCTTTCCTTGTGTTCACTCTCCTCAATGCCGCTCGGACGTCATGCTCCGCGATGCCGGTCACCGGTCTCTCGCTGATGACGTCACCGTCCTCGGTAGTCAGGGAGTAGATAGCATTAGCTGCCTGGCTAACCTCGAAACGGGCGTAGAACTGATTCAGCGGTTGGTGAATGCAGAGTCGGCGTTGATAGGCGCAGTGTCCCTGGCTTTGTAGTCCGTAATGGTGCGTAGTCCGTGCCACATGCTCAATGTGTCTCCCTGGTGGAAGCGGGACTCCACACCCTCCCGGTACTGGCGTTTGGCATCTCTCACCGGGCGCCGCATGCCGTATGAGGCCGCTTTGTAGGCGCTCATATTGCCAGTGGCGAGACCCGCGTTGTAGGAGGCGGTCCTGGCGTTTACTGCAGTGCGGATCGATCTGTCCATCCACGGTTTCTGGTTTGGGAATGTGGTGACTCTCGCAGTGGGGATAATCTCCTCCGCTAGCATATTGACGAAGCATACTGCTACTTCCGTAAACTCGTTGATGTCGACTGCGCATGATCTGAACATGTCCCATTCGACGTCGTTATGTGCGTCCTGTATCGTAGCTTCTGATTGGGCAGATCACCGTTTCACCTCCCTCGTGGTTACTTCTTCCCTCCGTATGTTTTGTTTATACTGGGGAATGAGGACTTCCCAAAAGCCAGGTGTGAGACAGCTTTGTAGCCCTGCTTGTATGGCATGTAGCAGTGATCCAAAATTCGATCCCCCCTCGTTGGACACAAGACATGCTGGTAAAAGTTTGGCATGACTTGTCCGAGGTTCGCTTTATTAAAGTCTCCTGATACAATGAGGGCTGCGCCCGGGTCCTTGTTTTGAAGCGAACTCAGCACATCATGTAATTCGGACAGAGCCATACCTGTGTCCGCTTGGGGTGGGATGTAGACCACTGTGGCGATGACCAAGGTGAACTCACGGGGAAGATACAAAGGGCGGCACTTAATGCTCAGGAATTCCAGATGTGGCGAGCAGCCGTTGGAAAGAGTAGAAATGCTCCTGGCATCACACCACTTTCTGTTTACCATGAAACACACTCCTCCACCTTTGGTTTTGTTCGACTCTGCTGTTCTGTCCGCGCGGAGCACAAAGAATGAATCTGATGGAGTTACGGCCTGGTCCGGCACGGTCCAGTCAGACAATGACCCTTGAGCCCTGATGTTTAAATGTGACACTGCAGATCTGACAACTGACATGATAATCTTTGAAGGCAGCTAAAGAATTAAAAATTAAGGAAGGAAGTTATTGTAACATCAGTGAGAGTAAATAGTGCGTTAGAGAGATCTGACACTAATCTGGTTATCTGGGTGGGAGGATATCGGTGGTTCAAAGCTGTGTTGCTAATTTTCATGTATTAAACACTTACTAAGATTTCTTTATCTGTTATTCTGTGTAATTACAGAGAGAACGGCCTGTAAGCCATGTGAGCATTTGCATTGCTTTGTGATTTGGAGATAAGTGACTCTCAGCTGTTTCACTACACATTCAGAGAAACTCCATAGCACCTGGGAGGAGAGTCGTGCAAATACAGCAGCTCAGAAACCAACTCAACTAAACTAAGGCCTTTATAGTCAACAGCCTGTGTTGTTTATGTTTGTTGAATAAAAGTTTAAGGGAAATGCATCACTTTCTCCTGTATTTTTATTAGGGTGGAGATTTAAGCTTGAGTGGACCCAGAATTTAAATAGACAAATCAATAACAGCACACACCTTGAACATGTGATACATTATGACCAAAGATTCAAAACAATGCGCAATACAGGGCATAACAGCTTGGTGTGTGCTGAAAACAGAAGGACTGGAGAGTAAGTGAAGCCTACCAAAACAAAAACATTAAAATAATCTCATTACAGCGAGCACTTGAACTAAATGAGAAACACACAACTAACTATTTAAAAAAGGAATAGGAAAAGGACTTGGAAGGTAATATTGGAGATAAAGACTGGTGAAACGTGTACACCATACAACCACCAGTTTAAGGTCCTGGAGGGAATTTGCCTAGAAAAACATGCAAGATTTTATCATTCCAAGATTCAAAAGTAAACAAAGAGAACAGAGAAATGGTGGATAGAATGTGGGAAACATAATGTTGGACATGCACACATATTCTGGAAATGCCAAAGACTGAATTCTGTGGAGAAATATGCAAACTGTTGAAACAGATACTTAAAATACTGTACCTCAGCTAGCTTAGGGAAGGAGTTAGCTCAGCATTAGCATGCCGTCTGTGCTGTTGTTTGCAAAGAGCCGAAGTTGTGTTAGCAGCACAATGCAGCTGTTCCTGTCCTTGAGCCGTCTCCACTTTAACATCATGCTCTCGTCCTTTTGTGCAATAAAAATAAAACTCCATAATAAATAATAAATAAATGTCCACACTGCAGATTGTGCCACTATTTTCCTTCTTATTAGATACAGTGGGGCAAAAAAGTATTTAGTCAGCCACCGATTGTGCAAGTTCCCCCACTTAAAATGATGACAGAGGTCAGTAATTTGCACCAGAGGTACACTTCAACTGTGAGAGACAGAATGTGAAAAAAAAATCCATGAATTCACATGGTAGGATTTGTAAAGAATTTATTCGTAAATTAGGGTGGAAAATAAGTATTTGGTCACCTCAAACAAGGAAAATCTCTGGCTCTCACAGACCTGTAACGTCTTCTGTAAGAAGCTTTTCTGTCCCCCACTCGTTACCTGTATGAATGGCACCTGTTTGAACTCATCATCTGTATAAAAGACACCTGTCCACAGCCTCAAACAGTCAGACTCCAAACGCCGCCATGGCCAAGACCAAGACCAAAGAGCTTTCGAAGGACACCAGGAAAAGTATTGTAGACCTGCACCAGACTGGGAAGAGTGAATCTACAATAGGCAAGCAGCTTGGTGTGAAAAAATCAACTGTGGGAGCAATCATCAGAAAATGGAAGACATACAAGACCACTGATAATCTCCCTCGATCTGGGGCTCCACGCAAGATCTCATCCTGTGGGGTCAAAATGATCATGAGAACGGTGAGCAAAGATTCCAGAACCACACGGGGGGACCTGGTGAATGACCTGCAGAGAGCTGGGACCAAAGTAACAAAGGTCACCATCAGTAACACACTACAACGGCAGGGAATCAAATCCCGCAGTGCCAGACGTGTTCCGCTGCTGAAGCCAGTGCATGTCCAGGCCCGTCTGAAGTTTGCCAGAGAGCACATGGATGATACAGCAGAGGATTGGGAGAATGTCATGTGGTCAGATGAAACCAAAGTAGAACTTTTTGGTATAAACTCAACTCGTCGTGTTTGGAGGAAGAAGAATACTGAGTTGCATCCCAAGAACACCATACCTACTGTGAAGCATGGGGGTGGAAACATCATGCTATGCGGCTGTTTTTCTGCCAAGGGGACAGGACGACTGATCCGTGTTGAGGACAGAATGAATGGGGCCATGTATCGTGAGATTTTGAGCTAAAACCTCCTTCCATCAGTGAGAACTTTGAAGATGAAACGAGGCTGGGTCTTCCAACATGACAATGATCCAAAACACACCGCCCGGGCAACAAAGGAGTGGCTCCGTAAGAAGCATTTGAAAGTCCTGGAGTGGCCTAGCCAGTCTCCAGACCTCAACCCCATAGAAAATCTGTGGCGGGAGTTGAAAGTCCGTGTTGCTCGGCGACAGCCCCAAAACATCACTGCTCTCGAGAAGATCTGCATGGAGGAATGGGCCAAAATACCAGCTACTGTGTGTGCAAACCTGGTAAAGACCTATAGTAAACGTTTGACCTCTGTTATTGCCAACAAAGGTTATGTTACAAAGTATTGAGTTGTATTTTTGTTATTGACCAAATACTTGTTTTCCACCCTGGTTTACCAATAAATTCTTTACAAATCCTACCATGTGGATTCATAGATTTTTTTTTTTCACATTCTGTCTCTCACAGTTGAAGTGTACCTCTGGTGCAAATTACTGACCTCTGTCATCATTTTAAGTGGGGGAACTTGCACAATCGGTGGCTGACTAAATACTTTTTTGCCCCACTGTACATGTACTGGGATTAGCTGATTGTTGCACAAATGCAAGTGGAGCTGATCTACAGGCGAACAGACTAACAATTCCTACTCGCAACTGACTCTTTGCAAGAACTGGTTAGCAGTGCCGGTCAAGGAGAAGAAGTCAAAATCAGAAGCAAAGGTTTTTTTTCTAAAAATTCTCAAACTGTCTGTCCAGGACTGCCTTAGGTCAGGTGTTTCAGGCATGTCCTACTAGGAGGAGGCACCAGGGTAGACACAATGGAGAGATTATGTCTCACCTGGGTTGGGAACTCCTCAGCAGGGCTGGAGGAGGTGTCTAGAAGATGGAGATCTGGACATGTCTAGGTAGATTACTCCCTCCACAAGATTTCCAATGAAGTCTCTTAAATGTTGCCAAATGTTTTCTATTCTAAGTTTTTCCATTTTTGTGTTCCAAACAGCAAAAAGGAGGTAGACAATAACTAAACCACAACCATAACCTTCAAGCTAGACAGGCAGGCAGTTACCTGGTGAATGCAGCAGGTTCCTTCTAAAAGTAAGATTACCCAGTGATTTTACAGATGGGGGGCCTTAATTTAAAACCCAGAGGCATGTTTGATGGAGCGTTTCATCTCGCCCTGCAAGCAGTCCCAACATCAACAAACTACTTGATGCACATTTTATTCTCCCATGGCTGTCATGTGTTTAATCTTTATCCACACAATAATGTGGAAATAGAAATTCTATTTTTGTTTTGTTGCTGTTAAAATTATTACCATTAACATGAAGACAGACACAGATGGCCCAACTGAGCTTTTAAGTCAAACTTGTTTTTAGTGCATTTCATACAGAATGAAAACGTCATTTGCATGCATCACGTTAGAGTGGAGGCGATTATTTTAATGGGGTAAAAAAGAGGAAGCCTATCTGCCCTTTGAGGCCAAAGCTCGTGCATTTTATTCCGTGAGAACGTGAAATAAAAAGATGATTCAGGCTTCTTCCCACTTTGTTTTTAATTTGTCTCAGGATGTTTCACGGTTTCACTGAAAATGCTGACTGTTGAAAAGAGATTAAAAAAACGCATCATCTAAGTCCCATTATACACACACACACACATACACACAGAGCTCATTAGCATATAACACTGAAACTCATTGTGGCATTTCCATGAAGTTGTGTGTTGTTTCTTGCTGCAAAGGAAGCTCGCAGTGGGTTAACAGCAACCACACACACACACACATACACTGAACTTACGTTTAGTTTCACATTAACAGTTTACAAAAGTAAACTAGAAATAAGAGTAATTTGTTGTATTTGCACCCAAAGCAGGTTGATGTTGGCCTGTTGTTGACCTCAGGCAGACCTACCACTGTTTAGCAAAAGTCTGTAATTATTATTATCATATTATAATGCAACAGCAATATTTTACATTGCGTGGACATGCAGCATGTGAGTTCCTGTGTTACTTCACTATTTATTTATTAATTTTCACTGTCTTACTGCTAAGTTCCATCAGTTCTTGTCAATGGCGTCCCAGAGTTAAGGGACTGCTTTTATTTTGAAAAACGTACACAGGAACAAGGCCTACGTGCAAAATCAAACTGTGTTTGCAGCAACATCAGGGGCTGAAACATTTAAGCCAACATGCAAAAAAACCTAAAACTGCAGATCCTCTCGGTGTACCCTGCAGCTACAGGTGTGAGTCAGTGCTCACAGATAAATGTCCAACATGTTTACAGCGGATACAGAAACCATTTTATCTCTGAGGATAGTTTCTGTGTTTTCATGTTTCTTTTAATAAAAGGTGTGTTTCTCCTGATTGACAGGCTGTCCACCTCAGCTAACTGGAGCCCCTGATTATCTACTGTGTTGTTGGCTGTACTAACAGGCCATCCAAAAAGTGTGTGCTCTGTTGTTAGGGAGTGCAATCTTAGCTCTAAACCTTTGATCCACAGCTCCTCCAGTCTGCATGCTGCAGCATCCTTGGGTCAGATGTTTCAAGCACAGCTTTAATCTGATGGGAGGCTTCCTGGTTTGGACCTCCTGGTCGGCTGGGCTCTTTCTGTGTGGGTGCTCTGGCTTCCTCCCACAGTCCAAATACAAACATGTTAACTGGTGATTCTAAATTGATCGAAGGTGTGAATACAACTGAAGTGCAAAAAACAGTTCTGGATGAGTATGTGTGGAAAATGTAATGTGGCTTGAGTGGTCAGTAAGACTGGAAAACCCCTAAAAACAAAGCCGCCAGTCTACTCCTGATGTTCTCTGAGAACTCAGTGCAGATCAGAGGAACCCTCACAGACACAAAATGACTTTAACATGCAGTTCCTATAATGGTCTAAGGAGCTTGGAAAGAAAAGTGTCTGGACTTCTTTAAGTTGCTTGTTTCAAGCAACTTAAAGAAGTCCAGTTTCTTTCCAAGCTCCTTAGACTACGATGACCTGGATGACTGAGAACCTTCATAGACACAGTTCCTATAATGACCACTAGATGCTGCTGCCAGAGAAAGTAACAAAAAAAAAAAAAAAAAAAAAATCCATCTCCTCTCTATAAATATGTAACCCCTAGCAGTTGATTGCACTTGTGTTTGTGATGATGTTTTTAGCATCAGTGAACATATTTTTAGAGAAACGGCTTCCTGGCGTGGTTCAGTCTGCTGCTTAGAAGTGACCAGAACGGTGTCCTTATTCGCTGCTTCCTGTCCCACATTTTAACTGGCTCTTCTTTAGATTCCTCCCCACTGGAACACAAAGTGATTACCAGACAGAAAAGCAGCTAAAATAACGGTTTTGAAAGATATTGCAATGGAAAGTGGGATTCACATGTGTGCAAAGACCTTAAAAACAAACTTCTCTGTCCTCCACATGAACCTGCAGAGTCTCTGTGTGTGTTGGTTTTTGTTTTTATATGTTTTCCTCTTGGTTGCACATCTCTCCGTGGGGAGATGTCTTTTGTCCTGTCTTCCTTTTCTCTCCCCAACCGGTCACAGCAGATGACCTCACCTCTCTGAGCCTGGTTCTGCCAAAGGTTTCTTCCTGTTAAAGGGGAGTTTTTCCTTCCCACTGTCGCCAAAGTGCTTGCTCAGAAGGGGTTATATGATTATTGGGTTATTCTCTGTATGTATTATTGTAGGGTCTACCTATAATATAAAGCCCCTTGAGGCAGCTGTTGTTTTGGTTTGACGCTGTGTAAATAAAATGGAACTGAATTGAACAAACATACTTCTACCCACATTCAGTCTGTTAGAATCTGATCACTCTCGCCAAACTCAGACTTCTTCCCTGCAGAAATCCGAAATGCTCCAGCACCATCGGGAATGTGGACAAACTTATGACTGAAAAACACTGAAACACCAGGATTTTTGTGCTTTTTCTGCTTAAATGCACTCAGTTCAAATAGTTAAACAGGACCTGACTCTCTACAGCAGGGGTGTCGAACTGCAGGCCTCGAGGGCAGGTTTTCAATGTGTCCTTGATCCAGCACAGCTTATTTGAATTGCTAAATTACCTCTTCAACATGTTTTGAAGTTCTCCAGAGGCCTGGTAATGAACTAATCATTAGATTCAGGTGTGTTGACCCAGGGTGATATCTAAAACCTTCAGGACACCGGCCCTCAAGGCCTGCAGTTCGACACCCCTGCTCTATAGAGCCTTATAGGCTCATTCATCTGAGGCTACATTGCAGTTTTTGATCTTGAGAAATTAAAAGGAATCAAGGCTCAGGTTTATAGACACCAAGCTACTTCAGCTTGAAGCCTGGTGAGCTTAGCTTGGGTTAGATGTTTGCACTTGTCTTTTAACCACATAAGACGTGATGTGGTTAAAACCACTTTTATCAAGAGATATCGTCTTGGATGAATTATGGCAAGTCAGCGTCTGGTTTTCGCAACACCACGGGCCTGAGGGTCTGAGAGTCTGAGTGACGGTGAAGGCCTCCCGGGACGTTCCTGTTCTGGGGTCGTGTGCAGCAGGTCGTAAACCGGTGTTTTGAAATTGGACCTGATGGTTTACTGAGCATAAATCCTCAGCCTGGTCAGTTTAAAGATGTAAAGGTGGTCATTTTTATGCAGCTTTTAACACGAAAGGAAATTTAGCAGATGAAAGGAAAATGATGGAGGTGTTCTTCCTGCGTCAGAGATTTGCCTGCACTGTCAAACCCTTAATGGCCCAAAGCTGTCACATTAACAGACATAACTCAGTGTAGGTATGACATGAATAACACACACAGTGAGTCCTGCTGATGAGATCTAACCAAATTCCTATCACGTCATAACATAAATAATCCTTAATTTGAAAATTCTCAGAAAAAACAAACAAGAACCACAGAAAACCCAATTTATCTGTCAACCTATCTGTCAACCTGTCAACCAAGAGTCCGAACATTAGTGTGTCAGAGCTGTTCTGGAAACACTTATACAACGTATGAGTAACAGGTCAGACTGATTGTGGCTCATTGCTGTGAAACTGCAACGAGAAACTTTGACCTGAGACCAGACTGACGATAATAATGACATGTGGCTTAAACGTGGTCCCTGGGCCTATTTGAACCATTTATCCAAAGCTTCCGGTGACATCTAGTGGACATAATGTGGAACAACACCCAGAACACACCAGGGAGATCTACAGCAAATAAGAATGAAACTATTTGTTAGTAATAACAATAATAATAACAACAACAACAACAACAACAACAACAACAACAATAATAATAATAATAATAATGACAGCAACAACAACAACATGCTTCACTTTAAGGGCAAGACACAGTCAGTGTGCTTAAACAATACACCAGAAGTAAAAATTAGTTGATTAATCTGCCTCCATCTCTGGTTTCAAATCATTTGTAACTGATTGCAGTCACGTGATAACTTTATTAGTTTTGTGAGATGTTGTAGAAGTGAACTAAAAGAACAGTACTTGTTTGCCAGATGTTGCTGTACTTGAATAAGTTTTGATGGGAAGTATGTAGGTATGTAGCAGTTTCTCAAAGATGCATCAAGGTTTGGGTTTCGAGGCCTGAATGTGTTTGTGAACACCTCAGTGGTTTATCTGTGCAAAATACAGGTCCGAAAATATTCATTGAGTCCCTCATACAGATATGAAACATATTTTGGACCAGTGGTGTAGGTCACTCACAAATTTGTGATGAATTCATTTATCAATGAATTTTTATGGACAGGATTTCTAAGCGCCAAGTGGCGGAGGGCTTTCACTTAGGTGGCCTCAGAAGCTCATCTCTGCTTTTCGCGGATGATATGGTTCTGTTGGCTTCATCGGGTGATGGCCTCCAGCTCGCACTGGAACGGTTTGCAGCCGAGTGTGAAGCAGCGGGAATGAGGGTCAGCACCTCCGAATCTGAGGCCATGGTTCTCAGCTGGAAAAGGGTGGAGTGTCGGGGACAGGGCTGGACTGGGACAAAAAATCGGCCCGGGCATTTTGACTAGAGACCGGCCCACCAAAAATGTGACGTCATTCAGGGGTAAAACCGCAAAGGATTCTGGGAACTTGTGGCAAGAGGTACTAGCGCATGCAGGCTTTCAATTGAATTTAGTTACACAGCGATAAAAAGAAACACAAAAAATGGCAAGAAGCTGTTGTATTATTAACTGCAATAGCCGGTGTTGTGCCAAAAAGTGATTGTCTGCCAAAAACTGATTGCTCGTATTTAAATTGCTATAAGTAACTTGTTGGGCTATAATATGTGAAACATATGTCAAATGCATCCCTCACGGATGACATAAAGTCATCTCTCTTGCTCCATCTCTCTTTGCTGCTCTTCTGTCTCCTCTGTCACAGACTTCTCCACTTTTGATGATAAATCAGCCTGGTGCAACATGTAAGGATTGGCACAATTTGTTAAGATTTTTGAGGAGTTTGAGAAACTAACCTTAAGCATAAAATAAAATTTACTATCAGTAACTTCATAGCACCCGCCCAGCAGTATATAAACTCCGTCATGCTAGCTAGTACGCAGTACCAGTTATTCTAAGCGACTGTAAAAAGTCAGCACAACGAAAACAAACTACAACTAAACTTGGTTTATATCTGACACAGATAGACAGCAGGGCCCTGTTTCAGGAAGCCGGTTTAGAAAACTCAGAGTGAAAAACGATACTCAGGGTTGAGTAACCCCGAACTGTCCAACTCGGAATATTCGGTTTCAGAAAGGCTGATAACAATTAGTTCAGTCAACGCGGAGTTGCTTTAACCCCAAGTGAAGCGCGCGGACGAGGATACATAAAGCCCTGATAAGCGGAGCACAGATTAAGCGAGTCACCATGGAGACGGAGGGAAAGAAGGCGCGGTCAATGTATTTCACAGCGCTTGAGGCCGAAATTCTGATGGCAGCATATGCCGATAACATGCAAATTCCGCGGAAAAAAGTAACACAGCCACAGCTGCAAAAGAAAGGGAGCATGCATGGCAAAACATAGCCGACAGAGTCAATGCGTGAGTGTTAATCTAAACATTGATCTAGGGATTTCCACCCATTTAACACGTTATTTTATCATATGTTATTTTATTTGTTATTTTATACATTTTATTTTGTGATGTGATGTGAGCGCAGGTGCAACCCAACAGGCCCCAAACGTTCCTGGCAGCAAGTAAAAATGAAATATAAAAATATAGTCCAAACAGGTAAGGTGTAATTGTATTATGAGCCATAGTGCTTGGTCTGTTTGTCCCATGTAAATCAATTGCAGTTAGAGGCTACATTAATTTTCTTTCTGTAAGCACTTATTGAAATTATCTGAGCACATTACAAGTACATATTTGCTTACTCTGTATGCTCAAATGTGGCCCGTTATAGCCAACAGAAAAAAAGCGGAGGCCCGAAAAACAGGTGGGGGTCCTCCACCACCACCACTCACAGAGGCTGAGCAGTTGCCCTCAGCCAAAACAGTGGGCGCCCTGTGGCTGAAGGCATCTCTGCGGGGACATCCTCTGAGTCAATAACCCCGCAAGACACAAGTGCCTACATAAGGGGTAAATCCAAAATAATACATGATGTGCATACATCCTTTCTTCACAGTCACCTTTGCAGTGCGACACATTCATTTGATAAACTCTTTACCAAAATGGATTATTTTGTAGTGAAGTTGTTTTCCGACTGATTTTGCCTTCCCTCAGTCTTGGTTGTCTTTGAGAGCATAATGACAATGAAGTGTAAGGTGATTGGTATGTTTGTTAATTGCCATTTGGTCCCTTGTAAGTTATAAGTGACCTGTATAAACCTCATATTCTATCAGTTGATGGTGGTGGTGTACTGCATTTGGTGCAGCCTCCTGTTGAGCCAGACCAACATGCAGTTGTGAGTAATACTCCACAGATTATATGAGTTTACAGTAGAACAGCAATGTTGTCTATTTCTTTACTACAGGAAAATAATGAAGAAACATTGACAGCTGTTACAGAGGAGGAAGCAACAGAGACACTTTATGAGGTTTACATCTTTTAATACTTTGTGTACAGGAAACACAGGCGACCAATAAAGCCAGTTGAACAAAAAATCTGTTTATTCTTCTTTCAACATGTTGAGGTGATGGGTCAAAAGAAATGATTGTGACATATGGTGTCTCTGACTGCGCTTCCATCTTGTATGTCCGTGGGAGGGTCAGGATGTTCATGGTTTGGATCACTGCTGATGTTTGGTTCAGAAGGACAGTGTTCTCCTCTAATTGTGGCAATGTTGTGAAGAATCACACATGCCACAATAATGTCACATGCCCTTTCTGGGGTGACCCTGAGTCTTTGCAGGCACTGGAACCGGGCCTTAAGCATTCCGATAGTCATTTCAATTCTGGCTCTTGTCCTGCAATTAGCCAGATTATATCGCTGCTGTGGGCCCGGTTCAGGGTCAGGGTAAGGGGTAAGCAAATAGGGTAAACATGGATACCCCCTATCACCAAGCAAGTAGCCAGTGAACTCTCCTAAGACAGAAGGATACACTTCAGTTCAAATGTCCCTGAAGCAATTGGTCTTTATATATTTTAAAGTATTCTCAACTCACCATGTCCAAATTTTGTGCTCAGTGTACATTCACGGAATATTTGTGAGTCATGGACAGAGCCTGGCCACTTGGCTTCCACATTTGTGATAATGTTGGCAGCATCACATATGATCTTCACAGTGCAGAGAACACAAATTAGCATCCATTACTATAATGAAATGATTTGTTAGTTTGAAATGCTACAGGGAACTATGTACCTGTACATTGATGCTGTGGAAAGACTTCCTGTTCACATAGTCTCCTTCATTTACTGAAGGAGCAATGATTGGAATGTGAGTGCCATCTATACAGCCAATCACGCCTGGGAACCGTGAGAATAAATGTAAAATTTAAGTAGTAGTTCAAGTATCACCACATCATGAATTAAGTTTTGTTCATCCTGCTACCTGCAATTTTGTGGCATCCCTCTTTGATAAATCTTGTGGGTCTATGACCGGGGAACACCACAAACGAGTGCAGGAGACGTTTCAGTGCAACTGTAACATTCCTGACTGCCCGACAGACGGTAGCCTTGGAAACGTGCTCAGCGTCACCAATATTATGCAGAAAGCTCCCGTTTGCAAAAAACCGAAGTGCAATACAAATAATATGTAATGAACTGAGAGCATGTCCGCGATGTGTCACATGCGTAATATATGGCCTGAGGATGTTATCCAAATAACTTAGAGATTGTGCTGAGAAACGGTAACGTTCGCACAGAAAATCATCAGGAAATGATAAAATGTCCAAACGCGCTCTAATCACTCTCTCCCAGCGGAGAGCTCTGCGGAGAATTTGTGCTTCACGATCTACTGGCTCTTCAAGGAAGGGGCACGCCATGTCTGACACTTCCTACTGTCAGGTTTCCGACAAAGAGGCGGGGACAGTCAGGGTTAGTTGTAGTAAACCTGCTAGGGGGCAGGTTAGCTTCACGGAGTGTGTCGTCATAGTGACTCACTGAGGCTTCATCTGAACTCGCTTTGTGAAACCGAAAACCCGGAGTTTTCGTTAACTCAGGGTATACTTACTCAGTTTTTCCACTAAACCGGCTTCCTGAAACAGGGCCCAGGTCATAACTTCTTACCTGAAGTTCAGTTCCTCTGCCACTATGACCGGTGGCCGCCTCGGGTCTCTCCTCCTCTTGCCTCCCCTTTCCCTTATCCACCTGCTGGCCTCCACCACTTGCTGATGTTGCTAAATCTGTGGAAGCTATGCCATAGCTACCGCCAAACACTTCAGTTATTTTTACACATTTGGCAGCGTCTGCCTGAAGGGCTTGTTTCTTTTTGGCCCTAATTTTTTCTGCACCTCCTTTCCTTTTTTTGTTCTCCATTTTCTTTAGTTGCTAAACAAGGGGGAGGGTGCATCCGACCTCCTCGGCTGTAATTGGTCCAGCCCAGAGTCGATCATGACCAATTGGCCAATCCAACACCTTTCATTATTTATACCCTTCCAAAAAAAAAAAAAAAAACCGATCAGCCCATAAAAACAAAAAATCGCCAGCGGCCCACCGGGCAAATGCCCGGTATGCCCGATGGCCAGTCCAGCTATGGTCGGGGATGAGTTCCTGCCCCAAGTGGAGGAGTTCAAGTATCTTGGGGTCTTGTTCGCAAGTGATGGGAAAAGACAGACGGACTGGTGCTGCAGCCGCAGTGATGCGGATGCTGCACCGGTCCGTCGTGGTGAAGAGGGAGCTGAGTGTAAAAGCGAAGCTCTCTATTTACCGGTCAATCTACGTCCCTACCCTCACCTATGGCCACGAGCTGTGGGTAGTGACAGAAAGACAAGCGGAGGAAATGAACTTCCTCCGAAGGGTGGCTGGCCTCTCCCTTAGAGATAGGGTGAGAAGTTCGGCCATCCAGGAGGGGCTCAGAGTAGAGCCGCTGCTGCTCCACATCGAAAGGAGCCAGCTGAGGTGGTTCGGGCATCTGACAAGGATGCCTCCTGGGCGCCTCCTGGGTGAGGTGTTCCGGGCATGTCCCACCGGGAGGAGGCCCCGGGGCAAACCCAGGACACGCTGGAGAGATTATATCTCTCGGCTGGCCTGGGAACGCCTTGGTGTTCCCCCGGATAAGCTAGAGGAGGTGGCTGGGGAGAGGGAGGTCTGGGCTTCTCTGCTTAGGCTGCTTTCCCCGCGACCCGGCCCCGGATAAAGCGGAAGAAGATGGATGGATGGATGAAATTATCAATCCATCTTCTCCAGCTCCTTCGGGGAAACAGCGTCCCCCCTCTTGGTAGGAACACCTCCACTGTGGAGCAGCAGTGGCTCTACTTTCTCTGAAGCTGCGCCCTGCCACCCTTCAGAGGGAGCTCGTTTCCATGAAATATCTAGATTCAAATTACACAAAGCAAACCGGACAGAAGGCGTTTTATAGTTCAACAGCAACTTCGCTGAAAAGAAGCAGAAAGAAACTGGCTGCAGGAATGCATTTAAACCACTCGATGGCAGCAGAGTTCTCCTCACGTCACAACATGAAGCCATAACTCCAAAAGATGACTTTAATCTCCAGAAAATGTCCTCAGCACAATTCACAGCTAAAACATCTACCTCGGGGACTTCATGCTCTTTTAGAGGATTTTATTTACAAACAATGAGATAATGCATTTTACAGCTCTTTAAAATAAAAATAAAAACTTGCACAAATCACGTGTGCAAACAAATCATTGTGTGTTTCCAAGCTGACAAACTCAGAGGCTGCCTGCCTTTAAGCTGTAGTCTGTTCGTAGTTTTAATGATTGTTTATTTGAATTCCTGGAGTTTCAGTTTATCCCGGCCAGTCCGTGTTCTTTTGTGAGTCACTTCCTAGTTTTGGTCACCTGTGCTTTTAATTGTTTAACTTCTCTTGACTCATTATTCCTAACTTGTGATTCACGCATGTTTTCCCCTACACTATCTACCTTCTGTTGGCTATTTATTGTCTGAGTCTCCCCTTTGCTGCAGAGCAATGTCGTCCCACATTGCTCCGTGTTTCCTGGTTCCTGGTTTTTAGTTTTCTGAATTTTTGAACTTTATAGCAATAAAGCTGCGCTTCACTCTCTGCTTCTCCAGTCTAGCATTTGGGTCCTTATCTCGTCTGACACTTGATAATACTTTAAACGTCTTTCCTCCAAGCTCCAAAACTCCAAAACAGTTTCCATCAGCATCATCAGTGCTGCAGATTTGTCCAAATGTAAACTGCATTTAAACAGAATCACTAGGAGACAAATGATGGTTAGACTGTAGAGCTGCTCTTCAATTTCCACATTAAACATCCCGCTTTAAAGCTTCCTCTGACGAGGAGTTTAAGGTTCCACCAGCTGTGATTCCTGCAAAACATGACATTCATTCTGCACATGCTGGGCAGCTTTCATCTAATCTCTGTGTGTTATTATTCACCACGTTATTCAAACAACAAAAGATTGACTGTCAATAAAAAACACACCTGAGTGCAAAGGTGTGACCAAAGTCAGACCCACCCTGGAGACTGGGGTCATTTTTTAACTGCTAGAGTTTCAGTTTGGTTATGTCTAAGTGATACCAAAACATTGCGGTTTGGGTTAAAATCGTGGCTCAAGAGTTGGGTGTTCGTCTTGTAATCAGAAGGCTGCCGGTTCGATCCCCGGCTCAGACAGTCTCGGTTGTTGTGTCCTTGGGCAAGACACTTCACCTACCGCCTACTGGTGGTGGCCAGAGGGGCCGATGGCGCGATATGGCAGCCTTGCTTCTGTCAGTCTGCCCCAGAGCAGCTGTGGCTACAACTGTAGCTTGCCTTCACCAGTGTATGAATGTGAGAGTGAATGAATAGTGGTATTGTAAAGCGCTTTGAGGGCCCCGAAAAGCGCTTTATAAATGCAATCCATTATTATTATTAAAATAAACTCCTTGTGATGATTAGCACATGCACTTATTCATAAGACTGCACAAAGTGACAGAAGACACAAACGTCGACTGCTTTAATTCTTTTAAACCAGGAGAGGCTGGTTGTTATTACTGTTAATCGAAATTCATTCAGTATAATTTTTAGTAGAGCCATGAATGACAAACTGATCTGCGTGTGTGTGAGAGAAAGCTGCCTGATGAAGAGCAATGCTGGAAATAAACTGACCTCTGGCCCGACAAATTTGACACCCTGTATACACGTGCGCACACACACACGCGGTTTTCCATTTGTCCTGAACTCAGAGACCCTCTGAGCAGATCAGTGTGTGCCTGCTGAAGTCTATATTCAATTATACAGACAGACGGGGACAGAGGCAGGTAGAGAGACAGTTTCCATGGCTGGTTTTATATTTAGGGGTTTAAACCCTCGAGGGAAGGTAAAATATTTGACTGAGACCAGAACGCACAAACTCCACTGGTCACTCGGAACGTCAGAGCCAATACTGAGTTGAATAGTTTTGTGTCTGCACTGAAACACTGAGACAGAAAGTAGACAGCATAGTTTTGTGCTGCAGAAAAGCATGGCTGCTTCTAATATTACAATGCATTCAGATTACAATGGGTTTGGAATTGGTTTAGATTGGGACAAAGGTTATAAGATATCCAACCTTTAAGAGCTTTTTAGTTTAACTTTTGTATTTAGTAAGCAAAAAAAGCAGGCAAGCACATACAAATAAGTCTTGAGCTGCTCTTAAAAAAATTTCACAGATCTCAAATGTAATGGTAGTTCCAGTGTAGAATGAGGAACCACCAACAGATTCCATCGGTGACTCGTTCCTGTTCCACAGTTTCCAGCCCTTCTAAGCAAAAGAGAGTTCTGGGGTCAGTTTTGGTTCAGAATGGCAAATAGCTATACGGAAGAAATATAATGGGGTTAAAATGTGTTTACAGATTGCAGGAAGGGCTGCGCTGTATCATATCATCACATCAAGGGTTTAAACTCAGATAAAGGCTGGGAATAATGGGTTAAGAAACGTGTAGGGAGTCATGTTGGGGGTTGAATTGGTTAGCTTTGGTAAAGAATACATATAAAGAGGTTATGGTATCAATTTAATGGCATTAAAATGGTTTTAGAGGAAGAAAGAGTTAGAGCATAGAGGAGGTTCATGGATGTAGTGAAGGACATGGTTGGTGTAACAGAGGTGGATGCTGGGATAGGTGATGGAGGCAGTGATTCATTTATTTATTTATTTTTTCCTGTCCCGTTTGGTTCTTTTGCCATCAGAATTATTGTCTAAAGGCAAAGAAAGATGCCCAATGGATTTACTTTACCAAATGGACCATCCCAGCCTTGCTGTATTGGTCTATTTGATTCACCTTTGCTTTTATTGTTTATTTTATTTTATTTTCACTTTGCTAAACACGGGACAGACTTGCCTGGGGAAAGTAAAGGGAGAAAGAAAGAGGGAAAGAAAAACAGCAGGGAAGAGGAACGGTCATAAAGGGCAAAAAACAAAAACCAACAAAACAAACAGACAAAAAATACACATATCAATCACCTGGATCATCTGTTGAGAAAGAAAAAAGAGAAAACAAGCAAAAATAAAAAGAGAGCAATATAATAAACATCATCGCGATGATCTATGGGAATATAACAGTAAATACTAAATATTGAATATTATTGTACAGCACGTAAGATCGACAGCGCACAGTGTGCTTTGAGGTAGGAGCCAAAAAGGGTGTAGTTTGTGTGTGTGAGCACCCGTGTGTACACCTGTGAGCATGAGCGCGCTTGTATTTAAAAGGTTCCTTCATGTAATGATCTGCTAGAGGGTGTGGGGAGCCACAGCCCCGTCCTCCAGGGCATGAAGCAGGTATGGAGGAGATCCAGGCTCCAGACATCCAGAGACCCCCAAAGCACAAGAGACCAAGGAAGACCAACGGAGGGGCACCCGTGCCACTATCCCTGAAAGAGCTGAGGAGAGCCCAGTGATTCATTTAAAGACCACTAAAAGAAGCAGCTCAGTGCAAACTGAGAGAATGGAATGCTTCTTTTTTTTTTTTTTTTATGTTTTTTAATAGTTTTTTTATGACTTTTGTGAGAATGTACTTAATTTCACTTTGCATGTTGCATGTTATAGTCATACTAAAGATATTCTCTTTTATGCTATTCCTTAACTCTGAGCTCAGACCTCATTCTTTCAGTGATCACCCAGAGCTTATAACTGCAGCTGAGTCACAGGTGAGGGCTGGTGTGCAGGTCAGCTGGCGAACTGAAAGCTTTTCTTGCAGCTCTTTCTTCATCTGAATTACTGCTGGTGCTGAAATCCAATGCCACACTTTTACTTCACCTTTCCAGCCTTGGGAACAAGATCCATCCAAACTATTCAACTCTGTGAAGTGCAAACCTTCACCTCTATTGAACTACTTGTCTCACATGAGCCACGCCAGATGCACACAACAGGGGGCGCTGCAGAAAGAGGTGAGCAAGCACCTATCATGGCTGAAGGTTAGGGTTTGTTCTGCATGAATTACATTTTGGGGTAATGGGATTCAACAGATTCAGATTAGATTCAGTTATCATGGTTACACTGGAAATAAGAGGGTTTTACAGTAGTATGAATGGTTAGTTACCATGGCAACGGCAGGACAGTGGTCACAGCACTGGCGTCTGTTCAAGTGTAAGAGCCGTTACCAATCCTCATCTGACTTGAATCCGCTAACTCTACTTTTCTCTCCCTTTTGTCTTCGTAATGTAGGTCTGTGGGTCAGAGACCCCCACCTTCTCCACCTGCTCATTTATCAGCCCAGATCATGCTGGGAGAGCTGGAGGGCTGAGGGTGTGGGGGCTGCAGAGTCATCTTTCTGACATCTACTCATATTTCTGCCTGCAGAGCGTCTGCATTCAGGATCAGTTAGGATGAAGCTCACATATACACCAGCTGTTTGTCCCAAAGCAGAATGTAAAGACGCCTAAAATACAAGATGGAGGCAGAACCTGAACTCACGGCTGATTTAAGGAGAGAAAACATCCTGTTGGAGGTCTTCATTGTTCTGCTCAGAAACAGGAAATGGTCTGAAAGGTGAAACAGTGTTGTTAGGTTGAAGATTATTAAATACAAAATGACATCCAGTTTATAAAATACATTTCAAAAGTGCATAAAGCAGGTCATGCCCGAGGATCGGCTTACTTTTCTTAAACTTAAACTTACACACTACCCTGCCCTTCCCTTTAATCTTATCTGTGCAGGAAAGCATGTTTCTGGTAGTCCGTGGACTGTGTGCTGATGTCCAGGTCACTGTGCACATCCACTAGATGTTGACATGTTCCAGTCTGAACCTCACCTAGTTTAAGTGAAAGGTCTGATCAGAAAAATCCAAGAAGGAATTCATGAAGTTTAAAAACCTGGTTTCCAGTTTTCCAATCTCTGGTTCAGGGTGATTTTCTCAGTCATGTTGAGACCGCTTCTTTCTTCAGTTCTCCGATACTCGCACTCTGCTTTCTGTGATTTCACAACACCACAAACCTCTGCAGAAAACAAACATTACCTCTTGTTTAGAAACTGAGCTGTATTTCACTTAAAGGATCATTGCTGCTGATGAGAGCTGGGAATCCAGATAGAAATGAGATGTTTTCCTAGATTTTATCTGAAGATTCCAGCTTCCAAGTCTGAGAGAAGTGAGACCAGGAGAATGGCTGCTGTGCTTCAAGAATTCATTCCTAGGATGATCCCTTCAAAGTTGATTTCTTCTGTAGAGTCTGAGAACATTCAGAGGAAACGATCTGATCTGTGCAGGCATGACATCATCCCTCATCAAACTTAGCTTGGGTGGGTACTCCTTCACTAGCCACCCTCGGACGTCTAGTCGAGAAGGGGGTCTTGCTGTGGTGTATCGAAGTCGGATCTATTGTCGCTCATTAATGGTCAAGAATTTTTCATCGTTTGAACTACAGCTGGTTAAAATTGGAAATAAAGATCCGTGTTACTGTGCTGTAGCCTGTAGCATATCGTCCACCTGGAACAAATGGTCAGTTCTTAAAGGAGTTCAGTGGCTTTTTATCTTCCACCCTGAAGCTGTCCAGACTGGTTGTAATTGGGGATTCTAACATACACATTGATGATGACTCAGACCTCTTTGCCAGAGGTTTTTTTTTTTAGCATCATAGACTCTTTTCATTTTACACAGCATGTGTCTGGCCCCGCACATACCAAAGGACACACACTGGTCCCTCTCTCCTTTTCTGATGTTTTTCATTTAGTCTTGTCTGTCTCTAATGATGTTGATCTTTTTAATAGTCATTGTCTCTCCATTTTAGATAATATTTGTCCTGTTAAATCCAGATTAGCTCCTGTCTTAAAATCATTCCCCTGGATAAACGAAAGCATTTGCTGCTTAAAGCGTGCATGTGGTAAAGTGGAGCATTTGTGGAGAAAAACTCAGTTACAGGTTCATCTTCTTCATTTAAAAGACCTTTTAGCTTCTCTTAACACTTCAGTTCGATATGCAAGGGCTGCCTATTTCTCTGACTTAGTCTCAAAGAGCTGAGGTAACCCCAAGGTACTTTTTGATGCCATTAGTGATATTGTTGCTCCTGCTCCACCTGCTGTCCCAATTTCATTGAATGATGACTGTGAAAACTTTCTTTCATTCTTTGTTGGAAAAGTTAGCAAGGTGGGAACAATATATCTCCTTCTGTGTACCTCTTGTCTGCTCCAAATTCTTTTAGGCCTGTTACTTTAGAAAGGTTTTTTATTAGTGTCCTTACCTGAGGTGGTCAAATTAGTTGATTCAATTAAATCGTCCTCCTGCCCTCTTGATGTTTTATCTGGACCTTGGTTTAAAAAGGTCTTTCAGTCCACTGGTCCTAGTGTGCTTACAATGCCTCTCTGCTTTCTGGTCAGGTCCCTGTTTTTTGTAAAAGCGCTGTTATTCACCCAGTGGTAAAAACAAACAAACAACGAAACTTGATGCTCCTCTGCTTATCAACTATAGACCTATCTCAAAATTACCATTTATTGCCAAGATTTTAGAGAAGGTTGTGGCCAAGCAACTCACAGTGGTTTTTGATGAACATTCTTGATCATTTCCAATCTGGGTTTCATAGAGCTCATTCCACCGAAACTGCAATTCTTAGAGTGTCCAGTGATATATTGATGAATTATTATGCTGGCGAGTGCACTGTTTTACTGTTGTTGGAACTGACCCCAGCCTTCGATACTGTCGGCCATCATATTCTGCTAGACTAAAACACTGGGTGCATATATCAGGAACTGCTCTGGAGTGGTTTAAATCCTAGAATCCGTTCATCTTGTGTGCACGATCCTTCTCTGTGGCTACCTCCATGTCCTCTCTCACCTCTCTTGCCTATAGTGTGGCACAAGGTTCTGTCTTGGGACCCATATTGTTTTTGTTGTATTTACTCCCCCTTCAGGAGATTCTTAGCACTGTTAAAGTATCATTGCTATGCAGATGATATTCAGCTATATATCTCCTTTAGGCCATATGATGTTTCTAAACTTCAAATCTTGCAGAGATGCTTAGATTCTATCAGAGGTTGGATGGCTGATAATTATCTTCAACTTAATGCTTAGAAAACTGAAGTCCTAGTCTTTGCTCCTGATAAATTTGTACCTTTGGTAGTAAAAAATGTAGGCCCACTCGGTTCTTCTGTTAAATCTTCTATTAGGAATCTTGGTGTTACCTTTGACTCGCTCTGTCCTTGGATATTCATGTCAAATCTCTGGTCCGCTCCTGTTTCTACCACGTAACAATCATTGCTAAGCTGAGTCCTATTGTGTCATGTTCCAAACTTGAAATGATTATACATGCTTTTGTTTCATCTCGTTTACACTATTGTAACTCGTTGTTTACCTGTAAGGCCTCCTTGGAACGTCTGCAGGGTGTTCAAAATGCTGCTGCAAGGCTTTAGACCAAGGCTTCCAGGTACTCCCATGTCACTCCCCTGCTGATCCAGCTGCATTGGCTTCCCATTAAATTCAGCATCCATTTTAAGATTATAATTCTGACCTGCAGGGCTCTGCACGGACTAACTCCAATTTACGTCAGTGATCTTCTTCATCCTTATATTGCCAGCAGGTCCCCGAGGTCTTTTGACGAGAGCTTGCTGGTTGTCCAGCACACTAGATTGAAAACAAAAGGTGACAGAGCCTTTGTTTCTGTGGCTCCCAGACTCTGGAACTCTCTTCCATTGAGTTTGAGATCTGTAGACTCTGTAAGTTCTTTTTAAAAAAAAGTTAAAAACCCATCTTTTTAAACTTGCCTTTGGTTGATGCTGTTTTATGTTCTAGCGTCTGTGAAGCACTTTGTGATTTTATCTTGAAAGGTGCTATATAAATAAAATTTGCAGAGTGATCTGAAACTAACAGCTGCACTGAAGTCCAGAGGTGCACAAGAATCTTTCACTGTATTTTCCTCAAGTTATCGTTCAATATCCCTTATAAATGTAGGCTCTCTCAAGAGATTACAGACGATAACCCCCCTTTTAATTCATCCTGACCAAACCAGTTTCATAAAAGGCGGGCACTCATCAACAAATACACGTAGATTACTTAATTTAATAGACTACTCATGCAGTAAAAAACATTGAAACCACAATATTATCTCTAGATGCAGAAAAAGCGTTAGCTGGAACAGTTAACTTGAAATTTTTATCTAAAAATGTTTGCTATTTTTATCGAGCCACTAGCAGCAGCAATTAGACTGGCTATAGCAATTAAGGCCATAAGATGCAAGAACGTAGAACATAAAATCAGTCTCTATGCGGATGATGTGTTGCTTAATCTCCAAAACTCACAAACCAACGTTTCTGAAGTAATTACGCTAATAAACTCTTTTTCAAGAGTTTCAGTTTATTCAGTTAACTGGTCAAATTCTACAGTTCTTCCAATTAATTGCTCCTTCCATAATTCTTCTTCTACCCCACTGCAATCTTGAAATATTAAACATTTAGGTATTAATGTCTCTCCTAAGCTTGCAGATTTAACTAAATTAAACCACATCCCACTTCTAAAGAAAGTAGAAGGCGATTTGGCTTGATAGAAATCTCTACCCACATCACTCATGGGAAGGGTCGCCTCCATAAAAATGATGGGACAAACGGGACAGACAAAATATAATAATAAATAAGCTATGAAAAAAGAAAAATTAATACAGTTATACAAACTATGATTAATGAGATAAAAGGCTTGGCGGAACTAATTCTCCAACTGGGTAACATCAAACTGACTGTAGAAGAAGAAGAGCACATTAGAATAAGACACACATGCACTATATGGACAAAAGTGTTGGGCCATGCCTCCCAATCTTTGCCACAGATGTGTAAGATCAAACATTAAGCCATGCTGTCTTCCTTGTCTTCCAGCTTGTTCTAAATAGCTTGGTGCTGTAACAGGATTCTATGCTGAGGTGTGCAGTGCAATAAAGCTGCCAGCATTGTCTGGCATTAACATCAGCACAAAAACTGAGTGCTGGGAGCTTCATGTGTCAGTAGGGATGGGTATTGAAAAGATTTTCACGATTCCGATTCCATTTTTGATTCTGTTTAACGATTCGATTCTTTATCGATTATTTTTTAAAAAGGAGAACACTGAGGTCAATTAGCTTAGAACTTTGTTTGATATCTTCTCTTTGAACAAGATAGAAATTTAGGAGTAACATGGCCTTACAAACCCAACAGTGAGATCTTAAGAGATCCACAGCCTATGGCTCTTCAATGGGGTGTCACGGGGTCCCCAGGAAAAAATTGTAAATGTAAAACAATAAAATAAATATTCGTCTGTAGCAATAACAAAGTATAACATAAATTATTCTGTAGAAGTTACACAAGAATATCCAGTAATGTCCAGCCTACAATTAAACACATTCACTTACCGAAAACCGGGGGCATCTGCTGTGGCAAATGGGTGCAAGCCTTTGACCACAAACTTAGTCACTGCTCAGTGACATTCGTCTATCCTGGCCTGAAAGGAGACGCTACTGGTAGACTGCAGCGAGAACTGCCAGCATCTGAGCCAGCCAGACTCTGTCTCTCTCATCATGGTCACCTAAATGCACAGTAATGGCAGGTTTTGTAATAAGGCAGATCGCGCTAACATAATATGCACTGTTAGTTGATTATTTACCTGCCGCATTAACGGGAGAGGACGTGCAAATGTTACCGCTGCTGCTGGGTTGAGATTCACGAGTCCGGAGCGAATTAAAAACACGACATTCATTTAAGGTTATCGCGTGTTTTGTGAGCAAATGCTTTTGCATATTTGTAGTGTTTCCTCCCTTAAATGAAATATCTACTTAGCAAGTATTGCAAGTTGCTCTGTTGTCATCCATTCTTGTAAAGTATAACCAAAGTTTTGAGGTACCGTGTTTACTGCCAGGTAAATGATGCTCCGCAACGTGGTGACGTCATTCGGGGCGACTGGAATCGATAAGGGAATCGTTTGCAAAAATGGCAAACAATTCCAAGGAATTGAAACAGTGGGAACCGGTTCTCAACAAGAACTGGTTTTCGATACCCATCCCTATGTGTCAGCAGCTCCATATAGCTTAAAAAGCACAACCTATACAAAGGTCAGTGCCATTTTTTTGTCATTTTAAATAAAGCTCCTTGTTACGTCCCTCTGCAGCTTCTAATCGTCTCAGTGTTTTCAGCTGGTGCTAATTGGCCACACCTAGTCAGGTGTGGATAAAAGCATACCTGAGGCAAGCTTTCCAGCAGTGTACCAGCCATTTTAGCCAACCTGGTTTTCCATTTTCGGATGAAACCTCTCCTCACCCACACTCTGTTGTTCGTCTCCTTTTTTTGTGTTGCGGCTTTTGAGCCGGGTCGTAACATAAGTGGTGGCTCGTCCGGGATCTTTGGACATTTTAGTGGAGACTGAATGTCAGTTTGTTTTGCTTTTAAGTGGGTGAGTGATGGTGTTCAGTGTAATTGTGCAAACTCCCTTTAGTAAGTGTGTTTCAGCTGGGTGGCTGTGCTGCCCTTCCATCGAAGCACTTGTTTGTTGTTTTGCTTTATTGTTTTAGTTTATTGTGTTTGGTGGCTATCCTGGGTGGGGGTACGCTTCAGAGTTTGGTAGGAGACTATATCTCTGGTCTGCTGCCTGCTCTCGAGTTCGCGTTTAAAGTTGCCTCGAGCCTGGTACACCACTGAAGACTAGGGTAGGTAAAGTTAGGGTTTTGTTGTTTTTAGTGTTTTAGGCTGGGAGTTGCACATAGTAAATCAGTGGCACCAAACTCGTTGGCATTGTGTGTACGCCATGTGTGTGCATATGTCAGTGTTGATGGATGCTAATGAGATCCTTGTGAGGTGAGTGTTTTGATGTGACCTTTTAGTGTTGTGGGGAATATGGCTATTTTGTTGGATCACTTGTGAGTGTTGTTGGCCAGGTGATGGCAATAACACTGTGGGGTGCTGAGCCACCCTTGATGTGATCATTGTGTGGCCATAGCTCTCCAGTTTGTGGTTGGTCACTAGTGTGCTTGATTTACTGAACTCCTTGGATTAAAGTAACTTGTTGTGGTATAGGGCCACTTGTATGTGACTGTTTGTGTGGTGGAGACAACAGATCACTTGTGATTATTTGTTGCTACTTTTGGTTTTGTGTTGTAGCAGATCAGGTAATCATTTTGGGTTTGACTGTTGTGCTCCTTTGTGTTGGTCACATGTTACTTTTTGTCTGTTCAGTGTGGCAACTTCAAATCCTCATGCCCATCCATGCTTAGAGATGCCAACTATAACGTGAACACTGTGCTTCTGTTAGCTTTAACTTTTATTTATTTAATTATAAGGAACTGAAGGCTTCAGAGGGGCTTTTAATAAATTTAAGGGTCCTAGAGGAACCCTTTTAAGGGAGGAGGTGTTACGTCCCTCTGCAGCTTCTAATCGTCTCAGTGTTTTCAGCTGGTGCTAATTGGCCACACCTAGTCAGGTGTGGATAAAAGCATACCTGAGGCAAGCTTTCCGGCAGTGCACTAGTCTTTGCCTTGGTGGCACCAGCCATTTTAGCCAACCTGGTTTTCCATTTTAGGATGAAACCTCTTCTCACTAGGGATGGGTACCGGTGTTCTGACATAAACGGTAGTAACCAGACCGAAAAGCAGCGCAGATTTCGGTGCTTTATTTCGGTGCTTTTTTTTTTCCTGAGCTGTGATACACTTCTAGCCAATCATTTTACGTTTCCGAGGATAGTAGGCGGGGCCAGGTACGTACGTTCTTTTATGCAGAGCTACAGATTAAAAATGCCCAAGGCGAAGCGGTCAAAAGTCTGGCTGTACTTCACAGCAAAAGATGCAAACTCTGCAGCCTGCAACAAGTGCTTTAAGCTGATACTGTCAAAGGAGGTAACTCCTCAAATCCGATGAAACACCTGGCGACGCATAGCGGTTTTTTTTTGTTTTTTTTTTTTCTTTTTTTCCCAAAAACCAAGAAATGCACTGTATTTGATAGCTTGCTGCGAGACCTCACACCGAGCGCATTTACTGCGGTGTGGTGCCTGTTATCGAACCCGGAGTTAGCAACATATCCAAAAACACGAAGAGGAGAGTCCTGGCCCCTAGCCCTGCCAGTGTAGCAGAAATGATGACGGATGATGATGGCAGCAGCAGCAGCCGTTCTTCTCTGCGTGAGTAATTTACGTTGAGTAGGCTAACCACGTTATTAAATTAATGCATGTAAGGTGAACTAGCAAACATCATCATAGCTACATGCGGCTGTCTTCTTGTTTGATGGCAGATACTCCCTTCACCCTGGCCAAAAAGGCTAAAATGACCAAAGAAAAAGAGGGAAACAGCTGAACATGAGCGGTTTTTGGACAAAGTTTGTGTTTTTTGTTTTTTTTTTTCCATTGTTTATGCACTGCTTCCAGCCAAGAGTGATACCATATATGCCCTATAGCTGCAGAAAAGGCTAACATTGTTATCTTTTTACAAAAATCAAATCACTTTTATTGTCACATCACATGTGCAGGTACATTGGTACAGCACATGTGAGTGAAATTCTTGTGTGCGAGCTTCACAAGCAACAGAGTTGTGCAAAATACAATAATGTAAACAAGCAAAATACAAGAATGGCTACATCTGAAACTAATAAATATATGTACAATATATAATAGTATATGCATTTCTGGATGTGTATAGTAAATATTTTCCTGTGTGTGTACACATATTTTACAAATTAAATAGAGTAAACAATATATAAAATATACAGAGTTGAGACATGTGCAAAACAGTGGCATTACTGTACAGTATGGAGTGCATAATGTTAAAGTTCCAGTAGTGAAGCTGAGGTGTCTATGACGTGTTCAGCAGTCTGATGGCCTGGTGAACCAGCTGAACATGAGAGGTTTTTGGACCAATTTTGTGTTCTCCATTCTTTAAGCACCGGTTTGAGCACCGTTTAAGCACCGGCACCGTTTCAAAAGTACCGATTTGGCACCGGTATCGGATAAAACCTAAACGATACCCATCCCTACTTCTCACCCACACTCTGTTGTTCGTCTCCTTTTTTTTTATGTTGCGGCTTTTGAGCCGGGTCGTAACACTCCTCCTCTCCTACATGTGTGAAACTTGTGCCCAGTAGTTTTTATGTAATCTTTCTGATAAACATCAGCAATGAGATTCTTTGTCTCTCGTCTGGGCAGAAACATAATGCAGGAATGGCATGTGGGGTAGTTTCTTCATCGCTCCACAGAGAAATTTGATGTTTTTAATTTCGCTTCTCGTTTTTCCAGAGCAGCAGCATAAGTTTCAGTAGACGTCATTATCTGCCACATCTGTTCCCATCGCACTTTCTTTAACGCTCAGACAGTTTCACCGCAGTCAAAAGCTGTTTGGATAATTTCATGCAAAGTACCTAAAAACAGCTGGATTGAAACCCAAAACTAAAGGCCTAAAAGGTGAAGCAGTTGAAAGGAGGTGGAAACAGAGACAACAAAAGAATTTACAGCAAGCCATGAACGTCATGCACGAACAGCTGCTGCATTGTTGAGTATGCCGTCTGTTTGGGTGAACATTTGTACAGTAGGCGATATTAATTTAGACCCATAATCCTTTTCAGCAAGTCACAGCCTCTCAGATTACCTGTGTGTGTGTCTGCGTGGCCTTCATGACCTCCTGCAGAGTCCTGAGCCACATCCAGTTTTAAGCAGACGCACAGACACTCTTCTTTATTTGGTTCCTGCCGCAGCCACATCTGGCTTGTCAGGCTTGAAACAAAAACAACAGAGTCCAGATTGACCTCCATCGCCACATCCCTGCTTGCCAGCTCAGAGACGTTCACTGACTCAGCAGCCACTCGGGGAAACTGTGACGGAGGTTTCATGGAAGATAATCAACATGTGTAAAGTTCCATGTGTCTTGCAAGCTGCCCGTTAATCCAGACATAAGACTGTAAACACGGAACAGTGTGGTATGCAGTTTAGTGATGTTTCGATAAGAATTGATTGAGCAATAAACAGAACAAAGTCCAAAATTATGAGCAATAAGAGAGGGTTAGAATGGAAAAATTAAAATGGACAAACATAACTCCATTTAGGTCATTTCTTAGCATTTTGAGTCAACTTTAAAATATCACATATTTCACCATAAATGAAGTAAAACAGAGCTTAGTCATTATTTATGGAACTGTACAGTCTGTGTTTTTCCCATTCGCTTCAGTAGTGTTTTTAATGCTGTGACGTCACTGCTGTCTTCTGTTTCTTGTGCATGCCAGCTGCACTGTGTAATGCACAAACACGTACATGCTGACTCACCTGCACCTCTCACTTTGCTTTTCCGACTACCACCAAGTCTGATTGGCTGATCTGGCGGACTGGGCGGGTCCAGGTAAACAATGCCACGTTTATTTTGGAGATTAATCCGACGGCTGAGAGGGTGAGTCACTTCCCTCCTTCTCATCCTGATCCTCTCAAGCACCTGTCGTCTTCAGCAAAGAGAGACTCGTCACTCAGGGTGAGACCGAGCTCCTTAACTCACCTGTCACACCTGAGAACCTTTAATTAACAATCACTAATATAACTTCATTTTGAGGTTGTCAGGGTGTGAAAAATGTGACTCCTGGTGAGTCATTAATAAACGTTCCCAAGTTTTCAACGTGCCGATGAACAGTTTAGACCTGAGACGTCTATTGGAACTGAATCCATGAGTCAGTCAATGACTCACATGATCAAAAGCACCTGCAAAGATTTTGACAATTATTAATTTAAGTACTTATCTTGCAGTAACCATGTGGTGAAAAAGGTAAAAATGAGAGTAATTCTCCATTATTCAACGTTTGGGAATCACATGTTGTAGTTTTTCAAAGTCAGTGACGTCACCAATATTTGTAAAAGGTGTGCGTTGGCGTTGTGATACCAAATCCCACGAACAAACACTTTAGTTTGATAGCGCATCAAAGGACTCGGTGGCACCTCAGTAAGGTGCCACGCCTGTCAAATAAGAACAGGAAACTGAGCCTAGAATTCACACAGACTCACCAAAACAGGGCAACAGAAGATTGGAAAAGTTGCCGGGTCTGATGAGTCTTGATTACTTTTGTGACATAATATTGTCAGAATTTGGTGTAAACAGCATCAAAGCATAGATCCATCCTGCCTGGTATCAAGAGTTCAGATTGCTATTGGTGTAATGGTGTTCTCAGTGCACTTTGGGCCTTTTAGTACCAGCTGAGTGTAACTGAATGTGTGTCCCTCTGTCTATAAATAGATGATCTATACTGCTGGCCCAAGTGCAATGTCTACAATATCTGAATCTAGGGCTCGTATCAGAAATCTCAGACCTAGGGCCTTCTACTTTAGAGTCATCACAGGTTTCCTCAGATTTGCGCTCAATGATCTACTAGGTTTGGGAAGGAGATTGGCAGTAGCAGACTCTGTAAGAGCAAATAAGACTTCCAACCCACATAACACGCATAACCCCAGGTTTGTGAAACAAAGTTTGAGATAGATATATAGATATAGATCTATATCTATATTCATATGTGTGTGTGTGTGTGTGTGTGTGTGTGGGGATGGGTACCGGTGTCCGGTGCCATAATGGCACCGGTTCTGACATAAACGGTAGTAACCAGACCGAAAAGCAGCGCACATTTCGGTGCTTTATTTCGGTGCTTTTTTTTTCCTGAGCTGTGATACACTTTAGATTCTAGCCAATCATTTTACGTTTCCGAGGATAGTAGGCGGGGCCAGGTACGTACGTACGTTCTGTTAAAGCAGAGCTACAGATTAAAAATGCCCAAGGCGAAGCGGTTAAAAGTCTGGCTGTACTTCACAGCAAAATATGCAAACTCAGCAGCCTGCAACAAGTGCTTTAAGCTGATACTGTGATACTGTCAAAGGAGGTAACTCCTCAAATCTGATGAAACACCTGGCGACGCATAGCGTTTTTTTTTAAAAGCCCAGAAATGCGCCGTATTTGATAGCTTGCTGCGAGACCTCACACCGAGCACATCTACTGCGGGTGGGTTGCCTGTTATGCAACATCCCCCAAAAACACGAAGAGGAGAGTCCTGGCCCCTAGCCCTGCCAGTGTAGCAGAAATGATGACGGATGATGATGGCGGCAGCAGCAGCCGTTCTTCTCTGCGTGAGTAGCTTAATGTTGTTCGTAGGCTAACCACGTTATTACATTAATGCATGTAAGGTGAACTAGCAAACATCATCATAGCTACATGCTGCTGTCTTCTTGTTTGATGGCAGATACTCCCTTCACCCTGGCTAAAAAGGCTAAAATGACCAAAGAAAAAGTGGAAAACAGTTAAACATGAGAGGTTTAGGACAAAGTTTGTGTTTTTTTTCCATTGTTTAAGCACTGCTTCCAGCCAAGAGTGATACCATATATGCCCCATAGCTGGAGAAAAGGCTAACATTGTTATATTTTAACAAGAAACAGCTGAACATGAGAGGTTTTTGGACCAATTTTGTGTTCTCCATTCTTTAAGCACCGGTTTGAGCACCGTTTGAGCACCGGCACCGTTTCAAAAGTACCGATTTGGCACCGGTATCGGATAAAACCTAAACGATACCCATCCCTATTCGTGTGTGTGTGTGTGTGTGTGTGTGTGTGTGTGTGTTTGTATATATTCATCTTCTTTGGATCAGTTCCCTTTGCTCATTTTCAATGTAGAGATACCTTCAAGTGCAGTAACAATCTCAAATGCATCACAAAAATAATTGAAACAATCAAAATAGATGTAAGACAAGAAAGAAAATACAATATTTCAACACCCCCAAAGAAAAGGAAAATGTGGTACCACTAGACTTTTACTGGTTGTCAACCGTCAGTTTTTATGATATGAGTTTCATTTAGTTACCAGTTTATTTGGGTTTGAGAACAAAAAAGAACCAGGCGAAGAAAAAATAAAAGTAGCAAAAGAAAATGATAAGGTACAGTGGGGCAAAAAAGTATTTAGTCAGCCACCGATTGTGCAAGTTCCCCCACCTAAAATGATGACAGAGGTCAGTAATTTGCACCAGAGGTACACTTCAACTGTGAGAGACAGAATGTGAAAAAAAAAAATCCATGAATTCACATGGTAGGATTTGTAAAGAATTTATTCGTAAATCAGGGTGGAAAATAAGTATTTGGTCACCTCAAACAAGGAAAATCTCTGGCTCTCACAGACCTGTAACGTCTTCTGTAAGAAGCTTTTCTGTCCCCCACTCATTACCTGTATGAATGGCACCTGTTTGAACTCATCATCTGTATAAAAGACACCTGTCCACAGCCTCAAACAGTCAGACTCCGCCATGGCCAAGACCAAAGAGCTTTTGAAGGACAACAGGAAAAGTATTGTAGACCTGCACCAGACTGGGAAGAGTGAATCTACAATAGGCAAGCAGCTTGGTGTGAAAAAATCAACTGTGGGAGCAATCATCAGAAAATGGAAGACATACAAGACCACTGATAATCTCCCTCGATCTGAGGCTCCACGCAAGATCTCATCCCGTGGGGTCAAAATGATCATGAGAACGGTGAGCAAAGATCCCAGAACCACACGGGGGGACCTGGTGAATGACCTGCAGAGAGCTGGGACCAAAGTAACAAAGGTCACCATCAGTAACACACTACAACGGCAGGGAATCAAATCCCGCAGTGCCAGACGTGTTCCGCTGCTGAAGCCAGTGCATGTCCAGGCCCGTCTGAAGTTTGCCAGAGAGCACATGGATGATACAGCAGAGGATTGGGAGAATGTCATGTGGTCAGATGAAACCAAAGTAGAACTTTTTGGTATAAACTCAACTCGTCGTGTTTGGAGGAAGAAGAATACTGAGTTGCATCCCAAGAACACCATACCTACTGTGAAGCATGGGGGTGGAAACATCATGCTATGGGGCTGTTTTTCTGCCAAGGGGACAGGACGACTGATCCGTGTTAAGGACAGAATGAATGGGGCCATGTATCGTGAGATTTTGAGCCAAAACCTCCTTCCATCAGTGAGAACTTTGAAGACGAAACGAGGCTGGGTCTTCCAACATGACAATGATCCAAAACACACCGCCCGGGCAACAAAGGAGTGGCTCCGTAAGAAGCATTTGAAAGTCCTGGAGTGGCCTAGCCAGTCTCCAGACCTCAACCCCATAGAAAATCTGTGGCGGGAGTTGAAAGTCCGTGTTGCTCGGCGACAGCCCCAAAACATCACTGCTCTCGAGAAGATCTGCATGGAGGAATGGGCCAAAATACCAGCTACTGTGTGTGCAAACCTGGTAAAGACCTATAGTAAATGTTTGACCTCTGTTATTGCCAACAAAGGTTATGTTACAAAGTATTGAGTTGTATTTTTGTTATTGACCAAATACTTATTTTCCACCCTGATTTACGAATAAATTCTTTACAAATCCTACCATGTGGATTCATGGATTTTTTTTTTTTTTTTTTTTTTCACATTCTGTCTCTCACAGTTGAAGTGTACCTCTGGTGCAAATTACTGACCTCTGTCATCATTTTAGGTGGGGGAACTTGCACAATCGGTGGCTGACTAAATACTTTTTTGCCCCACTGTATCTCTCAGGTGGACTTCCTTTTGTTTTTTTCCCTACCGCCCTCCTGGTACGGCAGGTATCACGTGTCCGCGTCCTGATCCACAGAAGACCTCCACAGCAGTAATGGTGCCTTAAATCTGCGATGGCAGCTCCTTACACAGCACACATGGAATTGTCCCTCAAAAAAAAAACCAGTCTGCACAGAAATATGCAGAACATTAGATGTCCACATTCCTTAAATGTCTTTGTTCCTAATGTCCTTGGTTCTTTTTAAATATTAAAATAAATTTGCATCTTGTGGCACATAAAAAGTAAATACACTGGCATTACTCTGCATCACCCGCAGTTACAGCTACAGCACAGCTATCGCACGTGAACTGCGTATAACCACTTAGCTGGCAGCGGCAGAAACTAGCAGGCCTAAGAAAGGAAAAAACAATAAACACTCATAATAAACAAAACTGTCACAACATCGCAATACTATGAAAACACATCTTAAACATCATTAGACAACATTTTCTACTATTCTGACTGGTTAGTTATTTTTTTTTTTTTAGTACATTGAACTGCAATTGCGGTGTTAAGTGAGCTAGGCTAACTCACAGAATAGTTCAAAAAGTTCGAAGAAACACTCCGACTCCTTCGAGGTAGGTACCCGTCTGCGGTTCACCGCTAACGGCAGCTCTCTCACAAATGTTAACCTCTTTTTTTCCTTTTAACTGGGAAACCGTGCTTCGCGGCAGCATGGAGTTTTTCCTTGCCATCCTTTTCCCTCTACACCACACCTTCACGCACACCCAGTGTTGCCAACTCCTCAGTAAGGAAAATCACTATTGCAAGGCAAATCCAGCATGTCCAAATTAACACTGTCGGATTTGATTTCAACACTATTAAAGTGTCTATATGGGTCCACACCAGAGAGTGTTAATTTAACTCTTTTTGGAGAGTTGGTACGTTAACTCTGATTTAGTGTTAAACACCAAATCTGTCTGGAGTTGATAATTTAACACTTGGTGTTAAGAGTTTATATATTAACTCTCAAAGAGTATTTTCGTTTAACTACGTAAGAGTTATCTTCTAATTCATTCTAAAAAGCGGGAATTTTACTGTTCTGAACTTCTAGAAATTTCTTTTGGAAATAAACATTTACTAAAAAGATGCAATGGTTTTTGAAAAACATTTATTCTGAACTGTGCACCACAATTTCAAAACATTTTCTGAAAGATGTAACAGTATACATGTTCTCACTTTCATTAGAATTTTGTTTATCAAAAGGTCTGACATGGTAAATGCAAATAACAGCATTCTCATCACTTATTTCTTCAATACAATATGCATGTCCTTCATTCATCCCTTTGTGGAACTTCAACGCACTTCTGCTCTCCCCCATATTCCATCTTCACAAGCATATCCTGTGCGGAGATTGAATAAAAATTAGTTGACACTAATTAATGGCACAAATAATCCAGTAAACAATTGCAGCACAGTAAAAAAAAAAAAAAAAAAGGAATCCTCTTTGAGCCATTACTTGTGTAAAGTATTTTCCCAAAAAACAAGGACGCAGGCAACAGGTAATACTGAACTAAATGTAAAACCTCAACCTTTTTCATTTTTACCTAATAGAATAGAATAGAATTCAACTTTATTGTCATTGCACATGCACAGGTACAGGGCAACGAAATGCAGTTTGCATCCATCCAGAAGTGCTTTAGTGATATAGATATATTACAATATATATTAGCAATAGTATAGATATGTAAGTATATTACAGAAATGGGTCTATTATGGTATGTTATAATGTACACGGTATGAAGTATGTTGTGAATATTCTATAACTATAAGTATGTACAGGCTGTAGTGAGTACAAGCTATGAACAGGATATAAATATGAAAAACTATACAGAATATGAAATAAATAACTTTACAGAATCTGAGATATACAGTTATACAGAAATGGGAACTATGCAAGTTGTAAACAGTTGTAGGATTAAAGATTATCGAATGTACAGAATGATTATTTACACAGAGCTATACAGTAGTGCAGTTAAGATAAGTGAGGGTGTAGATAGTTTCTACAGAGGCTATATAAAGTGCTAGTGGTTGTGAGTGGTGGTTCAGTCCATGTTATTATTGTGTGTTTGAGGGTACAGTTGTCCATTGTGGGTGTGTGTATGTTCAGTCCATATGTTAACGTGGGTCAGATGTCAGGAGGCAGAGTTCAGGAGTCTGACAGCTGTGGGGAAGAAGCTGTTCCGGTACCTGGTGGTCTTAGTCCGGAGGCTCCTGTAGCGCCTCCCAGAGGGCAGGAGGGTGAAGAGTCCATGTGATGGGTGACTGGGGTCTTTGATGATTTTCCCAGCCCTTTTCAGACACCGCTTCCTGTAGATGTCTTTTATGGCAGGAAGTGGTGCTCCGGCGATGCGCTGGGCAGTTTTCACGACCCTCTGCAACGCCTTCCGGTCCGAGGCAGAGCAGTTCCCGTACCAGACTGTTATACAGTTGGTCAGGATGCTCTCGATGGTGCAGCGATAGAAGTTCACCAGGATGTCTGAGGACAGGTGGTTCTTCCTCAGAGTCCTCAAGAAGAAGAGGCGCTGATGAGCCTTCTTGACCAGCTTGGAGCAGTTGGTCGTCCAGGTGAGATCCTCGGAGATGTGGACTCCCAGGAACTTGAAGCTGCTCACACGCTCCACAGCCGTCCCCTTAATGTGGATGGGTGGATGTGGGTCAGCATTCCTCCTGTAGTCCACGATGAGCTCCTTGGTCTTCTCGGTGTTAAGCAGCAGGTTGTTTCTGTCGCACCACTCAGCCAGACGATCCACTTCCTCCCTGTAGGCGGCCTCATCGTTGTCACTGATGAGGCCAATCACCGTGGTGTCATCTGCAAACTTAATGATGGTGTTGGAACCATCAGCAGGTCTGCAGTCGTGGGTGAAGAGGGAGTAGAGGAAAGGGCTCATCACACAGCCTTGTGGTACACCGGTGTTCATTGTGATGGTAGATGAGCAGTGGTTATCCAGCCGGACATGTTGGGGGCGGTTGGTCAGGAAGTCCAGTAACCATTTGCAGATGAGGGAACTGATGCCCAGGTCTGTCAGTTTCTTGATGAGTTGTGAGGGGTGGATTGTATTGAATGCTGAACTGAAGTCTATAAACAGCATTCTGGCGTAGGTGTTGTTGTTGTCCAGGTGTGAGAGGACAGAGTGCAGTGCGATGGAGACTGCATCCTCTGTGCTCCTGTTCTGGCGGTATGCGAATTGGTGGGGGTCCAGGGTGGGGGGGAGACAGGATTTGAAGTGTGCTAGGACCAGCTGCTCGTGTGCACAAAACTCTGGAGGGATCTATGCTAACGTAGAACCCAGTCAGGACGTCTGCTACTGCTGTTTGCTCGTTTTTGGGGGTTTTTTTGTTTTTTTTATGGGCGATCGTTTTCAGGCTTCAAGTAGCACCATTATACCAACATTTCACATTCTAGACCTTGTTTTAGGTGTATTTGACCAAAAGTTTGACTGAAAATTCACATGCAAGCTTTTTTTCAAGGCTGTGGTATTTGCCCACAAACAATACCTTTCAGCTAACTAAAACAGAATATTATGCTATCAGCGAGCAACATGGCTAATGCCTTTCACACAGCTTTGTCTCAACTCCAAAGAGCCACAGAAGTAAAAGCTCATAATAATAATTGAAACAATCTTTGAAAAAATGACTTACCAAGCATGGCAAACAACTCAAATATGTAGAGCAAAATGTTCTGAAACGGCTTCCCTTCAGCTTCGATTGGAGCCGTGCTGGGGGCGGAGTCTGTGAATTTACTCTATTGGTGTCATAGCCCCTCTAGGAGTTCAGAGTTAAGAGGTCAAGAGTTAATGTTTCCATTGTAACACCTCCAGATTTGACAGAGAAACACTCATTTTTAACACTCGATTTTAACTACTATCATTTTACACCTCAGGGTTACATTAAAAGAATGTGACTCTGCTTAGAGTAAAATTAACTCTACTTTTGCAAGAAGACTATTAACACCAAAACATTTAACACTTTTGAATTTGCTGTGTGGTTGTCCTAAAAGTCGCTAGAAGTCGCTAAATGACGTCATCGCCTAATTTGCATAATTGGTCATGTTAATCCAATTGTAACCTATGTTGTTGGAGAGAGAAATAACATCGTGGAAGAGACATAAAGTGAGTAAAAACGTCCTAAATGCATTTAGAGTTTATTTAGAACTACAAATTAAATTTCTTTTAGCAATTATTGGTTTTTTAATGTCACAATTCCAACCCTGCTCCTTTACCCGGGCTTGGACTGGTAAAAGTGACCCGAAATAGGCACTCTGGTGGAGTTACTTTGTGTGTGTGTTTATAAGTAGTTTTAAACCTTGTGATGCACAAAACAGCATAAGAGTAAAAGAGTAAAAGAAGAACTGACTGCGTTACAGCACCCGCTACTTGTTGAGAGTAAAAGCGATACGCACTTTCACGTCTTTTTTTAGCGACTTTTTTCAGAAAAAAACAAACAAAAAGTCGCTAAGGAGTCTGAAAACTCGCTAAATATAGCGACAAAGTCGCTAAGTTGGCAACACTGCGTACACCGAGCTGCAGGTGATGCCTTCAGGGCAAGCCCGGAAATTTAACGATCAGACAAGAACTACGATGCATTCAAAGAACCCTGTACTTCTGAATGCTGTAAATCTTACCAGGGTTACATGAGCATCATTTAAAATGCTACAACCTATCTGAGTATTGTTGCTGACCATGCCCATCCTAAGACCTTTTCTCCCTGGTCTACAGTGGTGAAAAGAAACCTGGAGTTGTTTGATTGATTTTTATTCTGAACACTAAAGAAAATGGTGCTCAGTCAATAAGAAAAATGAGATTTAAGTTATCAGCCTGCTGTCAGTCAGCGAAAAGTCAACCTTTCACATGCTTTAGTTTGTTTTGAGCAGCAACCCCTCCCAGGTGGTGATATAACTGTTTTAAGTTTATCCAGAATGCACGTTAAGTTTTGAATTATGAGGAAACCACTCAAACATCCAGAGTAGACCTTGATTTGAGTCCATTTCAAAGTAAATGAAGAGAAAACCAAGCATCAAAACTTCCACAAAATTTTGATTTCTGGTTGACTTCCACTTGCATTATGGCTTCTCTGAACACCTGCCCTTGAGCCAGGCAGCAGCTGCTCCTGCAGGACTTCTTTGAGCCATTAGCATGTTAGCCTGTTGCTTCAGCTGCTATAATTAGCAGCCATGTCCTTCCTGCTAATCTCCCCCTGCAGCCTTAAACAGAGCACAGCTGCTCCAATCACATGGTTGTACTTCGTTACCATGGCAAACTAATTATCTTGTTAATGACAGGCGAGAAAGAAGAAGTGTCGAAAATAGGAAATGTGTATGCATGGGCGCAGATGTGACAACCTCTGTGTGTGTGTGTGTGTGTGTGTGTGTGTGTGTGTGTGTGTGTGTGTGTGTGTGTGTGTGTTTGTTTAATATCATTATAGGGACAAACATGCTTTCTGGGAACATGGTGATTAACTCAAACTTAACTTTTAAAGAGTCTACATGGGTGTACTGTGAAAGACCTGGAGACGAACCAGCCACGTCCTCAGAATGAACAAGGATGCCATTAGAGAGGTGGGCAAACAAAGACTAGAAAGACCAAAGCAGACAGAGAAAGACAGCTGAAGATGAGATAAAGCCATTGGGTCATATGTGGGCACCTATTGGGAGGCTGGCTAAGGAAACGCCCAATGAGCAACTGGAGTAATGGGTGAAACCAACCTCTGATTTCATTGGGAACTTGCGTAACAGCCAACTGTAAAGACTGAGAACATGACTCTGGGGAGATGAGTTGAAAAGAGGCTCTGTCTATTAGTGGACGTTTTTGAACTTCATTGTGTGTTTCTTCTGATCGTTTGTGGACATTATGTGCACAGCTGGTTAAAAGGATTGGCTCCATAGCCATTTCCTTTGTATAGCTCACTGGGTATAACTAAGCTTTTGTTAGACTTCAAGCATCCATCAGTCAGTATTAACTTGCCAACTACTCTGTACTGCTACTGTCTGGCAGCTTGTTTCAGATTAGAAAGTTCTTAACAAGAAAACCTGTAACAACCAAAAACCAACACATACTGTTACTTGGTGTAAAGAAATATTTCACACTCAAGACATTTTGTGCCCTTTGTTAAATTACAGCCTAACAAAGACATAGTTTCTGTTTGTGCTGCATATTTCCTCGTTCTGTGGAAACGTGTCTTGTGTGTCCCACACCCAGCAGCAGGTTACAGAGTCTAAATGCATCTTTTCTGGAAGCATTTCGACATCAATAATCTGTGTGGTGTAAAAATCCCCAAAAAAGCCTCCAGCTACCAGAGGGCAGGAACAGCTGTGCTTTCAGTGAACATGCCCAGGATTCTGTGAGTCACGAGGGAGGCAACAATGGGAAAAATGTCCAATCTTTACACCTTGTTGGACACGCCCATTGATTGTTACTGGAAAGTTACAGCTCTGTTCATACCAAGAATGCCTTTAAGGTTTTAAAAACTGAGTCTAAAGTGTTCTTGAGACCCAATATTACAAAAAGAAACAAAGGAATCGCTAAGATTTCGATCACGACTCTTTCATAGGAAAAAATCCAAACAGTGCAGCAACCTATTAATGACTTGCCTGGTGTTGTGGATAGATCATCTCAGACTTTGTCATCACATGATGGTGTTTGTCTCCGCCCACCAAGAACTACCATTACTTTCATTATGAACTTTTTTTTGTTAAACACCTGTCCTGTCAGGCAGTTGTAGCAAGCAGAAGCATGTTCTGAATAGTTTGTTGTGCCAAACACATTTGCTTTCCAAAGAGAAGCATTAAAAACAGTCACCCTCTATTGTCCTTAAGCTAATGTGTTTATATTACTCTAAGCTGTGTTGCTAGCTACCAGATAGCATATCATTATTGAGGTTTTGCAGTCATGTGACTACTTACCACACATAAATAATTTTTTTCCACTATTTTGGACATGAAACCGTGTGGAGTTAAGACTCCAAGAGTCCAGTCTGCAACCATCTGGCAACCACTTATTGCTAGAGAAGAAAATACTTTTGATTGCTTTAGTCCAGTGGTCCCCAACCCCCCGGCCGCGAGAGTTGAGGCTCAGGTGTGAAATGTATGGTTTTCAGGGTTTTTATCGTTAACTCTGTTTTCCTGGGTCTTTTCACGTGTGTTATGAATAAATCTTTTTTTCGGTACCGGTACTAGTTTTATTTTGTTGTATTTATCTGCAACACCTTAAAGGCCAGTCCGTGAAAATATTGTCGGGCATAAACCGGTCCGTGGCGCAAAAAAGGTTGGGGACCGCTGCTTTAGTCGACTAATCTGAAAATACTCAGAAACTATTCACTGAGCAGGAGTGAAACTGGAATTGATAACATTTAAAGTAATGCTGAGGATCACATTTTACTTTGAAAAGTAAATTTTCTTCCATACAAATTACAGATGGCCGCTGCGATCGGCATCCAGTCAAAATCTTAATTGTGCAATAAACCAATACAGCCAAAGGTTCTACTATTTTAGGAACTAAAGAACTTGAAGAAGCATGTTGGTTTCATTTTTTCCCCCAGACAAAACAAACAAACAAACAGCCAGTAAATGGTTAATGTTGATTAGTTATCATAGATCCTCTTGTTTAATGTGAATTTGGAGGTTTGACGGGTTTTTAATGGAGGTAATTAAGATATTTTGGTCCAACAGAGTAAAACATGAGAAGTACCGTGCTGGTTTTAGGCAACAATAATGGTCATTTTTGAGCTGTCTGATCATTTGTATACTTGAGAATTCAATTAATTATTAATATCAGGTGCATTTTGGATGAAAACTATTACTTTGTGTGAAGGACCTCCAGTAACTACAGGCTCTAAAAATAATTCTGTTCAGTCTCTACAAGGCCACAGCACAGAGGATCTGATGGCTGATATTATGAAGAAGAGGGGTAAATCTTCTCTTAACTTGCTGCTTCTTGGCATCTGTCCTTCACATGGCTCTCATAAGTAAATTTAAATGTAAATAAAGACTATTTTTTACACCTGTGACACCTTTACATCCTGTGTGTTCTGTATTCTAACACTTTGTGTTGTCGGCGCTAATCTAAACAGCGCTAATAACGCCGAGCTGGTTGCCATGACAGCGTGCCTCACAGTTTCCTGGCTCCTTGTCGCATGTGATGTTACGTCCTCCTTGAAAACTCTGCATTCATTAATACTTTGGAGACTGTGTTGTCATGGCAACCCCCTTCTAATCGCTCAGCTTCCTCCACAGACTCCTGCAAGTCATTAAGTGTCTGATGGATTTCTACCTGAGATGGAAGAAGAGGAGAAACACTCAAACTCCAAGCTGAATTGTTCTCTGTTTCCAGACTGGAATAAAAAGTTTGTATAATTCTAACTAGCTTGAAATGGATTTATTAGGACCATTCATTCTTTAACACAATATGGACTCTTAGGCAGATGTCTTGCGTTGTCCAGCCTTCTAGAAAGACATTCAATCCTCTTCTTTGCACATTTCTGCCTTTTGTACTATTTTCTGTCACGATGATCCCACATTGGTCCAGTAATGTTGAGGTCCAGGTTCTGGGGAGGCCAATCCAAGACTTTTCCTGCATTGGCAACTCAAATTTGATTCTTACGTGCTTTGTTTCTAGTTTCCATTTCTTACCTCATTTTCCTTTATTACTTTCAGCTGTTTTTTGTTACTCCGGAGTTTCCACTCTACAGAGGCACCGGGGTTGTCAGACAAAGTCTCAGTGTGCTTGTGCACCTTGTGGGGTTGTACTACCTTTTAGTTTAACTTCTAAATAACTCTTAGTGTTCTCATGTTTTGTGCCTTTTTTCCATTTTTTGTTTGCAATTTAAAAGTGGGCAGAAAGAGGCACATCTATCCCATTCATTACACTCCGACTCACAAAAAGACAGAAACCTAAAGACGAACAATAAAACTGTTTTATTAATAATAATCCTTTTCTTGCACCACAATAAAATTTAACAAAGGCTCACTAGAAAAGTCAACTTCTGTGTTCTGTACAGTAGATACAGTACGTTGTAAAACTGGCTGCGGCGTGGCACATCAGCGCATTTAACCCCCCCCCCACCCCAAAAAAACAACTATTATTCAAACACTTTGCACATTATTTACAGATAAGATCCACAATAAAAACCAGCTGGCAAATATCACAGAAATACAGTGCAGCTTCAAGCTATCAGCCGCTAACCTCTGGCTGCAAAGACTCCCGAAGAGAACCTAAATGGCTAATGGGATTGTACATTAACTGGCTAGTGTAGCATTGAGCTAGCAAGATAGCCAGGCTATAGTTGCTGTCCCCTCCAAAATAAAAACAAACAAACAAAAAACCCAACTGGTTGCTACCGGAGGTTATTTAAATCAAACATCATGAGCGTGACTGCAGCCAGTGACAATATTTAGAAAAACAAAAACAAAACAAAGCAATTCATGCTCTTTTGATCTCAATAACAACAGCTGCTTCTCACTCAATCGCCTTTCTGTCCACTTCCCCTTTGCGTTCTTTCATACTTCCTGCCTACCTACCTGCGTGTCTATCTGAGCAGCTAGCTCTGAGCTAGCTTTGTAAAGGAATGCACTTTGGTAGAATCAACCAAATGCCCTGGGTGTTAGTGACAGCGGTTATAATAATAATAATAATAACTGAGCGATCTGAGGTACGAATATTTAAATTTAAAAAAAAACAACAACAACAAACCTTTAAAACCACATTAATGCTAATGCTAACAGCTTGCACGAGCACCCTCTGTGCAGAGCTCAACGCTAGCAGGTAAAAATGTGCTACTAGCATTTATTTAGCAATAGGCTAGTGTTAGCATCACTGCAAAGAAAACAAACGTCAGTGCAGCAGCTAGCGGCTGGGCGCTAGCAGTCGAACGGCTAGTGTTAGCTTAGCCCTCTTGTCAGCAGGTGTCACTGGTCTGTACCACAGTGACAGATGGCGACAGTGGGCTGATATGTGTCTATACATTGTGCAGCCATGTTATACATCCCCTGCCCACCCCAAAAATCATCTTATCACACACACACACACACACACACCTGTGGATGTCGGTACAGGTTAGCTTAAAGCTACTTTGGCTGGTAAGTTGGCATGTTCTGTAATGCAGCAGATAGCAATAACAGGGAAACCATTCACAGGTGGATACAGGTACTGAAATATGGTGGCACTAATTTAGTATTACTACATCATTTTTTGATTCATTCACAACTCCGGGCCCCATATGGTCTTACCTATGGCAGGAAGTTTGCCATTTATAGTGGGTCAGGACTCAGAGTGACTATACAGAAAGCTATAAATCTGACTTGCTTACAGTCAAAAGTATTAAGAATCAAGAGTAAAACCTCTAAAATGTATCCAGGGCTTGGGATTTGAGCAAAACAGCGGTTTCCTAGATCAAAATGAAAGCCGGACTGATTTTTCACAAGAACACCTCCACAGGGTCAAATGTGGGCGTTTTGGTGTTTGTGTCCACTGTTTGAGCTTTCTGCTGCACTATTGTTTGCTCTGTAAACTGTGCTAAACATGTGTTTGAGTCTCCACTGACCACAAAACCATTGTATCAGATCAGTGAAGACAAGCTGGGGTTTAGAGGTCAAAGGTCACACGGGTTCACAAGGTATCTTTGGGCTTTACTGAAACAAACCAGGAACTGATCAGCATCCAGACTCTAAGCCATTAAATCTCACCATGCTGGTGTGATTGGCACCAAAGGATACTGACGGACTTCCTGGGAGGTTTTGTTGTTCATTTTTGTTATTGATGCTATGACATCACCTCTTTAAGAATGTGTGTGTGTGTGTGTGTGTGTGTGTGTGTGTGTGTGTGTGTGAGTGAGTGAGAGAGAGAGAGAGAGAGAGAGAGAGAGAGAGAGAGAGAGAGAGACATGGCAATGAGATACTGAAGGCACACAGTTATGACTCTCTGCACTTCATCTCACTGAATTAAAAAAATAAAATAAAACTCAACCAATCAAGTCCTCAGAAAAAAAAAAAAAACCAACATCAGAGAGGATCCCCCCCTTTATCCTCCTCTTCCTCCTCCAGAAGGGGGACAAAGCTTCCCCTGAGATGGGTGGAGCAGGTAGTGTCTGTTTTTTTTTTTTGTTTGTTTTTAAACAAGAGTTCCTTCTGAGCATCATCGTCCACTTCCTGCGTGCTACATTACATCACCAGGCTGATGGTGCACACAGCCAACTGTGGGCCAGCTTTTCTCCTAGTCGTCATCTTCCTAAGTTTTAGAGTGCGTTCAGATACAGCTCTGTGTGTGTGTGTGTGTGTGTGTGTGTGTGTGTGTGTGTGTGTGTGTGTGTGTGTGTGTGTGTGTGTAAAAGTATGCAGGGTTGAGGGAACAAGCTTTAGAAAAAACCCAAACAAACAAAAAGACCCTTTATACTGCGCACGCGCATACACGCACAAGTACATACATCCAGCTCACACACATTCAAGTATACAGTATAAACTGCACGTAATACATAGATTAGATTAATAAATATTAACGTGTCGCAAATAAATAAAAATCATCTCCCGTCCCATTATAAATTTTTCAATAATTAACTCTGATCCGTGTATCAGCAAATGTACTTCTTTTTGGATCTATATAATCAATAATCATTAAATTAATCTGTAATTTTACTGCGTCATTCAGGGCCAGATGCAGTGGCTCACTATGCTTAGGTCCCATTGGTATTCACCTTTAATCGCTCACTGACTGCCGCAAGTTTAAAAAAAAAAGAAAAAAGAAAAAAAAAAAAAGAAAAGGCTGAACTTTAGATGTTATTGCTCGATCCATTCTGACGTAGATGCTCCTTAACTATTCTTTGTTACTTTTTTAAAAGGGTATTCACTACATATCATGCTCCAAATGGCTCTAAAGGCTGTGGTTTAAAACAACCTCGCCATACTTTGAGAAAAACCAAATGGAGGAGCTTAGTAAACCTATGGTACTTTGAAAATCAAAGTTGCTTACACTCATTTTGTTGCACATGAGGATTTGTGTACAAGTTAATTTTAGATAAACTTTTTTTTCTGGGCTCAGGTGATACGTCTACCGCGTAACGGTCAACAATCATCTTTTATTTTCTCTATACAATGACAAATTATTATTAAATACTATTTAAAATGGCTATTTAAGAAAATTCTTCACTGTCCCCTTTGGTTTACAACATTAAATGTATTTTTTTTTAATCCATGCTCTTTGCTGTGAGGTTTATAATGTTACTATTAAACCAGCTCCTCTCCCTCAAACCCCATTTCGTGCCCTCAGTGCTCAGTTTTGATTCATTACAAAAGGAAAAAACTGGTACTTGTTTACTTCAAACATTCTTCTTTTCAGGCATTATTTTATCCCCATCAAAAAACAAAGTGTAGATATTAAAAATCTTTTTCATTCTGTCTGTGCTTCGTAAGGCTGGGCAGTGAAGAGCTAACGAGCTATGGCTAAAAACCGGCTAAGGCTAGCCGCCAGACTGCCAAAAAAGGCAAACGTGGAGCCAGCTATAGCTAGCTGACAGATTTAAAATTTGTTAAGCTAACTGCTAGCCAGTCAAAAGGTAAATAGCTAGCAAAGGGACAGCTAAGAAACACGTAGCTGTCCAACAACAAACAGTGCCAGCTAGCAGTTAGCCAGCTGACAGGCACTATGCTAGCACGGTAAAAAAAAGGCTAGCTACACTGTAAAACAAAAGCTAACTAACAAAGTTAGCTACCTAGCAGGGAGTGGGTTCTGCTGGGCTTTTAACAAACACCACCAATCTACCCCTAACTAAAACCCAACAAACTTTTTTTTCCACTCTGACATAAAACAAAGACTAGAAAGCTAATCACTGCACAACTATACCTTTAGAATTAAAAGGATATATCAAACTTAACTGTCAGTTAACCTCATAAACCTCCTTCATAAGGCCCTACACTGTGTTTGGATATAACCTTGTAAGACTGAAGCTGTTAAATTGATTAATCAAACCAGCTAAAAAGATTCTGTACTAAAAATGCTTTAAAAACAGCCTTGTTCCCCCGTCAGCACCATGTTGTTGATGTGTTTGTGAGTTTGGAGCTACAGAGCGGTATAGTGAGTTCTGATTGTCTGAGTGGCGCTGCAGTCGGGTCCAAACAATGTGCGGTTACTTCGTGTCTCACTGCTCAAAATGTAAAACTGAGGATTTGAGGCATTCCTGAACGCAAGCAAGTTCATCTAACTGGGTTTTGTGCGGCGGAGTAGCCAATCCGCACATTTCCATGCCGTGTTTATTCTGAATGCACCCCAACAACGCTGAAAAACCAAACGTTTGTCAAACTGGACGAAACCATTTTATTCGGCTGGTTTGCCATCCTCCCTGCAGCGAGTGGGGTGCATTCACTCTCAGCTGACCAGTTTGGGCAGCACTGTCCTCGGCTGGATGTTTCCGTTGGCGTCCGTGATAGCTGCTAAGTTAGTCCTGGTTTTTGAGGAGGATGACGTGGTGGTGAGCTTTGAGATGGAGGTGATGGCGCCATCAGTAGTGGTCGTGCCACGTTTGGACGATGAGGTCTTTTCTCCAGCCGTGGTTCCTGACGGAGGCTTTGGAAGCCGCCTCCTCAGCCACGGGTGCCGAAGCGCATGACTGGGCGTGATCCTGAGTGCCGGGTCCCACTCTAGACACTGTTTGAGGAAGTCGATGAAGTGCACGTCATCGCAGCCCTTCAGCGCCGTGCTCCAGTCCTTACTGCCCGGGGGGCCGCGCATTTTTCCCCGCCGCGAGCGCCCGCTGTTCAGCACTGTGGTGCCATCGGGTAGCGTGGTCACGGTGCAGTACCGTGGGTAGCCTTTTGATGACACAAAGTTTTTCGCTCTCTTGGAGCCGTCAAGGAGCTTCTGAGTGGGCATTCCCAGGAGTTCGATGATGCAGGCAAGCTGGTCAGCTTCATCTTCGCCCGGCAGCAGGGGGTAACCAGTGAGCAGTTCGGCAAGGATACAGCCCAGAGACCACATGTCGATGGGCATCCCATACCTGGAGCCTGGAAGAGAAGAAAGAGGGTCACCATCAAATCCAGCCTGTGTCATTATTGGCTAGTCGGTCAAACAAAAAGTAAAGCAGTCACATTCAGGAAGTCCAAAGACCGTTTCCTGCGATGAACTGCTTTCAAGAGTTTCCTGAAACATCAGAATGCAAGTAATAATAACTATATCTATTATTAAATTGCAAAGATAACTTGATGCACATTAATTTTAAAGGGAAACGTTCGTTGTTGGTTTTTTTTGTTTTTTTAAGTCGCTGGTTGGTTCTCATTTAAAGTCAGAATAACAAGCTTTTATTCTGTACATTATCTTAAAAGTGAAAAAAAAAAAACCTCTGCTGTCAGAGCTCAAAAGCGATGACTAGTTTGGTTAAAAACCTTTTTTAAAAAATTAAATACGTAATTTTATATATATTTTATTACTATTTATTTAAAATGTTTAAATCAGTTTCCCTAAATTCAGTCTTCTTCTATATTTTTAATATTATTTTTTATTTAATGGCTTTTATTCCTTTATTGAGTAACTTATAACGTGCCAGTTTATTTTGTCTTCCATATGCGAAAGGAAACGCTGCTCTCAGTGTTTTTCTTACCCAGAATAACCTCCGGTGCTCTGTAGAACCTGGACTGGATGTAGGTGTAAACCCTCTGATGTTCATAACAGCTGGAACCAAAGTCTATGACCTGAGGAGAGAAAGAGAAGCAGTTTGAAAGGGTCTGTGAAGTGAAGAAAGGGGATTTTCCTCTGATTTGTTTACAGCAGCTGACCTTGATGCCGCTGCGTCCCTGCTGCTTCAGTAAAATGTTCTCGGGCTTGAGATCGCAGTGGATGATGCGATTCTTGTGCAGTGCATCCAGACACTGTAGGATGGAGTGGGCAAACTTCCTGACCAGCGGGAGGCTGAAGCCCTGAAACTTGTTCTTCTTGATGAGCTCGTACAGGTTCATGCTGAGGAGCTCGAAGGTCATGCAGATGTGGTTTCGGAAGGTGAAGTTCTCCAGCATGTGAATGACGTTCATGCTCGAATCCTTGTCCTGCTTCTTCAGGTGCTCCAGGATGCGGATCTCCTCCGCTGCCTGCCGGTGGAAGCGCTTCTCGTTGCGGACCATTTTCAGAGCCACATGTGTCTGAGTCTTGTGGTCAAAGGCCTTCACCACCTGCAGGAGGAAAAGGAAGAGCATGACGCCGTCATTAATCTTAGATTAGATATTCTTGATGTCAAAAAACAAAAAAACAAACAAAAAAAAACAAAAAAAAAAAACCCCAAAAAAACCCCACCAACTAAAGTCTCGGAATAGAGGAGTATGCAAAGATATTTTTAATATTCATAGTTTTCCTGGTTCTATTCTACAACTGTTATTTCTCTATTAAAAAATTCATATTAAAATTAAACATGAAGACTCATAACCTGATAACTAAAAGCTCCTTTTGTTGTGGCATTCCTTTATAAAGCAAACAAAGCTCAGCTGCTAAGCTGTGTAATAACCATGTCTACTGTCTTTGCTACAAACTACAACATCTGGAATCTTCTGTAGGCATTAAGGTTAAAAATTATTACCACAAAGACGCTAAAACTTGTCATCACTCTTAAAAAGTCAGGAACTAAACATAACCGCAAACAAAATTTAATAAAAAGTCAACAAAAATAATCTTAAAGAAAAAAAAAAAAAAAGAAAAAAAAATTCAGAGACTAAAAACAGGAAATTAGGGGGGGGTCAGCAGTCATACCTGTCCAAAGCTGCCCTTGCCGATGACCTTCAAGACCTCATAGCGATATGCGATGTGGTCATGTGGTACATGGATGTAAGACCCCTGATCATCGTCATAGCCCCCGTTGTTGGCTCCACCGAGGACCCCCTGCCTCTTCTTGGCATTCTGGCCAACAAAATACACTGAGGAGGAAGCAGATGATTGATCAGTTATTGGTGGTTCTCTCCTGTCAATACACCCGACCTCTAATCAATCAGAACGACCATCTGCAGGCGGAGTGGTTAGGGACACTCACCCTCGGGATAGCTGAACATCTCGTGTTGCTCGAATGACGAAATTTTGGACATGAACTGCTTCATGGCCTGCTCCGGGGTCATGGGGTTGACCTTCGGCTTGCTGTCCGTCGACTTGTTGGAGGCTGCGCTGCTCTGGCGGTGGTGGTGGGCAGGCTCTGACGTCGAGGTCTGCCGGTCTGGCAGCGGCAAGCCAGGTCGGGACGAGCTGATTGGAGCCAGCCCATTGGGCTGGGAGGTCAGCACCGGGCGTTTGTTGGTGTTCTCCTCATAGAGCTGAGTGACATGGCCCTGCGACTGCGATGACAGCTGGACGGCGTCCGACATCGCAACTTTAGAGCCTCCCTGACCGAAAACAGAGGGAAATATTGGCTAAAAATAAGAGAGAGTCCTCTGCAAGTTGAGCCGAGGAAACCGAGGTTTATTTAAAAACAGTAACTAGCAGGTGGCCACTTTATGACCACTTATGTCGTCTTTGGTTTAAGTTTAGATTCTGGGACTTTATTTTTCTCCTTTTAATTATTCATTTTCTGATGCGTGTCATCCAAATATGGACCTGGACGTGCGCTCTCAGAGAAACGTGGATAATTAACACCCAGAAATGAGTGAATTAGACAAAAACTATTCCCGGAAAGATGAACTGTGTCCGGGAAATTATCCCCCTCTGATTAACAGGCGCCTCCGTCTCCGTCTCATTCTCTCCCTTTGTCTCCTGCTCACTGAGTCACTCCCCGTTGCTGTGGTGACCAGCACACCTGGGTCCTTTCAGATAACAGAGGTGCTTTCTCACACTCACACACACACACACACACACACGGCAGAGCGGCTTGGTTCAAAGACCTGGTGCTTAACACAAAAACACAGTAAGTGTGTGTTCTCGTGACCCGGCAGCTGAGGACACGGTGGCACAAACATGAGGATGAAAATCAGGAGATGAAACACTCACACAAACAGGTTTGTGTGTGTGTCTCAGCAGCTACAGTGACATATAAGATGACATGTGGCTCTGCTGACTCCTCCCTTACCTGACTACACCTCGACTCAGTCAGCCAAATGTTGCTTCTTTCCTTCAAGGATTTCCATTATTCATTAATCTGCAGATTATTTATTTTTATTATTAAACATACATAAAAAAGCTAGGTGTAATATTTCCATGTTTTTAAATGGTTTTATATAAGAGGGCTGGGAAATGAGTTCTTTCAGGTGAAAGGTTAGCCACTGGACACCCATCTTGAATTGTGTCCAGGTACATATTCAGGCAGTTATTTTGAAGAATAATCAACATTTCTGTTCATTTCAATCGTTACTGAGAAATAAAAACTGCCGGTACAGAATTATCAGTCAACTGTGATTAAAGAATTTGCCCCAATATAAGATTTTATTTCTTCCAGGGTTCACTTGTCGTTAGGTTGCCCTCATTAATATAATGCAATAAAATTCTTAATGTTTTTATATGCTGAGCTCTAATTTTATTTATTTTTTCTTTTGTGTACCATATTTTTCAGACCATAAGGCACACTGTATTTAAGGCACACTAATGCAGGTAAATTACTTGAGGCTGGAAGATCAGTTTCTGACAATTAATATTTGCTCCTTGATTAAACATGTGACTTTTTCCAAGTGATAAGAAGCCTCCGATTTGCCATCCTGGACATCAATGTTAATGTCTGGTAAGAGATTCCACTGACGTGCCACAGGAAACGTCATTATCGTGTACAAAAGTGGCGATAAAATAAACAGAGCAAATAAATGATGCATTATTTCTTTTATAGCATTAGTCTTGTGTGTGCGTGTGTCTGCTCTTCACACCAGCCTATAAACCATTTAGCTGTTTAAAGCATCCTGGCACAGGAGGCTATTATTAGCCATGTGGCTGCAGCAGGCTGGTGCACAGAAGTGCTGCTTCTTGGCGCTAACAGTATGCTAACACGCCAACACCGACAGATGACTTCACCAGCTTATTTCTCCCAACGATGAGCCAAGATGAACGGGACAAAACCCTGAGCTGCAGAATCTGAATCAAACTCAAAAAATCACGACCTGCACGAAGCTGCTGACCACAAAGGTCTGAGCAGAACATCTGCCGCTAATCTGTTCATCACTTTTTCTGTTATTCACCTGCTGATGACTATCAGAATAAAACCATGTACCTGAGGCACACTAGCAGACTTAATGTTTATAATTAAACTGGATCAGATTCACATTCTTCTTGGTAACAGCTTCACAGTTACGGTATTTATTTTAAAGTAGGCATTGGTGTAGGGCTGGGCGATATGGCCTAAAATTCATATTGCGATATAATTTGAAGCACGTGCGGTAACGATATATATCACGATATATTATTTTCTTCTGTATAACATATTTTCCACACTATAAGGCACACTTAAAATCCTTTAATTTCCTCAAAAATCGAGAGTGTGCCTTATGTATGAATGCTGGTTGTGCTTACTGATCTCGAACTGATTTTGGCGTGCAGAAATCTGTTAAAAAAATGTTTTAGTACAACTTTGGTAAGCCGCACAGCTTGATGGATTGTCAGAGCATTACGGCTGCCGTAGTGAGGAGCTTCGCAGAGCAATCTGGGTCCAAAACTCCGTCCACTTCAGGTCCCAAAGCCAAACGAACACTAAGAGTTAAAAACGGTCTAAATTCTTTCATCTTTAATTAAATCATCAACGTTGCTGCTTTATCGGGTGTAACAATTAAGTTTTACATCCATGAAAACAGAATTTATTAAATTTAACGGAGTTAGAAGTTAACAGGAAGTTAGCTCGCTAGTTTCCACCTAAACATCTCATACCATGTTCTGACTGAGAGATTTTTGAAACTAATTAAAACGTACAGCTCTGCTACCACTTCCGACATAAATGAAGACAGAAAACTAAACAGCAGTGGCGTTTGCAGGGTTACTGAAGTTGGACTACCTGGTATATAATGTTGTGCTACGTGATTGCTAGCGACACAGCTATGTTAGCATAACATTAGCACAGTGAAGCTGGAGGATGAACGCTAACTTTTTTCCCCCACTCAATAAAAGTTAACGTGACAGATTCTGGTGGTCAGGGACAAATGCAATCGCATAGCAGAATGCTATACACGGGCCAAACTTCAGTCAGGAGAACAACTGAGATTATTCATCCACAATACGAGGTTAGTTATTAATATACTGCAACAACGCGGGAATAGAACAGCTGCGAGAGAATTCAACATTAATGAATCAATGTTACGGAAGTGGAGGAAGCGCAGTTTTTGGCTTTCCCCATATTTCAAAAGTGCTTCATCTCTTTACTATGACTGTCGCCCGCCATAATTTGCAGATGATAATGGTTTTAGCCGCGGTGTCACTACCCGATCCGTACCGGAAACCCGATCAGTACCCCGCATGCGCAAATCTTACGTCACTTCCTCTCTTTGCCAACATTGCGACATTCAATATATTTGAATGATACTGTTATCGCCCAGTTAGCTCCTAGCATTTCTCAACAGCTCTGCCTCCTTTTCGACTGCCCGGGACATTTAAACAATGGATAATCCGTATACAAAGAAATTCATGCTTTTCTCCTCAACAGAGAGCGTTCCCCGATTGAGCAACAGCGCCGTAAAATAAGAAGAATGGCGCCTAATTACAGAGTTAATAATGCAGACTTTGTAATATCTCACGTGTAGATTCATCAGCCAGATGAAGTGTTTACTGACAATTGACAGTGATAGCGGACATCATCATCACTATTCCAACAATCCTCTCCTCACAGACAAGCATAAACACACTCGACTATCACTAAATCAGATTTAACACACGTTTGTAATGACGATAATTCAGTTTATAATAGGGTTTATTCGCTCGGTCAGCAGGTGGCGGTATCCTCGTACACTGGGGAGTAAACTGCCATTAAACGAACAGAAGAAGAAGAAAACATCTGCACATGCGCGGTACGGATCGGGTAGACCCGATTTGTACGGTCAGACTTTACACATGCGCAGTAAGGATCGGAGAGTCCTGATCCGTAACTTTCTTTTTATTTTTCGTTTTTGTCTACATTGTACTGAAATGCTTCATTATTGCAAACATTTTAAGATATACTTGTTATTCTTAACATCTTAACAGATACTCTGACTCATAACTATCGTAAAACGCTACGACCGGAAGTAGAAACCTTTCGCGCATGCGGGGTACCGATCGGGTTTCTGGTACGGATCGGGTGGTGACACGCTGCGATGCTTTCGACCAAAACAGGCACAGCTTGATGACATCATCAACATGCGCGATAGAGATTTTGACTATAACGCTCTATCGTTAGCCAAATTTATATCGTTTCTATCGTATATCGTTTATGTCGCCCACCCCTACATTGGTGTAGTTCATCCACTTCCTTTAATCTCCTGATTGGCAGCCTCCCACAAACAGAAGATCTGAACAGCAGGAGGAGAGTGGAGCTTCTATTCAGCTCAGCAGACTGCTCAATTTTAATTTTCATGTGTATTGTAAGGTAAAGAACCCCAATGGTCAGGTGACTGCCTGTGAGCAAGCACTCTGTGATGGTGGAAAGGAAGAACTCCCTATTAACAGGAAGACACTGTTGGAGGGGAAGCCATCAACCCCGATTTGTTGAGAGCGGAAAGAGAATAGGGAAGAAAAAAAAAAAAAAAAAAAAAAAAAAGGAGAAACACACAGTAAAAGAGGATATAAACTAGTCTGAGGTACTCAAATGACCTTATTAGTGACATTCCCTATTCGTGACATCACACAGAGCCAAGAGCAGATAAACAAATATAAAATAATTGCCCTTTAGGGATAAATAATGACTTTCTGATTCTGATAGAGCGATCTGAATGACTTCTGCATGCTACCATCGTTGTTCAAAACCTTGTTAGGCAGCTTTTTTTCAACTTTTTCTATCATCATTATTATCCTGCCCTTGCTCTGTGGTTCATCCTCTGTGCTGATAGACTACCGAGTCTCACCTGCGTTCACATAAAGCCAATTAGGGCGGCGCATGGCTTGCTCTCTCCCCTCGCTCCCTGACAGCCTGCTGCGTGCAGGGTTCATAGTCTTTTTCTTCTTCCGTTTGTTTTACCAGGCGGCTCTTTGAAAGCTTTTGTATAATAAGGGCTTCCTAGAACTGCAGCAACACTGTCACCTCAAACATTAAAAGTAGGTAAAGCATAATTGGCCTAGTTGGAAGAAAAATTTTGTATTTTGGTAAAAGAAAACACAGTTTGAGTACTAATTTCATCAAAGCACATTTACACAGTTTGTGAATTTTGGTTAAACCTAAATGAGCAAACTACTCACAGTTCATCTAAGTTTTAAAGATTCTGAGATCAAGAGGAAGAAGTCCAGATACTTAGGCATGATATCCGCTTTATGCTCTTCACATGTGTTATTTTGAACACAACAATGACAAAGAAGTGAAAATAATAAATGATAAAGCAGTGTGCAGCCATACCGTCAAATGATGGTGGTTACTGTTGCGAAGTGGGGGCAGGGCGGCAGGCGACGTGGCCTGAGAGCCGTTGTGACCGGGAGAGTAGACCGGCTCGCCCGTTTTGCCTGAAAGAGTGAGAAAAGATGATTATATGACAGCTTTGTTATTGTCATGTGTGTTTTAATGCCTTTTACATCATAAAGACCAATGCCTGTGTTTCAACTAGTCCTGCTTGGACAACAAACAAACAAACAAAAAAAAAAAAAAAAAAAGAAAGAAAAGAAAAGAAAAGAAAAAGAAAAGAAAATGCTTGAAAAAAAAAAAAAAAGTTTCTTAATTTGAGTGTTTTAGCCTCAGGAGGAAGCCAAGATGGATTTTTTTTAAGTCATAGATGGGAAACATGACGAGTTACACAACCTTTATTCGGCAGTATCACGAAAATGAAGACTAAAACTGTGGTTTTAAGAGGTTTTAGACCAACTCAGCACTGTGCTGTCTACGAAGATAAAATGAGCTGAATTCACACCATGGTGGAGGAATGGGAAGAATGGAAAAACCTCCAGTTATTCCAGCAGCACAGGAGCTACAGTTATTAACTAAATATCTTGAAACAATATCTGTAAACATTCTACAGACGCAGCTTCACATATCGTTAGCTTCATAGCATAAGTGCCTAAGTCATTGACTTAGTCAAATGACTTAGGCAATTATGCTATGAAGCTAACGATATGTGAAGATCTGCTGATTTTTATGCAGTTTTTGCAAGAAAAGTTAATCTGTAACTTTTCTTGCAAAAAACTGTCATAAAAATATCACCATTTACTTACTTATTTTTAAATCTGAATTAGCTTAGTATATCATTTTCAATTTTTACCTACTTAGACATGCTGATAAAACTGATAAAACTCAAACAGCTTAATGCCCCAGTTCTCAATTTTAAAGAAAGTTATCTGCATTTGATAAGAGCTGTACGAATAAACTTAACTCTTAATCTTCTTTTTTATTTCCTGGAACAAGAGAAATCTGACTCCACAGCTTTTTTCTGTGATGCTGTAGTCTTTGACCTTGTGTACATTTCCTGTTTGTATTGTACCATCTAATCACTGCACCAAAAACCCTTTTCACGCTGCCACAAGGTAACAAAGATGATGTTCTTCTGGTTTTTGCAGTTGAATTGCTGCGAGTAAACTGCTTCTAACATTTATTTTTATTTAATTGTTATCCAATTAGCTAATCACACAGCAGCACCCCAAAGCACTCAGACATGGTCAAGATGACCTGCTGAACTTCAATCAGGAAAGCAGTATTTACTCAAATAACCACTCGTTACAACCAAGGTATACAGAAGAGCATCTCTGAATGCAAAACACGTTGAAACTCGCAGCAGATGAGCTGCGGCAGCAGACCAGCAGATCTTTCGCATCCATTTCTTTAGATCCTGGGATGATTTGTTGCTTTTTGAGATCTTTTAGGCTACTTCACTTTATCATACAGGTTCTATTTAAGCAATTTAATAATTCAACAGATCTGGCAGAAATCAGACAATAAAAGTTAATTTATGACTTAGAGGGGGTAATTACTTTTTCACATGAGATGAGTTAGCTTTGGATATGTTTTTTTTTTCTTAATGAATGAAATAATCATTTAAAAACTGCATTTTGTATAGCGATCGAAAATGTGGCGTCATTTCCAGGGTAAAACCGCAAAGGATTGTGGGTACAAGTGGCTAGCGCGCACAGGCTTTTACAAGACAGCAGTCACACCGAGATAAACAGACACAAAAAATGGCAAGAAGCTGTTGTATTATTAACTGCTATAGCCAGTCGCATGACAGCCACTGGAAGCCAACGGGTAAAGCAATTGGTTTTTATTCGGATTCCTTCGTGGAAGAAAAATTGTTCAAGTCATGTTTCCGAAGTCACGAAGAGGCAACGGAGGGCTTGGATTGCGGGGTAAATCCCGAAATGCACGGTGGTACAAGAAATCCCTTTCACTGGAAAAAGCGACTGTCGCTGCCCCCTCTCTCTTCCAGTACTCCAGAGCGAAGATAGCCTTTTCGTCAAGTCTGTCTTTGTACGGACCTGCCGTGTTCTCCTTTCATTTTGTACATAACTGTTTTCAGAGCAAATAAAATGCAGGTAGGGATTAAAACCGCAGAATTAATGGTTACTGGTGCTGGAAATGCTAGCGCTTGATGCAGTATTTTAATTTTGCTGCCACTCGTACTTACAATGCAACGTGCGAAAGTCACGTGGTCTGTCGATCTCTATTTACCCGGGTTATTTTTGTCCAAGATTAATTTGGTACCTGAAACATGTAAAGGTGACGAATGTGTAAAAACTTTGTGTTGACACATACACAAACATACACATGTGCCAAAAATAAACCTGTGGGAAACACTGCAGTCTGTACAGTACCATGTAAATACAGCATAAGAAAGCTTGAAGTGGCTGAAAGCTTAGCTACCAGTCCGCATGTAAACAGCTCATTGACCGTCCTGCTAAATGCCTTCAAATAGCTCTGGACTGGACTGACCCAAAGCAATCCTGTTCATTCTGGAGTCAGTCCTATAGAGTCTAAGGAGGATGAAGGTTTTAATTTAGCCTCGTAATCTCCAACACAGTGCCTACCTCTCTGCCTCTCCCTCTGCAGCTTCACCTTCTTTAATAGCAACATGACGACAGCAACACGATGCACGGGTCAGAGGTCACAGTGTCTTCTTAACTGAAGAGCCAAAAGTTTAAACAGCCGCTGGGTGATAAAGCATGTTGGACTTTAAACAAGACACTTATCAGCTTTTGCCGCTGTCAATGGTTCACGGCCCGACTCAGAGTGACGACGTGAAAAAGGAGAAGCAGGAAATCAAAACTCAGCAACCAGCAGAGTCTGTTAACTTAAGAACTGCCTCTGAGGGAGCAAAGCAGTCACTTTCACATCACTTTTAAAGGGGAACCAGTGATATAAACAAGAGCAGGCCAAACATTACCACATACTGATTGCACAGGGTTAATACGCAGATTTCAAACAGCTCTGACCTGAACCCCCGAAAACGGTGACAGGACTCCAAGGAGTTTAAAGGGAAAAGGTGTCTGACAACAGTCAAAGTTTTCATGTCTTCTCTGCCACTTTGGGTCGTTCACGGGAAACGTAACTAATAAATGAAAACATAAAGCAACAAAGAGAAGTTCAGTGGCTGACTCTTCTCGCCTTCACACAGCCAATCAGGACTTTACGCTGTGAGCTTCAGATTGTGTTTCAGGAGGTTATAGACACAAATGCCTGCAGCACAGATGGACGTGGTACAGGATACTTCCATGTGCTACCTGGGAAATATCACATGTAGATGCTCAACTTTCTCAGGATAAAATATTTTTAAAGCCTCATTCTGAAGTAAAATCAGCATTTATCAGATTTCACAAGTAAAGTTGGTTTCAACAAAAACAGCCCAAACTCTGTTTTAGATGGCTGATCAGTAAGCTAACCCACCCATTATGTTGAGTCGTGCCTGTGAGCTTATTTCTGTAATAATTCAATCATCGGTGAATCAGAAAGCTCCAGATCATTAAAATATTTTCCGAACAGCTGGAAATGAAAATCAGAATCTTCCGCTGGCTCGTCATGGAAACAATAAATGGATAAACAAAGAGGACCCTTGCAGGCCACCGTCCGGTGACTTTCTGTGTCGGTGCAAGTTGAAGCAGGCAGATGGACCGTACTGCTGCTCTCCGCCTCTAATCCAAACTTAATCCCGCTAATGAGGATGACATGGAGGGTGAGGCAAAACCACATCGGCAAGCCCACAAGGCATGACGCAGGACGCCGAACAACTGCATGATGAAGTCGGAGACTGTGGACTAATTTTTGTTAGTCCAAAACTAAAACTTTTATGTCACACTGGGATTTTAAAAAGCCGCCATTTTTGCCTATTTGATTACATTTTATTGGAAAAAACTTTTAATCAGTTAGCCAGAAACACTGTAGTCAGATCAGGGCTCTAGACTAACTTTTTGCCACAGTTGCACTGTTGCGCCCAACTTTTTTTTTTTTTTTTCCCCCCCTTTCTTAGGTGCACCAGCACAAAAGTTAGGTGCAAACAAATTTTTCATCCGCATCGCTTAACACCGCAGCTTTACACATTCCTTTTTTTTTTTTTTTTTTTTTAAATTGCTGTCCATACAGAGAATATTGATTTCTAAATGATTAATAATCTTGTCAACTAGGGCTGCCACAAATTATTATTTTGATAGTTGATTAGTCACCAATTATTTTTGCACTTAGTCGACTAATCAGATCATGCATCCATTGGACATAAAACGTACAGCTTATTGCACCAGCATGCATCTGCTCTTATATAACTATCATTAGTTTACAGCTTTAAGTGTTTAAGGTATGTGCTAACTAAAAATAAAGACAAGATGATGGTTTATTAAATTTTAATGACAACTGCAGATTGTTTCGGTGGAGTTTAATAAACTCAGCCGTCTGCTCCTTGCTATCTAAAATATAACTGGACAATGGGAAAGAGCTGGATGAAGAAATCACTGAGAAGGTGTGGTATGAAACATGGAAAGAACATAAGAATACAACTCAATCATTAAAGTGGAGAGAATTCATCTGGAAAAATCAAATTTGCTACTTTATTACACCTAAGATTAAAAATAAACAAACCAATACACAACAAATGGCCTGTATTTATATAGCGCTTTACTAGTCCCTAAGGACCCCAAAGCGCTTTACATATCCAGTCATCCACCCATTCACAAACACATTCACACACTGGTGATGGCAAGCTACATTGTAGCCACAGCCACCCTGGGGCGTACTGACAGAGGCGAGGCTGCCGGACACTGGCGCCACCGGGCCCTCTGACCACCACCAGTAGGCAACGGGTGAAGTGTCTTGCCCAAGGACACAACGACCGAGACTGTCCAAGCCGGGGCTCGAACCGGCAACCTTCCGATTACAAGGCGAACTCCCAACTCTTGAGCCACGATCGCCCCCAACAACAGTGTTGGAGGCTGTGTGGATGGGATGAACCAGACCATACACACATTTTCTGGAAATGCAGAAACATTCACACTTCCTGGGTCAAAATTCACTCAGCTCTCTGTGATATATTAGTTACATAATTCCCAGAACTTGCCTTGTTTTGTATCTAGGCTACTTGGAAGGTACTGTAGATGTAAAGGATCGTTACTTGGCTAAGATTCTCCTTTCAACAGCAAAGAAGGCCATCACCAAAAACTGGCTTAAGACAGAGACACCAGGAAAGAAGCAGTGGAGGACATTATGGAGATGGAGAACTTTACATATAAACTGAAACTGACGGAAGAACGCTTTTTGAAGGACTGGGGGAAATGGCTAACGTACAACAAAAAAAAAAAAAAAAAAAAAAAAAAAGCTGAATGAAGATGGACATACAAAAAAGAGAATTTGAAATGAATGATTGAAATGTTTGACACCGCAGGTAGGGTTGCACGATTTTGCATAAAATGAGAATCACGATTTTTTGGCTTAGAATTGAGATCACGATTCTCTCACGATTTTCTTTTCCAGTATAAATATTTATTGTACTTATTAACTGCACATCAACTTCATAACAGTTGAGACTGAACATAAAAACAATAAATAAACATTAAAAACAACAAATGTCTCACGTTTTTCTGTTGCTGCAAAATGTTGTACTGCTTGAAATCCCGTCTCCACCGTTGCTCGACACTGCGTGTATAGAGCAGGTAGTGCAACAAAATAATAGAAAAATAGTTGCTGGACGGCACTGTGTAGTGTTTGTCTAGGGTGTTGATCATTTTCCTAAATCCCTCGTTTTGCACAGTGTTGATGGGAGCCATATCTTTGGTCAGGTGATAAGTGATAGCCTCCGTAATTTCTTTGTGCCTGTGAAAGTTCGACCTGTATAGGGAAGTGCTGTATAAGGTTCCTGTTATTGATGTTTTGGTGGTTGACCGGGACGGATTTTCTCCTGTCACTTTCTCGTCATCCCTGACGTGCTCTCCGTTGTTTTTTCCCTGCTAATTTTAGCATCACACCACAGCTTCTATATCACGTGGTATAAGGCTCCGCCCTTGTCATTTGTTGAGCAGGAAGAGTGAGCGCTTGTTTTCATGCAGATTACGTCCCGGATCAAAATGCGGTACAATCGTCGTCTTTTTTTTTTCTTTTTTTTTTTTTTTTTAAATCGTCGTAATTTGGAAATGAGATCGCACATAAGTATGAATCGAGATCGCGATTTTCTAACGATTAATCATGCAGCCCTAACCGCAGGCATGTTTCCTTTTTTTTTCCGATTATCATTTTTGATAAGATAGTTTGTTCCTTCCCCCCCCCCCCTCAAGTCTGTTGTCTGCTTGACGTTTATTCTGCTGTGTAAAAACTATAACTTTAATCTCAGCCAAACCGATTTACTCAGGAACAAATAAAATACTGAAAAAAGCCAAACAATAACATTTTTAAGTTATCTAAGTGACTTGTATATCATGTTTAACCTGAGTAGCGAAAGACGGCGGTGGGTTTGAAAACGATTTGCTGGGAGTCTGGTGTTCTCACCAGAGTGAGCCTTGAACCCCGGCTAGCCATCGAGCTGGTGGGTAACAGACGTTTTGAAAATATGCGGTGTCTTGATAAACTGAGCAGATATTTCAAGTTTACACAGCTACATCCTTGCCTCAAAATATGTTACACATTTATTTTGTGACCCAGAGAGAATAATAACAGTAATATTAAAACTAACTAGCAGCCGCCATAGTTGAAAATTGAGCAGGGCCGCACTATGAATTCTGGGATAGGCTGGGCCACGAAGTATACACCCGACCCATCCTTCAAATCTGGGGAAATCAAGGGCACATTTGTGGGCCGCATTTGTCAGTCTTCGAATTTGGACCGTCTTCGTCGTGTCGCTGTAACGTAATCGGCCTACAAATGTGGGCACAGAAGGATGCGGTTCCTGAATTTGGACACAGCTACGATACCGGACACTGCTTCTTCTTCTGGGTTTAACGGCAGCTGGCATCCTTGTACATGCAGTGCTGCCATCTTCTGTTTCAGTCCGTTATTATACTCTTAAATCCTACTACTTATTCCTGTGTCTTTTGGGATCTTACAAAGCTTCAAACGACGCGTCGACTATTAGTATTCTATGATTTTGATAGTCGACGTAATCGTGACTAGTCGACTAATCGAGGCAGCCCTATTGTCAACACAAAGTTCTCCTGACTACAGTAGCTGTAATGCTCCAACAATCCATCAAGCGGTGCGGCTTCGTAGCTTACCAAAGTCATACTAAAACATTTTGACAGATTTTTGAGCGCCATGTACTACATAAAATCAGTTTGTGGTCAGTAAGCACAACCAAAATTCATACATAAAGCGCACTTTTGAGGAAATAAAAATATTTTAAGTGCGCCTTATAGTCCGAAAAATACAGTGCTGAAAAAGTTATTGTGCTTAAAGTGCTTCAGTGAGCTGAAATTTAAACTTCAAATATCTCAAGATATATAAAATAAACAGATAGTCCAAGTAAGATATTCAGTTCGAAGCTTTTGAGGCACTTTTAATTTTGACTATCTCTGATTGGTTTAGACCACGATATGGGCATAATGTGTGTCTGTTGTTGGCCACACAGAGACTTGCTGAGACTTTTCAATGATCAGAACATAGCATAAGCATAGCAAACAAAAGATCTCCGGTTCGATTATTGGTTACCTGTCATGAGTAAAACCCAATTAGCTTGCAGAAGTGTCCACAGTCTGAAAAAGTTCCAGTAAATGAACGAAGCTGCTGTTTGAAGCCAAAGATGCTAATAAACATGACATCCTCTCTGTTTGAGTCACAACAGCATTTGAGTAATGGCAAACATGCATGACGGTAGGTAACGTTACACTAAAAATACTTGAGGAATGCACCTTACTGTGGAGACAGAGGCGTCTGTCCCCGAAGCATCTCAAACTTTAACAACCTGTTCTGACTGACAGACCAGGCCCTATGGCAGACACAGCCAACCTGAAGAAATACATGCCAGGGCTACCCACGGCCTCCTGCTACAAGCAATTTGAACAAGCTCAAGGCATAATCACAAACAGAGAAAAGGAGCACAGTGGCCAAAGCTACGCTAACAACAAGAATGGACGGTCATGCTAGCAGCTAAGATAGCAGGCAGCCACAAAAAACAGCTCAAAGTTTAATATTTGTTTCTTAGTGGAAAATGAAAGTGCTTTAATACTACTGTTATTGTTGACTTTTATCTAAGAAGACGCAGTACAACATGTAAAAGTGACAGATTCAGCCATATTTATCACATCTGGCTCATAAAATATAATAAACAGGAAATGAGCAAAAGCAAACAGCAACAACCAGGGATGACAGAAACTGTACAAAAACACATACAAGGCATTTCATCATGGAGAAACAACGGAGCAAAGAGAGCCCTTACTGCACATTATGACAGCATGTACACGGACAGAAATATACCTCACTGTGAAAACTGTTTTTTCTTGCATATAACCATTTTTGACATCCATCAAAGAGACTATGGATTTTACCCAAAGGAAAATCACCACGACTGTGATCACAAAACGACTTTTATTTTTACATACAGTTTAATTTACTGAAGCTTGAAATACATTTATAAATAAGAGGAAACATACGAGGAAAATGCACTGATGGTTACCCCATTTTTATAAGATGGATAGTGTTTTTCAGAGGTTCAGAGCAGATATTGTACAGCGATACTTTCTGAAGCCGACTTGGAAACAGTTTTAGTTTAGCTGCAATTCATTGCAATAAACTTTGCAAACATTTTTTCTTTTACTCTGAACGTGGACAATTAGATTTAATATTGAATGCCAGTGTATATTTGTTATCAGTGTCTGATTACTTATAATCCATGTCTCTGTCAGGCCTGAAAATACAGAAATCAGCTGACTCCTAATGTTTACTACAACTCTTACTTAACAAATTTGAAAGAAACTTAACCCTTTAAGACCTACCATAGAACCAAGTCCGCCAGAGCTTATATTATATTTTTACATGCTGTAGTGTCATTTTCGGGAGCATTTCAAGTTGATATACATCAATACAACCATTATAGCCCAAATTTTAATAATATGTCTGCATTAAGTCCATAGTAATTACATAAATTGCAAAAAAGTGCAATAAACTCCAAAAAAAAAAAAAATTGAAAATCGTTTTTTTTTTTTTTTTTTAAAACATACATTTCTAGTTAGAGAAATTTAAGGGGCTTATCCCTCAAAACTGTAAATAGGGCTGCTCAATTAATCGAATTTTAATCACGATTACGATCTGGACTTTCAACGATCATTAAAAATGACTGAGCCGATTATTAGCCCCTCCCTCATTTATCCGCGACACCTTAAAGGCCAGTCCGTGAAAATATTGTCGGGCATAAACCGGTCCGTGGCGCAAAAAAGGTTGGAGACTGCTGATTAAGAGGAGCCGAGGAAGATCTGAAAGCTAAGCAGAAACTATTTGGAGAGGAGAGTGACTGCCGTTGGTTGAAAAGAGAGGTAAAAAAAACTTCAGTGGTGTTGCACACTATTTTATATTATTTTTTAAAGTCATTGTTAACCCTTTAAAGCCGGTCAGAGCAGCACGCTCCGTTTTGTGTAACTATTTTTAAATCCCCATAGAACCTGAACCGTGTAAGCTAGCGCAATAATTTGTTTTGCATATGAAACCGGAGGAGTTGTACTTACATCTTATGCCATCAGCTTGTCCTCGGTCATGGTTTCCTTCCACATATAGCTTTGCAAAAATTGCATAAAAAGCGCTTGCAGGAACAAAAACATAATATTCCAGAAACACGCTTTGCCGATCCGATCAGCTGTTCGTAACACTTCCCACAGTGAAACAGACGTCAGTGTGAACTATTGCATGTCCGCCATTTCCTGGCCGAAACCGGAAGTGACGTCATTTTCACGGAAATGTAGTTTTTACTTGTAGGCCTTAAAAGCCTATACTGGTCATGTTTGACTTTTCTGAAAAGTTTCTGGGAAGCTTAGAACTCGAATTGCACTGCTGGAAATTGTTTATTTTGATGCACGTGCTGTTTTCTTTGCAAATTTGCATCATAGGATTGTTTTTTCGTTTTTCCTGCAGTATATAAAAATTGGTGTATCTCCAAAATAAAACTATGAAGACACTCAAAATAAATTTCCTGTGGTGGGAAACTATTTTTTGCAACTTTTTTGTATTTAAAGTTTTGAGGGATAAACCTCTTAAATTTCTCCAAGTAGAAATATATGTAAAACAACCAAAAACGATTTTCAATTTTTTTGTAGTTTATTGCACTTTTTTGCAATTAATGTAGTTACTATGGACTTAATGCATACATATTATTAAAATATGGGCTATAACAGTGGCATAGCAAATTGAAATGCTCCCAAAAATGGCACTACAACATGTAAAAAAAACAATATAAGCTCTGGCGGACTTGGTTCTATAGTAGGTCTTAAAGGGTTAAATAAATATCGTCAAATAATCGAGATCTCAATTTCAGTGAAAATAATCGTGATTATCATTTTTGCCATAATCGAGCAGCCTTAACTGTAAATACAAAAAAGTTGCACAAAATAGTTTCCCACCACAGGAAATTTATTTTAAGTGTCTTCATAGTTTTATTTTTGAAATACACCAATTTTTATATACTGCAGGAAAAATGAAAATAAATATTACAATGCAAATTTGCAAAAAAACAGCATATGCATCAAAATAAACTATTTCCAGCAGTGCAATTTGAGCTCTAAGCATCCCAGAAATGACAAAGAAAGTCATAAAGTCAAACATAACTTTTAAAAACACCAGTATAGGCTTATGAGGCCCTGATGGTAAAATAAAAATACATTTCCGCGAAAGTGACATCACTTTCGGTTTCGGGCCAGGTAATGGCGGATAGGCGATAGTTCGGGCTGACGTCTGTTCCAACGTAGGAAGTGTTACGAACAGCTGATCGGATTGGCAAAGCGTGTTTCTGGAATATTATGATTTTGTTGTTGCAAGCGCTTTTTATGCAGTTTTTGCAAAGCTATGTGTGGAAGGGAACCGTGACCAAGGACAAGCTGATGGCATAAGGTGTAAGTACAACTCCTCCGGTTTCATATGCAAAAAAAATTATTGCGTTAGCTTACGTGGTTGCAGTTCTACAGGGATTTAAAAATAGTTACACAAAACGGAGCGTGCCCGCTCCGACCGGTTTTAAAGGGTTAAAGTCCTTGCTTCAGTCAGAAAAATAAAATTATCAGCCAATAAAAGCATTAAAAGCAGAGGTTAAATCTCCAGAGCAGCTCAGGCTCTAACTCAGACCATCCAGTGTCCTGCTGGGCTCTCAGCCCTTCATCAACTCTGCAGGGGCTCCTGCAACACGTACTGATAGTGTAACAGGGATCTGTACTGAAGGCGCACACAGCCTGCCTCGCTGCGAGCCCGACAAATGCATGCTACCGGAGTGGAAAAGCAGCGCTCTGAATGCAAACTCAACACCGAGCTGGAAATGCCAGAGAGCCGGCAGGCATGCTCGGCATGCTGCTCAACCGGTCGAGTGGGAAAGTCAGCGCTGTGACGCTCAGCAATGTCACAAGCCAGCAGAGGTGCTGGAGATATAAAAGATGTGGGTAAAAAAAAAACTACGAAGCTCCCAAAGTCACAGCATGCTGTCCCTCACAGGGTCCTGTAGATGACTCACTGACATTTAGTTGAACTTCTACACTATTCCCTACTTCTAACACTGTAAAAATAGTGAGTGAAGTATCATAAAAAAAAATTTTTTTAAAACAGACGCCCATGGCTGGGTGTTAATGACACCCAAATTTAGCAGCACATACAGCTGTGGAGTCAAAGTCCCTCAGTTTTGAAGCTGCCGATTGGCTGTTAGGACTCTGGTTGGGCAATCCACTAATGTAGAGGTGTCAAACATGCAGCCCGGGGACCAAAAGTGCTCAGCCAAATGGTCCAACAGAACCTGGGTGGCTTTACAAAGTGTAAAAATTGCAGTAAAGCCATTAATTACTTGTATGTTTTTATCAACACATGCTGCTGTTCCTTTGGTGGTGTGCTAACATTACTATGCAGGAGGGTAAACAAACTGTTTCAGTCATGAAGATGTAAACTGACTTGTACTGCTGCTGTTCAGTCACACATGTGAAGACTTTTCAAACTGTAATTCATCCAAACTCTACTTTTAAAGAGCAGCGGTTAAACCAAGAGCTGGACTAAAGCATCAACCTATCGCCTCAGGAGGCAGGTATGTGCTGGGTATTCATGTTTCTGTTTAATTATGGAAATCGGATGCCGTCATCATACTTATTCAGGCTGCCTCGCCTTTTTAACTTTTCACTTCCCTTTCAGCAGCATCTTTTTATTTTAAAGCCACAAATTCTGCCACATTTTCACTGTTTGGACTTTGAAACCTGATTTCTGGGTAAAATCACCAAGAAAATTAATATCAGAAAATTCACAATTTCACCTATTTTTGCCCTTTAGAAGTCAAAACTAGTCACTTTATGGCACAGACACTCAGATACATGAAGATAAAGACAGGGAAACTGGGAAAACTCGTGTTAAGAAACAAGAATTAAGCAGTAGTGCATTCAAATGGAAAACAAGAACAAATCAGCCCGATGACATCCAAACCTTTCCATTTCAGAATCACTGTTAATTAGCAGCAGCTGGTAAAAACCCACATTAACGAGGTTTGTCGATCTATCTGCGAGAGTGATGATCAGCACTACTTGTAAACAAGCAGCTGTGATGTTTTCAAAGACAGAAACTCTCTGAATGTGGGTATTCTGATAACCAGGCACCATCTGCTTTGACACAGATAACCGAGACAGTTGCAAACTCCGCCCTCCTCTCAAAAGCACCTTTTAAAACCCCGTGTGCTGCTGCAGCAGAGCCAGTTTAACAGACATTTGTCAGCACGCAGCGTCAACATTACGACATCCACCCCATGCTTGTTGGTGTACAGTGAGAAACTGGGACACAGATCTGGAAACAGTGCATGAACTGGCACAAACTGCCAGCACACAGCAGGAAACAGACTCTGATTCAAGCAGCTAATGAACTGATTATAAAGCAGGTGGTTAGACGAGGATGAGGGATGAGCAGGGAAAGCTTGCTACAAGTCTGACAGTTTAAATGACAAAAACAGGACTGTGATCACAGAGTAATTATACTCTGTATCAGTCACTGTTTAAACTTCATTACTGACAGCACATCGCTGGCTTTGAGCAAATGACAGCAATAATATCAGAGCTATGTTACATCTGGCTGCCTGCCTCTGTTTACATCACTGTAACTGAATACAGCAATGTGCAATCAAACTCAACTGCAATGCCTTAGTTCCTAAAGATAGCATAATACATTGCAAAGCATATACTTCATGCTACTACACATAACACCCTTACATTATCCACAAGACAAGCTTCAAATAAATTTGGCACAACTGCCTGACATACACCTTGCTGTATATATGAGGCCTAAAAAGGTTAAATTACCTGTTATTTATTTCATGAAGCACGTGATATTTCTTTTAAATATGTTTATTGTAGAATTAGAGTGAAGATGAGTTAACACTAGGGCTGGGCCATATTATACCGTTCACGGCAATACCGGTATAATGTTAGGCAACGATAGGAAAATGAAATATCGCGATAGAATGGGAGTAAAATGCGCATGCGCAGTGCCTTTGTTTTCATACGCACATGGCCGATTGTTGAGTGAAACAGATGAACCAGAATTGGTTTGTAAAAATGGTGCAACTTCCATGATGTGGAACTGGTTTGGTGTTTGTCCGTCAGATACACAACAAAGCACATTTTTTTGCAGAACATGCAAGCAGCCGTCGTTATTGTCGTATTTGTCGGACTAAGATGCTCTTAAATCTGGGAGTAATCTGGGTCCTAAACTCCGTATGCTTCAGGTCAAACAACACTGCAGCATCACTTAGAGTTAAAAACTGTCTAAATTCTTTCATCTTTAATAAAATGATCAGCATTGCTGCTTTACCAGGTGTAACTATAAAGTTTAACTTCCAGGCATCCATGAAAACAAAAGTTATTACATTTAACGGAGTTAGAAGTTAGCAGGAAGCTAGCGGAAGTTAGCTCGCTAGTTTCGCTAGTTACCTAAGCATGATATAGCATGTTCTGACTGAGAGATTTCTGAAAAAAATCAAACGTACAGCTCTGCTATCACTTCCAACATAAATGAAGACAGGAAACTAAACAGCAGTGACGTTTGTAGGGTTACTGAAGTTGGGCTAGCTGGTATATAATGATGTGCTACGTGATCGCTAGCGACACAGCTATGTTAGCATAACATAAACAGTGAAGCTGGAGGACGAACACTAACACTTTTCCACTTATAAAAGTTAACGTGAAGGTTCTTCATGGTTAGAGACAAATGCAATCGCATGGCAGGATGCTGTAAACGGACCAAACTTCAGTCAGGAGAACAACTGAGATAATCCATCCACAATATGAGGTTAGTCATTAATAGACTGCAACAACATGGGAATAGAGCAGCTACCAGAGAATTCAACATTAATGAATCAATGGTACAGAAGTGGAGGAAGCAAGAAGAATGAGTTTAATAAAGTTTGATTTATCTGACTGCTTTGTTTCGCTTAATGTGCCTTATAATCCCGTGCACCTTATGGTCCGAAAAATGCGTACTGCACACTGCAGTTTAATGTTGCAAAGCACCTCTTTTTAACTTCAGTGGATATTATACATGGTTCTGCTCAGGATATGTCAGCCCATTTCTACTGGAAATGCCTTTTGGTTAAACTTTCAGCAAGGAATTTGCATTTGCACTGTTACATTTTTATAAAGCTTTAATGTACATAAAAACCAGCTTCTTGTTTAAGTGAAAATAAATGGAAGGTTGTCTTTTTGCGCTAGTAATGTTGTGGAGTTGTATTTTGTCTCGCATCAATTATATCGTCGGTTATATCGTTATCGCAAATTTTCAAATATATATCGTGATAAATATTTTTGGCCATATCGCCCTGCTCTAGTTAACACAGTTTGAAATAAACTTGTGAAAAACAACTTAACAGTAACAATAGTTGGGTTGTTATGTAAAAACAAACAGAAACAGGCAGCACAACAAAACCTAGATATTATTACCAAAATGAGGTATATGCCAACACCAATCAAGGAAGTCAAAAGAACTACTACTACTGTGCCAAGTTAATAAGAGCAAATCTTGAAAACAAGAAATACTCGTTTCACCTTGCACAACACATCCCTACGTTATCCTCAGATGCCATAAGGACGTACATACATGCATGTGTATGTATACACATACATGTGTATATATAGCCTGTTTCAGTTTAAGCGTTGTTTTCAATAAATTGCATCCTCAAAAAAATGTTTTGTCTCACTCCCATTTCTTCTTGTTGAAGCTCTACTTGAAACCTTGTTAAGATCCAACAATGCAAAATACAAATCCCACCCAAGTGATCTTAAACTTTTGTCTGGGACTGTAGTTTGTGTATGTGATTCTACTCTTAAACAAGGGTTGTTTGAGACTGGTGTGACTGTTACTAATGCTCAAAAAATCCCACAAGGATTTTTTTGTTTTGTGCTACCAGTACGATAAAGAGTAAAAATAGTATGGTCCACAGTACACGACAGTAAACAACACAGTCAAAATAAAATTGCCACAGGTGACCAGTAAGGGCCTTATACTATGAGAGACTGCAGAAATTGTTCGATTTACAACACTGACAAAAAAAAAACAAAAAAAACACGAAAAGTAAAAATGAAGTTAAAGGTGTAATTTTTACTTTAAAGGTAAACCTCCATTTACATTTTGTGTCGCACTTTTCAGCGTTTTAGCAGCTGGATGAAATTTGTACACAAGTCAATTCATTTCCACTGAAACTGTGACTGCAGCAATCACAAGTTTTTTGCACACTAGTCGGGGTCTTTTACCCTAGCAACAGGTGAGTTGCCAGGGGACCTACGTGACTGACTTTAGCGATCATTTTTCCAACGATTGCCATAAAAATCCACAAATTGCTCACAAAAATGATATTCATTTTCCACCTCACAACTGGGGTGATCGGGGACTTACTTGATCCCTTCCCTTAGTTATCACACATCTAGAATGGTGGATAAGTTAAGTCACATGGTTAGTGGTCAAGAGTCTCCAAAACCTCAATAAGCAAAACATAAAGCCTGTTTTCCAAAACCCAGTAACCCTGGTTATCACCTTGTCAACCAAGCTAGTTGCTGAATAGTTCCCTAGGTAACCCCTCCTGTGGCTACCATTAGCTTTTACATCCATGTGTGTATATTTAAGGCCCATTTTCACTAGCCAAGATTAGACTACCATTTTATATCACAGTGTGAATTGGTACCTCGCTAACCAGGCTAGCTAACAACTTCCTAGCTCAAATATAAACACATTTTCCATGAGCAAAAGTTAGAACTCCATTTAATATCATGATGCTAGCAAGCGCTAACATCAGCTAACAACTCATTAATATTTTTAAATGCCTTTTCAGCACCCTATTTAACAAGAAAGTAAATTGTACATATTATACATTTGCTCCAAAATAGGGTCACGTCCTTAAACAAACAAACAAACAAACAAACAAAACAGCAACAAAGGTTTAAAGTAGTAGAGTATTAAAGTAGCTAACCAAGCTAACAATTTCCCAAGTCTGCCCCACATCCGGTTTCAAGAAAACATCTAAATGGGCCAAAGCTGTGGCTTCAAAACAGCAGACCAAAAACCAGCGGCTGTCTATATCCAACATGTCCAAAAGTCTATGAATACACCAGCCAAAAATAGCATCAGTGTAAATAAAGGAGTTTATGGCTAATAAAGCTTCAAAATAACCACTATGGCCAACCTTCAGGCTTCAAAACAACAGTCCACGCAGAAATGGATGGCTACGCCCTTTAATCTGTTTATACCATAAGTAATTTCTGCTGTGACTTCCTCACACTAACAGCATTAATGCAATGCTAATATACCAATCAGGCTCATCACGCAAAATGAAACTGCCTCCAACCATCAAAGTATTTATTGACATTAAGTGTATGATAAAAAAAATAAAAATAAAACCAAGCACAATCGTCAAACCTCTGGAGAGCGAATTAATCTCGTATTAATGGTTCAAACACAGACGCCAGGAGTGTATGAAGAGCTTCCATGCTAGCACAAAGCCACTGAATCCTTATATGAATATAAAGGCAGAATATCAGCTGTAACGCTCAGCGTGAGGCTGTCAAGCTCCTTAAGATTTTAGGAAGTGATAGGAGGGGGAAACCATACCTTTAATGTGGAGCAAACCAACTGACCTCTGACCGAAGATTTATTTCTGTCCGTGGAGCCGGAGGCCAAGAATTACCCGGCAACGGAAAACACGCAAAACACACAGAAACCAGCAAAGCTAACATCACACACAGGGCACCAGGAGAGCCAGGACACCGAGGAGTAGCACGGTGACAAAGGCAGCTTGACGGAGAGCAGAAGGAATAACCGAGCAAGGAGAGACTGTGGGAAAAGCTACTGCTGCTGTCACTTCTCATCTGTTTGCTAAAAATTAACCTGACGGACAGAGCTGATTTTCCTTCCTTCACTTCTCCCGCTGTCAGCCCAGCTAGCTCCCAGCTTTTATGCTTAATTTAAAGAGCAGAGACCGAAAAAGGCGAGCCTGGAGGGCTGCTCGTACTGGAGCCACTTAGCTAGCACAGCCCCCAGCCCTCCCCGCTCTGCTCCTCCGTGTCTCACTCACTACCTGCCGTTAAAGACAGCCAGAGAAACACTGGGGCATCTCCTCAACCGTGGCCCGGCTCAGGTGCCTTCTGTCGGATACAAAGGGTATGCTCACCCGTCGGAAGGACCGAGGTTACGGGCTTCTTGGTTAACATGGCGGCCGCTCCTCTCCTCTGGACTCAACTGTGCAGAACACCTCCTCTTCCTCCATTAGCCACCCCTCCTCTTCCTCCATTAGCCACCCCTCCTCTTCCTCTACCTACTCCTCCCACTTCTCCTCCTCTCGCTCCTTCAGACCCCGAGACAATTAGAGACGCATTAGTGCTTCCATCGCCTCATTTAAATATAAACAAACAAAAACAAATAATAAATTAATTTTGTTATTTATAATAGTTTACTGTTAAATCACCGATATATGTTACAGTAGTAGTAGCAATAAATGATGATGATGATAATAATAATAATAATAATAATAATAATAATAATAATAATAATAATAATAGTAATAATAAGGGATTATATTAGATTTTCAAATGATAAATAGTACATTGGTGATGATGAATATTAAACACAGTAATTAATCATGTAAAAAACAAATAAAAATGTAAAAAGATAATGTAAAGACTAAAGAAATATATAAGAAATATAAAATGTGAAATAATATGAGATAATATTGAATATTTCTTCATTATATTCATTTTAAAACATTAATCTAATCTAATCTATTTTAATTTAATTTAACCTCCTAAACCACCCGAACTCTTCCACGGCATGCATTTTTAATTTACCTAATTTAGCTAATTTTTGTTTCTAAGAAAAATGAGAGCCACATATTAGGATATTCATTTAAAATTTCGATAGAACAGTAGTAGTATAATGTCCTCGTAAGCAATGTTCCCTCTAAGCTGCGTGGGTGAGCAATTGCGCACTGCTGACATGGTCTCTGCACAGAAAATCTGCGTTGTCCTTGGAGGACAGGACCAACTTCACACCCGATCAGATTTGCACACTGTTAGACCTCTGCCTCACCACTATATATTTCAAGTACAACGAAGGCTTTTACAGACAAAAACATGGCTGTGCCATGGGCTCCCCCGTGTCACCTATTGTAGCCAACCTTTACATGGAAGAAGTGGAAAGGAAGGCTCTTGGCTCTTTCAAAGGAAGAGTACCCAGCCACTGGTACAGATATGTAGACGACACCTGGGTCCTTCACTGCGCACATTAACTCTGTGGATAAAAACATCAAGTTCACCAGGGAAGACACAAAGGACGACTGTTTGCCTTTCCTGGACTGCGCTGTGCACATTGAAGAGAATGGCAACCTCAACATCGAAGTTTACCGGAAGCCCACACACACGGACCAGTACCTCCTCTTTGACTCCCATCACCCTCTGGAACACAAACTTGGAGTAATTAGGACCCTACACCACCGGGCAGAACATGTTCCCTCTAAGCCTGAAGGAAAAAAGAAGGAACACACACATGTAAAGGAAGCACTCAAAACGTGCGGCTATCCTAAATGGGCGTTCTTAAAGTCAGCAAAGAGGCACAGAAAAGAAGATCAGACACCAGCGAGGGAGGATAAGAAAGACAGACGCAACAACATTGTCATCCCCTATGTAGCCGGTGTATCAGAGAAACTCAGGAGAGTTTTCTCCAAGCACGACATTTCAGACCCAGCAACACACAGACAAAAACTGGTTCACCCGAAAGACAAAACGCCAAAACACAAACTTAACAATGTGGTGTATGCTGTACAGTGCAGCGAGGAATGCTCAGACCTCTACATTGGAGAGACCAAACAGCCACTTCACAAGCGCATGGCACAACACAGAAGAGCCACCTCCACAGGACAAGACTCAGCAGTCCATCTGCATCTAAAGGATAAAGGACACTCTTTCGAGGATGCCAATGTTCACATTTTGGACAGAGAGGACAGATGGTTTGAAAGAGGAGTGAAAGAAGCCATCTATGTCCACTGTGAGCGACCATCTTTGAACAGAGGCGGGGGTTTACGACACCAACTCTCTGCCATCTATAATCCAGTTTTGAGATCCCTTCCCAGACGCCTTAACGCCCACTCACATCCTGGGCCATCTGATCTCAGGAATTCGCATGATAAGGTGGGGCCAGGTTTCACAATGAACTCACCCGAAACTCTGGCTGATTGGGACCCACACCCAGTTTCACACCTTGGCTCAGGCGATTAGAGGATCATCAGGGGGTCCTTTTGTCCCTCTGTGGGGGGTTACTCCCACTAGGTTTATATCTGGGACTCTCCACCATTTGACCTTAGAACTGAAGAAGCTTCTCGGATGAGAGGTGAAACGTCTTCAAGCAACTTAAAGAAGTCCAGACGCTTTTCTTTGCAAGCTCCTTTGACAACAAGAACAGTGAACATTAATAAATGTGATGCCCATGTACTCACCAAGTAATTCTGACCAACTTGTTTTTCTTTGCTGTAAGTCCCAGAAAGCTGTCAGTGATGCTGAGGAGAGCGACGCTCTTCATAAGCCGCAGTCTTCCATATGAGGACATCATCACTTTACAGGCTGTGTGTGTTTATGAAGCTGCTTGGAGACCAAAAACATGTTTATGTGACCGACAAAGAGAGGTTTGTTGCTGCTGCTCCTGGGCAGTGTTGTGTAGATAATAAAGTTTGTTCAGTCACTACGTGAGTGTGTGTGTGCATGTGTGATCTCAGGTTTCATGGCTTTTACTTAAATTACACAGTGTAGCATGCTTGTGTAACACACAGACACACACACAATAGGTCAATTCAGCAGACTGGGACCACACCCAGAATATTCTCAACATCGACTTTACTAATTTTAACCAAGTCTTGCTAATCAGGTCATGATCCCAGACTACAGCTCATTCACCAAAAACAGCCTCCTACAGCAGAGCAGTATCAGTTACCATCAATGAACTGAGCAAAGATGTATCAGAGTGAACTTCCAGAAGAATCGTTTTAAAACACGTTTTTGAAGGAAAGTCAACACTGCTCAACATTAAAAATGGAATTGAATTTGGATCATTCAAAAATAACTGTCCAAATAAGTGCCCGTATTTGTTTCAAGATGGCTGTTGATTCATTGCGTCCAGGTGAAGTGGTTTGATCAGATTGAAATGGATCTCCTGATTATCTGCTATACACTTCTAAAATAAATTAAATATGAATCCCTGAGTAATTTGACAAGATTTGCAATAACACAATAGAACTTGTACGGCTTTCTTGAGAATAGAGAATAGAGGTACTTGATTTATTTATTTTGTTTCACACGTGGTACAGCAGTAAAGAGAAATAAGAGAAAGAGTATTAAAAAGCATATCAGGGTGTCAAACTCCAGTCCTCGAGTGCCAGCGTCCTGAAACCTTTCCATCTGTCCCAGCTGCGACACACCTGAATAAAATTAGTAGGTCATTAGGAAGACTACAGAACTTGACTGCATGTTGAGGTGACATGCACTCCCTAATCCTACTCAAGTAAATTTAAATAAATGTAAGTGTTTGCAACAATGTACTTACAAATTACTTTTATTACTCCATGTTCATTCACTGATGAGCTGCTGTAACATGAATCAAATGGCTGAATTGTCACCTCAGCATGCAGTCAAGTTCAAAAGTCTTGCTAATGATTTACTAAATTTATTCAGGTGTGTTGCAGCAGGACCACACGTAAAGGTTTCAGGACACCGGCCCTTGGAGACTGGAGTTTGACACCGGTGGCATAGATATACAGGGACCCAAGTGAAGGATGCCATTGTTAGGGGTAGAACAAACTATTCTTATGGCTGTTAGAGCCACCTCTGTTGGGATAAAACATGTGCACAGGTAATGGTAAATGATTAAAAACGGTAGAATAATGCTAAATATTTAAGAAATGCTGCATGAATCTGTGGAGCTGCTTAGCCAACGCGTGGCTGCCATCTAGTGGTAAGGCTCTTATTGTGAAGGTGAGAGCTGTCCGGAAGCCACGGCCTCATTGTGAACGCGGCCAACAGCTTCAAACGGATCCATCATGGCGGAGAAAGAGAGTGAAATTTCCCGCAGCTTTCCCCAGACTCAGAACAAGTGGAACCAGCCAGTTCTGGAGAGACTGCAGCAGGGTCGCGGAAGAGGACGGCCAGGTCCCAGGCGACCGAGCAGAAGACAGACCGGTGGCCGTAGGTGGCCGACTTCAGAGTCCCCAAACCAGAGGCAGTGTGGCGGGAACGAGCCCCGGTAAATACCCCCCCGTTAAGTTAATGTATTACTGAATTAAAATTTTGATTAAAAATGATTATGATTATTTTTCTCGTCATTTTTAAGTAGATGTCGAGAAGCACCGACAGACAACAAAAAAGCAGAATTTCCCAAAGTGAACTTGGTGGAAAGGTAAGCTAACCAGTGTTGGACAAGTTATTTTGAAAAAGTAGTTATATTTACTTTCATTTCACCTTTAGAAACTATTTATCTTGTCTTGTTTGGTATCGTTCTTTTCAGGACAAACGCACATATCTGAATTTACAGTTAGTTTTTCATTTTGACATACTGTATTAACACAATTTGGTCCAGTCAGACTAACACACAAAATCAGAATAGAGAAAATTAATTTTTACTGTAACAACCACAAACATGTTTTAAGAGTCAATAAGATGCCACAGAAATTATTTGAGTCACTCCAAAAAATAATTTCTGTCCACTATAAGATAGAGGAGCACTTGACAGCAGGTGGTGTATCATTCGTACTGTTTCCCACCTTGAGCCAGCGTTTACACCAGGGGTGGGCGATAAACAAACAAGAGAGACAGGACTTGCGTCAGAAAAGCCGATCAGCTGATCATTGATCAGTTTCATGATTGAAGTAGAAACAGGAGAGGGAGGGGAGAGAATGAGAGAAGACGAAGCAGCATAAAGACACAGAATAACTCCAGCTTTGTCTTTTTTCATTCTAGCTGAAGTCCGGGACAAACTGTATTCCTTTACTCAATATGAAACGCGTAATATTTTCTCTGAATACGAGACAATTCCATTTTTTACGGGACAGTTGGAAACTCTACTAACTAACCTTATGAATAAAATAAAGTTCGCACAACGAAAATAAACTCCACCTAAACTTGTTTTATATCTGACCCAGATAGTCTGCAGTCATAACTTCTTACCTGAAATTCAGTTCACCTGACACTGGGACCGGCGGGCGCCTCGGGTCTCTCCTCCTCCTGCCTCCCCTTTCCCTCATCCACCTGCTGGCCTCTGTGGAAGCTCCGCCATAGCCACCACCAAACAACTGAGTTATTTTTACACATCGACCAGCATCTGGCCAATCCACCACCTTTCAGTGTTTATACTGTTACAAAAAAAATAAAAAATCATCGGCCCATAAAAACGAAAAATCACCATCGGCCTGATGGCCAGTCCAGCTATGGTCGTGTCATCAGTTAACCCTTCGCGTGCCAGCTGTGGCACGTGTGCCTAGGGTTGCCGACCCCTGGTTTACACTGTAATCTGTCTTGGTGGCTTTTTGGCAGCAACAGTGACGTTCAACAGTCACCTCATTGTTCTGACACACAAAACAAAATGATTGTCTTCACAACCCACTAACTACACACTCCGAAGATGCTAAGTGTCACAAATCTCTCACATCTCAAAACACACTCTCTCGCTTTCTTTGTCTTTTCCTTTTTTTTTTTTTTTTTTTTTTGGTTGCAAGATTTCTTGCAAGCGCTTTTTTTAGTAAACAGTTTTTCCCTTTTCTTCAGTAGACATAACCATAATATTCAGGAAAATACATCACAAATATTTTATTTTAATCATAACTCTTTTTTTTTTTTTTTTTTTTTCCCAACACAATTTAAAAACTGGAATGTTGTTTAAAGTCCCCACTTTTAACACAAAAAGACACTCAGGGTTGTCTTGGGTTGACATAGCATCTTGTTGCTATGTCATCTTAAACTGGTCATGTGATTGGTTTGCCATGACTACTTTATTCCTCCTCAGCCAATCAGCAGCACTTGTGTGCTGCCAGGAAGCTGTCTTCAGCTCCTAGTTAGCTGAAGACAGCTTCAATAGTCTGTGTGTTGAAAAATAGTAACTCGTCTGCATCACATTTTCTTGTTAGTAACAGTAACTTCATTATAAGTTACTGTGGCGACCGTGGCTCAGGGGGTTGGGAAGCGTATCTGTAACCGGAAGGTCGCCGGTTCGATCCCTGGGCTCTCTGTCCTGGTCGTTGTGTCCTTGGGCAAGACACTTTACCCTACTGGTGTTGGCCAGAGGGGCCGATGGCGCGAAATGGCAGCCTCGCTTCTGTCAGTTTGCCCCAGGGCAGCGGTGGCTACAACCGTAGCTTGCCTCCACCAGTGTATGAATGCGAGAGTGAATGAATAGTGGCATTGTAAAGCGCTTTGGGTGCCTTGAAAAGCGCTATATAAATCCAATCCATTATTATTATTATTATTATTATTATTATTATTATTATTATTATTATTATTATTATAACAATAGAAATAGTAATTAGTTAAATTACTAGTTTCTGAAAAAAGTAACGCTGTTAGTAACGCCGCTACTGTTAATGCCGTTATTCCTATCACTGAAGTTAACATTGACTCTAATGGCAATAATGGAATCAATACTGTAGATATTTGGATCAATCTGCCCACTCCCAGGCCGCACAAAGCCCAGGATAACATAACTGAGGATATTTGGACTGTGAATCATGCAAAATCATGCACAGTAGGGCTCCTTTAAAAGGTACAGGTAAATTTTTGCGACCGGCACAAAAATCCTAAATTTCTGTGGCCTCACCGTGTTTTCTGCTCATCTTTTCTCCAGGATGCCGTCTGAGATTCTGCACAAGATTCTGTCGTACCTGGACGTGTCCTCGCTGTTCTGCATCAGCCACGTCAGCAAGCTCTTCTACCAGCTCACCAATGACGAGTAAGACGAAGCACACCTGCACAGCCTTGCATCAGATGGGTTCAGCAGTATATCCTGAATTTTACGCGCCCGGATTTCCAGCAGTGCCTGCATCTCAGTTTAGTTTTCATTAAATGTGGACTGTGTTAAATATGCAGGGCTCTATGAAGCAGCTGAAAGTGCATAATACTGTTTAAAAATGTAAATGCAACAAACAGACCTGTGATTGTTTTCTGTCCTAAAAAATTGGGAGGACGTTTTAAATTCACAACATCAAAACCTGCCGAGCTGCAACATGAACACAGCCTAGAAACACTTGGAGTAATACACCCTTGCAGCCAGCAGGTGGAAGGATTCATCTACCCACCAGGTGGTGAGATTAGAAGCTCCTGCACAAACAGCAGAAACATGCAAAAGAAACATTTTTCTCTCCAGCGTCTTGTGGTACAGGATCTACATGTCAGAGTTTGGGTGGAAGCCAAAAGCGGCGGGCAACGTGGCGGTGAAGATGGAGCCAGCGGAGGATCGATTGACGAGCTGCTGGAAGTGGATGTACTTCAGGATGATAACTGGGCGAGAGATGAACAAGTGGAGAGGAGAGCTGAGAGACATCGGCCCATTCACCGGCCTGCCCCAGCAGACTGAGTGGGTGCTCAGGTACAAGCCGCTACCTCTTCAGGTTATTCCAAAAGTGTTTCTGTTTCTTTATTTCAGGCTCGATTAGTCGGTTTCATGAGTTTGTGACCCATAACTGGATAAATGGTTGTTTAAGTCACTAAAATGGTTCCTGGTTGAACTCCGGGGCGGCCCGTGTTTCCTGTATGTGTAATAAAGATTTATTCACTGGATTTTTGCAGGAACCTGAATGTGAGCTGGGAGCTGATGCTGCACACTCACTGGGGTCAGGTGGTCGTGCTGGAGCAGACCCGAGGGCACTACTTCGAGTCCTCCATGATTGTCCACTGGAGCGGAGGCTGCCTTCCATCCTACCAAGACATCAACAGCATCCAGCTCTACGGAGTCAGGAAGGAGAAGTAAGACGGCCACAGAGCTGTATCTCTGTGTTATTCTCTATATTTAAGAATAATAATAAGACAAAACTGGAACCCAGGGCCGCTTTATACAAAAAGTCAAAGGTGTCAGTGAGCAGGCAGCATTCAAGAGCACTGAAGGCTGTCTCTGAAAGACTGCAGTCTGAGGGTTGAATAGTAAGTTTTTATCTGTGGAAGGTAGAATCTGAGATGGGATGTAAGAGAAGATCAGATAAATCCTGGGAGGCAAGAGCATGGAGGGATTTATAGGTGAGGAGAAGGATTTTAACCCTTTAAGACCTACCATAGAACCAAGTCCGCCAGAGCTTATATTATATTTTTACATGCTGTGGAGCCATTTCTGGGAGCATTTCAAGTTGCTATACATCAATACAACCATTATAGCCCAATTTTTAATAATATGTCTGCATTAAGTCCATAGTAACTACATAAATTGCAAAAAAAGTGCAATAAACTACAAAAAATGTGAAAATTGTTGTTTTGTTTTTTTTAAACACATTTTCTACTCTAAATTTAAGAGGTTTATCCCTCAAAATTTTAAATACAAAAAAGTTGCAAAAAATAGTTTACAACAGGAAACTTATTTTGAGTGCTTTCATAGTTTTATTTTTGAGATACACCAATTTTTATATACTGCAGAAAAAACAAAAACCAATCCTATAATGCAAATTTGCAGAGAAAACAGCATGTGCATAAAAATAAAATATTTAAAGCAGTGCAATTCGAGTTCTAAGCATCCTAGAAACTATTCAGAAAAGCATAAAGTCAAACATGACTTTTAAAAACACCAGTAAAGGCTTATAAGGCCTACAAGTAAAAAAAACTACATTTTCCACGAAAATGACATCACTTCCGGTTTTGGGGAGGTAATGGCGGACATGCGATAGTTCGCACTGACGTCTATTTCAATGGAGGAAGTGTTCTGAACAGCTAATCGGATCAGCAAAGCCCGTTTCTGGAATATTATGTTTTTGTTCCTGCAAGCGCTTTTTATGCAATTTTTGCAAAGCTTTATGTGGAAGGAAACCGTGGCCTAGCACAAGCTGATGGCATAAGATGTAAGTACAACTCATCTGGTTTCATATGCAAAAAAAATTATTGCGCTAGCTTACGTGGTTCCGGTTCTACCGGGATTTAAAAATTGTTACGCAAAACGGAGCGTGCCTGCTCCGACCGGCTTTAAAGGGTTAAAGGAAATTTGGGAGTTTAATGACAGTAGGGCTGCCACAAACGATTATTGTGATAGTCAACTAATCAGATCATGCATCCATTGGACTTAAAACGTACAGCTCATTGCACCAGCATGCATCTGCTGTTATAACTATCATTAGCTTACAGCTTTAGGTGTTTAAGGTATGTGCTAACTTTAAAAAAAAAGACAATATGATCGTTTATTAAACTTTTAATGAATTTTGCAGATTGTCTCGGTAGAGTTTTAAAGTCAGCCGTCTGCTTCTTGCCCCCTCAAATATAACAGGACACCGGAGTAAATTCGCTACCATCTCACACTTCTGTTTAATCTGTGTTCTGTTTGATTCAGCTATGTGAAAACTATAACTTTATTCTCACCAGACCAATTTACTCAGGAACAAATAAAACACTGAAAAAAAAGCCATACATTAACATTTTTGTGACTTGTATATCATGTTTAACCTGAGTAGTGAAAGACCGCGGGGGGTTTGAAAACGATGTGCCGGGAGTCCGCTGTTCTCGTCAGCGAAGGCATGTAAGACCTCAAAGCAAAGTCCTGAGCTAAGTGCAGCATGTGGAGGGCTTTGATAGGCAGAGCACTCCAGGCTGGAGGTGATGAAGGTGTGATTGAGGGTTTCGTGCCTGAGAGGACGAGCAGAGTCTGGAGATGCTCTGTAGTTGCTAGCAGGAAGTTCTAGACATGAATTTAATGAGGTTCAGACAAACAGGGTTGTGGACCTCTGGTGATGGTTAGATGGAGTATCCACCCATATTAAGGAGCAGATCGACCATGTTCCAGAGTAACGACGCACCATCATTGACCTTTAAAACTGCAACAGTGAGCTGACGTCGTCAACTGATCACAAAAAGTGAAAACTGATACTAAACACCTTCATGGAAAGAATGCTCTGTTAATGTTAAATGCTTTTACTTTTATTTAACTGACTTCATTTTATTTTTAGTGTGTGTGTGTGTGTGTGTGTGTGTGTGTGTGTGTAAAAAATATCTGGTAGTATGAAGCCCTCACTCTGGGCCTTTAATACTTTTATGTCATTTATCAAATTCATTCATCCTTTTGAATTCTGTCAGTAATTAAATTTGATGGTCAGGTGTGCTCTCCTCCTCCTCCAGGCTGGCCTGGCGCTCTCTGATTTTAAACCTGGATATGAGGACCCATCCGTATGAGCTCACTGGCAAAGACGGACAGATCAGGCTTGCGTGTCTGTCGCCGGGAGTCGTCATCGGCTTCTGGAGGGTAAATATTTAACAAAACTCTTTAAAGGAACCAAAACGTTTCTGTGGCTCTGGAGTTTTAAATGCAGGTGTTGTAAGTTTAGATGCACATTTTATAATCTGTTTAACATCTCATGTTTATCTGCTGATTATTAAATTACTTTTAAATCAAGGTGGGAATTTAACGTGTCAATTGCAATTAATTTGAAGAAATGCGTTTTCCAGTTAGGTCCTTTCGAGACGTCAGTCTTTATTCAGTGGCTGATGAGCTGCAACACATCTCAGCTGCGGCTTATGAGGCAGACCTGAAACACAGGAGAAAAAGCTCTCACATGGGGAGAGCCTCTAGAGGTCAGCGACCCTAACAGTCACATAGTAACAAATAGGAGAACTGCACTGAGCTCTGCGAATGTGAACAGTCTAGTTTGTCTAAGTTGACAGTAATTGGCTAAGAGAAGGACCGTAAATGAGAATGGAGGTATTGTGAGTCCAATGGGGTTTTGTTGGTTGTTTGTTTTTGGTTTTTTTTTTCCACTGAAATGGTCGATGATCACACCGTTTTAACCTAATGTACAAAATAAAGTTGGCTAAGGTTACTCGGAGTTCAAAGGTGAAGCTGGTCAAATACCCTTTTGTTTCTGCGTTTTTTCTTTTTCTTTTTTTTTTTTTTTTTTCTTTTTTTTTTTTTATTAAGAAGAAAAACTGCACTTTATGTTGAAATTTTTATTATTTAAAGACAATACCATTTTGAAAATGTACTTAAAGTATTTAAAATAAGTCTGCTTAATTTTGGCTAGGGATGTTATATTTTTTTCTGTTTTGCATTGAAATGCAGTTTTTCTTATGTGATGAAATGTGATTGTTCAAGATTAATTACTTAATTATAAAGAGTCCCACCCCTAGTTTTAATTCCTGAGTGAATTTCTGTGCGTTTTTAAATGCAGTTTTTCCTGTTAGTGTTCCTAAAATAACAGAACATCTTTAAGTAGTTCTTCTGCAGTGAAGCCTCTAATTCTGTAACGTTAACTTGTATGTTTTTATTAGAATAAAATGAATTATAAAAGTAAAAGAAGATTCTGTGTGTAGGGTCGGGGCAACATAGCCTTCATCATGATCAACCTGCACTTCCACAAGCTGGTGGAGAAGATTCTGCTGGGATCTCCAGTCTGGTAAGTTTAAGGAAGTGGTCCTGCTTTAAAACAGAGGCCAGCATCAGTAGCCTGGCTTTCCTGTGATGCCAAATAATATTAACAATAAATGGGCCGGATTTGTACGTCTGTCATCAGTTTAAGAGAAACTTTGTTTAATATTCAGTTTTGTGTTAATGCTCATTTGTCCCTTCCTGCAGCCCATATTCCGAACCTTTGGACCCGCCCCCCGTGGACGACCGTGACCCTAAATTTGGTCTCCACGGCTACACTCTGCACTTCGTCCTGCACAATACCAGGACCCAGATCATGTCGGGACACTTTTGCCAGCTCTCCTGCAGCACAAGTAATCACGGAGTAATGAGATTACATTCCCTGTTAAGCAGGGAGTCTTTCACAAAAGAGCAGATGTAACTTTTTGTTTGTTTGTTTTTTTTAATTTAAAACGAGCCAAGAAACTGCACTTTAGACTCTGATCTTAGGATTTACACTCATTTCTGTTTCCTTACATTTGTGCTGCGTTGAGTTATACATTGACTTGTTCTTATAATGTCAGGTAAAGACTAGGGGTGGGCGCCATGTTGTCTGTCGAGGGTTGTTGTTTTTTTTTTTTTTTTTTTTTTTTTTTTAACAGCTGTTTTTCCACCGTATGTAACGACATCGGTAACTTCCATCCTGTCACATGGAGCGCGGATGGTCACACTTGGTGGATTCACATTATGGAAACTCTACAATCAACGAAACTGAGGAGTAAGTGAAAAATTTTAAATCACCAACACTCTCTGGCCTGTGGTCAGTTCAACAGGGACTTGCTGAAATGAAGGTCATCAGCAGGACTAATGTGTCCCAGCACCGATCACTGTCTGGAAGCATCCGTGTGCCCTGGAAGTGGGAGAAGCTGGAAGGCTCGGTAGAGGTACAGCCGTCTGACACACATGATTCAGAGATTTATAGTGCTGTGCAGAGGTCTCAAGCTACCTCTCAACAAGGTGACATAGGATTTTGAAATGCCAGTGTGTATTTTTTATCTATTTATTTTTTAAGGCTTTATCTTCCATTTGTCCAGTTTGCTCTTTATTTTATTTATTTATTTATTTTTTTAGAGACTCACTGCAAATCATGCTGAAAGACATTTTTTTGGCTAACAGCTCTCTGGGAATCACCTTGGTGCAAAAATACAGTTTTATGTCAGTTTGTGTTGTGTGTTTGGCTAAAATGGTTTCCTTGCTGAGTTGGATGTAGACACAGTACAGCTTCATCCTGTGAGCTTGAATGATTCACAGGTCGGTGTGAATTGCCCTAACAACGGAAAAACCTTATAACGCCAAATTACAAAGAAATGAGGGTTGGCTCAAGACTTCTGCACAGTACAGACAAAGAAACCAAATGTTTGAACTCGTGCAGACGTGTTTTACACATGTGATGTCTGAGTTTAAGCTGCAGTTAAAGTGTGGTGTTGCGTGTGTTAACGTCGTTGTGTAAGATAAGATAAGATAACCTTTATTAGTCCCACACGTGGGAAATTTGTTTTGTCACAGCAGGAAGTGGACAGTGCAAAAGTTATGAGGCAAAAATTAGAATACAATAAGAATAAATACAGTACACAACTGTACAGAATAGAATAAAATAAAATACTATATACAGTAGAATAAAATATACAATAAGATAAAAATAGAATACAAATACAAATGTGTGATAGGTGGTGTGATGTTAGTGTGAATAACTTGGCGCGCCGTGACGTCTCGCTCTGACTCTGTCTTCAGAACTGCTGCGTCATGACGTTGACCCTGCTGGACGAGTTCCAGAAACCCTTCTGGTGCGTCAGCACCCCGGTTACCATCTCCGTGGTGAAGAAGTCGCAGTCGTTGGGCTACAGCGGCACCAACTTCCTGATGGTGTACCGCAGCTCTGAGGGGCAGGTGAAGATGAAACTGGTCCGGCTGAAAGAGCAGCAGCAGTTCTTCCTCGTCGGCCTCACGCTCTACGTCTCCATCCTCAAAGTCAACGCTCACTTCAGCACCAAGTACAAAAGCTGAACTGGTCCAGTTTCACATGTTTGTGTGTTTTGAATTAAAAGATAAAAGTTTTTTATTTTAATTTCAGAGAAGAGATTCTGGTGTTAATTTTATTCATTGAGACTGTGTGAGTGCTTTTGTTCTGGCCTATGGTTTGACGCACAGTCATGTGACAGGATCTCATGTGTAGAATAAACTGCACATTTATTTCATTGGAATTGTGTTTTTGAGAAGCACTTTGCAGATTAAATATAATTTACATTAAAACCTTCTGTTGTTTGTCCCTTTATTTTATCCTAAATGACTGAAACTGGGAATTATGGATCCCAGTCAGTGGGAGAAAAGCATGGGGGGGGGGGGAGAAACTCTGGACTGAGGACAGGTCGAGTTCAGCCAGATAATCCAGAGGTCATGTCTGAATCAGTCCAGCTCATCTTCCTTTTGCTTCAGACTTCTTTAAGAGCAATAGACTCAAAGGTTTAGCCAGTAAAGCCAGTCAGATGGATGTATGAGTGTAAATGTGTGAAGAACTCGCTAAAGATCCATACAAAAAGCTGGAGCTTCAGATGTGACATGCTCTCTGACCTCCACGTCTTCATCATTGACTGATTCTCATTGAAGGCTTCCCTCATCTTTGGGGAAGTGCAGTCAATCTGATCTTTATTTCCTCCCTCAGAGGTCAAAGGGTTGGTGTCAGCTGCATTTAAAGAACTACAAAAGGCTCTTTCTGGTTTCACGGTCAGGCATGAGGCTTTCTATGCTTTAGCGTCAGCAGGTGCTCCTATCACATCTTCCTGCTTCCTCAGTTTAATGATCTTAGGAGGCAGAATGGAGTGTGCAGACAAACCCTCAGACTGAGGTCTGCAGTTCAAATAATTTGATGAAGCATGGCGTCTGTACGGCTCAGCAGCCCATCTGTGCAGCAGAGTTAACAACAGAAGGCTGACGAATTATTAATATTTTTAGTTTGATTCGCTCTTCAGTTCCTGATCTTACATGAGAGAAGAAAACTGAAGGAATAAGAGCGTACAACACAACTGCAGCAACTTAAAAGTCAAAATTGACTTTAAAAGAAAATTCAACAAAATAAGAAAAGGGGTTTCCAGTTACATGTTTGGATAAATTTCCTGCAGACGTCTGAATTGAACTTTAGTCACACAACTCGCACATGCTGTTACTGGACAAAAGGTGGCGCTGTTCTTAAACCACAGCTCAGCTGGGTTTTTAAACTGTCACACAATCCATGTAGATGTGTAAGAATAGAAAACTGGCTGTGTCAATTTAACAAGTTCAGAGTGTGAAACTTACAGTTTTCTATTTTCTCATTTTTTTAATGTAAATGCTTTTATTTTCGCAAAACTCAAGTTTTTATTTAATTAAAATATTTTTTTGCATCTTGTTTTGGTTAATGATAACTAGCCTGGTGTTAAACAACAAGCTGGGCTTAAACAATGAATACAGGACAGGAAGTGACTCATATGCATCATTAAATTATTTTTTGGTGAGCAACACTCGATGGTGTTAAATGGAGACCGCTTCGTTTTTGTTGGCAGACGTGAACTTAAAACATCGAAGCAGAAGTTGTAAAAACTCTTTGTGGACAGAGAGAGATGGAGGAGCTGTGAGACTTCACTTATAAACAAACGCTGCTCCAGAGCCCGTTTGTGTACACGAGAGAAAATAATGTACTAAAGCCGAGCTCTGTTTCACTGGCTGCTCAAAATACAGTTTCAGAGACAAGGTTTACCCGTCAAATAAACAAAAATCTCCCTGCATCACTCGATGCTCGTGCTGCAGTCTGCAGCTTGTTTTTCAGAGAGAAACAAAGCTGGAAGAGGCTAAAAAGTAAAAATGTTTCTGAGCTATCACGTGTAATTTAGAGAGTAGCTCTTTATGCAGGGGAAAGTTTAGAAGAATGATTTGTCACATCCACACAGACTCTGTGCAGGTCCAGCGAACTGCAGCACTCTTCATGGCTGTTTTCTCTCACAGGTGATGTGTTTGTTCAAGATGATGAGATATAGATACAACTCATCCAGAAAGTGTTTACAGAGCTTCAGTTTTTCTACATTTTGTTGTATTTAAACCGTATTTTTTATGTTTTATTTTTAATAAAAAGTACGCTCACGCAGACTTTTTTCCGTGTTGTCATTTTGGAGTATTGTCTGGAAAATATTGAGGTGAAATACGGCAAAATGTGGAACAACTGAAGCGCTGTGAGTAGTAGTGAAGGGAAACAGCCATGAAGAGTGCTGCAGTTTGTTAGACCTGATTTCTGTCCCATCACTGAAGTCTGCAGAGTTTTCAGACCTAACACAGAGCAGAGCACACACATGGTCAGTCTTAACGTTCAGCTGTTGTTTTAATGCAACATGAAGTCATTAAAAACATTCAGTGTTTGTTCATTTATGTTTACAACCTCTACTTTTTCAACCTTTTGCAAATACTTGAATCAGGACAAGTGAACTCTGTGTGTTTTCTGGGACTGAGTAGATTTTTAAAGTGACCTTTGAGTGACTCAAAAGTATCTGTAGGATTATTTTGTGTCTGTGTTACAGCCCTAGCAAGGCCTCCTCCTGAAGGTGCCTGTGTGGGCGTGTCCTACAATCTCTTCTGCCTGAGGTGCCACCTTTCTCTTTTACACAGCTGACTCACATCAGTAATTAAAGGTATTTAAGCCCAGGGAAAGGTGAGCTCTGGGCCAGAGTGCCATGTTAGTGGTTGCAGCTGATGAGCTGTGTTTTTGCTGTTTACTGCTAGTGAGCTGCGTTTGGTGATTGTTTAGTCCTGCCAGTGTTTGGTGACTAAACTCTTTTTTTTTTTGACTTACTCTTCAGTTTATTGACCAACGCCTGAGTTTTGTTTTGTTTCTTTAAATGGTGATAGCGGCTTGACCGTCTCTTTTAGTTAGTATTTGATAGAAACTTTAATAAAACTCTTTAACCAGTTTGCCTCTGTCTCCTTTTTCTGACCCGGACACTTTTTGTTACTTCCCCTTCATCGCCTGGACCCTTTTAGGGGAACGTAACATCTGCACTAAATCATTGTGTGTGTTTATTAATAAGCTTAAAAAGTTTGGTGTTGTCTTCTATCTAAGGGCTGCGTGATTCCTTCTTGACAAGCAGAAATGTGAAAAACCTTCAGCTTTTATAGGCTCGAATAAAAACTTTAGATTTAAAATCAGCTTTAAAATCATCTCAGCTCTTTTTGAGAAATTTTCATCGGTGTCGTCCTGCTTCAGAACTACTAGAACGTCTTCAGCTCATCACGTGTCATTTCCTTCAGAGTGTTTGAAAGAAATAGTTTGTAATTTAATTTTCACATTATTTAAAGTTTACAAGAAAATCCCAAAAGGTTGATTCTGTCCATATGGATGTAGCACAAGTCCATTAATCAAAGACTACTGATCAATGGCTATGAGTACCATTCACACAGTTGGGGAATGGCTGCAATCGCTTCATTGTAAGGTGGCGAAAGATGTACCAGAAGTCATGGCAGAGCCTCCGCCATGTTTAACACATGGCTGCAGACACTCACTGTTGGACCTCCCTCCTGGCCTCCTCCATACATACTGACAATAATGTGAGTCAAAAATTTCAAATATGTTTTCATGACTCCATCAGACCTACTGCCACTGATTTTCAGTCCAGTTCATATATAATTCAGCGAACCTCAGGTCAGAGTGAAGCGGCTTAAACAAACAAAAATAAATAATTCTTCTAAAATGGTCCAGTGTAAGGACTGGAAAGGCAGCTAATGTCTGACAAAAGAAGCTTTGAAAGACCTTCAAAAAGCTGAAGAACTACTGCTCGAAACCACTTTAAGGAATCAGTAGAAAGTCTGGCTCCTCGGACACAAATTATCAAGAGATGAGGGGTGGCTCAAGACTTTTGCACAGCACTGAATACCAAAAATGTGAGTCATCTGCTCAACAGTTGAAGCTTGACTCAAACTGGGTCATGCAGCAGGTGAACAACCCCAAGCAAAGCAGCTGATCTCCAACAGAATGACTGAAATGCTGCAGGACCCTCGAGCAATGCTGTGAACAAGAGGTCCAAAATTCCTTCACAGTGATGTGAGACGAGTCACAAAGGGAAACAGTTTCTGCAGGTAGTTACTGCTACAGCTACTGAATCATTGACTGTGGACTCAGTTTTCCACAGCACTGCAGAGTCCTGTAAGAACAGATTTAATCAAAAATGCAAACGCAGCCCTGCTGAATGACTAAAAGGATTGAAGTCTGCAGTTTGAAACACAAACCAGAGACTTGAATGTCAGTTTGGAGATAAAGTCTCAGATAATTGTGTTAAACTTTCTAATGAGCTTCACTTCAGCTCACACAGGGCTGGTGGGCCAGTAATGGCCGACGTCAAGGACTGCAGGGTGTTTTCATGAAAACGTGTCAGTAAGTCATGGCGGTTAACTGCAATACACAAGACCCAACAGTACTGCTCCGGCATCTAATGATGAAACCACGCTGTATCCTCTGGTTGGTGTTTTCTGATTTTAGTGCTACTCAGTTTACTGAAACATTACATCAGGAAGTGCAGCACAGAGGCTCGTTAGCACAGCTGGTTCCTGTTGATTGAATCATCTATTGCTCCAGCTCAAAGCAGGTAATTTTTGTTATTACTGTACAGTTTTATGTGTCCTGGTGATTAAGTTATTTTGTAATCAGCTGCCCATCGTGTCTTTATTACTTTAGGAAGTTTGCATACAGGTAACATATCAACGCAGTCACTGAAATGAAAATGAAATACAAAGGGACTCAAATACGAAGGGAAACTGCAGCAAATTTTTTTTTTTTGGGGGGGGGGGGGGGGGGGGGGGTGCTGCTAATGTGGGACATAAAAAAAGACTGATGACATTATCCATCTTTATTAAAGTAAAATTCAGTGTGGATCTTTTCTAGTAAACAGTAAAGATGGCTTTCTTGAAGAAGAAGAAAAAAAAGTGTTTGAAAACAAATCATTTACACCAGGTGTGTCAAAAATAAGGCCCGGGGGCCAGATTAAACTTTTACTGGTCACAGCTTTTCCTACTGATAAAGACCTCACCCACTGCCATTTGTACTCCAAATGAAATGACAGAACACTGCTGTTGTTGATTTTTTTTTTAGCATTTATCAGAGAAAAATCTGTATTTAAAAAATTAAAAATCAGAATTTTAACAAAATCTTCACTTTTGAAATTACAGGAGAGTCTGGACAATGAGCTGCCAGATCTTCTGTAAATTTACAAATTTATTTATTCCATCTTAAATCAGCAAACTTTTTAAAATTTTATGTTTGACCATCTCTGATTTGAACAAAAAAATATTATCATCCAAAGTTTTACCGTATATAATGACCACAGAGAAACTTCAGAAACCTTTTTGTCATCCATCAACCCACTTTCATGTGATTTCAGAATGATTTTGTTAAATATGTGTGTCTTTTTTTAGACCACGGTCGTTCAGATTTTAGGATTTTTTTCTGTTGCTCCTGTCGAGCAGAAGATGGAATGACCCAACAGCAATATTTCTTTATCATGCAGAAAAACTGAGGTGTACAGTTAAAACGGCACTTCTTTGCCTTATATTAAGATGTGTTGGTGTAACTGTGTAGTTACACTGACAGAAAGGTCAGTTTCACTGGTCTGATTCACTTAACATCAAAGTAGCTTATGACAAAAGGAGTCTGACATCCCTGCTCAAACACAGAAAGAAAAATGAAAGTAAGCACTAAGTGAGTGGTGGCATTGCACAGTGGACTAGGAAAAATGTCTCTATGAAACACCATCAGAATAAGCATGAGGAACAAGAAGGTGACACTGAAGAAAAATGTTATGGATGAACTGGACAGTCATGATATTTCCTGTAATAATGTATTTAAACTAGTGTAGTGCCATTTTAAAGGCACTACACTGTCTATATTCTTTGATACTATCAGTGGGAAAATTGAAACCATGTCTGCTCCATTTTGCAAAAAGAGGGCATTAGAAAGTATGAGATCGCGGATGGTGAAAGACGCGCCTTTGTGAGACCACAGAGTCTAAATGTAGAAAAACCACACCTGCATTTGAATGAGTTTTTCTCCTGCTAGCTGCATGCAAAGTTAGAATGGTTGCCGTCGCAGTTTGGATCCCCCCACTCGACATGCAAGTAAAACATGATCTGCTGGAGGGAGGAGATGTTTGAAAAATGACTGTCTGTGTGTTAAATAAGACCCTGAAGGCTGAAAACCAGTCTCTCTCTGATTGTGCGGGAAGGTTTTTCTTCTCTAGAGTTTAGACCAAACCCTGAACTTTTAGAGTAAAATATGACACCGAACCTCATGTGCAGTGGTCACCGGCATGGTCTTAAATAAGCTCAGGCCAAAGTTACCTGTTCAACCATGTAACTGAATGCCGAGAATAAATCTGTCAGGGAACACTGTACTGAGCGTAAAACTGTGGCCCTTCTGTGACACCTTCCACAAGATCACGACTAACAACACACAAATCTAAGTTTGAAGGCTGTAAAACTGATGATAAAATAAACAATTCAAACAGCCCCATATGACACCATCTGTTTAACGACTGGAGACCCAATCCTGATGCTGCTGTGTGACATGGGGTCGGTGAAGGGTTGATTACATTTTTGTGCTATTCAGAGGGCCACACTGGACCCTCTGAATACTACAAACTATATTAACCCCTGAACACTCCCATCGGGTTAACAGTGAACCACTCAAATGTTGGCTGAGGGTTTGGTGTGATAAGTCTGTCACAGTCATCTGGACCTTTTGTTTTCAGATGTCCACTTAGGGGTGATAAATAAATAAAGGTGGAGAAGCTGACGACTCTATGACGAGTCTCACGCAGTTGTAAGGATGATTGATCAGATCTGACAGTTGCCGTAGACAGGACAGATGATGAGCGGAGTGGAGTTTTGGCCACCATGAAGAGTCCCGGGGCTGAAGAAAGGGCGGAGTTTCTCTTTGAAGGAGCAGTCAGTGTAGCAATGAATGAGTTGTGCGGATTCAGCATTATAAAAAGAGACCGAATGATTCTCATAATCCACAAACACTCCCACTTTCTTTGGCTGAGAGTCCACACTGAGATGGACACGTGAGGCTTTGTACTCTCCTGCCCTTAAACATATTATCCAGAAGCCGTCCTTGGGGCTCACATACATTGATCCCTTCCTATTTATTGACTCTTTAACGACACCTAAATCCCAGGAGGTTTTCTCCTTAACCTGAACTTCATAGTAAAAGCTTTCTGAAGAGAAGCTCTGATTTCCCACAACATTAATAGCACGGTCAAATCTTTCTGGGTTGTTTGGGAGAGTTTGTTTTATGTCACCACAGCGAACTTGCTTCCCGTCCTCAGACAGGATGAGGTTGGGATGTGCTGTGTCTGGATCCAGTGTCACATCCACTGCAAACTGCCGGAGCCTGTTCAGCTCAGTCACAGCGAGAAACATCTCCATGTCTTTGCTGAGTTTTTCCTTCAGCTGAGTCACAGTTTCTTTGTAAGATGGCTGGGGGAACCTGGCTTCTGTCAGCATCTCATTTGTGAACGAGAAGCTTGGCAGGAAGTCACGTTGGTCTTTGGTAAGCTGCTCCACCTCTGCGCTCCTCTTGGTCAGCTCAGAGATTTCCTGCTCTAGCTGCTGGATTAATCCTTCAGCCTGTTTCTGTGTCATTTTCTGCTTTTCATCGATCTCTCCAATGATTTTATCCAGACTGCTCTGGACAGAGGCCACCAGCGCTTCAAACGCCCTCCTGCTGTCTGAGGTCTGTCGCTCTGCAGACTTCCTGCTGAGCTCTGCTGTGCGTCTGACTTCACAGATCTTCATCTGCTTCTCCTTGATCCTCAGATCAATTTGGGCTTTCATCTCCCTCAGTTTGGCCCTCCTTGTCTCATCATCACGTGGGAGCGCTGCAGAGATCTTGTGGTCTAAAACAAGCCAAAACAGGAAAAGCTGTAAACAACTTTTTTATTGAGGATTTTTCTCGAGCTGTATTAAATGCAATCATTCATGCAACTAATGTGAACCTTTATTTTTCAGCTCTTCATATTTTTACCTTCATTTGACTGGTTTGACAAATCCTGAACCAGATCATTTCTGTTTATCTTCCTTAAGATCTTCATGGTGTTTTGCACAGCTCCTGGACAGCGGTATTTTTGCACCATCAGATCGATCGTATCCAACCTGTCCGCTCCTTCCAGTCGGGCCTCTGGGATGGCTGGAAAACCGTTTTCCATATCCCCCTCCTTCAGGAACCACTTAAAGTTCTTGAACTGTTCAGCTGTCAGATGCTCAAGAGTGCGCCAAAGAGCTTCTTTAGTAGACGTCATTGTGGCTTCCTGATAAACCAAAAAGCAGAAATAGATGGGATGTTTGTGTTATTCTTGTATGAATATGAGCATTACGCTGCTGTGATAAAAGCTTCTTCTTGTGAATTTGTCTGCTCGCATACTTTAAATAAATATTAGAGCAATATTAAAGTGCAGTTAAGACCTAAAATGATTCAGTTTGCTTTGATTATGTCCTAAGTTTAGCTTTTGCAGTGTTGATAGCCTTCTGGATTCTTAACAAACGCAGCAGTGACACCAGATCACCGGATGCAAACTCAGTGTTTTTAGTCCTTTTCTCGTTTTAGGGGTCAGTCACTGTGCTGCTGTGTGTGTTTTTGTTCACTCCACACGAGTGAACATTTACATCCATGCATGGACTAATTTGATTGAAATTTCCACTAAATGTAGGAAAAATTGCTGTATAAATCAGGTAAATGAGCAAAAGTTTGGGTGTTTTCTTCTAAAGAAAAGAAGACAATCATCTGTGTCGGGCTCTGTGAGACGAGTCCTGACATGCTGAGTCTCAGAGAATCCAGATTATGTTACAGTTCCTTACATTTTTCTTTAATGCTCCACTGAAATGAATCATTACATTAAATATTTAAGTCTTCTTACCACTTCCAACGTGCCCAGAGAAAGTCACCACAGCTTGCTTTCCTTCCCTGCTTCTTACACGTCACATTCACAGCCTGAAAAATGTCAGTATGACATCACTCCGGACCGTCCTATGAGCTGCGCTTCATTTAAACGGTAACTCAGGTTGTTACACCCCACGTGTAAGACGTGTACGGGCAGACCAGACTGCACTATAAGAGTGCAGGAACAGGAAGGACAGCATGTGAGCACATGGGGAACCAGCAGATATTTCCTAAAAATAAGAAAACACTCAGTGAGAAGACAAAGAATGAAACATTTAATATTTCATTAAAGAATAAAGCTTAAAATGACCCCCAGTTCTTTTGACAACGTATATAATCTCCAGCCAAACTTTGAAGAATAGTTAGACGGACCTTCAGCAAAAGGGAGAAGGTCAGGGTGGATAGAGGGTTCAGAAGACCATTGCTGAATAAATGATGGGAAAAACAAAACTGGCAGAGAAAAACCAGCAACGACTCAGAGACTCGAGAAGGCAAAGAAGTGGAGAGCTGATCCAGAGCGGTTCAAGGATTTTTCAAACACCCCAGTTTTATTTTAAATGCTCACATTATTTTCTTTACACACAGAAACACATCGCACATGTCCCGTGAATCTCTCCAGTTCCTTCACATTCAATGGCCTTCTGGTACGGACCTTGGTCTTCAGTTCACCTCACACATTTTCAGTGGGAGTGAGGGCTTTGTGGAGGTCAGCCAGTAACGTTCACAGTATTCCCACCAGCGTGGTTCAATGTTGGGACGCTCTACTTCGGGTTGTACTTCTCTCGCTTTTCTCTTTAAAAACAACATAAGCTGCGTCTCTGTGACCAAAGAGCTCCAGTTTGAGCTCATCTGAGTAACATACTCACTTCTAGCATGAATAATCTGTCTCCAGGTTGTCCTTAACACACTTTAGTCTCTTCTGCAAAAGTGGAGTTTTTCTTGGTCTGCGACCTCACAGTTAATTCCTGTGCAGAGTCTGAGTGATTGTTTTCATTAGCCAACTCCTTCACGAGTGTCTGGGCAGTTACTCTGAAGTCTTTAGATGTCTCTCACTTGTTTTCTTTCCAGGGTCTTTAAATTTTTTTTGCATCCTACATCTGCCAGGCTTGTTCTGTACTGTGTGGCTCTCTTTGAATGACACTTCTCACTCCAGTTCCTGACACTTGGATATCAATCTCCTCCTGTATGAGCATCTATTCTTTTAATTCAAGTCTAAACTGACGTCTTTTGTTTTAGCATTGATGCCTTCTTAGTAACAGCTCAAACCCTCGTGTAATTTTTTTTATTTTAAAAGAATCCTCAGCAGGGGTGGATCTAGAGAAATTTTCTTAGGGTGGCAAAATCAAAGCCTTTTTTTCCCCAAACACATATGTAGGTGTTTACTTATAGTTAAAATGATTCAAATGCAGTAAGTATACACGTTTTTTCTAAAAATATAGTCTAATTCAATTATTTTCTGTAGCCCACATAATTAAACACTTTAGTTACATAAAAAATGTGAGTTTTGATTTTATGTACTGTGTAGCCTGTATGATAAATAAATATGTAGACCAATAAGTATAAAATCCAGAAAGCTACACAACATGGGGCGGTTCATTTACAAACACAAGTTCAACTTCAGTTTCACTGTTTTTTGTTAGAAAAAAATCAAATTGTTACATACTTAAATTACACAAAATGTCAGAAATCTGCACTGTCACGAACAAAAATTTACACTTAATTTTTCATGATTTGTTGGATTAACCCACTGAGGTCCAAAATATAACTGGCCATTGTTGAGGCGACTTGATTTTACATTTGTATTTCACCCTCAAATTGTTTTCATTTTATTTTTTCCCCTTGCCTTATTTGGTTTCATTCTTTGCAGCTCAACCTCACGACTTATCACACCAAATTTAGTTGTTTTTTCATTGAAATACTTAGTATTACTGATCTGAAATCACACAGGAAATTTAAAATCCTGGTAGTATTTTTCTACTGTAAAAAAAAAAAAAACCCAGACATGTTGAGTCAGTTATTATTTTTATAACTTGAAATGCAAATATAAATTGTACATTTTGAAAACTTATGCACACATTTTGTAAAAATATACAACTATTTATCTAAAAATGTGTGCTTTTGTGACATTCCCTCAGGGGACATTCGTTAGTCCCCTCACTGACACACAAAACAAAACAACGACTACACGACAGACTAACTATACTAACTTCACACTAAACGTCACAAATCTCCCACATCTAAAAACTGTCTCTCTCTCACTCGCTCACTCTGGCTCTCTCCTTTACTGTCACTCCCAAAACTCTCCCCTCCCTCTTCCGAAACAACCAAATCCTACATGACTTTAAAAAAAATTTGGTCGACATGGTACATTTTTCCACCGATAGGAAAGAAGTGCCTTTTTTCTTTTCTTTACTGTTTTCGAGCCGTCTTTAGAAAACGCTTTAAATAAACACACACACACACACACACACAAAACCGTGTTTAGAAAAAAAGCATGGCTTATATATATTTAACATAACTTCATAACTCCATAACTTTAATTACTGGCCTGTAATTAAAATTTAAAAACCGGTGTATACTTTGAAGTCCGAACTTTCACTATGAGCTGAAAAACCGAGTCAACGTGGCTGCAGCTTGTTGCTGCGTCAGCTTACATCAGTCATGTGATTTGGAGGTGCAGCGTGTCCGTGGACCACAGAGGGCTAATAACACTCACCTTCATTCCATTTCCAGAGTGTAACATCCAACCACCTGTGCGAACTCTGAAATCCCCATGGTGTTGTTCAGAATGTGCTCTGGCACAATCATAAGCATTGCTTACTACTGGAAAAAAAGAAGAAAAAAAAAAACCGGTCTGCGCGATGGGCTGAACCATTTGTTAATGGTGGAGGGGGGTTACACTATGCAATATATTCAGTTTTAGCATTTATATTCACTGTTAACTGTAACTACGCTCAAAGTGTTAATGCTATCTTATTTTAATAAACAACACTGTTATATGCAAAACTAGGGTGGCACTTGGGATGGTAAGAGATCATTTTGGGGTGGCACTTACCCCATGCCACCCTTCTAGATCAGCCCCTGATACTCAGAACCTTCAGAAACAATAACCAGACACAGGTGTGAGGGTATCTGTGAGCTCACAGACAGTGAAGGGGAAGCTGGAGTTACACAGGTGTGCACTCACTCTGCTGTATTTTCATACAGCTGCCGTTAGATGGCGACTTAAAAGCACATTTTACTGACAGAACTTCTCAACAACTATGTTTAGTTTTTATTTAATTCATTCATACTCTATAAGATTAAAATAGGCTAATGATTCACTACACATTGAATGCCCTTCTTCTAAAGGAATCAGCTGGTTTGATAAAAACTTTAAATATGTTTCGACTGTTGGTGTTTTCATTCTAACACCAACAGTATATACAAATATATGCAAAGTATCTGTTTGCATATATTGAGGAAATTCTTTATTTTTGTGGGGGGTTTTTCAGTATGTATAGTTATAGTAGTTTATATTATAGTAATATAAAGTGAAAGTGATTGTAGTTAGTTAATTTTTACACTGTCTGCTGGAAATTAATACCAGTCTGAGAGGCCATTAGTTTATCGTTTTCTTCCATTTTCCACTGCTTCCTTTAGGGGATGATCCGCGGGTCACTACCGCGGATCATCTGCCTCCATCTCACCCTGTTGCCAGAATCTTACCCTCTGCATGAACCTCTTCTGGGAAATTTAAAATTAAAGGTGAGCTGGGAATGATTTGGACTTTTTAAATTACACTAAAAGGTTAAAATAGTTGTGATGATAATATGTGTAATAATCTACTGACACATAAGGTGGCTGATTCTGAGATGAGTGAGAAAATAAGTTGTACCTCTGTGTGTGGGTGTTAGGGAAAGACTCACTAGGGTAGAACAGAAAATCCAACAGTGACTGGAGAAATCCTGGAGGGGTAATCGGGTACAAGGAGGCAGGTGCACTGATTGGGAAACTGGGAACAGGTGAGGAGTGAAAGCCTGGGGAATAGAGTGTACCTGGGAGAGGCCTGAGTGAGTGAGTGAATAAATGACAGAACGGAAACAGAAGGTAATGTGAATGATTAATCTGCCATCTGCTGGTTTACACTGAGGTGTAATTTGCAGCTCGCTGCTTTGTTCTCATTTATTGTCAGATGTGTGATAGAGGAACCAGGAGGAACACTATGCACAAATTCGGGCACACAAACAAATGAAACAAGAACCTGAAATAAGTTTACTTTTCAGTGTGGTGGCCTGGTGTCTTCAACTATGTATAAAAGAACCGGGGTCTAAATTGTGGTTTGGTGATCTGATTTTACCCTGAAACCAGGCTCCGCTGATGGGGAAATGACTTTGTGAGGGTTCAGGAGTTTATGTTTGAGTGAAAATGTACCAAGCAGCCTCTAAGCTTGGTAAAATGTGGAAACTCCAGAGAAGCTAGGTTGTCGCTTTCCTTACCCACCCACCTAAAAAGAAAAAAAAAAGTCCTGCAGCTGGAATCAGAAACACCCACTGTATTATCCCTGCAACTGAAAGCCACCTAATCAGGATTTTCTGGCTTTTGTTACAGGTTATTTAAGACTAAAGAACCTTCTCATGCTTAAACTAATCCCATTAATCTTGCTGGAATTTTGGCTTAGTGGCTTCTTCTTGGGTAAAGTCAGATTTATATTGCTGGTTTTGCTGATGTCGGGCAGAAGATCATTCAGATCATCGGATGCTGCTTTACAAGTATAAAACTGATACAGATGGATGTGAATGTTTGAACACATCTATCCATACAACAGCAGTTGACTTATCAGAAGTCAGAACTTACGGATGAAGTGAAACAGTTTGTTTATCCTCCTTTATCCTAGTTGTTGAAGTATCATTCAGATTCTCGTCTCAGCCGAGCAGTGAGTTTAAACATGAGCTCTTTCCATATGTTGATCTTAATTTTATCTGATTATAGTAAACTGGTGGGGGAAAAAACGAGGGAATCCTGCAGGGAAAATGAAAATATAAAAAAAAAAAAAAAGAGGAAAAGAGAGAGGAGATGTGGAAGCAGGAGGAGGAGGGTGCAGTGAGGGACACACCCTGAATGGGTGGAAACAGTAGAGCAGGCTCGTGTGTTTACTGATCTAACAGACTGTGTGTTTACTGTGCAGGAAGCTCGAGTCCTCTGAAGCAGGCGGTCGACGTGAATCGAGGGAAAAACCATGGCTGTTAACAAGTGTATCAAATACCTTCTCTTCTTCTTCAACCTTCTTTTTTGGGTGAGTATTTAAGACAACTTGAGTTCTTACAGTTTATTCACAGGTGATGGATTGGGCAGGTGTTTGCAGGTGGCGTCTGAGTTTTTGAGGCTGTTCAACAGATTTCAACTGAGTCTGATTTAAAAGTTTGCAAACCTGCCGGTTTTATTTGATTTGTGTTTGAAGCATTCAGTTTGTTTAATTTGGGCCTCGTCCCTAAATCAGTTTGACAACTGGCACAGTAGGTGTGGCATGCTGGTTTAGGAAGCTGTGATGCAACTTTCAATACTAAAGTTATTATTTATCTATTTATTTATTTCCAATATATTTCTACTTTTTCTAACTTGATTAAGATTTTTCTTAAATTTGGTCTCTTTAACCCCCAGTCTTTCCCTTTTCTGCATTCTTTGTGTGTCCTGACCTCCCTCTGTCTTTCCATCAATTGAGTAAAACTGGTTGTATCAGATTTTTCTGGCTTCACAAACAGGTATTTGTTCAGTTTCTGGGCATGGCTGTCCCCTCCGCCCCTGAGTTGAGCAATTCAGCATGATGGCGCTCCCTGGATGTTTTTGTTTTTTTGTTTGTTTTTAAACATCGCTGTTTGTAGGTCTTTGGAGGTTCACTGAAGTCTTTCTAAAAAGCACTGTTTGCATATTTTCTAAGCAATGTTTGCTCCATCCCACAGATTCTGTGCTGCTAGGAGCCCAACATGTAGCTTGACTGAGTAATTTTTGTTGTTGCTCAACACCAACCTGGTGGTGGCAGGAAACATACATTATCTCTTTTTTTTGTAGGCGGAACAATGGAAGGCCTTTATCAGCTTTGGAGCTGAAGTATTTGAGTTGCCGCTCCCACTAAAAACTTTAAAGACTTTAAGAGCACGTATTTGTGCAAGGCAAGAGTTTGTTTTCCCCGTCAGAGCCAAAACTACAAACGCTGGTGTGCTGGAAACGTAAATCTTAGTCTGACTTCACATGTAATTGTGAAGTTTTTCCCCAACAAGCGAATTGTGCTGTTAGTCAATGAGAACAGCACAAATAACCATAATTTTTCAACCATGACGTGATCAAGATTTACAAAACAGACTTTTTCTTCAGCATCACCATGCAGATAAACCCAGCAGTAAACTGTTCACAGAAGTCTGGTCAAAAACTCAGGTTTCCTATAAACGTTTTCAGGCCTCGAAGTCTTTTTGAAACCACAGCTGTCACCACCTGGTGGCCTTCAGAGAGAATCCAGATCTAAAAAACTTCTTCAGTGACTTCAATGGCTAAGCCATGTTTTTATTTTTTAAACTGGTCTTTGTTTGACAATGAAAGCCAAGGCTGTTGACAATTTAATTTTATCGTCAGTTTGAAGATCAGGCAGATTAAACTGTGTGAAATAAATGACTGCAAGTCTTATTGTCTTCTGAGTCACTTCAGGTGTGTCAGCAGACCGTAGTTTCAGTGAAATCTGTGGGTTTTTAGATTATGGTGTAAGATGATGAACACTGCTCATAAAGCTGGCTTCATATGCTGTACATGATCTGCACTTGTATCCGTCTGGCCAGCCCGTTCTCACTCCCGGGGCGTACCATACCGAGGTTTTGTTGCGTCCCGCGGTGTTCCTGAGGAACGCAAAGGTTATCTTCCGCGTTCTTATGGTACGCGTCGGGTTGTGGGTGAAATCCAGTGGAAGGACAGTCCCGTGGTAATACACGTTCCAGCCCTATTCTTAACCTTAACCAGCACAGAAATGACATAAAATTGTGTTTTCCAAAGCGTTTTTAAGAAAATGAACGAACATGTGTAGATTGAGTCCAAGCGGTTCTTGTGTTTTCTCATTTTTACAATCTCGTCATTTAGGAACGTGTTGGGTATCCGAAAGCGTAAAATGTTGGCGATTTGTCACCTAGCGTAAAATATTACGCGTAAGGAGTAAGAACGTGTTGGTCTGGCCGAGTGGCCCAGTTATGAAGTCATTTCTGTCGTTACAGCCTGACGAGTCGGATACGTCATTGTCTTTGGAGCACAGCCAGTCAGAACAAGCAGAAGCATGTTATCATGTTCATCTCGTGTGTGTGTGTGTGTGTGTGTGTGTGTGTGTGTGTGTGTGTGTGTGTGTGTGTGTGTGTGTGTGTCTGTGTGTGTGTGTGTTTGCTCGCAGGTTTAAACGTTATTCGGTCATAAACTCATGCATGTAGCTTCTGGCATTTTGTAATCCTCATCAAGCAGTGCGTCCTGTTTGAAAGGTTTCCTCCTGCAGCCTGCTGTGGTTATTTTCAGGTCTTCTCTCAGATTCCCAGAACTGAAGTCAAATCGATCCCAACTTAATTACAGCCACTCAGCGGACGTGATGTGTTTACCTAATGATGGTGGCGAGGGTTGAGCAGGCCTCTTATTTTCTGTGGCGCTCGTTTAATGCTGGTTTTCATATTGTGCTCTGCTGAGAAACATCAAAGAAAGATCCTCTTTCACCACCTATCTGCTCAAACACGACTCCGCCTTGTCCTTCAAGGAACTTTTAAGGTCTTTCTGTACAGCACTCAGCCACAGAAACCACTGCAGACCAGCCCTCAGGAAGCATTACTGCAGCACTCAGCACCGACCAGAGGCACAGAGCCGAGTGGCATTAGTGTTGAGCTTTATCAATGTTTTATGTATTTTTCATAACAAAGAGGACGCTTGTATACATTATTATTAAAGCAGCTGTCAGTAAACCTGCTGCTAGAACTGAATATTTCAAAGGAAATCTAATAAGCCAGCCGTGGATAATGGTGAAGTGAGGCACAGATATGGTACCACAAAATGGGTGACCACTCTCCTTTGGGTTTTTTTTTTCCATCTTATAGATTGAATAAGGTAAAAAAATGATTAGATGATGATGAGATTTAGAACATCCTGAATGACCACAGAGACGAACTAGAGGAAGATCCAAATGCAAAACGGCCACACAGCTGGCTCTCCCCTGGGTTCTGTGTCTGTGAGGCCTGTTTTGTGTCCTTCCTCTATTATCCTTGCCACCAATCCAGCTGATTCTCTGTGAGCACTTTCTGAATTTAATTTAATTGAGTTCAGAGACAACATTTGTACAAATCAGTCCAAGTGTCACCTTTTGTTGGGATGTTTGAACAAGTAAAAAAGAGGAACTGTACTGTGTCATTTTAAAATGTTGCTTCCTTGTTTATGTGAAGAGCTTCATTATTTCCTGAATAATAATAATAATAATAATAAAAAAACTTAAATAACTGGAAGTTTGGGTGGGATACCATCGGATATGACTTGACAGTCCACTTGAAGCAGTGTCTCGGAGACCTCACTGAGGGAGGCGTTTACAGTTTCGGTGGTCACATGGCATTGCAAAGCTCTGTGGTTACTAGTAGCCACACTGCAGTGTGTGTGTGTTGTGAAATGACGATGAGTCTCCAACTGTGAATCAGTGCTAAGGAATTAACCACCCTCATTCCTTGCTTTTGGGAACATGCCCAATCATGACGTACTCACTGGTTTTACTCCTGATTTAACCATCTAAATTCTTTTAGTCGGAGTCGATTAAATACCAAACGATTACTGTAGACTAAATCTAAAGTGTAGAAGTCTGTCATGTTTTTACTGATGAGTTGCTCCACATGGTTTATTCTTCTTGTCTTTGACATTGAGAAATGTGTTCACATGTCTCTCTTCTCTTCCTCCCACGTGTTGACATTTTGTCATGCTTTTATGAGAAACAACTTCTGATTTGCGGACTTCCAAATTCCTCTCACCTTTCTGCGTAACATAATTACTCTAGGTGGATCTTGTTTGTCTAGAATATGTTTGACTCGTTTTTCTTCAGTGACAAAAATGTCAGTACATAGATCCAGCACGTATCAATTTGATATGATACCGACGTTTGTATTTGTTTTTTCTATAATATTCAGCACTAATAGTCTGAGGTCAAGATTAACCTGTGTGCATGCGTCCTGTCACTGGGATCTCTAATCTTAATCTTTGTTGGGTTTTTCCCGTTGTGGTGGAGTAATGGTAAATAATTAACAGGCAACGTTACCCTTGAAAGGCACTTAAAGGTTAAGTTGTGCATGTCGTGAAATTACTCATAAAAAGGACAAAACTGTGTGACGACAACAACACGTGAACAGACTTCAGTGGTTTCCCATTACATTAACAGAGCTAAGAGGGCCCCACGTGTCTGCCTCTGTGGGTTGTGGTTAAAAAGGTTTTAAATCAGAATCTGAGTACTTTATTAATCCCTGAGGAAATCGTGTGGTAAATGTGAGAAAGAATAAGTTGGGATGAATTCCTGACGTAGTTTATAGTTCATATAGGCTTCGGCCTTTATTTCCGCTGCTCCCTGGGGCGGGTTCGTCTCTGATAGCATGTTGCTCTGCAGGTTTTCTCCTAACAGAAAGTCTCTCTGCGTGTATGTGCTGTGATGATCCCCTGCAACCGTCGCCAACGCCTCCCAAAGAAAACAATGACTTTGTTTGGGTGTGTTGTTCCACTGATAAAGCAGGTGAAACACTCCTGTGCTGCACGCCCACTCACCTGACAAAGGGCGGTTCCCAGTTATTGGTACTGATTTGCACACACTCTCCTGGAAGTTGTGAGACCCAGAACCAAATGTCTGACTCTGCAGGTGGGACACGTCTGTGTTTTTGGCCTCTATTCGTTCTTTACTACATGAGGGCAGATGTCTCAACAGCAAATGTAGAGTCCAAAAACTGAGTTTTGTTATGTTTCACCTCGGGCAGTATCGCCATCAGCAGGGTTTTGTTTGTTGTTAAACCAGACTGAACGTCACTTTGCTGTCATCTGCCCAAAAGATGTCTACGACTTGTTTGTGTGTGATATCGAGGACGATTGAAAGCACGGGAAATGACACAGAGCGTTTTTTTTTTTTGTTTTTTTTTTTTTTTTTTTGGGGGGGGGGGGGGTTTGAGGAGCTCCGACTTGTTTTAATTCTGCATATGTTATGAGTTTGTCATTTTTGTTAATCTCATAATGATCTGTACAGCTTTCCTCTGTGCACTTGGTCAAGACTTCTCCCGTCACAGATTTTCAAACAAAATGATTTTAAAAGGGGAAAGCAGCAGCCCAAATATGACAAAACTGTAAACCTTCTCAAGCTTTCACTGCTTCTAATCACCAGTTTTACTTTTTAAGTGAATTAAATGACTTTGTGTGTCAATATGCAGGGGTTACAGCTAAAATGCTTTATGAGTGGGAATATGAGAATATTTTAAATGCTCAAACACTTTTCAGTATAGAAAATGTTTGTGCAGAAAAGGTTTCCCCATAAAGAACTTGAAGTGTGCGTCCTTCCTGCCGTTATGACCTTTTAATGACTTTGTTCTTAGAAATGAGCACGTCCCTCCGACTTCATCTGAAAGTCCATCTTTTGTCTTTTAAATCTAATTGTAGCCACAAGGAGAAAACAACCTCAATGTGTTTTTCAGTGTACAAAATGTACTATAGGAAACAGACGATCTAGGAAGTCAATGCTATGCTGCTGCTTAACATTCCTGTGATTGACTAGGAACCTGACCCTGCTGTATATCTGTGACCTTTTTAATCACGGAAATCTACTTTCCCCCAGCTGGGCATGTTTTCGAGGAACTGACCCAGAACACGTGCACAGGGAAAGAGCTGACTGTAACTTTAAATCACTAATTGTGACCTTTTTAAAGTTAACCAGGGTTTTACTTTTAGAGATATTTGAGCAATGTTTGTTCCAGCCGCCTAAATCCTAGACACAGTCCACACAGATCAGTACCAGGGAGATAACACTACTAGCTGTTATCTCAGGTGCAGTTTGAGGTGTTGCATCCTGAAAAAAAAAAAAAATACACACACACACACACACACACACACACACACACACACACACACACACACACACACACACACCTTTTGTTGGAGTGTAAAAGGGTTTTTTCATTCCTTTTTGCTCAGTCCCATCTCCCTGTTCTTCAGTTAGAAATATGTGGTTGGCGGCGAACGTTATCAAACTAACCAGACAGATGTGGCTTAATTTGGTTCACAGCTGTGACAATCTCTGCTTACTTATGCACATGTGATCAGGACCTCACATAAAAAACTCTGGAAACATGAGAAGTGTCAGATTTATTTATTTATTTGGGGGGGCGGCAGCTCAAAGTAAGCTGGATGTGACAAAGGATCTTATGGTAACTGGTAGATGTTTTGGTAACCCTAGTCAAACCATTTATTGATTTTTATTTATTTGGACTCTGTCCCTCTATTCCTTCTGTAAGTGTTCTCTTATGATTTTTATCAAATGTATTTTAAATGTATTAATCTTATTCTAATCAGTATGATTGATGAAAATAAAGGACAATGTTGTAATTTTTACTTTAACATGATTAGGCAGTGCTGTGTCATGTCTAAATGTGATGCTGCTGCATAGCTTTGACTCTCATTACTGGAGGACATTGATAATGGCAGAATCAGAAAATCAAAATTAAAACATTAAAAGGTAGATATAAAAAAAAATAAAAAATTTTTTTTCGTCATTTGCACCAAAATAAGCAATTTCAGCAACACTACACAAACAATCTTGTATTTACAAGAAAGTCACCTTTGAGTAGATGTGTCCATTTTATTCCTGCTGGTAATTGTCTGCCCCATGTTAAATATTATCATGTGTATATACCTGGAAATATTGCCATGCATTACAAATTCTGAAAACTTTTCTTTCCCCTGACTTGGATGTTAAAGGTAAGCTTTAGAGCTTTTTCCTCCAGGGAGGATTGAAGTGCTTGTTAAATGTCACAATGTCTATTTTGTTATTGCGCTGCTGCAGAGTTTCACCACCAGATGTCGCCAGATTCTGTAAAATTGGCTCATTCGGTTAATCTCCATCTTCTTCTCCCTCCAGCTGAGCGGTTGCCTCATCCTAGCCGTCTCCATCTACCTGAGAGTCAGCAAGGGTGGAAACCAGGTGAGCCAGTGATGGACTTTAAAGAGACTGCAGTATTGCATAGATGAGCACAGAAGTGCATGTTCTAAGGCTTTGTGCAGGCGATGGTGTAGTATAGTGGTGTGACAGTGGGTCTCTTCAATGGATTCCAGATGATGTGTGGACCTCTCATACAAGAATAAGTCTTTACTGTGTTTATATCATCTGTGGTAACACTCAAAAGGTGACTTTGTTTCATTCTTCAGGGAGAATATGTGGTAAATAAAACTTACTGTGATTCCAGCTTTGCCTTCAGAGCTTTATGTATCGCATCAGAGCTACTCTCATGGTCAGCAACCAGGACCAGTCATCTGAAACGTGCACTCACTTCACATTGCCTTTATCCTTGTGTATTTTTCCATCTGTCACTCAGACATTCATCACATTTTCTCTGATCACACGTAAACTATTCCATAAAGACAAACTTCAACATCCTCTCTAACACATATAGGTGCTTTTAAAACTTTAGATCAACCTTTGACTTTGCCTTTGACTTCCACCTCATCTGTCCACAGATCACCGATCAGTACTTCCCTGCAGTCAACCTGATGATTGCCATCGGCACGATCATCATGGTTCTCGGCTTCCTGGGCTGCTGTGGAGCCTACAGAGAGAGCCGCTGCATGTTGCTGCTGGTGAGCATCACATTTTGATTATTTTGGGAATGTTTTTGGAGGGAGGCGAAGCAAAACACATTACTTAGTTAATGAAACCTACACTGAGGGATTGTACCGACACACATACCTGATGTTCAGTAACTGAAACTTTTGCCAACTGCTGGTGGGTTTCTATCTATGTTGAAGTTATTTCAGCTAAGTTGTAAGATTAAAAAACTGAAATATGTTGGTTTGTTACTATGACACAAATGTTTTTGTCGATTAAAAAGATGTGTGAACTTTAGGTGGACAGAACACACATTTTGCTTAACTTTTCGCCTCAGCAAGTCTTACAAAAATTGTTGATCTATATCATGTGTGTTCCCTCAGTTCTTCATCTTCCTTCTCATCATCTTCATCCTCCTGGTGGCAGCAGGCATCGCAGGAGCTGTGAGCCAGAATAAGGTAAAAATAGCGACTATGTGACTACTTAATTTTATTTTTGATGAGGCTCAAACGTCAAGTTGCGTTTCTGTTTGCAGATGGAAGACTGGGTGAACAAGCAGTTGAAAGATATGTTGCCACTTGCAAAACAACCTGACACGGTGAAAAGTGACCTGAAGAATCTGCAGAAAGATGTAACTAACACACACAGTTTTTCTTCAGTAATACAGAAAGACTTTCCTAGACGCAGTCAATCAGATACACGAGTTAACCTAAATCTTGAAACACACTTGTGGTATTTGAATGTGCTGGTATTATACAGGGTATCTCATTGTATTTACATTTCCTGAAGCCCAACATGTAACTCAAAAATGAATAACCAGTTGCCTGCTGCTCACACATGACCAGGGGGAATAAACTAAAATGCTGGGACATCAAATTTAAGATGAACTGCGCCTGAATACAGATCTACACGTCATGAGATTGACTGTGCATACTGCACACATCCACCAGAGGGCACTGTGCATTCAACTGCCTGCAAGTCTGTCAGTGGTATGATGCAATGTAAATACATGGTGACAAATGTCAGTTTCCCAACCCTGAGGCATCTCTATGAGGTCTTGAACATCCCACGGAGCACTATTCAAGTGATCATTCAGAAATGGAAGGAGTATGGCACAACTGTAAACCTACCAAGACAAGGCCGTCCACCTAAACTCACAGGCCGAACAAGGAGAGCGCTGATCAGAAATGCAGCCAAGAGGCCCATGGTGACTCTGGATGAGCTGCAGAGATCTACAGCTCAGATGGGGGAATCTGTCCATAGGACAACTATTAGTCGTGCACTGCACAAAGTTGGCCTTTATGGAAGAGTGGCAAGAAGAAAGCCATTGTTAACAGAAAACCATAAGAAGTCCCGTTTGCAGTTTACCACAAGCCATGTGGGGACACGGCAAACATGTGGAAGAAGGTGCTCTGGTCAGATGAGACCAAAATGGAACTTTTTGGCCAAAATGCAAAACGCTATGTGTGGCGGAAAACTAACACTGCACATCACTCTGAACACACCATCCCCACTGTCATATATGGTGGTGGCAGCATCATGCTCTGGGGGTGCTTCTCTTCAGCAGGGACAGGGAAGCTGGTCAGAGTTGATGGGAAGATGGATGGAGCCAAAAAAAGGGCAATCTTGGGAGAAAACCTCTTGGAGTCTGCAAAAGACTTGAGACTGACCCTAAACATAAAGCCAGGGCAACAATGGAATGGTTTAAAACAAAACATATCCATGTGTTAGAATGGCCCAGTCAAAGTCCAGATCTAAATCCAATCGAGAATCTGTGGCAAGATCTGAAAACTGCTGTTCACAAACGCTGTCCATCTAATCTGACTGAGCTGGAGCTGTTTTGCAAAGAAGAATGGGCAAAGATTTCAGTCTCTACATGTGCAAAGCTGGTAGAGACATACCCTAAAAGACTGGCAGCTGTAATTGCAGCAAAAGGTGGTTCTAGTATTGACTCAGGGGGCTGAATAATTACGCACACCCCACTTTTCAGTTATTTATTTGTAAAAAATGTTTGGACTCATGTATGATTTTTGTTCCACTTCTCACGTGTACACCACTTTGTGTTGGTCTTTCACGTGGAATTCCAATAAAATTGATTCTTGTTTGTGGCTGTAATGTGACAAAATGTGGAAAAGATCAAGGGGGCCAAATACTTTTGGAAAGCCTCTGTATTGTGACAGGCTGAACAGCAATAAGGGCTTTACTAGAACTATTACACTAGTTCCAATCCTATTTGTATTTTCTTCCCAGCTCAAGTGTTGTGGTCTTGTGAACGGAAAGACAGACTGGTCTCCAGATCCATTCCCAGAATCCTGTCGCTGCAACGTCACCAACAGTCCCACCCCTGTCCCCGGTGCTGAGTGTGGCTCAGAAGGTTACTACAGCACGGTAAGGCTGTGACTGCTGAACACTGGATTGAGCATCCCAGCAGGAATCTGATTTCACTTTATATCTGAACAAGAAATCCACACTCTTACTTTACTCTCATCGCTGAGACACAGTTAAATGAACCATAATAACCCACGCTGCTCTGCTCTCACCCTGCAGCCCTGCTCCACCCGAATCGTCAACCTGATGAAGGAGAATATGGTGATAGTGCTGGGAATTGCCTTCGGCATCGCCGTCCTGCTGGTGAGCTGACACATACAGTCACCACATCACTTCAGGGGACATTTGAGTTCACTCGATAAAAAGTCATACTCTAATTTTTAAGTTTTTTTTTTTTCTCTTGATAGAAAAATTGTAGAACATGCAAAAAGCAGATTAATTAATTAATTGGCATTAAGTCAATTTTATTTATATAGCGCCAAATCACAAAAACAGTTGCCTGGGGGTGCCTGATTCCTCTTGTAGAACCAGGTTTAGGGAGCGCCAGCTGTCTGCTGCGACCAGCTGGGGGTGAGGGGGAAGGGGATGGGGCAAAAGACCCGCCATGTGGAAGAGACCCAAAGATTAACAATTACCATTTTTATATTTTCTTTTGTCTTATTTTATTAAAGTTTTAATAATGAGTCATTTGTTGTTCCTGCAGATTTTCGGCTTGGCTTTCTCCATGGCTCTCTACTGTCAGATCAGCAAGAAGGACGGACCTACCACCAACGCCTGAGGCACCATCATCTCTGCCCAAATGTAACCACAATATATCCTCTGCTAATCTAACTCATCCTGTGCTTTCACTGTGAAGAAGCGCACTGAGATTAAAGCCTCTTATACACTAGTATGGAGTCCCAATGGTTACCAAAAAATACACTCTATATAATCTGTATTTTGTGTAAAAGGCATTATGTTACCTGAAATGATAAAATAGTTTGTGTCTGAGAAGCGGGCAGCTTTAGAAATTACCCAGTAAATGCAAAGTAAATAACTGTAATATAATTAACTGGTGTTGATTTAGAATTTCCCAAACCTTTAACTGTTATGAGTATGTTGGTTATGATTTGATTGTGTATTTGACGATGTACGGAAGCCAATTTAAGCCAAAAATATTTAGTCAATAGCCAAGTTGGTGCACAAAATAAAAATTAGTTTCTCATGTTCTCTTAAAAGTGACTTTTTGCTTGTTTGTCACGTTTCCTTTTTTTTTTTTTTTTTTTTTTTTTAAACTTTTGAAAATGTCAATCTGGTTTATATGGTTTATTTTATTTTTTTTTAAGGTAAGTGTATAGTCTGGATTTTTCATTTTAGTTTTTGTCTGTTTTTTTATAATCATATTTCTGGTTGTAACTGGCTTCCATATTATTTATATTCTTTTGTGTGTGTTTGTTTGTTTGTTTGTTTTTTTTGTTTTTTGAAAATTATTGCAAAGACAATCCTCAGGAAGTTGAAATTGTTCTAACATAACACTCTCAGTAAATCTCGCACTCAATCATGGTTATTATTGATATAAAAGTTGTTTCTTCTTTCTCCTGTTAAAAAACTTTCACTGGGTAATAAGGCATGGTGGGATTTAGGTTTGTTTTTTTTTTGCGCGGGGGGTGTCTTGTTTGTTTTTATATCAAATGTCAAGCTTCTCAAGTGTTCCAACATTTGCTTAATTTGCTTCATTTATTTTGTAGTCCATTTTAGGAAAGACGTTTAAAAAAACAAAACAAAAATAAATTCAGCCAACTAAATAAAACTTTCACGTATCCCATAATTATTAAGAAAAACTGAATCCCGAGAATTTACAAGTTTTTGTTTTGTTTTCCCATGGAAGCATGAACGTCAAAAAAAAAATGTGATTGATTTTTTTTTTTTTTTAAAACCAAAGATTAATGTCCTCAGGCCTGAGGATGCTCAGTGTTTGCCTGGATGAATCTGCTTTGTTCCTGATGCTGTTTAAAGTGGTTTTAATCACTATATCACCTGTCAAACACAATTTAAAATAAATAACAATTTAAACAAATCAAGAAGGGAAATTCAGATTGAAGATAAATGTTCTTCTCATGGGCCATATACAATCTAACCAAAGGTAAGTTTGTTTGTTTTTTGTTTTATTTTTTATTTTTGTCATGAGTTTGAGTTTTATGGTAGTACCAGCTGATTTGCTTTAATTGTATTCAAGAAATGCAGAACATTTTACTGTGACAGGAAGTGGCCTGTTTCCGCACACTGCTCACATTTCCTTCCTTCACTTCCTTCTCATTATAATTGCAAGGAACAGAAACCTTCCTAATGTGTTTTTACTTTTACTCACTCTAATCAACTATCAGATGGGGAGATCAAAGTGAGTTAATGATGGACTTGATCTGAGAAAGAAAATTCTAATATATTAAACCATTTTTATTAATATCATTATGGAGTTGTCACATTTTTGTGTTTATAAACACAATTTATAAAAAATGTAACAATAGAAATGACATTTAGAATTCCAAGTGGATATCACACAGATTCTGGTTACTCCCAATAATTCTGAAATCGGATAAAGAAAAATCTACCTTTGTACATGGACAGAAACAGGACTTTTAAACCCAAAATAAATTAAGTTGTGGAATGCATTTCCAAAGCTTGATGCCTTAACTATTTACCCAATAAAGACAAAATCTGACAACCTTCCCTGTGAGTTCTGACACCTCAGTATATAGAAACATTTGTTTATTTAGCTGCATGTTCCATGCGAAATGATGTGATAGCTCTGTTTAGCTTAGCAATTCAGTTATACTTGTATAGTGGCAAATCACAACAGCAGTCGCTTCAATGTGCTGTGTTGTAAGTTAAAGACTAGGAATGGGAATCGACGAGAACCGTTCCTAGTAGTCAAATTCCTTGGAATCGTTAGTCTGTTTGCCTATTGGTACTGCTTATTGGTTCTTGTACTTGCGCTGCTATCAGCTGATTTCAGTTATCGAGGGAGGAAAATAGCAGGATAGTTTATAGCTGTAGCTCAGGTGGCAGAGCAGGTCAGCCACTAATCAGAAGGTCGGTGGTTCAATCCCAGGCTACCTCCTGGCTGCATGCCAATTATCCTTGGGCAAGATACTAACCCCGTGTTTGCCTACTGGTGGTGGTCAGAGGGCCCGGTGGCGCCAGTGTCCGGCAGCCTCGCCTCTGTCAGTGCGCCCCAGGGCAGCTTTGGCTACAACGTAGCTTGCCATCGCCAGTGTGTGAATGGGTGAATGACTGAATGTAGTGTGAAGCGCTTTGGGGTCCTTAGGGACTAGAAAAGCGCTATACAAATGCAGGTCATTTACCATAGCATGGATGTGGACCTTACTTTTATTTTTATTGCACAAAAGGACAAGAGCATAATGTTGAACTGCAAACTGCATCCAATGACAGAAACAACGGCATTATTCTGCTAACTAACACTTTCAACTATTTTTCTCCCTGGAGTAATTAAATAGCGTAGTGCATTACTTTTAATAAATGTGTTCTGTGTAATATCTGTAACCGGAAGGTTGCCGGTTCGATCCCTGGGCTCTCTGTCCTGGTCGTTGTGTCCTTGGGCAAGACACTTTACCCTACCGCCTACTGGTGTTGGCCAGAGGGGCCGATGGCGCGATATGACAGCCTCGCTTCTGTCAGTCTGCCCCAGGGCAGCTGTGGCTACAACTGTAGCTGCCTCCACCAGTGTGTGAATGTGAGAGTGAATGAATAGTGGTATTGTGAAGCGCTTTGGGTGCCTTGAAAAGCGCTATATAAATCCAATCCATTATTATTATTATTATTACATTACTTTTTTGAGTAATGACCCAACACTGAGGAAATGCATCCAAATGACAATGACAATGTGCAATGACAATAAAGTTGAATTCTAATTCTAATTCTAATCCTAATTTGCACAAATGTAATGTTTGATATGCTGCTTAGTAATGGTGGTAACGCTCAAAGCGGAGCGGGCAAGAACCCAATGAGAATCAATAAGAGAACTGATAAGGAATCGAATCCTTAAGTGATATCGGTAAAAAGGTATCAGAGTCGTTAAATTCATCTAAATTCCCATCCCTAGTAAAGTAATAACAATAATACATAGAAAATCCCGACAAATATATGATGCCCTGTGAGCAAGTGTTTTTTGAGAATTAAAGTACCATCAAGAAGAAACTTCCAGCAGAACTAGGCACCTTAAATAACTTAACTCGTACCTCGGGAAGGATGGGGTTTGTGGGTGCCTTTTTAGGTGATGAAGTTTAAAGTTAAATATTGGATTAACTTCATACAGCATTTGGTTACTGTTTAAATTACGGAACTTACTTTTCAGGCAGATCTTCAGTAGGATTATGTTAACATAACTTAAAGATAACGAGTTAAAATTTTGTTTTCATGTTACTTCAGCTCATTACTGTTTTCTGGAGACCCGTGAAGGTTTTACTTTAACTTAACTGTAGAGAGCAGAGGTGATGCTCGAGTCTGTTGGAAGCTCTGGACACATCACATATAGCAGAGCTGGACACACTGGCTTTATGCTAGCTAATTTAACTAATGTTAACCTTCAAAATATATGATGCTAGTGGACCATTTAACGCTCATGCACCTCCTGAAGCTCCATTGTTCCACTGAAGGAAAAAGCACCCCAGATTAGTGATGTGCAAATCATGAAAAGTTAAGTGATTCTCAATACTCGAGAATCACTTTACTGACTCGTGAATCATGTTTCACACCCCAACTGACTCACTGACTCATCCCTGTTGCTGACTAATTTTATTAGTAGAAATATATCTAGCTTACCATTAAAATTGTGGGGAAAAAACAACAGCAAGTTTCTTAACAAAAACATTTCTGCTCTGAACTGGAAGAAAAAACCCTCCTTTCCTGAGCTAAATCGTAGCATAAACAAATAACTCACTTACTCACTCACTCACTCCTAGGGTTGCCAACCGTCCCTTAAAAAACGGAATCGTCCCGTATTTAGAAACAAAAGTACATGTCCCGTATTGAGCTAATAAGGGACGCACTTTGTCCCATAATACAGTGAGAATCAAAAGTAGTCTATAACTTTTAATGGAATTAACGCTTTGTTTTAAAACATAATTCCCAGCCCCTCTCCTGCTTTGTGACCAATGAGCTGGCAGCACACTTATGACAATTCGAGTATGACAATTCAGATTACCGCTCATCTCATTGGTCGAGGAAAGGTCGCTTGCGGAGAAAATACCGGAAGACAAAAGATGACCACAACAAGAAGCATGGCCAACAGGGAAACAAACGCCGACACTGCGGTGCAAGTCTCGGATGACAGTACACCTAATGCTGGGCAGACACTCGCTTGTGTCCAGATCACGCCGTCTTTTTCACCGACGTTTACGTGTTTGCGCGTGAGCAGTGTGAGCGCCTGTGGTGACACCCTCACGAGCGATTGATGATCGGGAGCTGGTCGTGAGGTGTTAATCACTTCTCGTTACCCCACGTATACTACACGACGCACGATGAAGGCCAAAATCGGTCCGATCACTCAAAAATCGGCTCAAAATGGGCCTAAAACCGCACAGTGTAAGCCCAGCATTAGAGCAGCTATGTTTGTTTCCCTCAGAGAAAGGGAAGAATGGGAAAAGGAAAACACCTGGCTGGAAAAAGTTAATATGGGCATGTGCAGTGAATATCAGCGCTATGTGGCCAGAAGTGTGATAATATAACTTATTTTGTGTAATAAACAACTGCAAGGATAGATGATTACAACAAATTAATGACTAATACATAAAAGTAATACATAGATGAATAATGATGATGAGTTAAGATGCGTAATCATGGGAACAAGCGGGTTTACAAACAGGAGCAGCTGATTAGCATTAGAAAAGCTGAAATAATACCTCAACTGAAGCCAATTGTACTAAATGCACTAAATGTGCACTGTTACAAGAATGTTTTTCTTTCTATTGTTTTCTATTATTTTAAGTTAAGCAGGACAGAGTTCTTTTAAAGAAAGATTTACTTATATTCTCAAAAGTTAAGCATGACAGGCTTCTGTTTAAGAAAGAGACCTGTTTTACTGTGTTAATGTTGTCATTTTGAGCTAAAAATAAATGGCTAAATGATCATTTGTTTCACATGTGTTCATATCACAAAGAATAGAATATGCATCTACTTAAATCAACTTCAAGTCAAATGGTTAAAAAAATAATTTCACACACAAAAAAAGAGCTAGAAAATTCACCACACTGGGAAGGGTGAAGACAACTGGGTCGCCCGGCCCTGGCCACGAGGTGTCCCTTATTTATTTTTCAGGGAGTTGGCAACCCTACTCACTCCCTTCTGTGATGAATCGTAGCATAAACGAATCACTCAGGACTCACTCAACGTCAGTCCTGGCTCACAGCTCCTTCTTCTTCTTGGTTGGCAACCAATGTTAAGGTGCATTACTGCCCCCTGGCTCACAGCTCAGTGGACATTTAAAAATATATATATATTTGACACATTTGAGGAAAATACAAATAAAAATAAATAAAAATAAATAAAATAAATGTTCCCTTTAGAAATCTTTTTTTTGTGCTTTTTTTTACTCTATAAAAATAGTTGTTTTTCTTTTTCAATCACTCATCTTAGCAGTAGGATATACATGAAAAGAGAAATAAATTAAGTTTGAGTGAAAATGTACATTTTTTGCACTCTCTGGGCAACTGCCTCAGTGACTCAAATGACTCAAAAGAACCCGATTCACTTTGGTGAGTGACTCATTGAAACTCAATTCAGTAAAAAGAATCAAATTTACCACCATTACCCCAGATCATTATGGCGCCCCCGTGCAGGATGGTGCGTAGAAAACATCTCACGTTGGATCTGCTTGTCTTGCCATGTTGGAAACCATCAGGACCATCAAGGTTGCATTTTTTCTCATCAGAGAATAAAACTTTCTTCCACCTTTCAATGTCCCATGTTTGGTGCTTTCTTGTAAAGTCCAAACGGTCAGTTCTGTGGTGTTCAAGGAGACAAGGCCTTTGGCGTTTTTTGTTTTTGAAGCCCTTCAGTCTCAGATGCCATCTGATGTTAAGGGGCTGCAGTCAGCACCAGTAACAACCTTAATTTGGGTCAAGGATTGCCCAGAGTCTTGACAGACAGCCAAATGGATCCTCCGACTCAGTGCTGTGGAAACTTTTTTGTCTTCCACTTGACTCTTATATTCCATAACCCATTAAAAAAATTCCAAATGACTGTCTTACTGCTTTCCACCTCAGATGCGATGGCATGCTGCCAGAGACCCTGCTTATGCAGTTCAACAACCCGACCACGTTCAAAAAGGGAACTTAATTTTGTTTTTGCCATCAGAACATCATAACAGTGTGACTATCAGACAGAAAATGAAAATGAATCCATATTTTTGCACAGATTTGTCGAAATGGAAAATCTGTAATTGATGTTATATAAAAATGCTATCATTAGTCTCATTATATATGAGCTTATTAATCAAGGCTAAACCATTTAGATCTGTATCTATAAATTACATAATAATAAGGCATAATGCTTTATAAATGAAGTATTCACCATTATCTCACTAATGCTTAATACAGTGCGGTTATGTGTATGTTTCAGTGTATAACTACCATCGGGTTAGATATTTAGCGAGGGATTGCAGATGAAAAGAAATAACAGTGTTTATTAATCTACACTGTGCCTGTTAAAAATAAACAAATAAAAATCAAAATATGTAATGTAATATAACAAAGTAAGGAATTTTTTTTAAATATTCATTTTATACTTTACACTTTCAATCTGAGTACTTCGGGTGTTTAAATTGACAGTGAAGTTTTTATCTATTTCTTGACATCCATAATTAAAGAAAATAAGATAGCTGACTACCAAACACAAATGACAGGACAAGCAACACCACTGTTCTTAGTGAGTCAAAGCCAAACTGTGTGATGGCGTGAAATTTGGAAACTAAACCTGGCCCCTCCCCTTCTGCATAAAATTTAAATTCCTCAGAAAGAAAACCACCTGCGTTCAGCAAAAACAATCAGGAAGATGTTGCAGAAACAGCTTGGAACAGTCAGAATAACAAAGCAGCCAAGCCTTATGGTATTAATTGCTCATAGAACAAGAGTTACGTCTGGTATCTCACAGCCGCAATGGATGTTTACACTGCACACGTCATTACCACTGTTTTGGCTAATGTGGCTGATTCCAGAGATATTTTTATATTTCTGCCCAAATCTGTAAATGTCTGCTGGGAAACAACCAGGGACACTGTTTATGACTGTTTCTCTAACACACATAAGTTTGGCCATAAACACACTCTGCTGGTCCATCCCCTGCAGCTATTTTTAACCTAAAGTCAACACAGCACCCAGTTTAATGACTCTGCTGGATTCCAGTCTATTTTACTCCCGTCCTGGTACAGCACTTACTACAAAATAACACTGATATGAAATTGAAATATTATTTTGATAAGTCCAAGCAAATAACTTGATCACAAATATACAAATCAAACTGAAGCCAAATTAACATCTTATTGTAGCTGACTTTGTGCATCAAGATCATGGAATCCAGTTTTCCATAGCAAAACTGCATCAATCACAGCTAGAAGATGTTCCTGGTATCAAAACATAGGTAAAAATAATGGAAAATGTCCAATTTAACTTCGGCTAAAACATCCTTCCAAAAAAATCCTGGAAGCAGTGGTCTAAATCAGTTCAAAAAGATAATCACTTTTGGAGGTCGTATGTGCAATGGCCCATAACAGTATTTCTTAAAGACACACACAAACTGATCCACTAATATAACAACCTTCTGGTGTGTGCTGAGAGTTTGTTATGTGTGAACACATAATGACAATAAAGGATACTTCTTCTTCTTCTTCTTCTGGGTAACGATAATTGCAAGAAATTTAAGTTTGCAGCTCACCTCTCCAGGTAGAACGATGATTTATGCTCAGTTGAGATGCTTTTGGCCCATCACATGCTGTTCTGAACAGTGCTGAAAGGACAGAAGGAAAAGGTGAAGGAAGGAGTTGTGGAGCAGGATTGTTGGGTCTGCAGTTGCCATGCAACAATGAAGTTGGGCTGTTGTTTGTTTGTTTATGGTGTAAAAATAAACACGTTTTCACATTAGAAATGCTATTTGTCTTCCCTGTGTCCTTTCATCACACTTGTTACTTATTTTCCTCCCTTTCCTCCTGTCACTTTCACTTTCTTTTTCATACTTCTTTGTCATTTACCTTCCTGTTTTCTTACTGACATTCATATCTCTATTTCAATCACCCTCCACGCTTAATTAGTTGTTATTGTTACCTGGAATAACCTCTCCTCTCCTCTTCTCCCCTTCTCTCTTTTCCTCTCAGCCAATCTTCCAAACTTGGTCATGTTATTCGTTCTGCCGCCAAACACGGAGCTTTAAACAACATCCATCACACAGGAGTGGGCTCTGGACTTTACTCTGTTTCTATTTTAACTGGACTCGCTCAGACAGCAGCCATGGCTCGCTGCAGGAGCTACTTGCGAGGACTTGCTATCTGTGTTACTGTGTTGCTACTGGTAAGCACACTGCTAATTGTTAACTGCATGTTTGTGTGGGCTGTCGGAGGTGATTGGATCTTTAAAAAATGAAAATTTTAAAAAGGTAATCTTAAAAAATTATAATGGTCTAAAATCTTAATCTACTATTTTTGAAATACACAGTGTGTCATTCAGGTGTTGATTACATGTGCTAATTAATGAATTTCAATGTAACTACAGTCTTGTAAACAGAAGGTGAAAAGCAGAAACAGTATGTTTGTTTTTAACTTTTTTTCTTTTACTTATAATTTTGTAGACATGTAATTATTTTGCGTTGAGCACGTACAAAATTTAGTTTCATTCTGGGTTCAAATACATATTTGTGATAATTGTGGTAATAACTAGCAACTGCTTTCTGGTAGCAGGTGCAAGATTATATTTGTCTAATTTTTGGCAACTATTATATGTTGCGTTTAAATCCAATCAATCTTTATTTATAAAGCACTTTAAAATACCCAGCACAGGACCAAAGTGCTGTACATTAAATATGTTAAGAACAATAAAATAAAACAAAACAATAAAAATAAAACACATAATACATAAAAACTTAAAGCAGCCCTATATTTAAAACGAGAGAAAACAGCATAGAATCAACTTTTTTTCTTGTTTTTTTGGGTGAAGTATTTGTTTTCATGTATTCTTAATACTTATCTAAACATTAAAATATTTTAGGTGGTGTGTTATGTTGCCAAAATCTTGCACTGTGTGGTACTCAAAAAGATTTTCTTTTATTTAAAGTAAACATTTAGTCTTGATTTAATCTTTTTACTAATAAATCTCTCTTCACTACACTAAAACACTAAAATAATGTGGAGGTCTTTTAGCAACAATTTTAGAACCTTCACTTTTTAAGTTCATAAGAGGAAGGAAGGAGGCAGGGGACTAGGGAGTGTCATAACCACGGTCTAGGACGAAACAACAAAGATCCATGAGTACATCAGGAAGATGGCCTCACAACTGATAGTGTGCTTAGTGAATACCTCAGGCAGCAGAAACCAGAGAAAGGAGAGGAGCAAGAAGAGGAACCATCATGGGAGGACAAGCCCCTGCATGGTACAGTGGGGCAAAAAAGTATTTAGTCAGCCACCAATTGTGCAAGTTCCCCCACCTAAAATGATGACAGAGGTCAGTAATTTGCACCAGAGGTACACTTCAACTGTGAGAGACAGAATGTGAAAAAAAAAAATCCATGAATCCACATGGTAGGATTTGTAAAGAATTTATTCGTAAATCAGGGTGGAAAATAAGTATTTGGTCAATAACAAAAATACAACTCAATACTTTGTAACATAACCTTTGTTGGCAATAACAGAGGTCAAACGTTTACTATAGGTCTTTACCAGGTTTGCACACACAGTAGCTGGTATTTTGGCCCATTCCTCCATGCAGATCTTCTCGAGAGCAGTGATGTTTTGGGGCTGTCGCCGAGCAACACGGACTTTCAACTCCCGCCACAGATTTTCTATGGGGTTGAGGTCTGGAGACTGGCTAGGCCACTCCAGGACTTTCAAATGCTTCTTACGGAGCCACTCCTTTGTTGCCCGGGCGGTGTGTTTTGGATCTTTGTCATGTTGGAAGACCCAGCCTCGTTTCATCTTCAAAGTTCTCACTGATGGAAGGAGGTTTTGGCTCAAAATCTCACGATACATGGCCCCATTCATTCTGTCCTTAACACGGATCAGTCGTCCTGTCCCCTTGGCAGAAAAACAGCCCCATAGCATGATGTTTCCACCCCCATGCTTCACAGTAGGTATGGTGTTCTTGGGATGCAACTCAGTATTCTTCTTCCTCCAAACACGACGAGTTGAGTTTATACCAAAAAGTTCTACTTTGGTTTCATCTGACCACATGACATTCTCCCAATCCTCTGCTGTATCATCCATGTGCTCTCTGGCAAACTTCAGACGGGCCTGGACATGCACTGCCTTCAGCAGCGGAACACGTCTGGCACTGCGGGATTTGATTCCCTGCCGTTGTAGTGTGTTACTGATGGTGACCTTTGTTACTTTGGTCCCAGCTCTCTGCAGGTCATTCACCAGGTCCCCCCGTGTGGTTCTGGGATCTTTGCTCACCGTTCTCATGATCATTTTGACCCCACGGGATGAGATCTTGCGTGGAGCCCCAGATCGAGGGAGATTATCAGTGGTCTTGTATGTCTTCCATTTTCTGATGATTGCTCCCACAGTTGATTTTTTCACACCAAGCTGCTTGCCTATTGTAGATTCACTCTTCCCAGTCTGGTGCAGGTCTACAATACTTTTCCTGGTGTCCTTCGAAAGCTCTTTGGTCTTGGCCATGGCGGAGTTTGGAGTCTGACTGTTTGAGGCTGTGGACAGGTGTCTTTTATACAGATGATGAGTTCAAACAGGTGCCATTCATACAGGTAACGCGTGGGGGACAGAAAAGCTTCTTACAGAAGACGTTACAGGTCTGTGAGAGCCAGAGATTTTCCTTGTTTGAGGTGACCAAATACTTATTTTCCACCCTGATTTACGAATAAATTCTTTACAAATCCTACCATGTGGATTCATGGATTTTTTTTTCACATTCTGTCTCTCACAGTTGAAGTGTACCTCTGGTGCAAATTACTGACCTCTGTCATCATTTTAGGTGGGGGAACTTGCACAATTGGTGGCTGACTAAATACTTTTTTGCCCCACTGTATACATTTTGCATCTCTGTGGTTGTGAATGCTGGGGCTCAAACTCAGGAGCTTACTTGGTGCTCCACTAAGTTTAAGCAACATCTAGAAATAATAGAAATAAATGTGTGAGTGTTTTTATTGTTTTTTTCTGTTCATTTAAACTGCGTAAGACAAGTTGCAGAGAGAATATTCACTAAGTAAGCCAACAGAGGCTGGGAATGTGGAAGTCAAAGAATGAGACAACCATGAGTGTTTAAGGTGTAGTTGGACTGTTTTGGAAAGTTTCAACTTGCTGACTGTGAGACAGATTACATTTGTGATATAAAGCTGTCAGAGTTCCCAGTCTCTCTGGGGAAGAGAAGGCATTTCACAGGAATGTTTCTGCTGTTAAAGACTTCCTGATCTGTGAAACCAACCAACAGCCACTTTTGTGTAAACCAGTTTGAGTCATTGCCTTTTACTATTTTTATTCTTTATTCATTTTTATTATGCAGGTGTCTGGGTTTGTGATGATTGGTGCTGCTTTTTCCCCCATTGATGATATACCTGTTGCAGAGGTAAAATGGGATTTTTTTCACCACACTTTTTTATACAAGAATCAACTATGTAGTGAAACAGCTCTAATTTCACATTATATTTCCTCAGACTCATAGTTGACATTTTATAACACAACTTCTACTTTCTTGTAAGATTCTGGTGCATACATTATCCACAATGCAACTGTGAGCCTGCCACTTGTAATGTAGCTTGGACTCTAGCACTGATAGGAAGAAGATAGATAGATAGATAGATAGATAGATAGATAGATAGATAGATAGATAGATAGATAGATAGATAGATAGATAGATAGATAGATAGATAGATAGATAGATAGATAGATAGATAGATAGATAGATAGATAGATAGATAGATAGATAGATACATACATACATACATACATACATACATACATACATACATACATACATACATACATACATAGATACTAATCAACGTGTATGATTTCCAAAGTTCTTTCTATTTTTTGCTAAAAACAGACTATGGTTAACTAAAGGCATATTTGAATATATATAATAATTATAATAATATAATTGTGTATTGCTGTGCTGTTATTAGTTACTGCATTTAGTAGTTATTTTATACATTTTCATTTTTACATATTTTATCTTTTATATTATTGCTAAATAGTACCCATCCCCCGTCATTTGGTTATAGTTTGCTTCCAAGTAGCCAGACCTTCTTGAAGTCTTTAGAGTGGTCTTTAATATAGTTTCCCAGGATTTCTGAGGGTCTTTCAAAGTTTTCTTTGGACACTGGCTGCTTTATCCTCACTTTCATTCCAGCCAGTATACTTGACAATTTTAGAGGATTGATTTCTTTTTTTAGCCACAGAAAACCAACTTAAGAATAATTCAAGCACAAAAAGGCACCTAACTCGAACAATGAATCAGTGTTATGTGACAATCAACTTCACCAATAAATTAATTTTCAGTAGCATCTTCAAGCACTTCATTACCGGAAGTGTGTCACAAACATGTCACTTTTTCCTATTTCTTTTGTTGAATCTATAAAAATGCCAAAGATGGCACAGTTTTACAGACATAAAATGATATTTTTGCACCAACAAGGTGATTCCCAGAGAGCTAGCAGCTGAAAACTTGGCATATCTCAACATGGTGTGCTATGTGTCCTTAAAATATCTGAGGAACCTGGACAAGGAGTGGGCAAAAGAAGTGCCAGGCCTAAAGACTAACAACAGCAGATGAGTGGTATCTCAAAGTCATGTCCTAAATAGGAAAAGGACTTGCAAGGATCTGGCACATAATCTAAAAGATGCATCTGGACCTTCTGCTCCACACTGCATCACAAGTGTGTGATTGTGTGTGAATGGGTGAATGACTCTATGTCGTGTAAAACACTTTGGGGTCCTTAGCGACTAAGTAAAGCGCTATACAAATGCAGGCTATACCATTTACCATTTCTGCTGATCCTGTTCATTGCCTCATTAGAAATGGTCTCAGATACTGTTCTGCATATTCAATAGTTGTTATTATAAATATTTGTTATTTATTCCTTTTGTTTAGGTTAAATAAAATATATTTGTTATCTGACGTTCTCTCTTTCAGTTGTTTGACCAGCTGTCCATTAGTAATGGCTTACTGGTCCTGCAGGTGTTTGGTCCACTCACAATGGTTTTGTCTGTTCTGGGCATATCTGCTGCCTCTTTGGACTACAAATCTTTGCTGTTGGTGGTGAGTAACACAAATTCATACATGTGTTTGTTAAAATAAGATAAGATGAGATAAGATAAGATAAGATAAAATAAAATAAACTTTATTAGTCCCACGCATGGAAAATTAGTTTTGTTAAAGCAGTAAAGCAGATAAGATAACATAAAATAAATTTGTACATTTTTTCTATGTACAAAGTTGCATAGAAAAAAATAGAGAACAAACACTGGAATAAGATATCCATAAGATACTGTACACAATAAAATAGAATAAAATAAAATACTATATGCAATCGAATAAAATAGAATACAAATGCTATATACAATTGAGTATAATACAACGATGCCAGAAAAAGAGTAATGCACTTAGTGTTGTTGCTATTGCACATGTGTGGATGTGTGTGTTTGGTCAGTTGAAGTCTTTGTTGTGGAGTCTGACAACAGTGGTGAGGAAAGACCTGCAAAATCTCTCCGTCCCACACCGTGGGTGACGCAGCCTGCCACTGAAGGAGCTGCTCAGTGCTGTCAGAGTCTCCTGCATGGGGTGAGAGATGTTGTCCAACAGGGATGACAGCTTAGCCACCATTCTCCTGTCACTCTCCACCTCCACTGGGTCCAGAGCGCATCCTAGAACAGAGCTGGCCCTTCTGATCAGCCTGTTCAGTCTCTTCCTGTCCCCAGCAGAGATGTTGCCGCCCCAGCAGATCACACCATAAAAGATAGCTGAGGCCACCACAGAGTCATAGAAGGTCTTCAGGAGTGGGCTCTTCACTCCACAAGTTCAAATGTAGCATCTTTGTGAGGATCCTAGCTGATACAAGTATTCCCAACCCCTAATCCCTAATTGCATATATACGAAAACATAATTTTAACCCAAATTCTAAAGCTAAGTTTGAAGCTGCTGTCCCTAAATGAGGCTGACCCCCAAATGCCCCTGTGTTCCAAAAATGTCCTCACTACAAAGGTTATTGGTCCAAAGTGGTCCCCCAAAACATACACATACAAGTACAAACACACACACTAGAGTAGTGGCATTAACCTGTAATCTTTTTTCCAGTTTTCTGCTCTGACATTTGTGGAGTTTGTGGCACTAATGATCGTTGCCTCACCCCTGGTTCAGGTTCAAGCTCAGGTAACTACCTGTTCGTTTCACTTACTGTATTTTTAGACAGTCCTTGCTTTCTTGTCACCAGTGCCCCCTGGAGGTATGCAATGACTATGAAATATGAAACCGTTATCTTTGGGCTGTAAACTGACTAAATAAGTAATAAAGTAATACAGATGAAAGTTAATTACTCTTAAAACTCTGCTTGTGTTTGTGTATCACTCTTCAAACGTTTATATTATTTACTGTAGATGGACTTTGCCGTGGATGAATTGTTTCTCAATGTGACACCCCTACACAAAGCAGCAGCTGACATCCAGAAAGAATTAAATAAGCTTCAGACGTCGGTAAGTGAAACAAAGAAAAAAAATAAGGATAAAGAAATGAAAAAGTGATATAACTTTTTAGTTTTTCCTGTTGTCCTGTTGTCATAGCAACAACTATGACCTAATTTTATAGACATATATGACCTGAATGAGTAATTCAACACCAAGACTAATGATAACCTTGAGCTTTAACTGATGATAATATTTGTGTGTTTTCAAGGACTCCTGTTGTGGTTTGAGGAAATTTGAAGACTGGGATAATCAGCTTCCTTTTTCCTGTATCTGTACACCTCCTACAACCACCTATACCAGTGAGTCAAGGTATGTTAAGACTGGATTTTAGATAGATTAGCTGAATATTGAATTGTAGAGTCATTTTTTATCTAATTTTTTAAAATAATTTCTATTTCATACGTTTAGAAAATGTGTAATTTGCTTGAGTTTTTAGCTGTTTTTCAGAATAAGGTAGGGTACACCCTACAATATAGGGTCACAACAACAGAGGCGACTGTTGTTGTGATTTGCCACTGTATAAATAAAATTGAAATGAACTGAATATTTAAGTTTAATACATTTTTAAATTATTTAGCTGTCGATCAACGTCCCTACCCTTACCTATGGTAAAGAGCTGTGGGTAGTGACCACTCCCCCTGCGGCCCGGCCCCAGCGGAAGAAGATGGATGGATGGGTTGTCTTGGCTCTTAAATTTTGGCTTTCTGTTTTTGCCCACAGATCTCAGCCTGGTAATTCCAGCTCATATGAGCCTTGTGTGATGGTGGGAAGTAACCAGCAGTTTGTGCACTCCAAGGTAAATATTTGCTTCAGGGTTTTGTTCTTCTTCTATCATTAATTTTCACACAGTTCTACTATTTCCTCAGCATCTTTCTTTCTACAATTCTCCAGTGTTTTCTCCCTTTCTCTGGTTATTTTTTCTTTTTTCTTGCTCTCCTTTACTAGTTTCCCTGATTATCCTTTTTTCTTATGTTTTGTTCTATTTTACTATTTTCTATTATACTTTTAAATTTACATTTTCCATCTTCCCACTGTACATCTTCGATCCAGTGGCAGTCTGGTTTAGTCTTTCTATTCTTTAGTTCAGTTAATCTTTTATAATGTTGTTTAGTTATAAAGACAAACAGAAGCAAATAAACGCAAAGGGAAATTTGACTTATGTACGCCAAAAACAGACGTTTTTTTAATCATGTTGATTCTTCACCTTTATATTTTTGGCAGCCCTGTGGTCCCATCCTAAAGAGCTACCTGAGTTTCCCAGTCAAGCTCAGAATAGGAATCATTTCAGCTTTCGCCACCATTGCAGTAAGAAAAAAAACACTCAGCTTTTTTTTTTATCTTACTTTAAAACCAAGATCCATATCTTTTTTTTTAATATATAAAGAGTTGAAAAGAGAACAAACTCCAGCTGCTTGAAGAAATTAACAAATGCATGAATGCAAAAATTCTAAAATCTAAAAGTTATGATTGTAGATATGTTTGCATGATTGAGGAAGAGGCTATATGGTTGTTCTATACCCATATAAACGTGGTTTATATGGGTATAAAAGGATTAGAGGAGAAATTTAAGTTCATAGAAGTTCCCAAGACATGAATTTTAATTTCTGGAAATGTCTAGTTTATATATGTGCTTGTCTAGAATTTCTGGAAGAGTTTCTCTGATAGTGTCCATCCATTCTAAAACACTGGAAGTTTCAAGAAAAGCTTTTACTCTATGATTTCATTGCAAAATTGATTGTTTGGAAACAGGTTGACCCTAATGGTCCACCTGTGCAATCGCCTTGCAATCAAAATCGTTTGCTCAGATTCAGGGTGTTACACAGAAATTTGATTTCAGTCTCAACCAGCCAAAAGTGCAACAAGAAAAAGTCACCAGGCAACCACTGATTTTTCCCTTTTGCAAGGCAATTGCAGTGCAATTTTTACTGTGATGAATAATGATGTATAAAATATTATACACAGTGTGTGTGTGTGTGTGTGTGTGTGTGTGTTGCAGATAACAGCCATTGCTCTGTGTCTTGCTTTGGGTCTGGAGAAATACTGGAAGAAGCCTCCAGTTGAAACTACAGTCGACGACTACGACAGAGTGAAATACCAACCTAAACCTTCCCTCACCTGACCTCTGACCCCCTTTCACCCAAAATTAAGACAACGATACTAATGCGCTTCCACTCTCTGGGCTTCTGGTGCTGATGAGATGGTCCAGAATGAACACATGGTGCTTTATGGAGCTGTTGCCTGAAAATGCTAATTTGGTGTATATGGTGTAAAACATTTCCTTCTTGAAATGTTCATCTTGTGTTTAATGGAAGGGGATCAAAACAATAGATACTTAAACTTTTCATTGTAGCAAAATACCTTCATGTATTCAGTAGCAGAAGCAAATTTCTAACAGCAGCATCCTGATGGCATCAGCTTTAACCATTACAGCTGCTTCCCATATCAACATGGAAATTTCTGTTACTGTTTAAACATGCTTCTGGTATCTAGTTAGCACAAAGCAGGTGCCATCATTAATCATTAATCTTTAGCAGCTAACTTGTGTTTTTGCAGAATGACAGTCTTTTATGGGCATAATCATTGTTTTTTGGAGGAAAATCTAAAGGATGTTAGTCTGTTTTAGACATTTTTTAAAAATAAATTGGCAATCGCTCTATTTCCAAAAACTAAAATAGGAAGTCTGGGTTTTTGGGTCTAGAATCAGTTATAAATAATTATTTTAGTCTTTTAACTCCATTCAGAGGACTGCTTTAGGACTGTTTTGCAAATGCCTCTGGACAAATTGCCACCATTTTCAGAACAATCACAGTAACAGAGGGTGTAACGGCTCTCCTGGATCTGCTCCATATTAATTCTGATTGGTTGTAAAACTACATTTTTTGGGGTAGGCAAATGTTATTACAGGAGCATATTTAAACAGTGGCTTATTTGTCTTGTCTCACAACTATTTAACGGAACTTGTGACCAGTTGTGATGGCATGCCACACATGGTAAGCTCCACACCTCATTACCCGTTGATTCACTTTAGTTTAATTTACAGTCACTACTTTAAAATATTCTATTTATTGTTCAATATCGTTTCTTTATTAAATATATTCATTTTTCCATCACACCTTCCAATGTTTATATGGCGTGCACACATATTAACCTTGCAAGGTCAAAGTTCTGTTTTATGTTATATTAATACATCTTTCTTTGTTTGAGTTACCTGGGGGTTGGTGTCTCCTCCTGTCTGGCAAAAGGTGTGGCAAAGGGCTGGGAGACCTGAAGTACTGCTGACAGCCTAATTGGATTGCACCACATGCTTCATTGCCTGGGGGGTGTTTCATGTTTGTTTAAATGTTTTGTATTAGTTGGTTATATGGCAGCCATCTTGTTTTCCCCCGTGTGTGTCATTTGGTTTAGCTAAACCAGTATTTAAGTCCCCCTGTGTGTCATTTCAGCAGGTCAGTTTACCATATGTTTGTTTGAGGTTTTGTTAATTATTATCTTGAGTTTAGTCTGTTGAGTTGACCGCTTTTATTGGTCTGCCTGTTTAAGTTTTGGCTTTGTTAAATATATTTTCATATTTTTGGGTCAATAAAACCCGTTTTTTGAATTAAAACCACCGGTGTCCTTTATGCTTTACTGCTTGGTCCCTGACACCAGTGTTGGTCAAGTTACCTGAAAAAAGTAATCAGTAACTAATTACTGATTACTTCCCCCCAAAAGTAATCCCGTTACTTTACTGATTACTTATTTTCAAAAGTAATTAATTACTTAGTTACTTTTTAAAAACACAATTTACAACCTGAATAGGTAATAAAGTGATAGATCTTTCAGCCCAATTCTACTTTTTCTACATAATCCATCATACAAAATGTAATCAAATGGAAAAGTCTCCTTTTTTTAACTTGTGAATTTCCCATTACGTCGTAGCGCACTCGGTGCTTGCTTGGAAGTTTAGGGTTTTTTTCGCTATAAAAAGAAGTTTTCTTCCCACTCACAACGGACACTAATGTTTTTGTCACTTTTTACGGAATCAAACTCAAAGTAAGGTCAGTACTTCCACGCTTTAAACGCTGCATGCTCATACTCTCTCCCGTACTCGATATATTATCCATTGTTGATCTGCACACAGCTGTTGTCACGAACGTCGCACTCGCTTACGTCATTGTCATGAGACATTATCGCAAAAAAATCACGGTTTTAGTAACGCAGTAATGCAGCGTTCCTACAGGAAAGTAACGGTAATCTAATTACCGTTTTTGCGAGAGTAATCCCTTACTTTACTCGTTGCTTTAAAACAGTAACGGGTTACTGCCCATCTCTGCTTGTGACACATTAATAAGTCTCTAACAGACTATAATATTTTTGCTGTCATTTAACGGTATGCGCTAGGTGTAAGTTTCTTTTCTCTGTATTTCAGCATGTTTGAAAACTTTCTCCACTTGTGGTATTTATGTGATGTTTGCAAAATCAGTGCCAGTAACACAATCAGCTGTACTGAAAGACTACTGGGGCACAAACATACCTCTAAATAAGGAGGCAGATGCTAAAAACAGCTTTTATTTTCAATATTTGAAGAGTGATTATTATTATTATTATTATTATTTCCAGTATACAGGAGTTCTCTCCTACTCGCCTGATAGCCTGCATCATCTGCGTTTGTTTGGCATTTCAAGCTGCAACCTGAAGATGGCAGCGATGGACATTTTGCAGCAAGTCAATGTGTGGGTGGTGTGCTTTGTAAAATTAAATTCTTAAATCTGAACTTGTTTCTAATCATCTTCAGTGACTAAAACCCTCAAGGAAAAAAGTTTGAAAGTAAAATGTTAATTCCACATGGAAACATTTCTTTATAAAGAACATTACCACAAACAGACATTTACTATTTTATCCAACTGGAAGCCTCTCCTTTTATATACAGGGCTCAAAGAAAATGGGAACACTTTTTAATCAGAGTTCAGCATTGAGCCAATTAAACTTGTGGATTATTGACCTGGTTGGTTAGGTAGTAGAAGTTTTTTTTTTTTAAATCTGTTTAAGCTGCTTTGGTGCAATAGAGAGACAACAGTGAGACAACCACCAGAACAGGAATGGTTTTACAGGCGGAGGCCAATGAGTCTTTTTTCCTCCTCATCTTTTCGGACTGCTTTTTGTTTTTACTAGTTTTGCATTTGGTTAGGCTCAATGTCACTGCTGGGGTTATGAGATGATACCTGGAGTTTATATAAGTAGTCCAACTCCTCCAGGATGGCACATCAACAATACTTGCCATTGCCAGAAGGTTTGCTGTGTCTCAGCACAGTCTCAAGAGCTTAGAGGAGATTCCAGGTGACAGGCAGTTAGTCTAGGAATGTCATGGATCGCTGTGTGGCAGGCAGGATGAGGACCCAATCGCAAAACTCACACACACGGGGATGAACTCAAAAAACACAGCTTTATTGCTGGCCACGAGAAACAATACAAAATAAACTAAACTGGGAAAACTAAAGCACAAGGAGAGAGAAACAGGGAAATCCACACAGCATGAGGGAGAACGCGACGCCGAACAGAGGGAGATGCAGACAGAAATACACAGAGGGTTAACGAGGAAAGTGGGAACACACGGGGAACACAGGTGACACTGATAATCATAACGAGACAGGGCGGGGTGAACTGAACATGACATGTACAGGCGTGAGAGTCACAAAGTAAACAGGAAGTGCACAGAGGTTCAGACAGGAGGAGAGAGAGCACGGGGAAAACACAGACATAACGGGCTGGGGAAACATGAAACAACCACAAAGGGAGACGAGGGCTCATAAATACATAGAGGGCACACAGGGGGAAGAGAGAGCACGGGGAGAACTTAGACATAATGGGCAGGGGAAACATGGAATAAAACATAAGGAGAGACGAGGGCTCACAGATACACAGAGGGGCACACAGGGGGTAAAAGCCATGAAGGGAAAACACTTAGGGAACAACACAACAGGGCAACTCAGAAAACATGGCCTAAGCAAGGAACAAAATACAAAAATACAAGGAACTAAGAATACTGGGCCCACATGGCCCAGGACCATGACATCACCCCCCCCCCTAAAGGGCTGGCTCCCGACAGCCCAAACCCGAGAAACAAAACAAAAACAGAAAACAACCCACCCAGGGCGGGAGGCGGGGGATCAGGACGGAGGGACCAGAACGGGAAACAAAACAAACAACAGAAAACACAGGAGCACATGACCATAGTCCAAATAAAGTTCAGGGGGCCGACCCAGAGCCCACAGGCACAAGAGTTCACGGGTCACACGGTCGGGGGGCCGACCAGGCGGGTGGCACAGGTGACAGAGCTGGTCCGGAGGCCGGCCGCGCGGAAGGCAGCGGCGGCGGCGAAGGAGACGACGGAGCAGTTCAGGGGGACGACCGCGCGGAAGGCAGCGGCGGCGGCGAAGGAGACGACGGAGCAGTTCAGGGGGCCGACCGCGCGGAAGGCAGCGGCAGCGGCAAAGGAGACGACGAAGCAGTTCAGGGGGACGACCGCGCGGAAGGCAGCGGCGGCGGCGAAGGAGACGACGGAGCAGTTCAGGGGGCCGACCGCGCGGAAGGCAGCGGCGGCGGCAAAGGAGACGACGACGGAGCAGTTCAGGAGGCCGGCCGCGCGGAAGGCGGCGGCGGCTCTCCAGTCTCAGGCGTGCTGGCCATGGCCTGGTGGGCACAGGACCAGTCGAGGCATGACCAGACGAGGCAGGACCAGGCGATGACGGGGCCGGACCAGGCGAAGCACAGGCCGGAGCCGCAGCAGGCAAAGCAGAAGCCGGAGCCGCAGCAGGCAGAGCAGAAGCAGAGACCGAAGCCGGACCGGGCGACGTTGAAGGCGATGCAGAGGCCGGACCGGGCGTGGGTGCAGCTGATGCAGAGGCCGGACCGGGCGTGGGTGCAGCTGATGCAGAGGCCGGACCAGACCACGTCTGAACGGGCCCCTCGGACCCTCCAGCGGAGACGAGGAGGTGCTGGCCGGGCTGACCTGAGCCGCCAGCGGAGACGAGGAGCGGCTGGAGAGGTTCCCCTGAACCCCCAGCGGAGACGAGGAGCGGCTGGAGAGGTTCCCCTGAACCCCCAGCGGAGACGAGGAGCGGCTGGAGGGGTTCCCCTGAACCCCCAGCGGAGACGGATGCAGAACCAGCAGGTGCAGAGACTTTTGGCTGAGGGGACGCTAACTGTAGCTGCACAGGGCACGCAGTCGGCTTAGGATGCAACGGCTGGGGCTGTGCAGGGCAAACAGTCTGTCCAAAGTTTGTCAGCACCACGCAGTCCTCAGCTGGCGGAGAAAGCTCACAAAGGCTTCCAGCTGAGGTTGGCAGTGTCTGAGCGGGTTGCTGTGCTATGAACTGAGCTGGTGACAGAGGTAATGACAGAGCTAATAATGACTGAGCCGTTAACTGAACAGGCAATGGAGTAAGACACTGAGGTGGTAACAGAGCGGATGACCGAGTGGGTAATGGAGCCGTTAACTGTGCTAAAGACTGAACTGGTGACAAAACAGGAAACTGTGCTAATAACTGAGCCACTGACTGAGTTATGGACAGCAATGCCAGTTGTAGTGGGAGTTGCGCTTGTGGTAGATTAGGTGTCTGGCTCTGGGCTGCTCTCCTCCGGGGAACAGGAATGGGTGCTGGGCCTGGCCGAACACCAGCCATCCCCACCCGAGGAACAGATACGGGTGCAGGGACGAGCTGGGCTCTGGCTGCCTTTACCCTGGGGGCCGGTGTAGGTGCAGGAGCTAGCTGGACCTCTGTCGCTCCCACCCGAGGAACTGAGACGGGTGCAGGAGTCGGCAGGGTCATGGCTGACCTCACCCGGGGAACCAGAACAGGAGCAGGCAAAGGCTGGGTGTCCATCAACCCCACCCGAGGAGCAGGTACGGGTGCCGGGATGAACTGCGCCTCTGCCAGGCTGGGGACAGAAGCAGGGACCAGCTGGACCTCAGCCACCCACTCCCGAGGAACTGGTACGGGAGCAAGGGAAAGCTGGGCCCGCACTGCCCTGGTTACAGGAACAGGAGGCGGAGAGTGAAGCACAGGAACAGAAACAGACACAGGGAAAATCGAGTTAGTGGAGCTAGAAGCAGTGTTAGTGAACAGAGATTCATGGCGAGTCACTCCTGGCAACTCTGTAGGCCTTAAGCTGTCCATGTTAGGAGTAGCAGTCTCTAAAACAGTCATAGCACAGGAAGATCCAGGTTTAGCAGAGTCAGAGTCAGTAATACCGAGCACAAAGGGATCCGTTGCGGACACAGGAGCATTCACACAAACGGTTTCTAAATATATAGGTTGGAGAGCAGCATAGTCCAGGAGTGAAGAAACACCATTCACAGTCTTATACTCAGCAGGTACAGGGACCTCAGAACTGTTAACTTCACGGTGTTGTTCATGAGTATGCAGCTCAACAATAGTCTTTTGCTTCTCTAAGGTGAGATTATCAGTCTGTGTGTTAATTGCTGCTGACCTGGGAGGAGCACAGGAAAAATAGTCACTCTGAAACATGGGCGTGAGGGTAGGTAATGCAGGTTCAGGATTAACCGACCCAGAATTACCAGACACGGAGTTAATGGCCTCTGGGATGACGCGCATGGAGCTTACAGTGCCAGGATTCTTTAATTCAGCATGAACAGCAGTCTCTAGGGGGGTAATGAACTCAGTCTCATGCTTAATAGGTGCGGAGGTGAACTTAGAAACATTATGAGCCCTGGAAACACAGTCATATTCAAACTCACTATTCATTTCTGATGTGTTACGGACCTGAAAAACAGCGGACTCAGGAGCAGAATATTGTCCGAGTCGGTCCGACTTGGAAGTGGCATGAAAAAAACTGTCAGAGTCACTCACCACCGGAGTTTGCTCAGTAACTTTAGGGTGGCGACAGCGTGAGCGCCGTTTATTCCTGGGAACTGTGCCGTGAGTTCCCGAGGCAGTGGGCGCAGGCACTTCGGTGATGTCGGCTGGCTGAGCCGATGACGAACCGGGCTGCGCCGGAGAGACGGGGAGCTTGTGCAGCTCCGAGCGTGGAAGTCCCAGGAAGAGCGCAAAGGACTGCAGCGGAGATAGGCTGCTTGTCGGAGGCACGAAATCTCTCCTCGGCCGCCGAGTAACCCTCTTCTTTGCGCAGGACGTGGGCGGCGACTGGGGAGGTGAACCGGAAGTTGAGAAGGCCGGAGGAGTTGTGGCAGGCGATAGGCTGAATCCTCCAACTCTTATCACCGTGGGACGATGTGGGGAAAAGGCAGCAGCGTTTGCAGTTTGGAGGCTGCGCGGCCCACCTAGAGCCAATCGAGTCCCATAGAAGGCAGACTCGCGCTCCCGGGCATGCCGAGCCTCCTGCCTTCTCTCGTTAGGGAAGGCGGAGTCTGCACGCTGCCGGTTCCGTACAGAGTTTGCTGGGTCCATTACTGGTCGCGTTCTTCTGTCATGGATCGCTGTGTGGCAGGCAGGATGAGGACCCAATCGCAAAACTCACACACACGGGGATGAACTCAAAAAACACAGCTTTATTGCTGGCCACGAGAAACAATACAAAATAAACTAAACTGGGAAAACTAAAGCACAAGGAGAGAGAAACAGGGAAATCCACACAGCATGAGGGAGAACGCGACGCCGAACAGAGGGAGATGCAGACAGAAATACACAGAGGGTTAACGAGGAAAGTGGGAACACACGGGGAACACAGGTGACACTGATAATCATAACGAGACAGGGCGGGGTGAACTGAACATGACATGTACAGGCGTGAGAGTCACAAAGTAAACAGGAAGTGCACAGAGGTTCAGACAGGAGGAGAGAGAGCACGGGGAAAACACAGACATAACGGGCTGGGGAAACATGAAACAACCACAAAGGGAGACGAGGGCTCATAAATACATAGAGGGCACACAGGGGGAAGAGAGAGCACGGGGAGAACTTAGACATAATGGGCAGGGGAAACATGGAATAAAACATAAGGAGAGACGAGGGCTCACAGATACACAGAGGGGCACACAGGGGGTAAAAGCCATGAAGGGAAAACACTTAGGGAACAACACAACAGGGCAACTCAGAAAACATGGCCTAAGCAAGGAACAAAATACAAAAATACAAGGAACTAAGAATACTGGGCCCACATGGCCCAGGACCATGACAAGGAAAGCTGGATAGGGTTGTAGAAGGCCCTTAGACCATCAGCAGGATGGTATCTACTCCTTTGTGCAAGGAAGAATGGTATGAGCACTACAAGAGCAAGAATATGACTTCAAAATCAGATACAAACTTCATAACAAGCAGTGTAGACTGGGCACAGTGCTCACTCTGGAGCCCAAGTAGCATTTGAGATAGAATACCAGATTTGAAAGGTCCAACACTGGCCACCCAGCGGTCATAGGAGTCATATCCATGGAGCCACACACAGACACCCTACAGACTAGGCAACAGGACTCTACTGTTAGGTATCAGGATGGACCTATTTTTAGATTCTACTCTCATGTAGTAGGTCCCGAGTTCCCCCTGGTGCACATCAATGCCTGGCCTTGTGGCAGCCTGTAAAAGACAGTTACAGTTCATGGCGGATGAAGGAATTGATATCACTGACTAGGGATGGGTATCGTGTAGGTTTTATCTGACACCGGTGCCAAACCGGTATTTTTGAAATGGTGCCGGTGCTTAAACGGTGCTCGAACCGGTGCTTAAAGAATGGAGAACACAAACTTTGTCCAAAAGCCTCTCATGTTTAGCTGTTTTTTTTTTTAAAAAGATAACAATGTTAGCCTTTCCTGCAAATATAGGGCATGTATGGTATCGTTCTTGGCTGGAAGCAGTGCTTAAACAATGGAAAAAACACAAACTTTGTCCAAAAACCTCTCATGTTTAGCTGTTTCCCCGTTTTCTTTGGTCATTTTAGCCTTTTTTGGCCAGGGTGAGGGGAGTATCTGGCATCAAACAAGAAGACAGCCACATGTAACTACAACGGTGTTTGCTAGTTCACCTTACATGCATTAATTTAATAATGTGGTTAGCCTACTCAACGTAAATTACACACGGACAACATTAAGCTACTCGCCCAGAAAAGAACGGCTGCTGCTGCCATCATCATTCATCATCATTTCTGCTAAACTGGCAGGGCTAGGGGCCAGGACTCTCCTCTTCGGGTTCTCGGGGGATGTTGCTAACTCCGGGTCCGATAACAGGCACCACACCCACAGTAGATGTGTTGGTGTGAGGTCTCGCAGCAAGCTATCAAATACGGTGCATTTCTCGGCTTTTAACAAAACGCTATACGTCGCCAGGTTCGTCATCAGATTCGAGGTGTTACCTCCTTTGCACAGTATCACAGTATCACCTTAAAGCACTTGTTGCAGGCTGCTGAGTTTGCATCTTTTGCTCTGAAGTACAGCCAGACTTTTGACTGCTTCGCCTTGGGCATTTTTACTTTGTAGCTCTGCTCTAAAAGAACATATGTACCTGGGCTCGCCTACTATCCTTGCAAAGGTAAAATGATTGGCTAGAATCCAAAGTGTATGACATCTCAGCAAAAATGCCATAATGGCACGGGATACCAGTACCCATCCCTACCACTGACTGCTCCCTCACCTGACCTACATCCAATAGAACTCCTCTGGGACGTTATGTTTCGATCCATCCGATGGCACCAGGCTGCACCTCAGTCTGTCAAGGAGCTCAGTGATTCCCTGGTCCAGCTTGGGAGAAAATCCTTACAGCACTATACATCATCTGACTAGAAGCATGCCCTGACATTATCAGGCATCATTTTGTTGCATCACTTTGATTTCAGGGGTCTTTTTGAAATTCAGCCCACTGACGGTTGATCTTCATACATCCTTTTGTTCTTAAGACATTACCCAGTCAACACCAGTGCAGATACCCTGGATGATTTTTTTCCCATTGAAATCATTGATTTGTTGTTTTTTTTAAACAAAGTATATAGAACCAGCTTTCCAAAGAAATTGAAGACTGAAAGTACAAAACAAACCTCTCTGCATTGAATCATACTTGTTATCAATCTCTGGCTCTCTTCCTTTCTTTTATCCTGTCTTCCTCCTCTCGCCCTAACCAGTTGAGGCAGATGGAAGCCCCACCCTGAGACTGGTTCTTCTGGAGGCTTCTTCCTGTTATAAGAAAGTGTTTCCTTCCCACTGTTGCCAAAATGCTTGCTCACAGGGGATCATATGGTTATTGGGTCTTTCTCCGTATGTATTATTGTAGGGTCTACGTTACAATATAAAGCACCTTGAGGCGACTGTTGTTGTAGTTCGGCACTGTATAAATCAAATAAAATTGAATAAAATTGAATTATTAACATCTTTATGTTCCATCAGGTAATGACAATAAAGAATATAATGCAAGCAGGAGCTACTGAAGGGGTAGCTTCCGCCACCATGGACGAAAATGATTGTGTCAGAATGCCATTTAAGCTGTCCATTAGTGAAGACATATAATACAATAAACTCTTAATTGTTTTAAAATCTATCTGCCTATGTTAAAATAACCAACACATTGTTGTGGTTTGAAGTGTTGTAGTATCATGATAGATTTATTTATAGCACAGAACATAAAGCAAAAGCTGAATAACATTTAAAATGAAGTTAAACTGAAAGTACTTATTTGAAAAAAAAAACACTAAATAAAAAGAATGATATCTAACTATATGAGTATATACTTACACCAGTATTTACATTGTCCTTCATTAAAAGCATCAGTATTCATATTTTTTCATTTATACTTATATTTGTAAAATTGATCATTGGTTGTTATAATAGTACTACTACTACTACTACTACTACTACTACTAATAATAATAATAATAATAACTGTGTCCCTTTCCCCCTTAATAATAACTGTGTCCCTTTCCCCCTTGATGCGTTTTTTCTTCAGTGCAGCTGTTAGAAGAATACACTTAGCATACTCTTAGAAGAGTTCACGCTCCAGCACTAACAGTCATCTAGACTTCTTCTCTTTGGATGAAGCTTAACTCTCCATTTCACCTCCCAGTAACGCACACGTTGCTGCTGCTTCAGTCTCTCGGGATGATCAGGACACAGCTCATCCACTCACATACACTGTCACCATTGCCAAGATCATCATTCCCAGCTGTAAATCAGAGAAGAACCGGAGATTAATATTTTGTTTACGGAAACTCAGTTTATTCGCTTTGTTGATGAAGCACCTCCAGTAAAACATGCAGCAGAGGAGCAAATGTGCGGTGTAACCGCTGTCCTCTCAGCTCTCATGTTAAGATGTTGGAGTGAATATATTGAACTTCACACAGAATTTCTACATCAAGTTTGTTTCACTCAAATTCACAGTGGAAATGAACCGATGAGAATCTTTAATACTTCATTGCACTTTAATGATGAGATTCTTGCTGTTTAAATGAAACAAAGAGTTTCTGTGCATTAATGAACATCTCATCAGCTAATAAATAAACATGCAGGCTCTCACTGAATATATCTAGATGAAGCCACTGACGGGGAAAAAAATGCAAATGCAACTCTGAACTTCAAAAGAACTTCTGCTCTGTATGAAGACTAGATGCAGATACTAGATTATTAAATGTAACAGTGGTTCTCTGAACAACAGTCCACAGATTTATGCTCCCACACTCTGATGAATGAGAACCTGTTTCTTTAAATCTTATAAGACTGTCAGCTACAATCCAAGTTTATATCCTTAGACTTGAACACAAAAACAGCAATCATCTTTACAACAACTCAAACACATGCTCACAACAAAAGCTACAGTAGGCTGCAAAACCGGCAGAGGGAGATATTTAATGTCAAGCCATCATCATCATCATTTTTATTTATAAAGAACCTTAAAACAAACATAGCTGATGCTAAGTGCTATAGATTGGAACTAAATAATAACATTTACACAAGATATAAATGAAAGCCAAATAAAGGAAAAAAGTAAAATAATTAATTAGTTAGTTAATAACTAATTTAATTCAAAGCCAACACTTGGATGATAGAGATTTACAAGAAAATTTTGATTATATATGTGTTGACCTTTCATAATAACTGTGTTTAGTACAATACCAATCAACCTTTACTAACCTTGGGGTATCCAGTTTATAGTGTAGACTCCTCACAAGTTTAGAGAGTTGCTTAACGTCTGAATCCCGCAGGTTGTTGTCACTCAGGTTCAGGATTCTTAGATGTGAAGGACTGGACCTCAGAGCAGAAACCAGTGCAGCACAGCTGATCACTGACAAATTGCAGCTCCTCAGACTGGATAAACAATAAAACATCTACATATAATCAGTGATAAATTATATCAAATGTGTTCAGGTTACTTCCCCAATTTTTGTCAGTATGTAAACTGTACTGCACGTGGGAAAAGCTACTGAATAAAGTCTACTCCAACATTAAACAAGGATACAGCACCATAACAACACCCCACCTGTGCTAGTTGGACCAAATATCCTTGTTTATGTTACCAGCCTGCCTACCAGAAGGAGTACACCACATCTATACTCTGCTATATCTAGTACTGCACAGACACCATCACCACGGCATCTGGGTGTATGCCAACCAAAGGTTTGGAAGGCAAGTGCAGTTAGGACCCTGTTGAGGAACAGAAACACTGCCTTCAAGTCTGGTCATGTGGAACTGTACAGTTCAGCCAGAGTAAATCTAAAAAAGGGCATCAGACAGGCCAGGCTGGATTATAATAATAAAATTGAGGACTACCTCCACAGCAACAACTTGAGTCGGCTGTGGCTGACTTATTAACTACAAACCCAGACCCAATGCTGTTGATAGTGACGCTGTGCTTCGGGTTGTTGTCACTCAAGTTCAGAACATGAACCACTTCTTTTGAGAAACTGGCCAAAAGTTATATCATCCAAGGACTTCCACCCATATTCGACAACACCAGTTTGCATGCAGGGATAAGAGATCAACAGACGATGCCATAGCCACAGCTCTAAACAGGACCCTGACCCATCTGGAATACAAGGATATTTATGCCAGGCTTCTTTTCATCAACGTCAGCTTGGCATTCAACAAAATCATCCTTAAGAGACTGATAACAAAACTTATCAACGTTAGCCTCCCACACTTCATTTGCCTCTGCATTAGTGGCTTTCTCAGAAACTCACCCACATAGAGTCACAGTAGGGTCTCACCTCTCCCCAACACTCAGCCTCAACGTCAACTTAAAACAGGGATGTGTGCTAAGTCCCCTACTGTATACGCTACACCCATGATTGCACTTGCACCCACCGAAACAACTCTATCAGTTGTATGTTGTTAGGGTTGTATGTCCACTTCTCAAACTTGTGCAATCAATAATCAAGCACACACACATATCTACATATGTTAATATGTACATATTAACCTCCTAGGACCTGGCGTCCACATATGTGGACATCACATTTTGGGTTATTTAGACCAAAATACTCAATTTTGCTTTACAAGGGCCTGATATCCACTTACGAGGACATTATACTGCTACTGTTCTATCGAAATTTAAAACGAATATCCTCATATGTGGTGCTCATTTTTCTTAGAAACAAAAGAGAAATCAGAAATCAAAGAGAGAAATCAAAAATGCATGCCATGGAAGATTTCAGGTCTTAGGAGGTTAAATATGTACATATTTAATCATGCTTATACTGTATTTATTTATTAGAAACTCTTATTTTCTATTTCTATATTGTTATGAATAGATTGCTTTCTTTGCTTTCCTTGTTTTTCTTTGCATTGAATAGAACAGCATATAATATCAGTGTGTTTTTTGCATAATGACAATATAAAAAAAGATTCTAACGATTCTGATTTAGCTAAACATTATTTGTCCTTATTAAATGAGCAATCCCTAATTTCTGATTTTCTTTGTATCTGTGTGTATCCATAATGTAATTATGTATTAGAGAATTACAGAAAGTGAACCGACCTCAGAGTCTCCAGTCTACAAAGAGGAATCTCCAAAAAACCACAGAGATGCTTCACTCCTGAATCCTGCAGCTTATTTACACCCAAGTCCAGATATTTCAGATTGGAGGGGTTGGCCCTTAAAGCAGAGACCAGAGTAGCACAGCTGATCTCTGACAAACTGCAGCACCACAGACTGAACAAAGAAAAAAAATGTGGATAAAATCAGATACAATTCAGCCACATATGGACAGTTTTTAAATTTGCACATAAACCATACTTTCCCTCATCAGTAAGAATTTCTTATTCATTAATCATTATCATTTTCCTCAGTTTTGAAGGAGGAAATTAACTATACTATACACATAAATTATAAGATTTTGTGATAGCAGACAGTAAGCAAACTGACATCAGAGTCTCCAATCTACATAGAGGAATCTCCAGAAAACCACACAGCTGCTTCACTCCTGAATCCTGAATCGTGTTTCCACCCAAGTCCAGATGTTTCAGGTGGGAGGGATTGGATTTAAGAGCAGAAACCAGAGAAGCACAGCCAATCTCTGAAAAACTGCAGAGCTCCAATCTAAATAGAGAATAAAACATGCAGATAACATACAGTATATTTTGGTCATTTATACATGGAACTCATGGAAGTCTATCAAATTTAGGTTTATCAGTAGTCACAGAATAGGTTAACTGACCTCAGAATGTCCAGTCTACAGTTTGAACTCTCCAGAAAACCATATAGTTGTTTCACGCCTAAATCCTGCAGGTCATTAAAGGCCAGGTCCAATCTTTTCAAATGGGAGGGGTTAGACTTCAGAGCTGAGACCAGAGCAACAGTGCTTTTCGGTGACAAACCGCTGAGCTCCAATCTAAGTAACGAATAAAACAATAATAAACAAATTAGATGTGGAAAGGTTGGTAATTTGAAGTTCAGGGAATCTTCTGTATACGGATGTGACTGTTTAGCAGGCATATGAAACATTTATTTAATTTAATAACTAACAGTGGCTATTCATTTTAATATCTGTGCCCAACACTAGTCTTTAGTGACCACAGAGCAATTTATATTCCAATAAAACGTTGATTTTTAAATGGATGCTACACAATGGAAATGAATTAATAATGAAATTTATAATAGTAACAGAGAGTAAATGACCTAACCTCAGAGACTCCAGTCTACAGTGTGGACTTTCCAGAAAACAACACAGCTGTTTCAGTCCTGAATCATCCAGGTTGTTGTTGTAGCTCAGGTCCAGATCTTTCAGATGGTAGGGGTTTGATTTCAGAGCAGAGAATAGAGCAACATGGCTGATTGCTGACAAACTGCAGCTCTCCAAACTGAATCGGGAATAAAACACGTTATTATAATATTTTTACCTTCTCTCAATCAAACGAGTACTTAGTATCTGTCTTTCTTTCACTTTCACTTTTATACTCATGTTTGGTCAGAGCGTGAAAAGGTGTTTGGCCCCTTCCTATTTTATTTTTTTAATTGCATATTTGTCATACTTTAAATATAAAGTGATTTTAAATTATCTCTTTAGTTTTAATATTACACTGACCTATTATTCAAACAATATTATGCACACCAACCTAGTCCTTTGTGAAAAAAATAATAGACATGGGTTTCATAGAGAATTGTGAAGCTTTCTGTGGAAAAACCGGTCTTGTGGGGAAAGCTGGCATTCATCCTACTTTAGATATAAATGACATCATTTCTATCACATCATTTCATCATTTGGTCAAATTAATAACAAAGTGATCATCCTGATTTGGTACCAGGAAAGAGAGTTGCAGTCTCACACACCTCTCTGAAGTTTCCCTCTTTATTTTATCCCCACAGAGACTGTGTCTGCTCTCAGATCATCATCAAACAAACCAAAAATGAGCATATTAAAAAATAATAATATAACACCCTAAACTGCTTCAAAAACTAAAACAATTAAATGTGGACTATTAAACATTAGATCTCTCTAAGTTACTGTGAGTAAATGATTTAATAATTGTTCAACATATTGATTTTTTCTGCCTTACAGAAACCTGGTTATGGTATGATGAAAATTTAGTTTGTATAAATCAGTATACTGAGTTCAACTAACTTTCAGAATCCTCAAATTTAGTCCAGTTCAATTAGATTTTATTTATACAGAGCCAAACCACAAAAACAGTCACCTCAAGGCAATTTATATTCTAAGGTAGACCCTAGAATAAAAAAGCACAGGTTGAGGAGGAGTGGCTGCAATTTTTCAATCCAGATTATTTATCAACCATGTTTATGAAGCCAGTTTTAGTTCTTATCTATTCCCCTCCTGGTGCATACTCATACATACAGAATACCTTTCAAAATATATTTTGGTTGGTCTGTCAATTTACTTTCTGGCCTTTATTTTGCACTCTAAAATTTGAGTTAATGATTAAACATGTATATCTTTAAAACTATTGACTGAGTTGAATATTTAACTGGTCTTAGCATAAAAATTAATTTCAGAAATTTGTGATGGATACATTTAAAAAACATTTGAGTATTAAATTAAAAAAATGTAAAATAAATTCCAGCACCCCAGCAAATAAAATCACAAAACAAAATATCATTGTTTTAAGTTTTGAGTACTGTGTCTGTCAGGTTTCCTCTTTCCTTTTGATAGTCCTTGTCTCTTGTGTATAACGTTCGGTTTGCTTCCCTTTCCTCTTATGTCTAATTTGTTCCACCATGTTTCCCAGCTGTCTCCACTCCCTAATCTTCCCCTTGTATATATACTTTCTCAGTCTCTGAGTATGGAGGTCTGTATGGGAGCTGTTAGTGCAGAACACCACATGAAGAAACTAAAGGCAAGACAACCTGACACATGGCATTGCATCAGGTAATGTAGAGTGTAGGATTTAACCTATTAAACTATGTGCACAATCTGGTGCCGAAATTCGAGTCCTGGATACCCAAAACCAACATACCGTAAAGGAACTGGAAAAAGATGGGTCACTCCATCTGACAGCTCTAGAGTCAGGTTATAAGGGGAAAGCTTTACAGTTCAATTTATTGAAATATCTTCAGAAATAGTAATCAGCGAACTAACCTCAGAGTCTCCAGTCTGCAGTTTGGACTCTCCAGAGCAGCAAAAAGGTTTTTTGATTCTAAACCCTGCAGGTTGTTTCCATTCAGGTTCAGCTCTGTCAGGTGGGAGGGGTTGGACATGAGAGCTGAGGCCACGATTGCATAGTGAGTCTCTGACAGTTTACAGCCAGAAAGTCTGTGATGACACATATTACAGAACAAGTTATTATAAAGAACTAGTGTTTTGTGTGGCATGTTCCAAAGTAAGATGTTATTGAACAAAAGAAAAAGAGCACAATGGTGCAAACTGAATCCAGACAGAGACAAATTAATATCAGCTCTTTCCACACATCTGCAGACAGAATGCTTACACAAACCTAGTGAAGTATACGATGTGCAGCCAGAGGCGGAGTTCAAGTAGTACCAATAAAATCGGAATAACACCTCTGAGCGCAAATTGGATCACATCTTGGAGAAGCTCACTGCGTTCGTAAGTTCTCAGAATCGGCTCTTTGAGCACAAGAATGACGAGACCACGGAACGTAAGTTTGATAACATCATGGAGAAGCTCACGGCTCTCCAACGGGAGATTGAGAGACCAGTGTTGGACTGTTAGAACAGCTTTGAAATTCATATGAGTTGTTCGCACTAAAGAAAAAAAAACACCATCACTTCATGCGGATACCCCTTTGGCGCCAGCTGCGGTCTCAAGGCTGGAGCTGAACAAAAACACCCTGATAACGACTGTGTTTAGACTGTTCTTCACATTCTATGCAAGGCCACCTGGGTTGGCTGGAAGTAGGGCTGGGCGATATGACCCAAAATTCATATCTCGATATTTTTTAGCTGGATGGCGATATAAGATATATATCTCGATATTTTTTTAAAGCCATAAAGTAAGAACAAAAAGAGAGTTCTTAGTCAAAGCGGTGTCCCAGATGTCACACAGGCACTTTTATTAACATACAGCATAGATGTACATGAAAAAATTACTCAAAAATAAATTATGAGCATTTATTAAATAATAATGCTCCATAAATAAAATAAAACAATGTTGTTTTTATGCATAACAAAGAGCTCACAATTGTGCAGTCAAAATGTAAACTAAAAGACGCTGAGCATAATAACAAAGCCAGATTTCTCAGCTGCTCTGTTCCCAACATCTCCTGCATGACTGACAGCCTGGAGTTTGAAATCCGCTTTGTAACCATGTCTCTGAATAGGTGCCATTTACACACACAATATGGTAATATTACGTTGAAGCACAGTACGTATCACTCCCCGAGGTTCCTCTGTAGCCGTAATGCTCCGACAATCCATCAAGTGGTGCAGCTCCGTAGCTTACCAAAGTTGTACTAAAACATTTTTTGACAGATTTCTGCACACCTTGTACCACTTCAAATCGGTTTGCGGTCATCAAGCACAACCAGAATTCATACATAAGGCACGCTGTCAACTTTTGAGAGAATGAAAGGATTTTAGGAGGGGCTGCACGGCGTTAGCGTGGTTAGCTCGTTAACACGTTAACGCCGTCCAGCCCCACCGACGGGGCGATGCGCAGTAACTCGTTAAAGGAGATTTGCCGTGTCCATCTTGTCGCTGCCTGTAGGTGAAGCAATGGGGGAGGAGGGGGAGTTGTGTTCAGTGAAGGAGAGAGGCGAGGCGGAGTAACGTTGCATAGAGACAAAAGTGGACGAAAGAGAGGCAAACTTGTGGCTCCACAAGTATAATTATAACGTAACATAGACTATATCGATATAAAGGATTTTGTCACATCTTATATCTCGTATAAAAATATATCGATATTTTTAAAAAACTCGATATATCGCCCAGCCCTAGCTGGAAGACTGTTTACTTAGCCTGGCAGGGCGAAGGACACTGTCTCAGCTGAACTCTGGACACACACACACACACACACACACATATATATATATACACATACAGATGTACAGTACACTCACCCCCCTCCCGCTCCAAACGCCTTCGACACTTATTCCCCTCCGATGCTGACAGTGGATCAAGGAGAACAGCGCATAGGCTGCAGGCCCGGATGTACTGTCTACATTGGCTGTCTCTCACCCTTTACCCACCCCTGTTGCTTGTCATGTGTTTCTTTGGTGTATTAAGAGTTTTTTCATGCTATGTGGAGAGGTGTTTTTTTCTGTTCTCAAACTGATCTCCCTATTGCAGCTCAGTCTGGGGGAGTTATTTTTTTCTCCTTATCTTTCCTCATGTTGTGCTTTTTCCATGTTATACCCCTCTGACCTGTCTTCCCCATGTGATGTTTGTGTAATGTATGTATGGTTGGAAGGGTAAGATGACGCTGCCACAGCTGGCAGCCTTAACCCAATTTCCCTCGGGATGAATAAAGTATGATCAATCAATCCATCCATCCATCCATTCGCTTCCGTTTATCCTTTTTCAGGGTCGCGGGGGGCGCTGGAGCCTATCCCAGCTGTCATAGGGCAAGAGGCAGGGTACACCCTGGACAGGTCGCCAGTCTGTCGCAGGGCCAACACACAGGGACAGAAGGGACAGACAACCATTCGCACTCACATTCATTCGCACATTCACACCTAGTGACAATTTGGATTATCCAATTAACCTATCCCCACAAGCTGCATGTCTTTGGACAGTGGGAGGAAGCCGGAGTACCCGGAGGGAACCCACGCAAACACGGGGAGAACATGCAAACTCCACACAGAAAGACCCCGGCCTGGTGTTGGAATTGAACTCAGGACCTTCTTGCTGTGCGGCAACAATGCTAACCACCGTGCCACCGTGCTGCGTCAATCAATCAATCAATCAATCAATCAATCAATCAATCAATCAATATTGATGAGCAGTTAGGCTTGTAGCACTGTAACCTCAATTTCTAGGTACAATCAATATGCCTATTTTAAGTCTCTTTGCACAAGATTTCATCTTTGTTTTTTGTTTTTGATGCTATGCTTAAACATTAACAACAAAAACACAGACATTAAATAAAGTTGTTAACTGTGTCCTCATTAGGATCGAGCAGGGGTAGGGAACTCCAGGCCTCGAGTGCCGGTGTCCTGCAGGTTTTAGATGTGTCCTTGATCCAACACAGCTGATTTAAATGGCTAAATTAGCTCCTCAACATGCCTTGCAGTTCTCCAGAGGCCTGGTAATGAACTAATCATTTGATTCAGGTGTGGTGACCCAAGGTGAGATCTAAAACCTGCAGGACACCGGCTCTCGAGGACTAATGTTCCCTACCCCTGGGATAGAGATTTGTGTTAACATGTGTAACATGAAACAATAATTCTCCTCAGTCTCTCTCAGACCTGAAGATTTTAGTGCAATTTCACATTTAGTCTATTTACTGTGGTCGTAATTAGTTAAAGTTTGTAAGCAAACAGTAATGCGTCGTTGCAATGCATTGTTACAGTAATTCTTACTTAAAAAACAAACAACATTTTCAGAGCAGCTCAACAGCATCTGTGAAAATCTAACCAGTGTATTGTTTGCAATAGAAAAAATGGAATTATAAGAAAGAACAATGTGAGCATTATAGTAAGAACTTTTGAACACCTTAGCTACAAATTTACATTGATTTACAATGTTAATCAGATATTTACTCACTGAGCCTTTCTACAGTTCCTCACAGCAGGAATCAGTCTCCTTCGTCCCTCATCCGATGTGTTATACTTCTTCAGGACAAACTCATCCAAAACCTCTGACATCTGCAGCATGTAGGCCAGAGCTGAGCAGTGGATCTCAGAGAGCTCCTTCTCTGATCCGTTTTTGCACTTCAGAAACTCCAAGATCTCCTGATGTACCGTGAGTTCATTCATTTCCATCAGACAATGGAAGATGTTGATGCATCTGTCAGGAGAGGTATTCTCATTGGTTATCTTGCAAAGGTTGCTGATGATTCGCTGTATAATTTCTGGAGTGCTCTCTGTCTCGCCTAGCAGACCTCGTAAGAGTCTCTGGTTGGACTCCAGAGAGAGACCATAAAGGAATCGGACCAACAGGTCCAGGTGTCCATTTTTAATTTGGAGGGATTTCTGCATGACTCTGCTCAGAAAGACATCTAAAGACGAGATGTCACCACAATAAACATGTTCACCATTCCCTAGAAAATGCTTCAGCACTTCTGTTTTTCTGTTAGTATGACAGTGAAACATGTAGACTGCAGCCAAAAACTCCTGAATACTCAGATGAACAAAGCAATAGACTGATTTCTGGAATATCACACAGTCTCGTTTGAAGATCTCTGTACAAACTCCTGAGTACACTGAGGCCTCTGTGACATCCAGACCACACTGCTCCAGGTCTTCTTGGTAGAACATTATGTTTCCTTTCTCAAGATTTTCAAAGGCCAGCCTCCCCAGCTTCAGAAGAACTTCACTGTCAGCCTCTGTCAGCTCTTGTGGACTCGTCTCATATCCCTCATGGTACTTGTGCTGTCTCTTTGTCTGAACGAGCAAGAAGTGTGAGTACATGTCAGTCAGTGTCTTGGGCAGCTCTCCTCTCTGCTCTGTAGTCAACATGTGCTCTAGGACTGTAGCAGTGATCCAGCAGAAGACTGGGATTCTACACATGACGTGAAGGCTCCTGGATGTCTTCATGTGGGAAATGAATTTGCTGGACACCTCTTCATCACTGAATCTCCTCCTGAAGTACTCCTCCTTCTGGGCGTCAGTGAAGCCTCGTACTTCTGTCACCCTGTCAACACATATCGGAGGGATCTGATTGGCTGCTGCAGGTCGGGAAGTTATCCAGATGAGAGCTGAGGGAAGCAGATTCCCTTTGATGAGGTTTGTCAGCAGTTCACTGACTGATGACTTCTGTGTGACATCAGACACAAGCTTCCCTTTAGTGAAATCCAATGAAAGTCTGCTTTCATCCAGGCCATCAAAGATGAACAAAGGTTTGCAGACAGTGAGCTGCTCTGCTGTGACCTTCTGTAATGTTGGATGGAAAACATGGAGCAGGTCCAGAAGACTGTACCGGTCATCTCTGATCAGGTTTAGCTCCCTGAATGAAAGCAGAATCACCACACTGACACGTTGGTTCTCCAAACCTTCTGCCCAGTCCAGAGTGAACTTCTGCACTGAGAAAGTTTTTCCAATGCCGGCAATGCCATTCGTCAGAACCACTCTGATGCATCTCTGTTGGTCAGGCAAGGCTTTAAAAATGTCATGACAGCTGACTGGAGTGTCATGGAGGGCCTTGTTCATGGAAACTGTCTCCAGCTGCCACACCTCATGTTGGGTATGAACCTCTTCACTCTGTCCTTCTGTGATGTAGAGCTCAGTGAAGATCCTGTTAAATAGGGTTCCACTTCCTGTTTCTTCAGTCAAACATTTACATCTCCTCTCCAGATTAGCCTTATGTTTGTCTAACAACTTCTGCAGCAGACGACTATCTGCTAAAAGAATGAAAATCAATGAACATAAAGCAAAATATATATTATAACTGGATGTTATAGAAAAATGGACGGGGGGAGACAGGGAAAAGGAAGTTTCTTCTCAACCAGACCAAGGGGGAGGGCTACGCCTCAGATTTTTGGACCAAACCAGTCCCTCTAGGCTGGTTGGTGTAGTTGAATGCTGAATGACTTTGCAGGCCTAACGGATAAAGTCTATTGGTTTTCCTTACCATTTATGGATTTGGACCATTTCAGCTGTGCATTTGTGAGTGAGCTTTATGCAATGCACTAGAAGAAGACAAGCCACTATAGTTGCTGATGCACTTGAATTGTTGTTCTTTTTTTTAGAATTCAATTTGTTAAGAATAAAGGCCCTTTGGGTATATTTTGTGCTTTGTCCTTTGCTCATTTGGCAAGACACCAGATTTTATTTTAGCTTTTAATACCTGAACAACACAAGAAGTCCAGCTTTCAGAAATGAAATAATCAGACAGAGCTTACTTTCATAGTTTCTCTGAATGCTTGAAGAGCCTTCTAATGAAGCAGACTGGTGCAAGGTGATGGACTGTCTGCATCCACAGCTGGTAGAGACCAGATCCTTTTTAAAATCCTGATAGGAAGTACAGCAGGACATCTGCTCCTCCACACTGTGAAAACCACGGAACAATTATTCTGATCAAAACAAAGCACAGTAAAGCCAGAAGTGCTAAAATTTGATACTAGCACTGACAAATATATATCACGGTCATGATCAGTCTGTAGTTCGCTGTTGGAGCCAATCACAAAGCATGGAAAGGCTGCAGAGACTAATTTAATTGAGAGGGGAAAAATGCAAGCTTTCAAGAACAAGCCTGGAGCCTTATTTAAGACCCAGAATGGATATGAGTATAGTTGGATGTGCTACATGGAAATGTGGTTAAACTCACACTTCCTGGAACATAAAATTTCTAGCACATAGAGTAGGACACACCTACACACACCAGAGATGAAGGAAACCATCAGACTGAAGAAGAACTCCTGTTGGGCTTCGGGAGCATGGAGTGTCTGACCCATTGCTAAGGGCCATTCGAAACTGAATTTTCCCCTTGTCGAGTTTTCTCCCAGTACTCTGGCTTCCTCTAACAGTCCAAAGACATGCAGTTAGTGGAGTTAGGTTAATTGGTGATTGTAAATTGCTCATGGTAGTCTGTCTCTTTGTGTTAGCCTTGCGATTAGACTGGAAACCTTCCCAGGGTGTACCCCACCTCTCACCCACGACAGCTGGGATAGGCTCCAGCTTTCCCATGGCCCTGAATGGGACAAGTGGAAGTGAATGGAAGGGTTTAATGGCCCATCTTAAGTTTGTCATTGAGCATCTCAATGATTCCAAGAAGGCTCAAGTAAAAGTCCTGTTTCAGGTGAAACCAAAATCAAGGTCTTTGGTGTCAACATGACCAACCATGTTTGGTATAAGAGAAATGTTGAGTAGGACCCAAAGAACGGCATCCCCACAGAGGCAGAAACAATATGCATTGGGGCTGTGTTTCTGCTATGTGTACAAGACAGCTTCAAAAGCAGTGTTGGATAAGTTACTTTAAAATAGTAACTTAGTTACATTACTAGTTACTTCTCTCGAAAGTAACTCAGTTACTTCAAGTTACTCGTTACTTTCAAAGTAACTAGTTACTAGGGAAAGTAACTTTGGTTTTACTCAGAATTCTCTTGTTAATGTGTTGCTTCCATAACTTTGCCAGTCTTCTAGCTTGCTTACTTGCCACAAGTGCACTGTGCCACCTACCAATAGAAAGGAAAAGATAATGTGCACATTTCCATGAGAGAAATCCCACACCTGGACCGTCATTGACTGCTGCCATGATTCTAGCCTACGTCACAGCGTCATGTGCGCCTTTTACATCCAACACAAAAACTGCAGTCGTGGTGCTTTCGATTGTAGTCAGAACTCGGAAATTCTGCCTTCTGAATAGGAAGATGTAGGTAACACCAGACTGCAGATGAGCTGCATACATGGCTGGACTGGGACAGAAAATCGTCCCGGGCATTTTGACTAGAGACCGGCCCACCATTATAGGAAAAATCATAAAGCCTTTGAATGAAAATAAACACTGTTGTGACAGTGATGTTCACTGTTTTGATGGTATATATGCATCAATCTATCAATCATTTGTTGTAAGATTCAGATAATTATTTTTTAAAAGCTAGATATTTTAAATGAGAATAAGAAAGAAAAGTATTTCTTTGTGCCCCCCTCTCCCTGTTAATGCCCTACCTGGCCCCCCTGGCAAAACTTTGCTAGACCCGCCCCTGCACAGTCACCAGCTGTCAGCTACCTAAAAAATGATCCTGGGGTTATTTGTCTCTCAGAAACAGTTCATAACTTCCCTTCAACTCATTCATGTTACCTAAAAGGTAAACCTGTTTCTCCATCACAGCTCTGATGATTCAGTAAGGACATCTCCTGGTTTCATCTTCATGTTTCCCTCTCACCAGATAACCAAACCATATCATGACCAGCAGCTTTTTTGCAGCTGTGGCTCCAGAAAACATCAGCTGATACTAGAAATTAATATTAAATAAATTCTAACAACAGCTGATCAAGCTTAAACGTGCTGCTGTTGTTTAGCGCGACATACGCTGGTTTCCTCTTTTGGCGCAAAGTGGGCGATAAACAAACAAGAGAGCCGATCAGCTGATCATTGATCAGTTTCATGATTGAAGTAGAAACGGGAGAGGGAGGGGGGAGAATGAAAGAAGAAGAGGCAGCTGTGCAGCAAAGACAGAATAACTCCAGCTTTGTGCCTTTTTCATTGTAGCTGAATTACGGGACAAACTGTTCCTTTTCACCTCAATACGAAATGCGTAATATTTTCTCTGAATACCAGACAGGACGGTTGGCAACTCTAATAACTTATGAACAAAATAAAGTTCAACATCATTAACTTCATAGCACCCACCCAGCTGTATAGAAACTCGTCATACTAGCTAGTACGCAGTACGGAAAAAGTCAGAATAACGAAAATAAACTCCACCTAAACTTGGTTTATATCTGACCCAGATAGACTGCAGGTCATAACTTCTTACCTGAAGTTCAGTTCACACTTGGACCGGCGGCCGCCTCGGGTCTCTGCTCCTTCTGTGTCCCCTTTCCTTCATCCACCTGCTGGCCTCCACCACTTGCTAATGTTACTGAATCTGTGGAAGCTCCGCGATAGCCATCACACGAAGTAACGACCCTATCTAAATCCCAGTAACGACTAACGTGTTTCTGATTTTGGCATAATAACTAGTTACCGTGCTCGTTGCCACAATAATAACGTAGTTACTGTAACGCGTTACTTAATAACGCGTTAGTCCCAACACTGTTCAAAAGTGGCCAATGGGTGGGGCCATGTAGTGCAAAATCTTAGACAAGGACTTCCTTCCTTCAACCAGAACACTGAGGATGGGTCATGGTTGGGACTTCCATCATGACAGTGACTCAAAGCATACCTCCATGTCAACAAAGAAGTAACTAAAGAAGCACATTAAAACTCGAAACTCAAGTCTTGGTTTGAAACAAGTTTGCTCAACCAGTCTACATGTATTTTGTGCACTTTTTCGAAGGTATCAACTTCTTGGTTTGTCCACTGAAGGATCCTTCAGGAGAATGGAGTATATGGCCCATTACTATGGGCTCTGCAGTGTCTACATGTTGCCTATAGCAAGAGCTTGGTTTGCATTTCTGGGAATAAGTCAAATATTCTAATTTGTGAAGACTTAAAGTTTACTGTATTTTACTATACTGTACATACTATATTCACTATTTAGGATACAAAGTCTACTAAAAACAAAGGTTTATAATTATGTATTGCTTAATTTGTGTTTTTGTGCAGTTGTTTGTTTTGCTTTGTTTTGTTTTAACCATCATGCCTCTAAAGAGACTAAAGATTTGAAATCTTTATCATCCAAAATCTGATCTTTATGTCAGGAAATCCTGCTTACTTATATTTAACTGTGCATGTATACAGATACATTAAAATAGAAGAACTCCTTGATGTGTTTATCAGTGAGCTTTTCACATCAGATACCCACATAGCAAAATTGGTATGGCCCGGATCTGGCCCACACGATGTGCTTACACATGGCCCACATACCGCAAAGAATGACGGCCCTTTGTGGGCCCAGATCTGGTTTGCCAGAGGTGGCCCACACATGGGCCAGCACAAGGCCAGTTGCAGACACACTGGTGGTCCTGTGCTGGCCCAGAACAGTTTCAGGTCTGGCCCCAGCTGTCAGCCTAATGTGTACCTTAATTAAGCCTTGTAATAACAACATGTGCATAATAGTGCAAACGTAACATGACAAAACTCTGTTCAGACAGTGAACATACTGATTCTTATAAAACATTTTTCAACTCTCCCAGATTACTCAAAGTGCTCTATACAACATGCCACATTCACCCAACCACACACTTTCTCTTAACTGAGTGCTTCCTAACTACATTCATACACATTCACACTCACGACATGCAGACTGGAGAAGCCAGGGATCGAACCACTAAGCCACCTGAGCTACAGCCACCCACTGGCAAAGATGAGTAAACCCTCACTAGGTTTTGGATAAAGCGTACAGTCACAAAGCTGTCAAACATGGCATTTGGGTCTTCTAAACAAACAAACATGGCATTTGGGTCTTCTAACTAAAATAGGAAAATAGGAACATAAATAGTGCATCATTGCTAGACATGGCCCACATTTGGTTGACATACACCCTGCCATAACACCAGTCAGTCAGAAGTGCCGGCTTGATGCCGGATCCCGGCCAGAGCTGTTTTCTATGGGCCTGGGCCAAATTAACCAAACCAAAATCGGGCCAGATATGGCATGCCATCGCATAGACAGGAGCGTCATTGCCAGACCTGGCCCACATCTGGTTGACATACACCCTGCCATAACAACCGTCAGCCAGAAGTGCCAGCTTGATGCCGGATCCTGGCCAGAGCTGTTTTCTATGGGCCTGGGCCACATAAACCAAACCATAATCGGGCCAGATATGGCATGCCATCGCATAGACAGTGCCATCTATGCCAGGCCTGGCCCATATCTGGATGACATACGTCTTATCATACCAGAAGTCAGCCAGCAGTGCTGGCTTAATACCAGATCCGGGCCAGACCTGCTTGCTGTGGGTAAGTTTTTTTTCGTGTGGGGAAATACACAGATTTTCAACATCCTCACAGAAGATTTGCATTGTTAGAGTTGAGTGAAGGTGGTCTAAGAGTTACTGTAAAACAACAGTGGTTCTCTTATCATGAATTGTCTTCAGCTTCATTTACAGAATAAACACTGCCTTACTTTGTGTTTGAGAGTCCAGGTTCTTTACTGAAGATTGGGTTTTCATCTTTGGACTGGTTAGTCTTCAAAGACACACAGCTGGATCTTGAAAGCTCTGCACTGTGTCTGCGTTGCTGACTGCTGGAAACACAAACAGAAAAAATCATACATTTGTCTTGTGCATGTTCCTGTTGTTTGGTACTGAGCTTCTTCTCCCTCAGGGTTGGGTTTATGAGGCTAAAACATGTGATGTCTTCAGTAAATGTTTAATCTTGTCCTCTTCAATCCTAATCCTAAACTCTGATCATGACTGTGTAAGGACTGAGAAACAGTGAGAGTGTAGTGCTGAGAGAATAGTATTACACTCTGATTATTACCCTGTGTAGTCTTTCTGATCAGACCCAAATCTTTGAAGCAGCAGCAGAAAGAATTTCCACTGAGCAGCCTTTATATCATATAAAATCTGACGTTAATGCATGTTTTTATGTTATCCTGCTCACTTCTCCCACCGTACTTATGTGCTTGCTTGTGTATAGTTACAATGAAACAGAAGCACTCCTTCACTCCTTTGTCAGTAAGTTTATGTTGTGCTTTTTAATCCAAATAATAGTATCTCCTGCCAAATGATTCATCTTCCCCTTAGTTTACAGAAGAATCAGTGTCCTACTTTATGTCTGAGGGTCCAGGTTCCTTCAGTTCACTCATCGTTAGTCTGAGAAAGAAAGCAGCGAAACAAAGAATGAGCACAGAACAATTATCATAATAAACATGTTTGTCACACCCAATACTGGTAGCACAAGAATTACACACGCACGCACACACAGTAAGTCAATATTTTCCTTTGGGCAGACAATCAAACAAACATTTTTGCTGACTTTCTTAAGTTTTATTCCAACTTGAGAACAGTCAGAAACTCAAAAAAACGTTTTTGATTATTCTGACAGAACATGCATTCGCAGTTACACTCACCTTGCTTTATTTCTCCTGCTCTGTCAACTGATCTCACTTTTAGTTTCGTTCTCAGCTGAACGGAGCAGCCACTCCCCTCTACATTTAATCACCTGACTACATAACAGGTGTGCGATGCAAAGATTAGCTTCTGTTCTTGCACTTTGGCATGAGGCCTTGGTCTGCATTACTGTGGCTTCTTACCCTCTTCATCAAGTATGTAAACAAAGGCACAGACACAGGCCCTTACCTCATTTGTGCAGTTCTAAAATTGTGATTGAACCATTTTGCTTTTCTACTTGTGCTGTGTCTTTGTCTTCTTTCTTATTGTTATTTATTTCTTCTATTTTCTCCCATTTTCTTTTTCATTTGTGTCTTTTCTTCTGCCTGGCATCACTGACATTGCTATATTCCACATGTACTGTGAATAATAGTAAAATAATAAAAATAGAAATCAATAAATTGGTAAAAACAAAACAACAAAACAAGACAAGCAAAAGGAGCCTATAAAGAGTTTCTATAGCGTTTGATGGAAAAGCAAATGTTTGAGACAACATTACAGTGAGATCATAATTTTGATTGCAAAGGCTGGCGGGCAAGATAAAAAAAAATGAACATCTACACACTGCCAGCCATCAGACACCCTGCTGGGATAATAAGCTGGCCAAAGGAGGCGATAGAAGCCACATTAAGACAAGGGAGCTCCTGACCATATGTGATGAGACAAGTCCAGCACCTAGAGACTGTACACTTAGCGGGAGGAAGGAAGCTGAGAACTTGTGAGTACACAGAACCACTATCCAGGATGAAACAACAAAGATCCATGAGTACATCAGGAGGATTGCCACAACTGATCATGTGCTTAGTAAATTAATGAGAAATCAGAGAAAGAAGAGGAGAAAGGAGAAGAACCACCATGGAAGGACAGGCCCCAGCACGCATGCACCCCTGTTAGATAAAGAAAATGGCAGATATCAGAAAAATCCTAGTTGTTGGACAAAGCTGGATGGAAAGACAGCAAAAAAGGCATTAATCATAGCAGCAGAGGAACAAGCTCCATAAAGGCTGGGGTCTACCAAACCAGCCAAGACCCCAGGTGCAGGCTGTGTAAAGTAGTGATGTGTCTTTGAAGTGAACGACGCAAGCCGGCTCCATGGGTTGTTTTTTTTTTTTTTCCTTTCTCTCACCCTCTCTCTCTCACACTTTTTTCCGCTTCACTCCGCACGCGAGCCTTGCGGTTTTCGCTGGGCAGAGGGGGGAGGGGCGGTAGTTACACTCCAGGAACAGAGTGGGAGGGAAAGAGAGAGAAAGAGAGAGAGGGACAACAACTTCACATTAGAAAGGTGTAGTAATCATCCACAACTATTTTCGGTTGTGGATGATAAAGGATTCAGAAAGTTTATTCATGCAGGTCCATATGACAGAGAATGTGCATCTTCTTTTTGTTTTCATATTTTAATTTATATTTAATTGTGTTGTGGTTTGCAGTGTTTTGTGTTGTTTCACTTTTAAAAGGAAAAAGCTGAAAATTTAAATAGTTAAAAGTTGAAACGTAAATAGTTGGTTTTTGTATTATATGATTTATTTATTACATTTTATGTGGAATGAATGAATAAAAGTATATTTACGGTGGCCCCTAGAGACAAAGCACGTACAACTCCAAAACACGTACAAACTCCAAAACACGTAAAAACTCCATAGCACTCCATAGCACGTACAAACTCCAAAGCAAACTCCAACAGAAGTGCTCCAGGATGCTAGGGGCAGTGTTGAGCTTTTTTTACTTAGAGGCTGCACAAGCCAGGAAGTACCAATGACTGGATTTGGTGTGTGGTAGTAACAGGTAAATGAAAACTTTTTCAAATTATTTGAATATATATAAATGCTTATGTATAAATACACAAACAATACACATATGCTTTCAGTTGTGTAATTTAAGTGATCTAGGTAGCTCTTTTGCTACCTGATTAGCAGTTTTGGAAGTTCAGTTAATGCTAGAAATGTGTTTTGGAGATTGTACGTGCTTTGTCTGTAGGGGCCACCGTATATATTTATACATAAACATATGTAAACAAAACCAAGTTTTTTTTACATCAGTAATTCCTTTTGTGCATAATTTTCTATTGTTGTTAATAATAAATTAATTAAAGCAACAAAATAACCTGAAGAGCCGGTTGGGAGCCGAAAGAGCCGGCTCTTTTTAGTGAGCCGAGCCAAAAGAGCCGGTTCTCTATAAAGAGCCGGAGATCCCATCGCTAGTGTAAAGACGCCTCTGAGACAATCCAGCACATAACAGCAGGGTGCAAGATGCCAGCAGACAGGGCATACATGGAACGCCATAACCAAAGTCCCAAGGTCAAAATTGGAGATGCCCCCTACAGTGGTTGAGAATGACCGACCTAAGATCCTGTGGGGCTTCCAGATACAGACAGACAAATCAATTGGACATAGTACTGGTGGACAAGCGGAGGAAGATAGCCGTATTGACAGACGTAGCTATACCGACTGACAGCAACATCAGGAAGAAGGAAGATAAGAAGCTTGATAAGTACAGAGGGATCAAGGAGATGTGTAGGGTAAAGGCAACAGTGGTCCCCATGGTATTCAGAGCACTCAAACCCTTAAGCTCCTATGATCAGGGCCACTTTCCTCTCCTTGTGGGCTCCATAATCTCCCACTATGGTGATCATCATAGTGACGGCGTAGAAGATGAAGAGTTTGATGGTGCAGCCCTCCAGCAGCAGACTGATGAAGGAAGTGTCATGAAGAGTTTACTTGGCTTTGTCAAAGAGCATGTTTGTCTTTTAGATACATCACTTTGGGATTTTTTATATTTATTTACACTAAGCAATACCTGCAGCTCTAAAGAACCGACTCCAAAGCTTAATACTGAGCTCAAGTATGAGAGATCATGATTGTTATTGGCCTTATAAAAGTTTCTTGATTATGGTGGAAATGAGTTTGAGGCAGCTGTTGATGTGAGCCATGTTTGCAGCTGGAAAATATAGTAAAAATAACAGCACTGCTCCCAGAGTGCAGAGGAGTTTTATTTCTCTGGGGAGAAGGATTTCCAGTAAACCAAAGAGAGGGGCACGTGTTGGTTGGATTTGAAAACTTCTGTGAATGTAGGGCCAGTCTGAATATGACCTCCTACGATCAAATCCAGATGTGGAAGGAGAGTGAATTTACTGGAACACTGTAAGCACATTTTATTTTTTAAAATAACACATTTACACATATAATTAAGTACAGTGATGTAGGTTATGTCATTTTTATGCTACTTATTTTCATGGAAAATGTCTGGTGTTCACATTAATTACATCTTCCATATCAATAGTACTGGTAATGGGTTTTGACTGTCTGTACAATTATGCATACAACCTGCTGCAGTTGTTTTTTGTTTGATTTGTGTTGGAAAAAGTTCCTTTACAGCAGTGAAACAGAAAAAAATTTCAGACCGACACGGTTTCTTTTTTCCCCTTTTAATCCTGTAACATGGTTAGATTTACATAGAGACGTCAAAAATGCAAAGATATACAAAAATATTTCCCTTATAAACATTTTTACAAGCAGCTGCATCATCACAGCACTCAGGTTTCAAACTGCAAGCTTGGAAGATTCTGTCCTACTAACAAACTTCACATGAGGTCGCAAAAGAATGTGGCTTTTCTTTTAAATACATTTAATTTTACCATGACAAATCGAATCAGTAACATTAACACTGCCTTCCACAAACACAGCAGGTTACACGAGTCCAGCTGTGAGTGGTCTCAGGGATCTCAAGATGGCTGATAGCTGGTGGAAGCTGCCAGCTCTGTTCAGAGATGGAATGCAGGAAATTCTGTGAAAGAGATTTTAATTTAGAGATTAAAGACTGTTTTTACAGTAATGGTAGTTAAGGTGAAGACTTTAGAGCCAAAAGTAGGTGAATTTTCTTCAGCAAAGAGTGAAGAAGCTGGAAACTAAAAGGGTGAAATTGTACAAATTTCATTTTGAATTTAAAAACTTTTTTTTAACACAAACACAGAAAAGTCCACGTGAAAAGAATTATTTCTATGCATCAAAGCAATTTTGGCAGATAAGAAATTAAGAAATAAAACTGCCATTTTGGGTGATATTATGCTCGATTCCCTCCTGAAATGTTGGGATGGTGTTATTCAGACTAGTGGGCTGGAGAAAGCAGTTAAGCTATTGAGATGGATTTCTTATGACTGACTTTTTGGCCCAATATTTACGATAATAAGTTTAGTATATGGGTCTCAAAAGGTTTAACTACTTATTATTCTCTTACCCATGAGGGGGCATTCTTGAGCTTTGAGACATTAAGACAAAAATATGGACTAGGTCAAGACCATTTTTACAGGTATTTACAAGTCAGGCATTACTTTGATGAAAACATTAAAATTATAATAGAAAACAGTGAATTGGGCTTTGTGGAGCACTGTTGTTATCAAAAAATTAAAAATTAAAAACAAAACAAAAATTTTTCATGCTGCTTGAAAAATATTTCACTTTGAAATTCAAGAAGAAAAAAAAACAGGACTGTATGAAAGAAAAAAAACAATGCATCGTACTTTGGCTAGTATGCCGGGGTGTTGTGCAGCTCCTCGTATTTTGGTGGCATCATGGAGACCACGATGGTGTGTCTGTTTGGGTAATACAGCTGGTGAATCATGATGGAGGACAGAATCATGCCAAGCAGCTGTCGGGGAACACAGGAAGCTGAGTTAAACATCTGCAGGTTGTGAAATGTTGATTCTGATTCTGTATTCATAATGAACTAATATTATAATGAACTTAGACTCAAACTGCTATGTATTTACGTACAAGATGATTTTTCACAAATTTAGATTTTAGTACTAGTTTACTTTTTGTTCCACTACAGATGCTGTAATTCTTCAACATTTGATGGAGAAGATGGAGAATTCAAACTTTGTAGAAAAAATATATTACATGTATACTATGACTTTCTCATTGTCACATAAATAATAGCAGGGACTAAATGCAGAGAATGCAGATGTGACATTTATGCTACCGAATCCTTGAATAATTGATAATACTCACAGCTAGAACAGCCAGAGTGAAGCTGACCACAAGCATGATGTTGTAATGAAACTGAATGTGGTCCATGATGGTGGGAAAGCAGGTCTGAAAATAGAAGGAAAAATAAAAACTGTCAAGTTCTGATATAAACTGAGGAATGATTTAAGCTTTTCAAAAGGGTGCTGGGTCGCTCACCTTAGTGTAGACGGACATTCTCTGCAGCATGAAAGTCTGGAAAATTTACAGAAATAAAGACGTTACAAACTGTGACACACCGTGACCAGTGAAGCAAGTGGGTGCATCGATACTCACGTTGTTTTCGACAGTCTGACACTTGCCCTCCTTCTCCTCCTCCTGGCTGCATACACAGGAGTCGGGGATGTTCTCCCAGTCTTTGTAGCTGAACAGACCACAGCAGTGAAACTACAAACACCAGCAGGAGAAGAAAGAAAGAGGAGAGTTACTCATCTTCAGGAGGATCATCAGCTGGAAATAAACGTTAAAAAGTGTGTGAATTTTTTTTTTTAGAAAAAAGTGATCAAATTACTTGTGGACAGTTTGCCTGCTCTTATTCTGAAAGCTCACTTGCTGCCAACTATCAACTGTATATAAATAATGGCACAGTGTATTATGTCATGTTTCAAAGGTCATCTGATGTTATTTTACATCATCACCAGTTTGCAAGTGCTAAATCTTTTATGCCCTGATTGAGTGCATCTTTTTTCCATGAATGTAACTTGTATTTAGCAACAACAAAAGAAAAACTCATTTTAAAAAGATTAAGAGATTGCAGCGAGCAAGTTAGAATAGCTCACCTTCTCCTGAATGACCTCAGCCATGTTCCTCACATCCTCTGAAGATTTGTCCAGAGGCACAAACCTCCTGAAAGTCTGCTCCACGATGCCTTTGAGCTGCAAAAATCAAATATTTTTATAGCATGTATTACATTTATATTTTAAAAATTAAAGCATTTTAATGGTTATGAAAGATAATATGGGTAAGGTAAAGTAATGAAAAAGTAATTGTATTTATATGTGTTGATTATTTAAAAAAAAAGCATGATTTAAAAAGTTTTTCCAGTTAAATCAAATAAATCTCTTCACATGACTTCGTCCAGCATCCTGCCTTTACCTGAGGATGAATGATGGCAGCAGGGATTCCAATTATGAGCATCACCAAGCATCCAATGACCATAAACACCAGGAACTGCAGAGGAAAATTCATTCATTTTCTTAAACACTTGCATTATCAAATCATGACTATTACATTTGTCACAGATGGTCTTCATTAAGAAATACAAACAGCCCATAATGGAATGAGACTAACAACCCATATGGAAAAGATATATATAAATCTTATAAAGTTTGTATCTGTCTTGTGTGAAACTTGTATGAAAAGCATACAAGAGTGAAAACAGATATAAGATCCCTAGAAAAATTATATAAATGAAACTTGTATGTTTTGGATACTTACTAAAACAATATATGAAAGTGGCTACTTTCATGGGTAAATCATATAAGCCTTATATGATTCATTATATGAAGTAGGCCACATCTTATGCAAGTCTTTTATAAGTTTTTTCCATTTCTTTTCAATGTGGGAAGATAAGAGAAAGCAAAACTAAACACAGCAAACAAGATGGGAGACCACCAAAATAAAACCGTTCTCTGCTGCCTGTTGGAGCGGGGGGCCTAGGAGGAGGAGTTGGCTGTCCGATTGGGGTCTGGAATGTGGGGCCTCCCTGCTGCTGCCGAGTCGGGTCGGTCTGCTTCTCTCCACCCCAGGGAAAAGGGAAACACTACCTGGGTCTGGGTGCAGTTTCCCCCTCCAGGGGCAAGGGTACCTAGACCTGGGGCTTAGAGTACGCTTGGGGAGTGTGATTGTGTGTACAATGTCTCTTTGTGTCTGTCTCCACGTTGGGTGAGTGATGAGTAATTGCATATGAGAGCATGAGGGTGGGAATGGATGTCTGTATCTGTGTGTGCCTGTATGTCTGTGTCTACATGTCAGGTTGGGTATCAGACGCCACCTCTCTAGGGACATCTCAGGCCCTCCAAGGTATGGAGGCCTATCTCCCCCACCACTTCCCCTGCCAGTGGCAGACGCCCTCAGACATCAGTGCATTGGTTGTTCTTTGTATCCGGGCATGGGCGTCCAGGTACACACCGGCTCACTCCTTGGTGGCTGCTTGTCGGGGCCTGGAGCCTGGGTCTCGCTCGGGCCACTTCGGGGGTGGGGTGCCCTCAGCCTCTCGACCTGGGGCTCAGTCACTCTGGCACAGCTGGCTGCTGGCGGAGCTCACGGGCATGTCACTGCAACCCCCCCTGGCTTCTGCTCCACGGCTGCTGAGTGGCCCTTCATCTGGGGCTCTCATCAGCTCTTTCTGGGACAGTGGCGCGGCTGCCCCTCTGTTGGTCTTCCTTGGTCTCTTGTGTTCTGAGGGCCTCTGGATGTCTGGAGTTTTGATCTCCTCCATACCTGCTTCATGCCCTGGAGGACGGGGCTGTGGCTCCCCACACCCTCTAGCAGATCATTACATGAAGGAACCTTTTAATACAAGCGCGTTCATGCTCACAGCTGTACACACGGGTGCTCACACACACAAACTACACCCTTTTTGGCTCCTACCTCAAAGCAGAGCACCATACTGTAATGCAAAGATAATAAAAATGAGAAAAACCCAAAACATCCCCAAAACTTAAAACCAATGACAGTCTGAACTCACCATGATCAGGGCCACTTTGCTCTCCTTGTGGGCTCCGTAGGCTCCCAGCAAGGCGATCATCATGGCGATGCAGCCCACCACGTAGAGGATGAAGAGTTGGGTGGAGCGACCCTCCAGCTGTGGACAAAAGTGTCACGAAAGGTTAGTGGGCTTTGTCTGTTTGTTCCCACATGTTACATTTATGTTTGAATGTGTCCTCACGTTATATCCTCGAACGTCCATGAAGAACTGATACCACAGAGCGAGGGCGATGGCTACTCCACCAGCAAGCTGAACAAACAGAAACAGTCTGGTTAGAGCTGCTGGATCCTTTAAACACAACCAGGATATGAAATGACTGCACAGCCACACACGTGGACGAAGCACAACAACAAACTCTGAAAGTAAGAACAAACGTGTTGAGTTGATGTCGGTTTATTTTACTCTTCTAAGCTTCGGTTTCATTTAATTGTAAAAAAGGAGGCAAATGTGGTTGTTTTTGACTGCTGCGTCTGCCTGCTGACTGGTTGATGTCTTTAAGGAGATTCTGGATTAAAGTCTGCGATTATCATTTCCTAAATAATCTCTTTACTCACCATGAAGAATATGTTGAAGACAGTGAAGATGTGTTTGAGGCAGATGTTGATCTGAGCCATGTTTGCAGCTGGAAAAGTCCAAAGCCCAAAGTCCAGATGAGCTCCGACTGCAGCGAAGTGAAGTGAAGTGAGAGGAGAGCAGCTGAGTGAGCTGCTTTGAAGGGTTTCAGGGCTTTGCTGGGCGGGACGTCCGATATGTTAGAGGTGGAAACTTGTGTGGAATGCTTGTTTAACAAGGGGAGGTTCAAAGCAGGGTCTTCCTCCTTCCAGTAAATCCAGCGGAAATAGTTGTTGCTGTGAGCAGGGACGGAAGCTGTTCACAGACTGGCTGGAGTGGTGGAGAGGGCGGTGTTATGCCCCGTTTAAAACAATCCAGATGTGGAGACATGACTCATTTTACTTTTATGAGAATCTGTCGTCAGCAGGAGGAGAGATAACTTACCGAAAGTCAGTTTATTCCTCTACAGCTCAAAGTAATTTTTACTGCATCTGCACACAATGTACTCAGAGTTTTCTTTTAATAAATGAGATATGTTTATAAGGGTACTGCACTTAAGCACAAAGATTTGTATATAACTTTTTATGTTGTATCATATCTGCAGTGGTTTCAAATGTAAAGCAGTATGAGTACTGCACTCAAATACAGATTACATCGTCTTTAACTTCCCTCCTTATTACTTTTATAGTTGCATCTTATTAAATAATACTTTTTGTTTTATGAAGTAGGTTTTGTAGTTTTTTGTGTCTTTGTAGTTTTTTGTGCATATCACACTTGATTTTTTTTTTTTATTGATTCCTAATCATTTTTCATTGTGGAATAATTCGACCCACAAAGACTTTGAGCGTCCACAGAGCACTTTTAGTCCTCCGAGTGTGAACGAGCTGTCAGACAGAGCAAAGCAATGCAAACACTACCCTGAGTCCCACGTCACTGTTTTGGAATCTGCAGCTGTGAAAAAAACAGAAACTTGTGAGATGAAAAAATGATCACTGAATGTAAAATTTGGAATTGATGCCTACAACATGTTGCAGCGGTTGATTTGATTTGTGTTGGATTTTGTAGTTTGTGCCATCATGCAGTTGTTTTTAAATCCTTTCTGTCTTCTCATTTTATTTCTAAAGTTGTAAAGTTTCATGTTACCCTTTTGCGACCCTTTCCTGTTCAGCAGTCAGCACTAGAGCAGGGCGAAATGACCAAAAATATTTATCACGATATACATTTGAAAATTTGTGATAACGATATAACTGACGATATAAGTGACACTAGACAAAATACTTTACAACTCCACAACTTTATTTGTGCAAAAAAAAAAATCAACGTATTTTCACTTAAACAAGCAGCTTTTTTTATGTGCATTAAAGTTATATAAAAAGTTAACAGTGCAAATGCAAATTCCTTGCTGACAGTTTAACCAAAAGGAATTTCCAGTGGAAATTGGCTGACATATCCTCAGCATAACCATGTATAATATCCACAAAACTTAGAAAGAGGTTATACACACACAATACCGTAATATTATGTTGATGCACAGTACGTATCACTCCGCGAGGCTCCTGCCTACGATGTCCGTAATGCTCTGACAATCCATCAAGCGGTGCGGATTCGTCTTAGCAAAGTTGTACTAAAACATTTGACAAATTTTCGAGCGCCGTGTACATAAAATCGTTTCGAGGTCAGTAAACACAACCAGAATTCATACATAAGGCACATGGGATTATAAGGGGCACTGTCGATTTTCAGAAAAATCAAAGGATTGATTTTAAGTGCGCCGTATTTTCCAAAAAACAAGGTAATAACGACGGGCCGCTAGCATGTGCTACCAAAAATAGTGCTTTGTTGTGTATCTGACGGACGAAAGCTAAACCAGTTCCACACCACTGAAGTTGCAGGATTTTTACAAACCAATTCTGGTTCATCCGTTTCATTTAACGATCTGCTTTCGCCCTTCTCATTCTCCACCATGCTTTTTCCGCCATGTGCGTATGAAAACAAAGGTACGCATGCGCGTTTTACTCATATTCTATCGTGATATTTCATTTTTTTATCGTTGCCCGACATTATACCGGTATTACCATGAACTGTATGATATGGCCCAGCCCTAGTCAGCACATTTAAAAACTGCAGTTGAGCCTAAAGTGCTGTTTTTCCTTTTCAGGACAAAGATATGTAGGAAGCTAAAGAGCAGCAGAGAAATGCCAGGAAAGAGAAATTGAGGGAAGGAGGGGCAACTTTCCTTGGAAGTAGACATGTGGGAGGTACGAGATTAAGTTACTGTGACGCAGCTCAGAGGAACAACAATGAAGGCTTTGTGGGGTTTAAAGGAGAAACGTTATTTGCAGGACAGGAAGAATTCATGAAACTGTTTAGTCGTCTTGTGTTAATCTAATAAAATAATAATTACAAATATATTATTATTATAATATTCCACGATGAGCTGGAAGTGGTATTACTGCAAAGTGGGATTATTTAGTTTTAATTTGGGACAAATACATAAAGTCTCATGCTTTATACTGGATTGAACAAATATGATGAGTTGCACCAGAAAAACAAAATTAACAGTCTCACTTATAAATAATCCTGTTGTTTTCAGATGTTACTCTAATTTAAACTTAAAATAATCCTGTTGACTATTTTCATATTTGTTTAACTTTTGAGACCTGAGTAGTTTCTCTCACATCATCAAATTTTTTAAATAAGTATCTGCGATTTGCCGAAAGAGTTATATATTGATTACTTTTCTGTCCGTCCACCGATTTTAAGAAACCTTGTCCTCGCCGGTCAACTCACCATTCTCTTTCTCTCTCCTCTCTGTCATGTGTGTCTATCTGTTCTGGTTTTGGTGCAGAAGCAGGACTGTGTGAAGGCAAGGCAAGGCAAGTTTATTTATATAGCACAATTCAACAACAAGGTGATTCAAAGTGTGAGGTTTCCCATCTTCTGCCTTCACACGCCTGGATTAATCACGCACCTTTTCCTGATGCCCTCGTTGTGGCCTCTCCGTAAGGGAGCGGCAGCTCTTGAGTACTTGCTGGATTGTTGTCCTACTAAGTTAGTGCGACCCAAGTACAAGCCAAGCCTTGAGCTTGTGTTCCCACTTACCTGTGAGAGAGATACTTACAGTTGTACGTTCCTCTTCTGAAGTCTTGCAGTCATTTTCACATAATTTCAGTCTTCTCATTTTATTTCTAAAGTTGTGCCTTACCATTTTGTAACCCTTCTTGTACAGTAGTTCATACAGCATTTTAGAGTTGACCCTAAAGTGCCGTTTCTCCTTTTTAGAGTGAAGAGATCTAGGAAGATGTGGAAGCTGAAAAGCTGCTGAGAAATAAGCAGTATTCCATTTAAAACGATGCTCAGTTGGTGCTAAGGAGCCCAGTGTGCCAAGAATACATATCCTGCACACAATTATCAGCAGCAGCGTGAACCACTGATAAAAGGCAGGATGGATCTTTTCCTGTTGTTTATGTCAGATTCTGACTACAACATCTGAATGTGGGGGCAGAACTCATTTTCTACTGGAGTTCGCCTCTGCATCATGTTTAAACACTCCACACAGGATGCTCTGCAGACTGTGACAAAGCACAGCTGTTGCTGAATATAAAAGGCCCCTGTGGTTCACTTTTTATTGCCTGTAGTTTACAGTATAATGACTAATACTATAATAATTAAGTAATTGTGACTCTGACAGTGAAGAAAGTGAACCTGGCATGTTTGATGGAGATTTAGCGCAGCTGTTCAATTCAGAAACAGAGGATGAGGACTTCGATGGGTTTGATTGATGACGATTACTGGTAAAATAAATGTGAATACCAAATTCAGTTTTGCTCCCGCTCCATTTTTAAATACGCAGACTTGTATGCTTGTGTCTGTTGTTGTTGTAAGGCGGACGTAGTAGAGGACACCATGAGAACATTAAAGGGGGAAGTGTGGGCGTAGATTATATATAAAACCCACACCCTATAATCAGGTGCGCCTTATGTGTGTGTTAAATACAGTAATGGCACACATAACTGAGACTGCGCATTTTAGTACCGTGCGTGAAAATACGGTATCTGGAAGATTTTGCCTCTGAGGAAGATTTTATCTTTGATTGGATCTTTGATTATGGAAATCCTATAAAAACTGAGAGAAGTACTCAAAATGACTAAATAAGTAATGTAATCTTAATGACTTTTATAAGGTACAAGGGGAACAACAAGTGAATGTCAGTAATTCAACCATGAAGGTCACTGGCAAATTTGTTCACTCGAAGATAAACTTCTACTCTTCATGTGTAACTTCACACTTGGTTGGTTGACTACCCTCTCGGTAGAATCACAGCTGTCTCTGATCGCTGAGGTGAGAGGGCTAGTGTTCACTGCTTTGATCTCAGAGGACGACTTTCTCTCTTACCCTTCGTGTCGTCAAGACACACTAAGCAATCTTCTAATTGCAGCAATTCAAGAGCCTGCTGAAGATTATTGTTTGCTGAATACATACCAGCAATCATGTGATAGGTTTAGTTATTAATAGGAGCTGACTTATGATGCATTACTAGGAGTAGCATTCCAAGTTAGCACAGTGTCCACTCTGCAGCTGGACTGTATTTCTACAATTCCTATTCTGGGTCTGATCCATAAAATCCTGCTGGAAAAGACAGACTGATATCTGAAATGTATACCTTATGCTGAGTACAGCATAGGGTATACAGGTGTGCTCTCCTTTGATTTGATTCAAGCCCTTGACAAAAGTGGAAAGGAAAAACTAATTTTTAAAAGTCAGAAACCTCTGGTAGATCCAGGTTCCCGGAAGGGGCAGCTGCAGCTGGAGTTGTTGGTTTTTAAATTTACTGGCAACGAAGTTTAAAGCTGAATTTGACTGTATAGTTACTTCTTCATAGCTGTTCCTTTATTAAAGAAAAGAAAACATAGGGGTGGATATGAGGGAATATTCCTGCAGATTTCCCATGTGTGGGACTAATAAAGGTTATCTTAAGTTAGATGTGTTTCTGATTATTAGGTAGAGAGTATAATTTACTCACTGCACAAAGTGATGTCAGAGAGACATCTTATATAAGTCATTTTTGCATGTTGAATTTTGGTCCACTAAAGTGGTTGTTTTGTAAGGCTAGGCGACGTTGTGTTTTTTTTAACGTGTAATGAATGTCTGGCGTTATCTTCCTCTCATTGTAGCAGAGGCTCTCAAACTGGTGTTCCCAATCCACAGATTGGGTATAAGCAAAAAACCTATGGTGGCACCTAGATACATGTGCATCATCCGGGGTTGAGTTAATTAGCGCAATGGACAAATATTTAAGTCCATCTACTTCATCGAGTAATGCAAAAGCCAAACTAGCTAAAGTATCACAATAATTAATTTGTATTTGGCTTTATCGAGAATGACAATGGCAGACCAAAGTGTGTTTGTGTCTTCAAGAAGTAAAAAAATAAAATAAATGAAGCCAGCAAAGCTAAAGCAGCATCTCATCACAAAGCACCCTGAGTTTTATCAGAGTTAGGATTATAAGAGGCCCTTTAACACACTCTGTTAGGGAGTTTTTATTGTTTTATTTGCTTATGGTTCAAAAGTTATGTTACACATATTTCACCAGACACAGTTTTCTGTAGAAACAGGAAGCTGACCCTGTGACACTGGGATTTACCGCAAGAGACCAGCACAGAAATGCATATCCGCAGAAGTTGACTTGCATTATATTATTCTTAGAAATTGACTTGCAACACACATACTTTGTGACACACACACACAGCTTACACACACAGACAGCATCAGGACCTGCGTAACAGGAAATGTGATTATATTTGCATATTGACAATGTAACCTATAAAAATAAACGAATACTGCAGTTCGGTGTGATTTGCTCTGAGCTTTTCACCCGTGCAGCACGTTAACCTACACAAGTGTCTCAGTGTTGATTATTCACCTGACTGTTTGTTAACTGAATATCACCGACACACTCACTTCCTCTTACAAAGCTCAATAAAACAGGATACTTGTAAAAATGAACCCTGAAGGGTTTTAAGCCCTGAGAATTTCAGGACAATATATCCTGTAACTCTGACGTTATGAGGGGAAACATTGCATCCGTAAAATGCCATAAAATAGTAAAAACTAAGGTGATGTTCTCTAATTCATATGTAAATAATGAGATTCGTGGAAGATTTCAAGTGCTTTTTTTCACTGTTGACTGTGTGCCTTTGTGTAAACCTGAGCAACAGCTCGGCCAATGACAGGCGAGGAACAGCACAGCCTTATTTGCATACAGCGGAAATAAAAGAGCCACTCTCAGCTGACGAGCACATTCTCCGCTGTGAGGAAGTGAAGTAAGAAAATGCCTGAACCCGCCAAGTCAGCGCCCAAAAAGGGCTCCAAGAAAGCCGTGACCAAGACCGCCGGCAAGGGCGGCAAGAAGAAGAGAAAGACCAGGAAGGAGAGCTACGCCATCTACGTGTACAAGGTGCTTAAGCAGGTCCACCCCGACACCGGCATCTCGTCTAAGGCCATGAGCATCATGAATTCGTTCGTCAATGACATCTTCGAGCGTATCGCCGCTGAAGCCTCCCGCCTGGCCCACTACAACAAGCGCTCCACCATCACCTCCAGGGAGATCCAGACCGCAGTTCGCCTGCTTCTCCCCGGTGAGCTGGCCAAGCACGCAGTGTCTGAGGGCACAAAGGCCGTCACCAAGTACACGAGCTCCAAGTAAACTGCATCTTTACTTAATCCCGAACAACGGCTCTTTTCAGAGCCACACATCTCTTCTAAAGCGTACATGTCCTGACTTTATTTAATTTGTAGCTGTCATGATGGTGAAACATAAATTACAGCTTGTGTTACTCTTGTATGCTTTGAATAAAAAAAGAAGAGAGAAATTTCAAGGACTTAACGATGGACCACCTGACCAGAACAGTCCTAACGCCATCACTATATCATTTAGCATTATTACTATTTGGTTGGTTTGGTTTTGTAGTTTGTTTTTTTTGTTTTGTTTTTTTTGGGGGGGGGGTCATGTTTTGTGGTCCCTTGTCTGCGAAAAGCACTGAATAAATACACTTGTGGGTTTCTCAGAAATAATGACATGTGAACAAGAGCTTATTGAGCTCATCCTGGTGAGGCAAATGTTTGGCTTCAAATCACAATTCTGATCGTAAAATCCTGGACAGGATTACAAATACAATAAATAAACGCGATTCGTTTCAGTTTCACATTTCAAACTACAGTGACATCCTCCGTGTGTGTGTGTGTGTGTGTGTGTGTGTGTGATCTATACATGTGTTAATCGTTTTAATGTAGTTCAACACTTATGCTAGACTCTGGGTGAAACGTTAAGAGGGTGTGTGGTTTTTGTTACAAATACGGACACTTGGGTTTAGTTTGAAATAAAAATGTGAACTCCACTCAGACATTGTGTGTGATTTGGTGTGAGTCTCCCTTCGGTTAGACTTAATTTGTCATTTAACAAAAGACCACATTTCCACATTTAGAAAATAGAAGAGTGGGCGGAGCCGCTGAGCTTCGAGTCGCCGTCACACCGTCTGTTTTCTCTTACGTCCGCCGAGCACACATAATAACACGGCTCCGTGGAGTTTAACTTCATTCGACTTTGCTCGTTCAGAGAAGAAATCATAACCATGAGTGGAAGAGGCAAAGGTGGCAAAGGACTCGGGAAAGGAGGCGCCAAGCGTCACCGTAAGGTGCTCCGTGATAACATCCAGGGTATCACCAAACCCGCGATCCGTCGTCTGGCTCGCCGTGGCGGAGTGAAGCGTATCTCCGGTCTGATCTATGAGGAGACCCGCGGAGTGCTGAAGGTGTTTTTGGAGAACGTCATCCGTGATGCTGTTACCTACACGGAGCACGCTAAGAGGAAGACTGTGACCGCCATGGATGTGGTGTATGCTCTGAAGAGGCAGGGCCGCACTCTGTACGGCTTTGGCGGTTAAACTCAGTCGCCCTAATCCATCAAACGGCTCTTTTAAGAGCCACACACTTCTCTTTAAGAGCGTTGTTCTGCGATCTTTTTGTTTTTGTCACTTTTTACTGCCTTTTTGTGTTTTGTTTTGCACTCTGAATATCTTATACGCCATTAGGTGATGAGAATTGTCAGGTAGGAAATATTGTACTGCATGATGGTGGACTGCACTGGTGCACCTGAGAGAGATACCCGCCCATGTTGACGTGCGAGCATTAGTGATGGGATTTCTGGCTCTTGTTAGAGACCCGGCTCTTTGGGTTATTTTGTTGCTTTAATTTATTATTAGCAATAATATAAAACTATGCACAAAAGGAATTACTAACATAAAAAAGTGGTTCTATTTATTTTTGTATATAAATATATGCGGTGGCTCCTAGAGACAAAACATGTACAAACTCCAAAACAAATTTCTAGTGTTAACTGAACTTCAAAAACAGAGCTACCTAGATCACTTAAATTACACAATTGAAAGCGTGTGTGTGTATGTGTATATATCTGAGCACAAGATCCATAGAGGCTGGGGTCTATCACACCAGGCAAGACCCCAGGTGCAGGCTGTGTAAAGATGTCCCAGAGACAATCCAGCACATAACAGCAGGGTGCAAGATGCTAGCAGGCAAGGCATACATGGAGCGCCATAACCAAGTGGCCGGCATAGTGTACAGGAACATCTGTGCCGAGTATAACCCGGAAGTCCCGAGGTCAAAATGGGAGATGCCCCCAAGGGTGGTGCAGAATGACCGAGCTAAGATCCTGTGGGACTTCCAGATACAGACGGACAAAATGGTGGTGGCTAACCAACCGGACATAGTGGTGGTAGATAAACAGAAGAAGACGGCCGTAGTGATCGATGTAGCGGTTCCGAATGACAGCAATATCAGGAAGAAGGAACACGAGAAGCTGGAGAAATACCAAGGGCTCAGAGAAGAGCTCGAGAGGATGTGGAGGGTGAAGGTAACAGTGGTCCCCGTGGTAATCGGAGCACTAGGTGCGGTGACTCCCAAGCTAGGCGAGTGGCTCCAGCAGATCCCGGGAATAACATCGGAGATCTCTGTCCAGAAGAGCGCAGTCCTGGGAACAGCTGAGATACTGCGCAGGACCCTCAAGCTCCCAGGCCTCTGGTAGAGGACCCGAGCTTGGAGGATAAACCGCCCGCAGGGGCGTGCTGGGTGTTTTATATATGTATATGTATATATATATGTATATGCATGTATATTCAATTCAATTCAATTTTATTTATATAGCGCCAAATCACAACATAAGTCGCCTCAAGGCGCTTCATAGATACAGAGGAAAAACCCAACAATCATATGACCCCCTATGAGCAAGCACTTTGGCAACAGTGGGAAGGAAAAACTCCCTTTTAACAGGAAGAAACCTCCGGCAGAACCAGGCTCAGGGAGGGGCGGCCACCTGCTGCGACCGGTTGGGGTGAGAGAAGGAAGACAGGATAAAAGACATGCTGTGGAAGAGAGACAGAGGTTAATAACAGATATGATTCAATGCAGAGAGGTCTGTTAATACATAGTGAGCGAGAAAGGTGACTGGAAAGGAAAAACTCAATGCATCATGGGAATCCCCCGGCAGCCTATGTCTATTGCAGCATAACTAAGGGAGGATTCAGGGTCACCTGGTCCAGCCCTAACTATATGCTTTAGCAAAAAGGAAAGTTTTAAGCCTAATCTTGAAAGTAGAGATAGTGTCTGTCTCCTGAATCCAAACTGGAAGCTGGTTCCACAGAAGAGGGGCCTGAAAACTGAAGGCTCTCCCTCCCATTCTACTTTTAAATACTCTAGGAACAACAAGTAGGCCTGCAGAGCGAGAGCGAAGTGCTCTAATAGGGTGATATGGTACTACAAGGTCATTAAGATAAGATGGGGCCTGATTATTTAAGACCTTGTATGTGAGGAGCAGGATTTTGAATTCAATTCTGGATTTAACAGGAAGCCAATGAAGGGAAGCCAAAACAGGAGAAATATGCTCTCTCTTTCTAGTCCCTGTCAGTACTCTTGCTGCAGCATTTTGGATTAGCTGAAGGCTTTTCAGTGAGTTTTTTGGACATCCTGATAATAATGAATTACAGTAGTCCAGCCTGGAAGTAATAAATGCATGAACTAGTTTTTCAGTGTCACTCTGAGACAGGATATTTCTAATTTTAGAGATGCTGCGCAAATGGAAGAACGCAGTCTTACATATTTGTTTAATATGTGCATTGAAGGACATGTCCTGGTCAAAAATGACTCCAAGGTTCCTCACAGCGTTACTGGAGGCCAAGGTAATGCCATCCAGGGTAAGAATCTGGTTAGATACCATATTTCTAGGCTTTTCAGGGCCAAGTACAATAACCTCAGTTTTATCTGAATTAAGAAGCAGAAAGTTAGCGGCCATCCAGGTCTTTATGTCTGTAAGACATTCCTGCAGTTTAACTAATTGGTGTGCGTTATCTGGCTTCATGGACAGATAGAGCTGGGTGTCATCTGCATAGCAGTGAAAATGTATGCTATGTCTTCTAATGATACTGCCTAAGGGAAGCATGTATAATGTAAACAGAATTGGTCCTAGCACTGAACCCTGTGGAACTCCATAATTAACCTCAGTGTGTGAAGAGGACTCTCCATTTACATGAACAAATTGGAGTCTATTAGATAGATATGATACAAACCACTGCAGTGCAGTACCTGTAATACCTACAGCATGTTCTAATCGCTCTAATAGGATATTATGGTCGACAGTATCGAATGCTGCACTAAGGTCTAGCAGGACAAGCACAGAGATGAGTCCACTGTCAGAGGCCATAAGAAGATCATTTGTAACCTTCACTAAAGCTGTTTCTGTGCTGTGATGAGCTCTGAAACCTGACTGAAACTCTTCAAATAAACCATTCCTCTGCAGATGATCTGTTAGCTGTTTGACAACTACTCTTTCAAGGATTTTTGATATGAAAGGAAGGTTGGAGATTGGCCTATAATTAGCTAAGACTGCTGGGTCTAGAGATGGCTTTTTGAGTAAAGGTTTAACTACAGCCAGCTTGAAGGCCTGTGGTACATAGCCGATCATTAGAGATAGGTTGATTATATTTAAGATCGAAGAATTAATTAATGGCAGGACTTCTTTGAGCAGTTTTGTAGGAATGGGGTCTAAAAGACACGTTGATGGTTTGGAGGAAGTAATTATTGAAGTTAACTCAGAAAGATCAATTAGAGAAAAAGAGTCTAACTTAACATCAATGGTACTAAGAGTAGCTGTAGATAATATTACATCTGTGGGATGATTACTGGTAATTTTTTCTCTAATGATAAAGATTTTATTTGTGAAGAAGTTCATGAAGTCATTACTAGTTAACGTTAAAGGGATTGTTGGCTCAAAAGAGCTCTGACTTTTTGTCAGCCTGGCTACAGTGCTGAAGAGAAATCTGGGGTTGTTCTTATTTTCTTCAATCAGTGATGAATAGTAAGATGTTCTGGCTTTGCGGAGGGCTTTCTTATAAAGCAGCAAACTATTTCTCCAGGCTAAATGATGATCCTCTAAATTTGTGACACGCCATTTCCTCTCCAGATTACGAGTCATCTGCTTTAGGGTACGTGTTTGAGAATTATACCACGGAGTCAGGTACTTCTGATTAGAGACCTTAGTTTTCACAGGAGCTACAGTATCCAGAGTCGTACGTAGTGAGGAGGTGAAATTATTAACAAGATAATCGACCTCTGTTGGGGTAGTGTTCAGATAGCTGCTCTGCTCTATGTTGGTACAGGGCATTGAAGATGATAACAGTGGGTGGATTATATTCTTAAACTTAGTTACAGCGCTTTCAGAAAGACATCTACTTTGATAAAGTCTACTCTCCACCGCTGTGTAATCAATTATTGTAAATGTAAATGTTATCAGGAAATGATCAGACAGGAGAGGGTTTTCAGGAAACACTGTTAAATGTTCAGTTTCTATGCCATATGTTAAAACAAGATCTAGAGTGTGATTAAAGTGGTGGGTGGGTTCTTTTACATTTTGAGAGAAGCCAATTGAGTCTAATAACAGATTAAATGCCATGTTGAGGCTGTCATTTTTAGCATCTACATGGATGTTAAAATCACCCACAATAATTATTTTATCTGAGCTCAGAACTAAATTAGATATAAAGTCTGAGAAATCAGACAGAAACTCTGTGTAAGGCCCAGGTGGACGATAGATGATAACAAGTAAGACTGGTTTCTGAGTTTTACAGCTGGGGTGGACGAGGCTAAGCATCAGGCTTTCAAATGAATTAAAAGTCTGTCTTGGTCTTTCATTAATTGATAGGCTGGTGTGAAAAATTGCTGCCACACCGCCCCCTCGGCTTGTGCTTCGAGATTTCTGGTAGTTAGAATGACTCGGGGGTGTTGATTCATTTAAACTAACATAATCATCCTGCTGCAACCAGGTTTCTGTAAGGTAGAGTAAATCAATTTGTTGATCAATTATTAAGTCATGTACTAACAGAGACTTGGAGGAGAGAGACCTAATATTTAATAATCCACATTTCACTGTTTTACTCTTTGGTTCAGATGTGGATACTGTATTGTTCTTTCTTTGTAATTGTTTATGTTTAAGTTGTTTGTTGCTGGTTTTTAGTTAGTTTTTTGTCTGTTTGGGAGCCGACACAGTCTCTATGGAGATGGTTTTTTTTTTTTTTTTTGGGGGGGGGGGGGGGGGGGGGTAGCAGGAGGAGAGAAGCTGCAGAGGGGCGTGTAAGACTGCAACTCTGCTTCCTGGTCCCAACTCTGGATAGTCATATTTTGGGGGGTTTAATAAATTTGTCCATATTTCTAGAAATGAGAGCTGCTCCATCCAAAGTGGGATGGATGCCGTCTCTCCTAACAAGACCAGGTTTCCTCCAGAAGGTTTGCCAATTATCTATGAAGCCCACATCGTTTCTGGGACACCACTCAGACAGCCAGCAATTTAAGGAGAACATGCGGCTAAACATGTCACTCCTGGTCTGATTGGGGAGGGGACCAGAGAAAACTACAGAGTCCGACATTGTTTTGGCAAAGTTGCACACCGATTCAATATTGATTTTAGTGACCTCCGATTGGCGTAACCGGGTGTCATTACTGCCGACGTGAATTATGATCTTACTGAATTTACGTAAGATCACATGTATGTATATGTATATATATGTATGTATATGTGTATATATGTATATGTGTATGTGTGTATATATGTATGTATGTATGTATGTATTTATATATGTATATATATATATATATATATATATATATATATATACATATATACATATATATATACAACAACTGAGATAATTCATCCACAATACGAGGTTAGTCATTCATATACTGCTGCATGGGCTGGGCTGTAGTTACATCATAAGGGTTTAAAAATTGAGCTTTAAAATGATTGGCAGTAATAAAAGCCGAGGAAGGCCAACAGTGATCACTGACTGTTTTTAGGAGCTTTTTGAGATTAAATAGAAGAAAATACATAACATTAAACATGTTAACAACACAAAAGCCATATTGAACACAGACTACTTTAGGCCCGGAAGCAGGATTCGTCACGTCATCACTTAAAGACTGGCTACCTTTCTAATGTGAAGTTGTTGTCCCTTTCTCAGTCTTCTTGGCCTGCATGTTGGGCAGCACACCACCCTGAGCGATCGTCACTCAGCCCAGCAGCTTGTTCAGCTCTTCATCGTTGCGGACGGCCAGCTGCAGGTGGCGGGGGACGATTCTGGCAAGAGCATAGATTTGGTTTTGGCATTGGTGGGGGACGGATGATTCAACCACCGAACACTGCCCTGCTTTTGTCTTTGCTTCTTGATAAAAAGAGGAGAAATATACTTGCCTACATATGCTGTTCTACATGCTTTTAAACCATTTAAAAGTACAATTCATAGTTTTATATGTGAATTATATAATGTCAAATTACTATTAAACAAATGACTAAGAATTGTAGACTTTAGTTTACTTCAGCCATATTCCATCATAGTAAATCAGGTATCATACAAAATAAAATTAGCTTCAAATACAGTGATGACAATAAAAGAATATGACTTTAAGGACTTAACAACATTACTTCAGTTATAATACACCAACATCTCTTATACATTAGCACTAAGGGAACACTGAATGACCTGGTGGTTTTTGTCCATAAAACTACTCATCTAAGATTACCACAAAGTAAAAGATCTCTCAGCAACATTGTGCAACATTTTATGCACACTATTGCCCCTATCAAATAAGTGAGCTGGGATTTTTTTATTCTAAACATGAACTCCTGTTACAGCAACAGACATGGACTACTGGTGCCCCACACAACAACTCAATGTCCACTATGTGAAGGAGCCAAACACATGCCTGCTCCTCTCGTTAACTGAGATAAACTGCTGGCATATTGGTTTTATATACTGTCCAGTCTCTCCTGGTGAACATGGCCTACAGTAGCATTGTTTAATCTCATTTGAGTCATTGTTGATCTCGTTTTTAGTCTTGTGAGAGCACTGAAGCTTCTTTCAGCCTCAGCCGAGGATACTGGGATGACTAAAAGCAGCCTGACAATTGTCACGATAATAAATACTAGTTAATCTATAGCACCAAATCATCAGTCAGTCACCCGTGACCTCGCCTCTTCACCTCAGTCCGAGCTACAACATGGCAGAGCTGCCTCTGTCACCTAATAAATAACAGGGAGACATTCCAAATACATGCAGTCACACATGTGCTTCAAAAACAGTAATGAACCACCAAGTCATCCTCCAATTTCACCTGTGATCTTGTATCACCATTACTCTCTGTTGGTTCTTCTATCACCTGACAAATAGGACATACATGACAATAAGAATAAAATGGGTAGCTGCTTCAGTGTTTCTGTCACTTTGTGTAGATCTTGACTCATCAGTAATGTTTGTAGGGTGAGTGCATTTTTAAAACAGTTTGTGCAAACTGCACTACAAGGTGGAATATTTGCAGAAGCATGACGACCTCATGATATTTTGTCTCAAAAATTAACCCTATGACTATGTCAGTACCATTAGGATGAAATTGTGTCACCAACATTTTAACATTAGACATAAATTTAACAGCCTCTGTACACTAATGTTAACATGTTAGGCTTACTGGCATGTCCATAGTATTTATAAAAAAAAAAAAAAAGTAAATAAGTAAAGGAGGGAGACATTTAAGGATAGAACAATTCATGCTAAAAATTAATGAAGCATTTTTGTAACTGAAGTCAGTGATTTCCACGTTCATGCCGACTGTAGTTTCTGGTATAGAAAGAGCATGAAGATTAAAGTGTGACTATAATATTGATGTAATAGTAAGAAAGGAGCGAGCTCTTGGTGGGAGGGAGGTGGCTCTGAAAAGAGCCGTTGTTTGTAGGTGAGCGAGTAGCTTAAGCTCTCTCTCCGCGGATGCGGCGAGCCAGCTGGATGTCTTTGGGCATGATGGTGACCCGCTTGGCGTGGATGGCGCACAGGTTTGTGTCCTCGAAGAGACCGACCAGGTAAGCCTCACTGGCCTCTTGCAGAGCCATAACGGCAGAGCTCTGGAAGCGCAGGTCGGTCTTGAAGTCCTGAGCGATCTCGCGGACCAGGCGCTGGAAGGGCAGCTTGCGGATGAGCAGCTCGGTGGATTTCTGGTAACGGCGGATCTCGCGCAGAGCCACGGTACCGGGCCTGTAACGGTGAGGCTTCTTGACGCCTCCGGTGGCCGGGGCGCTCTTACGGGCAGCCTTAGTGGCGAGCTGCTTCCTGGGGGCTTTGCCGCCAGTAGACTTGCGAGCGGTCTGCTTGGTTCTTGCCATTGTTTCTCACTTTTCTTTTCCTGTGTTAAGGGCAGATTTTGTAGCAAACAGAGGAGACTCGCTGCTCTTAAACTGTGTGTGTCTGTGACGCGGTGCCTCCCCGGCTCATGATTGGTGAGGGGCTCCACGTGGTGCTCAGCACCGTTCAGAGGAGCACCGCCCCGCCTCGGTGTGTGCTTCTCATTGGAGAAAAGTGCATTGTAATTGCGCGCTGCCGCAAGCCTCTCTTCGATTGGTGCGTGACGAAGCTGCGCGCGCTCTGCGGAAATATAAGCGAGGCTTTGAGCCGATCAGGCCACATTTCTTTTGAGTGTTGATACTACGAAGAGAAGAACCTGTCAAAATGAGTGGACGCGGAAAGACTGGAGGCAAAGCCAGAGCTAAGGCCAAGACTCGCTCATCCCGTGCCGGGCTTCAGTTCCCCGTGGGTCGTGTCCACAGACTGCTGCGCAAAGGCAACTATGCGGAGCGTGTGGGAGCTGGCGCCCCCGTTTACCTGGCAGCTGTGCTCGAGTACCTGACCGCTGAGATCTTGGAGCTGGCTGGCAACGCGGCCCGCGACAACAAGAAGACTCGTATCATCCCACGTCACCTGCAGCTGGCTGTGCGCAACGACGAGGAGCTCAACAAACTCCTGGGGGGAGTCACCATCGCTCAAGGTGGTGTGCTGCCCAACATCCAGGCTGTGCTGCTGCCCAAGAAGACCGAGAAGCCCGCCAAGGCCAAGTAAATGCAAAGCGTTCGGCTTCACCAAAAAACGGCTCTTTTAAGAGCCACACACTCCTATCTGAGCAAACCTCCTTCTTGCTGTTACTGTCTGTAACTGGGATATGTAGATTATGCATCTTGATTTATTTTGAAATGTACGTTCATTCATATCACCTTACATGGTCAGGGACTGAAATCCACCTTCAAAATATACTATCATGAGTGCTTAAGCAGTGTTTGTTTTATTCACAAGAATAGAGGGTCTTAGTATAAAGTCAAAATAAAAAAAGTCAAAAGCTCTCAGTCTCTCCTGCTGTGTGGTTAAGGCTCATGCCTTGTTCAACCTCATTTACATTAGGGATCAGCTGTTAAGCGCTGCTGCAGGGTGCAGCTGGGCTACCGGCAGACAGACCCTACATCCCCAGTGAGGGAAGGAAACGGGTGACGTCTCCCGAGGACACCTCGGATAAAGTACAAGAGATACAATCAGTGCTTTGTCAGTGTTTACTCAGCAGTCAAGGACAGCAATATTTGCATAGTATTTTTACTGACATGTAGTGCACATATGTTTTGGGCAAAAACATTTTTGAATATTAAAATATGAACATTTGTAACAAAAAATTGACAAATTAGCCAGTTCCAATGTAAAACTTTATCTGCCTATTTAAAAAAAGAAGATAATCTTCTCACAAACTGGTGTTTGATTTTGAAACAGGAAAAAAGTGGGGAAACAACTGAAAAGACTAACATTTGAATAAAACCTGAAAGCAAGTAAATACTTTCTATGCTGCCTTATGGTAAACTTTGGTAATATTGATAAAGAACAACACTGGCTGACGATGAAATACAGTCAGCTGGCATGGTGACACTGCCAGTATTAACCTGCAGGGCTGGACTGGGACAGAAAATCGGGCATTTTGACTACAGACCGGCCCACCAGGTAGTAAAGCCATAAAGACTTTGAATGAAAACAAACTGTGTAACACTCATTTTACAACAGCTAGGCTGTGGGGGTCTGCCTGTTGTAAAATGAGTGTTACACAGTTACTAGCCTGGGGAGAGGACAACCCCCCGACACTGAACAATAGAATTAGTGGAAAACTACTGAGAAGGGGGACACAGGCCAGCCCCGGACTCTTCTTAAGCTGGGATATCAAAAGGATCGGTGAGGTCAAGAAGTACACCTCAACATTGTATTTTGAAATAATAGATTTCCCCGCACCCTTAACCCAACAGAACTCAATTTGTTCAAATGTACATGAATCAAATTGGTTATGAAATTAGTAATGAAATAAATACATGGTAAAATAAATAGCTGTCTGGGTTCAGCTTGGAGTAAAATGTGTGTCCCTAAAATCACTGAATATCAATTCAGCTGGCCTAGATTTAGTCAGGTAAGGTTGTTGAGTAAAGCATTTCAAATGGATTATATTGGCTAGGTATCAATAAACTATACATTGTACTTCCAAGGCTTTCAAAAAAATAAAAATACAAGTGAAACATATCTCATATATAGATAATAACATGCATCTATAACCGTAATATTTTCCATCACATTTGTTGTTTTTTAACAGAATATTTTAAAATGTAGGTGATAACTTTTAAAGGTGTATTTCTTGTATGATAGGGTCACATACAATGGCGTGTCCAGCGGGGTGGCCTGGGGGGGCACAGGCCACCCCCCCAACCAGACTGGCCACCCCAGGTGCCACCCCAAAGGCAAAACAATACAATTCAATCAAATATCAAATGTCAGATTATGTTTTCACGGTGAAGCTCAGATATCCGAGTGTAAGTGAATGCAGCATCTGCTTCTGCGCTATGTGCATCACGTTAGCAAAGGTAGGAGAGCCAAGCAGGAAAGACGGCACTGCAGGAAACAATTTTTCGGTGAAAGAAAATGAGGACAGAATAAATGTCCCGGTAAGTAATATTAAGTTTGTTGAGTTTAGTAAACTTCGGTGAAATTAGAATACCAAGGAAAAAATAACACTTAAAGAATTATTGCAGCCGTCGAATATTTCAGACAGTATGCTACTGAGGGGAGCTAACATAAGAGTTATGCGTTATAAGATATAATCTAAGTCGTAACATTGCTGTATGGAGCTGCAGATTTGGTTTCAGGTTAACATAGCTGGACTGGCCATCGGGCATACTGGGCATATGCCCGGTGACTTGTTTTTTTATTTTATTTTATTAAGGGCATGAACAATGAGAGGTGGTGGATTGGCCAGATGCAGGTCGATGTGTAAAAATAACTCAGTTGTTTGGTGGTGGCTATGGCGGAGCTTCCACAGAGGCCAGCAGGTGGATGAGGGAAGGGGAGGCAGGAGGAGGAGAGACCCGAGTGTTTCTACTCTGGTCGAAAGAATCCACGCTTCGTACTGATGTCCACAATTCTTTTATTCCTCTCACAATCATGGAGCACCGTGAAAACTAGAAACAAGTAAAATAATATCGATAGCACATATGATATTCATCTCAGCCACTTATTTCCTTTCACAAGGTGCACAAGTGTTAAACAAATAACAGCATAATGATTTTTTACCGTGTACGCCTTGTAAAACCAGCAGTAGAAAAGTTGTATATTCCGAAAAGTCCGCCGTGTTACCGTTCTGTCTTGTCTCTCCCGCGCACAACTTCCGGTTCACGCAACTCACAGGAAGTGACTACTTCACAATAATATTTTAACAGAAACATTTCTTATAAGCAGGATATATCACTGGATTCATAGATTACCTTTCCTACTGCAAATGTACACAAGCATGAGAAGCAAATAAAGAAAACAAATAGAAAACAATAACGATCTCAGATTCACTTTGGTGTTGTCATGGCAACCCACACAAACATTTCAGCGTCAGCTACACTCCCACCAATTACCTTTGATTATTACAATTGAGAACGTAAATACACTTGAATTTCTCATTATATCAATGGTAATTCCCAAGCACCATGTTGTTGTTTTAAACATTCTTGCATTGACATAAACAATATTCTTTTCTCAACAAATGAATTCAACAATATGAACAGTAGATTTTACATCTCCATAACATGTGCATGAAGTACAGCATAATGACAACTTCTATTTTAGAAGGGAAATCTAATCAATGAATGACATTTTTCCCATTTAGCTGTTTTTCACCAGGACCACTAATTTCTGAATGGGTCTCTGAATGATTGAGGGTTGGACGAGGCGTTCGCCTCTCTTTCCTAACTTCCGATCACCAGTCTGGATTGTCACCTTCCGTACAAGTCCATCATCATCCTCATGTGCTTCCACAACCCTAGCAAGTTTCCATTCATTGCGAGGAACATCTTCCTCTTTGAGAATCACAATGTCACCCACCTCCACATTACGTCTTGGTGTATGCCATCGCTGTCTCAGAGCAATATTGGCCAGGTATTCCTTTCTCCATCTGTGCCAAAATTGCTCAGTCAAATACTGTACCCTTCTCCACCGTTTCTTAGCATACAGGTCCTCCTTGACGAATTTACCTGGAGGTGGAAGTGGGACTGAGGATTTCATGGTGATCAAGTGGTTCGGTGTGAGTGGCTCCAAGCTTTTGGGGTCATTGATGTTATCAACAGTGAGTGGGCGGTTATTCACGATGCACATAGCTTCATAAAGGAATGTCCTCAATGAAGCATCATCCAACCTTCCCACACTGCAGGCAAGGACTGTGCTCAGTACGCTTCTCACTGTCCGGATTTGACGCTCCCATGCGCCTCCAGCATGACTAGAGTGGGGCGTATTCATCTGGAAGTCGCACTGATTTTCTGCTAGGTATGCAGTCACGCTTTCCTTATCAAGTTCTTTCAGAGCCTTTGCCATCTCGTTTCTTGCCCCCATAAAGTTAGTTCCCTGATCGGACCTAATGTGCCTAACAGCTCCACGAAGGGCAATGAAGCAGCGCAAGGCATTGATGAATGCGTCAGTCGTCAAATCCTCCAACATCTCTATATGCACTGCCCTTGAGCAAAAACATGTGAAGAGGAGGCCGTACCGTTTTTGATCTTTGCGACCTTGTTTGGTGTGAAAAGGACCAAAGCAGTCCATACCACAATAAGTGAATGGTGGTGTGGGATCAACACGGTCACTAGGTAGATCTGCCATCCGTTGCTCCTCTGGTGGCGCGCGGGCTCTCCTGCACTGTACGCACTGCCTGATGTATTGGGCTACAGCCTTACTTCCACCAGTGATCCAGTAACCATTGGCTCTCAGGGCATTGAGGGTTTGTCCTCTGCCTTGGTGTTGTATCTTGGTATGATGGTGTGCAATGATGAGGTTTGTAACAGCACCATCTTTAGGAAGGATCACTGGGTGTCTTAACTCAAGAGGCACAGATGCCTTCCTCAGTCTTCCTCCTACTCTCATTATGCCATCTTGGAGAAATGGGTCAAGCTGAAAGAGTTGGTGGTTGCAAGGCAGCCTTCCTAGTTTCTGGCTGAGTGTGTTTAACTCCTCTTGAAAGGCATCTTGTTGTGCAAGCTTGACGAGAGTCTGTGCAGCTTGCTTTCTCTCTTCCACGCTTAAAGGCTCAGCGGTCCTGATCCTCTTTGCCAGCCGCTGGATACGAGCAATGACGTTGACAGCTGTAGTCCATCTTGAGAACCGCAGCAGATGCTTCTGGATGTCAAACTGCCTTGCTACATCAACCTTCAACACCTGAGTAGTCCTCACCTCTGGGTCTCCCACCAGCAAATCTGAAGTAGCCTGTTTTGTGGCTATCTCTCTTTCCCATAGAAAGCTGGGACCAGAGAACCAATTTGACTTGATGAGGTCAGCTACTTTGAGGCCTCTCGAGGCATGATCAGCAGGGTTTTCTCCTGTGTCAACATAGTACCATTTCCGTGCATCGGTGGTTTCTCGAATTCTCTGCACGCGGTTTGCCACGAACACATGGAACCTTCTTGCTTCATTATTGATGTAACCAAGCACGACCTTTGAGTCTGTCCAAAAATATTCGTCATCAACCTTGAGTTCTAGCTCCTCTCTTAACATGCTGCTCACAGATGCCGAGGTTACTGCTGCAGTTAACTCAAGTCTCGGTATGGTAACTATTTTGGTTGGTGCAACCCTCGCCTTGCCCATGACCAAGGAGCAGCATACCCTTTCTCTGCTTACCACTCTGATGTAAGAGCACTGGCCATACCCTTGACTGCTTGCATCAGAGAAATGATGAAGCTCGACTCTTTGAATCTCGCCAAGGCTGTCAGGTATGAAGCATCTTTGAATTTCAATTCTTTCCAGGTTCTCCAGATCCTTCATCCAAGTCTCCCACCTTAACTTCAAGCCTTTGGGTAGTGGCTCATCCCACCCTGTGCCTCTCTGACACATCTCCTGCAGCACTCTTTTCCCTTCAAGAATGACTGGGGCTAGAAACCCCAAAGGGTCATACAAGGAGGCCACAATTGAAAGAATCCCTCGGCGCGTTGCTGGTTTCTCCTCAAGTGACACCTTGAAGGAGAAGCTATCATTTTCAACATTCCACCTTATACCTAGCACTCTTTGAACTGGTAAATCCTCGTGATTAAGATCAACATTCTTTACCTCCGTAGCACGCTCTGCAACATCGACAGAGTCAAGGACCTCTCGGCTGTTGGAGAGAAATTTGTGAAGGTGCAGCTTTCCTTTGGCACACACGGCTTGGGCTTCTTTGACCAGTTCAATTGCCTTACCCACCGACTCTACACTTATGAGACCATCGTCGACATAGAAATGTTTCTGGATGAAGTTAGCTGCGGAGGGGTACTCTTTCTCACATTGGCTGGCAAGGTGCTTCATGCCATAATTGGCGCAGCCAGGGGATGATGATGCTCCAAACAGGTGAACCTTCATGCGGTACTCTCTGGGTTCAGAGTTTGTGTCTCCATTTTCCCACCAGAGAAACCGCAGGTAGTCTCTATCATCCTCGCTCACATGAAACCTGTGGAACATTTTCTCCACATCACACATGACTGCGATGGGATGTTTACGGAAGCGGCACAGCACGGCTGTTAGGCTATTTGTGAGGTCAGGTCCTGTTAGCAGATGGTCGTTTAAGGAGGTGCCTTCATACCTTGCAGAGCAGTCGAAAACCACTCTGATTTTTCCTGGTTTTCTGGGGTGGTAAACTCCTTGGTGTGGGATATACCAGACTTTCCCCAGCTCTGCTTGGTTTTCCACTTTCTCTGCATCTCCATCCTTGAAGACACCTTCCATAAATCTCACGTAGTCTATTTTGAATTTGGGATCTCTGTCCAGCTTCCTCTTTAGATGCTTCAGCCGTACTAACGCCAGCCCTTTGTTGTCTGGGAGATGCGGACGTGCTTTGAAAGGGAGAGGCATCTCCAGGTGACCATCCTTATTTTGTTGGATTCTGTCTTTCAAGATCTGCAGGAAGCAAATATCTTCTTGAGATATGCTTCTGTCACCAGGTTTTGTGTCTGCAAAATCAGACTCCAGGGCCTTGATGACAGCAAATGGTGTTATGGGTGGCACCTCTCTGACAGACACTCGATGACAAAAACCAGTCACATCTTTAGCCTGCACACGCTGTGGTGCGCTTCCCACAATGCTCCAACCAAGATCCGTCTCAATAGCATAAGGCTCATAGTCACCCCCAGTGACGACCCTTCTTGGAATTAACGCTCTGGAGCAGTTGTATCCAATCAACAATCCAACACCACAGTCCATCAACGGGGGTATCTCCTGGGCCATGCTTACAAGGTGTTTCCATTTGTTGGCTGTCTGGCAAGTGGGAATATGTGTGCGGTCAAGGGGAATGAAGTCCCTTGTGTAGGCTGGAGGCAAACTGATGGAAACATTAGAGGAAAATCCTCTAACTTTGAGCTTGCATACTCTTTGACTCTTCACGACTGAGTCTCTCCCCATCATGGTGGAAAGTTTAAGTTTCACTGGTTCCATTGTTGCTTGTAGCTTTTCGCACACCTCCTGATCAACAAATGTGTGACTGCTTTGAGTGTCCAATAGTGCATACACTAGGGTTTCAGTGTCCGGAGCACTAAGTGTTGAGATCCACACTGGGACTATCATTGATGTACTCCCACCTTCACCTCCACTCACACAACATGATAATGACAACGTACTTTCTTCAACTGCGCCTTGTGTTGATGCTGCTGTAGAACGATCTTCATGCAATGGCGTTGGGTGACTCTTTCTGCATATGCCACACATGGCCCTGTTCCTACAGTCTTTAGAATTGTGACCCTTTCTTAGACATGCAAAACACAACTTATTTTCAAGTATGCATTTTTTCTTATCCTCTACAGACATGTCCATAAGCCTCTTGCATTTATGTATGGAATGGTTCTCACTACAGCAAATACACTGGCCATTATTGGAATTTTGTGTTGGTGTGGTCCATTTCTTTGGTTTCCCTGCATCTCCCAACTTGATTTCACCAGGGTCAGATTTGGCGGTGGAGCTTGATGGAATCGGGGGTTTCACATTTGTGGCAAACGTGTTTGCTTTTGAACGCTTCATCTCTCTTGCTGGTGCCTCTGCAGAGTGCCTTAAGGCATGTAAGGATGACACTGGATTGCATGCGATGCGTGACTCCTTAGAGATAAAGGAAGCAAACTCATGAAAGCTTGGATAGTCGTTGCCCCGATCTAGCTGCTCTGTGACATAACGGTTCCATCTAGATGTCACCCAATCAGGAAGCTTGACTAGTATTTTCTGATTCTCCTCACAGTCGTTAAGAACCTGTAAGCCCTTTACGTGAGGCATGGCATTACTACATGTTTGGAGGAAATCACTGAAATCTCTTAACTTGAGATATTCCTTTCCACCAATCTTCGGCCACCCATTTAGCTTATCTCTGAAAGCCCGCTGCACTACAAAGGAATGGCCATATCTAGCATTTAACCTATCCCATGCTTGTTGATAGGCTTCTTCATCTTTTCTGTAGAAGCTGCCTTCAAGAGAGGATTTTGCCTCACCTGCTATGTACTTTTGCAGGTAGAATAGCCTGTCTGCAGGGTCAGAGCATCGTCTCTCTATGAGGGCTTTGAAGCTTATGCTCCATTCTGTAAACTTCAGAGGATCGCCCGAGAATACAGAAGGTTCTGGAGTTGGCAAGCGAGTAAGAGCTAATGACTCTTGTAGCGATTGGACCAATGATGTCTCGTTTTGCACAACCTGCCGTTCTTGATCTGGGATGTGGTGAGCGAAGGGGTGTGCATCACTCACTTTGCTGAATGGAGGACTGCGTGTCCCATCCCTTCCCTCTTCTTCAGTGTAGACATTTAGCTTTGCCTGAATTACATCAATGTCCCTCTGATTTTCAAGTTTTCTCAACTGCTGACGTTGAGCTTCGATGGCAGCTTCCATATCAATTTCGGCTTTCTTTGCAGCCAGCTGAGCAGCCACTTCCGCTCTCATAGCTGGAATGCTAGGTGACTCTGAGAGATGGTTAGAATTGTGACAGCTGGGTGCAGTAACTCTGGAGGCTGTGGATCCATATATGGACCTAGCATATTCATTATCAAGTAGCATGCGTAACCTTGATCTTTCCGCCACCGTGTCAAACTCACCTTCATCTTCAGTCAGACGTACTCTCATCAGCTGCAGCAAGTCGGCCGTCACGGCTGAGCATGCATCGATCTTTCTTCGAAATTCTTGACTTGGTGAGGTTTGGAGTCGAATTCTGTCATACTGTTCCTTTAATTCAGACTCAAGCTTCTCAGCCTCATCCATCATATCATACATGTCACTCTCAGAGCATACTTGCTTTAACTTTGTGCGAATGTCTCTTACGTTGCTTTTCCATTTCTCGTATGTTGCTTTGAACCTCTTCTCCTTTTGAGTTAACTCTTGATCTTTCAGTTCCTGCATTTTTGGCGTTAATCGCCTTTCACGAGAGGATTTTCTTGTTTTTGTCTCAGATTTCTCAGACACTACACTTTTTTCCTCTTCCAAATCCCCTGCATCTTGTACTTCTGACATAACATCAGGGTGACTATGACCATCTTTAGACATTTTCAGACTTTAAAGGGGGTATCTTATGAAGAGGACAAGATAACTAAGGTAATTACAAGAATGGATGTAATAGGCGGAGAATTATTAAAATTAACACAAAGGAACCTTAGCTTAGATTCTTACGTATGACAGCAAATAAATTTTCAGTTTCAGCCTTCATGAAGCTTGCAAGCAACAGGTAAGAAAACAACAATAATTTCCAGAACTTCAACAGATTGTCCTTTTTTTTTTTTTTTTTTTCTTTTTTTTTTTTTTGTTTGTTTGTTTTTTTTTTTTTACACAATCCGAAATTTGAACACTATTAATTCCTTGTCCATTACAGCAAATTTGTAGCTCATGTTCTATCCATCAACTCATGAGGCATAATAACTGCGCAATATAGCCTGAGGACTCACGCTCTAGCCTGAAACCGCTTCTTGGAGTGTCCGCTGAATCTGCAGCTCCCGATTGGTTGTCACAAAATGCAAAGCAACGTGTCCACTGAAGCCTGTAGCTCGCTGCAGGATGAGAAGCAACCGAGACCTGTAGCTTGCTGCAGGATGAGAAGAGCTTTGCACACCGAAGCCTGTAGCTTGCTGCAGGAGGGGAAGCGCGTTGCAAACCGAGACCTGTAGCTTGCTGCAGGATGAGAAGAGCTTTGCACACCGAAGCCTCCAGATGGATTGGGACACGTTTTCACTGTTTCTACTCTGGTCGAAAGAATCCACGCTTCGTACTGATGTCCACAATTCTTTTATTCCTCTCACAATCATGGAGCACCGTGAAAACTAGAAACAAGTAAAATAATATCGATAGCACATATGATATTCATCTCAGCCACTTATTTCCTTTCACAAGGTGCACAAGTGTTAAACAAATAACAGCATAATGATTTTTTACCGTGTACGCCTTGTAAAACCAGCAGTAGAAAAGTTGTATATTCCGAAAAGTCCGCCGTGTTACCGTTCTGTCTTGTCTCTCCCGCGCACAACTTCCGGTTCACGCAACTCACAGGAAGTGACTACTTCACAATAATATTTTAACAGAAACATTTCTTATAAGCAGGATATATCACTGGATTCATAGATTACCTTTCCTACTGCAAATGTACACAAGCATGAGAAGCAAATAAAGAAAACAAATAGAAAACAATAACGATCTCAGATTCACTTTGGTGTTGTCATGGCAACCCACACAAACATTTCAGCGTCAGCTACACCGAGGCAGCCACCAGTCCGAGTGTCAGGTGAACTGAACTTCAGGTAAGAAGTTATGACCTGCAGTCTATCTGGGTCAGATATAAACTAAGTTTAGGTGGAGTTTATTTTTGTTGTGCTGACTTTTTACCGTCAGTTGCAATAACTCATACTGCCCGAGCTAGCATGACGGAGTTTCTGTACAGCTGTTCAGTTGCTATGATGTTACTGATAGTGAACTTTATTTTATTGATAAGGTTAGTTAGTTAGTAGAGTTGCCAACGGCTCCTTAAAAATGGAATGGTCCCTCATTCAGAGAAAATATTATGCGTTTGGTATTGAGCTGAGAAGAGACGCAGTTTGTCCCGAACTTTAGCTAGAATGGAAAAAGACAAAGCTGGATTTATTCTGTGTGTTTACGCTGCACAGCTGCCTCTTCTCTCATCTCCCCCTCCCTCTTCTGTTGCTACTTCAATCATGAAACTGATCAATGATGAGCTGATCAGCTTTTCTCTCTTGTTTGTTTATCGCCCACTTTGTGCCAGAAAGAGGAAACCAGCAGATGTCGCGCTAAACAACAGCAGCACGTTTAAGCTTGATCAGCTGTTGTTAGAATTTATTTAATATTAATTTCCAGTATCAGCTGATGTTTGCTGGAGCCACAGCTGTAAAAAAAGCTGCTGGTCATGATGTCGGTTTGGATATGTGGTGAGAGGGAAACATGAAGATGAAACCAGGAGATGTCCTTACTGAATCATCAGAGCTGTGATGGAGAAACAGGTTTACCTTTTAGGTGACATGAATGAGTTGAAGGGAAGTTATGAGCTGTTTCTGAGAGACAAATAACCCCAGGATCCTTTTCTAAGTAGCTGACAGCTGGTAACTGTGCAGGTGCGGATCTAGCAAAGTTATGCCAGGGGGCCAGGTAGGGAATTAACAGGGAGAGGGGGGCACAAAGAAATACTTTTCTTTCTTATTCTCATTTAAAATATCTCGCTTTTATTAAATAATTATCTAAATCTTACAACCAAAGTTTTTATCTGATGTCAAATGTATAGAAATCATACATATACCAACAAGACTGTACATCACTGTCACAACAGCGTTTGTTTTCATTCAAAGGCTTTATGGCTTTAATACCTGGTGTATGTATAGTTTAGTATAGTTTATTGATACCTAGCCAATATAATCCATTTGAAATGCTTTACTCAACAACCTTACCTGACTAAATCTAGGCCAGCTGAATTGATATTCAGTGATTTTAGGGACACACATTTTACTCCAAGCTGAACCCAGACAGCTATTTATTTTACCATGTATTTATTTCATTACTAATTTCATAACCAATTTGATTCATGTACATTTGAACAAATTGAGTTCTGTTGGGTTAAGGGTGCGGGGAAATCTATTATTTCAAAATACAATGTTGAGGTGTACTTCTTGACCTCACCGATCCTTTTGATATCCCAGCTTAAGAAGAGTCCGGGGCTGGCCTGTGTCCCCCTTCTCAGTAGTTTTCCACTAATTCTATTGTTCAGTGTCGGGGGGTTGTCCTCTCCCCAGGCTAGTAACTGTGTAACACTCATTTTACAACAGGCAGACCCCCACAGCCTAGCTGTTGTAAAATGAGTGTTACACAGTTTGTTTTCATTCAAAGTCTTTATGGCTTTACTACCTGGTGGGCCGGTCTGTAGTCAAAATGCCCGATTTTCTGTCCCAGTCCAGCCCTGCAGGTTAATACTGGCAGTGTCACCATGCCAGCTGACTGTATTTCATCGTCAGCCAGTGTTGTTCTTTATCAATATTACCAAAGTTTACCATAAGGCAGCATAGAAAGTATTTACTTGCTTTCAGGTTTTATTCAAATGTTAGTCTTTTCAGTTGTTTCCCCACTTTTTTCCTGTTTCAAAATCAAACACCAGTTTGTGAGAAGATTATCTTCTTTTTTTAAATAGGCAGATAAAGTTTTACATTGGAACTGGCTAATTTGTCAATTTTTTGTTACAAATGTTCATATTTTAATATTCAAAAATGTTTTTGCCCAAAACATATGTGCACTACATGTCAGTAAAAATACTATGCAAATATTGCTGTCCTTGACTGCTGAGTAAACACTGACAAAGCACTGATTGTATCTCTTGTACTTTATCCGAGGTGTCCTCGGGAGACGTCACCCGTTTCCTTCCCTCACTGGGGATGTAGGGTCTGTCTGCCGGTAGCCCAGCTGCACCCTGCAGCAGCGCTTAACAGCTGATCCCTAATGTAAATGAGGTTGAACAAGGCATGAGCCTTAACCACACAGCAGGAGAGACTGAGAGCTTTTGACTTTTTTTATTTTGACTTTATACTAAGACCCTCTATTCTTGTGAATAAAACAAACACTGCTTAAGCACTCATGATAGTATATTTTGAAGGTGGATTTCAGTCCCTGACCATGTAAGGTGATATGAATGAACGTACATTTCAAAATAAATCAAGATGCATAATCTACATATCCCAGTTACAGACAGTAACAGCAAGAAGGAGGTTTGCTCAGATAGGAGTGTGTGGCTCTTAAAAGAGCCGTTTTTTGGTGAAGCCGAACGCTTTGCATTTACTTGGCCTTGGCGGGCTTCTCGGTCTTCTTGGGCAGCAGCACAGCCTGGATGTTGGGCAGCACACCACCTTGAGCGATGGTGACTCCCCCCAGGAGTTTGTTGAGCTCCTCGTCGTTGCGCACAGCCAGCTGCAGGTGACGTGGGATGATACGAGTCTTCTTGTTGTCGCGGGCCGCGTTGCCAGCCAGCTCCAAGATCTCAGCGGTCAGGTACTCGAGCACAGCTGCCAGGTAAACGGGGGCGCCAGCTCCCACACGCTCCGCATAGTTGCCTTTGCGCAGCAGTCTGTGGACACGACCCACGGGGAACTGAAGCCCGGCACGGGATGAGCGAGTCTTGGCCTTAGCTCTGGCTTTGCCTCCAGTCTTTCCGCGTCCACTCATTTTGACAGGTTCTTCTCTTCGTAGTATCAACACTCAAAAGAAATGTGGCCTGATCGGCTCAAAGCCTCGCTTATATTTCCGCAGAGCGCGCGCAGCTTCGTCACGCACCAATCGAAGAGAGGCTTGCGGCAGCGCGCAATTACAATGCACTTTTCTCCAATGAGAAGCACACACCGAGGCGGGGCGGTGCTCCTCTGAACGGTGCTGAGCACCACGTGGAGCCCCTCACCAATCATGAGCCGGGGAGGCACCGCGTCACAGACACACACAGTTTAAGAGCAGCGAGTCTCCTCTGTTTGCTACAAAATCTGCCCTTAACACAGGAAAAGAAAAGTGAGAAACAATGGCAAGAACCAAGCAGACCGCTCGCAAGTCTACTGGCGGCAAAGCCCCCAGGAAGCAGCTCGCCACTAAGGCTGCCCGTAAGAGCGCCCCGGCCACCGGAGGCGTCAAGAAGCCTCACCGTTACAGGCCCGGTACCGTGGCTCTGCGCGAGATCCGCCGTTACCAGAAATCCACCGAGCTGCTCATCCGCAAGCTGCCCTTCCAGCGCCTGGTCCGCGAGATCGCTCAGGACTTCAAGACCGACCTGCGCTTCCAGAGCTCTGCCGTTATGGCTCTGCAAGAGGCCAGTGAGGCTTACCTGGTCGGTCTCTTCGAGGACACAAACCTGTGCGCCATCCACGCCAAGCGGGTCACCATCATGCCCAAAGACATCCAGCTGGCTCGCCGCATCCGCGGAGAGAGAGCTTAAGCTACTCGCTCACCTACAAACAACGGCTCTTTTCAGAGCCACCTCCCTCCCACCAAGAGCTCGCTCCTTTCTTACTATTACATCAATATTATAGTCACACTTTAATCTTCATGCTCTTTCTATACCAGAAACTACAGTCGGCATGAACGTGGAAATCACTGACTTCAGTTACAAAAATGCTTCATTAATTTTTAGCATGAATTGTTCTATCCTTAAATGTCTCCCTCCTTTACTTATTTACTTTTTTTTTTTTTTTATAAATACTATGGACATGCCAGTAAGCCTAACATGTTAACATTAGTGTACAGAGGCTGTTAAATTTATGTCTAATGTTAAAATGTTGGTGACACAATTTCATCCTAATGGTACTGACATAGTCATAGGGTTAATTTTTGAGACAAAATATCATGAGGTCGTCATGCTTCTGCAAATATTCCACCTTGTAGTGCAGTTTGCACAAACTGTTTTAAAAATGCACTCACCCTACAAACATTACTGATGAGTCAAGATCTACACAAAGTGACAGAAACACTGAAGCAGCTACCCATTTTATTCTTATTGTCATGTATGTCCTATTTGTCAGGTGATAGAAGAACCAACAGAGAGTAATGGTGATACAAGATCACAGGTGAAATTGGAGGATGACTTGGTGGTTCATTACTGTTTTTGAAGCACATGTGTGACTGCATGTATTTGGAATGTCTCCCTGTTATTTATTAGGTGACAGAGGCAGCTCTGCCATGTTGTAGCTCGGACTGAGGTGAAGAGGCGAGGTCACGGGTGACTGACTGATGATTTGGTGCTATAGATTAACTAGTATTTATTATCGTGACAATTGTCAGGCTGCTTTTAGTCATCCCAGTATCCTCGGCTGAGGCTGAAAGAAGCTTCAGTGCTCTCACAAGACTAAAAACGAGATCAACAATGACTCAAATGAGATTAAACAATGCTACTGTAGGCCATGTTCACCAGGAGAGACTGGACAGTATATAAAACCAATATGCCAGCAGTTTATCTCAGTTAACGAGAGGAGCAGGCATGTGTTTGGCTCCTTCACATAGTGGACATTGAGTTGTTGTGTGGGGCACCAGTAGTCCATGTCTGTTGCTGTAACAGGAGTTCATGTTTAGAATAAAAAAATCCCAGCTCACTTATTTGATAGGGGCAATAGTGTGCATAAAATGTTGCACAATGTTGCTGAGAGATCTTTTACTTTGTGGTAATCTTAGATGAGTAGTTTTATGGACAAAAACCACCAGGTCATTCAGTGTTCCCTTAGTGCTAATGTATAAGAGATGTTGGTGTATTATAACTGAAGTAATGTTGTTAAGTCCTTAAAGTCATATTCTTTTATTGTCATCACTGTATTTGAAGCTAATTTTATTTTGTATGATACCTGATTTACTATGATGGAATATGGCTGAAGTAAACTAAAGTCTACAATTCTTAGTCATTTGTTTAATAGTAATTTGACATTATATAATTCACATATAAAACTATGAATTGTACTTTTAAATGGTTTAAAAGCATGTAGAACAGCATATGTAGGCAAGTATATTTCTCCTCTTTTTATCAAGAAGCAAAGACAAAAGCAGGGCAGTGTTCGGTGGTTGAATCATCCGTCCCCCACCAATGCCAAAACCAAATCTATGCTCTTGCCAGAATCGTCCCCCGCCACCTGCAGCTGGCCGTCCGCAACGATGAAGAGCTGAACAAGCTGCTGGGCTGAGTGACGATCGCTCAGGGTGGTGTGCTGCCCAACATGCAGGCCAAGAAGACTGAGAAAGGGACAACAACTTCACATTAGAAAGGTAGCCAGTCTTTAAGTGATGACGTGACGAATCCTGCTTCCGGGCCTAAAGTAGTCTGTGTTCAATATGGCTTTTGTGTTGTTAACATGTTTAATGTTATGTATTTTCTTCTATTTAATCTCAAAAAGCTCCTAAAAACAGTCAGTGATCACTGTTGGCCTTCCTCGGCTTTTATTACTGCCAATCATTTTAAAGCTCAATTTTTAAACCCTTATGATGTAACTACAGCCCAGCCCATGCAGCAGTATATGAATGACTAACCTCGTATTGTGGATGAATTATCTCAGTTGTTGTATATATATATGTATATATGTATATATATATATATATATATATATATATATATATATACATATATAAATACATACATACATACATACATATATACACACATACACATATACATATATACACATATACATACATATATATACATATACATACATGTGATCTTACGTAAATTCAGTAAGATCATAATTCACGTCGGCAGTAATGACACCCGGTTACGCCAATCGGAGGTCACTAAAATCAATATTGAATCGGTGTGCAACTTTGCCAAAACAATGTCGGACTCTGTAGTTTTCTCTGGTCCCCTCCCCAATCAGACCAGGAGTGACATGTTTAGCCGCATGTTCTCCTTAAATTGCTGGCTGTCTGAGTGGTGTCCCAGAAACGATGTGGGCTTCATAGATAATTGGCAAACCTTCTGGAGGAAACCTGGTCTTGTTAGGAGAGACGGCATCCATCCCACTTTGGATGGAGCAGCTCTCATTTCTAGAAATATGGACAAATTTATTAAACCCCCCAAAATATGACTATCCAGAGTTGGGACCAGGAAGCAGAGTTGCAGTCTTACACGCCCCTCTGCAGCTTCTCTCCTCCTGCTACCCCCCCCCCCCCCCCCCCCCCCCAAAAAAAAAAAAAAAAACCATCTCCATAGAGACTGTGTCGGCTCCCAAACAGACAAAAAACTAACTAAAAACCAGCAACAAACAACTTAAACATAAACAATTACAAAGAAAGAACAATACAGTATCCACATCTGAACCAAAGAGTAAAACAGTGAAATGTGGATTATTAAATATTAGGTCTCTCTCCTCCAAGTCTCTGTTAGTACATGACTTAATAATTGATCAACAAATTGATTTACTCTACCTTACAGAAACCTGGTTGCAGCAGGATGATTATGTTAGTTTAAATGAATCAACACCCCCGAGTCATTCTAACTACCAGAAATCTCGAAGCACAAGCCGAGGGGGCGGTGTGGCAGCAATTTTTCACACCAGCCTATCAATTAATGAAAGACCAAGACAGACTTTTAATTCATTTGAAAGCCTGATGCTTAGCCTCGTCCACCCCAGCTGTAAAACTCAGAAACCAGTCTTACTTGTTATCATCTATCGTCCACCTGGGCCTTACACAGAGTTTCTGTCTGATTTCTCAGACTTTATATCTAATTTAGTTCTGAGCTCAGATAAAATAATTATTGTGGGTGATTTTAACATCCATGTAGATGCTAAAAATGACAGCCTCAACATGGCATTTAATCTGTTATTAGACTCAATTGGCTTCTCTCAAAATGTAAAAGAACCCACCCACCACTTTAATCACACTCTAGATCTTGTTTTAACATATGGCATAGAAACTGAACATTTAACAGTGTTTCCTGAAAACCCTCTCCTGTCTGATCATTTCCTGATAACATTTACATTTACAATAATTGATTACACAGCGGTGGAGAGTAGACTTTATCAAAGTAGATGTCTTTCTGAAAGCGCTGTAACTAAGTTTAAGAATATAATCCACCCACTGTTATCATCTTCAATGCCCTGTACCAACATAGAGCAGAGCAGCTATCTGAACACTACCCCAACAGAGGTCGATTATCTTGTTAATAATTTCACCTCCTCACTACGTACGACTCTGGATACTGTAGCTCCTGTGAAAACTAAGGTCTCTAATCAGAAGTACCTGACTCCGTGGTATAATTCTCAAACACGTACCCTAAAGCAGATGACTCGTAATCTGGAGAGGAAATGGCGTGTCACAAATTTAGAGGATCATCATTTAGCCTGGAGAAATAGTTTGCTGCTTTATAAGAAAGCCCTCCGCAAAGCCAGAACATCTTACTATTCATCACTGATTGAAGAAAATAAGAACAACCCCAGATTTCTCTTCAGCACTGTAGCCAGGCTGACAAAAAGTCAGAGCTCTTTTGAGCCAACAATCCCTTTAACGTTAACTAGTAATGACTTCATGAACTTCTTCACAAATAAAATCTTTATCATTAGAGAAAAAATTACCAGTAATCATCCCACAGATGTAATATTATCTACAGCTACTCTTAGTACCATTGATGTTAAGTTAGACTCTTTTTCTCTAATTGATCTTTCTGAGTTAACTTCAATAATTACTTCCTCCAAACCATCAACGTGTCTTTTAGACCCCATTCCTACAAAACTGCTCAAAGAAGTCCTGCCATTAATTAATTCTTCGATCTTAAATATAATCAACCTATCTCTAATGATCGGCTATGTACCACAGGCCTTCAAGCTGGCTGTAGTTAAACCTTTACTCAAAAAGCCATCTCTAGACCCAGCAGTCTTAGCTAATTATAGGCCAATCTCCAACCTTCCTTTCATATCAAAAATCCTTGAAAGAGTAGTTGTCAAACAGCTAACAGATCATCTGCAGAGGAATGGTTTATTTGAAGAGTTTCAGTCAGGTTTCAGAGCTCATCACAGCACAGAAACAGCTTTAGTGAAGGTTACAAATGATCTTCTTATGGCCTCTGACAGTGGACTCATCTCTGTGCTTGTCCTGCTAGACCTTAGTGCAGCATTCGATACTGTCGACCATAATATCCTATTAGAGCGATTAGAACATGCTGTAGGTATTACAGGTACTGCACTGCAGTGGTTTGTATCATATCTATCTAATAGACTCCAATTTGTTCATGTAAATGGAGAGTCCTCTTCACACACTGAGGTTAATTATGGAGTTCCACAGGGTTCAGTGCTAGGACCAATTCTGTTTACATTATACATGCTTCCCTTAGGCAGTATCATTAGAAGACATAGCATACATTTTCACTGCTATGCAGATGACACCCAGCTCTATCTGTCCATGAAGCCAGATAACGCACACCAATTAGTTAAACTGCAGGAATGTCTTACAGACATAAAGACCTGGATGGCCGCTAACTTTCTGCTTCTTAATTCAGATAAAACTGAGGTTATTGTACTTGGCCCTGAAAAGCCTAGAAATATGGTATCTAACCAGATTCTTACCCTGGATGGCATTACCTTGGCCTCCAGTAACGCTGTGAGGAACCTTGGAGTCATTTTTGACCAGGACATGTCCTTCAATGCACATATTAAACAAATATGTAAGACTGCGTTCTTCCATTTGCGCAGCATCTCTAAAATTAGAAATATCCTGTCTCAGAGTGACACTGAAAAACTAGTTCATGCATTTATTACTTCCAGGCTGGACTACTGTAATTCATTATTATCAGGATGTCCAAAAAACTCACTGAAAAGCCTTCAGCTAATCCAAAATGCTGCAGCAAGAGTCCTGACAGGGACTAGAAAGAGAGAGCATATTTCTCCTGTTTTGGCTTCCCTTCATTGGCTTCCTGTTAAATCCAGAATTGAATTCAAAATCCTGCTCCTCACATACAAGGTCTTAAATAATCAGGCCCCATCTTATCTTAATGACCTTGTAGTACCATATCACCCTATTAGAGCACTTCGCTCTCGCTCTGCAGGCCTACTTGTTGTTCCTAGAGTATTTAAAAGTAGAATGGGAGGCAGAGCCTTCAGTTTTCAGGCCCCTCTTCTGTGGAACCAGCTTCCAGTTTGGATTCAGGAGACAGACACTATCTCTACTTTCAAGATTAGGCTTAAAACTTTCCTTTTTGCTAAAGCATATAGTTAGGGCTGGACCAGGTGACCCTGAATCCTCCCTTAGTTATGCTGCAATAGACATAGGCTGCCGGGGGATTCCCATGATGCATTGAGTTTTTCCTTTCCAGTCACCTTTCTCGCTCACTATGTATTAACAGACCTCTCTGCATTGAATCATATCTGTTATTAACCTCTGTCTCTCTTCCACAGCATGTCTTTTATCCTGTCTTCCTTCTCTCACCCCAACCGGTCGCAGCAGGTGGCCGCCCCTCCCTGAGCCTGGTTCTGCCGGAGGTTTCTTCCTGTTAAAAGGGAGTTTTTCCTTCCCACTGTTGCCAAAGTGCTTGCTCATAGGGGGTCATATGATTGTTGGGTTTTTCCTCTGTATCTATGAAGCGCCTTGAGGCGACTTATGTTGTGATTTGGCGCTATATAAATAAAATTGAATTGAATATACATGCATATACATATATATATACATATACATATATAAAACACCCAGGTTTATCCTCCAAGCTCGGGTCCTCTACCAGAGGCCTGGGAGCTTGAGGGTCCTGCGCAGTATCTCAGCTGTTCCCAGGACTGCGCTCTTCTGGACAGAGATCTCCGATGTTATTCCCGGGATCTGCTGGAGCCACTCGCCTAGCTTGGGAGTCACCGCACCTAGTGCTCCGATTACCACGGGGACCACTGTTACCTTCACCCTCCACATCCTCTCGAGCTCTTCTCTGAGCCCTTGGTATTTCTCCAGCTTCTCGTGTTCCTTCTTCCTGATATTGCTGTCATTCGGAACCGCTACATCGATCACTACGGCCGTCTTCTTCTGTTTGTCTACCACCACTATGTCCGGTTGGTTAGCCACCACCATTTTGTCCGTCTGTATCTGGAAGTCCCACAGGATCTTAGCTCGGTCATTCTGCACCACCCTTGGGGGCATCTCCCATTTTGACCTCGGGACTTCCGGGTTATACTCGGCACAGATGTTCCTGTACACTATGCCGGCCACTTGGTTATGGCGCTCCATGTATGCCTTGCCTGCTAGCATCTTGCACCCTGCTGTTATGTGCTGGATTGTCTCTGGGGCATCTTTACACAGCCTGCACCTGGGGTCTTGCCTGGTGTGATAGACCCCAGCCTCTATGGATCTTGTGCTTAGATATATACACATACACACACACGCTTTCAATTGTGTAATTTAAGTGATCTAGGTAGCTCTGTTTTTGAAGTTCAGTTAACACTAGAAATTTGTTTTGGAGTTTGTACATGTTTTGTCTCTAGGAGCCACCGCATATATTTATATACAAAAATAAATAGAACCACTTTTTTACGTTAGTAATTCCTTTTGTGCATAGTTTTATATTATTGCTAATAATAAATTAAAGCAACAAAATAACCCGAAGAGCCGGGTCTCTAACAAGAGCCAGAAATCCCATCACTAATGCTCGCACGTCAACATGGGCGGGTATCTCCCTCAGGTGCACCAGTGCAGTCCACCATCATGCAGTACAATATTTCCTACCTGACAATTCTCATCACCTAATGGCGTATAAGATATTCAGAGTGCAAAACAAAACACAAAAAGGCAGTAAAAAGTGACAAAAACAAAAAGATCGCAGAACAACGCTCTTAAAGAGAAGTGTGTGGCTCTTAAAAGAGCCGTTTGATGGATTAGGGCGACTGAGTTTAACCGCCAAAGCCGTACAGAGTGCGGCCCTGCCTCTTCAGAGCATACACCACATCCATGGCGGTCACAGTCTTCCTCTTAGCGTGCTCCGTGTAGGTAACAGCATCACGGATGACGTTCTCCAAAAACACCTTCAGCACTCCGCGGGTCTCCTCATAGATCAGACCGGAGATACGCTTCACTCCGCCACGGCGAGCCAGACGACGGATCGCGGGTTTGGTGATACCCTGGATGTTATCACGGAGCACCTTACGGTGACGCTTGGCGCCTCCTTTCCCGAGTCCTTTGCCACCTTTGCCTCTTCCACTCATGGTTATAATTTCTTCTCTGAACGAGCAAAGTCGAATGAAGTTAAACTCCACGGAGCCGTGTTATTATGTGTGCTCGGCGGACGTAAGAGAAAACAGACGGTGTGACGGCGACTCGAAGCTCAGCGGCTCCGCCCACTCTTCTATTTTCTAAATGTGGAAATGTGGTCTTTTGTTAAATGACAAATTAAGTCTAACCGAAGGGAGACTCACACCAAATCACACACAATGTCTGAGTGGAGTTCACATTTTTATTTCAAACTAAACCCAAGTGTCCGTATTTGTAACAAAAACCACACACCCTCTTAACGTTTCACCCAGAGTCTAGCATAAGTGTTGAACTACATTAAAACGATTAACACATGTATAGAACACACACACACACACACACACACACACACACACACACGGAGGATGTCACTGTAGTTTGAAATGTGAAACTGAAACGAATCGCGTTTATTTATTGTATTTGTAATCCTGTCCAGGATTTTACGATCAGAATTGTGATTTGAAGCCAAACATTTGCCTCACCAGGATGAGCTCAATAAGCTCTTGTTCACATGTCATTATTTCTGAGAAACCCACAAGTGTATTTATTCAGTGCTTTTCGCAGACAAGGGACCACAAAACATGACCCCCCCCCCCAAAAAAAACAAAACAAAAAAAACAAACTACAAAACCAAACCAACCAAATAGTAATAATGCTAAATGATATAGTGATGGCGTTAGGACTGTTCTGGTCAGGTGGTCCATCGTTAAGTCCTTGAAATTTCTCTCTTCTTTTTTTATTCAAAGCATACAAGAGTAACACAAGCTGTAATTTATGTTTCACCATCATGACAGCTACAAATTAAATAAAGTCAGGACATGTACGCTTTAGAAGAGATGTGTGGCTCTGAAAAGAGCCGTTGTTCGGGATTAAGTAAAGATGCAGTTTACTTGGAGCTCGTGTACTTGGTGACGGCCTTTGTGCCCTCAGACACTGCGTGCTTGGCCAGCTCACCGGGGAGAAGCAGGCGAACTGCGGTCTGGATCTCCCTGGAGGTGATGGTGGAGCGCTTGTTGTAGTGGGCCAGGCGGGAGGCTTCAGCGGCGATACGCTCGAAGATGTCATTGACGAACGAATTCATGATGCTCATGGCCTTAGACGAGATGCCGGTGTCGGGGTGGACCTGCTTAAGCACCTTGTACACGTAGATGGCGTAGCTCTCCTTCCTGGTCTTTCTCTTCTTCTTGCCGCCCTTGCCGGCGGTCTTGGTCACGGCTTTCTTGGAGCCCTTTTTGGGCGCTGACTTGGCGGGTTCAGGCATTTTCTTACTTCACTTCCTCACAGCGGAGAATGTGCTCGTCAGCTGAGAGTGGCTCTTTTATTTCCGCTGTATGCAAATAAGGCTGTGCTGTTCCTCGCCTGTCATTGGCCGAGCTGTTGCTCAGGTTTACACAAAGGCACACAGTCAACAGTGAAAAAAAGCACTTGAAATCTTCCACGAATCTCATTATTTACATATGAATTAGAGAACATCACCTTAGTTTTTACTATTTTATGGCATTTTACGGATGCAATGTTTCCCCTCATAACGTCAGAGTTACAGGATATATTGTCCTGAAATTCTCAGGGCTTAAAACCCTTCAGGGTTCATTTTTACAAGTATCCTGTTTTATTGAGCTTTGTAAGAGGAAGTGAGTGTGTCGGTGATATTCAGTTAACAAACAGTCAGGTGAATAATCAACACTGAGACACTTGTGTAGGTTAACGTGCTGCACGGGTGAAAAGCTCAGAGCAAATCACACCGAACTGCAGTATTCGTTTATTTTTATAGGTTACATTGTCAATATGCAAATATAATCACATTTCCTGTTACGCAGGTCCTGATGCTGTCTGTGTGTGTAAGCTGTGTGTGTGTGTCACAAAGTATGTGTGTTGCAAGTCAATTTCTAAGAATAATATAATGCAAGTCAACTTCTGCGGATATGCATTTCTGTGCTGGTCTCTTGCGGTAAATCCCAGTGTCACAGGGTCAGCTTCCTGTTTCTACAGAAAACTGTGTCTGGTGAAATATGTGTAACATAACTTTTGAACCATAAGCAAATAAAACAATAAAAACTCCCTAACAGAGTGTGTTAAAGGGCCTCTTATAATCCTAACTCTGATAAAACTCAGGGTGCTTTGTGATGAGATGCTGCTTTAGCTTTGCTGGCTTCATTTATTTTATTTTTTTACTTCTTGAAGACACAAACACACTTTGGTCTGCCATTGTCATTCTCGATAAAGCCAAATACAAATTAATTATTGTGATACTTTAGCTAGTTTGGCTTTTGCATTACTCGATGAAGTAGATGGACTTAAATATTTGTCCATTGCGCTAATTAACTCAACCCCGGATGATGCACATGTATCTAGGTGCCACCATAGGTTTTTTGCTTATACCCAATCTGTGGATTGGGAACACCAGTTTGAGAGCCTCTGCTACAATGAGAGGAAGATAACGCCAGACATTCATTACACGTTAAAAAAAACACAACGTCGCCTAGCCTTACAAAACAACCACTTTAGTGGACCAAAATTCAACATGCAAAAATGACTTATATAAGATGTCTCTCTGACATCACTTTGTGCAGTGAGTAAATTATACTCTCTACCTAATAATCAGAAACACATCTAACTTAAGATAACCTTTATTAGTCCCACACATGGGAAATCTGCAGGAATATTCCCTCATATCCACCCCTATGTTTTCTTTTCTTTAATAAAGGAACAGCTATGAAGAAGTAACTATACAGTCAAATTCAGCTTTAAACTTCGTTGCCAGTAAATTTAAAAACCAACAACTCCAGCTGCAGCTGCCCCTTCCGGGAACCTGGATCTACCAGAGGTTTCTGACTTTTAAAAATTAGTTTTTCCTTTCCACTTTTGTCAAGGGCTTGAATCAAATCAAAGGAGAGCACACCTGTATACCCTATGCTGTACTCAGCATAAGGTATACATTTCAGATATCAGTCTGTCTTTTCCAGCAGGATTTTATGGATCAGACCCAGAATAGGAATTGTAGAAATTCAGTCCAGCTGCAGAGTGGACACTGTGCTAACTTGGAATGCTACTCCTAGTAATGCATCATAAGTCAGCTCCTATTAATAACTAAACCTATCACATGATTGCTGGTATGTATTCAGCAAACAATAATCTTCAGCAGGCTCTTGAATTGCTGCAATTAGAAGATTGCTTAGTGTGTCTTGACGACACGAAGGGTAAGAGAGAAAGTCGTCCTCTGAGATCAAAGCAGTGAACACTAGCCCTCTCACCTCAGCGATCAGAGACAGCTGTGATTCTACCGAGAGGGTAGTCAACCAACCAAGTGTGAAGTTACACATGAAGAGTAGAAGTTTATCTTCGAGTGAACAAATTTGCCAGTGACCTTCATGGTTGAATTACTGACATTCACTTGTTGTTCCCCTTGTACCTTATAAAAGTCATTAAGATTACATTACTTATTTAGTCATTTTGAGTACTTCTCTCAGTTTTTATAGGATTTCCATAATCAAAGATCCAATCAAAGATAAAATCTTCCTCAGAGGCAAAATCTTCCAGATACCGTATTTTCACGCACGGTACTAAAATGCGCAGTCTCAGTTATGTGTGCCATTACTGTATTTAACACACACATAAGGCGCACCTGATTATAGGGTGTGGGTTTTATATATAATCTACGCCCACACTTCCCCCTTTAATGTTCTCATGGTGTCCTCTACTACGTCCGCCTTACAACAACAACAGACACAAGCATACAAGTCTGCGTATTTAAAAATGGAGCGGGAGCAAAACTGAATTTGGTATTCACATTTATTTTACCGGTAATCGTCATCAATCAAACCCATCGAAGTCCTCATCCTCTGTTTCTGAATTGAACAGCTGCGCTAAATCTCCATCAAACATGCCAGGTTCACTTTCTTCACTGTCAGAGTCACAATTACTTAATTATTATAGTATTAGTCATTATACTGTAAACTACAGGCAATAAAAAGTGAACCACAGGGGCCTTTTATATTCAGCAACAGCTGTGCTTTGTCACAGTCTGCAGAGCATCCTGTGTGGAGTGTTTAAACATGATGCAGAGGCGAACTCCAGTAGAAAATGAGTTCTGCCCCCACATTCAGATGTTGTAGTCAGAATCTGACATAAACAACAGGAAAAGATCCATCCTGCCTTTTATCAGTGGTTCACGCTGCTGCTGATAATTGTGTGCAGGATATGTATTCTTGGCACACTGGGCTCCTTAGCACCAACTGAGCATCGTTTTAAATGGAATACTGCTTATTTCTCAGCAGCTTTTCAGCTTCCACATCTTCCTAGATCTCTTCACTCTAAAAAGGAGAAACGGCACTTTAGGGTCAACTCTAAAATGCTGTATGAACTACTGTACAAGAAGGGTTACAAAATGGTAAGGCACAACTTTAGAAATAAAATGAGAAGACTGAAATTATGTGAAAATGACTGCAAGACTTCAGAAGAGGAACGTACAACTGTAAGTATCTCTCTCACAGGTAAGTGGGAACACAAGCTCAAGGCTTGGCTTGTACTTGGGTCGCACTAACTTAGTAGGACAACAATCCAGCAAGTACTCAAGAGCTGCCGCTCCCTTACGGAGAGGCCACAACGAGGGCATCAGGAAAAGGTGCGTGATTAATCCAGGCGTGTGAAGGCAGAAGATGGGAAACCTCACACTTTGAATCACCTTGTTGTTGAATTGTGCTATATAAATAAACTTGCCTTGCCTTGCCTTCACACAGTCCTGCTTCTGCACCAAAACCAGAACAGATAGACACACATGACAGAGAGGAGAGAGAAAGAGAATGGTGAGTTGACCGGCGAGGACAAGGTTTCTTAAAATCGGTGGACGGACAGAAAAGTAATCAATATATAACTCTTTCGGCAAATCGCAGATACTTATTTAAAAAATTTGATGATGTGAGAGAAACTACTCAGGTCTCAAAAGTTAAACAAATATGAAAATAGTCAACAGGATTATTTTAAGTTTAAATTAGAGTAACATCTGAAAACAACAGGATTATTTATAAGTGAGACTGTTAATTTTGTTTTTCTGGTGCAACTCATCATATTTGTTCAATCCAGTATAAAGCATGAGACTTTATGTATTTGTCCCAAATTAAAACTAAATAATCCCACTTTGCAGTAATACCACTTCCAGCTCATCGTGGAATATTATAATAATAATATATTTGTAATTATTATTTTATTAGATTAACACAAGACGACTAAACAGTTTCATGAATTCTTCCTGTCCTGCAAATAACGTTTCTCCTTTAAACCCCACAAAGCCTTCATTGTTGTTCCTCTGAGCTGCGTCACAGTAACTTAATCTCGTACCTCCCACATGTCTACTTCCAAGGAAAGTTGTCCCTCCTTCCCTCAATTTCTCTTTCCTGGCATTTCTCTGCTGCTCTTTAGCTTCCTACATATCTTTGTCCTGAAAAGGAAAAACAGCACTTTAGGCTCAACTGCAGTTTTTAAATGTGCTGACTAGGGCTGGGCCATATCATACAGTTCATGGTAATACCGGTATAATGTCGGGCAACGATAAAAAAATGAAATATCACGATAGAATATGAGTAAAACGCGCATGCGTACCTTTGTTTTCATACGCACATGGCGGAAAAAGCATGGTGGAGAATGAGAAGGGCGAAAGCGGATCGTTAAATGAAACGGATGAACCAGAATTGGTTTGTAAAAATCCTGCAACTTCAGTGGTGTGGAACTGGTTTAGCTTTCGTCCGTCAGATACACAACAAAGCACTATTTTTGGTAGCACATGCTAGCGGCCCGTCGTTATTACCTTGTTTTTTGGAAAATACGGCGCACTTAAAATCAATCCTTTGATTTTTCTGAAAATCGACAGTGCCCCTTATAATCCCATGTGCCTTATGTATGAATTCTGGTTGTGTTTACTGACCTCGAAACGATTTTATGTACACGGCGCTCGAAAATTTGTCAAATGTTTTAGTACAACTTTGCTAAGACGAATCCGCACCGCTTGATGGATTGTCAGAGCATTACGGACATCGTAGGCAGGAGCCTCGCGGAGTGATACGTACTGTGCATCAACATAATATTACGGTATTGTGTGTGTATAACCTCTTTCTAAGTTTTGTGGATATTATACATGGTTATGCTGAGGATATGTCAGCCAATTTCCACTGGAAATTCCTTTTGGTTAAACTGTCAGCAAGGATTTTGCATTTGCACTGTTAACTTTTTATATAACTTTAATGCACATAAAAAAAGCTGCTTGTTTAAGTGAAAATACGTTGATTTTTTTTTTTGCACAAATAAAGTTGTGGAGTTGTAAAGTATTTTGTCTAGTGTCACTTATATCGTCAGTTATATCGTTATCACAAATTTTCAAATGTATATCGTGATAAATATTTTTGGTCATTTCGCCCTGCTCTAGTGCTGACTGCTGAACAGGAAAGGGTCGCAAAAGGGTAACATGAAACTTTACAACTTTAGAAATAAAATGAGAAGACAGAAAGGATTTAAAAACAACTGCATGATGGCACAAACTACAAAATCCAACACAAATCAAATCAACCGCTGCAACATGTTGTAGGCATCAATTCCAAATTTTACATTCAGTGATCATTTTTTCATCTCACAAGTTTCTGTTTTTTTCACAGCTGCAGATTCCAAAACAGTGACGTGGGACTCAGGGTAGTGTTTGCATTGCTTTGCTCTGTCTGACAGCTCGTTCACACTCGGAGGACTAAAAGTGCTCTGTGGACGCTCAAAGTCTTTGTGGGTCGAATTATTCCACAATGAAAAATGATTAGGAATCAATAAAAAAAAAAATCAAGTGTGATATGCACAAAAAACTACAAAGACACAAAAAACTACAAAACCTACTTCATAAAACAAAAAGTATTATTTAATAAGATGCAACTATAAAAGTAATAAGGAGGGAAGTTAAAGACGATGTAATCTGTATTTGAGTGCAGTACTCATACTGCTTTACATTTGAAACCACTGCAGATATGATACAACATAAAAAGTTATAAATCTTTGTGCTTAAGTGCAGTACCCTTATAAACATATCTCATTTATTAAAAGAAAACTCTGAGTACATTGTGTGCAGATGCAGTAAAAATTACTTTGAGCTGTAGAGGAATAAACTGACTTTCGGTAAGTTATCTCTCCTCCTGCTGACGACAGATTCTCATAAAAGTAAAATGAGTCATGTCTCCACATCTGGATTGTTTTAAACGGGGCATAACACCGCCCTCTCCTCCACTCCAGCCAGTCTGTGAACAGCTTCCGTCCCTGCTCACAGCAAAAACTATTTCCGCTGGATTTACTGGAAGGAGGAAGACCCTGCTTTGAACCTCCCCTTGTTAAACAAGCATTCCACACAAGTTTCCACCTCTAACATATCGGACGTCCCGCCCAGCAAAGCCCTGAAACCCTTCAAAGCAGCTCACTCAGCTGCTCTCCTCTCACTTCACTTCACTTCGCTGCAGTCGGAGCTCATCTGGACTTTGGGCTTTGGACTTTTCCAGCTGCAAACATGGCTCAGATCAACATCTGCCTCAAACACATCTTCACTGTCTTCAACATATTCTTCATGGTGAGTAAAGAGATTATTTAGGAAATGATAATCGCAGACTTTAATCCAGAATCTCCTTAAAGACATCAACCAGTCAGCAGGCAGACGCAGCAGTCAAAAACAACCACATTTGCCTCCTTTTTTACAATTAAATGAAACCGAAGCTTAGAAGAGTAAAATAAACCGACATCAACTCAACACGTTTGTTCTTACTTTCAGAGTTTGTTGTTGTGCTTCGTCCACGTGTGTGGCTGTGCAGTCATTTCATATCCTGGTTGTGTTTAAAGGATCCAGCAGCTCTAACCAGACTGTTTCTGTTTGTTCAGCTTGCTGGTGGAGTAGCCATCGCCCTCGCTCTGTGGTATCAGTTCTTCATGGACGTTCGAGGATATAACGTGAGGACACATTCAAACATAAATGTAACATGTGGGAACAAACAGACAAAGCCCACTAACCTTTCGTGACACTTTTGTCCACAGCTGGAGGGTCGCTCCACCCAACTCTTCATCCTCTACGTGGTGGGCTGCATCGCCATGATGATCGCCTTGCTGGGAGCCTACGGAGCCCACAAGGAGAGCAAAGTGGCCCTGATCATGGTGAGTTCAGACTGTCATTGGTTTTAAGTTTTGGGGATGTTTTGGGTTTTTCTCATTTTTATTATCTTTGCATTACAGTATGGTGCTCTGCTTTGAGGTAGGAGCCAAAAAGGGTGTAGTTTGTGTGTGTGAGCACCCGTGTGTACAGCTGTGAGCATGAACGCGCTTGTATTAAAAGGTTCCTTCATGTAATGATCTGCTAGAGGGTGTGGGGGAGCCACAGCCCCGTCCTCCAGGGCATGAAGCAGGTATGGAGGAGATCAAAACTCCAGACATCCAGAGGCCCTCAGAACACAAGAGACCAAGGAAGACCAACAGAGGGGCAGCCGCGCCACTGTCCCAGAAAGAGCTGATGAGAGCCCCAGATGAAGGGCCACTCAGCAGCCGTGGAGCAGAAGCCAGGGGGGGTTGCAGTGACATGCCCGTGAGCTCCGCCAGCAGCCAGCTGTGCCAGAGTGACTGAGCCCCAGGTCGAGAGGCTGAGGGCACCCCACCCCCGAAGTGGCCCGAGCGAGACCCAGGCTCCAGGCCCCGACAAGCAGCCACCAAGGAGTGAGCCGGTGTGTACCTGGACGCCCATGCCCGGATACAAAGAACAACCAATGCACTGATGTCTGAGGGCGTCTGCCACTGGCAGGGGAAGTGGTGGGGGAGATAGGCCTCCATACCTTGGAGGGCCTGAGATGTCCCTAGAGAGGTGGCGTCTGATACCCAACCTGACATGTAGACACAGACATACAGGCACACACAGATACAGACATCCATTCCCACCCTCATACTCTCATATGCAATTACTCATCACTCACCCAACGTGGAGACAGACACAAAGAGACATTGTACACACAATCACACTCCCCAAGCGTACTCTAAGCCCCAGGTCTAGATACCCTTGCCCCTGGAGGGGGAAACTGCACCCAGACCCAGGTAGTGTTTCCCTTTTCCCTGGGGTGGAGAGAAGCAGACCGACCCGACTCGGCAGCAGCAGGGAGGCCCCACATTCCAGACCCCAATCGGACAGCCAACTCCTCCTCCTAGGCCCCCCGCTCCAACAGGCAGCAGAGAACGGTTTTATTTTGGTGGTCTCCCATCTTGTTTGCTGTGTTTAGTTTTGCTTTCTCTTATCTTCCCACATTGAAAAGAAATGGAAAAAACTTATAAAAGACTTGCATAAGATGTGGCCTACTTCATATAATGAATCATATAAGGCTTATATGATTTACCCATGAAAGTAGCCACTTTCATATATTGTTTTAGTAAGTATCCAAAACATACAAGTTTCATTTATATAATTTTTCTAGGGATCTTATATCTGTTTTCACTCTTGTATGCTTTTCATACAAGTTTCACACAAGACAGATACAAACTTTATAAGATTTATATATATCTTTTCCATATGGGTTGTTAGTCTCATTCCATTATGGGCTGTTTGTATTTCTTAATGAAGACCATCTGTGACAAATGTAATAGTCATGATTTGATAATGCAAGTGTTTAAGAAAATGAATGAATTTTCCTCTGCAGTTCCTGGTGTTTATGGTCATTGGATGCTTGGTGATGCTCATAATTGGAATCCCTGCTGCCATCATTCATCCTCAGGTAAAGGCAGGATGCTGGACGAAGTCATGTGAAGAGATTTATTTGATTTAACTGGAAAAACTTTTTAAATCATGCTTTTTTTTTAAATAATCAACACATATAAATACAATTACTTTTTCATTACTTTACCTTACCCATATTATCTTTCATAACCATTAAAATGCTTTAATTTTTAAAATATAAATGTAATACATGCTATAAAAATATTTGATTTTTGCAGCTCAAAGGCATCGTGGAGCAGACTTTCAGGAGGTTTGTGCCTCTGGACAAATCTTCAGAGGATGTGAGGAACATGGCTGAGGTCATTCAGGAGAAGGTGAGCTATTCTAACTTGCTCGCTGCAATCTCTTAATCTTTTTAAAATGAGTTTTTCTTTTGTTGTTGCTAAATACAAGTTACATTCATGGAAAAAAGATGCACTCAATCAGGGCATAAAAGATTTAGCACTTGCAAACTGGTGATGATGTAAAATAACATCAGATGACCTTTGAAACATGACATAATACACTGTGCCATTATGTATATACAGTTGATAGTTGGCAGCAAGTGAGCTTTCAGAATAAGAGCAGGCAAACTGTCCACAAGTAATTTGATCACTTTTTTCTAAAAAAAAAAATTCACACACTTTTTAACGTTTATTTCCAGCTGATGATCCTCCTGAAGATGAGTAACTCTCCTCTTTCTTTCTTCTCCTGCTGGTGTTTGTAGTTTCACTGCTGTGGTCTGTTCAGCTACAAAGACTGGAAGAACATCCCCGACTCCTGTGTATGCAGCCAGGAGGAGGAGAAGGAGGGCAAGTGTCAGACTGTCGAAAACAACGTGAGTATCGATGCACCCACTCGCTTCACTGGTCACGGTGTGTCACAGTTTGTAACGTCTTTATTTCTATAAATTTTCCAGACTTTCATGCTGCAGAGAATGTCCGTCTACACTAAGGTGAGCGACCCAGCACCCTTTTGAAAAGCTTAAATCATTCCTCAGTTTATATCAGAACTTGACAGTTTTTATTTTTCCTTCTATTTTCAGACCTGCTTTCCCACCATCATGGACCACATTCAGTTTCATTACAACATCATGCTTGTGGTCAGCTTCACTCTGGCTGTTCTAGCTGTGAGTATTATCAATTATTCAAGGATTCGGTAGCATAAATGTCACATCTGCATTCTCTGCATTTAGTCCCTGCTATTATTTATGTGACAATGAGAAAGTCATAGTATACATGTAATATATTTTTTCTACAAAGTTTGAATTCTCCATCTTCTCCATCAAATGTTGAAGAATTACAGCATCTGTAGTGGAACAAAAAGTAAACTAGTACTAAAATCTAAATTTGTGAAAAATCATCTTGTACGTAAATACATAGCAGTTTGAGTCTAAGTTCATTATAATATTAGTTCATTATGAATACAGAATCAGAATCAACATTTCACAACCTGCAGATGTTTAACTCAGCTTCCTGTGTTCCCCGACAGCTGCTTGGCATGATTCTGTCCTCCATCATGATTCACCAGCTGTATTACCCAAACAGACACACCATCGTGGTCTCCATGATGCCACCAAAATACGAGGAGCTGCACAACACCCCGGCATACTAGCCAAAGTACGATGCATTGTTTTTTTTCTTTCATACAGTCCTGTTTTTTTTTCTTCTTGAATTTCAAAGTGAAATATTTTTCAAGCAGCATGAAAAATTTTTGTTTTGTTTTTAATTTTTAATTTTTTCATAACAACAGTGCTCCACAAAGCCCAATTCACTGTTTTCTATTATAATTTTAATGTTTTCATCAAAGTAATGCCTGACTTGTAAATACCTGTAAAAATGGTCTTGACCTAGTCCATATTTTTGTCTTAATGTCTCAAAGCTCAAGAATGCCCCCTCATGGGTAAGAGAATAATAAGTAGTTAAACCTTTTGAGACCCATATACTAAACTTATTATCGTAAATATTGGGCCAAAAAGTCAGTCATAAGAAATCCATCTCAATAGCTTAACTGCTTTCTCCAGCCCACTAGTCTGAATAACACCATCCCAACATTTCAGGAGGGAATCGAGCATAATATCACCCAAAATGGCAGTTTTATTTCTTAATTTCTTATCTGCCAAAATTGCTTTGATGCATAGAAATAATTCTTTTCACGTGGACTTTTCTGTGTTTGTGTTAAAAAAAAGTTTTTAAATTCAAAATGAAATTTGTACAATTTCACCCTTTTAGTTTCCAGCTTCTTCACTCTTTGCTGAAGAAAATTCACCTACTTTTGGCTCTAAAGTCTTCACCTTAACTACCATTACTGTAAAAACAGTCTTTAATCTCTAAATTAAAATCTCTTTCACAGAATTTCCTGCATTCCATCTCTGAACAGCCTATTTGCACTACTCTGCCTGGTTTACACTCAATGTCATTTACCCTTACCTGAATATTGTATATTGTATATTGCATAGCTTTCTTGTTAATTTGTATTGTATTTATTTAAATTTTTACTTTTTAATTATTTTATTTGCATTTTTTAATCACTCTCTTATATTTAAATGTTCATTTGCTATTTCATCTAGGGTTTGAGAGTAACGAAATTTCTATTCTCTGTATGTCCTGTACATGTGGCAGAATTGACAAATAAAGTTGACTTTGACTTTGACTTTCAAATCAAATCAAATCAAATCAAATCACTTTTTATTGTCACATCACATGTGCAGGCACACTGGCACAGCACATGTGAGTGAAATTCTTGTGTGCGAGCCCCACAAGCAACAGAGATGTGCAAACACAACAACACAAACGAGCAAAATACAAGAATGGCCAACCTGAAACTAATAAATATATGTACAATATATAATAGTGTATGCATTTCTGGATGTGTATACTAAATATTTTCCTACGTGTGTGTGTGTGTGTGTGTGTGTATACACATTTTTACAAATTAAATAGTAAAAAAATAAAATAAAATAATAATAATAATAATAATAAAATATATAAAATATACAGAGTTGAATATGTGCAAAACAAGTGGCATTTATATACAGTGTGGAGTGCATAATGTTGAAGTTCCAGTAGTGAAGCTGAGGTGTCTATGACGTGTTCAGCAGTCTGATGGCCTGATGGAAAAAGCTGTCTCTCAGTCTGCTGGTACGGGACCGGATGCTGCAGAACCTCCTTCCTGATGGAAGCAGTCTGAACAGTTTATGGCTGGGGTGACTGGAGTCCTTGATGATCCTCCCCGCTTTCCTCAGGCACCGCTTCCTGTAGATGTCTTGGAGGGAGGGAAGCTCACCTCCAATTATCCGTTCAGAGCACCGCACTACTCGCTGGAGAGCTTTGCAGTTGTAGGCGGTGCTGTTGCCATACCAGGTGGTGATGCATCCAGTGAGGATGCTCTCAATGGCACAGTGATAGAAGGTCCTGAGGATGCGGGGGCTCATGCCGAATCTTTTCAGTCTCCTGAGAAAGAAGAGGCGCTGCTGCGCCTTCTTCACTGTTTTGTTTGTGTGTACTGACCACGTAAGATCCTCAGCCAGGTGTACGCCAAGGAACCGGAAGCTGCTCACTCTCTCCACAGCAGCGCCGTTTTGTTAAATGTCACCGTTATTATTGGCCGGCCCGGAAACAGCGGGGGTGTCCAAATTCAGAGGCTGCTTCCACCTGAGGACCCAGCCTTCGCGGTCTAAACAAAGCCGGGTAGTACGACGTGAGCTCCCTCAGTGGAGTGAAACTCAGCCGTCTGCTCCTTGCTATCTAACATATAACCGGGCGCTGGCTTAAACTCTCGACCGTCTCACACTTCTGTTTAATCAGTTTTCTGTTTGACGTTTATCCAGCTGTGTGAAAACCCCAGAGGATATGGAGGACCACAAGAGCCACGTGCATCAAAATAAAAAATTCTGTGCTTAATTAATGAATTTTAGAATAAAATCCGTATTTGTAAATTCATTTTTGAATTCCAATTTAATAAATTGATTTTTAAAATTCTTTTCAAGTCTTCATTTCAAAAAACATTTTCATATTGTTTAGATACAATAAATAAAATAAGTTTTTGTACAAAGTATCGGTATCGGATCAGTATTGTCGATACCACCCTGAATATTACTTGGTATCGGATTGGAAAGGAAATCAGTGGTATCGCACATCACTAGCGGCCACGGTTTTCACAATCAGCTCGCCCACACTGGGGCCGACCTTCTTGGGCTTGGAAGCCGTCGTCTTCTTCTTGGCCGCCTTGGCCGGGGCGGCAGCAGGTGCGGGAGCTTCCTCGGACATTTTCCCCTTTCACGTCTGATCAAAATCATTCCCTGTACAATTCCATCTTATGCATAGCACTTACTACTATAGTTGCATTAAATAAAGGGAGATAGAAAGGTGGCTACGGAGCCATCGAATTAGGAGTTAGATTGAAGATAGCTTTGATGGAAATTCCTCTTTGGTCATAGCTAGGAAAGCTGGATGCGAAGGACACAGCAGAGCCTGCCTGTGGCATAGGCTGACCTACAACAGGGTGGATAGGAGCTTTTATTGCTTTATCACATCATTACAAGACTTGTCCACAGGTACTTTTTCGCATATCTTACACATAACAATTATAGTTTAATCCTTAGAACACAACTCAGCAAAAAGTTTGAAATAGTCCCTAAATTTAGGTTACATTTACTTTTATTCACCTTATCCTACTGCTAGCAAAGGGTGCATTTAAAGCAGGCCAGTATGTAACAGTTTAAATTGAAGTTACAAAGATTACATTTTTAATTCTTTTAAAAACATATTTAAAATCAATATTTGGCACAACACAAGTCCCATAAATGTAACAGTTTTGACTTTTCACCTAATAAACTGTAAGTTTAAGTTTTGTTTTGCTTTTTTTTTCGGTGGAAACAAGAAGAGAGGTCGCTATCCGTTTGCCTGATGGTGTATCTGAAAGACAAAGAAGAGGATCTCTTCAGAGAACAGCTGGTAGGTGAATCTCACATTCTTTTGTGTTATATTTTTAAATGGCACATAAAATACTGACATGTTTCCATTTAACCTACTTGCCAGGATCATGAAGAACAGTTCCGAGAAGAGCTGGTAAAGGTTGTAGTCACAAGACGTGCAGCAGTCTGGAAAACCTTGATGTGCCCAGAGCGTGTGCCTTAATGATGGGGCTTATATACGCTCTCAATCTGAGCTACCCAAAACAAGTAAAGAACACTCTAGAGCAGGGGTGGGCAATCTCAGTCCACGAGGGCCGGTGTCCCTGCAAGTTTTAGATCTCACCTTGGGTCAACACACCTGAATCACATGATTAGTTCGTTACCAGGCCTCTGGAGAACTTCAGGACATGTTGAGGAGCTAATTTAGCCATTTAAATCAGCTGTGTTGGTTCGAGGACACATCTAAAACCTGCAGGGACACCGGCCCTCGTGGACTGAGATTGCCCACTCCTGCTCTAGAGGTATTCCAGAAGGTATTTCTGGAACTTGATGGACTTAAGAGACATTACCCGTGGACTGGCTTTAAGTGCAAACTTCTGTCGTGAAATAAATGTGATTTTTTTTTTTCCAAAAAATCAAAAAAAAAGAAAAAAAAAGAAAAAAAAGAAAGAAATGTGAATTGGACTGTGGTATTCTGATGTGCCTCTCATGTTTTTGTATGCAGTCCTAGATGAGTGTGGTTTTGAGAGAGGTTCGTAATCCATATAACCTTAGCTTTGGACAGTTCCGTTGTTGAACATCAAAATCATTTGTCATTTCCTTGATTCTGCGACAAGTTGACCAAGTTGATACCAATTTAAGTTAATGTTAATGTACATGAAGTACATTTTTTTGCCCAGTCATTTATAATTAAAGGGCTGCTGTAATGTTTCATTTATGTTGTATTGACACAGAAGTGTATTACTTTGTAAATGTTTTGTAATAGAATAATCAATTGGAATAAGTGAAATGGCTATGTGTGATTTTTTTATTTTTTTTTTTAGAAAAGTTACTGTAGAAACCTAAACTAATTGGCATGGATAATTGTGAGTAGGATATATGTAAAAACTAATGTAATTTCTCAACTTAATATTACCAGAAATTTGAAATTAATATTAGGTCGCATAAACGTAATTATGCTTTTGGAGGTCAAAGTAAATCATGTTGGTGTGTTAAACCGGTTGAGTTAGCCAAACCTAAAAATTACTTGCTGGATTTACTTAATAATATGCAAAATTTGTAACTTAAAAAGCTGAGTGGAAATTGTTGCCTCAATTTTTTAAGTTGAGCCAACAAAATATTTTTTAGATAGTGGTTGCTACGTTGTTTCTGACAGTCTGACACTTGCCCTCCTTCTCCTCCTCCTGGCTGCACACACAGGAGTCGGGGATGTTCTCCCAGTCTTTGTAGCTGAACAGACCACAGCAGTGAAACTACAAACAGCAGCAGGAGAAGAAAGAAAGTGGGTTTTTTGTTTTCTTTTTTAAAAATAAGGTTTTTATTGAAAGTTGAATACTTTTTCTTTTTTTGTTAAATTCATTTTCAACTCAAAGCATGTGTTCATGGATTAATAATACATTTTGAAATATCGATTTATAAATACAGTTTTCATTATCAATTAAATGAATAATGAATTACATATGAAATGATTTCTCAATGTGTTGTGTCACATTTCAAATTCAAAATTTAAAAAATTATTTTCAAAATCTTTTTAAAATAGAAAAAAGAAAAATAAGTAAATGGATTCAAACAATAAAGATTTATTTCCAACATTTAAAATGCACGTGGCTCTTTTTGTCCCCCATATTACCTAACAATTTTATCAAGAGGAAGAATCATAAGAGGACAGCTACAGCTGCAGGAGTCACGGCTCACTGAACCTAACAAGCGTTGCTAGTGGGTTGTATCCTTAGAGGATTATGGGATTGTACTCATTTAGATCTTTGTTTGGTCTGGAAAAATAATTTGCTACTCTACATCTTATTATTTGTCACTGTTTGAGGAAAAAAGGAAGAACCCCACTAACCCCTTCTAACCCCTTCTATAAATCTTTCTACATTACCTTCGCTGATTTCTTCCTTTAAACCATCAATGTGCCTTTTAGACCACATTCCTACAGGACTGTTCAAAGAAATTTTGCCACAAGACTTCAATTTAAAATCTGATTAATCTCTCTTTAGGAACAGGCTACGCATCACAAGCTTTAAAGTGGCCGTAATTAAATCATCAATTGACCTAGTTATCTTAGCTAATTATAGACCAATTTCTAAGTTTACTTTTATCTACAGAGTTCCTCGCACCACAGAAACATTATTAGTGAAGGTTATTATTAATGTTCTTATGGCCTCTTACGGTAGGCTCATCAACTCAGTATTGGAGTTCCACAGGGTTCGGTGGTAGGATCAATACATTTTATAGCATACGTGCATCCCTTCTGCAATATAATTAGAAAAAAACTGCATAAATTTTGATTGCTATGCAGATGACACCGTGCTGTATTTATCTATGAAGCCAAATATAGAATTCTGCAGATTAAACTAAAAGCTTATCACAAAAAACCTGGTTCACTTTTAATTGCCTACTTTTAAATTCAGACATAAATTGAGGTTTATTGCACTCAGTAATAAAAATCTTGGAAACAGGATCTCTAACCGGATATTTACTTTAGATGGCAATTAGATGGGTCCAATAACACTGTGAGAAATTGTAGATCTCTTGTTTGCCAGCATATGTTGTTCAGCGCACTTATTAAACACATTAATTTGCACAATATTGCTAAAATTTGAAGCATCGTGTCTCGTGGTGATGTTGAAGATTGAGTTCATAGACTTATTTGTTTTTTATTATTTCGCTCATATTTGCGTCTCTCCAATGGTTCAATTAAATTCAAAGTTTATATGCAAATATGAGAAGGATCATATCTTAAAGACTTCACATAACATATTATGCTAACAGAGCAATTCAGTCTCAGACTGCAGGCTTCTCAGCTCACCAAGTTCTACTATAATGGCAAAAAAAAAAAAAACAACTGAAATGTTACTGAATGTAAAAATCAATGTGATATATTTATTTTATTTTTTTTTAATCAGTCGTGGACCGGGGCGATCGTGGCTCAAGAGTTGGGAGTTCGCCTTGTAATCGGAAGGTTGCCGGTTCGAGCCCCGGCTTGGACAGTCTCGGTCGTTGTGTCCTTGGGCAAGACACTTGACCCGTTGCCTACTGGTGGTGGTCAGAGGGCCCGGTGGCGCCAGTGTCCGGCAGCCTCGCCTCTGTCAGTGCGCCCCAGGGTGGCTGTGGCTACAATGTAGCTTGCCATCACCTGTGGATGACTGGATATGTAAAGCGCTTTGGGGTCCTTAGGGACTAGTAAGGCGCTATATAAATACAGGCCATTTACCATAACCTTTGTCAGTCAACAGTCTGACAGTCAACAAAAATGCAGTGAGAATAAGTTCCTTTTTTGTACAACAGAAGAAGATTTCACACAGACACAGACTTTCTTTTGTCACCATTTAATCCTGTAAAACCTTTAGATTTACAGTTTACATCAGAAGAATCAAACATGACACAAAGAAGACACTAAAAATACCAAAACAATATACAAAAATATTTCCCTTTATAAACATTTTTACAAGTAGCTGCATCAACACAGTTCTCAGTTTTCAAAATATAACTTAACTGTCTTTGTATTACTAAGAAACTTCACATGAGATAGAAAAGGAATGTGGCTTTTAATTTCATCAAATGTTACCATCGCAAACAGAATTAGTAACAGTAACATTGCATTCTAGAAACATAACAGGTCACATGAGTCAATGGTGTCAGTGAGCAATGATTTGGCTGGGAATGGTCTCAAGACTGCATAGTAGGTGGCTAATAGCTGGTGTTGTAAGCCATCACCTCTGTTCAGCTTTGGAAATCACTAGATTCAGTTATTTTTCCTTTTTAGACATTTTCTCATTGTTAATGTGATGAAAATAAGGATTTCTGATAAAGGTTGAGTTAAAAGAGTCCAGTCAAATTTTAGACGTTTTCATTTCAATTTAAGCTTATTAAGTATCGTTTTTCAAGTCGCTTGAAACTGATGATCTCAATTTAGACAACTTCATCATGAAGACATAAGGCACAATGATATAAACCTCAACCAAATATGTCATTTTCAAATTCAAGAAAACAGACTCGACAGGGCTCCAGAAATCTGTGCACCAAGCTAGCAAAAGAAATAAACTCTGTCATACTTTGACTAGTATGGTGGAGGTTTGCACATCTCGTTGTATTTTGGTGGTCTCGTGAGGATCATCATGGTGTGGCTGTTGAAGCGATACAGGTGGTACACCATGATGGAGGAAAGAATCACACCAAGGAGCTATTGGGGAACACAGGAAGATAAGTTAGGCATCAGGTTTTATTTAAGGTTAAATTTTAATGTTATTAAATTCTTTTTTTACTTTTTGGAATTAGATTTTGTACTAGTTTCCTTTTTGTTCAGAAACAGATGCTATAATTTTTCAGCATGTCAAACGTGGGGGTATCAAACTTTGCTGAAAACAATTTTAAAACAGATTTGACTCCCAATATCTGACCACAAAAACATTTCTGCCTGATGGTAAAAAAGCTGAATTTCTCCCCACTGTGGCACAGGGTCTAAGGACCTCACAGTCAACAAAAAGTTATAACCCTAATTTTAGATGTGAATAATAAATAGTGACTAACAGTGACTAAAAGGGGAGAATGCAGATTTTAAGTTACAGATCAGGCATTTATGCTGCTGAATCCTTAAATAAGTGATAATACTCACAGCTAGAATAGCCAGAGTGAAGCTGACCACAATGTTGATTTTGTTAGTAAACTGGATGTGGTCCATGATGGTGGGAAAGCAGGTCTGAAAATAGAAGGAAAAATGAAAACTGTTAGTTTCTGTCATGGACACACAAATGACTTAAGCTTTTTCAAAACGGTGCTGGGTCGCTTACCTTAGTGTAGACGGACTTTCTCTGCCGTGTTAAAATCTGGTAAAGCTGCAAAAATAAAGACGTTACAAACTGTGACACACTGAATAGAAGTGAAGCGAGCGGGTGCGCCGATGCTTACGTTTTTTCTCAGAGTCTGACACTTGCCCTCCTTCTCCTCCTCCTGGCTGCACACACAGGACTCGGGGATGTTCTCCCAGTCTTTGTAGCTGAACAGACCACAGCAGCGAAACTACAAACAGCAGCAGGACAAGAAAAAAAGAGGAGAGTTACTCATCTTCAGGAGGATGAGACGACAGCTGGAAGCAGACTATAAAAAGTATGTGTGAGGGTTTTTTGTTCAACTTTTTAAAAAAACAACCACAACAACAACAAATTCGAGACAATGATAATGTATCAAATTACTTGTGGACAGTTTACTCGCTCTTATTCTGAAAGCTTGCTTGCTCCTAACCATTAACTGTGTATAACACAGAGACCTGCAGTGATGGGAAAAAGAAAACACGTCTTCTGTCAGTTCCAAGGTTTTACATATCAGGGCTTAAAATACATCTAACCCAGGGTCTTCATTTATAAAAATCACATTAAAATGCTTGAGTGCTGTGTGAAAAACTAAGAACACCCACCGTTTAGTATCATGCAGCAATAACTGGCAAACATTACTTGTTGCAGCCTTTCCATATGGTTTTATTAGTCTCTCACATTGCTGTGGAGGAATTTTGGTCAACTGTTCTGGTTAACGTCATTAACAAGTTCATTGATGGTTGTGGAGACAGCTCTCTGGAGGTCCCACAACACCATTTCAGTCAGGTTGGGGTCTGGACATTGACTGGACCATTACAGCACCATGGCTCTTTGCTTTTTCAGCCATTCTGTTATAGACAAGCTGTTGTGCTTGGGATCATTGTTCTGATCATACTCGGACATACGTGGACAGATAGCCTCACATTACACTCTAGAACACTTTGGTATACAGAGGAGTTCAAGGTTGACTCAGGGACTGTAAGTTGACCAGATCCCATGGCTATAAGATTAGCCCAGTTGTTCTGAGGTTTTAATGCTGATATGATGTCTTTAGTTTGGACCAAACATGCCACTGTTCATTATGACCAAAAATCTCCACTTTGTTCTCGGTGGTCCGAGAACAAAGTGAAGGTTGCAAACCTAAACTTTGCTGCTATGTTTTTCATTTTAGAGAAAAAAGACTTCCTCCTGGCAACTCTTAAAGTCACTTGTTCAATCTTTTTATAATTGTACTGTCATGAACTCTTTATTCATGACAGCAGTAAGAGTTAAGTTTATTGTCACACACTCTAACAGTGTTAGAGTGTGTGACAATAAACTTAACTCTTACTGCTGTCAGTAATGAAAGTAGAATGGGAGGGAGAGTCTTCAGTTTTCAGGCCCCTCTTCTGTGGAACCAGCTTCCAGTTTGGATTCAGGAGACAGACACTATCTCTACTTTTAAGATTAGGCTTAAAACTTTCCTTTTTGCTAAAGCATATAGTTAGGGCTGGACCAGGTGACCCTGAATCCTCCCTTAGTTATGCTGCAATAGACATAGGCTGCCGGGGGATTCCCATGATGCATTGAGTTTTTCCTTTCCAGTCACCTTTCTCGCTCACTATGTATTAACAGACCTCTCTGCATTGAATCATATCTGTTATTAACCTCTGTCTCTCTTCCACAGCATGTCTTTTATCCTGTCTTCCTTCTCTCACCCCAACCGGTCGCAGCAGATGGCCCCGCCCTTCCCTGAGCCTGGTTCTGCCGGAGGTTTCTTCCTGTTAAAAGGGAGTTTTTCCTTCCCACTGTCGCCAAAGTGCTTGCTCATAGGGGGTCATATGATTGTTGGGCTTTTCTCTGTATCTATGAAGCGCCTTGAGGCGACTTTTGTTGTGATTTGGCGCTATATAAATAAAATTGAATTGAATTGAATTAACATAGTTTTGTTGAATAAATAATGGCACAATGTCATATGTCATGTTTCATAGTTCACCTGAAGTTTTTTTTTTTTACCTAATATTAAGACCTGCTAAGGGGAAGATTACAAGTATTATGTCCTGATAGACAAAACCTTCGACTTTAAAGAGGGTTTACTTTCATTTTCCCATGACTGTAGCTCGGGAATAAAGCCAACACTCAAGGGCCCTAAATTCACATTAAAAAATATAACATCTAAATAATGAAAATTAAAAAACAAAATAAGATATTTAAAATAAATAAAGAGACAACCCTGAGCAGGTTAGAATATCTTACCTGTTTCTGAATGTCCACAGCCATGTTCCTCACATCCTTTCGAGATTTGTCCAGAGGAACAAACTTGCGGAATCTCTCCTCCATTCTGCCTTTGACCTGCAAACATGAAACATTTTTATATCATAAATTAAATTTACAGGATACAAAAATGTTTAATGTAGACAGATCATCATTAAAAAACATCTGACATTTCAAGGTAATGAAAATGTGTCTGTATTAACTGAGTTGACTTTAAAGTACATATTTAAAAAAACATTTCCAGTTAAATCAAATCAAATACTTTTATGTACTTGACTCCAAGCGTCCTGTCCTTACCTGAGGATAAGAGCTGGCAGCAGGGATTCCAGTCATCAGCATCAACAGACATCCTGTGAACATGAACACCAGGAACTGCAGAGAGGTACACAAAGACTTTTAATCTGATATCTTCAGTATGTGGAATTACTGAAATTACTTTACCCTGACCACTTTCACAAACATGTTGAGGCTTCAAAGTCACATTTCAGAAACAAATCATTGAAGCGACACTGTTACATCATCATTATTTATGGTTTTATAAGGAAGAAAAATAAGACAGTGCTGATCAGCTGGACAGTTCTAACACTGATAGAGTCCTCAAACTATTTTTCACAGCAGCTCATTTTAGAGCATTTGGAGCTAAATGGCTTCATTTAGGTTGATGAACAATTTCTTTTCTTTATTAAGTCAATGAGATTGTTGGCAGCTAAATGACTAAACTTTCATTCTGAGGTTGTGGAGATCTTTGTGCTCACCATGATCAGGGCCACTTTGCTCTCCTTGTGGGCTCCATAGGCTCCCAGCGTGGTGATCATTATGGTGATGCAGCCTACGATGAAGAGGATGAAGAGTTTGGTGGCACGACCCTCCAGCTGTGGAGAGAAGTGTCACGAAAGGTTAATGGGCTTTGTCTGTTTGTTCCCACATGTTACATTTATGTTTGAATGTGTCCTCACGTTGTATCCTCCTTGAATGTTCATGAAGAACTGGCACCACAAAGCGAGGAGGATGACAACTCCACCAACAACCTGAACAAACAGAAACAGTCTGGTTAGAGCTGCTGGATCCTTTAAACACAACCAGGATATGAAATGACTGCACAGCCACACACGTGGACGAAGCACAACAACAAACTCTGAAAGTAAGAACAAACGTGTTGAGTTGATGTCGGTTTATTTTACTCTTCTAAGCTTCAGTTTCATTTACATGTAAAAAAAGGAGGCAAATGTGGTTGTTTTTGACTGCTGCGTCTGCCTGCTGACTGGTTTGAAGTCTTTAAGGAGATTCTGGATTAAAGTCTGCGATTATCATTTGCTAAATCTCTTTACTCACCATGAAGAATATGTTGAAGACAGTGAAGATGTGTTTGAGGCAGATGTTGATCTGAGCCATGTTTGCAGCTGGAAAATGCAGTCAAAATAACAGTACTGTTCCCAAGGTCCAGATGAGCTCCGACTGCAGCGAAGTGAAGTGAAGTGAGAGGAGAGCAGCTGAGTGAGCTGCTTTGAAGGGTTTCAGGGCTTTGCTGGGACGTCCGGTATGTTAGAGGTGGAAACTTCTGTGGAATGGTTGATTAGGAAAGGGAGGTTGAACGCAGGGTCTTCCTCCTTCCAGTTAAATCCAGTGGAAATAGTTGTTGCTGTGAACAGGGAGGGAAGCTGTTCTCAGGCTGGCTGGAGTGGAGGAGAGGGCGGTGTTATGCCCCGTTTAAAACGATCCAGATGTGGAGACACGATTCCTTTTAGTTTCATGAGAATCTGTCGTCAGCAGGAGGAGCTGACTTACTGAAAGTCAGTTTATTCCTCTACAGTTTAAAGTAGATTTTACTGCATCTGCACACAATGTACTCAGAGTTTTTTAAATAGTGAGAGATATATTTAGAGGAGTATTACACTAACACACAGCGATGTTACATCCTTTTTATGTTATATCATCACATTTCTGCAGTGATTTAAAATGTAAAGCAGTATGAGTACTGCACTCAAATACAGATTACATCGACTTTAACTTCCCCCCTTATTACTTTTATAGTTGCATCTTATTAATTAATACTTTTTGTTTTATTTATTTTTTGTTTGAAGTAAGTTTTATACTTTTTTGTGTCTTTGTAGTTTTTTGTTCATATCACACTTGATTCTTTTATGATTCCTAATCATTTTTCATTGTGGAATAATTCGACCCACAAAGACTTTGAGCATCCACAGAGCACTTTTAGTCCTCCGAGTGTGAACGAGCTGTCAGACAGAGCAAAGCAATGCAAACACTACCCTCCAATGAGTCCCACGTCACTGTTTTGCAGAAATCTATAATTTGGGAAAAATACATGAAAAAATGTGTCATTATTGCCTCGTTAAGCCATGGAAAAATTCAAGTGTTCTTATAATGTCCCGTGTTTAAACTCGCACAAATCTTGTGTACACCATTGCAGTGTGAGTGTGGTGGTTTCTTACTGGTCATTATTGGAGCTTAACACCTTCTTGTACAGCGGCCATTTGGGGCCGTACGTAACATTAGCATAGTTTATTTTGTGCAGTAGGCGCCCGATGAATCACAGATATCTACCGTTTTAAGAGGATAATAAACATAATTTTAAGGATCCTGTATGCTCTGTGTAATATGGATAACTGCAATAACTGTAGCATTAGAGCAGAAGGTACCTTCATCTGACAGTGCTGATCCCGATAAGTATGAAGACACCGTGACTTTGGGAACAGGTAGAAAATATTCTTCAGAGTTGAGCCATTTAAATAATTTATGTGTAGTGTAAAATATAGACACGCAGAGAAGACAGAGGAGATGTGATAGTCTAAATCAAATCAAGACATTCAGAGTATATCCGGAGGTAGCCTAATTTATTTCAGCCAATCACGACAAACTGCATACTGTGCATCAAAAACTGTTATGTAATAAAACTGTTTAAAATTAAATTGAATTAAATCCTCCACTGTGAAAAAAGTAGGTGAGGTTTGTGTTTATGCAGGGGCAGGACATAAACTCATAATCCTAGCGGTCACATGCAAAGTTTTAAGGCGTGGGGCAACCACCTGTCATGGGAACCCAAACTTCAATAGAAGAGTAGTAAATTTAGGTCAGAGTAATATCACGTCTTTTACCAGTTTTAATTTAGCTTTGATATAAAGTGAGTAAATATTTATTTGTATTTTATATAGATAAATTACTATACATACTTGTAATTTCACACTGAATTTCTGTTATTACTGCCGCCCACCTGCACTATCTATACACACAACTAGGATGCCCTGACCAGCACTTTGTGCCCCGTAAGTTGCCAGGAGAGCTGCACACAAGACAAGTTAGCATTTTTACATGGTTAGTGGTTTAGATTGTTACACTCCAATTTTTCCATTAAAACAAGACAGATTGAGGATGCCTCTCTCTGGATGCTGCCGTGGCCCGTGACCTTTCTCTACTAACCAATTACTAAGAATACAATAACTTCCTTTTTTAAACAAACGTCAGTGAAACAGAACAAGATTTTAATACAACACAGATTTTGTTTTCTTATCTTTTAATCCTGTAAGACACTTACATTTACAGTTTGCACCAGAAGGATTAAATATGACACAAAGAAGACTCCAAAAATAATTTTAAAAAATACAGAAATATTTTCCTTTATAAACATTTTTACAAGCAGCTGCATTAGCACAGCCCTCAGTTTTCAAACTACAATCCTCAAATTCTCCAAGCTACTAGCAAGCGCCACGTGACGTAACAAGGGAATGTGGCTGTTCTTTTATCCAGTGTTACCATTATCATGGTAACATGTTATCATGTTGACATTGTTCCTGGATCAGCAATACTAATTTGAGTCCTGGTTTAACATTCCAAGTAACCAATCACATTGTAGTGATGTCATCACTGTCACTTTTGGCGTTGCTTTTTGAATCATTTTACGGACTTTCAGTAGATACACCTGCGGTATCACTTAGAAGTTCCTGCGCCACTATCGTTCTCGAGTTATGGCATTCACAAACTTGAGTGTCCACACCGTCTTCCCGCCCAGCAGCATTAGGATAATACCCGATCAGCCTTTTATGACTGAGGGCTAACAACATGCAGTGCACCAAGGTAGCTAAAGAAAAGAAGTCCATTGTATTTTGACTAACATGCTGGGGCGTTGTGCAGCTCCTTGTATTTTGGTGGCATCATGGAGATCATGATGGTGGGTCTGTTGGGGTAATACAGCTGGTGGATCATAATGGAGGACAGAATAATGCCAAGTAGCTGTAGGGGAACACAGGAAGTTTAGTTAAACATCGGGTTGTCTTCAAGTTTTTGTTTTTAAAGTGAACCAATATTAGTGACTAAGCTGCTACATGTTTACCCAGAAGATTTTTTTTTTTTGACTGAAGAAGATTTGAGTAATAATTAAATTTTTGTTCTGCAATAGATACCATACCTTTCTAACTTTGAACATGGAGAATTCAGACTTTGTTGGCACATATTTACCCACAATATTATTGGGTGGGTAGTGGGAGGTGAGAGACTCAAGAGTGACCTTGGTCTTCCTCCCATTAGGGCCTACATGGATGACATGACCATTACAACAACAAAACCATGTACTAGGCGATTGCTACAGAAGCTCCAGGAAAACATAGAATGGACAAGAATGGAGTTTAAGCCAAGTAAACCTTGCAGAATCTCCATCATAAAAGGAAAACTGACAGCCGAGCAATTCTATATCAGTGGAGAACCAATTCCAACAGTCTTAGAGAAGCCCATAATGAGCCTGGGACGGTGGTATAATGCAGACCTCAATGATACGTGGCAACTAAAACAACTAAGGCTTAAATTGGCTGACGACCTCCAGCGGATTAACAACACTGCACTCCCAGGAAAACTGAAGCTCTGGTGCTTCCAGTTTTGGTTATTACCCAGACTACTGTGGCCGTTGACAATGTACGGGGTCTCACTCAATCATGCCAATCGACTAGAGGCTAGTGAGATCCTACTTTAAGAAGTGGCTCGGACTTCCCAAGTGCCTCAGCAGCATTGGACTCTACAGTGACGGGATACTGTCATTGCCTATCCCTAGCCTGGTTAAGGAGTTTAAATTTCCAAAAGTGAGGCTTGAGATGTCACTCACGGACTCCCGGCACCCCATAGTGAGAGGCAGTGCTCCCACCCTAGCAACGGGGAGTAAGTGGACCCCAGCCACATCTGTGCTACAGGCGAAATCCACTCTTCAGCATTGTGACGTGGTGGGTCACGTCCAACAGGGCAGAGGAGGATTTGGTCTTAGCGCAGTAACACCTCGGTGGGAACAGGCATCTGTAACTGAACGTCGGAAAATGGTAGTGGAGGAGGTGCGACGACAGGAGGAAACAGCCAGACATGCCAGAGCCGTGGCACTGGTCAAACAGGGTCACTGGATGAATTGGGAAAGTGCGGAAAAGAGGAAACTCTCATGGTTTGAAATCTGGGGCATGGAGTCTAATAAACTAAGTTTCATCATCCGAGCGGCATACGATGTGCTACCTTCCCCAATAAATGTGCAGCTGTGGTTTGGAAAGGACCCATCCTGCCCCCTGTGTATAGTCCCAGCCACACTAAAGCATATCTTGGTTGGTTGTAGGACTAGCCTTACTCAGGGCAGATACACATGGAAACACAACCAGGTTCTCAGGTGTCTTGCCGAGAAAGTTGAGTGCAAAAGAAAATCCATTAACGCTAAACCTTTCACGAACCAAGAGGAGCATCAGTCTTCATCAACATTTGTCCGGGAAGGAGACAAACCGAGGACAAGCCCCTCAAACCCAGACCTGGGCCCGCTGAAGGCCGCCAGGGATTGGCAGATGCAAGTGGACTTGGATCAGAGGCTAATTTTTCCCACAGAGATCGTAACAACTACTTTGCGACCAGACCTCGTCCTTTGGTCAACTTGGCACCTGAAGCAGAGCACAGAGGCTGGAAGATCAAGGTGCGCCTGGTGGAAGTGAGGTGCAGGGGCTTTGTTACCAGTACAACAGCAAAACTGCTTAGAGAAACTGGGATCAGAGGACAGGCGCAATGGCAGGCTATAAGAGATCAAGCTAACACTGCTGAGAGGACCAGTCACTGGCTATGATTAAAAAGGGCTGACATCACTTGGGCAGCTAAGGCAGTCAGCTAACCAGGAGAGAAAAGAAATATTCCGCTCTTCTCCTCTCTGCTCTTCTTCCCTTTTCTGGGAGGCAGTGGGGAGGTAGAGCGTACAGCCCGATCCGGCAGGGAGGTGTGGGAAGCCAGATTGGGTGCCCCCCTTCCAGCTCTTCTCTCTACTCTCTCCTATCTTGTCCCTTTTGTCCTACTTCTCTCTATCACCTTTTCTATCTCTTTGAAGAAGTTAGGCCCAATAAATGCTAAAGAGGTAAGTATTATTTCTCAGTTGCAGTGAATTGATAAAAAGAAAATGTAGGAAACTAAACAGAAGAAAGAAGAAAAGAAATAACAATTTAACATAAACCAGTGACACACTCCAGGGCCTGATCAACCCTGGCAGGGCCTCCTTGGATGAGGGTGTCTAGTGAGAATGGCCGAAACACCTGATGAATGCAAGGTCCACTACTGATGATGTGTCCCAAATTTAAAATGATAATCTAGATCGATCTCTAACCCCTAAACCTAACCAAGGAAGGAAAATGGCAGATTAGCCTGGGTAAAAGACCGAAAGTTGAGGCAAAGTTTCTGGGCTGCCTTTCCTCATAACAGCCATCCCTCAAGAGTCTCTCCATCTAAAGCAATGCATTATCAGGGACTGTAACATCTAGTCCTTTTAACTGAACTATATATGACTTTTTGAATGTTAGGTGCCTGAATCACCACCCCCTTCACCACCATGCTGATGGTTAATATAAGGTGTTTTTTTCCAATGTGACACTTTCCATTATGACCAGAAATTTCCATTTTAGTCCCAAAGTATCGTCTTTCTCAAATTCTAAAGTCATGAACTTTATTATTTAAGTTGTTAACAGGCGTCTGTAGAATTTGACTGTAGTTTGTGGGATTTTTGAACTTCCATCCACTCCTAGTCAAATCGTTTCCTTGTGTTTAAACACACCTGATTGTCCCAAAACAGTAAACTGCTTTTATAGAGGTGCTCGCACTTTCTGATGATCAGCCCTGCATTTGATTGGCAGCAGAGGCTGCTACCTGCCCCGGCAGAGAATGCTGATTGCAAATTATAGAGTGGACATTTACACTATTGAATCCTTGATTAATACTCACAGCTAGAATAGCCAGAGTGAAGCTGACCACAAGTATGATGTTGTAATGAAACTGGATGTGGTCCATGATGGTGGGAAAGCAGGTCTGAAAATAGAAGGAAAAATGAAAACTGTCAGGTTCTGATATAAACTGAGGAATGATTTAAGCTTTTTCAAAGTGGGGCTGGGTCGCTCACCTTAGTGTAGACGGACTTTCTCTGCAGCATGAAAGTCTGGAAAAGTTACAGAAATAAAGACGTTACAAACTTTGACACACCGTGACCAGTGAAGCGAGTGGGTGCATCGATACTCACGTTGTTTTTGACAGTCTGACACTTGCCCTCCTTCTCCTCCTCCTGGCTGCACACACAGGAGTCGGGGATGTTCTCCCAGTCTTTGTAGCTGAACAGACCACAGCAGTGAAACTACAAACAGCAGCAGGAGAAGAAAGAAAGAGGAGAGTTACTCATCTTCAGGAGGAACACAGAGGAATTCATGGTCCACTCAGTGACTGTGGTATTGTGTTAACTCACACCTGACCAACAAACTGCCAAAGCTTCTGCTTTTATAGAAGTGCTCACACTTATTAATGATTACCTAATCAAGTGCATTAGAAACAATAAGGACTTAGTTTACTTTTATACAATTTAACTTACTTCTTTTTATATAAACAAAGGCACCATACGGTGTAATATGTCTCGTTTGACATCACATCTGAGGTTATTTTTAAGTGATTATAAAACCCGCCAAGGACCACATTGCATTTCTTAAACAGTGGATACTTTATTTTTTCCATGACTGTAGCTTTTGGTTAAACATTAAATATAAATACAGGAAAATAAAACAGGTGGCAATATCTTACCTGTTCCTGAATGTCCTCGGTCATGTTCCTCACGTATGTCGAGGATTTGTCCAGAGGCACAAGCTCGCTGAATGTCTCCACTCCGATGCCTCTGAGCTGCAAACATAGACATTATGTTTACATCGATTAGATTTACATAGTAAAACTTTTAAAAAGCATCTTAAGGGTTCAGTTAATGGTAAAAAAAAAAAAAAAGAGTTTATATGTGCTGATGATTATAATAATGTAAAAAAGGTTTATAAGTCGGTCTTCATGTCAAATGATTCGACCCCACAGCAGCACATCCTGGCCTTTACCTGAGGATGTATGATGGCAGCTTGGATTCCAGTTATTAACATCAGCCAACATCCAATGACCGTGTACACCAAGGACTGCAGAGACATGCAGGGATACTTTTAATCTAATATCTTTAATCTCTGGGGCTAAGTAGAAAACAGAGTGATGGAATTATAACTTTTACAGCATTCTGAACTAAATGGCTTCATAAGATTTATTGAATAATTTCTTTTCTTTAATTTAATGAGTGGAAAATGTAATCACCGTGATCAGAGCCACTTTGTTCTCCTTGTGGGCTCCATAGGCTCCCAGCGTGGTGATCATTATGGTGATGCAGCCTACGATGAAGAGGATGAAGAGTTTGGTGGCACGACCCTCCAGCTGTGGAGAGAAGTGTCACGAAAAGGTTAGTGGGCTTTGTCTGTTTGTCTCCACGTGTTGCATTTATGTTTGAATGTGTCCTCACGTTGTATCCTCCTCGAATGTTCATGAAGAACTGGCACCACAGAGCGAGGACGATGGCTACTCCACCAGCAAGCTGAACAAACAGAAACAGTCTGGTTAGAGCTGCTGGATCCTTTAAACACAACCAGGACATGAAATGACTGCACAGCCACACACGTGGACGAGCACAACAACAAACTTTGAAAGTAAGAAACAAACATGTTGAATTGATGTTGGTTTATTTTACTCTTCTAAGCTTTGGTTTCATTTACATGTAAAAAAGGAGGCAAATGTGGTTATTTCTGTTTTACTCACCATGAAGAATATGTTGAAGACAGTGAAGATGTGTTTGAGGCAGATGTTGATCTGAGCCATTTTTGCAGCTGGAAAATGCAGTCAGAATAACAGTACTGTTCCCAAAGTCCAGACGAGCTCCGACTGCAGCGAAGTGAAGTGAGAGGAGAGCAGCAGAATGAGCTGCTTTTAAGGGTTTCAGGGCGCCTCACACAGAGAGGCGTCATGGATATGGTGGATAAGGAAACTTCCAAGGAATGGATAGAGAATATAGGAATCATATTTAAGAACTTCCTCTTTGTTTTTCCTAGTGGAGATCACTGGGTTCAGAACAAAGGGCAGTGGAAAAATTAGTCATTCAACAGGAGAGGCTGCTTACTGTAAGCCAGCTTATTGACACAGCACCTGAACAAAATGTATTCTGTTTTTTTTGGGGGGGGGGGGGGGGGGGGGGGGGGGGGTTAATAAGAAATGTACGTTTCATAGGTTGTAAGTATATTCTCCTGTAATCCCAAAATAAAAATGTTTTGGGATTGAAAATTCTTTAGGTTATTTAAGTATAATGATTAAATAACAGACATCAGGGCTTTTATTACACTATTTTCTGGTTCAAATGTCTTTTAACTTCAGGAGTTTCACAACCTGAAACAACGGAATGAAACAAAGACACGTCTGAACATTAAATCATAATTTTTAACATCTCATAGTCGAGCTTTTTGCAGCACCTGACACTCACCTAAACCTGGGTCATCCGTGGCACTAACATGACAGAAGGCTGAGTGAGGAAGATAGCATTTTACAGCATTTGGAAATGGAGTCATACTCTGCTGTCAGGGGATGAGGTGGAAGAAGGTCAGATATTGGAAGCAAGAACATGGAAGCTCAAAGGAGGACATAGATGAGGACCCTGAGCAGAGTTAAAGTGGCGACACCCAAATATCATTGTGGATCAGCTAGGGATCTGCCAGCCTGTGTGGTCTCACGTTCCAGAGGTTTATCCTCTGAGCAGGGATGGTGTGACAGCAGATCACACTCTCCCTTCTCAGGCTCATCAAAAGCTATCTTTGGCCTTCTTCCACCTCACCTTCTAATGTCTGGAGGTCTGACGCTTCTTCTACATATTCATCCTTCCGTCTGCTTCCTGACGCGTGGATACAGGTTGATGTTCGGCAGACTGAAGTAGCTTTGTTGCATTCTGTTTAAGAGGTCCCAACTTCGGTGGGACAGTGGACGTGCTGTCCTTCTCCTCGTTCTTTACAGTGACAGTCAGTAACACACAGACAATGATATTCAACTAAAAAACAACAAATAGTCTGAGGTAAGGCACAGCATTTGTGACATGAAATATGAAGAGAAGATGGGGGAGAATTCGTACAACACGCAGTTGTGTAAAAACAGTAACTGTAAAGACATTAGAAAATAACTGTAAACTGCTACGTCCACACTAGCCCGAATAGATTTTTCGTCTGAAAATGCTCCGCGTCCACACTGGCGTTTTCAGTCGTTTTCACAGAGTTGTGCGTCCACGTTGAAACGACCGAAAACTCTTACATTCCAGTACTGCGCATGCGTGAAACGCAAGATGATTCGGCCTGCCTCATTTCTGTATGCCGTTTATTTACTTTGCGGCTCTTTGAAACGTCGCGGCAAAATGTCGAGGAAAAGCACCGAGTTTTTTAAATGGACTAACAATGAAGTGGAGTTGTTGCTGCGAGTAACATAAAACTACAAAGTTGGCAAAGCGAGTGAGATTTAAAGAATTTGAAGAAAAGCTATCTGGAGCATGTACAGACTGATATTAACCTTTAATAGGGCTGTCAAAATTGAGAGCAAAAAAACCCAACTGCTGTATAATGCCCTCCACTCTCTTTGTTTAATTGGTCACATGACTGCATCACATGACTAACATGCGTCATCGTTTTCAAATGTCTGTTTTCGCTGCCCACACTGCGCATAAGAGCGTTTTGAAAACGCCGTCCCAGTGTGGTAGTGATGGGATTTCCGGCTCTTTTTAGAGAACCGGATCTTTCAGCTTGACTCATTAAAAAGAGCCGGCTCTTTCGGGTCCGAACCGGCTCTTCAGATTGTTTTGCTGCTTTAATTAATTTATTATTAACAATAATATAAAATTATGCACAAAACGAATTACTAATGTAAAAAAAGTGGTTTTATTTATATATGTTTATATATAAATATAAGCGGTGGCCCCTCGAGACAAAGCACGTACAAACTCCAAAACATTTCTAGCGTTAACTGAACTTCAAAACAGAGCTACCTAGATCACTTAAATTACACAATTGAAAGCATGTGTGTATTGTTTGTGTATTTATACACAGGCACTCATATATATTCAAATAATTAAAAAAAAAAAAAAAGTTAATTTACCTGTTACTACCACACACCAAATACGGTCGTTGGTACTTGCTGGCTTGTGTCGCCACTAACAAAAGCTCAACACTGCGCCTAGCATCCTGGAGCACTTCTGTTGTCTTTTGTACCTGTTTTGGAGTTTTTACGTGCTTCAGGGTTTGTACGTGTTTTGAAGTTTGTACGTGCTTTGTCTCTAGGGTCCACCATAAATAGACATTTATTTATTCACTCCACATAAAATGTAATAAATAAATCATATAATACAAAAAACAATTTCATTCAAACCCATTTCAACTTTTAACTATTTAAATTTTCAGCTTTTTCCTTTTAAACAAATTTAAAGTGAAACAACACAAAACACTGCAAACCACAACACAATTAAATATAAATTAAAATATGAAAACAAAAAGAAGATGCATATTCTCTGTTATATGGGCCTGCATGAATAAACTTTCTGAATCCTTTATCATCCACAACTGAAAATAGTTGTGGATGATTACTATACCTTTCTAATGTAATGTTGTCCCTGGCTCTTTCTCTGTCTCTCCCTCCTGCTCTGTTCCTGTGCTACTGAGTGTAACTACCGCCCCTTTCTCCTCATCCCAGCGCAAAGCACAAGGCTCGCATGCGGAGTGAAGCAGAAAAAAAGTGTGAGAGAGGGTGAGAGAAAGAAAAAACAAAACAAAAAAAACACCAAACCCACGGTTTGCAATGAGGACCCGGATCGCGTCGTTCACGTCAAAGACCCGGCTCTAAGAGCCGTTTTGTTCGCGACCGACACATCGCTACACTGTGGACGGTAGGCCAAAACGGAGAGAAACGATGCGTTTTCATACGAAAAAGCATTAGTGTGGACGTAGCGTTAATAGCAAAAATTCACGTGCTTTACCTTGTGGTAATTACCAATCCTTAGGACACGGTTATATTTCTCACCCGATACAAAAGGTGTGAAGATTGTTGGGAATTGTATTTCCAAACTTAAAATATGTGTGTTTGTAATGTAAATAAATGACAGACCCGTGGTTAGAGAAGTAAAACTTTATTTAGTTTCACAGGAAACATTAAATTTATCTTATTATCCAAAAAAAGCTTTCAGAAACATTTCTTAAATAAACTTGAGTATTTTAAATAAATAAATATCAAAGATGTTCAACACTCCATTTTAACGGCAATAATTTCTCAATAATTAAACAACTTTCAAAGAAATTTCCAGAAAAACCTGAAAACATGTCAAAGAAATTTCCAGTAGTTAAATATATGCATGAAAATGAATTTGGGTTCCTTTCAATGACACTTCCCAAAAAAGGGTCAGAAATTAAATGCCGCTAAAATAAAGCACTGCTCGATGTTAGCACCCCCGGACACTTTCAGATGTCGGCAGCGTCATGCACCATGCAGCGTCAGAGCCCTTTGGGTTTTTAATCCGGTTAAGGTGACCTCATCTCAAGGGAGAAGCTGAGATGCAGAACGAGGCGATCCAGGAGCGAGCGAGCTTGGCGGAGGCGACAGAGAGCTGGCGCAGAAATGATTCAGGGTCGAGTGCCATTTACAAGACGCGGCCGATGCTTCTAAAGTTTGCATCATACAAAATATAATTAACACATTCTAAAAATATCTCTCTTTGCCACAGAGCGCCACACCTGTCCACACCAGAACACTAAATGTGGTTTAAGCCTCAAAATAACTGACAACAAAAATCTCTCATTTTTTAAAATGTCTTCTTAAAAAACCTCAAAGATCTACAAAATGTCTGAAAGCTAGCTGTGGAGATGTTTCCATCAAATTTCAAGGTGACACAAAAACATTCAACAAGTTACAACTTCTCACATTTGAGCTCCACCTCCATCTGTTTTCTGATTGATTTAGTGAAGAAAATTTCTAAAACTTTTCAGAAATAGCCTCTGCCAAATTTAGTTTTCACCACCAGCAGTTTCTTCATTCATTTTAGCATTACTTCCATTTTTCAATATATGCTGCCATTAAATGAAGTTTACATTTACTCATGCACCATCTTGTGGTGCGAAATGGTATTACATTAAGGTAGAACTCAGCCTTGGTTTAAGGTGGCATCTCTTTAACATCACACACAGGTGTTTTGAGAATAAAGTCATAGCTGTGTTTCTTAATATTCACCAATATTTATAGATTTAGTTAATTTTGTGAGGTTCTAAACTATTTTTAAATAAAAAGTCTTTAAAATGCAGCAGGAAAAAGAAAAATCTCAGATCTAATATTCTGGTCTTTTTCCACTGCTGTTCATATGAAATTCTGGGGGCTTCTGTTTGTAGGACTTTCATAATGATGGTGGAGCTTTAGAGGGCGTGGACCTGAGATTGACCAGTGAAGATGAGTGTTTATGTAAGCTGCGCCAAAATACAGAAAGCAAAACAGAAGAAACGATACCAACCATTTAAAAAAAAAAAAAAAAAAAGAAGAGAAACCCGAAGCAAAGGGAAGCTTGGCGTTACCCGACAGACCCTTGACGGGCTCATTCCAGAGGTTCAAGGTCAGAGAAACAGTTCAAATAGCAGAATTATTAACTTTTTCAAGAAAATCTTCTCAGTTTTGAAGAAAGTGCCCGCATGTGCCCGAGAACTGAAAGTTTATTTTATTTGGGATTTAGTCAAAGTATCTGCAGTTATTCTGAAGTTTGTGGAAGTCCACATGTGAGAACACCAGCTGTGAATGCTCACATGAATGGGCGGTGTGTGGGGGCAAGGGCGTGGTCTCAGCTGAGGTAGGTGAGGATGACAGACTGGATGGGCAGCCTGCAGACTGGGCACAGTTTGTTCCTCTTCTTCAGCTTCCTGGCGCAGACGTAGCAGGACATAAGGTGTCCGGTCCGTCCGTGCACGATGCAGCCATTCTTTGGTCGCGACTGACAGATGAGGCAGGGGTCCAGGCACGAGTCCGGCAGACGCCACTCCGCCGAAACGCTGCGCTCCATATCGGGGACTTGCATGGTAGGAGGAGCAGCTGGAGCTGCAGCTGGAGCTGGGGAAGGTGGGAGAAGCTCCTGAGAATCAATGGAGGATGAGTGTGAGGAAGAGGAGGGCTGGGATTCGGGAGTCCAGAGCTTCTCCTGTGAATAGGAGGAGGAAGGCTGGGAGCATGAGAGGAGATCCTGGGAGGCGGAGTCAGCAGCGGCGGAGGAGCAGGTGGAGTCGGACGCACACTGTGAGTGCAGAGGAGGAGTTTTTAATCTTTTCCCATCTGGAACATCGACTCCGTTCTCCTCCATGTCAGAACCTGCAGGACACAAATCAATCAATCGATTAGCAGCTTGTCTGTCACCGAAGATAAAACTGACAGCAAGCTGCAGTTCCTCTAGTGGCCACTTGAGGAAAAAGTGAGCCAGTCAGCACCTGCAGGTTCTCACCTGAACATCTCTGTGCTCTTCTAGAGCGTTTTTAATTAAATTATTCGATTTCTAATACTACTACTACTAATTATAATAATAATAATAAGAGACTTGAAAATGATTTCTACATTCATTTTGTGATTGGCTATTCATTAGAAAGTGTGTGCAGATAGGGATGTGCATCAAAAATCGAGTATCAGCTACATAGATCTGAGATGAGGTGTACAGCAGCAGCTTGTCTCTTTTTCCTCTCTGCCTAATGATTGGTTTTCTAAATTGTCGCTTCGGTATTCTGATGTAGACAATCATCACCAGTGGTTTTAGGTAGGCTGTGTCTGACTAATATGAAATAATCTGAGTGATGTGTAATTCTGCACAGGTGTGTTGACATTGGCACACAGGGACATCTGACCTGGTTTTATAGACTGAAGATATTCTGGGGGTTTTCAAATCAAATCAAATCAAATCACTTTTTATTGTCACATCACATGTGCAGGCACACTGGCACAGCACATGCGAGTGAAATTCTTGTGTGCGAGCCCCACAAGCAACAGAGATGTGCAAACACAACAACACAAACGAGCAAAATACAAGAATGGCCAACCTGAAACTAATAAATATATGTACAATATATAATAGTGTATGCATTTCTGGATGTGTATACTAAATATTTTCCTACGTGTGTGTGTGTGTGTGTGTGTGTGTGTGTGTGTGTGTGTGTGTGTGTGTGTGTGTGTATACACACATTTTTACAAATTAAATAGTAAAAAACTAAAATAAAATAATAATAATAAAATATATAAAATATACAGAGTTGAATATGTGCAAAACAAGTGGCATTTATATACAGTGTGGAGTGCATAATGTTGAAGTTCCAGTAGTGAAGCTGAGGTGTCTATGACGTGTTCAGCAGTCTGATGGCCTGATGGAAGAAGCTGTCTCTCAGTCTGCTGGTACGGGACCGGATGCTGCAGAACCTCCTTCCTGATGGAAGCAGTCTGAACAGTTTATGGCTGGGGTGACTGGAGTCCTTGATGATCCTCCCCGCTTTCCTCAGGCACCGCTTCCTGTAGATGTCTTGGAGGGAGGGAAGCTCACCTCCAATTATCCGTTCAGAGCACCGCACTACTCGCTGGAGAGCTTTGCAGTTGTAGGCGGTGCTGTTGCCATACCAGGTGGTGATGCATCCAGTGAGGATGCTCTCAATGGCACAGCGATAGAAGGTCCTGAGGATGCGGGGGCTCATGCCGAATCTTTTCAGTCTCCTGAGAAAGAAGAGGCGCTGCTGCGCCTTCTTCACTGTTTTGTTTGTGTGTACTGACCACGTAAGATCCTCAGCCAGATGTACGCCAAGGAACCGGAAGCTGCTCACTCTCTCCACAGCAGCGCCGTTGATGGTGATGGGGGTGTGTACTTCTCTGCACCTCCGGAAGTCCACTATCAACTCCTTTGTCTTTGCGACGTTGAGGGTGAGATGGTTGTCTTGACACCAGTGGGTCAGGGCGCTGACCTCCTCCCTGTAAGCCCTCTCATCACCGTTGGTGATAAGACCCACCACTGTAGTGTCGTCCGCAAACTTCACAATGATGTTTTTTCTAACCTTTACACTCGTCTTTGATTCACTGGAGATTTCCCTTTGTTATTTGAAAACACCGGCTCTGTGCTTTTTTTGGTTTTTGTTTTTTTGGGGGGGTATGTTAAATGAAGGAGTCCAAACTTGATTGACTTTTGAAACGTCTGTGTCCCCCTTCTTTCGTTTGCACCTTTTTGACAGCATTACTCTAAAAACAAACTACTTTGGTCTCTGTAGTCATGATAAGATTTACCTGGAGGTTCTTTGGCAGCTGATAGGTTGGTCGGCTTTGTGGGCAGGGCTTTAGGGCTGGAGGAGGCACAGTTGACGGACACATCAGGTAGCCAATCCTGGCGCAGATCCCAGCAGCGGAGGCAGTTTCTGGGCAGAGGAGGGTTCAACTCATCGCATTTCGCACAGCGCCAGTAATCCTGAGAGGAAAACACTCCATTACACCTGAACAACTTGCGTAAGTGTGTGGCTTTGTGTCATCTGTGTGTTTGTGCAGCAACTCACAGCTTCAGTAATCTCTGTGTCTTCATCAAAGGAGTCATCGTCATCTGCTTCGAAGATTGTGACCTCATATACCTGCAGCACACAGACAAGATGGCTATTAGTATCGTTGTCGAGCCAAGGTAGATGTTTAATGGCCAGCTCGGTCTATTAAGTGGTTCTTACCTGATCATCAGCAGAGAGAGAAGCATCATCTTCATTGTAATCATCTGAATCTATGGACTCGACTTCAAATTCAACACTGAAGTTGTCGCTGTCAGAGTCTGACGCTGCGTCCGTGACCTCTGACCTCCCAGACTAAACACACACAGAGTCCACATTCCACATTATACATCAACACAGGCTCAATAAACCACTGATTGTGCGTCATGCTCACTGTGCTGTGCGAGTCAGATGATTGGCTGCTGTGTCTTTCTCGCCCGCTCCCAAGTCCTCCAATCACACACCAGGACAGGCTGTCGTCGAACGTCAGCGAGTAGCTGTCAGACCGTCTCCTTTTCGTGCCTCCCTCTTCCTCCTCCTCCTCCGAGTCTTCTTCAACATCCCCCTCGTCTACACTGTGTGAGGGACCTGCAGACAAAAGGTGGGCGGAGTTTGGTTAAACAGTTAAACACCTTGAATGAAATGGTGGTGGAGTTAGTGCTGGTACATCTTGAGGAGAAACTCACCTGGCTCATTGCTCCTGCAGCTCCACCTTCTCCTCCTCCTTCTCCTCCTCCTGTCAGGCGATGAAGAGCAACCTTCTGTTTCTGCCGCCTGAAAGCACAAACACGTTTTTGAGCTGATTTTCAAACTTTTAAACTCTTGTTGGGCCATAGAATAATCACCAAATTCCATGTGACTTTTAAATTAGATCATACACATTAGATTTGTTTATGATCATCATCCCCAAAAGGTTCAATTTCTCCCAAACACAAAACAAAAAAGTCACACAAAGGCAAGAAGGAAAGACTGGAGCCTCCTGGTGTGCAGCCAGATGTGTCTGAGTATGTGTGTTAATAGGATAACGTGGCTTGTGTTCTAATGACACAATTGAGTTAACTAATAATACAGCAAAACACTTTGTTTGTTGGTTTTTGGTGTTTTTTTGTCTGTAAAAATTCTGCTGCAGCTCGTTCGTGGTTAAAGTGTGCGTTTGGATTATTTAGCCACAAACAGCAGCAGCACAAATTCAAAGTTTTACAGTTTGCCTGCTCTTTACGTTCACCGCCACCCTCTTGGATTGTTAAGCTGGGGTTACTGGGACTGCTTTTACTTTCTGAGTTGGAAATCTGAGTTTCCAACTCAATCAGGAATTCACTATAATAGCGTTTTGAGTGCTCAGGCAAGAGTAGAATGTTTCTTTCTGTAATTCAGAAGGAAGTCTGTGAAAGTGTCGGTAAATATATTCCTCAGTGAAGACTGCAGCAGTGTTTTTGCTTCTTAGGTGGACTCATAACTGGAGTTGAGTGCACCTGGAAGTAATTCTCTCGTAAGCTGGAATGGTTCAGAGGTTGGAGCTTGTAAAATGGTCCAAAATAGCCTGTGTGAATAGCACAAGGTGAAACTTTACTTCGAGTTTATTCTAAACTTCTTAAATGCTGCGCTCACAGCGAGGGAAAGGAAGCTGAATTTACGTAAATGTGAAGGAACAAACCCGGGCTAGAAATACCGAAGGTTTATCTGGCAAAAACACAATAGACGTAGAGAATCCAAACATGGTGTGCGTCTTACCTCCGTCCTTCTGTCTGTCTGGCTGCTGCTGTGCGGCTCACTCAGACTTGTTGTTGATTCTAAAGAGAGTGTTTGTCAGAGTCAGACCAGCAGGATATCATCTATATATACACAAACACACACACCCTCAATATTTAGAAAGTATGCCTTTATCCTCCTGAAGGAAAAGCAGGTGGAGGTCTAACATTTCTTCCCCAAAAGTCAGAAAAACAAGTTAATTTGGAGTCAATTGGTGTTTACACAGAACCAAAACAGCTCAATTTTAGCCCCTTGGCTTTCCACCTGTGGGCACTTCAGGGGATGTAAGACTGGATATTTTCGGACCACAAAGGTGTAGCTGTATTTAATAATGTGCCTCGTGTGCAAAATGCGATTCCTACCTGGACTCCTGACAGCCACCAGGTTCTTGGTGATCATTGCAAACAGAACCCTGAAACAAGAAAACATCACATATTTTATTTAAAGGGTTTTTTTTTTCCTTTTAGTGAGTCTGAAGGACCAAAAGCTTCATCCTCTACCACTCACTCACCGCGGCTCTTTCACGGAGAAGCTGTCGACTCCCAGCACACGGCCCAGAGCATCCTGGGCGCAGTGGACGATGTGTTGCTGCTTCTGGTCGTACAGCTGCTTCTGGATGATGTACTGACCCAGGTAGAACATTACCTGCAAAAACACAGAGATACATCGTGGGATGATTGTAGGATGCACAGGCTAATTATTATGTTTGGGTGTTTTGTTATTGTGGTTTTTAAACATCAGCAATTTTACCACCATTACAAGACTGCAGTCAGATTAGCTGAAGTTATGCACTCTGAAAAAGGATAAGCTGAGTTTCTTCTCTTTTCTCTACATCCAGAAAATACTGTTCAGGTGTTCTTTGTTGATCACACATATAATTACAGCGTTTATCTTGCCTCAAAACTGGAAACTCTGCATGTTCCTGTTGGTTTTGGAGCTTTTGATGAGCAAACATGGAATTTATTAGTAAAGTATTTTCCAAAACAAATTTTATTTCCTTTTTAAACGCACCAAAAATCGTTAATATGCATGAAAAATCCTAATAATATGGGCTGCTTGTAGCTTTTGTTAGTGGGCGTTTTCTTCTCAACATCTAAGCTGCAGCAACAAATGAGAAAAAAGAAATCCAAGTCACAGATGATGAGCTCACAAAGAAAACAAAACAATGTATAAATAAATAACGGTGCAAAAAAATAATACAACCGCAGGGTCTGTTTATAGAGCTTAACACAACGAAGACCACTGCCCCCATTTGGATTCCACGATGGTGGAGCTAAGGTTTGTGAACTGCAAAAGAGAAAATCAAAATGACACTGAAGATTGGCATAAGAGTGGGATGCAAATGACAAGGATTTAACCTTCAAAATAAAAGACCACGGGCAGGGGGACTGCCCAGAAATTAAAAAGTGTCTATATGTGGGAAGCACTGCAGACATGAGACTGAGAGGGAAAAGGAGTCGAATAGGGAATCCTGGAAAAATCAGGAGGATGAACTAAAGGAGAGCTGGGGTGAGTCTCAAAGTTCTCCTTTTTTCACGCCGTCTTCATTAAAAGGCCAAAACACCATTTTTCCTGCATTGGTAATAGATCTTCGCAGTGACCAGTAATTTCCAGCTACCACGCAGCTCGATCACACCAGTGTACCATGGAAAAGAGCAGCTTGGTCACAATCACGATATCAGCAATAACGGCAGAGTCTGAAACTTTCAGGGGCAACCAGCAGTGACGTGTCAACAGAGTACCACAAATGTCAATGACAGCAACGACAGCGTGCGAAATCACCTCCGGCAACTCGGGGTGGGCGGGTCCCACGCTAGCCTTCAGACTTTTCTAACCTTTCAGAGAAGCAACTGAAGCGAATAAGAGCGCAGTTCAGTGTAGTAAATACAATAAAGGGGTTACCTAGGCAACCAGAGCCTGGAACATCCGCTATTGACGCGCGATGAGCAAATTGCTTCCTGTTTAGCTGTACGAAAGCAAAAAGAACAATCAAACACTTAAAATAGTTTTCCACTTATAGTTTGTAAAGTTTCTTAAGACTTTCTGCAACTTGCTTTTTTATTCTGTCTTTCGTTACATCCTGCCTTTTTTTAAAACATTTTTCTTTTTTTGCATGCCAAAGAGCAAAGTGAACTGGACTCAAATATCTTGTAAGTGTGCACAAACTTGGCCGAATAAAGATGACATGCACGTTTCTGATAACGATTTTTAAATATGTAATTGTAACACCACCAGAGACAATATATATCACATTTTATAATTTTTACTTTGCTGAGCTCATCCTGCATTCTACTTTACTGAGCCGATTTTATTACAGCTGTGTCTAATGTTTTGGCTGCCGTGATAGCAGATTTTTGGACAGAAAAAGCATATTTAATCTCACGCACTATCTGCAACGTATGACTACAAACTTCACCACAAGGTGGCAATGTTTCATCATAAAGTGTGCAAATGCAGTATGAGGCAGGTGTTTTAGGCAGGAGGGGGCAGTGGTAGTAAAGGAAGTTCTGGGTTCATTCATTCATTGCTGTCTGTGAATGCAAGTCCGGTAACAGTCCTAACACCACCTGACGACACCCCTCACACATCAAAGCCAACAAAAAGACTGTCTCAAAGCTCCCGGTGAAATGTGGAGCAGTAAATGGAAATGCTGTACCTCCTTCATGGTGAAAACATCTTTAGTGGCTCCAGCGTGCTGCAGCAAAGAGCAGAACTCTACCTTTGGTCTCACCTGAACACACACAGAGAGGAAAACGTTAAGTCACACAGTCAGTGAAGAGTTACGAGCACATGAAGAAGTCGGGAACTTGCCGCCCTCACCAGTTTGTTGTCGTCCTCCGTGGTCCAGGTGTTGGTATCACTGTCGGCTGACATGGTGAAGCTGATTGTCCCTGCACGCCAACACACAGCAGATTATGACAGATTACATAAACCAGTACAGTATTTTTTAAACATAATAGATTTGGAAAAAGCGCTCCTAAAGTAAATCTTTTTCACAGCGTAAGACAGATTAGGCATTCATCATTAGCATTAGTTATATTTCTTTGAAGTCCTCCCCCTCCATCTGCGGCACTGCAATATAAACCCGGATACAGAAAGTATAATCCCAGGCTTACTGTATAAATATTATCATCTTCTTCGTCTGTGTTTAATCTGCCTGGTTTAAAAAGTTAATTTAACCTTTTAAGATGATGCAGGTTTGTTTAAAGCAAATCAAATCACTTTTATTGTCACATCACATGTGCAGGTACACTGGTACAGTACATGTGAGTGAAATTCTTGTGTGTGAGCTTCACAAGCAACAGAGGTGTGCAAAAGTATAATAACATAAGAACAAGCAAAATATAAGAACGGCTAAATCTGAGAATTATATGAATATAAGAGTGTATGCATATTACTGAATGTGAATACTAAATGTGTACGTGTGTGTGTGTGTGTGTGTGTACACATATTTTACAAATTAAATAGAGTAAACAATAAAATATCTAAAATATACAGAGCATGCCGACCGCCTGGTGTTGACTGAGAGCAGCCGGTTCCTTTTCTGTGTTTTTATTTTGCTTACACAAAAACACATCTGGAGGAAAAACCTCGGCCCTGGACGAGGGCTGCTGAGCCTCCAACTGTGGATCATTTAACTGAAGAAACCACTCACGTGTCGAGCTGATACTTGAATCAGATATCAGTAATGGAAAAAGCAGATCAATATGGCCAATCTATTGAAATCTGTCCTCTGATTATTAGATTCATTACTCTGTGATGCAGCAAAGCAAAAAATAATCATTTGTGCATTTACAAAATTCAGCTTATTCATTTAAGACTGGTACGGGATTTGAATTCTGTACTGAAAACACCTGCAGTCAAGGTACTTGTACACTAGGAATGGATCAGTGCATCTTCACCTGAAAGTCTGAGGCACCCTACCTGACCGAAGTTTGTGTATTTCCCTATTTGATAAACAAAAAATGACAGCTGCCGTTAAATCCCGAAGAAGAAGAAGCTGTGTCCCAGAATTCATAGTGCAGCCCAGCTCAGTTTCCAACAATGACGGCAGCTAGTTAGTTTTAATATTACTCTTATTATTCTTTCTGGGTCACAAAATAAACGTTTAACATATTTTCAGGTGAGAATGTAGCTGTGTAAACCTCAAATATCTGCTCAGTTTATCAAGACACCACATATTTTCAAAAGCTAGCGCGATAGCTAGCCAGGGGCAAGGCTCACTAGAGCCTGTGAGAACAACGGACTCCTGGTAAATCGTTTTCAAACCCACCGCCGTCTTTCGCTACTCAGATTAAACATGATATATAAGTCACTTAGATAACTTAAAAATGTTATTGTTTGGCTTTTTTTAGTATTTTATTTGTTCCTGAGTAAATCAGTTTGGCTGAGATTAAAGTTATAGTTTTTACACAGCTGAATAAACGTCAAGCAGACAACAGATTATCAGATGTGTGAGATGCTCGAGAATATACTCCGGTGTCCTGTTATATTTTAGATAGCAAGGAGTTTATTAAACGTCACAGAAACAATCTGCAAATTTCATTAAAATTTAATAAACTATCATCTTGTCTTTAGTTTTAGTTAGCACATACCTTAAACACTTAAAGCTGTAAGCTAATAATAGTTATATAAGAGCAGACGCATGCTGGTGCAATAAGCTGTACGTTCTACATCCAATGGATGCATGATCTGATTAGTCGACTAATCGCAAAAATAATCGGTGACTAGTCGACTATCAAAATAATCGTTTGTAGCAGCCCTAGCCGTAAACAGCTTGTTTAGCGACACCACAAAACAAACAATAGCGTAACATGAAACCATAGATGTTTTCATATCGTTATATCGAACAGCCCTAAAGCCTGGTGATTTTTATTTTTGTGGAGGGCAGAAACCTCTTTGAGCAATAATCTGATCTAAATACTGAGTTCAACTGTAAACTCAGGAGCACAGGTATCAGTGCAGATATTGCCTGTGACTGTAATTAACAGGACATTTACTGATGTAAGTGGCTCATATTTACAGTATCTGATCAGTTGTGACCTGACATGGTGTTAAGATGAAAAGCTCTAAAATCAAAGTTATGGAAGATCTCTTTGTTTCTGTGATGTACAACCGGAATATAAATAACCACAGATATGTGCACAGGCTCCCAGCCACACTGATACCGAGCCAGGATTTCATAACCGGTGCATCACAAATTTTCATTCAGAGCATAATGTCACTTTTCAACATTTTTCAACAGGCAAATAAAGCAAGAAAATGTAAAAAACATCACACTGTCAGACTTTAACAGAATTTACTTACCGATATAAAACACATATTTACAGAAAACATTCAAAGAAGCTTGTACTAACCTTTTGTGTCAGTTTTGCTTAAAAAGTTACTGAATCTTTGCTTGTTTTTAACAACACAAACGTGTAGTCCTGACACAACACCTGACAGACAGATCAACTCAATAACCATCCAGTCTTTTTGCATTAGCACCAGGTTAATGCTTAATTAATCAGCTGTTAAAAGTCTAAAATGTTTTCCAGTATTCAAGAAATAAAATGAAGTCCTTACCTTACCTTACGTATATGCAGGGGAAATAAATCCGTTTTAGCAGCTCATCTTGTGCAAATAAAGGCAGATAAAGTGCAGAAAGAGTGGAGTAGGGCAGAGCTGCAGCCTCTTATAGACCTGCTCAGACATGTCAGGACTAGACCAGTTTAAAGGCCTGGCCTAGTCTGACTGGGGCCTATCATGCCCTGACTCAGCTGTACTGTAGGACTGGAACAGCTGATTCAATCATAGAGCTTCTGTAGACAAGCCAGGGCTAGTCTGCATTGACTCATCCTATCAAAGTTACATAACCACACTAACCAGAGTGCTGGTTATCTCACTAACCAGGACTAGTCTTAGCCAGATAACCAGTGCCAAATCAGGGGCACAACACCTGCTTGATCTGAGCACAGGAAACCGGGAAGATCAGCGCAATACTTAATTCTCCAATTTATTATTTATTCCAACCAAAAGTGTTTTTTACATATACCTTTTCTTTCTGGTCTCAAGTCAAAAACACAAAATTAGACCTAAAAGACAATATATTGAAATAAGTCATAAATAAGAGTTCTTCTATTCTATTTCTATTTTTGTTTAATTTTCGGTTTTCAGTTCTTTTTTTCCTTGTTTATTTTTTATTATACATTCAAAAATATATTTTTTTAAATATTTTTCTGTGTTTCAGTGTTAGTTTCACACTTCTGTTTTTTAAAATGTTGTTTCTAAATGTAGCTTTTTGAAATGCACAGACTTCTGTTAAATAATGTAACATAGACAGGTTGGCTTAAAGGCCCATTCAGACTTTCTTTTAAATCAAACACTGTAAAATCTAGTTTTTATTTTGATTAACAAAAATGTGGTTTCAAACTTTTTAGTTTAAATCTGGTTAACTATGATGACTAAGACTGGACCTTGTTCTTTCGGTTACTGTAAAAAGACACTTATTGATTGGATTTTAAATTTTCCAACAACCCTGTGAGAGCCTGTGAGACTTTGCTGGAATTCAAATTCAAATTCAAATTTTATTTGTCACACACACACACAACCATACACAGTATGACATGGGGGTGAAATGCTTGTAGCTGTACAATGCCCGACCATTAAATGACAGAAGAAAAGTTTTACAATATTTACAATTTACTACAAAAATTTACAAATTAACTTAGGAATTTACAGTAAAGAATGTGCAAATAGCAGAAGAGATTATAAAGATAAGGATTATAAATTATAGGAATTATAGGATTATAGGAAACTGTAAAAATAAAAAAACAAAGCAAAAACAGACAGCCCTGTTTCCACAGAGGTGCAGGACTTTATTTTAAAGTGCACCCACACAGTTCAGAGCTGTAAACTACAAATGGCAGTGGCTCAGAGATGGAGAAGACCAACCTGACCACAGTACACCGGGGTCGCCAGACATGACAGCAGCACTCAAAAGTCACGCTCAACAAAAAACAGCCATAAGTTTATCTGTTGATTTACCAGCTCACCAGGGACATAAGTTTAAAGTTCACATTTTTCTAATAACGATTTCCTTTTTGTTTTTGCAGGAATAATCAGCAAACAAAAACAAAACATACATGACATAAAAATATTAGTATGGGCCAAATTATGTGGTATTCCCAGGTTCAGGTTTGCTCTTTGCACCCAACTCATTTGACAAAAAAAAGGAAAAAAAAATGCATCTGACGGTTACTGCTAAATATCTGATCATAATCTCCATTAATCTTGGGTAAATTAAACCTCCAACCGGGATCAAAATTGAGCTTTAGGATTGGCTTAACGCTGTCTGCATATGTTCATTTTCAGATCGCTGGATAAACAAAAGTGTCTGATTCTGATTTAAAGCAGCAAACAGACCAGAAACTGCTGAGAATACGAGATATTCTCAGCCATCTTAAAGCAAATCAACATAATTTCATTAACAGCACAAAATCCATCAGATCAAAAATGAAAACAATTGTATTGTTTTTGGCTTTGGCTGTTCAGGTTTTTTCTTTTTTTCTAAGTTGAATAAATCCAGAGATAAATAAAGATGATTGTTTTATGCTTTTTTACTGAACTATATGTAGCTTTTATTAACCCTCTTATTTCTTGTAATGATTTAACTTCTGAGGTGTTTTTGTTTTACTAACAGCATGTGGTCACCGTTTTCCTATTAAATTACTAATCTATTGATTTTGTTTCACATTGTCTACACATTGCTGTGGCTGTGACCTCTGTACCTCACAGTCTTCCACCTGGAATAAAACCACATTATGAAGAAAGCTTTGTTTGCCGTTTCAGACCCAGAAATTAAACTGCATGTAATAAAATTTAACACAAATTGTTAACACAACTATGATAATCTAATTAATGCAACAATGTGAGGCAAATAAACATGTTTAACCTTATTTTATGAATGATTATTATTATTAACTTTATCTGCATTGAACTGTGAACATACACAAAATGCTTAAACTAATTATCTTACAGTGCTACTTTCACTACTTCAGCCTGAGTAATCTTATTGTTGTTCCTGTGTGCACCACTTCCCCATGTCTTCTGTTTTTATGAGCACATCACTAGTATCTGATATTGCATACAAATAAACTTCTTGTCTTTTAAGGATCCTAAAAGAGCTGCCAAGGTGAAGCCAGTACACTTTGTACTTGTTTGGCTTTGCTTTTGCCCTCGAGTGTGTAATTTTTCCCCGCAAACAGCTGACCGGCTGTGTGAGTCAGCTGCTAAACCGTGACAACTCAGAAAGGCAGGAAGGTTTGCCCGGACATGTCCCGCTCACTCTCCTCTGTCTGAGTTTGTGTCTTACACACACAGATCTGAGAGAGCCCGGCCGGAACCTTTCATCACCTCTAACTATATTATCTCACACTCATCGGAGGAAAATTAATGAGCAGATACTTCAAACTGACCGCAGACTTCAGGAGCTAAAATTAAAGGCCGATTATTGTTTTGTCTGCAGAACGAGGTACTAAAGAGCTCAGTTGCTGGCTGCTAACAGTGGATAAAAACACATCTACTTATAACTTTATGCATGAAGCAAAAACAAAATTTAGTAATACATTACCATAAATCAGATATAAAAACGTCTCAATCTGAACAGTTAAATCCAATTTTCCCTGCGGTATTGACGGCTAACGCTGAAGCTTTAAATATACTTTTTACATATCCTTTAAACAGTAATTTAAAAAAAACGCAGACTAGAAACCCACCAAAAGCATTAGTGTTAAAGCACAAAGAGTTATTTTAGAGTGATCGTTTTATCTTACCAGGATTGAGCAGACGGACTTGAGTTGCTAGAAAGCAGCGTCCACGGCGCTACTTCTCAACGCGTGTCAACTTGATCAGGAAACCCCGAGGCTCCGCGGCCTGCTAGCCACAATATGCTATCAACTTGCTAACGCGGACTTCTGCTGCAGTTAGAGCGCTAAAATCTGGCGCAGAAAAGTTTAGCTGTTATTTACGCACATTTCTAATTCACTTATGATGAAATAATATCCAACAACGACGTTAATCCAACAATTTCCCGGACAGTTGAGCCACTTCTACTTAGTGTTTACAACGCTCGCCACTCAAAGGCTGTGACTTAGTCAGATGGCGCCCCTAGTGGCTAGGAAGCCGACACTTTCTCAATTCAAATCCCCAAACACACTGATACGACAATAAAACCATTAAACTCATCCAATCTGAGCAGTTTGGGCCATAAAAATCCTGTTTATGTAAAAAAAATAAAAAAAATAAAAAATACAAGAATAAATTATTAATTTCAAAATAAAGGCCAGTCTACATTAGCAGGACATGTTAAAAGATCAGTAAATTGCTAATTTATTTTTATGAAATTATTTTACCTCAAAATTATACATATGATCGTGCTTTATTAATTTCTTTGACATGACCCAGAGCTGTGGGAAGTGTGGGGTGAAGTGGAGGCTGTAAAAGTATTCATGTTACAATCAAGTCATATTTTTGAGGTTGATGTATATTTTACCCCAGTAGCACATGGTTTGGAAATATTTCTAACATAAATAACTGTATAGTTTTTAAATAAAGAATTTGTTTATATGTACATATATTAATTTTAAAACCCAAATTGGCACCTGTGGCAGCTCTCGTGTACTACTGCTTCTAATTAAAATACACAAGGCACTACAGGAAACAGGCTTTTATTTTTTTTATTTTGCAAAAAACAGACAATCGAAAAACAAAACAAAAATCAGCAGCGCTTTAAACACTGCTATGTGTGTGTGTTTCTTCGTTCATGGCTGCAGTTCGTAGCCCAGCGGGTCGACTCCTCGGTCCAACAGAGCGAGAGACGACTCCCTCAGTTTCTGCAGAAACCTCCTCAGCTCCTCCTTAGAAAACACCTGAGAGCAAGCAAAGAGGAACAAAGAGTTAAAACAAAGAAACAGAAACCAGGAATTTCTACAAACTTGAGTTTCACGTTCCAGTACAGCTGATGTGAATATGATCTATCAACTCCGAGTATGTTCACCCCAAGTTAAGTCTGTCCGTAAGTAGGGAAAGAAAATCTTCATCATAAATGGACCTCCAATACCACGATTCACCATGGCAACGGGTCGTTTTAGAGGAATATTGAATATTACCCCATATTTACCCCACTTTAATTTTCATCAGCTGAAGATGGAATCCTAATTTTATTTTTGATTTTAAATGTAAATAATCAGCTGTAACCCAAGAGGGACAAAACTAAATAAATACAAGTAAGAATACTGGCACACTCCGGTAAATGCGCCTTAGGCATAAATTTGTAAATCCCACATTGCCTCGTTTTCCAGTTAGTCAGCTGTGAGACATTTTTCCATCACTGACTAAGTACAACACGATCAATGACTGATCATTGAGATCACTGATCAGTGTGATCTGTAGCTTTGCACAGATCTGTTTGTTTCTCAGTCATGTAAATATTTTAGAGGCACAGACAATCTGAAAGCGGCATCACTGTCCAATAATGTCTCTGTCCACATATACTGACGAATGATTATAAAAGTGTGCATGTTAAACACATCTCCATGGGATTCCAGTGCTTGTAAAATCATCTGATGGCCTTGTTCTGGGCTTGGACAGCGACTTCATGAATGAGAAAATAAAACTGAGTGTCAGTCAGGCGGTTCAGGTGTAGCAGGAGGGGTGGAGTCAGAGAAAAAGATCCTGCTGAAGAAAACCTGTCTGCTCCCATGGTAATTGACTCAGAGTTGAAGTCAACTCTCTTTCTGGAACAAAAAAAAGTTTCCTTTCAACTCAGGATTAACAAACTCAGTTGATAGCTAAACCTGCTTCCTGGAGTAATACCCTGACAAAGAAAACATAAGTTAACAGTCGGAAGTTCATGCAGGCTTCAGTTACCTGGTAGAGGCAGTGCTGGTCAGACGAGATGATGTCAGCGAGCCGCAGCGCCTCCTGGTGTCTCGAGGAGCTCTGCAGCACGCTGAGCAGCAGCAAGCTAAGGCGTGGAAGACACAGAGAGCGCAAAGCTGCCATTTGGTGGCTGCGCTCTGAGTCTGGCTCCGAATCCTGAAAACACAACCAACCAAATATTAAATTACCACATGGTCATGTTATGAATGTAGCTGATGCTCCTCAATTAATCTTTTAGAGTTTGTGTGTGGTGATTTAAGCAGTAACCTGTCTGTTGTCGACCATCCAGCCTCCGTCCACGAACAGCAGAACATTGTAGATTCTCTCTTTCACATCTTCCGTCAAAGCATCCAGACGGCAGGACCAGGCAGACAGTGAGGCCTGAAAAACCAGACAATGCACATGTGGAACATCTGCAGTGGTAAAGTTTTTATTTTTAAACACTGATGCCATAACTAAATAAAAAAAAAATAAAAAAATAAAAAATACCTGGTACTCCTTTTCCCTCATCTCATTGGCTACCCTCTCAGTGAATTTGGCCTCGGGTGCCGGTGCCGGCTTCTGTGGGGCTGAACTGCTGTGTCTGAACCAGTCAGTGAACGCCTCGTGGGCCTCCTGCAGGACCATCAAAGCACACATTCAGTCCAATACATCTCAGTGAACTGGGTTATAAAAACAACATGAAGAGAGGTGTTGCTAACAGACCAGATAGGCTCTGATGCACAGGTGCTCTCTGATGGCATTCTCGTCCTCAGCAGGAAGCGGCGTGGTCTGACTGATTCCTGACCACTGGGAGCAGATCTCCCTCATCGAGTCTTCCGGGACTTTAGAGAACACCGCCTTGGCTGCGTCATGTTTCTGCAGAGCTAAGGCACGACAGACGAAGGAAGTCAGCTGACCACTAAATCGCAATTTAATTGGAACAAACAAAACCATCAATAAATAAACAGCTAAAAGAAAAAAGTACCCAAAAAATTCCTCATGATGGCATTTGACTGCTTCAGGGACTCAGCTCGGTGGGCAGGGTCATACAGGAGCCAATCAATGACATCAATCTTCCTTTGGTCCTCCTATCAGAGCACAACATCACTGCAGCCATGTTTACATGAACAAAACATCTTCAGCCTGATGAACACTTGGATTAGAAGATCACTGTTCATATGGACCCTAAATTAACTGGTCTGATCAAGACGTGCTTGAACAGAAAACATCATTCAAACTCGTCAAACGGAAACAGACGTTGTTGCAGCTGTGTGAATTTCTCCTGTTATCTCTCTGAACTTCATACTATTGTTTCTGCTTGTGTTTGATATAGGCCAGCTCCAAACAAACTGCCATAAAATACATAATCCCTAAAGGGAATTATGTAAGTATTCTATTTCTGAAAAGTGGAGATACGGCGCATCAATGACTCAGCAGACTTGTGTATATGGAATAATATTTATGTCAGAAGTTCGATGCAAGAAAAAAAAAAAAAAAAAAAACCTTAGCAAATTAAATAATTTCAAGGGTGCAGGTATTCATTGCAGAGTCACTCTCTCGCAGGTAACTTTCTGTGAAAACTCAGTCGAGTCGAGCGGGAAGGATTCAGATCCAAGAGCAGAATTACCTGCAAGAGTGTGAAGCTCTCATAACAGTCAAACCACACACTCTCCAGACATGGTGCGTGATGGCTGCTGAATTTAATTGTGCAAGTGGCCCTAAATATCTTTTCCCGTTTCCACACATTTCACCAACACTGGAACATTCTGCATACCTCTGCTAAATAAGGCAGTTTACCTTTAAGATGTTCCACATATAAAAATTTTATGTAGTTTTTAAAGGTTTAAACCAAAGTTGTGACACATGGCTTAATACGGTGGTTCTTAAACTTTTTGCTAGCCCCCCCCCTTTTTTTTTCTTTTTTAAATATACACAAGAAAATCCCCGACACAAGCACATCCTCCAACCACACACATAACAGAAAAACAAACCATCATTATGGTGTAATTACTTTAAGTACAGTTGTTTGTTGATTTTTTTTTTGTTTTTTTACTGTGTAATACTATTCAACACTACTATCAATACATTTTTCAAAAAATGTCTCTGTGCAAAATGGGTTTAAAAACAAACAGCTGTGGGATACTGTTTGTTATTTTAACCGGGGGAACAAATTGTGGCAGGATCAGCCTGATATTATTTGTATCCCACTGTAACTTTCCTGTATAAAGAGATAACATCGCCAAAATTTCATTATAAGAAGTGTTTGTGAACTAAAAATCAAGAATGTGGGATACTGTTTGTCCGTGATTTGGACAGCCCAGTGCATGCTCCCAAAGCAGGGGAAACAAATGCAGGTGCAGGTGAAGCCAAAGGCAAGCTATGCGTCACCATATTTTCTAGTCTTTGGCTTGAAAGGAAGTTGGTTTGGAAACATATGTGGCAAAGGTTCGTTCATCTTCTGCTTTGCATTTGTGTGGAAGCCCCATCAAAACCCTGTCCATTATGCTAGCCGTGTCCAAGCATTCTTTTTGTTTTAAATTTATACTGCCCCCCCCTATGCAATGGCTCTGCGCTCCCCCTACTTTAGGAAACACTGCCCTAATATATTCCCACACATGTGCAAAGTTACATTCGTTATAATTTAGACAAATTACTGGAATGACCTCATAAGAGAAATTAAATCCAAAGTGAACACTTTGGTCGTTACCTTCGTAGTTCCCGTCTCCAGCGTCTGGCTATGGTGCGTGAACTCTGTGTCGTCTGTCTCTCTCACAGTCTCCACCACCAGCTTGGTTACGGCAGAAACATCCAGACCTATGCACACACATGGTCAGTTTTCTTTCAGTGATAAAGGGTCTGCTCTTACTGACCTCAGTGTGTGTCTGTCTCACCAGCTTCAATGGCGAGCTGCAGGCAGCGGGGGCGGAGTTCCGGCTGGGTGACGGTCTCCAGGAACGCAGCATATTGAGAGATTGCAAGGTCGGCGGGAAGCTGGCCGACGTAGCTTGCCACAAGGTCTGTCTGCTGATCTTGGATCAGAAGGGAGACGTACGCCTTCACCACATCAATGCACACCTCCTCCTAGAGGCGAGAGGCGGGAACACGACATTTAAAAATGTGAACCCGTAAACAAACTGATTATCCTCGATGTGAACGCCTCATTCACATGAGCTGGTATTGAAGTTCTGCTGCGGCTCCAGATTTGTATCCTGAATTTTTTAGGATTTGGGGAGAGTTTGAGGAATTTGGGGGGTTATAAAAAAACAAAACAAAACAAAACATAAAGCCCATTTGTTGGACTCCACAGTGTTCCTCACACCCAATCAGCTCAATTCTTTACACTCAAAATTCAAAATTTGTATTACAAAAAAAAAAAAAAAAAAAGGCTGGAAACATGACCAAAAATGAAAAAGTGATTCACTGTTTGCAGTTTTGTTGATTAATTATTTATTCTTTGAGAGTTTGTCAGCTCTGTCTTCTTTACTTTAGGCAAGAAGCTGAAAGATACATTTAAAAGTAGGGCTGCTCAATTAATCGAATTTTAATCACGATTACGATCTGGGCTTTCAACGATCATTAAAAATGACTGAGCCGATTATTAGCCCCTCCCTCATTTATCCGCGACACCTTAAAGGCCGTCTGTGAAAATATTGTCGGGCATAAACCGGTCCGTGGCGCAAAAAAGGTTGGAGACCGCTGATTAAGAGGACCCGAGGGAAGCTCGGAAAGCTAAGCAGAAGTTATTTGGAGAGTGACTGCCGTTGGTTGAAAAGAGTTTAAAAAAAAAACTTCAGTGGTGTTGCACACTATTTTATATTATTTTTTTAAAGTCATTGTTAACCCTTTAAAGCCGGTCAGAGCAGCACGCTCCGTTTTGCGTAACTATTTTTAAATCCCTGTAGAACCTGAACCGTGTAAGCTAGTGCAATAATTTGTTTTGCATATGAAACCGGAGGAGTTGTACTTACATCTGATGCCATCAGCTTGTCCTCGGTCACGGTTTCGTTCCACATATAGCTTTGCAAAAATTGCATAAAAATCGCTTGCAGGAACAAAAACATAATATTCCAGAAACACGCTTTGCCGTTCCTATCAGCTGTTCGTAACACTTCCCACAGTGAAATGATGCACATGCTGTTTTCTTTGCAAATTTGCATCATAGGATTGTTTTTTGCTTTTCCTGCAGTATATAAAAATTGCTGTATCTCCAAAATAAAACTATGAAGACACTCAAAATAAATTTCCTGTGGTGGGAAACTATTTTTTGCAACTTTATTGTATTTAAAGTTTTGAGGGATAAGCCTCTTAAATTTCTCCAAGTAGAAATATATGTAAACAAAACAAAAGCAATTTTCAATTTTTTTTGTAGTTTATTGCACTTTTTTGCAATTTATGTAATTACTATGGACTTAATGCATACATATTATTAAAATATGGGCTGTAACAGTTGTATTGATGGATAGCAACTTGAAATGCTCCCACAAATGGCACTACAGCATGTAAAAAAAAAAAAAAAAAAGCTCTGGTGGACTTGGTTCTATAGTAGGTCTTAAAGGGTTAAATAAATATCGTCAAATAATCGTGATCTCAATTTCAGTGAAAATAATCGTGATTATCATTTTTGCCATAATCGAGCAGCCCTATTTAAAAGTGAGGTTAAAGTTACATTACATCAGATCCAATCAGCTCTCAGTATCTATAAATTAAATACAGGCTAAAGCGAAAAATTTCTCATAAAATGACCAGTAAGAACCTTTAACGTGAATTTTACCTTTAGTGCCAAACCCAAGGAGCGGAAGAACAGCACAAGGTGAGTCATGAAGCGCAGCAGGTGCGAGGGGAGGGGTTTAGATGCAGTTAGCCAATCGGAAAACTCCTCCAACAGGCCTGAATGAGACACAAACAAAGGGGTTCATGAGAAACTGGAGCTTACATGTTTGATGCGACCCATCGGGTCAGAGCTGGTCTTACCATCCAGGTCCCCCAGGATGACAAACTTCTGGATGACATGATAATGCTCTCTCGTCTCCTCCAGCACCCTCTGCGCACAGAAAAATAAACAAACAAACAAACAAACACTGGTTTACTGTGCTGTGCAATTTCAATATGTCCCACCAATCACATTCAGTTAGAACCGGTTTTACCTTCGACTCAGATGCTTGAAGCTCCTCAAACACTTTCTCCATGGTCCAGCTGCAAGAGGAGGCAGTAGATCAGAGACGAAGCAGGTTTTTTTTGTTTGTTTTTTTTTATTTGTTTTTTTTTATTCTGTGTGTGTCGTACTTGGCCTCCAGGTACTCCCGTGGTAACGTCTCCACCTCATGATGAGCCATACCCGAAGACATGAGATCCTTCTCAACCAGTGAGTCTACCATCACTCGGAAATACGCCCACACGCAGTCCTCCCACGATTCGCACACTGCCAGCAGCTAACACGCAAACACACACACACACAGTCAGGTCTGCCATTATCTAAGATTCGACTGACCGTAAACACAGAGGTGACTCTGAGCTGCTGATTTCTGATTAACACAGAAACTGGTTATATTACCGGTTTGAGGTTCCCACTCAGGCTGGCATAGATCGCCCTCTCATATCTGTTTAACTGCTCCTAAAACACACATTTTATTTTGCTTTATTCTTCTCATTTTCAAGCTTGACTGAACACAAGCTCAGCCTTCTTATTTCTCACACATTTGGTAATGCATGACGTACCTCCTCGGCCATTCTCCAGCAGCAGGCCTTCCATATCCCTCTTTGTGGGTTTCCTTCAACTGGCTGCAACTCGATACCACCTGCAGAGAGAAGAGGACAAATAGACAGTCATTCAGAGAAGGATCGTACAGGTATACTTTGTATTTAAAAAGGTGGGAAAAGTCCCAGAAATTCCTTTAATTAGGGTCCTGTTGCGTTTCCTTATTTCTTGTCATAAATGCTGTTACAATGGTGGATGTACATATTAAACATGGATACAGTTAATGATCACTGTGAGCAGCAAGCCCAGGCTTCAGGAATTGTAATTATCATGGTGGTTCCTCTTCCTTTCTCCAATTAAAGCAGGTGTGTCAAATTTAAGTTTCTTCAGACCTCCCCAATGGCCATTCACACTACACCAAAGTTATTAAGCAATAGGTAAATAACTAAATGGCATAAAGACAGAAAGATGTTATTTCACCATCTACCACAGATTTTTTTTTTTTTTTTAAAACAACTTGTACACACACACACACACACACACACACACACACACACACACACACACACCCTGTCAGCCTCCTAGTAGACACCCCTGTTATCATCAATTTTAAACTCCTAGGTCACCTTGCTCCTCAGGTATCACATTTAGAAGATTTTTAAAAAACTGGACCTTTGACCTTGACTTCAAGGTCACTGAGATTCAAACCAGTCTGAGATTTTTGGTAGAAGCCCCTATTAATTTGAGCTCTATATCACTTCGTTCTCGAGTTGTTGCACTCACTCAGCAGGGTGATGTCACCACCCCATCAGCCTTTCAGAGCCAAGGGGCAAAAAGGGCTATTTCTGTGAATTACAAGATTTCTGCTTTATGCATACAGGTCAGTCTGGGGAATAAGCTTCCTGAACTTCAAATAGTAATTTTACATTGTTTTTCCTTACAGATTATTCCCAATTAATCTCTGTCATGCTGACAGATTCCGCTCTTTCATACAGCAGCATTTCTGTGTCATTATGTTGAAAAACAGAAAGGCTCAGATTTCTTACAGAATTTCTCTCGTTGCTTTGGATGGCTGAGCACAGATATTTAAACTTAAGTAACATCACTCCTTGTGCTTGTTACTTTGGGGCCAGACAGTACCTGAGGTCATGTTGGGGTCATGGTAGAGTTTCCAGCCTTCCAGAGTTGCTGCTCTCCAGGCCTGACCACAGCGTTTGCACAACCGTTGAGCCTGAAAAAACACAAAGACAAACCGCTGAAGAAATGAACAGCAAATGAAACTTCACAGCATCCACCAGAGACCATCAAAACTTTTCATTATGTGCTCCAAGCTCCTCTCAGCTTTCCTGTCCTTATGGTGCACCTAAGAGATAGGATAATCTTACCTGAGACATCATGGAGGATCTCCCAAAGCACCAGCACGACACCAATAAAGTGCACTATTAAATTATCTGCCTCTGATTACCCTGAAGCCACCGGGCTTTACAGCTTTCCTGGTGGAAATCCTTCAGAGCTTATATATTTTCTGGATCATAGCAGAGAGAAACACAACTAAAAGCTTGACTTGTTTCAGCTTTTAAAGAAAACACTGAGTGTGTTTTGATTTTTTGTTACCCTGACTGAAGAGGCTGGGATGAGAATTAGAGCGTGAACCTGAGACTACGGTTCCCACTCCGGGTAGCAATGAGTTTCAAGACTGGTTTCAGTCTTATATAGCACTAAGTTGAATTTGTCTGGAAGGTGAACTTTAATAAAAACATTCGTTTATTGATGCCCCTCTATCCCCTGCTGTGCGTCTCAATGTCTCTTCACCTCCTCGGTCATCCCCGCTCTAATCAGTGTGAACAGGTTCTTCAGCAGCCGGGCGTCGTCCTCTCTGTCCAGATCAGCCAGGGGGCGCTGCTGCCGGAGGGGGGCATCTGGGTCCTAAACACACAAACGTTATGAACACATTCAGAAACATAGGGGACAAAGAAATTATGTGATTATGTTTGCAGTAACAGGCCTCACCAGCTCAGTGACCAGAGGGACTGTGAAGGTGGTGCCGCTCTTCCTTCTCATCTTCAGTGCGTGGAGAGTATTCTCCCTAAAACACAAATACCCCACCGAAGACTTTAATGCACATAACAATGTGGGCTTTATGCTTTCATAAATAAACAAAGGGGCTCACCAGCACACATTTTTGGCGTAGTATTCGATGTTATCAGAGAAATCTCCAATCTGATCCATGGCAATGCTCTCCAGCCAATCAACAACCAGCTGCAACACAGCAACCACCAGGGAAACAATTAGCCTTACAATCAGCTCATTAGATCACAGGAAATATAGAGTCCAGATACCATCAAGATCAAAAGACTTTACCAAAATTTCCACGCTTATTCATTCACAAAACCATGACGACACTGACTGTCCGATTAGTGGCATTCAGTCTCTTGACTAGGGCTGGGCGATATATCGAGTTTTTTAAAAAAAAATATCAATATATTTTCATACGAGATACAAGATGTGACAATATCGTTTATATCGATATAGTCTATGTTACGTTATAATTATACTTATGGAGCCGCAGGTTTGCCTCTCTTTCGTCCACTTTTGTCTCTACGCAACGTTACTCGGCCTCGCCTCTCCTTCACTGAACACAACTCCCCCCTCCCCCATAGCTTCACCTGCAGGCAATGACAAGATGAAAGCGGAAATAGCGAGTTAACTCGGATCTCCCCGTGCGTGGGGCTGGACGGTGTCAACGTGTTAGCGAGCTAACCGCGCTAACGACATGCAGCCCGGAGGGGCTGCACGGCCTAAAATCCATTCATTTTCTCAAAATCGACAGTGCGCCTTATGTATGAATTCTGGTTGTGCTTACTGACCGTGAACCGATTTTATGTGGTACACAGCGCTCAGCAATCTGTCAAAAATGTTTTAATATGACTTTGCTAAGCTACGGAGCTGCACCGCTTGATAGATTGTCGGAGGATTACGGCTACCGAGGAGGAGCCTCGCGGAGTGATACGTACTGTGTGTGTATAAGGACCACAAATGGTACCTGTTCAGAGACGTGGTGCAGCTGTGAAATCTGTCTTTGTTATTACGCTCAGCGTCTATTAGTTTACATTTTGACTGCACAATTGTGAGCTTTTTGTTATGCACAAAAACAAGATTATTTTCCTTTATTTATGGACCATGATTATTTAATAAATGCTGATAATTTATTTTTGAGTAATTTCTTCATGTACATCTACGCTGTATGTAAATAAAAGTGCCCGTGTGACATCTGGGACACAGTGTGACTATAAATCTCTTTTTGCTCTTAACTTTAAACTTTAAAAAAAAAATATATCGAGATATGAATTTTGGGTCATATCGCCCAGCCCTACTCTTGACGTCACATTTCTGGATCGACTCGGCTCAGCTGGAACACCGGCTGAGTAGGTTACTAAAAAAAAAAAAAAAAAAAAAAAAAAAAAAAAACACCCACTACCCAGTACCAGGTAATACTACCTAATAGAAAACCCTAAAAACCAAGATTTGAGCTGAGCCGAGCAGGTACTCGTGGGAAAGGGCTTCTTATGAATTAAAACAAATAAAGTAAACCACAACCACCAATACTAAAGATCCTAAAGACTTGGTGTTGCTACAATGGAAATGTAAGTACACAGCTTTAATTTCATGTGGTACAGGTTCACTTTAGTTTTGTACAGGAGCACAGGATGGTCGGGTTGAGATCAATAAGCTACACAAGTCCCGAGAGTTGAGATAAACTCATTAATGGTGCAGGCCGGATCCAGAAGGACCCAAGTTAACTCACCATTTTCATCTTTGAATGATTTACTGTTAAAAAATCTAACAAAAAGACAGAAATCATGTAACCCTATTGCAGCTAATCCATGATTAAATCTGCCCTGTAGAACAGACACAGACGCAGCCCCACCACACTAACACCGGTGAACATCCAGGGAGTGGACATTGACATAGTGGACTCGTATAGGTACCTGGGTGTTCATTTGAATAATAAACTAGACTGGAGCCACAACACTGATGCTCTTTACAGGAAGGGTCAGAGCAGACTCTACCTGCTGAGGTCATTTGGAGTCCAGGGAGTGCTTTTAAAGACCTATCACTCTGTGGTGGCATCTGTCATTTTTTAGTTTTGTATATTGGAGCATCAGTTTATCAGCAGCTGAGAGGAAGAGGTTGGATAAACGCATTAAGAAGGCCAGCTCTGTTCTGGGATGCACCTGGACCCAGTGCAGGTAGTGGGAGACAAAAGGACTCTGGCCAAAATAACTTCTGTGATGGACAGAGTCTCCCACCCCGTGCATGTAAATGTTGCTGAACTGCAGATCTCCTTCAGTGACAGACTGCTGCATGCTCAATGCACGAAGGAGCGTTTCCGCAGGTCCTTCCTCCCTGCAGCTCTCAAACTGTACAATCAAAACTGCTCCCAGCAAACAGAGGTTTACATCAGCGCTGTAACTTGCACTATTTTATCAATCGATTCACACTTTAACCAGAGTTTGCCTCTTAATTTCATTTAAATTTATTTAATTTAATAACGGTACAGTACTCTGTTTTTGGTAACCATTGTCCTTGATATAAATTGTGTAGGTTTCTGTTCTGTGTCTTGTTTGTATATGTGTCTTTCTTGCTGCTGTTACACCCAAATTTCCCCTTGTGGGACAATTAAAGGATTATTCTATTCTATTCTAGACAACCTGCAAACCCTCATCACTGTAACTCTTTCTTTTGTGCGTGTGTTAGCTACCTGGCTCTGTCGTATGACGGCATCTCTCTGGAAAAGCTGCTCCACTACAACCTTCTCGCTCTCGCTGGGCACCTACAAACACAAACAGGTAATCATTGCAGCTTCCAGAAGACTCAGATTCCTGCTGTGATTGTGTTGTTTACTGAAGCTAGAGCTCTGTAGTTTTAAAAGAGGCCAAAAACAATCCAGAATACGTTACTCACAACCATGTCTGTCATGAGGTCATCCTCCAGCGCCAACTGGACCCGATCTCTACATGAACACATTTGATTGTTGAAAGTTGAGCAGACAGCCAATTAGTTACAGAAAGTGAATCAGTGAATTAGGTACCTGTAGAGCGAGGTGATGAGCCTCCAGGTGCAGTTCTCCTGCTGCAGCAGCCAACGGACGCCAGCTGTTTTACTATTCTGACCCGCTCTGAGCACCACAGACTGCAGCACATCCACCTTAAGGCATGTGACGGAGGACAAGAGAGCATTTAAAATTAGCACAGCACAGCTTTCACACCACATCAAGCAAACTCGCCTACCTTATCCTGGCAGAGCGCCTGATAATCATCCAGCAGCTCAAACACGGCAGAGGAAGAGTGTTTCAGAAAAGCCCCGAGGAACTCTGGGAAAAGACTGGCAGCGGCTTAAAGGAGCAAAAACCGGAGCGTTAGCGGGAACAACAAGACACCTGCAGAGTAACTGGGCATGCTCAGGTGATTTGCTCACCAGCCTCTCCTGGGTCATCCTCCTTTAGGAGAGCTGAGCTGAGGTTCCCCATATCTTCTCTGAAGAAACTCGTGTTCTCCAGACCCGAAACAGGCGACGTGTACATGCTGTTAGTCCAATCACTGTCGTCCAGATTCTACACACACAGAGCATCATTATGAAGTTGGCAATGAGTTCAACATAAATATGATTGTAAGTAATACATCATTAAGTTCAAGCAGAGTTTGACAAAACTGATACACTGAAGGTCTGGAGTATCTGAGCAAGCTAACTGGTCAGCAGCTGGCCTGTTTGGGTTAGTGACGACAGCATTTCCACCAATCACAACTTAACTACCTAAACAAAACCCACACTAATCAATATGTTTTTTCTGCTGTCTGTATTTTCACATTAAAGAAAGTTTGCGACATCACTGACACAAAGACACCATTCTTTGTGTCATGGAAAACAGTGGAAGTGCAAAGAACTCACGTTTTCATTTATTTAACAAAATATATATACATCAATAGAGAAGTGTGTGTGTCTTACCAGACTGCTGAGTGCGTTTCTGGGCGTGTGTGTGTATCGAGGCGTTCGGCCTCCTGGGGCCAAAATGGATGAAACATCTGGAACTCTGGGAGTAACTGAGACAAACAGATGAATGAGAAGAGAGTGGAGATTTAGTCAAATATAAATGCCTCTGATACCTGTAGAGTGAGAGTGAGTGTGTGTCTTACCCGCCTGTCTGAAGAGTGAAGCAGGTGTGTTCCTGAGCAGGGGCCGGGCTGGTGTCACTGTGGAAATGACAGGGCTGCCGCTACCGGGTGATGGGACTGACAGCAACAGTCAGGAAAACAAGCAGCTTCTACTTTATCAATGAACACTGTAGCAAACAGCTCCACACAACAAAACCCCAGATAAATTAAGCACTTCCAGTCTACTTATGCCACCATATTAAACACAGATGCAGGCGGCAATCAGTCGGTTTATTGCATTAGAAAGGTGAAATTTTAAAAAATCCACTTTTTTTTTTAAATTTAAAAAAAAAAAAAAAAAAAAAACGATCAAGAAAGATTGCTGATAATCGTCATCATGATACCCAGAATCTCTTGCTGGGATTTTAGGATTTGTTGCACTTGCTTCATACTACAGATCTTAACCATGACTCAATAATCACAACAATTTCTGCACCATACAATAACACACCAACGGGAGCTCATTTATAATCCAACCCATACACCATGTCCCACCTGGACTGTGTTTATGCATTTGTGTGGAAGCTCCACCAAATGAAGCACTCCAAACCAACCAACATTGATTGAACTAGGTTATAAAGCCCTCCAATTCTGAGACTCCACCATCTAAAATGGACAAGACGGGACAAATCACAGTTTAAATCGTAGGGTTACAGGTTCCTGTTCCCATTTTAGAAAGGTGAATGTACCATAAAGCTTGCAGCTACATTTCCACCTTTCCCCTTTATTAAAAGACCCATCAGCAGCTGCTGGGTTGAGTGGGTTGGTGTAGGGGCTGGACAGGAATCAGGTTAAAGTCTTTCTGCAGCAGGATACAGGCCACTTTCTTCCTCCTCCTGCGGGCAGCAACCGTTACCTCGTCGTCTCGAACCACCGGAGACGGCAGCTCACTCTGAGCCCTGAAGGACAAGATGAAGCACAAGAAAGCACCTTACCTAGAGAATTATAAACATATTAATGTATGTGCAGTTCAGAGGCTTTTACATCACTGAATTTACATCTTTTTTTCTTTCTCTGCTCTCTTTAGGGGTTGCGATATTAGATCATCTCCCTACCCGTCATCCTTTCCCAAAAATTCTCCTCTCCAAGTCCACCTTTACACCATCCGTGAATCTCCAGAGACCATCTTCAACATCCTTTGTCGAATATATGCACCATCCCTCCTCTGCACATGTTCAAACCATCTCAGCCCGAGCTGTCCTTGTATCTAATCCTGTCCATCCTGGTCACTTCAGCTTGACAACCTATTTTTTCAGTGCCACCGTCTCCAAACCATACATTTTGGCAGGTCTCACTAAGATCCTGTAAACCTGCCCTTTCGTGAAGCCATATTGCTTCTTGCTTTTTAATCACCTCACTTCTTAGCTTCAGCATCTCTTTCCCCAGAGCTTCATGGTATGGCTCATCATCTTTATCTCTCTGTAGCTGCCACAGCTCTGGACATCAACCTTGTTCTTGACATTATATGTAAATCTTTAAATTACTAGAAGCAGTCAAAAGAAGACAAAAGACAATTTAATTTTCTAATCACTTGTCAAAGGTTACTGTTAGGTTCAACACAAAAAGCCGTGGCACTTCCCGACGGTTCTCTTTAAAAAACAATTTTAGTCACTGGCTTTAACTGTGCCTAAACTAACAAGAAGCGTCACAGTTCTGTGTGAACCCATGCAATGTAAATAAAACAACTACAGCAAACAATTTTGCCACGATATATATAGCCGAGAGCATATCAAAAGTTAGTACTCATAAAACAACAACATACTGCAATCTTTATAACACTTAACGTAGTTCAGTTATAACCTCGTAAATCTATCTTTGCGTAATACTTCCCTAATTGCAGTAGTTCTTCCAAAATACTGGCTGCTAACAGCTCTACTAAACCACTAGTTCTTATTTTATTCACCCTAGAAAGCAGCTCTTGTTACCGACTGTCAACTGTACCAAAACCAGAGCATTTAGCCGGTTAGCATCGCCACTCACTGTGAACGGCAGCATTAGCGCTGTTAGCATTGTTAACGTTAGCTAGCAAAGTTGAAGTCCCTGAATTTAGCACACTCGTGGACTAAATAAAAGGCCAATGGTCTGTAATCACCAGACACATGCCCAACTAACCATACATAAGAGTAAAATGTGTATAACTGCTGAATAACGCTTAAAAATAATGTTTTTACCAGTCCATAGCGGTGAGTTGTCAGTTCCCGCTTCACGAGGTTTAACGGGGCTGCTTCTTCTACATCTTTTCAATTCTCAGCAGACTGCGTCTCTTAATTCACACTGCTGCCCCCACGAGTTGTAATTAGATTGCATCCAGCCTTGTATATGTTTCCACTGTTTTTTTGTAAACTTAAGTATTTTATTAATCATAGAAAAAAAATCTAAATCTGATTACGTCCAAATCTATTGAATCACTAAAAGAGAACCTGTCTGATGTAAGCTAAAAGATCTCAAAGCAACACATAATGCCACGATATAAAGAAATGAATAAGAACCAAAGTCACTGACATCGATCAGTGTAGAAAAGGTTACAAAGATATTTCCAAGTCTTTGGGACTCCAGTGAACCACAGTGACATCTATTATCCACAAAACTTGCAACAGTAGTGAAAATTCCCAGGAGTTGTCAACCAAAAAATCTTCCAAGAGCCCATCAATGACTCATCCAGGAGGTCACAAAAGCCCCTGAACAACATCTAAAGAACTGCAGACCTCACCTTCCCCAGTTAAGTTGAGAGTTTATGATTCAACAATAAGAAAACAGCTGGGCAAAAATGGCGAGTTCCAAGGAGAAAACCACTGACCAAAGACAGGCCAAAGGCTAGTCTCATGTTAGCCAAAACACATCTTGATGATCCCAAAGTCCACAGAATATTTTGGGAAAAATATACTTTTAGAAGGTTTAAGTCCTGTTACACCTCACATAAAACTAACACCACATTTCATAAAAAGACCATCATACTAACAGTCAAACATAGTGGTAGTGTGAATGTCTGGGGCTGCTGCCCTTTAGGTTCTTTGTGTGGCCCAGTCAGTTTGGACTTAAATCAGACTGAGATGCTTTGGCACGGACTTAAACATGCTGGAAAACCCTTCATTGTGGCATTCTGCAAATTCTGCACCCGGCTTAGTTTCTCTATGGAGGGAGACATCTGCCACATAGACCACCTCTGCGCTCCTCTTCCCTCCGGTCCGTTAGCAGCCGCTGTTGCTTGATAGACACAAACGGTAAACGGTGTTAAACTGGGAGGAAGCAGGAACATATTCACTCACTGGGTGTTTTTTTTTCTTCTCCTGCTGCTAGAAGTCACGGCTGTGTTACGATCTGCGGAAGAGCAGGGAAGACATTCCTCCGGCACAGCAGCGGGGATTTGGGCACTGCAGAGGCCGGGAGAGGAGCTTCGAACGCCGGGGAAGACCGGTACCTCTCCGGGGTTTGTTTGGCGGCAGCAAGGCGAGACGGAGGAGAAGCAGGGAGGCAAATGGAAAGATGACCCGAGGTAAACTTTATTCAGTGCCTGGCAGACAGACAGAGAAGCGGATAAGTCTTTTTTTATATATATATATATATATATATGTATACTACGTATCGTTTTAGATGTGAGTGGAGCTGTGAACTTGAGTAGCTCTACCGGTTTCCACCTAATGGTTTTAAGTAAAACATAAAGTAAGACCGAGCATCAGGCAGAACTCCGTTATTTTAACCGTTAACCATTACAAACGGCAAAATGTTCCCTCCGGTAGTCTGAAGGCTTGGAGAGGGCTTAACGATTATTATGCTATTTACGACACTGGATTACAATTTAAGGAACTTTCTTTTGTGTGCTTTCAGTGTATTGGAGTAAAAACACCTATATTAATCTCTAATATTCAGTTAGGTCCATAACTATTTGTTCACTGGGACGCCTAACGTGGCTTAGCCATTATTACCCTAAAAACACAAATAAATCTATGATAGAGAGCAGAAACTTCATAAGTCACCAAGTAAACGCACTGCTCAGCCCAGCAGCACCCAAAGGCCCAAAAGGCCACTACAGATAATAAAAACAACTTTATGACATCTAACCAAGTAAAAGACTTGGGCAAGTGTATCACAGTCAAAGTCTATAACTAAGGGATGACTTCATGAATGGAAATGGAGATGATTTACAACAAGGTGCAAATACTGGTTACTATTAATGCTTATTATTGAAGTGATTGCTTACAGAAACATGAGGATGGATTGCAAAGTGTAAAGGGTTGTACTCGCTCCTCACAATCAGACAAATGACACAAAACTGATCAGATAGCTTCAAAGTGGAAATTCATAATGACCTAAAGAAGGCTGCAAAAGTAAACTAAAATAATAATAATAATGTGATATTCTTCATTGGACAAGTCAGTCACCTGATCTCAAACCAATAAAACAGCCTTTCTGTGACTGAAGACTCAATAAAACAAGCAGCAGCTGACAGGAGCTGAAGTAAAGGCATGGCGGAGCATCTCAAAGTAGTAAATGCAGCATTTGGTGATCACTGACTTTCATCCAAGTACCAAAAATAATCCCTATATTTAAGTTAGTTTGCTCAATTACGTCTGAGACTCAAAAATTGAGGTCTATGTATAAATATGATAATATATTTACCTTCATATAGTTAATTCAGTGCTTTTGTTAAACCTTTTAATGATTTTTTTTATTGTAGTTGTTGGATTCTCAAAATAGAAAAACACTTATCTTGCTTGTAGCTTGTATTGTACCATGAGCGTCTTGACTGTTTTTTTTTTAGTTTTAGACTTTCTAACACTCGTATCTCTCTTTGGCCAGTGTGAGCAGCTCAGCTAAGTTCAACAAAGCTCCGTCTGAGTAACTTTAACTCTGAGGCCTCCCAGATCATGGCTGCCAGCTTTTTAGCCAACAGGAGCATTGTTGCTGGCCTGCTGGTCAATCTATTCTCCTCCATCTGTATCGTCTTCATCAACAAATGGATCTACGTACACTATGGCTTCCCCAACATGACCCTGACCCTCGTTCACTTTGTGGTCACCTGGCTGGGACTCTACTTCTGCCAGAAAATGGATGTTTTTGCTCCAAAAAGCCTTCCGATTCGCAGGATCGTGTGGCTGGCTCTGAGCTTCTGCGGGTTCGTGGTATTTACCAACCTTTCCCTACAGAACAATTCGATAGGAACGTACCAGTTGGCTAAAGCAATGACCACTCCCGTCATCATCCTCATCCAGACCACCTACTACAAGAAGACCTTCTCCACCAAGATTAAACTTACACTGGTTAGCAAAGTCCCATCTGCTTGTTAGAGCTGTAGAAACATGCCAATCTGAATGATTCTTACAGGATACTGGGGTTTGGGTCACTTTGGGGTAAGTGAGAAACAATGTCAGCACAATCTGTTCCCCTCTCCTCAGGTACCCATAACATTAGGAGTGATACTGAACTCGTACTATGATGTGCGGTTCAACTTGCTGGGGATTGTGTTCGCGTCTCTTGGAGTTCTGGTGACGTCACTTTACCAAGTGGTGAGTAAATGTATATGCTGACAAAACACTCCACAGAGACTGAAGTAAAGTAATTAACTGTTCTCCACATTTCTCTCTCAGTGGGTGGGGGCAAAGCAACATGAGCTCCAGGTGAACTCCATGCAGCTTTTATACTATCAGGTGAGACCCAGCCTCAAACCAAGTAAGAGATCACTGAATACTCAGTATCTAGAGTTAGATAATCTAATCAGTTTTCCTATGTAATACTGCTTATTATGCGATGGGGGTAGAACTGGACTGCTTACTTTGCTTGCCTTGAGTTGTTGGTCATTATTTATTATTGTTTTGTCTGTGGATTTTATAAGATGTTAGAATTGATTTGGAACTCTATTTTGGAATTTGCAACAAGACTTTTGTACTTGTTGATTTTATTTATTTATTTTGACCAGAGACTTGATTTTAGATTTATTTCCTTTTATTGGGGCCTGAGGTTTGTAGCTTTAGTTTAGGGTCATAATTGGAGACTCGCTGGCTTGTCTCGACTTGGAACCAGACTGAAGATGCAAGGCTTTGGACTTTGTTCCCTTTCATTTGGGATTTGGCCTAAGACTTTCAGATTTAGTCCCAGGACTTCTTTGCATTTTTTTTGGAACTGGAGTTGGAAATTAGATCTTTAATATTTGTTTACTTGCTAATATTTTATTTTGGACTTGTTTCCCTTTTCTTGAAACTTGTAATGCTAATGATTTATTACAGGACTTGTTGATGAACAACTGGGCTTTTGATTTTGGACAGCAAACTGGATAGGGACTTTAGACCCTGGGCTTAATTTTTGTACTATTATTCATTTCATTTGGATTATTTCCTAGGTTTTAATAAGTATATTTCTAGGAATGTTTGGCCTTACATTAAAACTGGAATTGGGACTTGTTATTCTTTTCTTGGGCTTCTTAGAGACTTAAAATTTTCATTTTTGATTTGCAGGTTGCTCAATTGTGTCTTGATTTGGATTCATGATATTTTCTTGGACCCGCTGGTACAGAATTATGTGGGACTTGTTACGAGTTGTCATCTAGAGTTATGTTGGTACTTTTTGATACTTTCAGATGATTTGGGGCTTTGACGTTGGCCTATGGCTCGTCCTGTAACTTGCTGATATAAATTATTCAGGACCTGTTACCGTCATATAGGGCTTCTTCATAATGACTTGCAAATTGCCTCTAGATCTGCTGATGTTTGGTTTAGAGCTTGTTTGTACCATTCAGTTCCAAATGATGGTATTGGAATTGGACTTGGAATTAAAAAGTACTTTGTCCACTAGATCTTTAGTACCACGTATTTAACATAGTTTTCAAGGTTTTTGTTTAAAAAAAAAAAGACAACTTTAAAATTAATTATTTAAAATGTATTAATTAAAAGATTGTTTGACGATTGTCACCTCACCAACACAGTGTAGACTAGAGCAGTAAAATCAAACGTTAATCAGCTTCAGTGTCTATTAAGCAATGTGTCTTAAAGACACATTACAGGTCAGAGACAGATTAGCTGAGAGCTTTGGAGTAATAGTAGGATGTTATTTATATTTTATACTTGTTATAATGCAATGGCTGTAGATTTTTACTGCACAGACTGTCCTTTTAGGCTCCTCTATCGTCAGCCTTCCTGCTCTGCATCGTTCCACTGTTTGAGCCGCTGACTGGATCCGGAGGAATATTTGGACCCTGGTCTTTGCCTGCTCTGGTCAGACTCAACATGACACACACACTAACACACCATTTAAAAAGACGCACACAACTGCAGCTACATGATCTGCAATTGGATCTAATGTCTGGGACTTTCCAAGTAATAGTCTGCCACATTTTATCAAAGACATTAAAAGCGGGGCATTTATTCTGCCTGTCTGTTCTGCTGATAGTCACATTGGTCAGTTGGTTATTAAATACTGCTATATGTATTAATAGATAGAAGTGTTTAATTTAATACATTGACTCATGTTCCAAGTCTTAGTTTGAGATTTGGAGCAGCTGGTAACAGTGTTTTCCTTTTCTTCTGGCTGCTTTCTTCTTCCTTCTAGATGACTGTGCTGTTCTCGGGCGTGGTGGCTTTCCTGGTCAACCTATCCATCTACTGGATCATTGGAAACACCTCACCTGTTACGTATCCTCAAACACTTGTGGGCCAGAAGAGGTCTTGTAATGTCAGTGGTTGCTTCAGTTTGTCAGTGGTTGCTTCAGTTTGTCGTGGATCTCGTTGGAGTTTACTTTAATAAATAAGTAAACTGAAGTAATTTGTGCAAATATGAGGCTTTCTTTGGACTTCTTGTGTTCCTGATCTCCTTCAGGGGAGACATTGGTTTTCTCTGGCAGCTTTGGGAGCTACATATGTATCAAACTTTCTAGTCTTATTGAAAGGGTTGCAGAACTTCTTAAAATGGTGTTTAAGAAGTTCTTTACAGTGAACCTGTTTATGCCTTGGAAAGATTTAAAACCTCCTTGAGTCAGTTTTCGTGTTTCAGCGTCTTGAAGTCTTTGTGAGGAGCTTTTTAGGGATTCAAGAACTCCAAACCAAACACCTCTTTAAGGGTTGAGAACTTTTATATTAAAGGTTTTGTGTCTTCTTGATCATTTCGCTGTTTTTCTTAGGTTTTGAGGACTCACCCAGGTTTTTGGAACTTTTTTTTTTTTTAAGAATTTTTTAAGGCGGTTTTAGGTTTCTGGTTTTATTGGTATTTTGTGAGGAGCTGTCTAACCTAATGCTCATCTAAATCAAAAGTAGGCAGTTGATGTAGTTCAGGCATCTAACTAGTGTTTTTAAGGCATGTTGAACATGTTATCCTTCCAGAAAGTCACAAAAGAGAGAAAGGCCTGTACATTTCTCCATTGATTGCGTTCCTTACACCTCTGACCCAGATAAGTGGTAAAAAAAAAAAGCAAATTGCAATTAAACATCTTGAAGAGGTCTTCAGAGACTTCTGGAAGAGTTGTGGTCTTTTCAGAATAGTGCTGAGGGGTTTGCCTCAAGGTCCTTCTGGTACAAATATTTCAGATGACATTCATAAATGTTGTTATCCTGATTCTAGTTCACAGCTATAACATGTTTGGTCATTTTAAATTCTGCATCACACTGGTTGGTGGATACCTGCTCTTCCATGACCCACTCTCACTCAACCAGGTGAGTCTTCCTGTGCTGCTCTGATGAGTCAAACCAGGCAGTTTTCAGTTTCCAAACCTTCTACTCTCCTCCCGTCTCTCACTCAGGCGTTGGGGATCCTCTGTACTCTGGCAGGTATCCTGTCCTACACTCACTTCAAGCTGATGGAGCAGGAAGAAGGGAAGAGCCGGCTGGCTCAAAGACCCTAGGCCATCTTTACATGTTGGTCTGCTGCACAGACTCCTGCTATTGGCCATCCACAGTGAGACCGGCTGGAGATACCTCTTTAGATATTTTTACCATTTTTATTACAGGTATTTTTTTAGAAGAGAAGGGATTTCATCGTGGATCGTGTCAGATTTAAACGTATATGGCATGTTAACACTGCTGTTCGTACTACTTCCACTGGGCTTCAGCAGCACTGATCCAAAGTCTTAAAGAAACCTGAAACTCATAACAAAGGCAGCTCCTCAAGTGTTAAATCACTCTCATCACGCAGCTTTAACACAGATGGATGGAGGTGTGGTTTAAACCAACCAATCAAAAGAAGGCTGCAGTTGAGCTCTGTGAAAGATCCTTCAGGACACCAAACCTTCATCTACTGCTGGAGGCTGAAAAAAAATTGCAATTACAGTAATATTAGAAAAATTGCATCATCATCTGCTGTTTTTCTGATTTTTGGTACTCACATTAGCTGTAGAGTTGAAGGACTTCGACATTTATGATAGTCCAGACATGAAGGCAGAAGACATTGATGGGAATCCATCAGCAATCTGCATGGACATGTTTAAACAAGTTTACATAGTGAATACTTCTGTCAGGTCCCACCTGTTATCCATCAACCACTGGAAGAAACCAATTTGATTTGAAGTGAAATTTGAAGGATTTTACTTATTAAATCATCTCAGTGACTTACAGATCATGAACACAGAAACTCAGACACTGTTGGGGCTACAGCAGTTTTCCAAAGAAGAAGTCAGTGGCAGAAGCTTTTCTGTTATCAGCCTTTCTGTATAAGTAATTTCCATAGACTGATGAAAATTAATTTGATTGCAAGTCAAATACCAGTAACTTACAGGTGGTATGAAGTGATAAATGAGGTTCAATATTCAATAATCAGTTACTAAATAACTTCTCCATAAACTTCTAAAATTTGTGGAAGACTTTATAATCAGGCAGAAATGGGTCAAAGTGAACTGGTTTATAAAATGATGGTTTCTTCCATTTCTGAGTCTCTGGCTCCTGTTACTGAGCTGAAAAGTGACTCGTTGCAGTTCTGCAGGACTGAGTTTGCTGTGTAAAATTTTTGTGGATTTTGCAAACGTTATTTGTTTGGCCCTTCAAATCAGACACTGCCCTGAATGATTCATTAATCTGTTGGGGGGTTTTGTTGTTGTTTAGAGTCTGCGATAGGTCTAGTTTTATTTCAGATTTAGCCACATTCATTGCTGATGTAACTTTTTAAAATTAGTATTTTTTTGATAAAATTTTCTTAGCTTGTGTAGCTGTTATTTAGAGACATATTGCATTGTTTGGGGGTTTTTTTCCTGATCCTTTGTCTTGACCCTGTTGATGGTACAGGTGGGATTTTGGGGACGTGGCTCAGCGAAGCATGACGATCTGCTATTGTGGATTACATATCTGGAGAAATATTCAGTTGCTCAAAGAACTGTTGAAATAAAACTTTAATCTTCTGCATCTACAGTGATTTCTTCTTCATGACACTTTGTGATGTACAGCAGCTTCTGAACATGTAGTCCTCAATCTGACATCCTCGTGCTGAGCATGCTCAGTAGAGCTTTCTTGTTTATATTTCACTGTATTAAGCAAATTCAGCCTGCTGAATAAAAACAAATTTAGTGGCAGTTTGCATTGTTTGAGGGTACACAAGTATCTAGATGTGGTGCTCCTGAAAAAAAAACACCATCCGTTAGTCTTTATGATCTTGTTTACTTGCTATCATAAATATGCTTTTAAAATGACTTCTTTTATTAAACGTGGCCAAAGTCTGAGCTAAAATTTCTGACATGCAGTCTTATCTACTCTTCACTTTGTATTAAGCAAGAAGGAATGTTGCATAAACAGACATCTTGTGCACAGAACCTCTACGCACCTGCTGTTCAAACCTGTGTATTGGAGGCAGCCAATGAGAAGAGAGTTGGTTTAAAGGGTGAGGATGAACTGAGTTTGAGCTTTACAGCAGTAGCTTTGCATGTCTGTAAAATATGGAGTTGGAAGTTAGCAGAATGGTTTAAACACCCTCTTTAGGAAGGGCAGCATTTTCATCATTAATCGTCCAGACATGACATCGTAAAAAAGCACACGGTTGTCATCTGTAATAAGCATGTTATAATATAACCACACCTAAGTGGAGTTCTCCAGTGAATGGCTTCGCTGTGGAGCGTCCCTGGGTTTCCCCTCACATGCATGTGTGCCTCGTTCATACCGTGCCAATAAAGCTGCAATTGTAACATACACACACACACAGCAAGGCTGTGCCAGGAGGGAATTTCAGATGAATGAACAAGTGGAAAGAGTGTGTTTAAATAAATCTCTACTCTCTGAGGAATGAGCAAAACCCGAGAACTGTTATTAAACTGCATACTGCGGGCATCCTGCTGCTACCACTGTGGGTATGTATAGATGGTATTCAGAAGTGTTATTTTTGGGAAGAGAGGACTAAAATGCAGGCTCTGGGAGGCCGAATAAAAATAAAAGGAAAAGTTAGCTTTAAAAGCTGATGAAATACATACTGCTAAAATCACAAGAGGAATCAGAGACTTGTGAAAAGCACAATGAGAGAAAGTGGAAAAGAGGGAAAGGCAGAACTAGAGCCACAGCTGAATAGTTCATTTCTCTTGGGAAAGTTTCTAACTGAGTGAAGTGTCCCTGAAGCGCAGCCACAATAAGAGCTGTCTGAATTCTGTGAATACTTGGGAAAAGTACTTCAGCCTTGTTGTCTGTCTTGTTGTATCTGCCACCGTCTTCTAAACCATACATCCATTCTCTTCTGCTTATCCGGTTGAGGGTTGCTACCATAGGACGGGAGTCAGTCTGTCTCAGTGCTAACCACTCCACCCTGTCTTCTTCCCTCTTTCGTGCACTGTCGGTTGCTTTGGATGGTTGCATATATATATATATATATATATATATATAAAAATTTAAAAAAAACACCCAGCACGCCCCTGCAGGCGGTCTATCCTTCAAGCTCGGGTCCTCTACCAGAGGCCTGGGAGCTTGAGGCCTGCGCAGTATCTTAGCTGTTCCCAGGACTGCGCTCTTCTGGACAGAGATCTCCGATGTTATTCCCGGGATCTGCTGGAGCCACTCGCCTAGCTTGGGAGTCACTGCACCTAGTGCTCCGATTACCACGGGGACCACCGTTACCTTCACCCTCCACATCCTCTCGAGCTCTTCTCTGAGCCCTTGGTATTTCTCCAGCTTCTCGTGTTCCTTCTTCCTGATATTGCTGTCATTCGGAACCGCTACATCGATCACTACGGCCGTCTTCTTCTGTTTGTCTACCACCACTATGTCCGGTTGGTTAGCCACCACCATTTTGTCCGTCTGTATCTGGAAGTCCCACAGGATCTTAGCTCGGTCATTCTCCACCACCCTTGGGGGCATCTCCCATTTTGACCTCGGGACTTCCAGGTTATACTCGGCACAGATGTTCCTGTACACTATGCCGGCCACTTGGTTATGGCGTTCCATGTATGCCTTGCCTGCTAGCATCTTGCACCCTGCTGTTATGTGCTGGATTGTCTCTGGGGCATCTTTACACAGCCTGCACCTGGGGTCTTGCCTGGTGTGATAGACCCCAGCCTCTATGGATCTTGTACTCAGAGCTTGTTCTTGTGCTGCCATGATTAGTGCCTCTGTGCTGTCTTTCAGTCCAGCTTTGTCCAGCCACTGGTAGGATTTCTGGATATCAGCCACCTCCTCTATCTGCCGGTGGTACATACCGTGCAGGGGCCTGTCCTTCCATGATGGTTCCTCGTCTCCCTCCTCTTTCTTGGGTTTCTGCTGCCTGAGGTTTTCACTGAGCACTCGGTCAGTTGGGGCCATCTTCCCAATGTATTCTTGGATGTTCGTTGTCTCATCCTGGACTGTGGTGCTGACACTCACCAGTCCCCAGCCCCCTTCCTTCCGCTTAGCGTACAGCCTCAGGGTGCTGGACTTGGGATGAAACCCTCCATGCATGGTAAGGAGCTTTCTTGTCTTTATGTCAGTGGCTTCTATCTCCTCCTTTGGCCAGCCTATTACCCCAGCAGGGTACCTGATCACGGGCAGGGCGTACGTGTTGATGGCCCGGATCTTGTTCTTACCATTCAGCTGACTCCTCAGGACTTGCCTGACCCTCTGCAGGTACTTGGTGGTTGCAGCCTTTCTAGCGGCCTCTTCATGGTTCCCATTTGCCTGCGGGATCCCCAGGTACTTGTAACTGTCCTCTATGTCTGCAATGTTGCCTTCTGGTAGTTCAATCCCCTCAGTTCTGACTACCTTCCCTCTCTTTGTTACCATCCGACTACACTTCTCCAGTCCGAACGACATTCCAATGTCATTGCTGTATAGCCTGGTAGTGTGGATCAGTGAATCGATGTCTCGTTCACTCTTGGCATACAGTTTGATGTCATCCATGTACAGGAGGTGGCTGACAACTGCTCCGTTCCGTAGTCGGTATCCGTAGCCAGTCTTGTTAATGATCTCACTGAGGGGGTTCAGGCCTATGCAGAACAGCAGTGGGGGTGGGGGTGATGATATCTCCCCCCCTGACCTGGCGTCCTGACTCCTCCTTGCCGTAGCATTTGTGTTGTACCTCGTCAATCTCTAGCTGTGAGAGCAGTCCCTTCTTTCGAATGTTGGAACACTGAGCTACTAGTTGTTTCGCCGTCATTGTGGATGTTGGGTATCGAAGAATCCATAGGTCCCTCATCCTATTCATGTAGCCCCTTCCGCCGGGGTTACTTGCGTAGTAGCATTCCAACAACGCCCTGTTTTCGTCTCTTGCCCACCGATGCCTTCTTGTTCCAGTAGCCCACTTTTCGTCAGGGTGCCCTGGTTCCTCAACACCTGACGCGGACCTTGTTGATCCGGGCGACGTCCGAACCGGCATGCCTTCTTATTTATCTGTCTCGCTCATGTCTGCGGTAGGCTCGCTTAGCATAGGGGGTCTAGCCTTAGGACCCTTACTGGATACAGACGCCCCAGGCAGGAATCGAACTTGCGATCCTATATATATAGCTATATATATATATATATATATATATACACATACATACATACATACATATGTATATATAGGCTGTATCCCAATTCAGGGTCTGCAGCCTTAAAGGCCGCATTTTAAGGCCGATTACGTCACCGCGACGCGACGAAGGCTGTCCCAATTCGAAGGCTGCTCGAAATGCGGCCCTCAAATGCGTCCTTCATTTCCCTGAATTTTAAGGACGTGGCGGTGTAGACTTAGGGGCCCAACATATCCCAGAATGCATAGCGCGGCGATGGGTGTGGATAATTTTGCCGAAAAAAACGGCGGACGAGGGGCGCTCGAAGAGTAAACTTTAAGTAAGTACTGAATATTATGTCACTTATTTATGTGCAAATGTTTAATAACGAAGAACATGAAAACATTACTGTTGGCCACATGTCGGCAAAGTTATGTGACATTAGTGACGTTTGTACAAACTTGTTTTTAAAGCCTTTACTTTAAAATATACACCATTCAATAGCTGAGCTTAATCTTACAGAGAATGATCAAAGCTTATGTAGAAACAAACAAACAAATGAACAAAAGATTTTCTCCTGCATTTCTGTCAAACAATGCTGTATGTAACGTTTCCAGCTGTTAGTATCATGGTTGCTAGGCAACCTGGGCAGCGCAACGGAGGCTAGACCGTCCCATTTCACAAGCCTCGCATTTCCGGCCTTAGCGGTCTTTAAGAACGCGGCCCTTGTGGACCGTTAAGGCTTTTTTTTTTTTTTTTTTTTAGTAATATTAACATACAAACAAAATGCACCATATATTACAGATTCAGAGAATAAACATTCCTTACATATTAACAACTTTCATACATAGGAAAAAGAAAATATAAAGATGGGGTCACATAACTTAACAGATTATTAACTTACTAAATCAAAATCTTCCACAAAGGAAACAAAAAAAGCAGCCTTTTTATTTTTTAACTAAGGTCAAAGATTTAACCAACAGGTTTAAGTCGTTTTTCCAGTAAGCTAGTGTTGGTTTAGTCTTAAGAAAACGACATTTATGTATAAATTGCTTGCACATGATTAATAACATATTAACACCATAATTAGTTTTCTTTTCTTTCAAAAACACTCCAAACATTATCATATTTAAGGTAAATAGGGTAATTTGAATCCCACTGGAATAAAGCCAGGTATGAAAATCCAACCAAAATATTTGTATAAAATTGCACAAAAAGAATAGATGGTCCAAATCCTCCTCTTCTGTTTCACAAAATACACAATTACCCGTTTCTATTTTGAATCTATCACCAAGGAGTCTATTTGTCGGGTAAATTTTGTTCAAGATTTTAAATTGGACTTCTTTCCCTTTAGGAGGGATAGGGAAGGTGATATAATCAGTTCTTATTTTTTCAATTTCTTCCCTTTGGAAATCTTTTAATATGTAATTACGTCTAAGTAAATTTGGAGAATAAAGACTCCTTAATGAAGATCTTAGAAACTTATTATTGCATTTAGCATCACAAAATCGAATGCGATCTATATATAATTGCCTTAACTTGGGGGAGATGTCAGAATATATTATATCATTTACAACTATGTTTTTAAGTGACAATGGAATGGATTTTATAACCCGATTAAATTTACTTTTAGAACATTGGATATTAAACTTTTGGCAAAAATCTTGATGTCCTAGAACATGTCCTTCCTCATCTACAAAATGGGCAATTGCCCAAACACCTTTTGATAACCAATCTTGAATAAAAATAGATTTTCTGTTCATCAGTATATATCTATTGTTCCAAATTGGGCTATTATGTGGAGTGAAATTATGTTTAAATAACATTTTCCAATAAAGAAGGACCTGTTTATGGAATTCAGAGAGTTTAACAGGTAGCTTAGTAATTTCAAAGTCACATTTTAGGAGAAAATCGATACCCCCCAGTGTGTTAAAGAGCTTACTTGGTATAAAATCCAAATGGAGTGTGGATTATTTAGGAAGGATTTTAACCATTTAAGTTTCAAAACACCATTCATTATATCAAAATCAATTGCGTTTCCACCGCCTTCAATGTATGGTTTAACCAAATCATCTTTAGATATATATTGGCACTTATTTCTCCAAATAAAATTAAAATTCATGCTATTAATTATTTTAATAACTTTATTTGATATTGATAAAGAGTAAGCTGGATATATAAATCTAGATAAACTATCCATTTTGGTTAATAATATTCTTCCAAAAATTGTGATGTCTCTTTGTAACCACTTATTTAAGATTGTCCTATGGACCGTTAAGGCTGCGTACTTTAAGGCTGCAGACCCTGAATTGGGATACAGCCATTGTCTGACCTGTTAGTAGTCTGGAATGCTGGCTGTTGGGGAGACAATAATTTTAATATATAATACAATATTATTCACGTCTTTGAAGATTAAATTGTTAAGGTAATCGTTTAGAAAGCCCAGAATAAAAATGCTCTCATGTATCGGAGAAAATGTAAGGTAACTTATACATTTGTAACGTGAGGGTTCACTAGATGGTTGGGAATCTCTCTGAATAATTAGGAACAGCAAGACGGAGACGGATAACTTTTTAGCAGCCTCTTTACTTTTAGCACCCTGCAACAACAACCCACACTTCCTGTGTGCCGCCCTCATGAATACTTCACTGGCCTCTCAGAAGCCAGGAAAGCTTATACTCAGATCAAAACAGGGAAAACAACCAGGTAGATATAACACATACTTATTACTGGTTTGAACATGCATGTCTAAACATTCAAACATGTAAACATGTAAATATCAAAACACGTAACCACCAAATAGCTACATAACTAGCTTTATAACCTTTGTAAACACCTCTTTGTATATCAAAATAGATTTAAATTTACTTCTACACTTTACACATTTTTAATCAGGCATAATTTGGAACTCCAAAACGAGAGGGTCCTGATGCTGTTCACCCGGAAACCAGCACGGATGAACCGATGTTTGTTTTGCTACGGCTAACAGGTAACCCCGCTCATCTTTACATATTATTTAGAATAAACTAAGCTTCTCTAAACAGGGAGTGCTTGCTGTATGTTTGTAAATTTGCGTTGTAATTACTGTCTGTCAGTTTTGCGCTGTCTAAGCGTTTGTTTGTGCCTGTTTTCGCTAAGTCCATTTGAGCTAAACTCGCTAGCCGTGCTAACACTAGCTCTTTTTTGTTATAAATTTGTTTGTTCGTTTAAAAACGTCGCAGCGTCTGCTGGGCGCTGTGAACGCGGCTTTCTCCTTGTCTTTTAAAGTGAAGCTTCTGCTAAGCTGTTCACACGGAGGAGGCTGACGCAGGTTTGGCGGATAACAGGCGGAGTCTGCGTGGGCGGCTGTCACGCTGACTTTAACATTACAAGTTCAACCCCAAAAGGTTGATTCTGTTGAACGTAGCGTTTACAGTGGAACAGCATTACACGTTTAGTGTTAATCTCTTCTTTTTTAAAAACGTGCACGAACCAAACGGCGTTTACACGCGCGGACAGGTGTCAGCTTTAAGGAGCTTCTCGCTTGATTTACCTGCTCACCTGCAGGGCCCGTTCAGCCGTGTTTACGTGGAGTTTCTGTCTGAATGTTTGATTAAACTGAATTTTTTTTTTTTATTTTAGGCCCTTATGACATCTCATCACGATGACCCTTCCTCCATTTTGTGTCTGGAGACTTTAGACGTGACTTTTAGATTATATCAATCCTGAATTTGTTTTAATGTGTCAGGTAAACAGGAAATCGTTGGGCTTATCTGTGCGGTTCACACACAGCAGTACAACGATAGTCTGTGTGCATGTTTAATTTTAGTTACTTATTTTTGATTTGTTTCAAAACATCTTCAAAATGAATTGATATAGATGTATCTGTCTGCCCCTTAAATTTTTGTAAATATGTTCTTATGTCTTTTCATGGGCCAACGCTGAAGAAATGACACTTTGATACAATATAAAGAAGTGAGTGTACAGCTTGTACAACAGTGTAAATTTGCTGTCATCTCTAAATAACTCAACCCACACCCATTATTGCCTAAACCGCTGCCAACAAAAGTGAGTAAATGCCTAAATGAAACTGGCCCAATTGATTCATTTATTTTTTTGAATGTTCCGTTGAGCACTGTAACAATCAGAATTATTGTCTGAAGGCCAAAAGAAATGCCCAAAGGATTTATTTTTCCAAGTGGTCCACTTGATTATTATTTATTTATTTTATTTAAATTGTTATTTTTAACTTTTAAGTTTTTACAAACAGAACAGACATGATTTTTCATGTTGTCCCATGGAAAAATATAATAAAATCTTTACAAAAATGTGAGGGGTGTACTTGTGAGATACTGTACATCGTTTCCTCACTTAGTTCACTGCTATTGAGTGTACCTGCAGCCCCACCCACAGTGAGAGTCCAGAGGGGTGTACTCTGAAGTGAGATGAATGGTTTAGTGAGCTGTCTTGAGATTCAAATCATAGGTTTCAGTGTCTCTCTTTTTAGTTGGCTAAATCACCATGGTAACTGATGCTGAACACATCACTGTGTTGGGAGCAGGTTATTATCAGAGTTTCAATTTAAAATGCAGGTGCCATATTTTCATGTATTCTCTTATTTACAGTATGTTATAAGTGCACTATTATCTGCAGATAGATGTTATATGTGCAGCTTATTACCTCAGTAACATCAGGAATGAAACTCAGCTGCAAAGTACAGCACTGTATGTCACAGTGTCAGTGGAATGTGCATGTAAAAAAAAAAAAATTAAAAGTATAAATGTTTTTATACTTGACTGTATTATTCGGTGTAAATGTAACTTGGACCCATATAAGCTGAGTTTGTTTGATCGTAAATGGTTGGTTTGTTGATTTGACGATTTTGGACAACAAGTTCCATACCCTCCTGAGGGTTTTTTCTTAAATTGGATGGTCGAATAGAATCAAAGGAAATCAGAATATTTAATAACAAAGCTGATAATTAATATTTTAATTTTAATAAGAGGCTGATGGAAATATTTTCAAAAAAGCACAGATTGTTGTATGATTCTTTAACTTATACAGCAGCATCTATTGCCATTAAGCTTTTCTCGTTGTCCTTCCTCAGTATGCCTGCTGAACGCAAGCGCTCAGTAAACATGGATGAGAAAGATGTTTGCACCTTCAGCAACAAGGAAAAGGAGAAGGACAGGGAGGCTGAGAGGAGGCCGGCATCTGCTCGGGATAAGGCCAAAGACGAGGCCAAAATGAGCGGCAAAAAAGACTGCGGCAAGGAGGAGAAGAGGAAGCGGCTGGAGGAAGAAAAGAAAAAGAAGGAGGAGAAGGAGCGGAAGAAGAAAGAGGAGGAAAAACTGAAGGCAGAGGAGGAGCAGAAGAAGAAGGAAGAGGAAGAGAAAAGGCAGCAAGAGGAGCAGGAGAGGAAGCTTAAAGAGGAGGAAGCCAAAAGACAACGTGAGGAGGAGGCTGCCCTCCTCAAGTAAGTCATCTTGATTGTTAAATTCTGAGTTAATAGCGATTTTAGCAATGTTTAAAATGCCATTTAGATCAATTCTACCGCTTACTTAATCTTAGCCACACTTATTGGAGGAAGGTGTGGACACACCAATGTTAACAAATCTGCCAAGCGCAGGGCTGTGGTCTTGGTCCACATCATATAGAAGAACAACATTATCGTCAAAATCCAGCACAAATTTTGGTCAGTGGTTATGCTGAGGCTCATTAGTATATAAGCATAATAAGAGTGGGGAAGGCATACAAAGACTTGTTTTTAAAGTCTGTAGAATAATACACTGCACTAAAATTCACAATAAAATGGAGATTTGGCTACATAAGAGCTGATAAAATGGCGGTTTGACCTACATCTTTATCCCAAGATGAATCTCTGTAGTTTTTCTAATTTAGCATTAATAAATTTGAATTCAAAGATGATCTTTAATGGGATCCTAATGTACTAGAAATACAAAACCTCTCCACATCAGTGCTTCATCTGCTTGTGCACAGTTTAATCTGTTGGGTTTAAAAGCTGTAAATTTGCATGTAATAAATGAACTACACAAAATTTCTAGATTCCCTAAAATGGCTGTAGTTGAGTTCAAATGCAAGCTGATCAGGTGAGTTTATTTGAATATCTCCATGTGGCCTTTGTGTAAAATACTTAATACAGTAACATGTAAAAAATGTGATAAAGCTCAGCCACTTAAACCTTAAGTTAAAAGTTTGTCATACACTGTGTGCAGATGAAAGTTTTCTTTTGTGTCTCCTACTTTTAAAAACCTGATACAAGAACATGTGTTTTTATGTTTTAAAAGCATGTTGATGTCAGCATGACCTTCATTTAAGAAATAAACATAAGAGGAAGTGATGTGTCTGCTGGTCCAGCGTGTATATGTTTGACTTGACCTTTCGCAGAGCCAGAGTTGATCACCACCATCCATCTCAACCCCTGATGTTAGTCTTAGGGCCACTGTAGCACCCGAAACAACTGCACTGGTTTTACTATCTTTCTTTAATCACGCCTCTTTCTGCGGGTCACCCCATCTCTACAGGGAGAAGGAGGAGGGGCATCAGCTGTACCAGGAGGCATGGGAGCGCCATCAGTGTAGGAAGGAACTGCGCAGCAAGAACCAGAATGCCCAGGAGGGTCGTCCTGAAGAGGCCTTCTTTAGCCGCCTGGACTCGAGCCTTAAAAAGAACACCGCCTTCGTGAAGAAGCTGCGCACGCTGACCGAGCAGCAGCGAGACTCACTCTCCAACGACTTTGCCTCACTCAACCTCAGCAAGTACATCGGTGAGGCTGTGAGCTCCGTTGTGGAAGCGAAGCTGAAGATCTCAGATGTCGGCTGCGCGGTCCATCTGTGCTCGCTCTTCCACCAGAGGTACGCCGAGTTTGCCCCGTTGCTCTTGCAGGCCTGGAAGAAGCACTTTGAAGCCAGGAAGGAGGAGAAGGCACCCAACGTAAGCAAGCTGCGCACAGACCTCCGCTTCATCGCCGAGCTCACCATCGTCGGTCTCTTCACAGACAAAGAGGGTCTCTCGCTCATTTACGAGCAGCTGAAAAACATAATTGGGGCTGACCGCGAGACGCACACCCATGTTTCCGTGGTGATCAGCTTCTGTAAGCACTGCGGGGACGACATTGCTGGGCTGGTGCCCCGCAAGGTGAAACTGGCGGCCGAGAAGTTTGGCTTGGCTTTCCCTCCCAGCGAGATCATCAGCAGTGAGAAGCAGCAGCCCTTCCAGAATCTTCTGCGGGAATACTTCACATCACTCACCAAACACCTGAAGAAGGACCACCGGGAGCTGCAGAACATTGAGAGACAGAACAGGTGAGGTTCAGCTGTTACGGGAAACCACTGCGTGATTGTTTGAGCATACCTAACTTTTTGTCCTCTTCAGGCGGATCTTGCATTCCAAAGGAGAGTTGAGCGAGGACCGACACAAGCAGTACGAGGAATTTGCCACTTCCTACCAGAAGCTGCTGGCCAACACTCAGTCTCTGGCTGATCTGCTGGATGAAAACATGCCCGAGCTGCCTCAGGACAAGACTGTGCAGGAGGGTGTGTGGCCTCACATTTTTTTTTCTTCCTCATATTATACCCTGTCAATTTTTTGTTAATATCTGATATTATCATGGCTCTGCTGTCACAGAGCACGGCCCCGGGATCGACATCTTCACCCCCGGGAAGCCTGGAGAGTATGACCTGGAAGGAGGGATCTGGGAAGACGAAGACGCTCGTAACTTCTATGAGAACTTGGTGGACTTGAAGGCATTTGTGCCCGCCATCCTCTTTAAGGACAACGAGAAGAGCAGTCAGGGCAAAGAGAAGGAGGATGCCAAAGGTATGTTATAAAACACCCATGCTTACAAAAAAGGAAGAGATTTGTGTACTTTGTTTTGACCGTGCTGCTGTTGGGTTCAGATGGCAGAGAGGGGAAGGATGCGGGCAGCACAACAGAGGAGCTGGAGCTGGAGCTGGAGGCTCTGGACATCACAGATGAACCTCTTGAACTAGAGGGCTCAGACGAGGTGGAAAATGAAGAGCTGGCCAAAAAACTGCTCGATGAACAAGGTAAACAGGATTTTCCAGAAAACAGCTACTGTACTACTTCTATGATGATGTGTTACTGCATGCTCATTGGCTGACAGTGTTTAATCACAAGTTAGCCAATGAAAATACACCGGTTTGTCCTTTAATCTGATTGGACTATAATTTACTAAATGAACAATAGGACTTAAAACTAGCCCATAAACTCATCAGGAAAATGGTTACTGAGGTCAAAGATCAGAGGAGCCAAAGGCTGCTTCATCATAAACGTCTATACAATGGCTGTATCCCAATTCAGCCTTAAAGTACGCAGCCTTAACGGTCCACAAGGGCCGCGTACTTAAAGACCGCTAAGGCCGGAAGTGCGAGGCTTGTGAAATGGGACGGTCTAGCCTCCGTTGCGCTGCCCAGGTTGCCTAGCAACCATGATACTAACAGCTGGAAACGTTACATACAGCATTGTTTGACAGAAATGAAGGAGAAAATCTTTTGTTCATTAGTTTGTTTGTTTCTACATGAGCTTTGATCATTCTCTGTAAGATTAAGTTCAGCTATTGAATGGTGTATATTTTAAAGTAAAGGCTTTAAAAACAAGTTTGTACAAACGTCACTAATGTCACATAACTTTGCCGACATGTGGCCAACAGTAATGTTTTCATGTTCTTCGTTATTAAACATTTGCACATAAATAAGTGACATAATATTCAGTACTTACTTAAAGTTTACTCTTCAAGCGCCCCTCGTCCGCCGTTTTTTTCGGCAAAATTATCCACACCCATCGCCGCACTATGCATTCTGGGATATGTTGGCCCACTAAGTCTACACCGCCACGTCCTTAAAATTCAGGGAAATGAAGGACGCATTTGAGGGCCGCATTTCGAGCAGCCTTCGAATTGGGACAGCCTTCGTCGCGTCGCGGTGACGTAATCGGCCTTAAAATGCGGCCTTTAAGGCTGCAGACCCTGAATTGGGATACAGCCAGCTTCTTTAACAGCTCGCAGAAGCGCTCTCTGCTGGCCTTTAGAAGAAATGCAGGCTTAAGTCACTCAAGTATTGGCTTTGTTTTTTTGTAGACCACTAGATGGCACCTACTCCATCTTTTATGCAGTCTGTGAGATTTACTGGGTCTTCTGCGAGTAGGTTCTACAGCTTGGAATGTATGAATTTACCTAATGCTTGGGTCAGAAGTGTAACAGTGGACAGAGAGGTGGTTTGGACATGTGCAGAGGAGGGTTGGTGGATATATCAGATAAAGGATGATGAAGATGGAGCTGCAGAGGACAAGAAGGAAAAGAAGCTGCAGAAGGAAAAGAAGATTAGAGAGGAAGGATGGATGTAGTGAAGGAGGACGTACAAGGGTTGGTGTGACAGGAGGATGATGGCAACAGGATGAGATGGGGGCAGTTGATTCACAGAAGCAGCGCTGACTTACAGTTGATTTTGTAATATCTAGGAGGTAAGAAATCTTATGAACTGACTAGTTGCAGTAGTGGCATCCTCTTTTTTTTGTTTCACAAAAAGGAAGACTGCATGGATATAGGACTAAAAATATCTTAATTCAGAGATTAAGAGATGTGGCCTAATACTTTGAGTTTTTAAAATGGTGCAGAAATCCTTGTATAGACAAAGCTATGAACAATAAGTGGAACATACACATTGCATTGGTTTCATTTGAACTGCATACAAAGTGAACATTTGTTTCTGTCTGTGCAGAACAAGAGGACGAGGAAGCTAACACGGGGTCTCACCTGAAGCTAATCGTGGATGCTTTCATCCAGCAGCTTCCCAACTGTGTCAACAGAGACCTCATAGACAAGGTGAGGACAGACACACTGATCCAAGGAAAACAATGAGCTTCCAGATGTTGGATAGTTTGTAAAGGTTTATGATCTCTGGTGATTCCTACAGGCTGCCATGGACTTCTGCATGAACATGAACACCAAGTCTAACAGGAGGAAGCTTGTCCGTGCTCTCTTCACTGTCCCCAGACAGAGGTAGGTTTCATCTGGTTTGGCATTTACCTTTAATCACCACAAGGGGGTGCTATCATCATGACTGATTGTGTGATTGTGAGCGGTGCACTGAGTCATTCTCCTCTTGCAGGTTGGATCTCCTGCCCTTCTACTCTCGTCTGGTGGCGACGCTGCATCCATGCATGTCAGACGTGGCGGAGGACCTGTGCTCCATGCTGAAGGGAGACTTCAGGTTTCATGTAGGTTCTCTGCTCACTTACATCAGGTTTTAAATAGATTTGTCATACTTTGCTTTTTTCCATCATGTTTGCATTAAAAACACTTGCCAACATTATGAATCGAATCTGTGTTTCTAGATTCGGAAGAAGGATCAGATCAACATCGAGACCAAGAATAAAACCGTCAGATTTATCGGCGAGTTGGCCAAGTTCAAGATGTTCTCGAAGACAGACACACTTCAGTGTCTCAAGGTGGGTGAAAGAAGCCACTGTCTGAGTCACATCAGGCTGTTTGTCTTTAAATCCCTGTACAAGAAAACAAACACTTTTAGCAACATCTCTGCTCATCCAATCAGATCACAAACAAAATGCCACATTAAGATGAAGATGTGAAAAACTAAACTTACTTACCTTCATCCTCACTGTGATAACAAGCACGAAATGCTTCCAGAGCTCACTCTGCTGTGTGCATGCATCAGAATAACAACACAGCCGGCGAGACGACATCCAGCTTAGCTGTTATAGATTTCTGTCCATGTCTCCTCCTCCTCCAGATGCTGCTGTCTGATTTTACGCACCATCACATAGAGATGGCCTGCACACTGCTGGAGACCTGCGGCCGCTTCCTCTTCAGATCCCCCGACTCTCACCTGCGCACCAGTGTCCTGCTGGTCAGTACTGGTCCTCTTCACTGGGCTTCTGTTCACTTTGAAGCAGATAACTAGAATGTGATATAGAAAAGGACAAAAACAGAGAAAATATTTGAATATAAAGATAAATGAGTGGTTTTTAGCCTGACTTTTGTCCCATGTGTGCTCCAGGAACAAATGATGCGCAAAAAGCAGGCCCAGCACCTTGATGCCCGCTACGTAACCATGGTGGAGAACGCCTACTACTACTGCAACCCGCCGCCCATGGAGAAGACGGTGAAGAAGAAGAGGCCGCCGCTGCAGGAGTACATCTGCAAACTGCTCTATAAGGACCTGTCCAAGGTCACCACAGAGAAGGTGTTGAGGCAGATGCGCAAGCTGCCATGGCAGGACCCCGAGGTGAAGAGCTACCTGATCTGCTGCATGGTCAACATCTGGAACGTGAAGTACAACAGCATCCACTGTGTGGCCAACCTGCTGGCTGGCCTGGTGGCCTACCAGGAGGACGTGGGGATCCACGTGGTGGACGGTGTCCTGGAGGACATCCGGCTCGGCATGGAGGTAAGAAGAAGCAAAATCAAGTCTGAAAACAAGATATGCTTTTGTGTTTCATCCTTAACTGAGCCCTTAGTAGTTTATAGGACTGTAATTTGATTCTCTGATCAGTAATTTCTATATTTATTGCCATTAGGGATGCACTGGCCCAACATTTGGAATGTATTATCAGTCTGACGCTGACCCAAAATGTTTGTTCTGGTATCCATGACAATGAGCAGACTGAATGTGTGCAAAAGGTTTTATTTAACTGCAGACTGTGGAAAGATCAGACCATGGCGAAGCTTGCGTTCTTTTTCTCTCTCGAGCTCGCTTGTTTACTTTCACTCCGGTCACATTCAGTCAGAGATCATATCGAAGAAGCTAGAAGGACGTTGCTCCTTCTTGCTGTCGATATTATTTCTCTTCAGCTTTCTCTTGAGAAATCTAGTCCTTTTTTTCATTTATGCTTCACTAATAAGTGCCAAAGAGCGGGTGTTCTTTATATTCTTGAATGTATTTATTTCCTACATTTTCTTTTCTTTTTTTTCTTTTTTTTTTTTACATGTTGGGAAAACTGTTTCAGTTGGCCCTGATGTTTGCTTACACACACAAAATAAAAAGGATCTCCAGTCGAGTGATAGAAATTATTCATGTTCATGTAAGGCTACAAACTAACTGCAGTTATCTAAAAAAAATACTAAAAACTAAACTAAAGATGTTTTTACTTGCAAAACTAAAAAGTGGAAATTCAAAATGAAAATCTGAGGAGGTTTTTTTTTTTGTTTTTTTTGTTTTTTTGAGTTGTAATAACTGTTTTGGACGTCTTTAACCTCGCTGTAACTTGAAGCTGCAGATGCTTCGTGTGTCATATATTTGGGACGTTTAGTGCAGGAGAGGTGAGATCAGGAGCATTGAATGGACAGGACGATCAAAAAAACCCCGATGCTATCTGCTTGACTGGCAGCTGATTGAAGCGGACACCTGTGTTGCTGTGTCATTTGTGTCTGCTACGTGTTGCAGGACATGTTGGAATGTTGTCGGACTCCATTTGCTTGGCTGAGGTTGTGATTTTACAAAAAAATAATTGAACACAAACAGTCGTGCCTGTGTCACAGCTGCAAATGCTTACTTGCATATTTTAGAAGCCATGCTTACAATTTGACCCTGATCTGGCCTCCATCTGACCTCAAAACAGTCGAAATTCAAGCATTTTTCCTAGCAACCAGGACGTTGGCGGTCTTGAGCCCTGCAGCAAAAAGCTTTAAGAATTTCCCTCCATTTTCTTTTTCTTCTCCCCTGCAGCATCCTATATTATATTGTTGGACATCTCAATTTAGGATCTCCTCTTCTTCCCTCGCTTCCTAGGTCAACCAGCCCAAGTTCAACCAGCGGCGGATCAGCAGCGCCAAGTTCCTGGGCGAGCTCTACAACTACCGCATGGTGGAGTCGGCCGTCATTTTCCGCACCCTCTTCTCCTTCATCTCCTTCGGCGTGAATCAGGACGGCAGTCCCAGCCCTCTGGACCCCCCAGAGCATTTGTTCCGCATCCGCCTGGTCTGCACCCTGCTTGATACCTGCGGCCAATACTTCGATCGAGGCTCCAGCAAGAGGAAGCTAGACTGTTTCCTCATCTACTTCCAGGCACGTAACCTCCTAAAGTGCCTATACTTTATGTTCGGGAACCCTGATATTTTCTGTAAATCTACTGGGTATAATCACTGTGCCACTGTTTTGAGTTTGACAGACCTGTGAGGTCTGCTCAGGAGGTGTTCTGGTCAGGGGTGAAGTAAGTGAGATGTTGTTGTGTGTCTGCAGCGGTACATATGGTGGAAAAAGAGCCTGGACGTGTGGACCAAGGACCACCCGTTCCCCATCGATATCGACTACATGATCAGCGACACGCTGGAGCTGCTCAGGCCTAAGATGAGGCTCAGCAGTTCCCTGGAGGAGGCCATCAAGCAAGTCAGCGACCTGGAGAGAGAGGTGCTCGTCAAACTAGGTAGGAGGGTGACGCTAAGTAATCATCTTTAATGTGCGTGGAGCATGACGCCGTTGGTGTAGCAGCTGGTGTTGCCGGTTTGGTTGCTCTCCGTTGTCCTGGCAGAGCAGCATTCCCCAGTGTGTGGGAGGGCAAGCGAGCATGCTGTGTCACTCCTCTCTCTGCCTCTGCTTTGTCTGTCGAGCAGGTTTGAATTCATTGTTTAAAATGCCGAATACATGCATTCCCACTCATTACAGAGACTTCAGGAAGGATCTTTTAAAATCAATGACGACTGTTTCAGACTTCCTCTGGACCTCAGTTTAATCTAGCCTGATAACCTTGAGAGATCTGATCTCACCAAAGATGCATTTGTGTGCTGTTGATAAAACATGTGACATGCACTCATTTGTTTTGTTCATTTTGTCTGTTGAGTGTCTGAAATGTGACGATTAAGAGATTTTCTTTCAAGTGCTGTCTGTACACCTCTTCTAGCACTCTCATGTAATTCTTTGTTTTTATATTCATCAGGTCCCAATCAGCCCAAATAGCAAAGAGAAATTAAAAATGTATGCCATGAAAGAGTTCGGGTCTTAGGAGGTTAAGATTCACCACTGAGGTGTAAATAAGCTGCAACCCCTAACACCTTCTCGAACCCCGAAACTACAATCTTTACGACACAGAATCTGAGCTCAGAGACAATACGAATATTCAGGAATGTAAAAACCAAAACGCAATCAGGACGATGATATCTGGAGAGGAGGAAGAAGGAAGTGTTTGCGCAGCAGGTGTATCTGACTCTGCGGCCTGATAACAGCGCAGCAACGTGAGCTTTGTTTAACAGTTTCAAGGTGTTGACCTGGAATGTGCTGAGAAAAATGTAAACCACAGCTGCGCCCTCTGAGAGCAGGACACCCTCGCAGATCCTGTACTCAAGTAAAAGTACAGATACATGAGCTGTAAAGTACTCAGTTATTTAGAGTAAAAGTGGGGGGGAAAGTAGTTCCTTGGAGTCGGATTCCTCCAAAGAGGCATTAATGGGAGAGAGATAAGGTTAACAGCTGCTTTGCTAATACGTCCCCATCGGTGTGATTAGCAGCACAAGCCAGAAGTACCTCAAAACTGTATAAAAGTACATGTAATCAGCAGCTTTCCATCACTGTTGTGTTTATGTGTGTAAACCTTTATGCAGGTAGATAAGCAGTAAGCATGTGTTTGTGTGTGGGAATGTAGGAGAGGAGAGTGATTGATGAAGGCCCCTGAAGCTAAACAGTGGAGCTATTGTTACCTTTCATACTTCAACCAGGATCGGACATTCCTCAGTCCTTGAGTCACACAAGACCTGATCTTCCACTCCACGCCACTGCCAGACTTCATTTCTTCGCCGTTACCTTTTCTTGCATAATTATGCTCTGTGACGAGCTTCATAGACACAACAATTTTTCTCTGGAATATTTGTTCTATATATAACTGAGGGCTTTGTTTGAGTAAAGCTGCTCTCCCAGGCTGGGCTGGGCTCGGAGACATTTATGATATAATTTCTCCTGATTGTTTTAGTCTTACGTGTCCTAAAGAGGAATCTTTCCACGTTTTCTTGTGCAGGTCTGGCCATGGAGAAGGATGGCCGCTCCAGTGCCATGAGCGAAGGGGAGGGTCTTGACGAGGAAGATGATGACGGGGACGATGATGAAGAGGGAGGCGCAGAGACCGAAGAGCAGTCAGGCAATGAAAGCGAAATGAACGAACAGGAAGAGGATGTGAGTGTTGACTCCCCCATTCTGGCGTTCTTCCTCAAACAAAATCCATCTTGCAACAGAACAAACTTACAGGAAATGCTAAATATTCAACCCTAGTCTAAAGTCTAAAGTTAACAGTGGCATCTAGCATAGGGTGGTGGAGCCCAGTGCCCAGAAGTGAAACATCTGGTTTCAAAACTCCAAGATGGTGGTCAGGTACCCACCGCAGTATTCTCCTGGTCATTAGGTGAACTAGGATAATACCCCCACATCCAACACGGCCGCACACTCATGCACACCCGGCTGCAGATCAAAAAACCTGAGAGCTGCATGGCAAAAACAGAAATATAGCTATGACTGTTTTTTTTTTGTTTTGTTTTGGGGGTTTTTTCTCCAACAGGAAGGGTCAGAGAATGAAGAGGAGGAGAGGGAGGAAGAGGAAGAAGAGAACACGGATTACCTGACTGACTCCAACAAGGAGAACGAGACTGACGAGGAGAACAATGTAAGCAATGGGAAATGTCTGTGTATAAATCTAGATTTAATACATTTTGTTGGTTTAAAGATTTGTGCTTTTGCTGATGTTGATTTGCTGCCTGTGTGTGCAGGAGGTGACCATCCGTGGCGGCGGGCTGAAGCACGTGGCATGCGCTGAGGACGAGGACTTCATTCAGGCTCTGGACAAGATGATGCTGGAAAACCTGCAGGTATAGCGTCCTGCCGCCACACTGGCCATGAAGTACTTTTTATGCTGCAAAAGGCTTTACTGACTTAAACGCACACGCGCGTACACACACACACACACACACACACACACACACACACACACACATGCACTCTGAATATTTGATTGAATTCTAAAAACATCAAAGAGATGAGTGTAATCATAATAACGACTAAAAACGCGTGCACAGTTTCATAACTACATGCAGCGTTTTTCTTTTAACAGCAGATTTGTAGATTTTGGCCTTTATTACACTGTTTTTCTTAGTCTCTTTTATGTGAACATGCTCACAGCTAGTTTGAAACCCAGGTAGCCTTATGGCATTGGTAGCCATCTTGCTGATGTAAGCCAGATAATGATGGGATATTCTGGACATGATGAATTTGCTCAGTGAAAAGAAGCACTTTACAAACATAAGAAAACATAGAGTAGTACAGGTCTCCTCAGCTTTGATCCAGACCTCGCAGACTGACTCTTCACTGTGTGTTGTGTCACTGCAGCAGCGTAGTGGCGAGGCGGTGAAGGTGCACCAGCTGGATGTTGCCATTCCTCTGCAGCTGAAGAGTCAGCTGAAGAAGGGACAGCCATGCATTAGTGAGGGAGACTCGGACATCTCCGATACCATGCAGTTTGTCATGCTGACTCGCAAAGGCAATAAGCAGCAGGTAAGGTGGCATCTATGTGCCAAGCTATTGCACTTCTTTAAAAATCAGGCTGGTCACAGCAGTTTGTTGCAGGTGAAAAGTTTTTTTTTAACCACATTTTGATACCGGGTTCATCTTCTACCCTTCTCGGCCAAAATAATCTTCTAAGGGTTTGTAACTCGATTAGTATGCTACAGTTATTTGGCCGATCTTCTGTGGAATGATCCTGCAGGGTACACTGAGTCCTGCACTTAAGGTTTCTAAAATATTCCACATTAACAGTAGAATTTACACGTAATGGCGATGAATAGTGGAGCGATCAGGTGTGAAAACTGTCTGCACTCTCGCTCCTGCAACTGCAGGTTACAGTAACAATCTCCTTTAGCTGCCACTCACAGAGTGCAGGACTGTAGCTCCTGTAGTTCACAAAAGCAGCCTATGTGTTTGTTAGCTCTGCTAATTTGTTCTCTGCAGGATGAACAATTTTAAAGTTCATCCTGGTTGTTCTTTAAGGAGATGGTGTGCATAAATGAATGCTTAATAATGTTGACTTTGGGTGTGTGTGTGTGTGTGTGTGTGTGTGTGTGTGTGTGTGTGTGTGTGTGTGTGTGTGTGTGTGTGTGTGTGTGTGTGTGTACTTTATCTGAGCCAGTTTCAGTGTCTGTCTATTCTAGGGAGGGCATTTCTGCAGGACTGTTGATGTTGCTTCTGTCTGAAGTTGATTCAGCAGCTTTATCATTCAGAGTCATGTTTGCACCCCTGAGGTGGATGTTGGTACACTAATGAGTCTCTTTTTGCTCCGTTTCTGGTCTTCATTTCCTTCTGAGGAAAATTTCCTGCTAAATGCCCCTCTGTGTTCTCTAACTGTGCCCATTATGTATGTAAGGCTTCCTGAGAGAAACAGTTTCAGCACTATAGATGGAAAAAACTGCGTGTATGTCAGCAGGCGTCCTAACACACATACAGAAACACACACGTGTGTGTGTGTGTGTGTGTGTGTGCGCGTGTGTGCGTCCGTTAAGGCCAGCCGCTGCGTGGTGGAATGTGTGGTTTGAGGGCAGAGGCTGGTTGTTGTGCTGCTGGGTGTGTCCAGCACTTTGCCTGTGCACAGAGGTTTCATGCAGCGTTCAGCCTGCTTGAAAAACAGCTGCCAGAAACGCCAACGCACACAGGGCGTCTTTGTCGGTGTGTCTGAGAGATCTGTAGCTCTAGAAATCTCATGCTCAGCCAGTTGAGGGACTGATATCAGTTTTCAGAGAGTAAGAAATTCTGCTGTCAGTCAAACACTATTGTAACTTCACAAGATGAATCACTTTCTGGCCTAAAGAAAACCGCAGAGTACACCCTACAGAAAGACTGTCAGAAGCTTTCTTTCTGCACGCTTCTTCGAGCCCTCTACCGTTTTCCATCTGTCTGAAGGTGAAGCTCTGCTTCAGTCGACCGGTCTTTCCTCGATTCTCTCATGCGTCAGGAGAATCCCAGTGAATGGATTTTCATGATACAGTGTGAAGTTAAAATAATTTAAGTTGAGATCTGCCTGTATTCGCGACGTCTGGTGTGAATTCTAGTTTACATACACTTTGCATGTAGTCATGCTACACTGTAATTAATTAATTAATTAGTTAGTTTTAAAAAAAAAAGTTTTTAAAAATGCTATGCTGTAATTACTAGAACCTGACTGAAATACTACTATACTTTATACTTTGAGTCCTGAAACAAACTTTCTCTTTGGGGACAATAAATTGCAAGTTGCCAACAGTACATTGACAGAGCTGAGGGGGGCTGAGCAGCGATGCCTACACAAAAAGACTGAGCTGATATGTCACTATCAACTTCTATCAGATACCGGATAGACATGGAGAGACATCTATCGGTATCTGATGGATGAATACTATTTAAAAAGCACAGGTGAGACCAGAGAAACACCCTTCAGCCAGGTTATTAGTGTTGATGTTGCGTAGTTTATCCACCAGAGGGCACTCTGCAACTTACAAGCTGATCCAAGCATAAATAATTAATCTACGATTTGAGACAAAATGATAACTTTAAACAATGCTGTTGAATTATCGGAATGTGAACTTATAAAAAAATGCCTTTGTCCAGCTAAACTGTCTTTCATTCTCCTGAACAGTATAAGATCCTGAACGTGCCGCTCTCCTCCCACCTGGCGGCGAATCACTTCAACCAGCAGCAGGCCGAGCAGGAGGAGCGCATGAGAATGAAAAAGCTCACTCTGGACATCAACGAGCGGCAGGAGCAGGAGGACTACCAGGGTAACCATGGAAACTGTTTGTTTATTGTTTGTTACCGCATCTGCCCAGGTTACACGAGTGGATCGGCTTCTGTTTCATATCTGATCTGTGAAAGCAAACGGTGACCTTTGACCTGAAATCAGGGTGTGTTGTTTTGCTTACCCAGTGAGTCCTTTGAAGTTCTTTCTCTGTGCAAGGTCACACTGACAAGAAAAAGCTGGTTCATTTCCACCTTAAATCTGCACAGATTATTATAGTTGTGTATTGTCGGGGGGCGTAGTTAAAAGGTGAGTGCATGAGTTTGATTCATTTTTTTTCAAGGTATTAGGTTTTTATTGGCTTCTAATAATTACTCTAGAAATGTAAGAGTCCTGATAAACCTTCACTTTCTGCTGCTGCCGCTTACCTCAGAGGAGCTTTAGTAGTAGGAGGTTTATGGGTTCAGACTGGGCCTTTGCAGGGGGGATGTTTTCAGTAGAGGCAACAAGTGTTTAGTATTTAGTATTTATTTATTTATTGTCATTGTCAAGAACAATGAAATTGCATTTGGGGCTTCCATACAACCCAAAAAAAAGAAGAAAATAATAAATACCCCTTAAAACCCAAGTGTACATATTTAACCCAGTGTGACTCCAATGCAATAAGACAATCCTTAGCAATAATGTTCGTAGAAATTCAGACAAAGACCTGAGAAACATGACAAAATACAACAATGCAACCCATTCAATATTATTGTACTGTGAGATATGATATCAGATATGATAGTTATCTATTTAAGAAAGAGGGGGGGGGGGCAGGAGGGGGAAGAGAATAAAGATATGATGCACCAATGCAGACCAGTTCATTGCTATTAAGAAGTTGGATATGGTTATTGTCCGTGAGAGGGGGGCAGAGAGTTCAGGAGCCTCACAGCCTGTGGATACAGGCTGTTGGCCAGTCTGGATGTTCTGGCCTGTATAGACCTGTACCTTCTCCCTGAGGGCAGCAGATGGAAAAGGTGGCGCGCAGGGTGATGTTGGTCCCGCAGGATACTGTGCACCCTCCTCAGACAGTCTGTGGTTAAATATAATTTGGCTCTGAGTGAAACCTCTAAGGGAAATGACAACAAATCCATTTGTAGTGATTTAAAGTCAACAAGGACTAAAGAAGCTATGGAGACCAAACTAGGCTTTTTATTTATGCAGTAAATTTGTCATTTAAATGTGAAAGTCTGTGGGTTTGGCTAGTGGCCATCAGCGGAACTGCAGGTTTTGCTACTTGTTGGTTCCACATAGTTCAGTCCTGGACGTTGCTGATTTTATTCCACTAAGGTGCAGTGTATACATGTTAAATCTTCACCGTAGTCACATCGTTTTAAATCAACTTGAATGACAATGTTCTGTTGGTGAAACTGCAGGGCAACAAAAAACAACAAAAAACAAATGCCCCTCGCAGGTTGCAGGTAGGCTCAACACAGAAGCTTAAATTAAGCGTAAGGACACTGGACGTGCTTCCTGTTCATGTAAATGGTAAATGGCCTGTATTTGCATAGCGCTTTACTAGTCCCTAAGGACCCCAAAGCGCTTTACACATCCAGTCATCCACCCATTCACACACATGTATTCAGCAGCGGCCTGATAAAAGCCATAATAACTGCTAACACAGGACAAGATCAGTCATCCATGCTCGTAGTGTTTTTTATTAGTCATCAGTTTGTGTCTGCTTGTTTTTGGTTTTTGTCTCCTTGTTGTCATAAACTGTTGAAATGTGAAATATTTTTCATATGTAGACTGTTACGCCCCAGTCTAGGGGTACAGGAACGCAACACAAGTTTGAAAGAATTGCCCCGCCCTGGTCCCCAAAACCATACACAAAGGGAAACCAATTTCTTAGTGAATCGTGATTTATTTTTCTGCACTGCAAAAATGAAGCTCCGGGGTGAACAAAGGCCAAAATAACAAACAAAACAAGCTAAGTCAGGAGGAGGTGTTATCTACAACCCTATGTGAAATCAAATATCAAACAAAAGACAAGCGCTACACCTAACTCCCTAACTGAAATAAACAGGAGAAAACAGTGCAAGGAAAAACAATAAGGCAGCTCACCCCTTCTGTTGCAGTGCTATTTACAAGGCTATTTACAATGAAAACTAATGTACACACTATATACAAAACTCCAAAAAAGTCGCACAAAGTCACAGGCACAAAAGTCTCAGGTTTTGGAGGCCAGGGTCAGGTCTGCTGCTGCTGTCAGTGGCTGCCCCGGGACAACTGCTGGTGAGGGATTTGAATGAAGATCACATGGCCAGGGGACCAATCAGCAGCCGTCAGCTCATCCACTCCGGGACCTGCAAAGACTTAAAGGCACAGACAACAACAGCCACCAAAACAGATTATGGACAGGGCCATAACACCCCCCTTCCCAAGACCAAACATCTCCCCTAAAGATGTTTGGCGCTTAGGGGTTCCGAAAACCACGTGACAGCGCATCTGCCAGTACATTCTCTGTCCCTTTTTTGTGATGGATCTCCAGATTGAAATCTTGTACTAAGAGGGACCATCTCATGAGCCTTTGGTTAGAATTTTGCATTCGGGTCAAAAACACGAGGGGGTTGTGGTCTGTGTAAACAATGACAGGTGCTGAACTGGAACCGACATAGACCTCGAAATGCTGTAGAGCAAGCAATAGAGAGAGGGCTTCTTTTTCAATGGTGCTGTATTTCTGTTGGTGGGAGTTGAATTTTTTCGAAAAGTAACCAATTGGGTGATCAACACCCTGCCTATCCTCCTGCAACAGTACCGCACCTGCACCGTTGGCGCTGGCATCCACCTCAAGTTTAAACGGATGTGTGAAAACAGGAGCGGCAAGTACTGGTGTGCTGCAGAGGAGAGCTTTGGCAGACTCAAAAGCATTCTGGCATGTGGGGGACCATACAAATGGTTTTGACACACTTGTGAGACTGGTGAGAGGTGCAACTACATCTGCAAAATTCTTACAGAAGCCACGATAATAGCCGGCCATACCAAGGAACCGGCGAAGCTCACGTCTAGTGCGAGGCACAGGGAAATCTAGGATAGCCTGGATTTTAGCCAGCAGGGGGCGCACCTGTCCCTGACCCACCTGTTTCCCTAGATAAGTCACAGTGGCCTTACCAAAGTCACATTTGGCAAGATTTAGGGTAAGGGATGCCTCTTGTAATCTTTCAAAAATCTCCGTGAGTGTTCCAAGGTGATCTGACCAAGTCTCTGAATAGGCTACAATGTCGTCTAAGTACACTTCACAGTTTGTGACACCACCTAAGACAATGTGCATAAGGCGTTGGAATGTGGCAGGGGCATTTCGAAGGCCAAAAGGCATGACGGTGTATTGGAGGAAGTGGTCCGGAGTGACAAAAGCAGAAATTTCAGATGCACGCGGAGTGAGGGGAACTTGCCAATAACCCTTTAATAAGTCCAGTTTGGTGACAAACTTTGCGGAGCCAACCCTGTCAACACAATCTTCCATGCGGGGAAGAGGGTAGGAGTCGGGTTTGGTCACACTGTTCACTTTTCGAAAATCACTACAAAAACGTGGAGTTTTGTCTTCCTTCGGCACAAGAAGGCATGGGGAACTCCAGGCACTCGAACTAGGGACAGCAAGACCATTTTCCAGCAAGTAGGAAACTTCTTGCTGAAAAAGTGCACGTTTGGTAGGGTTCACACGATAAGCGTGTTGTTTGATCGGAGGGTGGTCACCTACATCTATGTCATGTTCGAGGACAGTAGTGCGAGACGGAGTGTCAGCAAACAGAGATGGGTAAGTATTGATCAGAGAACACACATCGGTCTGGGCAGCCTCATCTAAATGTTTTAGGTGGGAATTCAACTTATCCAATACTTCAGAGTTTCTGAGTCGGGAGCAACCCTCAGCACAAACGAAAGCTAAGCCATCACTTTCTGGGCTATACTGAGACGGGGATGCTGGCACAACTACCGACACGGCAGACAGCGCAGCGGGGGATGAGGAGGAGTTTACACCTGCATCACGAACAAAATAAGGCTTCATCAGATTAACATGACACACACGACGCTTTCTCCTACGGTCTGGGGTACCTATAACATAATCTGTGTCACTCAGTTTCTCTTGGACAGTATAGGGCCCACAGAACTTTGCCTGGAGAGAGGATCCAGGAACGGGTAGGAGAGTCAACACTTTGTCACCCACTTCAAATTTTCTCTGCATGGACTTTTTGTCGAATTTCCTTTTCATTTTTTCCTGAGACGCGGAAAGAGCCTCGCGTGCAATTTCGCATGCTTTATGCAGACGCTCCCTAAAACAACTTACGTAATCTAATACGTTCTGCTCGGGGGTAGCTGTGTCGGACAGATATCTCTCTTTAAGCAGCCGCAGGGGACCACGCACTGTGTGTCCAAACACCAGCTCTGCGGGACTGAAACCCGTGGACTCCTGCACACTCTCCCTCACCGCTAGAAGGAGAAGTGGCAGACCTTCGTCCCACTCTCTTCCTGACTCGAGGCAGAACTTCCTCATCATGGCTTTTAAAGTCTGGTGGAAACGCTCAAGCGCACCCTGTGATTCGGGGTGATATGCACTGGATTTTTGATGCTTGATGGATAGCGATTTTAAGACCTGAGCGAATATCTTGGACATGAAGTTAGACCCTTGGTCTGTTTGAACTGATTTAGGCAAACCGAAAAGGGAGAAAAAGTTTACTAATGCTCTGACAATGGCTTTGACTTTGATAGTGCGTAACGGAATAGCCTCGGGGAAGCGTGTGGCGGCGCACATTAAAGTCAAGAGGTACTGATGTCCTGACTTGGTTTTTGGAAGCGGACCTACACAATCGATGATTATGTGCTCAAATGGTTCGCCTAAGGCTGGGATTGGGTGCAATGGAGCAGGAGGAATAACCTGGTTGGGTTTTCCGCTGACCTGGCAAACGTGGCAAGAGCGGCAATATTTGGTCACATCAGTCTTCAAACCTGGCCAGAAAAAGTGACGCAGAATACGAAGGTAGGTCTTCCTAATTCCTAAATGTCCAGAGAAACTGTCATGTGCTAGGCTGAGTACTTGGTGTTGGAATTTTTGCGGTACAACTGCTTGTTGAAATACGTTCCAGCCAAGATCACTAGAGGAGGGAGGATGCCATTTGCGCATTAACACATCATTTTCAATGCTGTAGACACGGGGATTCTGATCGCTTGAATTTGCGGCAAGTAAATATTTGGCCAAAGTCGGGTCATTCTGTTGCGCATGAATAAAATCTGTTTTGTTTACCTCAAAAGACAGGTCAGGTGTAGCGGGTAGCAGTTTATCAGACACACATTTTTCAGCTTTTTCCACAGGCAGTTCAGCTTTCTCAGGAACAGCTTCAGAACATAGAAAAGAGTCAGACAAGTCAACATCACCATATTTACGCTTGTGGGCGCGTGTGACAACACAGGCAGGAAAAACAGAGGGCAGACTGTCAGCAGCAGGCTCGGAAACAAAATCAAAATCATCGACGGGGTTTTCAATTACTTCAGGGATCGGGAAAACTTTCCCATTGGCTAGATCATTCCCCAGAATCATAGTAACCCCCTGCACGGGCAAGCGAGCGCGCACCCCAACTGTTACCGGGCCCGAAACGAGAGGCGACTGTAGGAAGACTCTGTGCAGCGGAGCTCGTAACACACTCATTTTCACTCCCCACACGAGAGCATCAGCACCACAAAACGAGTTACTTGAGAAAGGCAACGCGCTTTCCAAAATGAGAGACTGGGCAGCCCCAGTGTCGCGCAAAATTACAATCGGCACGCGATCCTCCTCTATTCCAGTCAGTGAGGCGAACCCTTGTGAAATGAATGGTCGGTAACTGCTGTCAAGACTGTCATTTCCTGGTTCATCACTGACGGGATTAGGAGTAGCAACCGATTGAACAAAACCAATGCTTTTTGGCTTTTTCCATGTGTGAGTTTGCTCTTTGCGACGGAGCGACGGACAACTGGCAATGAGATGGCCAGTATCATGGCAATAAAAGCATTCTCGGACAGTCATGGGGACCTGATCAGGGCGCGTTTGACGCTTAGGAGAAACCCACAAACTCCTCGCAGGTTTCGACAACGGGGCACATTCACGGCGCACAGCTGAAAACGCAACGCGATGGGTCAACACAAACTCATCTGCGAGAACAGCAGCTTTAGACAACGAATCCACCTTTTGCTCATTGATATATACAACAACATTCTCTGGAAGACACGTTTTGAATTCCTCCAGCAGGACCAATTCTCTTAGCTGAGCAAAGTCCTTCACTTTACTTGCAGCTAACCACTTATCAAACAAGAGAGTCTTCTCCCTGGCAAACTCTACATGTGTTTGGTTGGCAGATTTTTCACACGACCGAAACCTCTGGCGATATGCCTCTGGAACTAGCTCATAAGCCCTTAAAATAGTGGATTTCACAATTTCATAATCCAGGCTGTCATCAATAGACAAGCTCGCACACACTTCCTGTGCTTTCCCCACCAATTTACACTGCAGCAACAAACTCCACACATCCTTGGGCCATTTCAAAGTGGTTGCGATGCGTTCAAAGGCATTAAAGTAAGAGTCAACCTCACTTTCTCTGAAAGGTGGCACTAAAGCAATTTGCCTGCTTGCATCAAATTGGTCAGAGGAGAGTGAATCAGAAGATTTACTCACAACTTTACTCACTGGGGTAGAGGTAACATTGCGCTGCCGGGAAGGATCCAGCTCCATAGCCCTTATGCGGAGATGCATAAGCTCAACTTCTTTGGACTTAGTCGCAAGCTCCACCTCTTTCAGGCGAAGGGCGAGCCCAAGATCCTCCGTAACCAATCCTGTTGATTGTCCGGCTGGGCTAACGTTTGGGATCTGAATGGCAGCAGGAGCCTCCGCCCCTGGCGACACCCGTCCACTGGGAGCTTTTGGGATGGTTGCAGCAGCTTCTGCTCCCGCATCCACCACCAAACCTCCAGTCGCCTCAACCGGCCGAGGTTTCGACTCCGCAAATACCCCCTTATCCACCAGCTGAGCTGTCAGGCACTGCTTAATTTCTGCCTTTTTAGCATGTAAAGGCACACTAACATTAAACAAATCTGCCACCAACAACAAATCCGCCTTTGTGCATCGATCCAACTTATCCACGGTGGGTTGTAGTGCAAAATCATCCACATCAAAAGTCATTGTGACTAGATCACCCCCAACACTACAAGAAAACTGCCAACCAAAAACTGCAGACAACCCACAAAATACAATGAGCAAAAAGAATGGCAAAAGAAAAAAAAAAAGGACGAGCCCCCACTTTATGTTACGCCCCAGTCTAGGGGTACAGGAACGCAACACAAGTTTGAAAGAATTGCCCCGCCCTGGTCCCCAAAACCATACACAAAGGGAAACCAATTTCTTAGTGAATCGTGATTTATTTTTCTGCACTGCAAAAATGAAGCTCCGGGGTGAACAAAGGCCAAAATAACAAACAAAACAAGCTAAGTCAGGAGGAGGTGTTATCTACAACCCTATGTGAAATCAAATATCAAACAAAAGACAAGCGCTACACCTAACTCCCTAACTGAAATAAACAGGAGAAAACAGTGCAAGGAAAAACAATAAGGCAGCTCACCCCTTCTGTTGCAGTGCTATTTACAAGGCTATTTACAATGAAAACTAATGTACACACTATATACAAAACTCCAAAAAAGTCGCACAAAGTCACAGGCACAAAAGTCTCAGGTTTTGGAGGCCAGGGTCAGGTCTGCTGCTGCTGTCAGTGGCTGCCCCGGGACAACTGCTGGTGAGGGATTTGAATGAAGATCACATGGCCAGGGGACCAATCAGCAGCCGTCAGCTCATCCACTCCGGGACCTGCAAAGACTTAAAGGCACAGACAACAACAGCCACCAAAACAGATTATGGACAGGGCCATAACATAGACCATATGTAGACCAAGATGGCGCCGCGGATGGTCGCCCTGGTGCTTCAGTGCGTTACTTTTGTTTTGTTTTTGTGCATTTTCTCTGTGTCTGGGCACTCCTCTGGATACTCGTACACCAGAGAAGAGCTCCTTAACTACAGGACTACAACGCCTGTGGATTTATTTCCAATATTTGTCGCATCTGCGGCAGATTTACTGCTGACTCTGACCAGGAAAGCGAGACGCCGAAAGAGAGGGAAGCGAGCCGGCGCACTCGTGCGTTTGAGGAGACGCGGACTGCGAACTGCTCTTCCTGGGATCTTCCTTTCTAATGTACGCTCACTCGGCAATAAGATTGACGAACTGGCCCTGATGAGAAGCATGAACAGAGACTTTGCCTCCTCCTGTGTCTTATGTTTATGAGTCGTGGCTCAGTGAGAACATCCCAGACTGCGCGCTCAAGCTGGAGGGCTTCCATCTGCTGCGCGCGGACCGGCAGGCCGCTCTCTCCGGTAAGTCCAAAGGTGGAGGTCTCTGCTTCTACATCAATAGTGGCTGGTGCACAGATGTGACAGTGATTGCTCAGCACTGCTCTTCCTCTCTGGAATATCTTTTTATCCACTGCAAACCGTTTTATTCTCCGCGGGAGTTCGCTTCATTCATCCTGGCCGCTGTTTACATCCCGCCAGACGCAGATGCGCAGGCAGCTCAGTGCGCACTCGCGGAGCAGATTCTCCACACGGAGCGGACATTCCCGGACTCTCTCATCATTGCTCTTGGGGACTTTAACAAAGCCAATCTGAGCCATGAGCTTCCAAAATATAAGCAGTATATTAAATGCCCGACCAGAGAGGAGAGGACATTAGACCACTGTTACAGCACGATCAGCGGGGCCTATCGCGCGGTGCCCCGCGCTTCACTCGGACTTTCTGACCACGTCATGATCCACCTAATCCCCGCGTACAGACAGAGGCTGAAGCTCTCCAAACCTGTCATGAGGACTAAAAAACTGTGGAGCAACGAGGCTGTGGAGGAGCTTCGCACGTGTTTGGAGACCACAGACTGGGACACATTGAAGGCTGCTTCTAACAGCTTGGACGAGTTTACGGACACTGTCACCTCCTATATCCACTTCTGTGAGGACAGCATTGTGCCATCACGCACCAGGGTGAGTTATAACAATGACAAACCCTGGTTTACTCCTAAACTCAAAAAGCTGTGGCTGGAAAAGAGAAAGGCGTTCAGAAGCGGAGACAGGGACTGCTACAGAGAGGCCAAGTACAGGTTCACTAAAGAAGTGGACATTGCCAAACATCAGCACTCTGAGAAGATGCAGCAGCAGATCTCAGAGAATGACTCGGCCTCTGTGTGGAAAGGTTTTAGGAATATCACAAACTACAAGCCTAAAACCCCCCACTCCACTGATGACTTGCTCTTAGCCAACACCCTTAACGACTTCTACTGCCGTTTTGACGAGCCATCAGGCAGCCTTCACACCTCCAACGGCCCCAACAATAGAGACACTTTGGACACTAATTCCCCCACCTCTCCCCCCTACATAGAGCCATCACCACCTTCAAACCGTTCACCTACAACACCCCCCTCCTCACCCCACACAAAAGAGGATTTCACACCACCTCCTCCCACCACAACTCTTCATATTCATGAAGCAGATGTGAGGAAGCAGTTTAAGAACCTGAATGCTCGGAAAGCTCCCGGCCCAGACGGTGTGTCTCCTGCCACCCTCAGACACTGTGCAAACGAGCTGGCCCCAGTGTTTTCTGGCATTTTCAACTCCTCACTGCAGGCATGTCATGTGCCTGCCTGCTTCAAGTCCTCCACCATAATCCCTGTCCCCAAGAAACCTAGGATCACTGGACTAAATGACTACAGACCCGTGGCTCTGACATCTGTGGTCATGAAGTCTTTTGAGCGCCTAGTTCTCTCCCATCTCAGGACCCTCACGGCCCCCCTCCTGGACCCCCTGCAGTTTGCATATAGAGCCAACAGGTCTGTAGACGACGCCATCAACATGGCCCTACACTTCATCCTGCAGCATCTGGACTCCCCAGGAACCTACGCCAGGATCCTGTTTGTGGACTTCAGCTCTGCCTTCAACACCATCCTTCCAGACCATCTCCGAGGCAAGCTTTCCCAGATGAATGTGCCTGATCCCATCTGCCGGTGGATCACTGACTTCCTGACGGACAGGAAGCAGCATGTGAGGCTGGGAAAGAATGTCTCGGACTCCCGGACCATCAGCACCGGCTCCCCTCAGGGCTGTGTTCTTTCTCCTCTGCTCTTCTCCCTGTACACCAACTGCTGCACCTCCACCCACCAGTCTGTCAAGCTAATCAAGTTTGCAGATGACACCACCGTTATTGGACTCATCTCGGACGGGGACGAGTCTGCCTACAGGAGGGAGGTTGAACGTCTGGTGTCCTGGTGCAGCCACAACAACCTGGTGCTGAATGCCCAGAAGACAGTGGAGATTATTGTGGACTTCAGGAAGCACACAGCCCCACTCCCCCCCATCATCCTGACTGACACCCCCATCACCTCTGTGGACTCATTCCGCTTCCTGGGTACCACCATCACCCAGGACCTGAAGTGGGAGCCCACCATCACCTCCGTCATCAAGAAAGCCCAGCAGAGGATGTACTTCCTGAGGCAGCTGAAGAAATTCAACCTGCCAACACGGACGATGATGCAGTTCTACACTGCAATCATCGAGTCCATCCTCACCTCCTCCATCACCGTGTGGTACGCTGGAGCCACTATCAGGGACAAACAGAGACTGCAGCGTGTTGTGCGCTCTGCTGAGAAGGTGATTGGCTGCAGACTCCCATCTTTGCAGGACCTGTACACCTCCAGGACATTGCGGCGTGCAGCTCGGATCTCAGCTGACCCTTCTCACCCTGGACACAGTCTGTTTGACCTGCTCCCCTCAGGCAGGAGGCTCCGGTCCATTCGCACCAGAACCTCTCGCCATAAGAACAGTTTCTTCCCCTCTGCTGTTGGACACATGAACAATAACCATATGACTGTACCCGCCACTAACACATGACCCTACGCTGTGTCACTGCATCATTCTATGTTTGGCACTGATCACCACCTGCACTCATGTATATATCTTTCAACGTAGCACTCTTAATTCTTATTCTCATGTATATATCTCATGTATATCTCATGCACATATCTTTCCACGTAGCACTTTTAATTCTTATCCCTACTTTTATTTTTTTCCATGTCTATTTAAGTGCTATTTATGACACTATGTTTGCACTGAAGCACCGCAGCAATTTCCTAATGTTGTAAACCTGCTCAACATTTGGCAATAAACCCCATTCTGATTCTGATTCTGATATCAGTTTTCTGACTGAACTTCCTTTTTCCTCTCCATGTCACAGAGATGATGCAGTCTTTGGCCCAGCGTCCGGCTCCAGCCAACACCAACCGGGAGCGCCGTCCCCGCTACCAGCACCCGAAAGGCGCTCCCAACGCTGACCTCATCTTCAAGACCGGAGGAAGGTGAGGCTCGGTCCCCAATCGGCGACAGTCTGGCTACAGGTTGTGTCAGTTTAGTGTTTGTTAAGTTCACCGTGCACTGAAAGCGCCTCGTTGGTGTCTCTTTGAACAGAGAGAAAAGAGCAAGAAATGAAAGTCAGGAGAAGCGAGACAGGCAGGAGAAGCAGGAGAGAAACCAAAGATATGAGTTGGAGTAGGCTAAAAGAGCCAGAGCTGCAGCAGTCCAAAGGCGAGGCTTTAGCAAGCAAAAAATCTCAGTATTGAGGACATCTTGTTCCTATTTTCACTGAATCTCATTTTTTAAGTGCAGACAGTTCAAGTAAGTTTATTTAGTTTTTTTTTTTTTCCCTTTAAAAATTGAAGTCTGCAAATAAAGATCACTTCCTGGTTACATGTTGACATCAACACCGCTTCGTGCATCTTTGTTGTATCTCTAAAACCAAAGCACAACATGAGACGTTATTATTATGACGGTATATCTGAGTGGCTTTAAAAAAAAAACCTATTATATTCTACTCCTCTTTATCTTTGCTCTATTTTGCAAATAGTCATTGATCATTGTTGGCCTCTCTGTTTTTATTACCACTGTTCATTTTAAAGCTTAGCTTTTAAAACCAGTCAGTGCAGCAGTATGTTAATGACTAACCTCGTATTGTGGATGAATTCTAACAGTTGTTCTCCTGACTGAAGTTTGGTCTGTTTACAGCATCCTGCCATGCGATTGCATTTGTCCCTAACCATCAGGAACCCTCGCGTTAACTTTTTTCGAGTGGAAAAAAGTTAGCGTTCATCCTCCAGCTTTACTGTGTTTATGTTATGCTAACCATAGCTCTGTAGCTAGCCACCACATACCATATCATTATATACCAGCTAGCCCAACTTGAGTATCCCTACAAACGTCACTGCTGTTTAGTTTCCTGTCTTCATTTATGTCAGAAGTGATACCAGAGCTGTATGTTTTATTTTTTTTTCAGAAATTCCTCAGTCAGAAAATGGTATATCATGTTAAGGTGGAAACTAGCGAGCTAACTCCTTGCTAACTTCTAACTCAGTGATGTGGCAGTGTTCGTTTGACTTTGGGACCTGAAGCAGAGTTTGGAACTGGAAACTGCTAATGACGTCAGACTTCAAGACTGGATTTCCATCTGCAGCAGGAAGCTGTTTTCACATTAAAAGCTCTAAACAGCCTCTGTAGTCCACAGTTAGAGGCTAGCTGCTGCCGGTTGGTGGAGCTTTTAGGTGGTGGAGAACAAAAAACAAAGAAATCTTGGACTTAGAGCATAATGAAAAAAATTTTTTTTTCGGTGTCTGAAAAACAAATACATCCTGTTCTAATATTTTTGTCCCAATGCTAACAGCAAACAGTAGTTGTGTTCTAGAGACACACCAAACTCTATGTACAAAAACAGCACTTTTACTTTGTATAACACACAAATAGTCTGTCCACTACCTCAATCATTTAACTGATGTATGAAAAACCCCAAAGTCAAGAGTGGAATCCAGACATTAAAAAAGAAACTTGAGCAGGAAAAGCGTTTTTCATATATTTAAGGAGCAGGTTTGGTCATTTCAGTTTAGTTGTGAATGTTTATGTTTTTTTTGGGGGTTTTTTTGTTTGTTTGTTTGTTTGTTTTCAGTGATAGATTTAGAAGATGGTTTTAGTAAAATCAGTATAGAAAATAAACTTTTTGAAAGTAGCTGACGCTCAGTCTTGTAGATCAGGGGTCGGCAACCTTTCTGATGATGAGTGCCATCTAAAATTTCCTCAGAAGTCAATGTGCCATATGATTGCATTAGCAATAAATTTAATAACACTCTATATGAACAGTTACACACTATATAGAACAACTTTATAGAATTATATTTGTTCGCAGATGTTGGCAGCTATCAGCAAATAGTTATCAGCTATTTTGAAACAAAAAAAAGACACTTTTTATCCATAACAAGAACTCCATAACAGCAAATGAACTGTACAATAGAAAATGCAAATGCTGTTTATGGTCTCCTCACAACAATACACCTAAACCTGGTTTATATCTGACCCAGACAGACTGCAGGTCATAACTTCTTACCTGAAGTTCAGTTCACCTGACAGTCGGACCGGCGGCCGCCTCGCGTCTCTCCTCCTGCCTCCCCTTCCCTCATCCACCTGCTGGCCTCTGTGGAAGCTCCGCCATAGCCACCACCAAACAACAAGTTATTTTTACACATCGGCCAGCATCTGGCCAATCCACCACCTTTCATTGTTTATACCGTTACAAAAAAAAAAAATCATCGGCCCATAAAAACGAAAAATGTCCATCGGGCCACCGGGCAAATGCGCAATGGCCAGTCCAGCTATGGTCGTGCCATCGGTTAACCCTTCGCGTGCCAGCTGTGGCATGCATGCCCAGGGTTGCCGACCCCTGTTGTAGATATTTAAAACCTCGATAATCGAAACCTCAACGTTCAGATTTGTAATAACAAGCAAATACAAAAACCTCTTCTGTTATTTTGTCTTAGGTTTTCCAAGTTCAAAAAATTGTCTGAATTGGTTTGAAGTTTTTTTTTTTCTTCTTTTTTTCAAAGGTCTAGTTTTTATTTTAATTTTATTTAACAGAAATGTTTTTTTTCACAGTAGTTTTATTTTGAAGGGGTCAGGCTTTAGCTTTACTTTCAGCACCTCTGCAGTAAATGTCCTACTCTGTCCTCCAGGAGACGCTGATGGGAGTCTGGGCCCAGGCTGAGCAAGCGAGGCAGAGAGAGAATGAACCAGCAAAAGAGAGAGAGAGCGCGCGCAAGAGGAAAACGAGAAGATCGGAAGGGAAACCGGTCGAAAACAAGGGAACGAGTTCTCCAGACACCCCCTGAAGCTGGGGACAGACCAAACCCCTGACATGAACACACACAGGAGAAGGAGAAGAAGAACTGACAGGGGGAGGGAATTGGGTCAGAGGTCAGGGGGTCAGACAGGTGGCTCTCTTTCTTTTTTGTCTGTTACCTGAGATGACAAAAAAACACAACTGTCTGAACCAGAGAATGAATTAGAAACAGCTGACCTGCAGACTGATGGCGAGATAGGCGGGGAGAGGCGAGATCGACTCACCTGCTGCCACCACTGCACCAGGCAGAGGAAAAAGTGACTCGTCTTTAGGAGTTCAAATCTGCGAGTGCACAACTTTTACACGAGACTAGCAAGGGATTTTTTTGTTTGTTTGTTTGATTGATTGATTTTTGACTCCATGAACAGCTCGGTCCAATTCTGTGCGAAGCAGCAAAAGACGAATGAGTTGGGTGTTCGTAAACTGACCAGTGATTCAGAGAAAGACGTGCTAATTGAACAGCGACCGATGGTGTGCAACGAGCTGATTTATAGCTTTGTGTCGCTTCTTAGTTTTACTTAAATAAAAATGAAACCGTGGACATGTCTCACAGGTATTTTTTTGATCAACAGTTACATTTTTAAAAGACGTATGTCACAGTTATTTTCTAGAGTTCATTACAGTTCATTTCTAATCATCACATAATTGTTATTGATTAGGTACTTACTCTCCTATACACTCTACAGATTATAGCAAGACCTTTAAAGGCGACCTATTAGTCCCATTTCCTGCTTCATGTAATTATTCTTGGATCCTCTCAGAGTAGCTTTGCATGATTCACAGTTAAGTCAGCTGTCTTCTGATTGGCTGCCCCCCCCTAAGCCGGTGGGTGGGGCCTGTGCTTTTGGCTCAAAACTTGTAGAAACACTGACCTCATTATTAGAATTTTTTTTGTCTTGTTTAATGTGAACACCAGACATTGGGACCGGAGATTTAAGATGGAGAATAAGAAGACGTTACAAAGGTCTCTATTCCTAAACGAAATACCTTAACACAACTGTCTTTTTTTGTTTTTCTTCAAAAATGTGCTATTTATTGACAGTGTGGACAGTTAACAGAGGATACCATTGTATCCACTGCTTGCTTCAGTGAGCAGTTATTCAGTGAGTATATCACAGAAAGTGTCCATCTGACGAATGACCACATTTTGAATTCATGATGTTAAAGTATTTTCTTCCAGATGTTAACCAATCAGAAGAAAGTGGGTTTTTAGGGATGCGGGAATCTTTAAAAAATCTGTCTCAGCCTAGTTTGGTGAAACTAACAAAAAGTGAAGATTAATGCTCAGAAATGGGTACAGACAGTTTAAAGTTATATTTATGTAGAGGCAGACACCCGTGTCCTCTTCGTTTTTGGTCTTAATGCTCAGCTTACTCATGCCCCCCCTGCAGACGTGACAGCAGTGTCAGGTCAGTGCTTTTGCTGCTCTGCTGAGAAATCTCCAGCTCTCGCACCGTCGAACACTTTTTGATCTCTGCTGCGTTCAGACTTGTCAGGATTGAGTGACCTGCTCAGTGGTGGACACCTGAGTGTACATATTCAGCAGTTCTTCCACTTCTACCCAGTTTGATGATGATGTTTTTTAAAGTTTGCTAACATCCAGCTTGCTTTGATTTGTGACTTGTGTAATGTGACAAAAGTTTTTCCAGGATAACCGGGTGCCTGAGAGTCTTCCTTAGTGATGACGTGACTATAATAGATAAATATAACTTGTTAAGCCTCTAGATATATAAATATATCCCCTGTATGCTGCTACATGAACCTTTTCTGCAGCAGCTCTGTGTCTTTGCTATAGTAAAGATTACCCATAACTCAAGTTTGTCCCTGTCCAAGCTGATATTCTTTTACAGCAAAGAAAAAGCAAGAAACAGCTGCCTGCTAAAGCTTTGTCTCAGCTCATGACAAATAAAATTTACCACAATAAAAGCACAAAGTCGTCTCTCTGAATGAGGTCAGTCGTGTGTTTGAGGCATGCGAGGGTGCGCCTGTTTGTTGAGGTCTAATTACAAGGCAGCGAGAGTGGGTATTTCCTCTTTTCCCGCCCACGCCCTCCTCTAAACATTACATATGTGGAGCGCTGGAAACCATGGCCGGATTAACCGGTTAAAGGGCCATGGGGTAATCCACCAACCTATACCTCTGGGGGTCAGGTGAGTTGGAGTTTGGAGGCCAGGTCAACACCTTTGGTGCTTTCTTTGAGTATAATAGGAGCCCACAGCCAGCTATTCCAGGATACGCTCTGAACGGGTCACCACTCTGTAACTCTGATACGAGTCAAACACATGTGGTGACATACGGTGGTCCACATTTTTCCACTTAGCTGTCAGTGATTTGTATTTCTCAGGTTTATTTTCTTGTGTGTGTTTGCAATAAAACTAGAAAACAGATGGATCATAGAAAGCCTCATTTTGATTATCACAACTGGGATTCAGTCTGATTCTGTTTCCAGAGTGGAGATGGAAATGTGATGTTTGGAGGCAGACAGGAATCAGTATGACTATTTGGCTGACCCAGGGCCAACAGACAACCTGGTGATGGCGTTTTCCAGTGAGCAGACTGTTTTCTTTCTCACAGTTTTCACATTAAATTAAACAACTGGATCTTTAAATTTGTCAGATTTCTTCTGACCTGTGCTGCAGGCGGATAGCAAGCAGGGAGAATCAAGAGGGGAAGTATTCATCTTAAAGGCTTAGTTACTTTTTTCAGTTACACAAGTGTCCATTTAAAAAAAAAAAAAAGTCTGATCATCTGTTTCTTCGGTGCTTCCAGTGGTCCGGTGTTTGCAGAGGGAACAAACACCGGTTGTTTAGGGTTGTTTTCCTATGTGACGCGGTGCCGAGGTCACATCTGGGGCGGGCATAAATGTCGCGTTTGTTAATGTTCATTCAGCTCAACCTGACTGGAGAACGTGCACAATGTGAGCACCAATGTAATAAATGTGTTAAAGTTAAATATGAACACAGTGCCCACAGAGATGGGCAAGCATGCTCATTAAGAGAAACAATGGCAATAAAGGCAGAATATCAGTCATCTTGGGCACTGCCACTGACGCTGCATATACCTCCCTCTCTCTCTCTCTCTCTCACACACACACACACCCCTCAGGAATGAAAGCCTCTGTGTCAAAGGCTTATGTAAGAGTCTGCAGTCCAGACAGCTTCTTTAGTGTTGCTGCTGTTTAAAACACAAGCAGCCCAGTGTGAAATGTGGAAAATGGGTCAGAAAGTCCTTCCACAATAAAACATGAACAGGGAGGGGCTCGAGGTGCTGCAATGCACTATAAAAAGGAGCAATCCAAAGTTTTTAGATGTAATACATCACCAGCTCTCTGATTGGCTGACCCTCACAATAGAAAGTTTTAAAACTACAGATAGGTGGGGCCTGTGTGTCTGAGATTACCATATTAGGGATATCCATCTCTATGACGTCTTAAAGCTCCAAAACAGCAGGAAATCTACAGAAGAGAGAAAAAAAGATTCACAGTGCTACAATGGTCAGTCCAGAGCTGAACCTGATTAAATGCTGTGGTGTGACCTTCAGAGATGTGCATAAACAAATCTTGCAAACCTCAATGACCTGAAGCAATGCTATAAAGAAGAAAGGGCAAATATTCCTCCACAGCTATGTGAGAGGCTGATAAAGTCATACATACAGTCACATATTTACTTCAAGTTATTGCTGCTAAAGAAGGCTCTGAATCATGGACGCTGCACAGTCCTGCAAATTAACATCTAAGGAAAGAAAACGAGGAGTTAAGCTCATGTTAACAACTTAAAAGCTGGAAAACTGTCAAGATTTCCTGCTCTAGTAGACATGCTGTACCAATACGGCTTCCATGTTGGCTACAAGTGCAAATGAGGTACCTTTGAGTCTTCTATGGTTTCAAAGAGGCTGTGCAGCTTTGATGGGTAAAATCCTAAAAAAAAAAAACCTCCTCTCAGCTGAAACTACCCAGTCATTAAACAGCTGCTTCTTTTTCACATTCCCCAGTTAATCAGGACAAAACAGACAAAACATGCAGACAGATGTAAGATTGTTCAGTTTAATGGGTGCAAATATTCGAGCAGATGGACTATGTACAGTTTATAATGTGGATATTTCAACAATCAGAAAGAACACCAGGCTGTTCAGTTATAGCAGCAACTTTCACATGGCCGCTCAGCTTCCCTTTAACCACACAAGAGGCACTTTTTATCCCTAATCTGTGCAGACGTGACCACTTCACAGGAACATTTCCTCATAAAGTAGCTCCATACTGCAGGTATGCACCATTAGATACTTCAACATGACTGTAGCTGAACTACAGAGAACCGGAGTCTGTAAACATAAGTTTATAAAATATATACTTCAAAAGTTACTGTAGGTAAACTACAGAGGCCGGAGTCTTGATAAACACACACACACACACACACACACACACACACACACACACACACGCGCGCGCACACACACACGCACACAGAGTTAAATAACACATTTTCAAATGTCAGAAACAACATATCGAGGATGTATTTCTAGACTGTGTGGTTTTAGTGCTCGTGTTTTGTCCAATGCTATGTGCACACCCATCCCTAAAGAGCAGTTTTTAAAGTATTCCCTCTGTGTAGTAAAAAAGTAAAAGTCCTGCCCTCAAACCCAGACCACCAGTCTGTGGTTTGGTGTGGGAGGTTTGTTCATTGGAGTAAAAATATCCCCCTGCTCGGCTCGGCTCCTCATCTTCAAGGAAACAGCATCTTTTCTTTGTTAGTCCCATACATAAGATCCCTTTTTGCTCTTTAGTGCTGATTATATTAGAAGTTTTTTAAAAAAAAAAGAAAAAGTGCTTTTAACTGGAAAAACAAATACACACTAACATACCACTGACTAGAAAAAATGTCCAAAGTCAGTAAAGAAAACCAGTGAAAACAAGAAAAAAGGCTCCCATGTAACAGAGGTGATAAAGACTTCACAGTCTGAGAATCCAAGTTTTAAACAGAAAAAAAATCCCAGTGAAAATCTATCCAACCTTAAATCCAAAGAGGCTTGAGAGCCTCCAGATTAAACTAATGCTTTTGGTAAAAAGGCTAAAAAAAACTCTGGACGTTCACAATCGGACTCGTGTCACAAACAAAGCTGAGACAGGAAGCTAAATAAATGTTTTTTTTCCAAACTTTTTGGAGAGATTTAAAGCAGTTTAGCTCAGCTGCACTGTCTATCTGTAAATCTGTAAAAGTCTGTCTTTATCCACTCAATAGAGGGAGCTATAACGAAACAACCTCCACCAGCAGGTAAAAACTGAGGATAAATCCAGAAAACAAACAAGAGTTCATCAAGACTTTTTCAGCAACCCCAGTTTCCTCAGTGCCTCTCTGCGTGATTCATTCATCTCCCCTCGACCAGAAAACTGCACCGTGATGCCTTGGGGACGGAACATCGAGTTGGATCTTCGCCTGTTGTCTGCGGACAAGGACGTCGCAGGTTTCTGGGGAACAATGTGCCGAGGAGGTCTCGGGGCCGGTGTTGGGGCTGGAGGTTTGGAACCCCTTGCTGGGTTTTCTGAAGTGCGATATAAGCCGGTGACTGGGTTGACGTTTCGGCTCCTTCCTCCGTAGCTGTTGTGCTCGGGCTGCAGCAGCTCTGATTTGTAGGGCAAGGTTTGACCCCTGTCCATGTGTGAGCTAAGGATGTCGGGAAGCTCGGTCCTGGAGCCAGATAGGGAACCGGGGGTCATGACTTTGCTCTTTCCCCCGTAGGTGTTGGGATCACTGGGGTTGGAGAGTGCAGAAGCGTGGGTTCTGGGTTCATGGCTTGTTGTTGAGGGTGCAGATTCACTCTTGGAACCAACAGAAGGGTGGACCACGATGGATTTTCCTCCGTAGCTGTTAAGTGCCAACGAGGTCACCTCAGATGGCTGCTGGGGGATGGATACTTTGTTTTCCACAGGAGGTGGATAGGAGCTGCTCTGTGCAACAGCTGGACGCGACAGGCTTGGTTGGGGGTTTCTGTCGTCATTGCTCCTAGAGGAAGATGTCCTCCGAACCTCAGGTTTCCTGTCAGCATGAATCAGGGTCTGAGGTGGGGTAGTGACATGGGCTTTGGGCGATTTGGGCCCAGTCTCAGTTGTTGTTGGATGATGAGCCTCCAGTGGTGTGGGACTGCTGCCTGCACCTGTAAGAGGAACCAGCGGGGTAATGTTAGGGGTGATTTGGACTGGCATACCCCCAGACATAGCTCGATTTCTGGTTAGGCCTAGCTTAGACAGGGCCTCCATTCTAGATTTGTTTGGTGTGGGGTCACTGAAGGAAATGCTGCGAGTAGGAACATTTCGAGGCTTCTTCCCTACAATGTGTAGAGAATCGTCCTGCAGCAGAGGTTGATTCATACCTAGGTTTGCCAGCATATGCGCCTGTTTCTCCTGGATGCTCACATTAGGTGGTGGCTGGTTTTGACGGTCCTTGCTGCCAACGATCATGTTGATGTTGTCAGGGTAGTGGGTAGGCTTGGCAGATGTAGGAGGACCCTGCTTCACTGGATGATCTGTGCTTGGCTTTTCATCCATGCTGAGGTGGTGGAGTGAAGGAAGGAAGTTAGCTGTTCCTCCGGACTGGTTCTCAGCTATCTTCTTGGCAATCAGCACGGGGGTGGGGACACTGCCTGCCGGGTGGTAGGGTGTGTTCGTCTGCCCGGACATGCCACTCGGGAGGGGAGGGTTGTACTCTGAAGGCAAGCTGTCCATCGGATTGTGCCTTGGCTTTGTCTCAAAGTGGCTTTCAGGGGGTGGCACCATAGTCTGAAAGCCTGGTAGAAACAAATTGAAGAAGTTTCAGTCACCGTGATTTAGTAGTTTAGAGATGTAATTTAATAATCTGCTTCATCTACATAAACAATTTTAAATATTGTAACTGACTACCCCGAACACAAACGCCAACTGCTGTACGCTACCTCGATGGTTGGGACTGAAGATCGGCTCTTTAGAGTGCACCGAATCTGCTTCCTTGTGGACCAAGTCAATAATATCGTGATCTTTGGGGTTGGTATCGTAGGGGTTGGCGCTCATAGCCACAGGTCTAGTGACCTCTTGAGTGGCGTTTTCAAAGGGCCTTGCTCGCACAAGCCTCCAGTCGTCCTCCTCTAAACTTGCCTCCAGCGAATCAATGGTTTTCTCAAAGAACTGGATGCAGTCCTGCTCCTCTTGACTCAGGTCTTGATCATCCTGTGAAGAGATATAAAACATTTCTGCTATGTCTTCTTTGTTCCTTAACATTTTTGCCTCAAAGGTTAAAGAGTCAGGTTACTGTGAATCACTGTAGCACACACAGAGAGAGGTTTCTCCACTATTTATAAAGGGAGGGGAAGATTTGAAGGTTGCCACTTAAGAGGGAGGCACTCTGGGTTTCTGATTTAAACACTTTACACACCATTTTTCTTGTTCTTGTTTGTTTTAGTGTGCAAAAATATTTGTGTACTTCCTGTATGTGAAAGTACATACAAAGTATGAAAAAAAGATTTTGACATTTTGAAACATTTTTAAATAGAACAAGCGAGTATTTGCTGAATCATCCTTTTTTATTCTTCATGATTCAGTGATAAATGTTATTGGTTCACCGTCACCTGACCTGTGCTTCTGTAAAAATGTATCTGCACCTCATGTGCTTGCAAGCGACTACACATAGATAAATGCAGGTAATGGTGTTGGCCACGTGCATGAGCTACGCCGTAGCCTTTACATAGATTCACTGCAGATCTATTTATGAAGTGTTACTCTAATAATGACGATAATTTACTAACTGGATTTCAGGATTTATTTAATATTACCTCAAACTAGTGACTGAGCTAGTAAAGCTATCAGGATATCATTTTACTGAGGTCAAAGGGCAAGAGAGCTGAGAGTCATTTTCCCACTCGCCCCCTGCTGACCAATGAAAAGAATACATTGGCTGATTTTTTTTTCAGCAGTCATCTTGGCTTCATGGCAGAAATTGAGGAGGCGGGATTGCCAGACACCACCTGTCATTTTGTTAGTGCACTGTCTCCAAACCAAACATTACAGGTCTCACTACCATGTGTTAAACCTTCCTGTTCACTCTCGCTAATAATTCTGTCACACTTGTCTTCACCAATCCACTCGGCCTGCACTCTCTTCTTCACCTCTCCTGTGCACTGTCCGTTGCTGCGAATGATTGACTCTCGGGTATTTAAATTTATCCACCTTGTTCTTTCTGCCTGCCGCTCATGCACACACACACATATTCAGTATTGCTTTTATTCCTCTTCTCTGCAGAAAATACCTCCACTTTGTTTAGTTTGGCACTAGCACAGCAGCTCTTTTTCCATTTACGGTAAGTTCAAATCTAGGCATGTGTTCAGTTTTGAAGATATCAAAGTTGAATGTTTCTCTAAATATACATTTTTTTTTTTTTAAAAGGGCCTTAAAGCTGAGTTCTTTCCTGCAGCCAGCAGGCTGACTTTCATATGTGCTCTGCTCTAGTTTCCAAGAATCAGAAGAGTCAGAAAGGTGGATTATCCAAATATGCTCCCAGGTGTGCAACAATGGCAAAAAGGCTTGACTTGAGGGTTTCGCAGAATTTCTCAAACCTGCCTGTGACCTCACAGTCACTACATCTGCCCATTTTCCTGTTTATGACTGAAACATACTGAAAAAAGACTGATTATTGTTCTTAATGCAAAACAAGACAAAAAGGCCTGCTGTGGTGCTGCTTATGTCTCCTCATCACTGAGCTCCACATATATGGGTGCGAACGTTCCACGTATGACTCTCACACAGTAGGCATGTGTAGAGGGAACACAGACTTGTTTGTTCTTCCAGACTTCTTTTCCCACCCTGTTTCTGGCTCAGCTGGCCCTCCCTCTCTCTCCTGCTGGACGGCTCCCTCACCTCTTCCTCTTCACCTCCACATACTCAGAACCACCACAGCAGGGTATCCAGTGACAGCACTCAGTGGCAGTGGCCGCTGATTTTGCTGAGGTCTTTCTGTGGTCCTGATAGGATCGAGGCCACCTATTTAAACCAAACCACATGGCTTTAGGGGATCCCCTGACACAATGTGTAATGGACTTAAAAATAAATAAGAAAAAAAGCCTTGTTATGTGAACAAAGTGGTTCGTTATCATTTTAAATTACAGCTGGCAACTCTATGAAAGAGTCTAAACTCTATTTTCTTTCAAAGCTCTTCAATAAAACTGATTTTTGCACGTGTCACCCGTGACTTTCGCTGGTTCAAATGTTCAGTGTTTCTACAAACTTGACTTCGCAAAGAAAACTCAAACACAAAAAAATCTGAATTGAGACATCTTAATTACTGAACTGGGATTCATGACCCAGGACTTACACGTGAGTACCACTGCTCTGAAAAGTGGACAGCAGGACTTTTACACCTTATTTGTTCTCTGTGAAGGTAATGACCTTCAGGCTGCAGTTGAAATGAAAAGTGCTACGACCAGATTACCGAGACACCTGCAAAGACAAAGACACCTGCAGCAACACCCTCGTGAAACTAATAAGAGACAAACATGCAGATCTGCTGGTTTCAGCTGCCATGAAAGTCGTCCATTGTAGCGAAGCAGCTCAGGACCTAAAAAACTGCAGCTTAACCGGTTCGGCTGTGTCATGTGCTGATAATGAATCTCATCCCTGAGGCATGTGAAGGGATTAAGTTGTTAGGCAGGTGTAGCTTCCTAGCTTCTGAAATGACTGGCTGCGTTGTGTAAACATGACGTCGAGGCCTTATCCAGCGTGAAAATGCAGCTTGAACAATTGGGTGTTCACCTGATACGCAGACTCTGTTTGCTGTGGTTAATAGGACAAAAAGAACAGGACTGCTCTTTTCTCTGCCATGATGTGACCCGCTATTGACCACACAGGGGAATACTCATGCAGGAGCCAATTAGCAGCTTTTTCTAAAGGCTGGTGGTCTTTTATAGTTGAAAAATAGCTCCAAAATGACTGTTTTACCAACAGGAAGACTGATATTGCTGATTCCCTAAGAGAACGTTAGACATCTACATCTGTCCCTGTGCAGAGATAACAGCCAAGATCAGAGTGACCTCCAGTTTTATTTCAATTCAACTTGGCTGCAAAGCCATGCTCCTTTTGTTCCTCTGTTCAGGGGCAAAATACAAAAAAAAAAAAAAAAAACCCAGACAGTAAGACCTCTTCTGGTTGAGCAGGTTACCCTTATGCTGAAGGCTGACACAGGGGACTATTGCCCCATGGACACAACTGAACTACTCAATGGACCGATTCTTCTTTAAGATAGAAAAACTGTTGTTTCATGTCACCAGGTTTTGACAGATTAAAAACTCTAATGGGACTTTCCCCCCTTCCCTGACTTCTCTTGTGGTAACAAAGTTATTACAATTGCTTTAATTAAAAAACCAAAAAAAAACCCCAAATCTGTTTAGTTTTAGCCTGTTTCCTGTGTCGGTTTGCTCATAAGAATGTGTGCTAAATTACAGAGAAGCAACAAAAAACTCAGCTGTGAGTAAACCAGAGTGGTTTTTGAGTACTCACGCCTGGTCTGGAGCTCCCATTGACCTTGTAGTAGAGGTGAGATTTTTCCTGCAGACGGAAGTCCATGTCTGGTTCTGCTCTGTAGAATCATCTAATCTGCATCTGAACGAGAGTCTGCAGACACAGAGGAGAGCATGTCAGCTCAGGCTTTAGACTTCACTGAAGGCTCAGTGTCAAGCTGTTTTTTTTGCTCCTGGCTCCATGTGATATCAGGAGTATGAGCTGCAGCCAATCAGAATGAAGTTGGCTTAAAGGGGAGGAGCTAAAACAGCTGCTCTAGAATGAAAGAGTATTGATAGTGCAGTTGGCTTGACATAGATACATATCAAGGGTTGTGCTTTTTTTTGGGTGGGTGGGGGTGGGGGGGTAAATGTTTGGATTTTTTGTGAAATATTGGACATGTTTACATATTTTGGCCTCAAACCAAGAAGGGAGGTTTTAAAATTACTCGCAACTTCTTAGGTGCTACTGCTGCTGTATAATCAATAAAAATATCCTTCAGCCACCTGGTTTTGTTATTACATGCAAGATTTCTACATCAAGTTTGTAGCAGATTTACATTTGGCCCAATAAAGAAGCAATAAAATGTAAGATTTAAAGACTGCGAGACAAAACTATATTAAGATGAATAAAGTATGCTTGCATTTGTAAATTTATTTGTAAAGCCCTCAGTTTACAGGTTACAGATTTTTTAAATAGTTGGCAGCAGTTGCAGAAAGCAGCAGTTTTCTTGTTGTAAGGTCATAAAGAGCTGGATTAATCTTCAACAGCATTAAAAACCTGTCGGATAAATGTAGTGTTTCCCTCAGGAACGTAACGGAGCACAAGGGTAAATTTAGTCCACAGCACCTGATGGACCAGTTAACCGAGAGCAGGAAGCTGCAGAACAGGATCGCAGAGCCGAAACCAACGAGCTTCTCGGCCGACACATTCCTGCTTGATGCCGCGCTCATGACAAGAACAAAGAGAAATGCTGCTTGATGAGTTTGAAAAGACAGAAATGAGGAAGTGGCCGGAGGGCCAAGAAAAATCTAAGTATAGATGAGGCGGTCACAGTGAATGAATCTGGGTCTGAAACCAGCCCGGGTTCACATGGGTCCTCAGTCACAGCTCAGCAGGGCATTAGGTTTAGTACAAGCACAACACTTTGTTGCCTGTCACACAGCTAAACCGGATCTGCAGGTGTGGAGATCAATTATGAACCAATTTATCTCCAAGTTGTGTAAAGAAAACCCCCAAATCAACATAACTCAGATTGAAAGTGTTCAATCGTGAGGCACAGGCTCATTCTGAATATCATTGTTGGGTTAACTGCCAAAAACCTTAGATAAAAAATTAAAAACACTGCAATGGTACTTCTGTTTAAGTCTTGACTACTTGAACCCAGACTGTTCTCTTTCCACCACTGTTAAGCTATTATTGTTATTTTATAAAGACTTCTACTTTCTTCTTCTTCTTCTTCTTTTTTGATTAGATAAAATATGTATCCTTCTAATCTAGAATAATTTCACGGTCACAGTTAGGGAGCAGCTGGGTTGCTCTGGCTCAGGACTTGTAGGTGTTAAATGGTGAGTCAATGATGAAACACAGAGGAGTGTTACTGCACAGTTATGAATGAAACCAAGCCCAGGCAGTTACGCGCACTCATTCCTCTGTTATCAATATTAATATTTCTCCTGAGTCCATTATTTTTAAGCATCTTTAGATTTTCTTTGGTTTATTTACATTTCTCCATGATTATTGATAAATTGATGTAAACGACTATTTTTTAATGTTTTTTTACACTGACATGCTGTAAATGATCTTTACTTTCAACATTTGAAATACAGCACATTTTTAATTACTCGTGAACTTAACTTTTCCTTTAAAGGATAACGAATAATACATACTTTTATGCACACATCCCTGCTCATGGAAATGATTATTAACAGTGAATCCTTTCAGTTTTCACGAGATCGTCACAAACTGATAAAACAGGCTTTACATGTGTCTCTCATTCTTATAGGAAGTCTGTCCATATATTCTGAAGTGTTTTCAGTGTATTGCATTTTAACCTTAAACATCTATCAGACAATCACTAAAAAATAAATTTGCCTTAGAAAACGTTCTTTTCCATTTTACACCTGGACAAAAAACAAAACAACCCCCCCCCCCCCCCCCCCCCCAAACAAAAAAAAAAAAAAAACTAAATGCGGTGAAATGCAGGAAAGTGAAACTTACCCATAAAATCCTCGCACTAATCATTCTGAAGTTCAAACCAGAAACTGGACAGATGACTTTCCTCCTTCACAGAGAAGGCAGCAACATCAGCCTCTAATCTGGCTGGAAACGATAGTCCGAGCTCCGTGTGCGTAATGACACCATTCGGCTCGTTACGCATTACTTAAAAACACGGGGGAAACTCCACCCCCAGAAGGGTGTGTGTGTGGTTTATTCAGGTGTGTGACACAGTGGAAATATATTACACACACACACATACACACCTCAGAGTATCATAGGGATGGGTTCAGAAGCAGTAGGACATGTGAGCTTTGTTTCGTTTCGTTTAGTTTTGACATGTAACTGAACGCATCACATTCCTGTTATTCTTTTGGGACAATAGAAGAACAATAGAAACAGTTTACATCAAATATAGATCAGCCAGCTCCCTGAATCTGCATCTTTATATATCTATATCATATCTCCACATTACACAGTTACAGAGTGACATATTAACTGACTCCTCCGGAGAATGTGTCGCCGTTTTACACTAAAGAATCCAAATTGTGTGTAAAATACTTAAATTTAGCTCCACAGTCATAAAACGTAATATGACGTCACCGACGGGACTCGCTGTGCTGCTCACTGAGTAACTGTAACTTGCAGATTACTCAGGTTTTGAGTACCCTGATTCCCCCCCCCCCAAACTTTATATAGACTGGCTGACAACAACACAAAAAGGAGCACTAAGAAAATAAACGGAAAAAAAATAAACTCAAACACAAAATGCCAGAGCTTTAAAATCGTTCTAACACACTCAATTATACAAGTATAATGTTTAAAAAGGTGATCGAGGCTTTTTAATTCTTATTGTCCATTATTGAATAAATATTTTGCATTATATACAAAAGTAAACGGAGAACTTGAATTTATGAACCACTGTTTCCTATCGGTTCCACAAAAAGAACAATTTAAATTGATATCACCTTCAAGTCTCTGATGGTAGTGGTTAGTTGGATAGAACCTATGAAGCATTTTAAAAGAAACGTCCTTTATTGGTCATAAAGAGTTTTTGTGGTAAAAGCCAGACTTTGTGCCACCAGTTATTTTCCACAAAGCTGGACCAGTATGTTTGAGAAGAGGGCGAACATGTGCAGTCTCGAGGAAACAGGATCTAATAGAGGACAGCTCCAGAGACCCGAGGAAGCATTCTTCGCGTCTCCGTGTGCTGGAAGTGCGCACCCACAACAAAACATAGCGTGTCTTTATACTTGGAAAAATGGGACTTGTTTGCCCCCTGGTGGCTTTTAATTCTTCTTCACTGTTTATCACTGTTCACATGTTCACTTCACTGTTTATCTTCATCCTCACACACAGCCTCTCAGACTGGAATGAATTGAACATTTAAAGATTAAAACCACCGGAGACCTTAATCTCAAGGAATATACCACCTATTTGTTCATTTTACAAATTTAATCTCATACTCAGGGACCTTCAGGAAATGCTATCCCCATTCCCAGCTACAAATTATTATTATTATTATTATTAGTAGTAGTAGTAGTAGTAGTGGTAGTACGTTCAATTTTGTTTATTACAACTTAAACTTAATAAACTTGGATTTTTGTCTCTGAATATTATCTCGCTCCTACTACATTTTTAAATTAATTAAAAAAACAATTACTGCGTGTGTTTATTTTATTTGATTATTCATTTTATGTTTTCACAACTTTAATATCGTAAATTGAACAACAATTTAACTATCGTAAAGCATTATTCCCCTCACTGAGCTATATTTTTATTTTATGATACATTTCATATATTGTGCCTTTAGTTGCATAAATCTGAATTTTTATTATCTCAGAATATTATTTCTCTGTCCAAGCACAATATTTTATTTATTTAATTATTATTATAATTATTTTATTTTACAACTTTTAGTTCACAAGTCCAGACTTTTTGAGCTACATATTAATTTGAATGCATTTTTCTTAGTCTTTATTTGTTTCCTCTTTCACGAGCTCTCTCTCTCTCTCTTTTCTTTTTTTTTTACAATTAAATTAAATGTAATGTCATTTTATTTGTTCATGGGCCTAATGCCGAGTAATGAATTCCTGCTCTCTGCACGGACTGCTCTGTGACGAACTGCTTGGTGGCTCTGTGGTTTCCCAGCGGACCGTGAACGTACCTTCCGTCAGTTGGAGCTCCGCTCTGCGTCAACAGCCGCTCCGGTGAGTGTCTCTCTGTTTGTTTGTCTGTTTTTCGGGCTGTTTCGGCACGTTACCGTGAGGCAGACTGACCGACTGGGCTGCTATGCACGCGGGGGTCCGGTGAGTACACCTTTAGGGCCTCGTTACGGTTTTTATTTTAATCCGTGAGTCGCTGAGTTAAGCGAACTTGCTCAGCACCGCTAGCTTAAGTGCTATATACAAAAAGCATCGATGCGCCCATTATCGGACAGCGTTTCTCTTCTCCCTCAGCATCACTCCGTCACTCACTCAGTTTTCTGAGTTTTAAAGCGAATCCGCAGTTTCATAAATCCGTGCATTCATCTGTTTTATGTAATGAATGAAATTAGCCAGCCCTGGCCAGGCTTAGAGCAGTGGCCGATAATGGAAGCAGGGTTTCCCTCTGCAAGCGATTCCCTGATGTTTACTGAATGAGAAAGACGGATGTGTTTGGGTTTTTGGTTTTTTAGTAGTTCTCTTCTTGTCATGTGCTTTATTTCCGTGTTTTTAACACACCTGTGCCCACACTCACCCTCTTACTAATGTCAAGTAATTGGCCAGCAAACGTTAGCTGCTCAGCTAATCCTTAGCCCGATGTAGCAGCGAAACCCGAAGCTCCGCGCAAAGACGCCGCTGTCATGCATCTTTCAGACGGCGTCAGGTGACAGTCCTTAGCTCTCTAACTTAAGCCACCGCAGGTGCTCACGTATTAATGCATTAGCATGATAGGTAACATCACGTAACGTGCTATCCGCGGCTAATCCAGTGCTAGTTGTCCACAAGGCACCACCTGAGAGCAGGAGTACCTTACCTGGAAGAGTGACCTCAAGCGTACAGGTGACACTGTAAGCGGGGTGCAGGGAGAGCTGGAGGTCGGGTTAATGAGCAGAGACGCTGTTGCAGGTGTAAACTCAGGTGACTAGGGCTGCTCGATTATGGCAAAAATGATAATCACGATTATTTTCACTGAAATTGAGATCACGATTATTTGACGATATTTATTTAACCCTTTAAGACCTACTATAGAACCAAGTCCACCAGAGCTTATATTATTTTTTTACATGCTGTAGTGCCATTTGTGGGAGCATTTCAAGTTGCTATACATCAATACAACTGTTATAGCCCATATTTTAATAATATGTATGCATTAAGTCCATAGTAATTACATAAATTGCAAAAAAGTGCAATAAACTACAAAAAAAATTGAAAATCGCTTTTGTTTTGTTTACATATATTTCTACTTGGAGAAATTTAAGAGGTTTATCCCTCAAAACTTTAAATACAATAAAGTTGCAAAAAAATAGTTTCCCACCACAGGAAATTTATTTTGAGTGTCTTCATAGTTTTATTTTGGAGATACACCAATTTTTATATACTGCAGGAAAAACAAAAAACAATCCTATGATGCAAATTTGCAAAGAAAACAGCATGTGCATCATTTTACTGTGGGAAGTGTTACGAACAGCTGATAGGAACGGCAAAGCGTGTTTCTGGAATATTATGCTTTTGTTCCTGCAAGCGCTTTTTATGCAATTTTTGCAAAGCTATATGTGGAACGAAACCGTGACCGAGGACAAGCTGATGGCATCAGATGTAAGTACAACTCCTCCGGTTTCATATGCAAAACAAATTATTGCGCTAGCTTACACGGTTCAGGTTCTACAGGGATTTAAAAATAGTTACGCAAAACGGAGCGTGCTGCTCTGACCGGCTTTAAAGGGTTAACAATGACTTTAAAAAAATAATATAAAATAGTGTGCAACACCACTGAAGTTTTGTTTTTTTTTTAAACTCTTTTCAACCAACGGCAGTCACTCTCCAAATAACTTCTGCTTAGCTTTCCGAGCTTCCCTCGGGTCCTCTTAATCAGCGGTCTCCACCCTTTTTTGCGCCACGGACCGGTTTATGCCCGACAATATTTTCACAGACCGGCCTTTAAGGTGTCGCGGATAAATGAGGGAGGGGCTAATAATCGGCTCAGTCATTTTTAATGATCGTTGAAAGCCCAGATCGTAATCGTGATTAAAATTCGATTAATTGAGCAGCCCTACAGGTGACATTTGTGCACATGCTGCACAAATATCACTGAGCTTGGTATCAGGTTTCTCTGAAGTACTACAGTGTGTCAGGACCACTGAAGGTAAGAAGAGGAAACCCCAGGGCTCAGAAAAAATAAAAACCTGGCAGATTAATGAGAAAAAAACAGTACAAATAAAGAAGAAAACACCTGCCACATTTATGGCAAGAGATGAGGAAAATTATCAGGAAAAGCTGGCAAATTTTCAAAGAAAAAATGGTACATCTAGGAGGAAATTTTATGAGAATAAACTGGCAAATTTCCAAGTGAAAAAATTGTGACAAAAAAGTGAAAAAAATTGCAATTTTGTGGGCAAAATAGGAAAATTTACGAGACAAACTGGCCAAAAAACCCCAAATAAGTATATCTGCAATAAAAAAAATCTATGAAGAAAAGCTGCCAACTTCACACAGAGAAAGTGAAACGATTAAAAAAAAAATCTAAATTTGCTGCTTAAATAAATTTATAAGCGAAACCCTGTAAATTCACTAGAAAAAAGTTCAATTTTTGGAAAAAAAAATCACATTTCTAATTTTAGGAAAAAAAGAAGCTGGAAATGATTTATTTTTAAATTGCCAAATAATTAAAAAAAAATTAAAATGTAGTAAAATGTGTGAATAATTACCAGTAAATGAATGCAAACTGACCTCCCTTTGCACTTTATATATCGAGGGGTAAGTATAAGAATCTCCAGGCTTAATCCTATTATTGAACAGACCCCAAAAGGATTTTAACGTCTGGCTTGTTCTGCTCAGTCTTTAAATCCTGATAATTCAGTTGATACATCTAATTATGGGAACAACCATTACCTGTACACATCTGTAAGCACACAGAAGTTTCTGTCAGGCCTGGTTGTCGTATGTTTGGTGAAGCAGGTATTCCTCCAATGACTGTCTGTGTCACGCTCTTATTTTTTGGAGATGTATTAAAGGATGCCGTTCACCTGCTCTTCTCTGTGTTAAATGATAAATGCTGGTCAGTGCCACAGAGCCCCGACACCTTTATTTTGACCCATTTGTCACCATAATCCGTTGATGGTGAGCTTTTCATTGTTGTGGTCAGTCGAGCTGTTTGGGATTCGTGTAAACGCTGCCTGCTGAGACACAGGATGAGCCTTCATCGGCCGGCCCGAGTAACCAGATCCTTGCGCGACGTGTCGGGTTACCACGCCAAGCTCTGTAGGACTGGTCTCTATGGCGACAGGCAGGCAGGGAAGAGGAGTCAGGTTGTTTTTAATGAAGGTGGGGTTTCACCTGTGTGTGTTGATGTCCATCACCATGTGTCATACATCCTGGATGAGTTTTTGCCGATGTGTTTTTCTAGCGGCACACTGTCAGACGTGAGCTGTCTTTCTTTCTTTCTTTCTTTCTTTCTTTCTTTCTTTCTTTCTTTCTTTCTTTCTTTCTTTCTTTCTTTCTTTCTTTTATATTAATATTTTATGGGATAAATAATTAAACCAAAATACCTTAAATGATCTAAAATCAGCATCTTTCACAGTATTTGATTGTTTTAACTCTCTTTGTTGGTCGGAAGTTGTGATTGGTTTGTGGAATTTGGCTCTTTAACCTCAGACAGATATATCATAATCTGACATTACTTGCTGATTTCCGTGCCCCTAGTTTGAAACCACAAACCTCCTCAACAAACCGCACAAGAGGAAACAGGAGATTCATTCATATCAGGTATCATCAGCAGTTTTTTGTAGTCTGATGTCTGATTGGCCTTGAATGCAACATTAATGCCTGCTGTCAGCTGCATTCCAGCATCAGTGAAACTCGGACCAAACAATGACACAACTCAACATTAACAGAGTCCGAGACACGGCGTCACAGCTGAGGATCATTTCCCAGCATGCCTCACTGCGGCGGGAACAAAACCCCTAATCAGGCCTAATGACGGGCGCAGAAGAAGAGATGACATGATGATACTGACGGAGAAACAAAGTACTCACTCAGCATGCTCTTAAAATACAGCGAGGGAGTGACAGCAGCTTTATTTGTCCTTAAGTCTCTCTTTGTGTTTACATTCATCAGAGGAGGACACACCCACTGAACACACACACACCAGGTGGAGCAGGTGTGACCGGTGTGCTGTTCAGCCACTCTGCTGAGGTATGCAAAGCAAAGGAGAGAGACAAAGAAGTAATTAATTACTTTGAGAGCACATCACGGTGATGCTGGTTAATGATATAGTAACTCGGGTATGAAGTTTCAGAGGGAACTTCTTGCCTGCCTGCTGAACTTTGACTCCAGCCTTCATGAGTAGGGATGGGTATCGTTTAGGTTTTATCCGATACCAGTACCAAACCGGTACTTTTGAAACGGTGCCGGTGCTTAAACGGTGCTCGAACCGGTGCTTAAAGAATGAAGAACACAAACTTTGTCCAAAAACCTCTTATGTTTAGCTGTTTTTTTTGTAAAAAGATAACAATGTTAGCCTTTTCTGCAGCTATAGGGCATATATGGTATCACTCTTGGCTGGAAGCAGTGCTTAATCAATGGAAAAAACACCAATTTTGTCTAAGTGTTTAGCCGTTTCCCACTTTTTCTTTGGTCATTTCAGCCTTTTTGGCCAGGGTGAAGGGAGTATCTGCCATCAAACAAGAAGACAGCCGCATGTAACTACGACGATGTTTGCTAGTTCACCTTATGTGCATTAATGTAAGAACGTGGTTAGCCTACTCAACGTAAATTACACACGAACAACATTAAGCTACTCACGCAGAGAAGAACGGCTGCTGCTGCCATCATCATCCGTCATCATTTCTGCTACACTGGCAGGGCTAGGGGCCAGGACTCTCGTCTTCGGGTTCTTGGGGGATGTTGCTAACTCCGGGTCCGATAACAGGCACCACACCCGCAGTAGATGTGCACGGTGTGAGGTCTCGCAGCAAGCTATCAAATATGGCGCATTTCTCGGCTTTTAACAAAATGCCATACGTTGCCAGGTGTTTCATCAGATTCGAGGTGTTACCTCCTTTGCACAGTATCAGCGTAAAGCACTTGTTGTTGGCTGCTGAGTTTGCATCTTTTGCTGTGAAGTACAGCCAGACTTTTGACCGCTTCGCCTTGGGCATTTTTAATCTGTAGCTCTGCTCTAAAAGAACGTACGTACCTGGGCCCGCCTACTACGCTTGCAAAGGTAAAATGATTGGCTAGAATCCAAAGTGTATGACATCTCAGGAAAAAAAGCACCGAAATAAAGCACCAGAATGTGCGCTGCTTTTCGGTCTGGTTACTACAGTTTATGTCAGCACCGGTTCTGACATACCCATACAGTTCTGATACCGGTACCCATCCCTATTCATGAGCTGTACATTAACTTTGGGCAGTTTGTGGAGGAAATGCAGTAATAACTCCACATTACTGGAAGATAAGGGAGCTGCATGGGTTAAACTTGCAAGAGGCCCACCTCGTGCCCGCTCCCTACTTGAAAACGGCAAGTTCAGGTGGACTTTGTATCATAGTGCTGGCAGATGAAAGACGAACTAATGTCTAACCGGAAGATGTTTGAAATACAGTGCTGTTTTTCTTTGGTGGTGGTGTTTTGGCTTGTTGAGCTTGGTGTGTGAAGTCTTGTTGGTCCTTGCTACCATTTCTAGCTCAGAGATTTAAAGATTAGCAAGCTTTAAAATATGAGTTTTCTGTTTGGACTTGGCACCAATGTGTTGGTGCCAAAAACTGCAGTTCCTCTAACGGCCACTTGAGGTTGCCTCCAAGGTTAAAATGTCCTGTTTATCGCAGTGAAGCAGCAGTGCTACTGCCATCAGACCAGGCTCAGAGGGACGAGGTGCAGGATTGACACATACAGTCAAGTAATTGTAATGCTTCCTGATGAGGAAGACTAAAATTTCACTCACCAAAATGCAGGACGCCTCATTACTAGCCAGATAATCCAGTATGAAAAGTGCCAACAGCACAAACAGTCCAGAGGTCGAGTTCAGGGACTGTCAGTTAGACAGCCTTCAGCCTGTGGTAGCACATTTGTACCACCTGCTTTAACATCGGAGTCTATGGGAACTGACTCAGCATTGGAGGCGGCCTCAAGTGGATGTCAGAGGAACTGCAGTTTTTACTCCTAAGCCTGAAGGCTGATGGTGTCCTGTCATAACCCGGGCGGGCAGCAATGACTCAAGATTGGTGTAGGAGCGTCTACTAGAAATCTTAGGCGAGCTGAAACTCATGGACATTGACCTCAAGGTCAGAGATCAAGTTTACTGAAAATCTTGTGAACACACATTGCTGTATATAGACGTTTGAGGAATAACAGTCCGTGACGTGGGGTCATGTGTCTGGTCATGACAGTGCAGGGACTGAGAGAGCAGTCAGACATTAAGGATGAGTAAATTATGTTTGCTTCACAGGTGTACTTCAGCCTAATGTCTCCCTGGCAGCCATCAGTATTTTTGGCAGTTTGGCTTTATTTTCTACCAGTGCAGTGAGCTTGGTGTTTTTATTGGTGTGAAACCTGCAACAAAGACAAAAGGGGACAGAGCCTTTCAGTCTGTTGCACCAAGGCTGTGGAACAGTTTACCACTACAATTACGTTTGCTTGACTCTGTGGATTCTTTTAAAAAACAGTTAAAAAACTCTTCTGTTCAAACAAGCCTTTTGTTGATCTACATATTTTATATATATATATATATATATATATATATATATATATATATTTATTTTTACATTATTTACATTTGATCTTTTACATTGTATATAATGTCTATTGATTTTATTGTTTATTTTAATATTTGTGTACAGCGCTTTGTGATTGCCTGTCTGTGAAAAGCACTTAATAAATAAAGTTTACTTACTTACTTACTAACTAATGCTCAGTGGAGAAAGGGAAATCATTTTAAAAAAGCTTCAGTTTAAATTAAAAGGCGTTATTGTGTGGATACGTCTCAATTAGGGATGGAAAAACTGGCTTCGAAATCCAAGAGAGTGTCCCACTGAGCTCCTGTGCTGTCATGCTGAAACCATGAGTGATGTCTGTACACTGTGTTCAGACCTGGAGTTTAATGAAAACTGTGCAGGAATCAATAAAACGACGATTATAATGTTTCTTAAGAAACTGAAAAACACACAAACCCTCCTTGAAATCAGCAGTTCAGCAGCCTGACAGGTGAAGTCTGGGGCAAAGACATCTCCTGTTTCCGCCTGTGAGATTAATTACTGTTGAAATTTCTGCCCACTCAGCTCGGCTCTCATTTAAGGTTTGGAATCCGGACAGTAAAACGGTAAATGCAGGGATCGCCTCATTCTCTCTAAATGTTATGAGTCAGCATCCATAAACCAGCTAATTTTAGCTCACCTGGAGCTGCTGCTGGCTCAGGCAAGTCTTGGACTGCAAAAAGTGCCTGAGCTCTTGCTACCTCCAGTTTTTTTTTTCTTTGAGGAGTAGTAGGGGTTCATTTAAGGATTTTAAAAATACCATTAAAAATAAAGGCATTTAGTGGATATTTAAAAGACAGAGTGACTTCTAAGCCTGATGATCTTTAGGATCGGTTACCAAGACAAATATTTTAAACTCACTCACAGCAGAAAGTAAAACTAACCTGTCTCTGTGCCTCTTTCCCTGTTTTTCAGGTACAGGACAGTCTTTTCCTGTTGGCGTGTGCTGAGTCACTCCTTCACCTGAGTTTTACTGACTGCCTGTCCTTGGGCCTCCACTGAACCTCCAGATTTCTCCATCCACAGCTGCACCATGGTACAGTGAACAGAAAACAATTTGAGATCTGAGACACTTTCACCGAGCGTGTTAGCCTGTTTAAAAAAAACCCAAATAATTTTTTTATTTTATTATTTCTTCAGGTCATCAAACAGCCGTTAATAAGGTCCAAGGCTGTTTCTGCTGTGAGCACCATGCAGATTTTGTTTCCTCATTAATCTGCTGAAAAGGCTTCTCTGTGCTCACCTTAAGTTTAACACCTCTGAATTTAACACCTGAACTCACCTGCAAGAGTTTGACAGTTTCAGGGTTTCACATGAAAAATAATCACAAGATTAAAACACACTGATGTTTTCTTTAATTCTGAGGTGGTGATTTGAATTATGCATGCCGCAGTACTCTATGTGTCCAGCTGGGGCAGCAAACAGAGTGCCAGACTGTTACTTTTTTTTTCTTTTTTTTTTTTGCGGGTAGATGGTATTTTATTTTGTGGGGGTGTAGTCGTGAACCTGTTTGCAGGAGCACATACAGAATCAGCTGAATTTCAGACCACCACTGCCTCTTACAAGCTTCGCATAAACTGGACATAAAGGATCCATTTGAAAGACTTTTGTATTTGTCTGCGTTAACGAGAAACTTTTTAATTGCAAACTTGCAGCGAGTAGAGCGCTGACGGCTGCTAATTCACCAACAAACATCTTTTGAAGCCTGTTTTTTGGGTCCCCCCCGCTGTTAGTCACCAATTCTCCATCTGCAGTCTACTGAAGCGAGACTGCTGCAGCTTTCACACGACTCACGGCTCTGTGTGTGTGTGTCTGTTCAGAGTGTATGATGTCTGAGAGCAGTTGCTATGGCCTGCAGCAGCGGTCAGAACAATGCAGAGACTCTGGAGGGGTTCCACGAGGTGAATCTGGCCTCGCCCACCACACCTGACCTTCAGGTAAGGTCGGAGCTCCAGCCGTTCCCGTTAGCTCCATGCATGCTTCACGTTTCAGGAGGTCCACTCTCGTAGTTCATCGTTCATCGGGTATAAAAATGTTTTTGTTTTTAGAAATCTGCGCAGCCTCCAAGTCTTCTCTTGTGCATGATTTAAAAAAAAAAAAAAAACAACCCTTCGCTGTCGAGGATTTTTTTGTGTCCTGTGTGGAAAAGTTCATTGTGTGTTTGTGCGTGAAGATGAAATATCATAAACTCACTGTTCTGGAATTTGTGTCACCCTGACTGCTTGTGTTTGCCCTGCAGAACCAATCGGATCAGCGCCCGGCCATCCGTCACACCACCCCGCCCACTTCTCTATATCGCACCCACTCTCTGGGAGCGCCTCCTCCGGGCCTCCCCACCTCACTGCGAGCAGATCAGCTGCCCACTCAGCCGGTGTACTCGGCACCGCGGCACAGCCATAATGGAAGGTAACAAAAACACAGGCGCCTGCACCCAATCGATGAGCCGTAATCCGTAACTCACCCGTGCTGTTTCCCCGCACAGCGTGCCAGGCCTGGAGGCAGAGTCGGCCGAGTTCATGTCCGGAGAGGATGGGGAGGAGTGTGGTGCTCTGAGCGACAGCCTGTCACGGCTGCGCAGCCCGTCGGTGATGGAGGTCCGAGAGAAAGGATATGAGAGGCTGAAGGAGGAGCTCGCCAAGGCTCAGAGGGTAGGGTGCGCTCACTTAGGGTTATGTCTTCATCACGCAGAAGACATCACAACGTCAGCTTCCCCCAGACTAATCTGACCTGAAAGTGACCTAATCATGACTTTAACTCAAGTTCTCGTGTTTTTAAGCTTTGAAGGAACCGTTCACCCCAAACTCAGGGATGCTTTTGTCAGGAGAGACAAAAGAAATAAGATCAAGAGCAGAGACATGAGAGAGGACAGAAAAAAGATGAAAGAAATCATTTAAAGATGGGCAGTCTTCAGAAATTATGAAACTGTAATTCAAGAAATAAATACAATAAAATCCACAGACGTCTGCTTTGGCACTTTCATTAGGATTTATTTTATTTCTACCAGATCTTAGCCACAGTGCAGGAGGCAGTGCCCGTTTACTGTGACGACAGGATGTAAACAATGATCACGTCTTGCCTCAGCTGAGCTGTAATTTACTGTGTGCTTCTTCAGACTGGAAATAAAAAAAGAAAATAGTTCCTGGAGGAATGTTTGAGGTTTTTCTGAGTAACTGAGGGACGTTACTGCCACGCAACAAGACGAATGTTACTGCGTTCCTTTATGTTTGTGTGTGTGTGTGTGTATTTGTGTGTGTGTATTCACTACATCTCACCACAGCGTTCATTACTTTAGAGCGATATCGTGTAATTTTCAGAGTTTTATTTAAAAGCATGTTTTAAATGATTTTTTGCGTTAAACATGTTTCACTTATTTTAATTTCTTCATCTCTTTGTTCGTTTGTCGACATGCTTTCATTTCCACATGTTCATTTGGTTGTCTTTCTATTGTGTTGCTGTGCGTGTGTGTGTGTGGAAGGAGCTGCTGTTGAAGGATGAGGAGTGTGAGAGGTTGTCTAAAGTCAGAGATCAGCTCGGCCAGGAGCTGGAGGAGCTCACCGCCAGTCTCTTCCAGGTCGGTCCACCTACCCTACGTCTGTGTCCTCTACTTCCTGTTTCCTTTCCTCCTCTTCCTCCTGAGGCACCGGACAGAAAGAATATGAGTGATTGACACAGGCAGTGTGAAAGAGGTGTGACGGGTTTAACAAAGCTTTTAGGTGAACTCTAAACATTTAGTTTTGTCACCCATCAGGCATCGCAAGTTTCCTCTAAATATGGGCAGATAATTGAATTTGATGAGAATAAAGTTAAATTATCATTTTTGTTCAGTCTAGCTTTTGTGTTGTATTATGTTAAAAATGAAGTGCAGCCTTTTTGCCTAACAACAGATAGCCCTGCTGAAAAGCTCAAACTCGACCACAGATCGAGGCACAATGCTAAAAACCTAAGAATGTTTCCACGAGTGTCTCCTGTGACATGTGAGGTCCAGAGCCGATGTGTCTGTGCTGAATGAATCTGTCCGGCGAGCCCTGAAAACGTGCTGCTCCAACTCCTCTTCCTCCGTGCTCTCGTTCACTCTTGGCTTTCTCTTGCAGGAGGTGTTGGGACTCTGTGTGCTTGTGCGTGTCTGTAAATGCAGATTACCTTTATGTTCCTGTTCTGTGTTTTTGAGTTTATTTATGATATTTCAGTTGCACTGAGCTCGTTTAGCTGCTGATTCACCGTCTGTGTGTTTTCCAGGAGGCTCACAAAATGGTGAGAGAAGCAAACGTCAAACAGGCAAATGCTGAAAAACAGCTGAAAGAAGCTCTGGGCAAGGTGAGACCTCACCACTCCACATCAGACCAGACTGTTTACCTGCTTACTCTGAGGATTTCTGTTTCTTTCTTCAGATCGACGTCCTCCAGGCGGAGGTTCAGGCTCTGAAGACTCTCGTGCTCTCCTCCCCGACCTCCCCGGTGGGTGAGCTTCCCTCTGTGGGAACAGGAGGAGGCGTGAAGACTCCCTTCAGGAAGGGCCACAGCAGGAACAAGAGCACCTCCTCCGCCATGCTGGGGACTCAGCCCGACCCGTCGGCCACGCAGCCCATTGTACGCGAGTGTCGGGAGGTAAGAGGTGCAGCAGGAGGAGGAGTGCTCACGCTCCCAGAGCTTTTTCTTTAACAGCCGATGATGAGACTGCATGTAGTTTCTGACTTGCAGGTGGACGGTCAGCTGTTCAGCGAGTTCAAGGCATGGAAGGAGGAGCCGACGTTCGACCGAAGCTGCAGCTTTCTGGAGAGAATTTACCGTGAGGACATCTACCCCTGCTTGACCTTCAACAAGAGCGAGGTACATGACGACCTCCCGAACTCTTAAAAGCGCTTTATTAGGAGTAGAAAGACATGCAAACATGCACCCATCTGAGATTTCAGCACTGATATTATCATTTCAGTTTTTTTTGTTGTGAAGGTCAAAATGTTTAGAAGGTTTAAAACTTCTGATCTGATCTCACAAACTCAGTCACTGTTTAGCTCAGATGATTAAAAGATGTTAGGTTTCTGTAGACAAAGCTGCAAAAAGTTCGTTAAAGGTGCGTGCATCTGCCTTCTGGGGACACTGTTGCCTCACAGTAAGAAGATTTGAGCGTGAGTGGGTGGCGACCTGGCAAGGCGTGCCCCGTGCTCGCCCTCTGCCAGCTGGAAAAGGCTTCACCCGGTTTGTCTCGGTATGCGTTTGATTTGATTGTTTAAAAAAGTGCAGTTGACAAATGTGCAGGGTTTAGAAAATCCCAGGGAAAAGCCGGGGCCGCTCTGAGTCCCCTGGAGATGCATGTTGACATGAATCAGAAAGATTCTGATACCTCCTGTGTCCGTTAATGCCCTCCTCTCCTCTCCCCCAGCTGGGTTCGGCCATCTTAGAGGCCGTGGAGCAGAACACACTGAGTGTGGAACCGGTCGGCTTCCAGCCGCTGCCTGTGGTCAAAGCATCGGCGGTGGAGTGTGGAGGACCAAAGTGAGCACGTGCACACACTTGAACTCAAACACACGCACACACTTTCTCCCCTGCATTGAGCTTTCACTCCTTCATCATCACATCTCCATCTTCCGATTTCCTCCTCTAGTGGGCGCAGGTCTGAGCTCGTCACGTAAGTCTGACTCTCTCCCCCATTAGCTTTTTCCCTTTCTTTAGCCTCTCCTCAGTTGCTCCCCACCTTCATCCGGCTCTTCCAAACCCTCCTGCTAACTTATTCCCTCCTTCTAAACTTCTGTTCAGGATGTCAAAGCCATCCTGTCGTCCTCTTCTCCTCCTTTGCTGCCTCAAGCCGTGTTAGTTTTGCTCCTGTGTAGTTTCTGCTTTGTAGGAGTTTTTTTGTTTCTTCTTGTTAAAGTAACAGCTAACTCATGTTTTTTTTTTCTTTGTTTGTTTTTGTTTATGTCCATCTGGTAGAAAATGTGCCCTGAGCGGTCAGACCAAAACCTGCAAGCACAGAATCAAGTTTGGAGATTCGTCCAGCTATTACTACGTGTCTCCCTACTGTAGATACAGAGTGAGTGTAACACCCAGCCATCCACTCACACCTGAAAGCTTTACCTCCCCTTTATGTCCGGTCCATCTTTCCTGAGCCAGAACATTTTCTAAATTACTCCAAAGCTCAGTGAGCACTAAAACAATCCTGCCAGCTTCTTCCACCATCACTGTAAAAGTAAGAAAACAACTCTGGAGGTGATTCAGAGCATGTTACTGCACTTCTGCATGAGCAGTCCCTCTGCATGAGGATAAGAATGAAGAGCTTTCAGAATGACTAAATAAAGCAGCCATGCCTCTAACGTTAAGTCTTACACTTGTTATAAAGGATGAAACTATCCAGAGACACAAACTGTTTTCTCTAAATGTGTTTATTTATTCTTCAAAGTTTTAACTTGGAGCCTCAAGTGAATGTCACAGGAGCTGTAGTTAGAAACCTCCCTCCATGATTTTTATTTTTTTTAAGTGTTTTTTTTAAATGTAAATGAGAAATTAGAACATAAATCTGAATACTTTAAATCGTCTAAATTAACAGAAACCTAAGTTTTAGCAAAATCACTAAGCTTATAGTTCAGCATGTAATCCTGTCCTCACATTAAACATAAGGAATAAATACGTTAAGTCTATAACTCTTTGTAGCTTTGCATGACTTCACCTGAAGCTCAGAAACTGTTGACTGGTGTTTTCAGCAGTGTCCTCTCTCCTTCAGATCACAGCGGTGTGCAACTTCTTCACCTATATCCGCTACATCCACCAAGGGCTGGTCAAACAGCAGGACGGTAAGAAACGCGCCAGTGGATTCTTGTGGTGGCTCGATATCAGTGTGATTAAACTCCCTGCCTCCCTCTGTGTTTGCAGCAGAACAGATGTTCTGGGAGGTGATGCAGCTCCGCAGGGAAATGTCCCTCGCCAAGCTTGGCTACTACAAAGACCAGCTGTGACCGGGGCCGTCCTCCACTCACAGCAGAGTCTGAGCTGAAGCCCTGCCCCACCCTGGCTCTTGCCCCTCCCCCTTATTTTGTGTGAGTGTTTTTTGTGTGAGAGAGAAACTGTTTTCAATCATCACAAAAAAAGACTGAAGACTGTGATTTTGGTGCCGGTGGTCATTACTGATCTGGACTTCTTTGGGTTCTGAAACATGCAACACTCCAGTGTGTCAGAAAACTGACATGTTTCTAAAAAAATAACACTACAGACTGTTTGGTCATCAGTTACATGTGATCTCTGGAGAGATGCATGTGGGTTTTGAAGCCTCAAAGCGAGAAAAATATCAAAAATAGGTGTTAGAAATATGAGAATATCTGATAAAAGTCATATTTCAAGGGTGAAGTTGAACCGTAGAATAAAGTCATTGTTTTAAGAGGAAGAATGTTGTAAACAGAATCACAGAAACTGTGGAAAAATAACCCCTTTTGTTTCCTGTTGTGGAGACGTCTGTGGCACCTAAAGTGGACGTTCGAGGAACTGCAGGTCGTGCTGCGCTTCCAGGTTCGCTTCATTTTCCTGCTAGTTAACAGGACACATCTTCCTTTTTCTTTAGGATGATTTTTCAAAATAAACCGCCATTCATAACAGAAACCGTCATTATGGATTTATGTGTGGTGGCTTTCAAAGCAGACTTCACTTTCACCTTAAATACTACATGAAAATATTATTTCAGCAGTAAAGCTTTAGTAAAACTGCAGCTGTTTAAAATGTAAACAATTTAGAATATTTGGGTATATATATTTATAAAACTCATCGCAGGGAACAAGTGACAGCTGATGTGACAACGTCTCAGCTGAAGAATTCAGAATTACAATTCTTCATTTTTACAACCTAAATTTTGAATTTTTTTTCTGTAAATGTTGAATTTAAAATAAATTCATGACTTATTCTTAGTTATAATCCTTTAAATTATGTATTTACGTTCCTGCAATTTCAGCTTTACTTAGTCAAATTAAAATGAACAATTTTTTCAACCTCCAAATTTTGACAATGTAATAATTAATGTTAAATTAACATGAATTTGAGTATTTTTACTTATTCTTGTCAATCTTTCATTATTCATATATCAAAAATTACAGAGTTTTTTTTCCTCATGTGAAACACTAAGTTGACTCACTCTTAGCACTTTGATTTTTCTCCATTGAAATTCTGCTCTCAGAATGTTTTTTTATTTTCAAACAACTTAAAACTGTTTTCCAGACTACATCAAATTATTGAGCTCTTTAATCACCAAATTTTGGGGCTTCTTGGGGTTTTTTGGGTCTGAAAAGTCTGAGAAATGTCAAATTTTGAGTTAAAGTAATTATAGCTTTGCTACAATACACTTTCCTCCACTGTTGGCGAGTCTATCATATATTTTCAGAGAGGGGAAAAAAGGTAAAGTTGTTATTATTTAGTAAACTTTGAATAAGCTTGTATTTTGAGTTAATTTAGAGGTCTCGATGATGGCAGAGTGGGATACAGTGTTTTTGCTTTTTACTTACAGAAAAAAGCTGCAGAAATAATCGAACATGTATCTGCAGGAGGAAGGACTTGATGTCGGCTCTGAGTTTCTGAGGGTTTTTGTTTTGTTGCTGGACATTAACATATCCTGCTGTGAAACAGGGCGCTCTGCAGCGAGCTCCGTGTGACCAATCAGGACTCGTGTAGATAATAAGCTGTGTGTGTGTGTGTGTGTGTGTGTGTGTGTGTGTGTGTGCGTGCACGCGCACCTGCTGTTCTGTAAACTTTATATATATATTAATTTAATCCTGACGTCTCTCTCTCTCTCACCTGTTCATAGTCAATGTCACTCTCCCGGTTTGGTTTAGTGCCTTCTCTCTCAGACACTGAAATAAAAACAGTAATACCTCTGAAAATGATCCGTGGACTCCTCCACATTTTCTCTTCTTCGACTGAACTTTTACACGGCTCCATATTAACGACCGACCTTGCCTCCTCAAACGTACCCTCATGTCTCCGCCCACCGCGGATCCTCAACCTGAACTTTTGAGAGCAGTTTAACCTTAATGCTCCATCTTCCCTCTGCTGCTGTGTTCATATTCATCTAATCACAGCTCTGCAGACACCGTCACCAACCTTCCACCCTGCTGCCAGTTTTCTTTGTTTACGTCAAAATTACACCAGTTTCATTTCCTGATTTTATTTTATTTTTTTCACTAAATGGCAGAAACGTCATCTCATCTAAAACAAATCAGTCACATCCAGACTGAGGGGTTGGCAGTGAAGTTTAATACATCCATGGCCTCCTGAACATGTCATGTTTAAAAACACAGTGGCTTTGAGCTGATGGTGTGGGTGCAGCTGATGGTGCAGGTGTGGCTCAGTTATTAAAACCTGTCTTTTTTTGTTTTGTTTAAAAAAAAAAAAAAAAAAAAAAAAATGTTGGTCTCAGATGTTTAGTCAATGTTTGAATAACACTAATTCAGGCAGCCAGCAGGTCATAAAACAGGCAGACAACTGTGAACTTTGCTTTTTAGTGTCAGTCTATCGAGGCCACGCACCCCAGGCCAGCCCCGGCAGGATGAGCGCGATGAGGACAGAGGAGAACAGGTTGACTGCGTTGTTGTCTAAGATGGGTTTCCCGCAGATCCACTGGGTGGTGGCGGAGCTGTAGCTCACCACCTTCCCGATGCTCGCGTCAAAGCCTGAGGGGACACAGGAGAAAAGTCAGAAAATCTCTGCGTGTCACTGCACGAAAGGAAATCCCAGCTGCAGAAAACGTTACCAAAAAATTAAACTCTTTCTTTTTTTTTTTTTTAATTTTTTATTAGTCTGCAGATGCGGTTTACTTGTTTCAGTCAAGCTAAACAGGGACTGAGGTTTAGGAGAGCCCCTCTGAAGCTATGTTTTAATTCTGTTTAATTTTTAGTGATAAGTTTGAACTCCATGAGCTGGGATTTGAAGTAAAAGCTGCTTGATCTCTGAGGGCCGCTGAGTTCAATGGTTCAACTTCACTATTATAGGGAAAGAAACTGCAGAACTTCACTCTAACTGGGCATGTTTAATACTCTAAAAGGAAGCCACTCACTGTTCTCCTGCTTCCTCTGATCTCCGTATGAACGTCAAGCTTCAGCATCAGATTCAGTTCAATCTTATTTTTTACAGCAGCAAATCATCGAGGAGCTTCACATTGTGAGGTAAAAACCCAACAATCAGACGACACCATATGAGCAGGCACTTTGGCAACAGCGGAAAGGAAAAATCCTTACATCTGATTTATAATCAGCTCAAACTGAACTTTAATCTCATCTCTGTAACTCAGCAGTCAGACTGCAAACATTTGCTGTACGTTGCTGAGAATTGGTGTTTAAATCAAACTGATCTGTGTAAAGCTTCAGACACTGATCAATCATTGATCATGTTGTAACTGATCACACTGATGAAAAACATCTGTTGCAGCTGGATCTTGGAGATTATTGGAACAATTGAGTGAAGATGAGGCTGAAATGGAACTAAATGGATTTTAAGGGCATTTTTAAAAGAGGCTGGTTGTAATCTGATTACATTTCATATTGAAATGTGAGCCCGGATTGAGATTCAGTCAGTAAATGATGTCAAACAACATTTTAAAGGTTCAAAGTATGAACGCGACATCTGAATCTGTCTGACACATCTGGGTTTGCGAGACAGAATCCGAGGCTGTGTGGCAGATCAGGAAGTTTCTCTACGTATGCAAACACTTAACAACATTCACATGAGATCTGGCTCAAACCCACCTGAGTACTGCATGTGCGCCCCCAGGAAAGAGTCCAGCATGGACCCGAGCAGGCCGGCCACGCCGCCGTACACGACGATCGGCCACTGGGGGTCGGCCAGGTGGAGGTCGCTGACTGTTAGCAACTGCGTCACAAAGTAAGCCACACCCACTGCTGCCCCACCGAGGAAGCTGGCAACCAATCCTATGGGAGTAACGCCTCCGTTTGTTCCTGCAGGGAAAAAAAGCCCCAGAAAAATGAGGCAACTTATCTAAAAATGATTTTCAGCGCAAAAGGATGCATGATTAGGTCAACTGAAATCTAAAAAAATGATTTCATGTTTTGTTTACTGCTGATCTTCTGTACCTACAGCCTTTTAATGAGATGCCACACAGCATGAAAAGAAGTGTTCATCTGTGGACTCTTCAGATAAATCAATGTGACAAGTCACATTATTAATGAAGCTCACAATCACGCCTCCTCGTCCTGATGAACGGTTGTGAAAATCTAATCTGTGTGTTTGGCTTCATGGAAAAGAGTCAATTCTCAGGAGTCCTGAGCTTCACAACTTTAAAAAAACCCAGTCTGATCTGAACTGTGCTGTGGGACTTTTCCCCTCTTTAACACAAAGTGGAACATTCACATCATTACCCCACCCTCTTACTGGCTCCTCACCTGTGGGGACTTCCTTCCAAGTGGTTATGAGTCTCGGCTTTGATAGGCTGAGGACTGGCCCCACCTCAGATGCCCAGGTGTCCCCGGTACTGCATGCGAGCGCGCCCAGTAGGGAGAGGCACATCCAGGAGGCAGAGTACTGCTTATTGAAATCGATGGGGATCTCACCTGGACCCACCTGAAGCACGAGCAGGAAATGAATAACTTTACTAACATTACACTCACACAGAGCAGCTTATTTCCTGTGCTTCTCAGTTTACCTCGATCATGTAGAGCAGCGCCAGCTCAGTGGGAACACCTCCATTGCAGAAAACCTGAACCCAATTCCTCTGACCTCCTAAAAACAAGTAATTCACATTTAATTCAAACTGTTCCAGGACAACTGTTTAAGCAGCCCAGGTAAAAGGCGGTGGGTCAAGGGGAGTCACTAATCAGATGCTTCGTTTTTTTTTCCTCAGCCACAGATCATTTAAAAAACAAACTCGTCACATTGGCCCATTAAAAAAGCAATAAATAAACATATTTAGTATAATAATGTAAAATATGTTATTAGTTTATTTAAATTTCATATGAATAAACTTAATATGCAAAATAATTAAATTTAAAGTTACATTTTCACCACTAGATGCCAGCAGATTACAGATTATGGTCAACAGAGGTCTATTTCCTAACCCCTCCCAATTAAATAGAGATCCTAGCTATGGTGGCTGCTGGACAAACGCATTTTGGCCAGCTACAAGAGATCCGAGTATTAAAGTTAGACTGTACTCCATAAAAGCTGTGACCGGAGTGCACGTTTCTACTGTTGTTTGTGAACACACTTCCTGATTTGCTGTCAGTGTACTCTGACGGCAAAGTGACCCTTTCCCCCGACAGTGAAATACGTCAGTTCACCGTTTACCTCAGCTGTGAATGCCGGGTAAGAAGCATCTGTTTTTTGACTTTTCCAGTGCTTTCAACACCATCAGGCCGACCCTCCTGGGTGATAAGTTAGCAGCGATGCAGGTGGATGCTTCTCTGGTGTCCTGGATTGTTGATTACCTGACAGGAAGACCACAATATGTACGTCTCCCACAGTGTGTGTCTGACAAGGTGATTAGCAACACAGGGGCACCACAGGGGACTGTCCTCTCCCCCTTCCTCTTCACCCTCTACACCACAGACTTCAGCCACTGCACAGAGACCTGCCATCTTCAGAAGTTTTCTGATGACTCTGCGGTGGTTGGATGCATCAGCAGGGATGATGAGACAGAGTACCGGGCTGTGGTCGACTCCTTTGTCACGTGGTGTGAGCAGAATCATCTGCAGCTCAACGTGGCAAAGACCAAGGAACTGATCGTGGACTTCAGGAAGACCAGGAAACACTTGACCCCTGTTTCAATCCAGGGGGTCAGTGTTGACATTGTGGAGGACTATAAATACCTTGGAGTACACATTGACAGTAAACTGGACTGGGCTAAAAACACCACAGCACTTTACAGGAAGGGCCAGAGTCGTCTCTATTTTTTGAGGCGACTGAGGTCCTTCAACATCTGCCAGAAAATGCTGAGGATTTTCTATGAGTCTGTTGTGGTCAGTGCGATCCTCTATGCTGTTGCATGCTGGGGGAGCAGGCTGAGGGCAGCAGATGCCAACAGACTCAATAAACTGATCCGTAAGGCCAGCAATGTTGTGGGGATGGAGCTGGACTCCCTCAAGGTGGTGTCGGAGAGGCGGATGCTGTCCAAGATAAAGACAATGTTGGATAACACCTCCCACCCACTCCATGACATGCTGGTCAGTCACAGGAGCTCGTTCAGTGAGAGACTGAGATTACCGAAAAGCACCACTGAACGACACAGGAAATCATTCCTGCCTGTGGCCATCTCCCTGTACAACGCATCCACTTAACACACTGTTTGCTGCTACAACTACACATGTTTCTTTTCCAAATATTTATTTATAAGTGACTTATGTATGTATGTATGTATGTATGTATGTATGTATGTATGTATGTATATATATGTATATATTGTACTATTCTTAGTTAGCGTATTGTCTGTCTTGTCTTAATGTTGGTTTAAAATGGAGCACTGTAACAAAAAATAATTTCCCCCAGGGATCAATAAAGTATTCTGATTCTGATCTGCCTTTATTTACTCTGGGAGAGGCTGGAAAACTTATCTTAGCCTATAACTAGCTGCTGTTGTTGTTGTTTATCCATCTCATGTCTGATCTGTTGACGATAAGTAATTGTGAGAATATCGGACATAAATTAGCTATTTTACGTATGTTTTCGTGTGTTAGAGCCCTGACTTCAGTTCAGGAGACGAGGCTTAAGGTGAGGAGGAAGAAGATGATATTTTATTAAGATGACTGTGATGTCTGTTACCTCTTTGTTTCAGTTTGGGGAAAGGGGATCCCTTCTCAAAAGATAAAACACAGAGCTGATTGTAAGTTTATGAGAATGCATCATTTAGTTAGAATTTTTTTATTTATTTTTTAAACACAGTAATTACGCACATATTAACTTTTTGTTAAATAAACTAAAAAAACCCTAAAAAAAACCAACAAAATCCTGTTCCCTCGCTTAGACACACCTGTGCATGTTACAGGTGTGTCTGTTAGAATTGTTGAGGATGGCAGCAAAGTTTGTTATCAGCTTTAAATTTGGTTTCTTACAAACACAAGTGCATGCACAGCTTCAGCTCCGTTTCAGTCAGTGGAGCTGCTGATGGACGCTTTACTTCACCCACAAGCTAATGGTCGGATGCTTTGTGCTGCTAGTTTGAGTAAGACATCAAAAGTGTTTTCATCTCTCATTCTCTCTGTGGCTCCGCCTCCTCACTGTGTCACAGAGCTTCCACCAGTCTCTGCAGCACCTGTGAGGCCTTTACGTCTCTCACCTTCTTTGTACTCGGCGTCGATCTTCTTCTTCTGCGCTCCTCCCCAGCGGGTCAGTCTGGAGGAGGTGATGAAGAAGGCCAGCAGAGTGGAGAAGAAGCTATAGTTTGCCATCGTCAACACAAACCCCACCAGGAGGGCTGAGGGCACAGAAACGCATGTTAGCGCAAGCTCACCAGTCATTCAGAGCGTGCCGTTCTGTTGCCAAATGTTTAAAAAGAACAAACCCAGCTGAAGATGTCAAGCTTTACAAAAAAAAAAACAAAACAAAAAAAAAAACACCCCATAAAGATAGTTTCATCTTGCGTTTCCTGGAAGGCAGAAAAATCACCTCCCTTCTTCATATACTGTAGATCGCCTGAGCGTCACAGAGGCATCATTCAGCAGTGTAATAAAACAGATCAGTATCAGTTCTTTTCATAATTGCCTCGACTTCAGGCAGCAGCCTCGTGACTCAGTTTTCAGAATTGTGAGGTCTTTTGTGGCTCAAAGGAGCTTGCAAAGAAAAGCGTCTGGACTTCTTTAAGTTGCTTGAATGTCAAATCCATAAAAAGCAAAAATCAAAACTCTCAAGGAAAACTTCAAGAATTTAATGACTGTCACTTCACATGTGAAAACTTACAGTGCTGTGAAAAAGTAACTGTCCCCTTCCTGATTTCTTAATTTTTTGGCATATTAGTTATATTTAAATGTTTTGGATCAAACAAATTTTAATATCAGAGAAAGATAACCTGAACAAGTTCAATATCTACTTTTTAAATTATGATTTCATTTATTAAGGGAAACAGTCAACCAAACGTACCTGGCCCATGTCAAAAAGTAACTCATGAATTATTTGTAATTAACTACCGAGTTCAATTTCACTGCCTGACCTGCTGAATGAAGAAATATCTCAAATAGAACCAACACATCATGCCAGAATCTAAAGAAACAGCTGAGAAACAAAGTCATTGATTTCAATCAGTCTGGAAAGGGTTACAAAGACATTTCTAAGGCTTTGGCACTCTAGTGAACCTCTGTGATTCTTCCCAGGAGAGATTGGCTAACCAAAATTACTCCAAGAGGTCATCAACGACCCATCAAAGAACCCAGAGCAACATCTAAAGAACTGCAAGGTCACAGTTCGTGATTCAACAATAAGAAAGGGATTGGGCAAAAAATGGCAACAGTAGGAGAGTTCGAGGAGAAAAGCAGTGCTGAGCTAAAAGAACACAAAGGCTCGGCTCATATTTGGGGAAAAAAAAAATCTGGATGATACCCGAGAGTTTGTTGAAAGCATTCTGTAGATGCTAATGCAAGATTTCATCAAAATAATATCATACCAACAGTCAAACGTAGTGGTTGTGGTGTGATGGTTTGAGGCTGCTTTAGGATGCTTAATGGAGCCATGAAATCTGCTCTATACCAGAAAATCCTGAATGAATGATGGGAGCAAATGCTTTTTCACAGAACTGTAAACAAATTCCACAAAATAAACATCAAATGGAAGATATCAGCAGTAAGCTGAATATTTCAAACTAAAGACAGCAACGTGAGACGTGTGGAAAAATTCCCTCTGCTTGTCTGTTACACATATTTTCACAACTTTATCGAATTCAGGCTCTGGTTTACATTACAAGTACCGATTCAGGAATGAAAAGGTGTCTAATGTGAGAATTGAGTCCGTTCATGGGGCGATTTTGTGACAACATTAATGTGGATTATGAGTTTTAGATCTTTAAAGTCCATGACTGTGGCCAGAAATCCAGTTTTCTGCTCTTTAACTCAAGCATATGAGAACAAGTCTTCTGTGACCAACATGCCTTCAGTTTAATGGGTCACATGACGAGATCTGTGCGTCATCTGCAGATTCGTAGTAAGAGGTCTAGTTGTTTTCTGATGCGAGAGCTGGAAATGCATTACAGTCCTTGGTTTTAAATGCATCGCTTATGTAAGTATTGGAGAATCCTCTTTATTTTAAAAGGTCATAGAATATCCCCCTTTAAAAAAAAACTAACCAAAACACGCTCACCCACCACTTTATTAACCAATCACAATGAAGCAACTTAACGCAGTGTAGACACACACCAAACATCACAACTCTTCTAATGTTCACTCGAAATGACTTCATAACGGCTAAGCAGCGAGCCAGGAAGCCAAAACGACATCACGCAGGTGGGTAAAGGTGATGACAAATACTCACCGGCCAGCGCTCCCGATCGGTCCAGACTGCGTCTCTTCAGCGCTCGCATCGTCACCGTGAGGGGTACCAAGATGGAGAACAACCAACGCCACGGCGACACAGGCTGCAGCGTGCCTGAAAACAAACACACACACCAAGACTACCATCAGCACCTCTCCACCCGACTGATCGTTTGAAGGATTTACTGAAGCATGTAAAGATCCGTTTTTATTTTTAAATAAAAAAAAGTTTTTATTTAAATATTAAAAAGAAATGAGATGCACTTTTTTTTTAAAATATAACTGATTAAACTGCAGCTGCTGCATATTATTCTGGCTTTTTCTGGCTCATTGTGGGCTTTGGAGGTGATCAACTCCAACAACAGTGTCAGGTCACTCAAAGTGTAACAATCCAGTAACTGTGTCTTAATTTAAAACCATGCAGGGACTGATTTCAGTGGGGACAGCTGTAGAAGGGAAATCTATCTGATGATGATGATTTCAAAATAAAACCGGAGAGACGTGAAATGAGCTGATGTGCTTCGATAATGTAAGCTGTTGAAATAATTTAAATGTGGCAGGTGCAGCAGGTGGAGATGAGTGCAGAAGATTTACAAGATGGTAGTGAGACCCACTGTGATTTTTTGTGTGGGGACGGTGGTACTGAGAGAAAGACTGGAGGCCAAGGTGGGGGTCTTCAGATTTTCACTGGGAGTGAGCAGGAGGAGAAGCTTAGAAATGATATGACGGACAGCTTAGGAGTGATGGAGGATATTGGACAAAGGATGATGAAGATGGAGGAGAAGGAGGAGGAAGTAGTATAAGAAGGAGAAGAAGAAGGCAGAAGAGGGGAGGAAAATCTTGGTGGAAATGCTGTAACATCTCTCGTCATTTGTGAAGCTGGTGGCCAAGCTACAAGGCCTGGGGCTTCCATACAGCACCTGCATGTGGATCAACAGCTTCCTCTCGGGCCGTAGACAGAGAGTCAGAGTTGGCCATCACACATCCTCAGCCCTGAGTCTCAGCACTGGCTCACCCCAGGGCTGTGTGCTCAGTCCACTGCTCTACTCTCTCTACACACACGACTGCACTCCTCGCCACCACAGCAACATCTTTGTGAAATTTGCAGATGACACCACAGTGGTGGGGCTCATTTCCAAGGGAGACGAGTCTACGTACAGAGACGAGGTGGAGCAGCTGACGTCATGGTGTAAGGCCAATAACCTCCTCCTCAACACTTCAAAAACCAAAGAACTCATAATAGACTTCAGAAGGAAAAAGGCAGAGATCCAACCACTATTCATAAATGGGGACTGTGTAGAAAGGGTGGCAAGCTTCCGCATCCTGGGAGTCAATATAGAGGAGAACCTTTCCTGGAGTGTGAACACCTCCGAGCTGCTGAAAAAGGCCCAACAGAGACTGTACTTCCTGAGAATTCTCAGGAGGAATAACATCACACAGAGACTGCTGGTGTCCTTCTACAGAGCCACCATTGAGAGTGTTCTAACTTACTGCATATGCATCTGGTACACTAGCTGCACAGGGGCTCAGAGGAAAGCACTCCAAGGGATCATTAACACCGCCCAAAAGATCACTGGCTGCCCTCTCCCCACACTGGAAGTTCTACACAACGCCCACTGTTTTAAAAAGGCCCAAAACATCATAAAAGACACCTCACATCCTGGCCACTCCCTGTTTGAACTGTTGCCCTCAGGCAGACGGTACAGGGCAATCAGAGCAAGGACTAATAGACTCAAACACAGCTGTTATCCAACTGCAATAACACATCTGAATACTACAAAAAAATGTCCATCACGCCACTCTTGTGTTAATCTATGCACGGTCTGAAGCATGTGTGTGGGAACGTATGTGAATGTTTTACTGTTACATCTTATTAGTATTTTAAGTATTCTATCTATTTTATTTATTGAATTTTATTGTTTTATTGATATTTTGATATTGCTAGGGATGATGCAATGATCGGGGACCATTCTTCATTTCGTTGTTCTCGTGACAATGACAATAAAGTTTCTGATTCTGATTCTGAAAATCTAATGCTTGAAGCACAAACAAATGCTCAATCACAAACATTTGAGTAACAGCACGAAACCCAAACTTTACTTATAATGTTGCTCAAAAGAAAGACCAGAGACCCTGACTCATTTTTATTCACCAAGTATGTGCACACATACAAGGAACTGAGTTTCTTCCTGAAGCTGTCAAGTTTGTCTTTCAACATACGCCTCGTGTCCTCATTGCCACGCTCTCTCTGTCCATGCATGACTGTGAAAAATGGTACTGAGGTCTGTTCAACTTTTAACCCACTTCAGGAGAAAAAAAAAATAATCAAAGTTAGTGTGAAAGGTATTCAGGGCACATGGAGGGGCACATGATTTAATGGATTAACTTCCTGTTTGAAGGCAGTTTTAAGGAAAAGAAAACCCTTAAAGTGAAAACATTCCCAGGCGGACAGCTCACCGTAGAACGTGCTCATCGTGAGGGAGAGGATCCAGAAGAAGAGAGAGAGTGCCAAAGTGGCACACAGCACGATCATGTCAATCATCATGTTGATGGACTCCTTCATCAAGATGTCATTTTCAGTGTCCATGCTGAGGGACGGCCCGTGCTGCAGGACAGGAGGACAGAGTCACGTCAGTGTTTGTTAGATAGTTTCTGCTGCTGTAAGAAAACGATACTGCTACTTCAAGTTGGTCAGAACATGTTTAATAACAAAGTAAAAGTTCTCATTTTGCCTAGACTTTCATTTCTCCTTCATAACAGTGCCTCAGAGCAGAAAATATAACCCTAATACAGCCTAAACTTCTTTTTATGCTTTATTTTGCTGTATTTTGCTTGCATTGTAAAACTACACAGCATTAAGGTTTGTTATTTTCTGTATTAAGCACCTTGAAGTTACATATAATAAAATATGCTAGTTAAAAAAAATACCATTCCTTGGAATAGGTGGCACTTATAGGAATCATGTTGTGCAGAAAGAGTCACATGACATGTAAAACTCGCCTCCTGGAGCCTGAAGCAGAGAGCCCAGCTTGGTACACCTCTCAGGTAACACCCTTATGCCGCCTCATTTCAAACCTCCTGACTCTCCCCTGGCACTGGCTGACCTCAGGCTAGCCTGTACTCATCCTCCCTCTGCTCTGTTTAAATGAACTGCCTGAGAACCACTCTCTTAATTTGCCATGAAGAGAGTCATGAGGAGAGCGGAACCAAAACAAAGCGCCATCAGACCTCCCTAACATTGAAATTATACACCTAAATATGAGAACTAAGTGTTCTCAAAGCAGAATAACACTCTAAAATAATATCAAACACCGGGCTGAAGTGTCAGTTTGGTACATGGGAATATATTTAAGCGGTACTTAAAAAACATTTTTTAAAAATACATATATAAACTCACCGTTTATCTCCTGAGCCATCACGACTTGTCGGTTACACGCCCTACTTTAACGAGAAGGTTAGCTTTCTATATTTTAAGTGGAACAACTAACAGTAGTGTTTCTTACAAATATAATTAAAGAGAAAAAGATTTTAGCAGTGAAACCAAACGGAATTCAGAAGCTCAGCTGAAGCTTCCAGGCTAAAACACCTGCCGGAGGGAGAAAACACGACGGACCCACTTCCGGCAGCCAGCCACTGAGTTCTTAAAGGGACAGTAACCCAAATTACAGCTCTTTTTTTGTTTTTTGTTTGTTTTAGGGTTTTGTTTTTGTTTTTTTAAATAGGTCGGCATAGGTAGAAACACGACAAAGCACAGGCGAAATCGGAATATTTCATCAATTAATAACTGTGTTTAATTGATAGCTGTATTGAAGATATTTATGAAGATATTTCTGGTTTAAAAACTTTTATAATTTCGTGTCTACTCAGAAGACATTCCAAAGGTTTCGTGTTTTAAACTAAAAAAAAAATTCAAATTAAGGCAGTTGAGTCCCGTATAAAAATGAAAAAAGAAAAGAAAATACTAACGCTGCACCCCATTAGAGTCATCCATCTCAGCTCAGACTGGATAATTAAACACCCACAACGTTATTTTTAAAGATCTTGCTGAGGTGCTCATGATCCTCCTTACAATAATTTGGCAATATTTCTGGAATTTGACCAATGAGGTTCATGCCTTTTGTATATCTAGTTTTCCTGGCATGTAAAGGCATTTAAGATAAGATAAGATAGAACTTTATTAATCCCTCGGGTGGGTTCCTCTGGGAAATTCGACTTCCAAAAAAAGCACAGCAACGACCAAAGTTACAGTTACAGAACTGTTATATATATATATAAACACACACACACACACACACACATATATAAATACAGAGACAAATATAAATAAAATATACAAAGGGGATAAATAGAATAAATAGGAATAAAAAATAAAAATACAAGTGAATTGCACATTTCAAGTATTGAGTCTATTGCACTGTTGACTATTTACAAAAGTATTGCACAAGGTATTGTACAGTGAGGTGCAGAGGCACTACAGCTTAGTTGTTCCCCCCTCCTTTGTCCTCCTGTCTCCCCTCCCTCTCCCCTCCAGAGAGGAGTTAAACAGTCTGATGGCGTGTGGGACAAAGGAGTTTTTAAGTCTGTTAGTTCTTGTCTTGGGGAGAAGCAACCTGTCACTGAACAGACTCTTCTGGTTGTTTATGGCCGTGTGCAGAGGATGCCTGGCATTGTCCATAATGTCCATCAGTTTCTTTAATGTCCTTTTCTCTGCCACTGTCACCAGAGTGTCCAGCTTCATGCCGACCACAGAGCTAGCCCTCCTGATCAGTTTCTCCAGCCTGGATGAGTCCCTCTTTGCTGTGCTGCTCCCCCAGCACACCACAGCATAGAAAAGTACTCCAGCAACCACCGACTGGTAAAACATCCTCAGGAGCTTCCTGCAGATGTTAAAAGACCTCAGCCTCCTGAGGAAGTACAGTCGGCTTTGGGCTTTTTTATACAGGTACTCTGTGTTGCATGACCAGTCCAGTTTATTGTCCATCCACAGCCCGAGGTACTTGTACTTGTTGACCACCTCCACCTCCTCCCCCTCTATCTGAACTGGCAGTGGACCTTCTCTGGACCTCCCGAAGTCCACAACCAGTTCCTTAGTCTTTGAGGTGTTGAGTTGCAGGTGGTTTGTGTGACTCCATGCGACAAAATTTTACTGTGCACACATACGTGGAACTTAAAATTACATTGACGTTCGTCTTTTGGATGTTTGAAAAATCTTGAAACCGATTTTGAAACATGTGGAGCAACCCTGCAAAAATTGGTGTAATCGAGTTTTTGTAGTGTTGCTTGTTTGGATTTGCAGCTTACTCTTTAAGAAGCTGGACTCAAGTAAAACATAAGGCAGCAGATAAATAACCCTTACAGACAGACTACATGGAAAGCGATGTCCTACCGTTTGATGAAACAGAATAATATCTATAATCATTCTTGCCATTCTTCTTGGAATTTCTGAGCTTCCAATGATCTTCAAGAACTGATGTCCTCCCGATTTGCATACAATGTGAGCCATCAGGGGTCAAAAGTGTCCCCACTTCATTTGACTGTTTTTTAAAGTATAAAGTATAAATTGTCAATCAATTCAGTGTTACACCTTAGTTTTACTTAAGACCAACACATTAACACAAAATTTACTCAACATTTTACATTTTAGGGCCACCAGACCTTCTTTACAAAAAATAAACCCTGTTTTTTTAGCGAAAACAAATTGAGAAAATTAAATATTTAATTGTTTAGATAATTTTGACTATCTGAATAACTAGAGAGTGCTGTATGTTGAACTTTAGCGAGAATTTTTTTTTTCAAGCGTTTATAAATTTTTAATGGCAGCAAATAATCACACTGGTGGTCCTCAGGGGTCAAAAGTGTCCCCACTTCATTTGACTGTTTTTTAAAGTAAAAAGTATAAATTGTCAATCAATTCAGTGTTACACCTTAGTTTTACTTAAGACCAACACATTAAAACAAAATTTACTCAACATTTTACATTTTAGGGCCACCAGACCTTCTTTACAAAAAATAAACCCTGTTTTTTAGCGAAAATAAAAAAAGAAAATTAAATATTTAATTGTTTAGATAATTTTGACTATCTGAATAACTAGAGAGTGCTGTATGTTGAACTTTAGTGAGAATTTTTTTTTTGAACCATTTAAATTTTTTTAATGGCAGCAAATAATCACACTGGTGGTCCTCAGGGGTCAAAAATGTCCCCACTTCATTTGACTGTTTTTTAAAGTAAAAAGTATAAATTGTCAATCAATTCAGTGTTACACCTTAGTTTTACTTAAGACCAACACATTAACACAAAATTTACTCAACATTTTACATTTTAGGGCCACCAGACCTTCTTTACAAAAAATAAACCCTGTTTTTTAGCGAAAACAAATTGAGAAAATTAAATATTTAATTGTTTAGATAATTTTGACTATCTGAATAACTAGAGAGTGCTGTATGTTGAACTTTAGTGAGAAAGTTTTTTTTCAAGCGTTTGAAAATTTTTAATGGCAGCAAATAATCACACTGGTGGTCCTCAGGGGTCAAAAATGTCCCCACTTCATTTGACTGTTTTTTTAAAGTATAAAGTATAAATTGTCAATCAATTCAGTGTTACACCTTAGTTTTACTTAAGACCAACACATTAACACATAATTTACCCAACATTTTACATTTTAGGGCCACCAGACCTTGTTTACAAAAAATACACCCTGTTTTTTAGCGAAAATAAAACAAGAAAATTAAATATTTAATTAAATTAAATATTTAAAAAAAATTTTTTTTTTTTTTAAATTCTCACTAAAGTTCAACATACAGAGTGCTGTATGTTGAACTTTAGTGAGAATTCTTTTTTTGAACCATCTATAAATTTTAAATGGCAGCACATAATCACACCTGTGGTCCTCAGGGCTCAAAAATGACCCCGTTTGCTTTGAAGCAACAAGTATAAAATATCATCCATCTCTGTGTTTCAAGGTTTTATTCAACTTTATTCCAACTCATTGCCTGACAGTTTTCTATATTTTGGCATGGTAGGAGGGCATGAGTCTGAGTGAAGGCAAACTTTCATGAGGACAAAGGCGTGTCCATATTTGACCCAAGTGCAGGAGGAAGCTCAGGTTTATTCCTCTGCACTGGTCCCATCATGGACAGCATTCTTTCTGCAGTTGCAGGCCAAGGGGCATATACAGTAAACAAGCTGTTACAGGTGATTGTTTTCTTTTGGAAACCTGCAATGTTAGGGACAACTCGTGTCCTGACTGCAGGACAGACGGTTTGCCATCGCACACGAGCATGTTCCATGTACAGCTGGACCTGCATCACATGCTGCCCATGTTTTTGTCTCAAAGTTCCCTGGTTTACTTGGATGTTCTGTTGGAGGGGACAGAGTCCTCTGAAGGGGACTTGGTGCTCATACAGTCACATCAGTACCAGGATCTTACATCACAGCAGGAGGAACACCCACTTGTGTTTCAAGTCAAGTCAACACCAACACACATCATACACCTCAAATGGGAGCACGTTTGTGTCATGAACGACGATCATCTATTGTGTCTTTATCAAGAAATTATGTCCTTTTTGTGCTTCTATGATTAATCTTGTGTCAGCATGAAAACTTCTCTACCAGACTCAGGATGTCATAAACTGGCCGTAGCGACTCTACTGGATGCACGGCAGTAAGAATCAACACACCCACATATGCCTACAGCTGCATTCGGTCCATTTTTCTTCCTCTCTTGTTGTCCCTCCTTGTTCATCATTGAGTTGGCTGTAGAGCAGGTCATCTGCTAATTGGATGGTTGTTGGTTCAATCTCTGTGTGGTCTAGTCTGGAGTTCTTACCAAGGTGTCCTTGGGCAAGTTACTGAACCCCAACTTGGTCTCTGATGCATCCATTGGCATGTGAACGTTAAAAAGCAGAATACAAGCAGAATACACTGTGTATAATGCTTTCAGTACTCGAGTAGAAAAGCCACTGAAGGAGTATGGGACCTGGCACATGTGCTTGGACTGTGGTAGATCATCTTTCTCTGAGGCACATGAGAGAGTCATGCATCGTCTGTCACTGGGAAGGTTAGAAGACCAGATCAGTGTTTCCTCACGTTACTGCAAATATTCCTCTGTCTCAGCTGATTCCTCTTTCCTGCTTGATTCTTTGTCTTCATCATAATTGAAATGGATGATGTGTAGTCCTCTGACACATCTTCTATTTCAGTTTCACATTCTGAAAATTCAAGAAACTTCAAGAAGCCCAGTCACTTTCTCTCCAAGCTCCTCAGACTACCATGTCCTGGATGCCTGAGAACCTACTTGAACATAGTTCAGATTCTTCATCACTTTTCTTCACTTCATAGCCTTCTTCCACTTCTGCAGGTGGCTGATGTGCTTTTTCAGAGAAAGGGTAGCATGTGCTCTAAATATTGACAATATTTTCTATATCTTCTAACCCTGGATCTTCCTGAACATTGATTCTCCCTCCTCATTATACTAGAGGACAATATGTGCTTTGTCCTACTGGTCATTGCTTTGCACAACATGGTAAAAAAAAGTATGCTCATCAAAGTATGCAAATCTCCAGTGCAATGGAGGCTTTTGAGGATACTTTCTGTGTATGTATTATTGTAGAGTCTATCTTACAATACGAAACACTTTGATGCGGCTGTTGTTGTGATTTGGCGCTGTATAAATAAAATTTCATTGAATATAGAGCACCTGCCTCCTCATTGTGCTGCCTGTTGTGGTTGTTATGACCAGTGCTTGACCCCACACATCAGTGATCCAAGATCAAAGATGTTTGAAAACAGTATGGTGTGAAAATACGGCTCTTTGCAACACTTTGTACTTTGGGGTCATTTTTGTCCACGAGGGCCAACAACGTTATAAAATTCAATAAAAACCACATAAATAAATCAAATTACTTGAAACTTATTCCAATCATTCATAGTATAGTAATGAATAACTTCTGTTATTTTCAGCCCATTTGATGAATAACAAATACATTTTTGATAGCAAAAGATTTCTTTAGAGGACAAAAATGACCCGTGGACAACACAAGGGTTAAAGCTCCGCTCAAAATGCAGCCTTTAATCTATGATCCCATGGGCAATACTTCTCTTCCTGACAGCAGAGCACAGAGAGACCTCTGTTCTTGTCTTGCATCACAGCAGAATTTTTTTTATCGGGTGTCTGATGAAAACTCAAAGATTGACACACTTAAGTCAAATCAATTATGTCCTATTGAGAATACAGTTGGAGATTTCACAAGCTTCAAATAACAAGAAGTATCTATCCACCGGTTTGATCATTTTCCCTTCAAATACCTCTGTAGTTACTGTGCGAATTATCATTTTATTGTGTGACGATTCGTGGTTGCTAGAGGATGAATCCTACCCACTCTGGTAATCCTCTGACATGGCCTTAATATTCTGTGAAATCTTCCCAACTCAAACTGATTGAAAGGCTTAAATCTTTCCACATTGTTGATCATGGTTTTCAGATGATGAACGTAGGTACAGCTGAGGTACAGCTGATAAGAAAGGTCAGTTTACCTTCAACTCTTCTGTCCTTATTTTGGTTTATGTGGGGTGATTTACTATTTACCACTACGAATGGAAAGTCAGTCTGAGGCTCAGGGGATATTCACTGTGTCACAGGTATTTGCACATAAATTAAAGTCTAATTATAGTTGACTGTGAAGCTCAGCTCAGCTTTAACTACCACATTGTTGAGATCAGATGTATTTCTGTTCCACTGCATTTGTACAGGCTAATAAAAGTGATTCTGTATCTGCCAGCATTTTAAAAGCTTTTCTGTGTAATGAATGTGGAGCAGTTTGTACACATTACACACTTTTAATACCAGGGTTAGAACAGATTGTGTCTCATCATAAAAACACCTCGATTTTTATAAAACCCCATAAACCATTTATGATGCAGCCTGGTTTTTCTGGAAAGGACCAAAAGATGTGCCAATTATGCTCATTTCTGAGAGGGACAGCATCACCACAGCAGTGATGTAGAATAACTGTTCCATCTTCTTTTTACTAGTAACTAGTTTTTTTCTTTCCAGCATTAAAAACTTAAAAAAAAGTTTCTGCTTTTACTTGATTACGTGTGATTTTGTTACTTAATATTTTCATTTAAATGTGTGCCTTTTTACTGTATTCTATTTATTTTGATTTTACTTAATTACAATATTGTTATCAAACAGTATATATGACATAATTTCATATCTTTTTACCCCGTGTGTTTAAATGCGTTTAAATAATGTTAAAGTTCTGTATCAAAAAATACCAATCTTGGGATTTTAAAAAAGTATATTATAATTACTCTTTTTTTGTTTTGTTTTGTTGTTGTTATAATTACTTAAGTTTCAGCCAGCAGCAGAAATTGAGACTCATCAGACCACAAAACATTTTTTAGTCTTGTATTGCATAGTTTTGGTGAGGCTGTGTGAATTGTAGCCTTTGTTTTCTTTTCTATTTTTAGATGGCAAGAGTGGCACCCAATGTGGTCTTCTGCTGCTTTAGCCTGTGTGCAAAGTTTGAGTTTGCAATGCTCTTCTGCATACCTTAGTTATAACAAGTGGTTATTTGAGTTACTGTTGCTTTTTCTCCCACAGAGCTGCAGTTTACTTCATATTTTCCTCTTTTTTGGACTGTCCTCTGTAAATCCCAGACATGGTTGTGTTAGAAAATCCCACCAGATTAGCAGCTTGTGAAATACTCAGACCAGCCCATCTGGTACCAACAACCACGCCACGTTCAACCCAGTTAAAATAATGTTTTTTCTCATTCTGATATTCAGCCTGAATGTCTGCAGGTCATCTTGACCACATCTAAATGCATCGAGTTACTGCCACAGGATTGGCTGAATAAATGTTTGTGTTTGTGTTACCAAAGAGTTGAAAAAGTCTACCTAATAAAGTGGCCGTAGAGTGTATATCCAAAACTATAAAGCAAAATGATTTAATGTTTTTAACAAATTACAATAGACTAAATACTCAAAACAAGAATTTGTTTAATTATATCTTCCTCCCACTGATTCACACAGGTGCACAAACCTGCGGATAATTTACAGCTCAAATTTCTTGTAGCCTGGTCTTATGCTCCAATATTAAACCCACACACAGTCATAGTGGTGATTTAATATCAGTAGTTTATTTTGAATACACACCATAAATGTCTATCAGTCAAAAATATTAACTGAGATCAAACTATGAACACACACACACTAGGGGAGAGCTATTGAAGGAAAGAGAGATTATGCCACCTACCGAGCAGCGACGAGCGGAGGAGGATCAGAGGAGATGTGGTTTGTGCGAAACTGAAGCAGCAGTAACTTTTTAAGAGGGGGGCTAGATCCACCCCTGGAGAGAGAGAGAGCCTTAAGAGAGAATTAGAGAGAAAGACCTTATAATATTCTGTATTTCCAAGACTCATGGGAAGTGTAGTTGTTGAAAGGGACTTCAACACCATGACATGATGTTGGAGCTTAGTGAATCCTATGGGCTCAAATTGTGGTCATAAATATTTTGTACTTGTAAATCAAATGTATATTTGTGAGTATTTGAGTTTTGTAACCTTGTAAACCAAAATATGTGAAAATGTTATGCTTGTGCATCTACAGATGAGAATTTCTGTGTGTGTAAAAAAAGATTTGTGTTTGTAAAAGTATTTACACAAGTTACAATTATTTTTGTTAAGGTCTGGTTACAGATATAAAGCAAAAAACTACATGTAAAACTCTGTGCTCGGGTTCCCTGGCTGCATGTGGCTTTCAACTAACACATAGATGCAGAAACATAACATTTTTCAAATATTTTGGTTTACAAGGTTACAAAACTCAGTACACAAATATGCATTTGATTTACAAGTACAAAATATTTATGACCACAATTTGAGCACATATGAATCCCCAAAGACTCTTGGAGCAAATGAATCCTGAGGGAAATCAATGGGCAAGCCAAACTTTAAACCATAGACTGTATATAAAAGATGGGATTAGTCACTGCCAAGCCGCTTTTTTGGTACTGGAAGTGACCCTATTAGGACAGGCCTAAGTTGTTTCTTGCATCAGGCTGTAACCATATTTATGTCTGCTGGGAAGTTGGACACGTTAACATTGGAGTCTATGGCAGCTGACTCACTGTTTGAAGCAGCATCAAGTGGCCACTAGAGGAACTACAGGAACTTCATCCCCTTTGATTGGTGCTTAGATTTAGTCAGGGGTGTCCCGCTCCAAGCCTCAAGGGCCAGTGTCCTGCAGGTTTTAGATATCACCCTGTGTCAACACACCTGAATCAAATGATTAGTTCATTACCAGGCCTGTGAAGAACTTCAAGACATGCTGAGGAGGTAATTTAGCCATTGAAATCAGCTGTGTTGGATCAAGAACACAACTAAAACCTGCAGGACATCTGCCCTTGAGGCCTGGAGTTGGACACCCCTGGCTTAAGTGATATTAAGGTTATATATCTTCACCAACACCCCTGACAGCAACATCAATTTTACATTTATTTTTAGTCCTTGCAACATATTTCAGGGCCCGGTTAAAAGCCAACAAGAATGAGGACATATAACAGCAATATATATGAAACAAAAACAAAAACCAATTAATATAAAACATATTCAGAGTGTTATTTAGTACAAAAAAGCACAAAACAGTTCTGTTAAATAACTGTGTCAAAAACATTAACTGTAGATAAAGTATTGGGAGGTTTTCCACAGTTTCAGCCCCACAAAAGATAACTTTAATATGCTTTCAATAATAAAAGTGAAAAATAAGTCTAAACCTGGGATTTGGTTCATTCCTGTTGTTACTTAGAGGGGATACATGATGAAAAATAGTAACGTGTAGGAAAACTGGGAAAAATATTGGCGAAAATATTTTTTTAAGTCAAAGAACAATATAACTTCACTTCTTAAAGTTATGTTGTATTTAATTTACATATTAATTTATATATTTGAACTCCTGGGATTAATAACTCATAATAATTTGTCAGTTTACTTTTGTAAATTTGACTTTTTTTTCTTGGAAATTTGAGTTTAAAAAATCTGGATTTTTATAACAAATTAAAGACAGTGAAAATAAATTAACAATAAAAGCAGGGGTGGATCTAGAAGGGTGGCATGGGGTGGCAAGTGCCACCCTAAAATGATCCCTTGCCACCCCAAGTGCCACCCCAGTTTTGCATATGACAGTGTTGTTTATTCAAATAAGATAGCATTACCAGTTTGAGCGTAGTTACAGTCAACAATGAATATAAATGCTAAAACTGAATATATTGGATAGTGTTCCTCCCCTGCACCATTAACAAATGGTTCAGCCCATAGCAGGACAGCTTTTTTCTTGTTTTCAGTAGCAAGCCATGCTTTTAATTGTGCCAGAGCATATTTTGAACAACACCATGGGAATTTCGGATTTTAAACAGGTGGTTGGTTGTTACACTCTGGAAATGGAATGAAGGTGATTGTTATTAACCCTCTGTGGTCCACAGACACGCTGCACCTCCAAATCACATGACTGATGTAAGCTGACATAGCAACAAGCTGCAGCCACGCTGACTCTCTATTTCAGCCCACATTGAAAGTTCAGACTTTAAAGTTTTTAAATTTTAATTACAGGCCAGTAAATCCAGAGTTATGATAATATATATAAGCCACGCTCTTTACTAAATACTGTCGTCACGTTTTTGTGTGTGCGTGTTTTAAGCGTTTTCTAAGGACAGCACGAAAACAGTAAAGAAAGAGAAAAAAAAACCCTATTTCTTTTTGGTGGAAAAATGCACCATGTCGACCAATTAAAAAAAATAAGTCAACATGTGGGATTTGATTGTTTAGGAAGAGGGAAAAGTTTTAGGAGTGACGGTAACGGCAGCGAGACAGAGCAAGGGAGAGAGAGAGAGCTTAGATGTGGGAGATTTGTGAAGTTTAGTGTGGAGTGGATTCTTAGTGTGTTTTGTTGTCTTGTGTAGTTGTTCTGTTGTGTAGTCGTTTTGTTTTGTGTGTCAGTGAGGGCACTAATGAATGTCACAAAGGCACATTTGCAATGTAAACACTGTCACTAAGTAGAAAACCAGCGGAGTGATACACCTCCTATTGTCAGGCCTGCCAAGTGTTGGGCCTGCAGGTTTATCCCTGTGCTGTTCTGTCTTTTGGTGGAGAAACTTTTTTTTTTTACTGGCACACATCATTTGTGGGGCATCTTAGTGCGACACCTGATTGTTCTCTCATTTTAGTTTTAGTAATATTTTTAAATTCTTACACAAAATGAAAAAACAGCAGGTGTATTGGCTGCATTTTTAGATAAATAGTTAAATAGTTTACAAAATGTACAATTATATTATATTTGCATTTCAAGTTGTAAAAATTTACTCAGCATGTCTGTGGGTTTTTTTACAGTAAAAAAATACAACTAGGATTTTAAGTTCTTTGTGTGATTTCAGATCAGTAATACTAATGCCAGTGAAAAACAACTAAATTCAGTTGAGCTGAAAAGATACCAAACGAGGCAAGGGGAAAAAAATAAAATGAAACAATCTGAGGGTGAAATACAAACGTAAACTCAAAAGGAGTCAAAAATGGCCGGTTGTATTTCAGACCTCAGTGGGTTAATCCAACAAATCATGAAAATTAGGTTTAAATTTTTGTTCATGACAGTGCAGATTTCTGACAATTTGTGTAATTTAAAGCATCCAACAGTGTGATTGTTTTCTAACAAAAAACAGTGAAACTTAAGTTAGACTTGTGTTTGTAAATGAACCGCCCAATGTTGTGTAGCTTTCTGGATTTTATACTTATTGGGCTACATATTTATTTATTATACAGGCTATACAGTACATAGCATCAAAACTCACATGTTTTATGTAACTAAAGTGTGTAATTATGTGGGCTACAGATAATAATTAAGTTATAGACTATATTTATATGAAAAACGTGTATACCTACTGCATTTAAATTAGTTTAACCATATGTAACCACCTACATGTGTGTTTGAAAAAAAAAGGCTTTGATTTTGCCACCCCATTTGATTTCTTTGCCACGCTCATGCCACCCTAAGAAAATTTCTCTAGATCCGCCGCTGAATAAAAGACCCCCTCCTCTATCGCCCCCAATTTAGGAGGTTCTTCATGAATTGACGTCCGCGGCTTTCCGTAGTGTTTACATCCGGCGTAGTCAATATGGCGTCTTGCACTTGGCCTGTTAGCTTTAAATAGACGTGTTTTAATTTCTTTGTTTCACGTTTATATTTAATGGGTTTCCTGGGATCAGTATGTAAAATTAGCCTTTTAACCACACTATTTATCAGTTGGTGTTTTTTCTTACACACACTTCCCGTTGCTAACAGTTAGCTCGGGGGTATCTGCGAACCATGGAGGTGGAGGAGCTGCGGCCCGTTCCCCGGGAGCGGGCCATCCTGGAGAGCTTCTTCGCCCAGCTCGGCATGTTTTCCTTCGACCGAGCAAAGGACTACGTGGAGCGGGAGAAGGACGGCAGCAGGAGCAGCGGGAGCATCTGGAGCGCGCTGCTGGCCGCTCTGGCTCACCTGGCCGCGGCGGAGAAGGTGTACCACAACATGACGTTCCTGGGACAGAAAATAGGTAGCTTTCTCTGCTGCTGTGGTCCCCTGTATAACTACCACCATAACACGGAGGGTGTGGTGGATTAAAGCAGATAAAATGGAGTATATATGGGGTCTGTGCATGTACTAAGGTAGAATAATTCGTCGATGTGTAATTGATTTCATTGACATTAAATGAAATTAAAATGATTTTTTAAAAAACGCGCAAATCTATGAGGGGAAAAAGTTTCAGGTGAAAATGGCATATTTGTAAGAAAAAAATTCAGGACAATGGAGCATGTTTATAAGTAAACGAAAGTCTAGGAGAAAAAATCTATTTGTAAGAAATGATAGCAAATTTAGGAGAACAATTGCAAATATGAATGTCAGTTCATGATAATAAAATGGCCTGTGGCGCTCATGCTGTGGAAGGAATGTTGGAATTGTGTGGTTCCCCTTAGAGCAAAGGGTTACTGCAATCACTACAAGTCTGTTCTGAGCATTCACCTTTAACCTGTGGTGAAATATTTCATGCGAGTGGTCTCCTTCAGAATGACACCTTCTTTAAAACGTCAAATATGGGAATGTTTTGGGAAATCTGGGTTCAGTCCATAATGGTGATTTCAGGGTTTTTACTCCTTTTTCCTGCTGTGAACATAAACATTTCTAAGTATTTATCTTTTTTTTTTTTTTTGCTCCTAATAAACAGCTTTTAAATGTAGTGCTGTGCATGCAGAGTTTTAGGTTTTATAATTTGTTTTATGTCCTCGATGGATGTCCTGCATCACACCTTGCAGAACGTTTGTTCACAACAGCTCCAACTGTTTTTATCGCTGCTTCAGTCAGAATTTTAATCCAGTCTGAGCTGAGACTTATTATGTTTTCATCTTCATTATAAGTAAGCAATGATTTCTTATTGTCCATTATTTGTACTCAATTAAACATTTAAAACTCCAAATTTAATTTCCACCACCAGGTGGCGCTGCAGCACCTAAGTGTTTCTGTAGCTTGACACACACCCCTCTCTCTGCAGGTGGCCAGTCCTTCTTCAGCCGGAAGGACTCCATCCGCACCATCTACACCTCGCTGTACAACGAACTCAGGAAGGTGGTGATGATGGGGCGCCACGGCCAGTTGAACTCCTCCTCTTCCGCCTCCTACCTGGAGGACCTGTTATCGCACCTTTCAGAGCAGCTCTGCCACTTCATCCAGGCCCGCATGGAGATGGCTGACCTGTACGAGAAAATGCACTCACTGGGCAGCCAGAAGAATGTCAACTCTGAGGAGCTGGTCACAGTGCTCGAGGTCGTCCTCCAGAAATACAGCTCCAAGTGTGTATCTGATTACAGATTACTTTTACTGAAGAAAATCTTTTAATTTTGCAATGTAAGAGTTAAATGGAACAGTTCGAAACTACTACAACTAACATAGTTGTAGCAACTAAGACTTCCAGACCCAGGTAGTTTGGTCCTTTGATGTTGATTATAAAAAAGCGAGATTAAAAAAAACCCCAAACATGTACGGTTAAGTATTTGGACAACGACACAATTTTGACACAGACCAGGTGACTGTGCATAGAAATGTCTGTAATTCCTAAACAGGTAATGCAGTATTTAAATTAAAGTCCTAGAATTAAAGCTGGAAGTCAGCACTTAAATCATTTCTTCATAGTTTAATTTAAAACCTGCTGTGGTGGTGCACACTGGCAAAAATTGTGTCATTATTCAAAAGCTTCTGGACCCAAGTGTAAAAAACAAAGAGCGAGAGAGAAAGGGAGAGAGTGACATATTGAGGTTGTTGAAGGGAAACTTTGAGCTCAGGAATCTGGTGTTTTCCCCAGAGACGTGTCAGCAAAGTGGCGTGCTGCAGCCACAGCAGGAACAGAAAGCGAGTGAGCTGTTGACGGAGCTGCAGCGGAATGCGGCGTGACGCGCCACACGTCAACGGGTCAGCCAGCCATGAACCGGCGAGAAACTGTAACGTGCTTGCTCTCTCTCTCTGCCTTGTCAGCAGATCTGGGGGAGACGTTTGTCTCAGCTGCTTTGAGGTTTCTGCAAATTAGGCCAGAAGAGAAAATAAAGGATTCTGTCTCCTCAGAGAGATTTTATTTTGGCACCCTCAAAACTTCTTCACATTTTGCCTTTGCAGGTCTGTCAGCACTGTTCAGAAGTGATTGTTTCACTGGAGCCTCAGTGTGTGTTTGTTTCAGGCCTGGAAAAGATGAATAATGTCAGACCCAACAGGAGGAATAATGACTGACTGATGGATTGGTTCCTTCTTTACTTCCTCACCTCCTTCTCTTTCTTTTTTGCTCTTCCAGGTTTCACCATCCCATTGTGGGCCGGGTGGAGGAGGGCTTCCAGATGGAGGTGGACGTAGTGACACAGCTGCTGCGCTGCCAAGCCCAGTTGTCCGAGTGGCACTTCCTGCCCGCCCTGCTCAGCCTGCACGGTGCCAACTCCAAGCTCCTCACCTGGGGTCAGCTGTTCCAGCGGCAGAAGGAGACTCGCAAGCACCTGTTCGGAGGTCAGTCCCAGAAGGCAGTGCAGCCTCCGCACCTCTATGTGTGGCTGCAGCGCTTCCAAGCGACACTGCTCGCCAAGTTCAGCTTCTACTTTCACGAAGTTCTGAGCAAGCAGACGGTACCGGCTGACATGAGGGCGCAGACGGCCCGCACCACCCCGGACTACTACGGCAAGATCTCCACCTTCATACGCAAACACGATGCCAGCAATGTGTCGCTTGTGTTTGACAACCGCGGCTCGGAAAGCTTCCAGGGTCACGGCTACCACCACCCACACTCGTACCGGGAAGCACCGAAGGGCGTGGAGCAGTTCCCCGCTGTGGTGTCACTGCCATCGGGAGAGCGGCCGCTCACACACTGGCCCAACGTCATCATGATGATGGGAGACCGCGCCGCTGAACTCAACACTCTGGACAAAGTGGTGCACTTCTATGATGACAAGGTCCAGAGCACATACTACCTGACGCGGCCGGAGCCGCACTTTACGCTTGTCGTCATCTTTGACGGAAGGAAGTCTGAGAAGGATCTGCACCTCACCGGCTTCTTGCAGGAGATTTCTGGCTCGCTTCGGAACTCCAAGCCTTTCAGCACCCTCAAACCCGGGTCAAAGGGCTGAACTGCACATCGACAAGACGCTAAATTTTTACATGGTCCGGCGTTTTCTGTGGTCCAGCTGGCGCTTTTTGCTGCTTTCTCAGTTTGCCAAAAATGTTCCAGACCAAAGAGATTCTAGGTGCTCTGAATTTATTTGACCTGACCGTGACAGGATGACCACCACAGCACTGCTTGTGCTCAGAGCCTTTTAATTATTTGGCATCATGCGGTTTTAACAGGTTTATGTTTTAATTCGTTATACATTACATTTGTTGTGCTTAATACAGTTTAAATAAAGATTTGAAATGTAAAACAGTAAAGTTTCAATATTTACTTTTTACATATTTTTTTTTGTATTATTTATTTATTTTTAATATCCTTATTTGTTTTAAACTCTTCTTTGCTGCAGCTGCTTTGGCTCCTCCCCCTGTTTGAACCAACTTTGTTCTGATTGGTTGCCTCTCACAGGACGGGACTGCAGTGCTCAGCTATGTGCTGAGATCACTACAATAAGGATATGTGACATCATTTCGAGACCAGACAGTTTAACCTGTGAAGCTTTTGGCTCACTGCACATAAAGTGATCTCATTATGTGAAACTTTGGCTATGTTTAACAGGAATATCCATCACTGGAACAGAAAGCTCAATATTTTAGAGGAGAATTAAATAAATTTTTTGTCAGTATCGTCTGAGATTAAAAATTAAAGAGTGTTCATTTACTGATGCACATACACCCACTGGCCCTTTTATTAGCCCAGTGCATTTAAGCATTCGAACACATTCAAAACAATCCTCCTGAAGTTCAAGCTAAACATCAGAATAGGGGAGAAATGTGATTTAAGGGACTTTGAACAAAGCCTAAAACTGCCCATCTGCTCTCCTGCACAACCGTCTTTAAAATTTACAAAGAAAGATTTGAAAAGAGAAAATGTTCAGTGAGCGGCAGTTTCTGGCCAAAAATGTCTTGGTGATGTCAGAGGAAAATGGAAGCCAACAGTATCTGAAATAGCCACTCACTGCAACCAAAGTATGCAGAAGAGATTCTCTGAAAGCAAAACCGGTTGAACCTTGCAGCTAAAGGGGAAACCGGGTACCACTCCCGTCAACTAAGAAGAGGAAACTGAAGCCACAGACTCACCAAAAACTCAATTTCTGCTGCAACTTTCAGATGGTGGGCGCACAATTTGGTGTTAACGACATTTGGAGAAATAGTGGAAAAAGAACTATGAAAGGGTTAAATGGCAGCAATTTACTGAACACATCAGGAAGTTTATTGAGTGGGAGAAAACAGCAAAGGAAAGGATAAAATCGATGAGAGGCTTGAATGCTAGTTTAGGTTTATTTATAATATAAATACAACACATTGATACAATCCATTTGGCTATATGAGCTCATCATTAGGAGGCTCAGTTTTCAAATACAGCAACACTAACAGACAAAAACCATTTCCTTTATTATCAAACACATTCAAAGAAACCTCCCTTTGAGTTAAAATGCACCAACATGTTATGATGCTACATGCCAAGTACACAATCCTATACATCAAAGTGCAATGTTCACAATGGGTTAATGCTAGAATTCATAATTCAGAAATCTACTAAACACTTTATGATTATTTCATTCGGAGTGCTGCTGCTCTTCGCTCAGGACATGCGTGAGTGGATTCACAACTTCCAAAAAAGGATTTTAAAAAAAGGCACTTCCACATACACACACACACAGACACACACACACTCACAGATGTGCATCCACAGCCTATCTCAGCACGTCATGTTTCATTTTAATCACCACACTCACAGCCCAGTTGGAGGCCACATTCAGTGTGCTGTTCAAGTGTTTTTGGGCGTTTACACACAAAGCCCCACCCTGTTAGCTTATTGTGAGTTTAAGGTTAACTAGTGACTTCAGTGTAACGAGCAGGTAAACCAGTATTTTGACAAACACACAGATAGTGGCATGCTTTTTGCACTCGTTTTCCCCAACTTCCACTCGCGTGTTCTGGCACTCCTGGCAGGCATGAATTATCTATTATCTAATGCTATTATAGTACTTCTGCACTTACAAGGGAGCAGAACAAGGGCAGGCAAGCAGAACACACACACACACACACACACACACTTTACAAGGAGTATCAGGGTCACACCGAGGAAAAAAAAATATTACAAGAAATTCTCTTTAATTTTGCAGAACAAAGTCGAAACTTGAGGAATGAAGCTGTAACATCAGAACAGAGTTGAAATAATTTAAGGATCAAAACAAACTACTTGTGTAGGAAAAATCTAGTCAGTTTTGCTAAATGCTGGAAATTATAAAAACTGTGCGGTTAGAAGTTAAGGATTACGGGGACAGGGTTGGTCTTGATTCTAATTTCAAAATCCCATTTTAAAACTAAAAATACTGTCAAGAATAAACTCAGCATTTTGCGAACAAACCTAAAGCACTATTTCTGGAATAAAATTGAAACGGAAGCTACTTTCAGCTGTTCCTTTAATCACCACAGTGAGTAGCTCTGCACGTTTGATATGGCAGAAATCTGAAACATTATTTTGAGAATAAATTCAAAATAAAATATCTTTATTAAAGTTGAGATGTTATGCTGAGAAAGTCAAGATTTAAAAGTAAGCCTGAAAAACTAAAGCTGAAATACTGTTTTGAGGACAAGTCAGAAATTTCAGAATAAAGTCAATATTCTGAGAATTACATTTTGAGAATAAACTCAAAATAAAGCGTCCATATTAAAGCTGAAACACTATTCTGAGAATAGATTTTTATAGAAGTCAAAATGTAAGCGTACTATTTCCAAAATACATTTGACATACTGTTCTGAGAAGGAATTTGAGATTTTGAGAATAGTCAAAATCTTCCAGAATAAAGTTATTGTTCTGAGAATAATGTTGAAATTCTGAGAATAAACACAATTTCCAGAACTAAGATTTGAGAAGAAAATTTAAATTGAAAATAAAGAGTTGCAACATTGTTATCAGAATAACGTTAACATTTCAAGCCAGAAATGTTGAGAATAAACTAGAAATGGTTATTCTAGAAGAAAGTTGAAATGCTATTCTGAGAATAAATTTTCAGACAAAATGTGAGAGTCAAATTTGGGAATAAAATAAATTAGTGCTGTGAGCGTTAATCTTGTTAAAATGACATTAACACCATAACTATGGGCTCAAATTGTGGTCATAAATATTTTGTACTTGTAAATCAAATGCGTATTTGTGAACTGAGTTTTGTAACCTTGTAAACCAAAATATGAGAAAATTTTATGTCTGTGCAAATACAGATGAGAATTTACGTGTGTGTAAAAAGGATTTGTGTTTGTAAAATATTTACACAAGTTACACATTTTTTGTTAAGGTCTGGCTACAGATACAAAGCAAAAAGCTAGGTGTAAAATATGGGCTCAAAATGTGGTCATAAATATTTTGTACTTGTAAAAAAGATTTGTATGTGTAAAAAAGATTTGTGTGTGCGTAAAAAAGATTTGTATGTGTAAAAAAGATTTGTATGTGTAAAAAGAATTTGTGTGTGCGTAAAAAAGATTTGTATGTGTAAAAAAGATTTGTGTGTGCGTAAAAAAGATTTGTATGTGTAAAAAGAATTTGTGTGTGCGTAAAAAAGATTTGTATGTGTAAAAAAGATTTGTGTGTGCGTAAAAAAGATTTGTGTGTGCGTAAAAAAGATTTGTATGTGTAAAAAAGATTTGTGTGTGGACTTAGAAAAAAAACCCCTGCAAGTTACAAGTACGGATTTTTGACCCTATTTTTCTACCCTTCATCTGATTGGTCAATGTCATGTCAATCACACATGTAACAATCCAATCAGAGAACAGATGGGTTAGGCTGTCAGAGGGGCGCTTTTTTGAACTGCAGGTCCTTGAAGGGTGATACCGTTTGAAGCTGGAGGATCGCTATATAAATATCCGATAGCAGCTAGGTCCCCTAACTTTCAGTAGCTGTTGAAAGGAAAAAGTTGTGGTATATCAGTGGTTAGAAATAACATTATTACTTTAGGATTAGTTTAACACAAAGTCAGGGCTGACCCAGGACCATTACTGTGAGTCACAGTGCGCAGCATAAAAGTCCTTTCACATCGGATGCAGGATACGCTGCTAATGCTAACTGCTAATGCTAACTAAAAGCAAAGGATCCAGAATTTGTTACGCTGGCTGCTGGGCTCTATGGGTTTTTGCAGCTGCTCTACCTGTACTAGATGCACCTGCTCCTTGTCTTTTCTATCTCTGACTTTATGTCCTCTACAAGAGTTTGTTTTTTTTGCTAGTTCTTCAAATGTTCAATAAAAACATGTATGCTAATTCATAACGAAGAAAGCTTTGTAATGAAGACTGTCATTTCCAAAACACTGCCCGCCCCCACCCCGCGGTCCGCAGCGCTGTTGAAAAGGCTGTGGAAGTCCCTGTATTAAACACGTAGACCTGTGACATAAAAATCACCAAACTCGGACAACCACAGACTGTTTTCCTTCGTGGTGATGAAGGAAAACGCTGGGTTGGCATGTAAAAGGGCATTTATTCCCTTCAAAGACCTGCAGTTCAAAAAAAGCGCCCCTCGACAGCCAAACCCATCTGTTCTCTGATTGGATTGTTACATTTGTGATTGACATGACATTGACCAATCAGATGAAGGGAAGAAAAATAGGGTCAAAAATCCATACTTGTAACTTGCAGGGGTTTTTTTTCTAAGTCCACACACAAATCTTTTTTATGCACACACAAATCTTTTTTACACATACAAATCTTTTTTACGCACACACAAATCTTTTTTACACATACAAATCTTTTTTACGCACACGCAAATTCTTTTTACACACACAAATCTTTTTTACACATACAAATCTTTTTTACGCACACGCAAATTCTTTTTACACATACAAATCTTTTTTACGCACACACAAATCTTTTTTACACATACAAATCTTTTTTACAAGTACAAAATATTTATGACCACATTTTGAGCCCATAGTAAAACTCTGCGCTCAGGTTCCCTGGCTGTATGTGACTTTCAACTCACACATACAAATTTTCAGCCAATTTTTCTTCCTTTCAGCTGATTGGTCAATGTCATGTCAATCACATATTAGCAATCCAATCAGAGAACAGATGGGTTTGGCTGTTGGAGGGGTGCTTTACGGAGCTTCAGGTCCTGGAAGATTAAATGTTCTTTTACATGCCAGCCCAGCGTTTTCCTTCATCTCCATGAAGGAAAAACAGTCTGTGCGTGTCAGAGTTCGGTGATTTTTATCTCAAAGGTTTGCGTGCTTATACAGACATCCAGAACCCTTTCAGCAGCGCTCCAGACCTCGGGGGAAAGCAGTGTTGTGGAAATATTCACTAGTGGGGATAGTCACAAAGCTTTCTTCATTATGAATTAGCGATACATGTTTTTATTGAACATTTGAAGATAAAACAACACAAACTCTTGTAGAGGACATAAACTCAGAGATAGAAACAATAAGGAGCAGGAGCATCTAGTTCACGTAGCGCTGCCGCAAAAACCTAGACAGCTCAGTAGCCAGCGCAACAAATTCTGGATCCTTGGGTCTTAGTTAGCAGTTAGCATTAGCAGCACACGCTGTGAAAGGGCCTTTATGCTGCGCACTGTAACTCACAGCAATGGTCCCGGATCAGCCCTGATTTTTGTGAAACTAATCCTAAAGTAATAATGGTATTTCTAACCATTGATATACCAAAACTTTATCCTTTCAACAGCTACCGAAAGTTAAGGGACCTAGCTTGTATGAGCCTTATGGGATATATAGTGGACTTCAGCACTAAGCAGGAGAGGAACTACCAGACCCCCGTCATCAACGAGTGCCCAGTGGAGAGAGTGGACAGCTTCAAATACCTCGGAGTTCACATCACGCAGGACCTGTCATGGTCCTGTCACATCAACACCGTGGTGAAAAAGGCCCGACAGCGTCTCTACCACCTCAGACGCTTGAGAGACTTCCAACTGCCCTCCAAGGTGCTCAGGAACTTTACTCGTGCACCATAGAGAGCATCCTGGCGGGAAACATCTTAACCTGGTTCGGGAACAGCACCATGCAGGACAGACGAGCTCTACAGAGGGTTGTGCGGTCAGCTGAGCGCACCATCCGCTCCGAGCTCCCTGACCTGCACTCAATCTACAGCAGGCGGTGCTGGACCAAGGCCAGGAAGATCGTGAAGGACCTCAGCCATCCCAACAACAGACTGATAACACGGAGATTTGCCGTGTTAATGCGGTTATGGCGTTAACATCTAACGCTGACAGCACGAAATTAATGTTTCAAGAATACATCTGAAATACTCTTTTGAGCATACAGTTAAAATCTTCAGGATAAAGCTTAAATTTCAAGTTCGAAATTTAATGTAATTCAGTCCAGCTTTATATTGTAAGGGAAGGACCCCACAATAATCAAATAAACTGAGAATAAACTGGTAATACTAATTTTCAGAGTTAAAGTAGAAATATTGAGAATAAAATGTTGAGAATAAACTCAAACGTTTTCCATAATCAATGGGAAATACTGTTTAGAATAAATAGAAGCTCCTTAGACTACGATGACCTGACTAAGAACCTTAAAGTTGAGTATCAGAATAAAACTGTCGGTCTACAGAACACCTCACGTAGATTACGTCACACTTACGAAGCATTTTCAGTCACTCTGAAGTTTTTCTCTTATAGCTCACAAACACTTCATCACCTTTCGACTCTATTCCCAAAATTTAAAAAATAAACATAATTTTTTTTCTTAACTTGGCGTTGATGCTCCTTGATACACACTTACAACCACTCACAAACACACAGCAACAAAATCGTACAACCACCCCACCCCCTACCCGTCCCAGAAAAAGCTCTAACCAAACTCCACCACTCACTCCACCACCCTGTTTGAATGAAGCTCCGGTCTGGGCATGAGGTTCCCCCGTCTGAAAACACAAGATGGCTGTTAAAAAGTTTAGCGAGCTGCCGCCGCGGCTCGCCGAACATTCAATAGATGGCTGAACAGTCGTTAAAATACAGGAAACATTCATTAAGTAGCTGGACGTTGGTTAAATAAGTTTTCTTTCACTGACGACCTCAGGAGGCGTTTTCGTGGTTTTGAGGTGCAAGTGAGCTTAGCAGCTGAACCGAGTGAAAAAATTAAAAAAATAAATTATAAAGTCCTGCAGACGTTGTTGAACCATCGTTTGCCGCGTCCTCTTCCCAATCGAGTCGCTTGTCCTGGATACAGCATCCAATCGTGTTCGTTTCTTTTTTTTCCTTTTTTTTCTGGCAACAGTCACATCACTTAAACTACAGTTTTACTGGAGCTGAACTACACTCCCCAACTCCCCCCACACCCCCCACGCGTCTCTCTCTCTCTCTCTCTCTCTGATTACGATCTCACACAGGAAGCCCCGCCCACGCTCGTACTTGCATCTCCGCATCAGCAGTTCTTTTAGCTAACCTTTGATAAATGCTTCGATACATGGAGAAAGTAAACCCCTACACACCAAGAGAGTACACACCAACCTGACAACACATAAATATCATGGCATATCATATCATAAGTCATGTCATATATTATATTTTATTACTACATTAAAAGCCTTTTTCGTCTTTCCTACCATTTCTACCCTCATGTTGATTATAAACATTAAGCAGTACCCTGATCTCCTCTTCTGGCCCATTTTTGGCCCGGGTAGGCCTGATTCGGCCTCTTATTGGCCTGGTTTGGCTCACATGGTGCAGGATTTGTCCAGTGGCGGGGGTAGAGGCGGGGTGCTGCTTTTAGGTGGAACCATAGGTTTGGGTCTCAGGGCAGGTGGTCGCAGCGGAGCCCCGATGCGAGCGGCTGCCACCGGCTTGAAGGAACCCAGAGCGTCAGGGGATGGGTTGGCAGGTCTGGGAGGTCCAGATGGAGGTCCAGGAAGTGGACTGATGGGGCTCAGAGGACTCAGGGGGCTTGGGGTGCCTGGGGTACCGGGCGTCCCGGGAGTTCCGGGGGTGCCGGGGGTTCCCGGTGTGCCTGGTGTGCTTGGGGTGCTGTGCGGGCTGGGAGACTCGGAGGAGCAGGTGGTGATGGGGCCGTTCTTTATCTGCTCCAGGGTGTCCAGGACCACGTCGGGGGCTGGACGGCAGCCCTGTCGCTCCAACTGCCTCAACTCCCCCAAAGCCACACTCACGGTCTCCTCGATGTCCTGCAGGCGGAGAGGATGATTGAAGAATAAGTTAACAGTTTTAAATGAATCCATTCACACATCAAGTTAGATTTTGGTTCCTTGGATGATTCTTCAAAAATTAATACATGTATATTTTAGGGGACCTATTACGTTCTTTTCCAGCTCCATCTATTATTCCTGGAAAGTAGCTTTTCCATATTCAGAGCTTAAAATAATCCTTACTTATCTTATCCTCTCTTAGGCTTGTAAAAGTAATTTAATTTTGACAAATCAGTTAATTCTAATTTAACTTATGATTATTAAAACGAGAAAAATCAAGATGCAGCTGTTATTGTGCTGCAGTAATGTTCTTGTTTCCTTTATCTGCCAAAAAACGTATTCATTCAATTTAGCACAGTTCATTTAAATCAACTTAATTAAAAAGACAATTTATTTGAAAGTTTAATAAATCCACATTTTTCCAGAGTGTGAGTAATCATGGTAAAAGTAATTATCTCAGTATTGGCCAGAGAAAATGACTTTTTACTCTGAAACAAACCATTTTACCTCCTCTCCTTTAAATGTGCTTTTTTCACTATTGGCTGCCCCTCACAAACAGAGCTAAGAGTACAAAAAACTGTCTGAATGAGAGTGTTGTATTAAAAGCCAAACACACACTCACAGTTTGGAAGGTAGAGTCTTAAGTCGAACTGTATCTTTCTGTAGTAAATCATGAAAACCTCTGACTGAATCTTGAGACAAATAACGTAACAGATAAGATTTTACTTTTTTAAAAATAACGCATGATTTATCACTTTCTGGAACCTGTCGGTGTTCTGACTTAACATGGAAGCATTTCGACCTCAAAGAAGACCCCCATTCACTTTCGCCTCCAGATTAAAACGGCCCCTAATGATGTCATACAGAGCAAGAGTAGAAAAAAAACTGCCTGAACCAGAGTGTTTCGTTCACAAGGATTGCTTCGCATACGAGGACCTCATGATTTGAATTTTGTCTAAATATTAGAGAAATTAAGAAACAGCAAACTTTTTGAAGGAGTAAAAAAATCCAAGTAAAATTTCTAGAAAACTGAAACCACAAATTTAGAGCTACTAAAGAATTTATAGCGTGTCACAAGAAGGACCAGTTTGAAGCAATTCGATATAAAATCCCTTAAAGCTTTTTTATTTTTTTGCTGTCCAGAACTGGGTTGTATTTTCTCCCACTGGCGACACTGTGAGAAGCATGGAGCTCACTCAAGAGGCGTTGTGGTACTACTGTGATTAAAATGGATGTGTCATTGTTGCTGTTCAGATTTGGCAGAGTCGTAGCTGAGAATTTTTAGAGTCTGATACCATCAGTGTCACTTGCTCACTGATATATAAAAGTGTTACTCAACCGTGGATTTAGGATTTCAATCAGAGATAGTTAGGTGAATTTCTGCTGTCTGTTTTCAGATCCCCCTCCAGTCTGGTGACACCTGCATGCAATGAAAACAAAGATTTTTTTCAATATTCATCTCACGTTACATGTTTTCTAGGCGTACCTGTGCCAGCGCGTCGGGGTCGAGAGCTCGGGATCGATGGGAGTCTCCAAAGCCATGCTGCCCGCTGTTGGAGCGTCGTATAGGTGTGTCCTCCGGCCTCCGCAGAGAATCGTGTCGGCTGACCGTCATGGTCACAGCTGCAGAGCGGCGGCGGCGCTCCGGGCTGTCTAGGGGCGGGGTCAAGCCCTGGCCCCGTCCTAGCAGCAGGTCCCTGGGGCTGAAGTGACCCGTCACCGGAGGAGAACTGCGCTCCATCACGCCTCCGTTCCCGTGGTTGTCGTTAGAGCGACAGAGGGGGCGGCGGAATAAACCATCAGTTCGCTTCCTCCTGTGGCTGTCAACAGGAAGTGTAAACAGCATTAACTCAGGTAGAATGAAACAAATCATATTCAGCAACTACTGAACTACATGCTATCTTCCCTTTGGAGAACCCGCAAGCTCGTCTCTGCTTGTACCAAAGCTTCTCTCATGTTATTTTTAAACTCAAATAATTAAACAGCTTTGTGGATTTTATAAATTCAGCTACTTATATGAAATACTTAAGTGACGCTTCAAGTTTTCGAGTTTTACAAAAGTCCAGTTTGTATAAATCTTTACGTAACTGCAGATGAACCAGGAAATCATGGAAATGCTCCCATTTTTATTATACACATTAGCAGCCGATAGGTGATGGCGTTAGGTGTGGGGGTTTTGTGTTTGTTTGTTTTTAAAAGAGTCCAACATAAAAAACACAAAATTTTATGCAAAGTGTTAGAAAGCTTTCGGTCTAAGAAGCATGTCCACATAATCACACTGGTACTGAAGGCTTTTTAAGCCTCTTGCACAGATTAACTTAGCCACACTTGGGCTGCCTTCCTTGACGTGTTGTGAGGAATGACTACGAATAAAATAAAAGGTGTCTGGAGTCTGCAGATGGGGAAACTGGTCACATGAGAACAGCTGTGACACCAGCGTGATGAGATCCGCAGGTATTTTTAGAGGTGAGAGAACAGGATGGGCTTAAAACACGCCGCAGAAAATCCTCCCAGGTGTCTTACATGACAGACCTGTTGTAGGTCTCTGGAGGTCTCATGTCGGTCGGGGAGCTCAGCTCGCTCCTAGACCGCTTATCGTCGGTGCTGCTGCTTCCTCCGTCGCTGTCGGCTTTCTGACTGAGTGTGTCTGACATGGCGTCGGCCCTGAAGACACAGACTCTCAATCAGGAAAAATCACTCTGGAAACTGGAGAGCTGAACTAGCACAGCGCACCAATCATCAATTAACTGATCAATAGTATGTGGTTAGTGACTGCCTCGGCCCAATCAGTCTGTTAATCAACAAGGTGTACAATCCAGTGAGCGGCAATCCAGACAAATCCATCACTGCAGCTCTTCAATGAGGCCATCGAGCCACTTATGCTAACAAGAACTTCTACAAAGAAAGATTTCAACTCAAAACTACGACTAAACTTAACCGTTTACACACACAATGCATCCCCTTTGTTCTTGCTCTTGTATTGGAAAACTGAAGATAAAAACTAGGTAAATACGAATATTAAAAATGCAAATAAGACACTAAACATCTGTCTATGTATATCTATACACATATGTCCATATAAATTGATATCTATGGAAAACAGAAATACTTATACTAAAATAAAGCTTGAACCAAACTGAAATATTTTGAAAAATATTTTGAAAAATGCTTGAGTAAAATTAAACTTTGCAAATAGTTTATGCTGTGATAACATTACACTGTAATTTTATAAAATGTGAAACGGAAGTGAAGGCTAAATTATGTCTAGGAAATATGTAGGAAATAAAAATAATTATACTATTTTTTGTAATTTTTTCCAATCATCTCATGTGGTATAATATACATGTTACATCGTGACGATGCGGCACAAAGAAATGCAAATGAATTTAAAATGCTCTTGTTCACGTAGACGCTGTATATAAACCCCCAAATTCTCAATGTAATGTTTTTATATCAGAATATTATAAATTATTACGCGAATAAAAAAATGAAACAAAAATGAATCAAGTGTTAAAAAATTTAATGCCCTTTCCTTTCTTCCTCATTCTGATCCTGTCTACATGCCTAATCTCTACATGCTAAATGCACTGAGCTGCTGTTGTGTGATTGGCTGATTAGACATCTGCATTAACAAACTGTGGAACAGTTGCGTGTGTATTTATAAAAACAATTCTGGTCACATTTAAGATGTAGCCACACAAAAAACCCCTGAATGCATTGGCATTATTATCCTGTAATTTAGCAAAATCATTAAAAAGTAGATAAACAGTACAACATATGCAATTCTGAATACTGGCATGAACTCAATAAACGACAACAGTTTTTGTAATTTATAAACGATATTTTGCAGTTTTATGAGGACGCAAACCAAAAAGAAGCATCATTTCAGAAGCCTGCAATCAGGAAAAAAATCAAATACATTTGTTTAAGTGAAAAAACACAAACTGAAAATCATTGTTTTCTAAACATTTTAGCACATTTAATGATGAACTTTGATTATTTTATGGATTCGAGTATTTTCAGACTGTGCTGCAGCTTTTTTAACTTTGTGTTTTTGATGTGTACAAACCATCTCGGGCTGTGCACTCGCCTGTCCTTCACCACGATGTACTGATGAGGCACCAGGCCGTGGTTGCCGTTGTGCCGGCCCTCCCACCAGTCATGTGACGCGCGCTGGAAGAGCTGTAGGGAGGCTCCCTTCTTGAAGGAGAGCTCGCGGCCCGACCGGCCCACGTAGTCGAACCTCGCCACCGCCTCCACAGCTTCACCCTCTGCCAAAGAGACAGAGAGAGAAAAGAGGAGGAGGTGAAGATAAGAGCCAAACATCGAACTGCAGGTGAACCTGAACTTGTCAATCAACAGTCCCTTAGGCTTTGTTCCGCCCACCGCTCCACCAATCAGAAAAGAGCTTTAAAAAGAGTCTTTTCTATTAATTCAGATGGAGAGATGGGGAGGAGGGAGGGGAGGCTGGGTGGGGTGTGGATGAAAGGAGGGAAGGAGAGTGGTGGTAGTGTCTCCATGGCTGCTGTTGCCGTAGCAACCACTCTCCAGCACCACCACCACCACCACGAGGGAGTACGAGTATGGGAGTGTGGGCGATTGCGTGAAGGTCAGGGGTCATGCGTACCCTCGTCGCTGGTCTGGGTCTCGGTGCCGGCGTCGGGCTCGGCCTCCTCCAACGCTCCCGGCTCGCTGAACGGACTCTCGCTGTGGGAAGAAGAAGCAGCAGATTGACACACACCCGTCCATTCAGTGTGGGAACAAAGGGAGAAACACGCACAGCAGGAGGCGAGCCCGCTCATTGGAGTCTGAGGACGTTTACGGCTACAGTAGAATGTCAAGATTCAGAAGATGGTGGGAAAAGAGAAGCTGTAGGAGGTTTCCCACAGCAGAAGGATTACTGTCTGCTCCAACACCTCGTGTTCCTGACAGGCTGCCAGGTGTCTGCTCAAACTAACAGCTCAATTTATTCAAAGGCCCCACCCTGCAGTTAACCTTTATTTATATACATTAAACACCATTAAAAGAATGCAGAATTTCCTATAAGAAGTTCCTCTTTGCAGTACATGTAGTGATATACATAGATCTACTGCTGAGTTACTGTGACAGTAAAGGAAATCTAAAATGTTCTGGTTCAGGTTTTGCAGGGTGTTTCTTTCTTTGCCCTTTTAAGGAGCTCTGAAGTATTTTCCTCTGTTTAAAATAGCTTAAAGAGTTATCAACGCAAGCTGAACCACAGCCAGACTGTACTTTGGTGTCATTTTTACTTCCAGCAGCAGTGGGACATAAGGTAAAGCCTGTGGAAATGAAGGAAAGCTAAAAAGAACTATTAGACATTAAACAACTGCACACATCTGGAGACATCTCTACACACCCAGTGGAAAAAAAAAATCTGCCCCCTTGTGGTGAAAGCTTTAGTTAAATCCTGCAGAGGTTCATTACAGAAGGTACCTTTAAGAAGATTTGTTGTGTTTATTCTTGATGAACATCAGAATTATTGATGTCCCCGTGAAGTGCGGGTCATACTGCATGATATCAATGTGTGATTTATTTCTGCATTTTGAATTAAAGGTGAAATACCAGGGAACACGTGGTTGAAACTGTCAAAGTAAGAATTTACCAAAATATCAGAAATGAAACAGTTAATCTGAAAACATTAAAATATAAAAACAAAATTCAAGGCTGGCGAAGAAATGGGCATATAGAGGTCTTAAATCCTGTTTTGTTTTGTTATTAATAACATAAATGAATTTAATTTCCAACAGAGCGTAATAAAGGATAACATCCTGATGCTCACCAGTACTGGTCTCCAGTCATACACTTCTCATACACTGGGCCGGGCATCTCCTTGGTGTCGGGGAAGATGTTGTCATGGTGCAGGATGACCGTTTTGATGACCTCATTTACGTGTGCCTGGCAGGCCACCTGGTCCAGGGTCTCCGGTGTCGGCAGTAGGGTGGGGCCGAACACAATGGCCAGGTTTCCAGCATCCATCATGTTCTCATCGTTGTACTGGGAAAGGCTGCAGAAACGTGGGCAATGTGGCCAAACTTTACTTGTTTACAATTAAACTGTTAATTATCAAAACTGAGAGAAACACTGAATTTAGAAATTTAAAAAGTATGACTCCTTTATTAATGTTTCACTGTACACATGTGTCTAAATATTAGAAATATGGCTCTGAGGAGCAGTGAGGAAAAAGAAAAGTGAGCACTAAAAAGACTGTAAACAATTTTCCTCATCTGTCTTAAACTGACATTATTTTTATGGAGTCTAGTTTGAGAAGTAAAGGGAACTATAATTTTCCCTGAAATAAAATATCAAATCTTGCTTAAATAATAACTGTTTAAAATGAGACTTTACTAAAATAATTGCCAATTAAACTTCTGTCGATTAAGTGATTGATCACCATTTCGCTCTAATTGAGACCTACAGTGGCACAACAGTAGGTTTCTCACGTAACCATGGTTCTCTGATACTTAATAACAACATAAAATCGTGATTTTTTTTCTGACTTTTTAATCAATAAAAGTTTTCTTCTTTTTGTCTGAATAACAGTTCACACCTTAAAATACCGAATATACCTTCAGATAAGACAAAGAAAAACCACAAATGTTTTTGTTTGGTATTGCATTTTAAGCATTTTTGATGCTTAACTATGACTCACCAGATTAATTATGCAAAAGTCAGTTTTACACTTCTGTGTTGTTTGCTGGTTTCAAAAGGTGACAAAGCAATTTGTAGGTTTTGATTCATACACAAGACTGTAATGGAGAATACAATCTCTATGCTTTTTATTTATTTTTTAAATGGAGTCTGGTTTGAGAAGACAGCGTAAGAGTTCAGAAGTTAGTAGATTACTTACATAAAAGATTAAATAATAATTAAATAATTAAAGATTAGTTATTGATGTAACCACAGTTCTATGAAGTTTTATGAAAAATAATAAAATGATAAATTAAAATGAAACATAAATGTTTCTGAACTTCGAAGCAGCAGCCCCGAAACCTCAGAAATATGTAATTTATGATCACATGAGATTTATTAGGTTACTGCTTTATTTTTATTATTATTACTTGCTATGTTCTTTGCATTAATTTATAAAGTTTTGTAATTTTTTAGGCTTTGAAAACCTATAAAATAAATGCATCCAATGAATTTTTATAATTATTTTTAATTTAAAAAGGAAAAAAATCCTGTATTTTCTGAATTATTTTATTAAAGAATATTCTAATATCACCAAAAAGGTCCTAATATTGTTACTCTCTGCATGTTTTTTAACGTTCTCTCTTCTACTATGAAACCATGCAGCAAATTTCCTGCAAACTATGACTCCACAGCTCTTTATGTGATGCTCTGCTTTGCCTTATTATTTTAAAAAAGCTTGCCTCAATACAATATAAATACACTTCTAAAGCTAAAAGTCTGTATTCAATAAACTCTGGCATTTTTCCATTATTGCAGCTTTCATTTCAAATAGTGATTGAAATATCTTCTCTGCGCTCGACCGTGAAGCTCCTGGTTTAATAACACTGAAGCTGAATGCATTTCAGAGCCCTGCTAATAAACACACCAGTACATCACTCGCCTGGTACATCGCACCAGCTCATCACACTTCCTGTTCACACCTCCTGCCTCTCCATGCTGCTCTCTCATTCTATATTTATTTGAGAGGCTGCAGAAACAAAATGAGCTGTGTTTTATCATCTATACAAGTGTGCACTTCGAACCCTTTTCACTACAGGAGAGGCATCTCCCCACCCAGCTGGGAAAACACAAAAATGGGCAATTATCATAAATGTGAGGGCCCGGTTTTGTATAAGTGGATACTCACTGGTTCAGGAAGGCGAACAGGTAGCGCATCACCACCAGCGTCGCCCTTGGGACACCCAGCAGGATCTTACGGATACACTGCGCTCGCTCGTACAGGTTTTCTATCCCTGCAGCAGGAAAATGCACATAATCTAAAGTCATTATGAGTCCCTGAGACATCACGAGGTGTCTGTAACACGATGACACATCCTGAAACACGCCAGTCGGTGCCGCAGAAAGGGAAGCAGGCAGCTCCATGTCTCTGCTGTGGAGGGGATGGGTTTCAAAGAGACAAAGAGACACTAACGAGAAACAAAGACGAGGAAACCGAGAGGGAAAGTGACTGCGTGTGGGCTGAATAGATAGACAGAGATTCATGCTGAGCTTCACCGCAGCAGATGGAAGCTGCACAAACGGTTCAGACTCAAGTGTTAAAGCAAATGAAAGTCGAGCTTCACAGACAATCACTTGATTTGAACATTTCACTGGGACACAAATAACCAACTGTTGGATCTTTTCACATTTCACTGCATCTACACCACCCAAGTTAGTTGGAGCTCTGCATAACTTCATCCACTATGTAGCTTGTATAGGTTATACTTGTTCGCCATGTGCAACAAGTATATGCTAGCATCTAGCAACTAGTGCATGTCATCTAGTGTTATGAAGGTCCATCCCAAGCTCTTTCAGGATTTTTTTAACTAAAAGAGGGACATTGTCAATAGCACTTTAATAGTGCTTAATGAAAGTGCTTTAATTAAGCACTTTTTATAGGTAAAAAGTGCTTAATTAAAACTTTACATTTTTAATTAACCTCCTGTTAGGAGTGATAGTTGGTCATATTTTCCCATGCTTTCTCCTAAAAACACTGCCTGCTTCATCAGTGAGAATGATAATGTGGTTAAGCTATATTTGACAAGAGTTGAACGCCATTAAGTGGCAAAAACACACTGAAATTTGACCAAAGTTCAGTCAAGAGAACATCCAAAATGAGCCCATCCACAGGACAAGGTCAGTGGTTTGGATTATTTGCTATGAAAAAGTCCCGATCCTTAACTTAATATAAACATCCTAATATTAATATCAAATCTTTGTGATTCTTTTCTGAATCGTTAACATATTCGGTGGATTTTTGGTTGCTCTGTGATCAAACCATTTCTTTTACATTATTTTTCTGTTTTTATCATGAATGATTCAGTCTGTCTATGCAGTACTTACTGACGCAGGAGATGAGGTCATTGAACCTGTCCTTGGGAAACAAAGGGTTCTCCAAACCCCTGAAGTAGAGCTTCAACACTCCAGCCACAGAATTAATGTCATGGTTGCTTTCCTCGTCAATCAGCGGATCGTTACCTGCATGAGAGGCAGAAGAGAGAAATCCTCAAATACAAGTTTGCCGGCGTACTTATCACATGACAGTCGAGTTACCTTCCCGTTGACCTCTCACCTCTTTCAAACGAGTTCTTGATGTCATTGACCTCCACTTGTGATCCTGATACCCGGAATATGCCTTGATGCTGAAGACCTGTTGGGAACAGCAGAGGGATGGAGGTTGCACATAGTCACAGTCTAAGCCTAGCAGATCTGTCCCAAATGCTGAGAAACAAACGTTGACATAAGTTGTAGTATGAACACTTGCTAGTTTTTTATGGCGAAGTGCCAAAGACTGATTTATATATTGATTTAACAAGATAAAGTACTAATCAATGCATGAATCTTGTAGTTCATATGCCTACTGACCACTGACCACATAGAAATTGTAGTTGATAACAGAGGGATGCTAGTAGCTAGCTTCAAAAGCTATTTATTAGCCATGTGACACCAATGCCTTGGAAGCAATGCCTAGTTGATAGTATTGGATTGCTAGGGACTAGAGTAACATTCTGCCAAAAACTGGTGTTAGTTAGGATTGTAGTTCTTAATCTAGAATTGGTAGCTGCCAACTTGGGCTACTAGGTGCTATCCTAAGGATCTAATGATGAGTTACATCAGTTGCATATTCAGTGGGCGGCCAAGAAGTCACTGCTGAATAAACAACACAATCACAATGTCTATGAACTCTTGGGTTGGACTGTTTCGTGCATTTCATAGGCAGACAAAAAGAGCTTTTATTCATGGTCTCTATCTGTTATTTTGCTATTGATTACTTAAAATGTAAAATATATCACGATATGAATATTTGAGTACATTTTATTTTACATGCCACCAAAAGTACATTGTAGAACACACCATGTTGAGTATGAGGCTAAATTCAGTTTTATAGCATAATTACAAAAAAATGATTATCAGCTGCAGCTTGGGAATGACTGAATTAAAATGAAATCACTGTTTTGTACTTGTTCAGCTGTCAGGGGCTGGCTGTGATGCAGTTTTGTTGTTTGCAGAATGAAGAGAGTGAAAGGATGCCAACACGAGAGTTTGACAGTTAAGATTTAGGCGGCTTTATGTGATCAACAAAAAAGGATTTAACTGCCTCCTGCAGCACCGTTCACAATGTCCCTCTTTTAGTTTATAAGTGTAAAACACCTCTGGACAGCCCACAAATACACGCAACAACATTTCTGAACCAAAATTATAGCTGATGGAAAGCAGGAAGAAGGACTGCAGTACATTAAATTCATACCTTCCAGTCGTTTTCTTTGCTGTAACTAACAAACGCTTCATCCCTTTCTCTAATTTAGCCCTTCATCTGTCAGCATCAGCCACTACAGCATTTATTTCACATTGTTTAAAGCTGAAAAGTGACACTCACCATGTAGGTTGATGTAGCGGATGCAGCTCTCCACAAGCAAGGGTATGGCTTTGGTTGAATCCTACAAAAACGCAATTGGAGTGCAGAGTATTTTTAATTTTGTTATATTTATAAGATTCTTGAAGATCTTTTTCATGTACATTAATGTATTATGTGTAGACAGGTTGTGGACATGCACCAATCAACAGACATGCAAAAACATTACATTTATATGGTATATCCCTTGATTATGAGATTAATGGCTCACCATAGCAGAAAAGAGAATTGTGGTGTAAATTGCTTTATTATTGTAAAACTCGCGGGGTGGCTGTAGCTCAGGTGGCAGAGCAGGTCAGCCACTAATCAGAAAGTTGGTGGTTCGATCCCAGGCTGCCTGCTGGCTGCATGCCGAATATCCTTGGGCAAGATACTAACCCCATGTTTTCCTACTGGGTAGCTTGCCATCACCAGTGTGTGAATGGGCGGATGACTGAACGTGTAAAGCGCTTTGGGGTCCTTAGGGATTGAGTAAAGCGCTATACAAATGCAGGCCATTTACTAACATGTTTATGTTTGAAATGTAGTTTTTGCTGTGTTACATTAATACACTGATATTACTACTAATGTTTTATGATCGATATTGTGTGTGCAGCTTCACTGTCCTGCTATCTTTTAAGCCAACAATTGATCAAAAAGTATGCATAAAAAGTTCAAGAAGTTATCTTTCCTGCCCCGAGTAATGTCTGACATGGTGCAGGTGCAGGGACGGGTAATACTATGGGTAAATGAATCCTAAAAATGAGTCATTATTGCTTCTTAAGCTTGCTGTTCTGAGGGCAACATTAATACACTTTCATTGCATTGTAGATGACAACCTTATTTATATTGCTAATATTTCTGCTTATTGGTTACACTCCTCTGGGCTTTCAAATCCAAATTGTAGCCTTTGACAAATTAGCAGATTGCGCTGCTGATATCTTGCACTGACTACTGTTGAGGAGAACATGAACCCCCCACCTCCCCAAATCCTCAAAACCTGGATGAGGTCAAACTTTACCTGGTGCTTGCTGTGGGAGTTCTTCCGCCCACGGCTGAAACACGTACAAAAAGGAGAAAGAAAGCAAAAGATGAGAGTTTTAGAGAGCCAAAGCACAGCAAAGAGATACAACACTTATTATCGATGCGACAGGAAAGCACCTTACCTTGTAGTCAGCAGTTCAGCTTTGTATCCTGCAAGAAAAAAAGGAGAAGATTTAAAAGTGAAGAAATGCTGATCAGAGTCTGTCTGACAAAGTACAAGACTAAAGAAGACTGAGAGAGACTCTTACCCTCTGCCAACGCTTTCTTTAATATATCGTGTTTAGCCTGAAGTTTGGAAATAAGATTACTTCCCTCCAGGTACTCGCGGAATTTCTGAATATAGGAAATCACATAAATGACAAACACAAAGGCTAAATTATACAAACTAAAATAAAGTATGAGTATGCAGAATGCAGTGATTACAATACACACTGTACATTAGTGCAAGTAAAGCAGCTAAAAGCACAATGAACTTCACATTGAATCATCTAGTAAGCGAATGTAGAGACACCACCAGAAGATAGACGAATCTGAAATTTAAAAAATGTCATAAATTAATAAAAAAAAGCAGGACAGCATTTTGTGGTGTTATAAAGGAAACTACGTTAACAAAACACTAATATAGAAATCTAAAGTATAACTGTATTCTGCAGCTGTAACAACTTATTTGAAATCTGATTTATCTGACTAACTGTAGTCTGTTTTGGATGTCATGCCACCGTTTACTCTATACTTATTTAATATTTGCTACTTTCAAAACCGACCTTCATCTAATATGAGTAACTTGGGGTGAAAAACAGTGTCAAATAAAAAAAAACAACAAATCTGCTCTGCTGGGCTTACAGAGAAGTAGAAGAGCTCGGTCTCCTGCTGGTTCGCCCGTCTCTTGGCCAGACTGGGTTTGTTCAAGTAGCCGTCCGACACGCTGGACTTCACCGACTCGGAAGACGGGCTGTGGGTGAAGCTCTGGGAGACGTCAAAGTCGTCCAGCACCGTCATGTCCTGCAAGGTGGTCAGAGTTGCACCCCAGGTCTTCTTCACCTGAAAGGTGGCAGAAAAGTGGAACAGCATAGTAAGTATCCACGTTACATGTTACTCTCAATATGAGGTCCAAAGAGATGTCAGTGAAGATAAGGGAGGCCATCATTTGGCTGAAAACCCAGAATAAACCTATCAGTGAAACTTTAGAAGCCATCAAATTAATGTACTGGTCAGCTCAGCATCACAAAAAATTCCTGAAAGACCACAGACGACAACTATAGTGCATCATGACAGAATGATTTTCATTGTTAATCAAAACAACTTCACAACATTTAACAAAGTCAAAAAACACTTTTGAAGTGGAAGGCAGATCACTGTCAAAGTCTACAATCAAAAGACACCTTCATGAATATAAATACAGAGGATTTATGATTTATGACAAGGTGCAAACCACTGGTTACACTCAAGGAAACATCTGAAAGAGCCTGCTCAATTCTGGAATAAAAGGAGAAACTGAATCAAGGTGAATTTGTATCAGAAAAGTATGGAAAAGGGGAGAAACAGCTCGTGATCCAAAGCATACCACATCATCTGTCCGACATGGTGGCGGCATCGTTATGGCATGAGCCTGTATGGCTACCAGTGGGACCAGACCACTAGTGATAGAAGCAGCAGGATGAAATGTGAAGTGTACAGAGCTGTACTCTCTCCTCAGATTTGGCTGAATGCTGCAAAACTGATCAGACAGAGCTTCTCAGTGCAAATGGATAATGAACCAAAGATAAAGAAATGCGATATTCTGCAGTAAAGGTCATGCAGAGCATCTCAAGGGAGCAAACACAGCATTTGGTGATGTCTGCTGGTCTACTGGACTCGAGTTTTTCTACCGATATTAAATGGAAGAGCAACTTTGTAAGATCTGAACACATTACTCAGTCTCAGCACAGCTCCATGGATCAATGCATCTGAATTACTGTCATTTTTTTATGGGCGTGGCTTTGTTTTCAAAAATGCCTAAGGAGGTGCAGTGTTTACATATGCTACATATGCAAAGAGTGTTTATATTTACAGCAAGAGTAATGAGTCTATGAGTGTTTTTAATTTGTGTTTGTGTGGGTTGTAAGCCACTGAGATGTGCAGATGCAGCTCATTAATCCAGACTCCTTCAGCATTTTTATGCCCTTCGGGGTGAGTTAACAGCTGCCCTCTGTGCACAACAACAGCGAGGACACCGGCAGTCTGCAGCACCACACAGCTATCAGATGGTTCAACTTTATTTTTAGAGGCTACATATGCCACATTATCACCCCATTAAATCTGTATAAATTACCATAACTTTGTGCAAAGTTTATAACTGTTAGAAAGTTATTAATAATCAATGAGGGGTTTTGGCCACTTTTACCAGAGTCTCTATGTTGTTTTAATTTCTAAAGCTGGAGCTAAATATCTCAGATGGACAATAGGACAGATTAGTGCAAACATCAAGTAAATTTGTGTCCACAGTGATGATATTTTTTTAGCAGCTCAAAGAAATCTGTTGTTGAACTTACTGGTAGGCACTTTCTTGATCAGCGCTTTAAGAAGGATTAGGGGAAAAAAATAAGAAAAAGAGGTAACTTCCTGTACATGAGATGAGACCATAAAAATAAACACAAAAATGTGAAGTCTTAGTCCAAATACCAATAAGTGCCCCAGGTATTATTGGGCAAATCTGCAGTTCTCTTTTAGCAACGAATGATGGTGTTGACTCAGTCTCAGGTCCACCTTATATGGGCCAGATTTCAGGTGAGTTATGTCATCTTAGCCAACATTAACACTTGCAGTAACACATATCAGGCACAGATGACTTTTGAGCCACATTACAGCTCTAACTGCACCATAACGGTCAAAAATATTCCAGATTAAATTCTTCCATCTGGGATTAAACATTAGATCAGCTTCTGTGTGGGCCTACTGAAGTTGCTTAGAAAACATGGCTTATAAACCATCTTAGTGTAGTCCTAGTTAGTAACTCAAAATAGAGTTAATGTCAAAATGGTTTTCCTGAGTTTTATGAGGTGTACTTGTGTGTCTGACCTCCTCATTTTCTATCTTCAGAGACGCCAGGCGGGTCTGAAGCTGTGTGAGGCGGAGGCTGAGCTCAGACTGGACCTGCGGCTGGGAGGTGATCTGGGCCACCTGGTATGAAACAAAAAAGAAGACAATTGGAAAATGGCTGTTCAGAGGTCTAAATTCTCTGTGGTGAACATTTAAATTTAATAATATTGGTCAGACTCTTATTTTGAAAGGACATAAAGAGGGGCAAACTGACTGTGTCGCCCATGTGGGCCTGGAAGCTGAAGTTCTGTGGGGGGCAGAAAGCAGTGGGGTAGAGATCAAGCAGACGCTGCCTGTCACGGGCAGGGTCCAGGCCCTCCACAGCCCCCTCCAGGACCTCCAGACCCGCCCTCCTGGAGGCTTCAAGGCTCAGTTCAGCTGACAGGTAGGTCCTCAGTGCCCGGCTCAAAGTGGAGTGGTACCCAAGGTCACAGCACTGAAACAAAGATGGGGATTTATTCACGAGAGGGAAAAGACCGCATGTATTTTGTAGAAATTGGTGACGTTTATTAAGAGAATTAAGAGTTGCAAGGCAATTCAAGTACTACCATAGTTTCAAGTGTAATAGATGTAACATTCGCTATGGGAAAAATCTAAAGGAATTTTATTCCTATTAACAGAGGCCCTAAAAATAATCTCATAAAAGCTCTCTCCATACATTTTAAAACTGCCTTTAAACAAACAAATTCCTATTTAGGCTTACAAACCTAACAACCTTTTTAAGTGATGAATATAAGGTTTGAGCCACAAATACACTCTGTAATTTACTCACATCTATGATATCGGGCAGGTCGTGGATATAGTATTTGAACACCGAGGCGTTGGTGGCCTCCAGAGTCAGCAGATACTCATTTCTGGCTTTCACGGTCTTCAGTTTGTTCTCTGAGTACTTTGCCTTCCTCTAGTAAAGAAACAGACATAAAGAAGATTAAATGGTTGGTTTCTGGTTCTTGTGTACCGATTCCCCTCGTTTGTTCTGCAAATGCGATCAACAAGAAGAAAAAAATAGCTTTCATAATTAGTCCTTTCTGCTTTCAAGTCATGTTGAAATCAAGAAGTGGAAAGTATTAGGATTACATAAAGAAAGTATCTCATTCTAAAATATCTCATGCAGGAACAGGTTACCCATCTGGTTGCTTTGGATGACACCTGAGAGGAAACACAGTCTCCTTTCTCTATAAAACTGTTACCTTCTCTCTCATTTTCTCCATCTTGCGGGCGGCGTTGCGTCTCTGGTGGCGCTCTTCTATCCGCAGGCCAAACACAGGCTCCACCCCTCCGCCAGTCCCTGACACGCCCTTCACGCGCCCCTCCTGCCGCTCCGCCTCCCGCAGCTTGGTTTCTGCGCTGATCGTCTCCGCGTGGTACATATGATATGTCTTCATCACCTAGGCAACAGCAGCCCATAATAGCCCAATCAAATAGGAAAACAGCAGTGCGCTGCAGCCGGGGTCGACTGTCTTTTTTTTTATCCCCCCAAGGTTATCAGCGCTGCTCTAATCTGATTTCTAGTGTTTGGACAAGGAGCTTTTAAGGCCAGCGCTCTGACCTGAAGAAAAACCTGATAATTGGCAGCCAACAGGAGGCAGACTTTTTACTTTAAAGCAGGCTAGAAGGATAACGTCAGACAAAAAGCAGAAGAAAAAATGAATGGATGAGAAATGTGAGGCAGAAAGGACAATTTTTGCATTTATAAAGGAAGCTCTCAGAGCTGTGAAAAGAAGCCACTGACTTTGCTTTGACAGTTCCCTGTTACTACCATTAAAGGAACCTATTCTGCTCATTTCCAGAACCATATTTTCATTCTTGGACTCGAATAGCTCTGCAGGGCGGTGAATCAACTCTGAATCACTGCTCTGCAGCCCCTCATCCTCTGGAACTGCCGTATAGGCTTCTTTCCTCCTTCAGCCAGCTTTCTCCTGATTGGCTCCTCATTGTTAAAAAAACAGTTGGAACAGCAGGTGGGTGGGGCTTTCTGAGACAACCACATTAGGAATATCTGCTCTCTATGACACCACACAAATCCAAGAGTAGAAAAAACCTGGCTGAAACCTATTTTTTTGCTCACTGTGATTAATTGCACATGCACTGACTTCATTATTTGTAACTCTGGCCATGATTTAAATGAACATTCAAAAGACAGGAAAGCAAAAGCATAACAGGTCCTGTTTACCTGTTTAAAGCATTGAAAACAAAAAGCTTTAGACAGAAAAACTGTAATGCCAGCTAATGTTTGAAAGGTAGCATCTACTAATGTGTGAAAAACTACAATGAATCATTTTTGATAACTGGAAATGAGGCTTTTGAAGTGGCCCACTCCTCTTTAAAGAATTGTTTTAATTCAGCCACATGGGAGGGTTCTCCAGCATAAACTGCGTGTTTAAGGTCATGCCGAAGTATCTCAGTCTGATTCCAGACTATGTCTAGGCCACTCCAAAACAGCTTTTTTTTTGCAGCCAGAGGTGAACTTGCTGCTGTCTTTCAAATCGTCCTGCTGCAGGACCCAAGTGCCCTTGAGCTTCAGTGCACAAAATTATAGCTTCAGGATTTTGAGGCCGCAAACATAATTAATGGTTCTATCAGTCGTCCTGAAGCAGCAAAGCAACCCCAGACCGTCATACTACCACCATCGCCACAATTGACTGTTGGTATGATGTTCTTTTGCTGTGTTAATTTTATGTCATCTGAAAATGTATGTGTGGCAAATGTGGAAAAAAAAAACAAGCCAATTCAATTCAATTATATTTGTATAGCGCAAAATCACAACAACAGTTGCCTTCAGTGCAACCAGGCTCAAAGAGGGGCAGCCATCTGCTGTGACTGGTTGGGGGTGATGGCAAATGATTTGGAGTGACTAGGAAATCAGGAAGGGGGTAAATACTTTTTCACAGTGCTGAAGATGCAGAGGTGGGAGTGGGAGGGGCAGTTAGTGAGCCAACAAAAGACTGTCAGACACTTGCTGTTAGTGTATTTAATGTGTCATTTTTGTGCATGATTATTGTGCAACCCATTATTGAGGAATGACCCCAACACCAGCTATAACAGCTTTAAAAACCTGATTGAAATTTTACAAGAATCCTTCCTTGGTCTGGTTTTTTACTGCTTTATTACCTGATTAACCGTAAATGAATGAAATGTTTAGAAGTGCATTCTTTTCTTGTTGCATTTGTAGACCACATAAAAATGTGTTTAACACTAACACATTAAAAAACTTGTGTCTTAAAGCCTTGGAAGAATAACTTTTGTTCCACTTACGGTGTAAAGCTCATTCAGAAGCTTCATGAGGTCTTCCTGAAGCTGGAAGAGGATCTCCTTACTCTAAAGCACACAAATGAGAAGAGAAACCTGTTACCAGCATATTCTCAAATAAAGACATTCACAGATTTATGCACCATTTTAGAATTGTCTCTTTATACAATGACACTTACAGGAAACAATCCTCTAACAACTCACATCTTTTTGACCTGAATGATCACAACATTAACAAGCATAAGAAGGGCCCCGCCTACGTTTGAACCCAGGACCCTTTTGCTGTACTAAGTGCCAAGCCAGACGCATTATAGGTCGTTTGAATTTTTCTCTGTGTGAAAAGAAACCAAACCACAAGGAGAAAGCTCATCAACCGATTTGGACCAGAGTAAACAAACTTAATTCATTTTAACTCCTACACCCAGAAAAAAACAAATCCTCCGGACTTTGAGGTGATAATTCTCCTTTCATCCACTTCATACTCAAATACAAGCGGAGGTCACAACTGAGAGGTGATCCTGAATCTATGTTTTATTTTATAAGTAGTTTCTCTGAACTCCTTTATAAGTTTGCTAAAGAAAGTACTGTATAAATTTATTATTATATTTTATAAATAGCCTAGTTTTGACTACTGTAATTATTAATGCTTAAATCACTTAATTTTTAAGGTAAAACATTTAAAAATTCACTTTTCCCGTGATACAGCTGCTTTTTATAGTTTTTCAGAGAACAGCTGCCCAATCACATTGTCACTTTATAAATTGTTAATATAAACTACGGATTATAGAAGTGGCTCTAAGCACAAGTACCTCAGTACTGTGCTCGAGTACAGCACTAAAGTACCATTAATGTATTTTTACAGTGCTGGAAACCATCCGTGTGCGCAGACCTCTGGGGTTGTTATTTTTTCATACGGCTTCTTTAAGTCGCAGAGTTGATTTTAATAAAAAGTAAAGTCAGTATTCCCCTGAGCTCTGCTGGAGTTTGGCAAATTAAACACACACACACTGGTGTACTTTTACCCGCCTCCAACTTTAGCTCGCCGTGTTCATTATTAATCTGGCTTCCGGCTCGTCTTTTATTCATGCTAACTAAAGTGCAGCTACTGCCAGCAGCTATAAACAGCAAGACCTCCATCACATCGCCGCGTCCTCTCAGAAACTCTCCTCTGAAGAGGAAGAGACAGACAGCTGAGTGGCCATGACAACACCGACAGCCCTGTGGCCATGGCGACAAGCTCAACTGATCTTTTCTCAGCGGGCGCTATGGGAACGGGATTCATCCATCCTGGGATTCCTCAGTCATTTAGCATAATGTAATATTAATGCTGCCACATAGCTCTTTCCCAAACTGCTCGGCTGTTTAATGCATGAGACAGAAATCCAGTCTGAGAGCAGGCAGCGGAGCGCGGCTTGTTTCATTTATGAATTCATTTGTTTGTGTGTGGTCAGATTCATTTATATATCTGCTGCTGTTCAGCCTGCCTGATGGATAACCACTGTTTCTGTGCAGGGGCACACACACAGTTGAGGGAGAGGCGCTCAGATCCTTTGCTTAAAGCAGCTGCTAATCAATATTCTGATGGCAATAAAGTATGAGCTGACGTGATGAACTTAATGAGAATGAACAGCTGAGCTGAGTTTCAGCTTGTTTTTTTGCTCTCAGACTCTGAGTTTGCTGTTTTTCTTCTGATAGTGTCTCAAAAACATTCTTAAAGGCAACTAGAGTGCATCAGTTTGTAAGTTGCATAAAATTTTGACCGAAAAGTCCTTTGATATTAAGGAAATGTAGCAATTACAGAAACATTCTAAGGAAAAACCCTTTTTTTGGAAATCATTTGAGTGAGATGGATACAGGTAGATAGGCAAGGAGATAGTGAAAGTACCGTGGTCAAATGTTCAAAGTAACTGACAGTGCACAAGGCGGCTGACGGAGAGAGTGCAGGCAGGGTGGAGTGGGTGGAGACAAGTGTCAGAAGTGACAGGCGACAGAGGGAAAGCAGCGAGAATGAAAGGAAAGGTTTACAAGATGGTAGTGAGACCTGCTGTGATGTTGGGTTTGAAGACGATGGGACTGACAAAAAGACAGGAGGCTGAAGATGATGAAGACATTAAAATCTTCAATGGGAGTGAGAATGCAAAAATAAATGTGAAGATTTGACTGGTTTCATCGGAATAATGTAACGACACAAGTCAGCACAACACTAACTTTTGTAGACTTTTCTGTTTTGTTTTTGATACTAACTCAAAAAAAACAACTGCTTATTGATCTAATGGTACTTCTTTAACTTCAGCTTAGAAGAATCCACTGTGGTGCTATTGTTACATATTGAATAAAAGTGAAAACTTAAAAGTTGTGTAACAATAATGTCCTAAAGACAGGAAATCGACTTTTCTGGTGCAGCAACAAACCTCATTCTGTCGTATGTAAAAAATATTCCTGCACTGATTTTCATTATTCTTAGATAAATAAGGTTTTTACGACATATCAACAGAAATATAATTATGAGACCAGGCTACATTCATTTATTTGACAAAGTAAACAAAATTAGTCTAAAAATGCTCCCGAGCAAATACATACAAAGCATTAAAAATAAAGACCTCTGTTCTTTTAGAAGTGGAGAAACCTTTACTAACAGACTAACACATGAAGGATATTTTGTTTGCATAAATATCAAAGTATATAGTGATGATAATCTTGCTCACCCTCTTCAGCAGGCGGGCCGAGTCCTCGCTAATGTGTGTGAGGCGGGAGATGACGTTGTTTAGGTAGAGGTCACTGAGGGTGGCATGGTCCTTACTCTCCCTCCTCACCTGGAAAACAGAGATTGGTATAAAAGAATGTAATAGTAATAATAATAATAATAATTAATAACAACAGTAGCAATAATAATTTACTAATAATAATAATCCTTGGGGAATTATACAAGATTCTGAGAACTATTCTATTCAGTGCAAAACTGTAGGTAAAAAGACTGAAAAAGAATAAGTGTATTTAAAAATAAATAAATGTGGTTTTAAAAATTATACAATGCATAAAAGCATTAAGGGCAGACACACATCTTTAGGACATGACTGGACTTAACGGAACGCCATTTCCTATAGAACAGCTATTGCACTCCTTTATTTACAGCAGAGTTCTGATGGTCCACGGGGAAGAAGCTGTTTTTAGCTCCGGCTCTTTATGTATCTGTACTGTCTGGTCTGTCTGGAGGCAGCAGGTTGGACAAGTGCAGTCCAGGGCGGGAAAGGTTTTGCATTATTTTCTTTGCCCTGCTGAGATACAGAGAGCTGGAGATGTCCTCTAGAAAGGGCAGCTGATGCTTCTCTGGGTGGTGCTGATAAACCTCTGCTGTTACCACACTGTGATGCAGTACACTCTCAAAGTGGAGCGTTGGAAGGCCACCAACAGTTTCTCCCTCTGTGTAGTTCCTTCAGAGCATTCTCAGTAAACCTGGTCTCTGATGGGGTTACTGCTGATTCTCCACGATGTTGGTTCCCATGAATTTGAGGAAACCCTCCTGACGTAGAAGAGGGCTAGCAACACCCAGATAGCTCTCTGTATGCTGACTCACCTCCACATATGAATCAAACTTTGTCGGAGGTTTCATCCTGTTAAAAAGGAGTTTTTCCTCCCCACTGTTTCCAAGTGCTTGCTCAAACAGGACTGCCTGATTGTTGAGGTTTCTCTCTATTATTTAAGTTCTTTACACTAGTCTCTTGAGGCAACTGTTGTTGTGATTTGGTGTTATAAAAATATAATTGAACTAAATTAAATATGTGTACAAGGCATACAGGAGAACTCAGCACACAGCTCTGAGGAGAGCCAGTGCTAAGTGTGATGGTGGCCAGCATTCACCGTTTGTGGATGGTTGGTAAGGAAGTCTTTAATCCCAGTACAGATGGGGGCGAGGGGTCTAGGTCACATATTTTACCAACCAGTATATACGAGACGATTGTGGTGAAGGTGGAAGAGCATTCCAGGATAATTTCCTGGGTATTCAAAATGGCTCAATGAAATCTGGAGGGCTGTTTGGTGCATGAGCTCACTCGTGCAGGTCAAAGTTAAGAGGGAGGCAGTTTTTGATGTATTGAGATACAAGTCTCTCCAGACATTTCATGACTACTGATATAAGTGCTATTGGTCTGTACTCGTTTAGACTGTTGATGGCTTGTCTCTCTGGGACAGGAATTGGGAACATGTCAAGGAAAGATTGAAAGGATTGAATAAAACCTCTAATAGTTGGTGAGCACAAGCTTCAGCCACTTTGCTAAGTACAAGATCGAATGCAACAGCTTTTCTTACATTTAACAGCACATGCCTCATTGTATATTCATAGCTCAGAGATTTCAAAAAGACTTTGAGGAGATTCACAAAACCATAAACTAACCTGATTTAACAGCAAATACCAACAGTTGACTGGTGAGAGCAGATTCTGGTCCTTTCTGGAAGAGGGAAAGTGAGAGATGCCTTAAACATAGCAAAAACACTCATTTATACAACTTATATGTGGATTATTAAAACTGTGTGGAGAGGATCATTTAGATAAAAGATAAATGCATTTGAGTTCAAGCCCTTAATATCCACTGTTGGCCTTTTCTTTTCCGTTAAGTAGCTATCCTATGCTTCATTGACAGATAGTAAAGGTTTGAACAAACTCCCCGGTAAACACATATATTAGATCAGTGGTTCCCAAACTTTTTTTGCTGGGCCCACCTTTGTTTTACAAGAAAAATGTTTGCGCCCCCCCACCACCCGCACAAACACATCCTCCAACCACACACATCCATATTTTGTTTTCAAACTCCATTGCGGTTTATTTCACACCTCAAACATTTAGTAATCTGTTTCTGATGTGAAATAAAAATTTATTTTAAAATTTATGTGAAATAAAAGTATTTAAAGATATTTTGTGCTTCATTTTAAGAAATTTTCTATCAACAGCCTGTATTTGAATGCAAAATTCTGAATCGTATTTTATTTTTATTTATATCATTACATCATTACTTTATTCATGACCTAAATGTATAACGTCCAAATACCCAGGTGCCGATGTATGTTATAGGATATATAACATTTTTTAAAGAACAGAGAGCAGTAACTAAAAAAAAACACCAATGCCTTTTTCTTTTTCTTTTTTAAATGGGGGCACATGAGGACCAAAAATAAACAAATATCAAGAAAATTGGCAAAGATAAGAAAAAATTATAAACCTATGACCAACAAATATTAAATATCTTAATATTGGAAAAGTTTTATTAAATTTGTTGTATTAAAATACATTTAAAGTACCTCGAGCAAACATACTTATTCTGAGTGGAACTTTTCAGAATCATGTATATTCAATTATTTTATCATTGTAGCCATTAATTATTTTTCTTATTTATATATCACTGGGAGGTTTTATATATATTGAAGTAATTTATCTGCAAAATAATAACTTACTATGTGGTTAATCTTATTCTGGAGGGGCAAGAGCTTTAGCTACAATGCTAATAGAAGCTATCAAGCTTTTTAAAAAGCCTACTTAAAACACTTTTCTCCATAGTTTTAAATGTTTCTTATTGATGTGAAGTGCTATAAGGCAGCAGTCCCCAACCCCCGGGCCTCGGACCGGTACCAGTCCGTGAGTTGTTTGGTACCGGGCCGCGAGAGTTGAGGCTCACGTGTGAAATGTATAGTTTTCAGGGTTTTTATCGGTTTTCAGCGTTATTTTGTTTTCGTTTTTATCGTTTACTCGGTTTTCCTTGGTCTTTTCACGTGTGTTATGAATAAATTTTCTTTTTTTCGGTACCGGTACTAGTTTTATTTTGTTGTATTTATCCGCAACACCTTAAAGGCCTGTCCGTGAAAATATTGTCGGGCATAAACCGGTCCGTGGCGCAAAAAAGGTTGGGGACCGCTGATATAAGGGATTATTAAAATGAATTAAAATGAATAAACTTGACTAATATCTTTGGTTCAAAAAAACATGGGAAAGTAAGTAAGTAAATTAGCTTAAGCTTAGGCTAACAGCTAGCAATAACCAACTCAGTTTTAAAGCTCCAAAAGTTATAAAAAATGAATATTTATGGTAAAGTAAATCCCTGATATGTCCCCTTTCAGTAAATACATTTTTGTGTGTTTCATTTAATACACAAATATGTGCCCCCCGAAACATGCAAACATGCATGCGTACTCAGGTAAGCAGGCCTACTTGTATTGCTGATGATCTTTCGTGCTGCGTGTTTTGGCCATGAACCTCTCGGCTAGCTTCTCCAGGTTTCTCGAATACTCTGTTTCGATTTCAGCCTTCTTCCTGAAGAAATCCTGGAGGTCCTGAAGCAGCTGGACCCGCATCTCTGTCTGCTGCTCCAGACAGCGCTGCTGCTCCACCAACTGGGTCCGCACATCTGCACACGGATAATTAAGAAAAAAACAAATATACTTAACGAATATTTGTTTTCGCAATCGTTTCTGTCCGCTGGTAAGTTAGACCTAGTTGTGTGGAAAATTCATAAATATATATTAATACTACATACACCTATACAAACCAAAATGAAGCTTGAGACTTGGCGACTCTTCCAGAGTTTTACAGATTAAAAAGAAATCTGTAGGATCACCTTCTTTTTCTCAAAATTAAAAACATATCATAGTGATGCTGATGTAATGCAGTTGTTACATCATGTTGTTTCTGTTGGCTGACTTTATATAAATAAAAATATAATAAATATAAATACATATGTGAACAAAGGTCTGACTCTTCACATCCTTCACATTTAAAATAATCAGACATTCAAAGACCGGAACTGTTGATGCTGAGATAAAGCAGCATTTATTTTAAATAATGAACACATGCAGTGTCCAGGAATTAAGCTAAACTGAAAATAAGGGTTGCAGTGATTAACTGGAGATTGCCTGAACTCCAGAGCAGTGTCTGCAGAGACCTAGACGTGAGATCAAAGATTGCATCATCCTGCTCCAACCACATCCTCCATGTAGCATCACCTGCCTTAACCTGCTCTGCACAGTGATTCAAGCCACTGGATGGGGCAGACTCAAACAAAGGAGTATCACACTGAAACCATCAAATATTTTTACATAAATTTATCTTGCACCATGTCACTCCTGATTCAGAGTTTAATATGCAGATTATATTCTATACTTACTGTAGTAAATGCTTTAAAATGGTTTCAGTGATGGTAAATTTGATCACAGATTTGTCAGTCTACCAGCCACATATGTCACTGAACTAGAAGTGATATACTACTGAGCCCACTTTGACCTTGAGACTGATACAAGCAGTCTAAAAACAACTTCAAAAGAGAAAATCGTGATCCCAGGAGGACATGAGCACACCAAGACGTGAACAGGTCAGATTTAAATAGACAGGCACTGGGTAGCAGCTGCTTAATGATCATCTAATCAGTTAATTTGGTCAACAGAGAGGCAACCACTGAGAGACAACTCATTTTTTTTTTATCCCTTTCATCCAAGAGAATGATTTAAAAGTGTACAATGCACTTGCCCTTTTTTGTAAGCTCAGCCGCTGATATTCAGCCGCTTATTTCATCTTGGATTTCCAGGAGATTGCTTGTAGTTGTGGTTGTCCTCAAAATCATTCAGCTGCCTCTGCAACAGTTCTTTCAGCACTGTTTGCTGAACGCTCTCTTTAAAAGTGGGACTCACTGGAGAGGCAGCTCGTTATTGCTTTATTGTTTATTTGCCACAAACTGGGCCTGTATTTGCAGAGGAACGCCTTTTATATGTTATTAATGTTATTAAGAGAACACAGATTTCTCCTGCAGTGAAAGAACAAAGTCTATCGCTTAGGCGACCGCTACAGTCAAGATAATGAGTTTAATTGATAGGTCTGGTTCTGGTTTAACATGCTAAACTGCAGCATTGATTAACTTTAATTAACATTGCTTAATTTTCCTATTCTTCCTCATCTTCACTCTCTTTGTCTGTTCTACCTCGTGCAACTGCTGATGAAGATGATGACCATTTTTCCTCTGAGGAGTCACCTTGGACGACATCCTGTGACCGCATTAAAATCATTATACCTAAAAACCCACATTGCAAGCACACACAAACACACACTTTGAGTCCTACAGCGTGGTAAAGCCTGGCTGCATGCTTCACTGCTCGTGCCATTTCAGAGCTCGATCAATCTGCAGCAGCAGGAAGAGCGAGCACAGAATACACAGTAACTCCACCTGTCTCTCTCACACACACAAAACACACACACCAATCCCAGGGCTCTCTATCCACTCCAATACCTGTTGTCTTGGCAACCACACACTGTGTGTGAACCATGTGATGAGGAAGGTGAAGACAAGAGCTTGCATCTGCCGCATCGACACACACACACACACACACACACACACACACACACACACACACACACACACACACACACACACACACACACACAGGGGTGGAGAGTTTTATAGACTGACCATTTTTCTGTGGAAATCCATAAAAACATGTGCAGCAAGCAGTGTGTGTGTGTGTGTGTGTGTGTGTGTGTGTATTGATTCTGGCATTGTTTGATGTTGTTTGCTTACTAATTTAAAATGGCTGCCATCTCACGCTGCTCTCACACATTGTGTTGAGCCGCAACAATTTCATATGAATGAATGTCTGCTCCACTGCTCCGAAGCTGCTTCACATCTTACCCCGGGCAGGGGGGAGAACACTCTGTTCTGATTGGCCCGATGGATCAGCGGTTTAATTACTTCTGTAAGTTGGTGTCGATGCCACGTTCACTATGTGTCCTTTAAACGCTAATTATGAGCAGCCAAGTGGAGAAGAAAGGTCTCTAATGTGCTATTCCGGGTCTAAGACATCGGAAGTGTGGCGACGGGGAAACAAGCTGCTACTGAAAACCATAAATGGTTTCATAATAATAACAACATATTAGATTCTGGTCTGTTATGTGGATTCATGTCTGGCTCCAGAAGGGGGCCACAATTTCCTGCTTCCAGATGATTTTATCCAGCACTAGATTTCAGAATTTCACTTTCACGGAGGTTTTTTCAAATGGAATTCCAGGATTTCTGGGCAATGAGGGGAGATCCAGGAAGTGTTGGAGGAATTATACATCTATCCTGGACTGGAAACAGGAAGAAGCAGATGTGGATTATGCTGAAGAGAATATTTTAGGAAGCCTGCTGCCATTATAACTTTGGATATGTGGAAGATCATATGATGCTAAGACTCATATCAGATTATCTATGCTAATCTTGGGTTCCTGGTTTCAAAAATAATGTCTATTTTGTTCCATCATGTCACATTTTTTCACAAGTGGCAATTCTAAACACGGGCCAGATTTCACTAGCTGGGACTACATTCTCATTTTAGGTTTGACAGCATTTCTAGTAGGTGATGGCAGATGGCTTGAATAGAGACTGAGGTTTGGGGGAGGCCTCAGAGGGGACTGGTAGTGTCTCCCAGGCCAGACAGATCCCCAGAGAGGGCATCCCCTAGAACAGGGGTTTCCAACTCCAGTCCTCGAGAGCTACTGTCCAGCAGCTTTTAAATGCATCTTTGTTCCGACACACCTGAATCAAATGAATGGCTTGTTACCAGGCCTTGTTGCCAAACTTGATGGCATGCTGAAGAGGTGATCCAATCATTTGACTCGGCTGTGTTGACAGTAGCTCTCGAGGACTGGAGTTGGACACCCCTGCCCTAGAACCAGTAATGCTTGTATGTTACAAAGGTTGAAGACTGTTCCAAAAAATATGACTGGCAGGCAGGCAGGTTTGATAAGCAACGATAAGCAATCATTTGCAATGAAAAGCAACCCGTGACCTTGATGGGGTGGTCAGGGATTCCACTGAGTGGCGCATGTGCTGGAAAAATTTGGAAGGAATGGCAGGAGAAGAGATCAGAAGAAATTCTGGACGATGACAGACATTGATAGAGGAATAGCGATGCGACTCAACTCTTAACAGAAACTCTGCTGCTGGGCGCATGCTGGGATTTTTGATGCTCCAGGTAATGACCCAACGGCTTGTGAAGAAATGTGAGTTTGTCTTGAAGTAGCTGTCCTGAATGACTGTGTCCAGGAGAGAGGGTTTAAGTGATGCTAGTGAAAGCATTTGAGAAGTGAAGGTATGCCTTGAGGAATTATGCACACTGTGGAGTCCGGATCTCCTAAAAAAGAGGCGCAGCTTTTATTTGTGTGAGAAAGCAAGAAAATAGGGAGCAATGGCAGAGAAACTGACAACGCAGTGCCAAGAAAAGTTTGCTGCTGTTTACTGGAAAGGAGGGATAGTGGAGCAACAAACTGGCAACCCGGTGCCAGTTTGCAAATGATGGACAGATGGCAGAGAAAGAGAAAGTTTGTCCCTCTCTCTTTTAGGACATGTTGTAACTGGGCTACTGTCCAGCCTGAAACCTTAATGGAAGGATATTTTCGAGTTTCGAGTTTGCCCTCTTTAAATCGAGTTTCGAGTTTGAGATTTGAATCTGCCAAAGGAAGGGACTGAGATACTTGGGTCGAGGCTTAGAAAAACCTCTTGGCTTCAGGGACCAAATTTTCTTTTCACAGACATCATGAGAAGGATATTCTTTCATTCTTTTAAATGGATTTCAGTTAAAGTAACATTTTTAAACTACAAGGTGGGCCATTTATATGGATACACCGTAATAAAATGGCAATGGTTGGTGATATTAAAGTCCTGTTTGTGGCACATTAGTATATGTGAGGGGGCAAACTCCTCAAGATGGGTGGTGACCATGGTGGCCATTTAGAAGTCGGCCATCTTGGATACAACTTTTGTTTTTTCAATAGGAAGAGGGCCATGTGACACATCAAACTTATTGGTAATGTCACAAGAAAAACAATGGTGTGCTTGGTTTCAACGTAACTTTATTCTTTCATGAGTTATTTACAAGTTTCTCTATGTTCACAGCCATTGACATGTCGAAGAGGTTAACACGTGAGGAGCAGAACGAAATTGTGTTGATATCGGGTGAATGCAGTAACCGGGTCATTGCAGCAGATTTCAATGCAAGACACCCTACGAGACCACCCATCTCCCATGCTACAGTTAGCAAACTGCTTGCTAAGTTTTGTGAAACTGGTTCCAAAATGTGGACGCAAGAAAGCCCACAGCGTAGCACTCGCCACATGTCACTGGAGAGTGGCATTAGTCGAACATCCCTTCGGCAGATATTAGCTACTCACAAATGGCACCCTTACAAACTCCAGCTACTGCAGCATCTCAACGAGTATGACCCAGATCCCAGAGAATAAAGTTACGTTGAAACCAAGCACACCATTGTTTTTCTTGTGACATTACCAATAAGTTTGATGTGTCACATGGCCCTCTTCCTATTGAAAAAACAAAAGTTGTATCCAAGATGGCCGACTTCTAAATGGCCACCATGGTCACCACCCATCTTGAGGAGTTTGCCCCCTCACATATACTAATGTGCCACAAACAGGACTTTAATATCACCAACCATTGCCATTTTATTACGGTGTATCCATATAAATGGCCCACCCTTTAGTGCCAAATCACAACAACAGTTCTCAAAGTGTTTTATATTGTAAGGTACAGACTCAACAATAATAAGAAAAACCCCAACAATCAAACGACCCCTTTGACCAGACACTTGGTGACAGTGGGAAGGGAAAACCCTCTATTAACAGGAAGAAACCGCAAGTGCAACCAGGCTCAGTTGAATAACTGCAGTCACTTTTCACCTGTGCTAGTTGGTCATTCTGTTCAGTTAAATGAAACCTTTGAAAATATACAACTATGCAGAGAAAAAAAGGGCAGTGTTAGTAGTTATTGTTTATTATGCTATTACACTGACCGGTTTGAAATTTACCATTTTTGAAACCTCAAACTTCATCATTCTTTTGAAAGCAGATGTGACAAACAAGGAGAAACCCAGCGACACTGCACGTTCACACAGCAGCAACTTGTTAATCATACACCTGCCCCACCATATGATTAGCAAGTCACTACCATATGAGTCACACCGTATGAGTCATACACCGCTTTACTCTATAAATGGGACCACATTTTACAAAAGGCACATCATTTTGTGTTCAATAAGACTTGAAACTAGACAGCACCAGTGTGTTTGATGGGCTACACTCCCATACATCCCACTATATTGCAACTGAAAGAAAAACAACTGGATTCTCGCCAGACTGAACATTTTTAAAGGATAGGACTTTTTATTTAGAGGTAAATGTAAGCTGATGCAGTATTTATTATTTATAACTGTTTTGTGCAGTCGTACATTGAAATGAGAACATACGACCATACAACCACATTTCTATCCACTGATTTATAGTAGTAATTATTAATGGCAACGACTGAAATATATAATTAGAAAAAAGGGGTTTTGTGAGTTTCAAGTGGTTGTTGGTAGCTAACTTTAAAAATATAGCCTTTTGAAATCAGATGATTCTTAGTGACAGTTTTATAAATAAAAAGCCAGATTTGATTTAAGAGCTCACAAACAGAGTGACCTTCACAATGTGATAATAAAATATTAAAATAATGTTATCCAACATCTAACTTTGAAAGTTTTAAATACTGCAATATTCAATTTATCCAACAATATTAAACTTTCATTATTTACTAGTTCAGGTACAGTACAAAGTAGGAAATGTTTAAGTTAAGGGTCTATAACATAAATAATATAGATATAAATATAATATCGACAATAAAAATCAAAACTTTTCTGTTATTTTTAAATGTTATCTTTAGTTATACACACTCACATATGTTATCACCATGCACACACTTTCTCGCTACTCCAACACCAAACACTGAAACATGATGCAGTAAATTTCTTTATTTCATTAATAAAACAAACTGTAGGAGGCTCTTTCTTTGCTCTTCTTGGAAATCCATTTCACACTTTCCACTGGGATTTCTGATGCCACATCAAAGAGTTCAAACGCTAACTCTGCCTCCAAAATGATGTGAGACTGCGTCTTTACACAAACGTGCATCAAAGGCAGTGATACGACCTTTTGTTGAGTTAAAGTCCTCCTTGGATTAAAACTTAACTGCAATCAAATTTAAATAATACAAATATTAAACAATATAAAGACGCATTCAAGATGAACTATCAATTATTTTTATTTCTGTTGTACCTTTTGTTGAGTCTGAAAGTCAAAATCAGAATCAGTCCAGCTAATTTAACTACAATTTGAACCTGGAATTTTATTGCTCATTTAAAGAATAATTTTTAAACATATACATAATTTTATATGTTCATATTTTTCTAAATCCCACATTCCCCTCTGCAGTCCATCTCAAGCTTTTTACATGAAATTTATTCATGGTCACCTGATTTGCTAGAGGCACGGCCAAATTTTATAAATTCAGTTTTGATCAACACGTGTACAGAAGCCCTCTGCTGCACAGCTGAGGCACCTGCAGAATATTTCAGGATTATGTCAAAGTGACTCGATCAGTTAAGAATTGATTAAAACAAGAGGAGCTAAGGTGTTAAATTTTAGCTGTGCACAACCTTTAGCAGCTAACATCTTCGTATAGTCTTCTGTGTTACACTTCTGCTCTCCTGCTTTGCTTGTTTTCTACTCCAGTCACCTGCCTGCAGTCATATGACGTCCTGCTGTGACGAGCAACTTCAATGCCACGCAGTCTCAAGGAAGAAGACCTTACAATGTAGAACATGGCAACTTTCCACATTTTCAATTCCAAACTCTCCTTTTGCTTTATACATCTATTAACAGAGTTCTTCTACTGCAAACGAACATTGAGGCAATTTACAGTAAATTCCAGGATTCCAACCCTGCAATCCAATCCATGTAAGATTTATTTTCTAAACGATAACTGTACTTGTTTTTGTGAAAAATGTCTGATATGTGTTTGAAATGGCGGCAGAGCACATTGTCTGCTAATCAGAAGGTTGCTGGTTTCATTCCTGTTAGATAGACCGCAAGCATAGAAAAAAGTGCTTGTATGAATGTGTGTGAATGAGCTTCAAGGGCTCACGCAGAGTAGAAGAGCCACTTATAAACAGAAATAAATAAAAAAAGTATCTAAATTCAACATTGGTTTTGTAAGTAATGAAAATTGTTAACTAATCTGTTACACTACTTATTATATTCCTTTCACAGTACTCTGTAATGTGACCTGAAATGCACTGTCACATAATCACCAGTTAAGAATATTAAACTAAAGCTACAGTCCCACACACTGACGTAAATCCGGATCCGAATGAGGACACACAGGATCTTTCGTTTCTTTGAACACAAAGCAAAGCTGAAAACTAGCCCAAAGACACTTCAAAGCGATCGCCACAGAGATTCTACCGTGGAAACAGAGACCGGTACAAATGGAGGCTGCAGGCCTGACTGCTCATCACTGCCTCTGTTATGCTTATTTTATGGTCCTGTGGTTGTTTCAGTCTGGGGAGGTTTTTGCCAACAGAGATAAGTTCACAAACACGCTCTGTGCCAGTCCTCCAGAATCCCAACTGCAAATTTCTCAACATGGATGAATGTAGTTGTTGGCAAGTGGGCAAGAAAAAGGAAAGGAGCGACAGTGGAGTTCACCAGGAATGTGAAACGCAGGAAATAAACACCAAAAATAAAAAAGTACAGCATGGAAATTTCAAACAGTGGCTAAAGAGGAGATTTTGTTTTTAACTGTTGCTCTCTGTATGTTATAACTTCGCTATTCTCCACGGCTGGCTTACAGACCAACAACAGCTGTAGCAAGAGTGGCCCACAGACCAGTCGCAGCACATAGTTCATATACTGCCTCCATCAACAACTCTCTGCAGGTAGACCGGCAGCCCTTAACTGCCAACACTAAAGCATAATTTAGCTGTTACCCGTTGAAGATCAGGCTCTGGCTGCAGGACTGGGGTCCGCATGCAATCCTTACATCACTCATGCTTTCAAGGCGACCCCCCCCCCCCTCCTTTTTTTCTTTTTTCAGCATAAGTAACAGCATAATTGTAACTGTAATGTGATTACTGAATTTAGAACAGTACCGTTACACTACCATGTTACTGAAAATGTAATATGACTACAGTAACGCATTACCGTGTAGTGCATTACACCCAACACTGTTAATCAATGAGCAAAAAAAGTGGGGCTATTATTTTGGTGATATTGCAAAATAAAAATCAACAAATCCAGATTTGTTCCAAAATTAATCAACATAAGACCAACTACATTAACCCTTTGCATTAAACCACATCAGTTAAGAACAACTTCTTTTAATATGTAGCAGTAACAGGAAGTGGGCCCCTTTTACGCTTGTGTGGAATGGTACTGATCAGTACTGTGAGGCAGTGAGGCTGCAAAAACAGCCGGACAATGGAAGGAAATTTTGGAAAAAAATGACGGACGTTTCTGAAAAACTGCAGAGAACAATTTAAGGTAATAATAATTTTTTAAAAAGCCAGACAACCCTGAAGAAAAATCTTTAAAACCAGCCAATACCAAAGAAGAAGGTTGCTTGAAGAGAGTATGATAATTAGAAACATTCCCATCTCAGGTTATATCAGGCAACACTGAGTCTATTCAACAATGCAACACAAAGTTGTTTTACAAGCAAAGATTTAAAAGGAGGGTACAATCTGGTTTATTCTAAAGAGAAGAACACAAAGCCTTACTTTGTCTAATATGACAGGAAACTAAGTGTTGTTTGGATTATTTGCATTTTTGACTATAATCAGTAGATCTAAAAACCAAACACTTCGTGATGAATTAACAAAAATGTCCTAAAGAAGATGTCTGTGTTTCTGTCTGTTTGCTTTATAGGAATACAAAAATATGAGGCTTGCTTTTGCAGAAGAGAAGGAGGATTCAAACAGATCCACCGAGGAGGCGAGATTATATAAATGAAACTTCTTGGCTGGGATCACAGTCAACTGAGAGTGAAAGAGGATATCCGCCGTGCGTACCTTTTGATCTCTGAAATGCCTCTTCTTAGAAACCTCCTCGCGTGTCCTCGTAGCACCCCGACGACTAGACTCACCCTCTTTGATCAGACGAGCTACAGTCAGCGCAGAATAACGTAGTAAAACACTGACAAAGGGGAAAACATGCAGGAGTTACCTAGAGTGTAAAGAATTTGTCTTGTTAAATCTGTGGACTGATTTGATCTGAAAGCTCCCTGGAGCTCGTTTTATTCCTTTTGCACCGGGGATGGCGTGCTCGGGTCATGCACAGTCAGAGGTCAGAGCACAAAACCACAAAATAAGAATGAAGTGAATGTATAATTATTGATACATCCATTTTATTTGTTCAAAGCGACCTTTATTAGAGTAATAGTCAATTTAAATGCTTCTTAATCGCATGAAAACTTTTACGTTTGTGCATCTACACACCATCAGCATCATCCTAAATTTAGATTACCTGCATCTCTGTTATGGAGTCCTGGATAAAGTTAAGTGAGATTAATTTTTAATCACCTTTGTTGCTCTGTGTTTGTGAGATTAGAGCATGGACGAGATCCCAAACGGCTGAGAATTGAAAAACAAATAAAGTAGAAAAAGACTGGTTTATGCACAAAAACCTGCCTTTTTAGTTAGTTTATTTAAAATTAGGACTTTGTGTCAAAGAACAGACCTGCATTGACCCACACAAGGCTGTCTTTGTCAACAAACAGAACAGAATACAACATATTTTATTAAAAATTCAAGTTTATGTTTGAACACTGAAAAAAATCTAAATCTACCAGTCGTCACAGTTTTATATGGAACAAAATGAAAAAGTACTGCATGTGCCTGCAAATGGTCATGTACAATATACAATAATAATAATTTTAAAAATAAATCAGCCAAGTGAAATGACTCGTTTTAGAAAAAGGGGCTTTAAAAGATCTTCATATTTAAAACTGGGCCACAGTAGTCTGTAGGTTGGTAATGGCTTACGTACGTTAAAACGATCTCCAGGGGCTTTATTCAGAGTAACAGCCCTTCTCGGTTGGTCTCCTTTCTCATCCAGAAGAGTGTGTTCAGCTTTGGCGAACTGGGTGTTTAACTCACTAGGCTCAAAATGGAGAAAGAAGCTAACAAGTAAATCGAATAAACCCTACTGTGAAAGCTTTGGAAAAGTGATGTTGAAGTAAATTGGTGCATGTGTCTTGACTTAATTCTGTGGTTTCTCTCTACCAGCTTCTCAAACACTGAAGATTTGTTTTGTAACACAATAAAATGTGAACTATTTTGCACTCTGAGAATTTGCAATGCAATTTCACCATTCTATACATTTTAGAGACCAAATTACTCCTCTTTCTGTTTCCAGTTGGCTGACTTCCTCTTTCTTGTGTACTTCCTTAAAATGGCCGAAGACATCTTTCAGATGGTTGATGAGGCTTTATGAATTATTCTTCAAGAATTATTAATCATGGCGACTTTTATCTATCTTGACCCTTTCTTTGTTAATTTTATGGAGAAACCTTTTCTGTGCAAAAGTTGCATTCGCATGAGCTTTCATTATGTGCTTCTAAAATTGGAGGCACTCAGACTTGTTTCATGCATCTGTGCAGTAATGGCGACCTGGCAGTGAGAAGATCAGGCCAGCTTCAACAGGCGCAGTGAAACCCTCAAATGGCCTTTAGGGAGCTATTTGATTGATCATCATTCTGCAGCATGATAATGAGCCTCACCATCCAGCTAGTCATAAAGAACTGAACTACCTTCAGCTACAAAGAGTCCTACTACTGATTTTTCAGGCACTCATAAGCTATTTTCACACATGAACTCTGGAAAATGGCTGGACAATCTGGTCAATAAAGCCCAATGTTGTACACAAAACAGGACAGAGCCCACTTCATGCTGGTTCTCAATACTGGAAATGCTGAGCAGTTTCATTCCAGGCTGTTTTCCAGTCAAATACCTGCTCTATTCTTATTTTACTGCAACTGGACATCACAAGAACTTTGTGCAAGAGAGCTGGGAGGTCAAAAATGGTTTAATGTTCAAACGGACTGTTTAAGAACAGCTTTGGAGTAGGACTGGAATGGCACAAACAGACTGAAAGCTGAGTGTTGTGAGTTCTTTGTGTGAAAGATCCAGACACTAACAGTAAGAAACAAAAAAGAGCTAGAACGAGTAGTAGTACCATCGACATTCTTCTGCACTTTTATACTGTTGTGGTGAAATCTGGGAACCCATTGATTCAGTCTGGTTACTGAGCATCTTGGACTAATAGCCAGTGTTTCGGGACTTCCAGGGCATAAAGATCGCGATCCAACACACAAAGGTGTAAGCTCTACAAGTAGAAATTTTATTCTTTTGGAACATCAAGCGTGGACATCGCCTGTCTGGACCGAAACTTCCTGCCTGTTAATAGTTCAACTCTGAATGCAGAAAAATATTTTTAAAAGGGTTAAATCCTCATGTGATAGTTGGCAATGCTTTTGATATCTTTTGTCACCACATGGATAGCTTACCTGCATACACTGATATCTCGCTCAAGCAAATCAAGACAAACAGCTACAAATACGAAATTTCATGCATCATCTAGAAATTCTGCATATTCTTCCGATTATAGAGAGTAAGTGTAGTTCAAAAAGGGTAGGAGAAGGCAGGAGGAGGTTTACGACACCATCTGACCATGTGATGTGCAGCATCAGTGAGGTTGAGCCACCTTCATGTCACACTTAAAGGAACTGCTCGGCCATGAAAACCCATGCAATGAAGCTCCCGGCACACGTTTTTTTTGTTGCTGATGTTAATGTCAGAGAAGGCTTAAAACTGCGTAGTTATGGAGTCAGCACAACTCCGCTCTGTAACTTTACCTGGTCTACATGGCCTGAACTAAACAACGCAGAAGCACTGGAGATGCTTTGGCCCAAGGTGTACCCTGCCTCTTGTCTTATTACAGATTGGAGAGGATCTGGTCTTTAAGGACCCTGAACTGAATAAGAGCTTAAGAAAAATGGATGGTTCCTGTCCCTGGAGCTATTTGTACTAAAACTGCTATCTGGGTGGGGATCTCTAACCAACATATTGTCCCTATAAAGTAAACAACATGCTGCTAAAGCTGACATTTTAATACATTCATATCAGCAGTTTTGTATTTCAGACTTAGCTCTGTAGATACAGGAAAGTGGATGGTGCCAGAGTATTTACTGAAAGGTTTAAGATCTTTGCACAGATCAAAGAAATCTAATTCTTTAACAATATGCTGAACAGTTTTCTGCCTCTGCTGCCGTCTCTTCTATCGCACACTGCCCTGAAAATGCAGAGACAAAACTGCTGCAAGCCCTCTGTGCTGACCTGCCGAGCACCTTGAAAAGTGACTTTGTGCCATTATCCTTCAAACCATCCTCACGCTTGCCGTCCTATAAATACAGCATGTGTGAGCATGATGTCAGAAGAACAGGAAGCTCACGCCGTGGTTGTTACCACGACAACCAGGTTCAAGGACACAGGGGCAGAGTAGTGCTGGATCATCATTAAGAAATTCACACACAGATGAACGTACGTGCACGGTGATCGGGGCCTCTCATTTGGCACTTCAGAGCATTTAAAGTGAAGAGTCACTTCCTTCCCTCTTCTGTAATTATTCACCTGTCTGCCTGTCTGTATGTTGGTGTGTCTGTCCTGCAGGTATGCAGATGTGAAGTTACTAATCAGCTGCGCGCAGGCGCAGGCAAAAAAAAAAAAAAACCCCAAACTTGCAGCCGTTGCAGCAGGAAACACTTTATATCTGCCTCTCCTCTCCTCCTGCAGAGCTCCTTTTTTCCCTTTCCCCCTCCTTTTTCTCATTAAAACGTTCCTCATCTCGCTCGTTCAGCCAGAGGAAGCGTGACACGCTGGAGATGAGGTGACGGGGTGAGTGTGCTCAGTGCAGTTCCAAATATGTATTGTCAGCACTGTGCATAATCTCCACCACTACCTTTACATCAGGCTCAACTCACCTCAGTGAGTAGACCCCACCTCCCCAGCGGCAGCAGCCACCTCCTGTGTATACATTACACACCACCTCCTGCATCCACCAATCAGGAGGCAGAGCAGGGAGGCAGACTTGGAAAGCACATAGTTACAATGGTGGATCTATACGTTTGGCTCTCGGCAGGAGGCGACAGGGGCACCGAGATAGTCGGCCGTCCGGAGAAGGAGGAGCAGCAGGGGGCTTTATCAGAGCGGTCATTATGATGCAGGGCATCCCCGAGCGCGTTCTGGCAAGACGCCAAGGCGAGGGCACACAAACACAAGCAACCACAAACAACACACAGTCACACACACACACTCCACTCTTGGGGGCTGTAATGGCCACTCTCCATTAAATGTAATCACTCAAAGTCTGTGTCGATTCATTGGAAAAGGTATGAAACACACACACATACACACACACACACACACACACACACACACACACACACACACACACACAGGGCAGAGGCAGGATTCTTGAATGAAGGTGCTTGGATTTTGAACATTTCCAAAGATTCGGCATGTGATTGAGGTGAGAAAACATGAGCGGCTCCTTTTAAAGCGTGGGCGTAGGTGACAAGTGAAGATGGCAGCCTGAGTGTGAGGAGCCATGTGGAGCTGCACAAAAATGAGATGCTGCTGGCATTTTGCAGGCGTTTGAATGAGGCTGTTAAAAGGTCAGACATTTGGAGGTAAAGAGGAACACACACACAAACACACAGACGTAGACACAGGTGGATTTTGGCTGATCTCCCATCATCCACCCTGCTTCATGAAATGAAAATGAAGCAGCTTGTAAAGAGCTTTTCATAAAAGGTCATTTGACTCGCCCGCCCCATCGGAGCAGGGATGGAAGGAGGAAGAGGAGGAGAGGGGGTTGTCCCACAATCATGGAAACCACTATTTAAGAGTTTTTCCCAATCATCATCATCACCTGAGCGTGTCCCTGGGGTATCAGGTGCACACACACGCTGCTGCAGTCACAGTCTCAGAGGAATACAAATACCAGACAGCCACTTGCCTCAGATCTGAGCGTAAAACCACACACACACACACACACAGACAGTGGGTGAAAAAGATCAAGAGGATCTGCAGAATACATACACCCCTCTTCTTCCTCCTCCTCCTCCTCCTCCTCTCCCCCTCAGGCGCCATGCAGCACTCAGGATGAACCCAGAAATCCTGACGTCTCACGGTGAGGTGTCAGCTCCCCTACAAACACACCCTGCACGGGACTCAATGCATGAGCGGTGAACGTGCTGGCACACAGGTGTGTGTGTGTGAGAGAGAGTTTAACGTGAGCATGCAAAGGTGAGAGAAAAAAGGGTGGGTGTGACAGGGAGATTTAGGTGCAGATGCGCGTGGAGATGTTCACACATGACGAGAAATCAGCTTACCTTTCACATGGCTCTCGTATTCAGCAAGGATTTCTTTGTCCTTCTTGCTTTTGTTTGAGTTTGACATGTCGCCACAGCGCAGGTGACTGACCGGCAGGTAGACAGGAAGAAGAAGAAGAAAAAAAACACACAAGAAGAACAAGAAGAAAATTATTTCCCTCCGCGTGCACCGCCCGAGGCTTCACCCACAAACATGCTCGGATCCATCCAGTGCCGCAACAACACAGCCAGCAGTGGCCCCGCACCTCTCCACGCTGAGGAGCAGCAGCAGGAGGAGGAGGAGGAGGAGGAGGGGGGAATCACGCACACTCAGAGAGAAATTACCCACTCGTGACCGCAGACGCCGCCGCCGCCGCGAGGACGAACAACCAGCTGATTAAACTTGGAAAAAAAAGAAAAAAAAAAAAGAAGCCCGACTTCACCGCGTGCAATCACACTCGCGCGCGTGCACACGCATGCACCGGTCTGCAGGGAGGGAGGAGCGGGAACACGCCCACTAGGTAGACGTGCGCTGGACCACACACGCATACGCGCGCGCGCACACAGAGGGTCGAGTGTCCCTGTTTAAATGTTATCCTCACCCCGCCGTGACCGGCACGCGCAGACGCACCAGCCCTGCGCGCGTGCAGATAATTCCAATAAGGGGGGAAATAAATAAATAAATAAATGAAATGCCGGTGAGGAAATGGGTGTGTCCGCGCGGTAGGCGGAACCGGAGGCATGATTGACAGCTTCGGCGGCCAGTGAGTCAGAGAGAGAGAGAGAGAGTGTGTCCAGGAGCATCTGTTAAAGAAAATTACATTCAATTTTTTCATGTTTTATTTCTCCAATTCAGTAGTGCTAAATCACAACAACAGTTGCCTCTGGGTGATTAATATTGTAAGATAAACCCCCACAAAAATACAGAAAAAACCTCAACAATCAGATCAGTGAGCACATGGCCACAGAGGGAAGGAAAAACTCCCTTTTAACAGGAAGAAACCTCCAGCAAAACCAGGCTCAGGGAGGGGCAGGCATGTGCCGTGACCTCTTGGGGGTGTTTAATCTTTCTATTTAAAATGATGTAACAACAACAATAATAATGAGCTTATAGCACTCTGTAAACTCCAGAGAGCTTCACCAGCAGGATAAAACAAACACTGGAAGACAGTTAACTGTGGACAAAGTAACAGAAAAACACAGAAAAAGCAGTTTGAAGGAAGTCAAAACTCAAATAAAATCAGGAGGATCTTTAGCTTCCGACTGGGCCCCTGGAACAGACTAGAGACCTCTGCGGTCTGTACAGGTGCATCTGGCACTGAGAGGTCTTTGTTGTATACTGATAAGAGAAACCTGTCTAAAACACTACGTATCTCTGCAGTCACCGTCAAAAGAATTTCTAAGATGACAAATACATGAATGTATGATTCTTTGCAGGAGATCCACAGAGGAAGTAGCCAACAGGCTATAATTTCTGTTTTTAAACATAAGTAAAAAAAAAAAGACTTCACACTCTTTCTGCTGCATTTGGACTGTATGAATGGAGCAGCGTGATATCAGCTCAGACAGAAGCCGCACAGCCTTTTAAAACTGAGTTTATGGTTATTTGACGCCACCTGCTGGCTGTATTTGATAATGAGCTGCACCAACAGAAAGCGACTGTAAAAATAATTCTTGCAAGAATCAGCCAGTTGTCCCTTCATTTTGACTTGAGAGAGAAATCCACATAAACGTTGATTAAAAACGCAAGAATATACACTCTATACAATGTACAAGTACACTAGAATAACAAATCGGGTTTGGTGTGTTATTCATTTTATTTAATGTTCATCATGTTGATGTGCATGATGGATTTACTAATATTTAATTTTCGATTATTTAACACAACAAATAGCTTAAATAAAGCAAAAGAGCTCAATTAAACACAATAAAAAATCACAAAATAAAACTGCACCATAAGGAAAAATTTACAAAAGCGAAAGAAACACAATTAAATAGAAAATGCTACAAAGTTGAATACAGTACAATAAAGTGGCTCTTTTTCATGTTTTGCTGTTTTTGTACTTGTTTAATTAGCACTAGGTGGCAGCAGAGTGTCTCAGATCTGCTCTCTAACAGCTCCACAGTCGAACAAGAAACAAGAAGTCAGACCAGCACAGTCCTGAGGTTCACTCACTTTTTTTCAAAAAACTGACCTCCAAATGAAAACAAAATTTAAGTGAAAACAAAAATATTTCAGAACTGTGGGGTTTATTGACCAAATGGAGACACAGGACGATCCACAACATAAAACAAACAAGAAACAAACAGTTTTTCCAAGTATTGTTTTGTTCTTACATCTTCTACGTCTCCTAATCACTAAAAGTCATTTAAAGGTTGTTTGTGAACATTTTAAATTTCTGTGGTAGTTATGCCTCATTTATTGTTCCTGTTGTGGCTTTTTTTTTTACACCTCTGTGGTTGATTGACATGTGTTTTTGTTAGTAGTTTTGCATCTTTTTGCCATTGTTTCACATTACTCTTGTTATTTTGTGTGTTTCTTTTGTTTTCCTTCATCTTCATGTTGGCATTTTATGCTATTCAATTCAATTCAGGTTTATTTAGCCCCAAATCCCAGCACGAGTCACCTCAAGATGCTTACAAAGGTAGGGTAAAAAGCTTAAATTAGTGGAGAAAACCACAACAATCAGATGACCCCCTATGTGCAAGCACTTTGTGATGATGAGAAAGAAAAACTCCTTAAAAGGAAGAAACCCCCGACATAACCAGGCTCAGAATGGGCCAGCCATCCACCATGAACAGTTAGGGGTGAGGGGAAAAAGAAGAAAATAAAGGGAGACAGAACAAAACACAGACGAAGGGAGAGAGAAGTCAGGAAGGTAAAAAGTGAATGAACTAGTTTTTCATCATCACTCTAAGACAGGATGTTTCTAATTTTAGAGATATTGTGCAAATGGAAGACAGCAGTCTGACATATTTGTTTAATATGCACATTGAAGGACATATCCTGGTCAGAAATGACTCCAAGATTCCTCACAGCGTTACTGGAGGCCAAGGTAATGCCATCCAGAATAAGAATCTGATTAGATAGCATATTTCTTAGATTTTTAGGACAGAGTACAATAACCCCAATTAGGAAGTAGAAAATTAGAGGTTATCCAGGTCTTTATGTCATTAAGACATTCCTGCAGTTTAACTAATTGGTGTGTGTTATCTGGCTTCATGGATAAACAAAGTTGAGTGTCATCAGCATAGCAGTGAAAATGTATGGTATGCCGTTTAATGATACTGCCTAAGGGAAGCATGTATAATGTAAACAGAATTGGTCCTAGCACTGAACCCTGTGGAACTCCATAATTAACCTCAGTGTGTGAAGAGGACTCTCCATTTACATGAACAAATTGGAGTCTATTAGATAGATATGATACAAACCACTGCAGTGCAGTACCTGTAATACCTACAGCATGTTCTAATCGCTCTAATAGGATATTGTGGTCAACAGTACCGAACGCTGTACTGAGGTCTAGCAGGACAAGCACAGAGATGAGTCCACTGTCAGAGGCCATAAGAAGATCATTTGTAACCTTCACTAAAGCTGTTTCTGTGCTGTGATGAGCTCTGAAACCTGACTGAAACCCTTCAAATAAGTCTCTCCTTTGCAGATGATCTGTTAGCTGTTTGACAACTACTCTTTCGAGGATTTTTTAGATGAATATATTGTTGTGTGTCTTCTCTTTGATTTCGTGTCTTTTGTTTTTTGGTAGTTTTCCATCCATTTGCTGTGACATTCCATCATTATTACTAGTTTAACATCTTTTTGCCATTGTTTTGCATAACTCTGATAATTTTGTCTGTTTGTGATTGTTTTGTGCCCTTTCTAGTTGATGCTGTTGTGCATCTTTTTGCACGAGTTTCTCTTCTTTTCTGTTTTTATTTTGTGCATCGTCTTTAGTCTTTGCTTCTTTTGCGACTGTTTTTACATGTTTTATTTGTTTGTTTGTTTTAACATATCTTCCCTCCTTTTTTTTCCTTTGCATTTTTCTTTGATTTTGTGTGGCTATTTTGTCTGTTTTTGATTGTTTTGCACTCTTACTGACAGATGTTTTGAATCTTGTAGTGTTTGTTTGTGTGGGTGTGTGTTCCTGCCTTTCTGTGATTGCTTGAATCAGAAGAAACATCAACAATCAAACCAAAAAAAAGAAGAAAAAAACCACACACCACACATGGGGGTACTGGATAATGCCCCTGAGAATATACCTTCCTTGAACTATTGCTTTTAATCATTCTAAACTGTTTCCTCATTTTGTTTGATTCCTGCTTTAAATAACCCAGTTGATTGTATCAGCTGCCTCACTGTGGCACCAACATATGCATCGCATGCTCTTTGCATCCATTAAGAGCAGGGACCTAATGGTTGTGTTTGCTGTATAGCTTCCTGTTGCTCAGGCTTATCTGTGTTGGGCAGAAAAACACCAGTCAGGGTCTGCAGACCTGAAATAGATGCTCAGGGTCTCTATATTTATGCAATAAGTCCACAAGGACACAGAGTGTTAACCAAACTTTCTCCCTTCTTTTCTCACCTTGAGATTCAACAAAAAATTGCACTCACTCAAAGACCTCACTGCCTTTGGTTTCAGTTGAAATGTATTATTAACCGGATTGTGGAGCAATAAAGGTTATTCAAACGCCTGCCTCACTTTTGGCCTAAAAGATTCTTGCGGAAAAGACATGCTTGAGATTTCATCAAATCTCAAGACCTTAACCTTCGATGTCAGCTTGACTCAGAGTGTCTGTGGCTGAGCATAGAAACTCCACTTAGAGAGGTCGAGATGTGTCTGTGACTGTTCCTGGGTAAATGGTTTGGCACTTATATAACGCTTTTCTACGCTTACAACCAATCACACACACACACACACACACACACACACACACACACACACACACACACACACACACACACACACACACACACACACACACACACTTCTATACCTAAATGCCTCGTCTAACTTTCGTGCACACACTCAAACTTTGGTTCTGATTGGTAGACTTCCTGATCCACAGCTGCCCCTTGCTGCTTAAAATATATATGTCATCATACTGGTTCATAAATTGTCCTTCATTGTGAAAATCAAGAAACTCTGAGTGTAAAACTATTTGTCTGACTAATTCTCATAAATAAAATATCTCCTGAACAGGGAGAAGGAAGTCTGGCACGATCATCCCCTCACAGGCATGACGTGATCTGAAAGTTTTGCCTCTTTTTATATTTACTTTTCATCTATTTTTGTTGTTTTCTATGGTTTGATTATTCTTTTGCATCTTATTGTAGTTGTTTTGTATATCTTTATTCTTTTGTGTCGTACCCATTCATGTACTTACGTTTGCATCTTTTCAAAACAGCTAGCAGATAACGTAGCATTTCACTTTCTTGTCCAAATACGCTCACCCCTGGCTCCAATGAACTCCAATGAAACAACATTATTGTTATTATTGTTATAAGTTATAACTATTAAGCAATGCCATGACTCAGAAACACAAGGGATAATGGTGGTAATGTTTCACGTGTGTGTGTGTGTGTGTGTGTGTGCGGAGCTCATTTTTATGCAGGTGAGATGCCTGCTCATTTCCTTTTTCACAAAGCCACTGATGTTTTATGTGACCTGCCACTGTAAGCTGCTTAACTCCTGCACACACAATTCACTCGGTCCACACATTGTTCTTTCTCTTATATATCAGCTTTTAAAATATTTTGTTGTGAGATAAACTCTCTGACACCACTTCCCTCTGGTGTTCTGCAGTCAGTGCAGAAAACAAGATAAAAATCTGAACCTTTCTTCTTCTTTTTTTTTTTACCATGAATACTCCCACCTACACACAAGCCCTAACGTGAGCTGTGCAAAAGAGGAAAATGAACAATTAATTTCAGAACAGAAGCAAGGAGACCAAAGACGACAGAGAGAGCGAGAGTTACTGAGAAGCTCAGTCGCCCTCGGCCATCAAGTACACCACACTCCCACCAGTCGCTTTAGAAAAGCTTTCCAGCCACAATTATCCTGTTTCTGCAGTCAGAGCGCTGAACTATAATCCTTTACTTTAGATTATTCGTGAAGAAAAATCATTAAGTTTGGTAAAAGCAAGACTAGAAAATTATCTAAAGACTATAAATTAGGATAATACAGAATTTGTTTATTATGTTTAGAGGCCAGACGAAGGCCAAGTCTTTTCTCTCAGCCAAGTTCAGGTTGTAATTGTTGCTTTTTAAACAAATTGCTGACCAGAAGGTAACAGAGAAAGAGAATCTTAATGGGCTTAAATGAGCTTTAAAGCTGCTGGATGTTATTTACAAGCTGCTTCCTGTCAAGACGCCCTCACCATCTCTACTTCTACAAGTCTCAGCATCATGTTCAGGTCTTCAGGTTACTAAGTAACTTTTTTCTCAGCATGTATCCAATCTTTTACTGTCCTGTGCTGCCCCCCTGGCAGGCTGGGGTTGAAGAAGGGGGTACAGGAAGGGAATTATACTCCTCAGCCTCTATGAGCAGGTGTGTGATGGAGATGAGAGTCTGTCTATTGGCCAAATCCAGCTCTTTATCTTCTCGAGGATATTCAAGTGTGTTTGGTTCTTTGCCCAACTAGTCTACACATTCTTTGTGGACATTCATTCCTTGGGGCGCCATATGGGCGGGTACTCTGGGAATATGGGATATTTGGCCTGTTGTCAGAGTGCCATGAAAAAAATATTTGCTTCCTGATTTCTTAGTTTTATGCATATTTGTCAAGCTTACATAAATTATAGTGTCTGACAAAGATAGTCTGAATAAATACAAAATGCATTTTTAAAATTATGATTTACTGTATTTGGAGGAAAAAAGTTATCCAAACCTTCCTCGTCCTCTTTAGATCGTCATCATTGACATGGAGTTTCTGTACCTCAGGGTCTTGTTCAGGGAGAGGGGCTGACAGATGGATCAGAGGGATGGTGAAGCTGTGATGGACTGCTGTGCTAAAGAGAGACCTAAGTAAGTAAGTGAGGTTGTGACTCACCTCCTAGTCAGCTCGTCTTTTAAAACTTAAATCTCGTTTCTTCTTTCATGCAGGAATAAGAATCAGATTTTTATTCTTCTGTGGTTTGAATATTCTGTGCTAAGGTGGATAAGGTGGATAAATATGCACACACACACACACACACACACACACACACACACACACACACACACACACACACACACACACACACACACACACACACACACACACACACAGAGCTCGGTCCAAACCTCCTGGTACTGATTAAGACTTTAATGTCCACTTTGGAGAAGCTGCAGGGATTTCTGTGACAGATCAGAATAAATTCCTTTAACTCCGTCACTCGCGCTCCCGGATTACCTGATCTGACATGATCCGAGTTTTATTACAGTCGCACTGAGTCAGTCATCAAACAGCGACGGCCTCAGGGAAATGTTGCAGTTTACATCTGCTGCACACCCTGTGCCAACAGATACAGAATAATCAGAGGTGGTCATCATCATAAAGACTCACAGGTTGAGAAAAATGATTCCTGGTTAGCTTAGCATAAAGACAGCGAGGCTCATCACAGGGTTTGTTTCGGGCATAACATGACCGAGAGGCCTGATAATTGTCCCTGACCTAAGTCGTCTTACTGATGTCCAACCTTTACTACACAGTTACGAGGACACTATGGACTGACTGACCTGCTATATTACATGCAAACATGAAAACTCCTGGATACCTGGATTACCCTGAACGATTTCACAGTGACTGGAGGAAAAACAATATATAAATTAACATGAGGGCAGTTATTTCCCTCACACACAGCAGAAATAACTTCTTTTCAGTCTTACTCACAGTTTCTGCAATTCTCCTAAAGTGTATTCGATATAAATCTGGATTATTTGCTGTGTTCCCCACACAAACAAGCCTAAGAGATCACTCCAGCTCTCCTCAAACAAACATGGCAGAAAGGATTCATCTGGCGGCGAGAGCATCCTGAGCCAGACAAACACACACAAACACAAGCAGTCGATGTGGAGATGTGGGTGGCATCTGCAATTAGTCATTTATCATCAGACCACAAGGCTGAAGAAAAACAACATAAAGCTTGCGTGCTCACTGTGTCACGGCCTGCAGAAAATTGCGAAAATCATTTCAATGAAGAATGAGTTTCATTGGAATGAGCTGAGACAGAGGGGTCAGTTTTCTACACTTATCTGGGGCTGAGTCATGGGGGCAGCAGCCTAAGCAGAGAAGCTCAGACCTCCCTGTCCTGAGCTACCTCCTCCACCTCATCCAAGAGAACATCGATGTGTCATGGTCCTGGGCCATGTGGGCCCAGTATTCTTAGTTTTCATGCATTTTTGTATTTTGTTCCTTATTTAGGCCATGTTTTCTGAGTTGCCCTGTTGTGTTGTTCCCTAAGTGTTTTCCCTTCATGGCTCTTCCCCCCTGTGTGCCCTCTATGTATTTATGAGCCCTCGTCTCCCTTTGTGCTTTATTCTATGTTTTCCCCAGCCCGTTATGTCTGCGTTCTCCCCGTGCTCTCCCTCCTCCTGTTTGAACCTTTGTGTACGTCCTGCTTTACTTTGCCCATCTCCCATCAGTGTTATGTTCACTCCTGCCGTGTCTTGTTATGATTATCAGTGTCACCTGTGTTCCCCGTGTGCATCCACTTCCCCTGATCATCCCTCATGTGTATTTAGTCTCTGTGTTTCATGTAGCCTGTGTCGCGTCGTCTGTGTTATCTCCCCTACCCCTTGTCGTAGTATCCCAGCCATAGTTTGCATTTTGCTGTCTAAATCTCATTAGAGTCATAGTTTCCCAGTCTATGTTCAGGTTTTCCCTCAGTTACTTTGTTGTTCTTTTCTATGAGTTTTTCAGCCATAATAAAAGGCTCGTTTTTGTTGGAACCCACTCCTGCATCCTCGTTTGTGTTCGCACCTGGGTCCACCACACACCGTTCCGCACGGTCTGCCTCCGCAGACCTTGACAGTACGACGCGACCAGTATGGACCCAGCGACACAGAGAAGGGAGGTCGTTCAGACAGTGGAAGCGCTATGCTGTCAGTGGATGCAGCGTTCCGGGGAGGAGGATACGGAGGAGTTGCTTCACCCATTGCGGGTGAGCGTAACCGTGTTCCCCTGGCTGTGGGAGGCGCTACCCCCCCTGATTTCTGATTACCTCCGCACCATCCTCCAACCCCGTCCTCAGGAGCAGGCGCCCAGCGCACGGGCCGCGTCACCACCGTTCCGCTGTCACGCAACTTCCCCATCACCGCCTCCACCATCTTGCGGCTCCGGGGTGATTAAAGTTGGCTCACTGAGACTCGGACGCAACCTGGGGTCGCTACCATCCATGCCTTCGTACACGAGCCGCTCACCCTCGCCGTTTCGTTCGGACTTCGCTTCTCCAGCCTCCTTTCTGGCACGGATGTGGTCGGAGGATGAGGAGCCAGCCGTCACAGCTATCAGTGTTGTGTCAACAGCCGCTGCTAGGAGGAAGCGGCGCCTTCGTCGCCGCCGCACGTCAGCGCAGCCCGAGTCCGGGGTGTCGTCAGAGCAGTCGCCTGGGCCGGAACCGCTGGCCGAAGCCGCCTCCGAGTCCGTGTCAGCAGTGATTTTCGGCTCTGAGGAGATGTCCCCACAAATCATTGCCCGGGACATCGCTGAACGGGAGCAGGTGGTTCTCGCGGAGCTGGAGGAGAAGCTCCGGTGGGAGCCGTGGCTGACCCCCGACTGTGAGCAAGTCTTTCGGGGAACGCGCCTCGCTCTCGGGGGCCCCCGGAGTTGCCAGGGACTTCCACCGCTCACCCCGCCCGCTTCCACGGATAGAAAGAAGCGGCACTCTCGCCGCCGGCGCTCTGAGCCCCTCACAGTTCAGTTAGCTCCCTCGCAGCCACCCTCAGTGCAGTTAGCTCCCTCGCAGCCACCCTCAGTGCAGTTAGCTCCCTCGCAGCCACCCTCAGTGCAGTCAGCTCCCTCGCAGCCACCCCCAGTGCCGCCTGTAGCGCAGGCCCCAGTAGCTCCAGTGCCGCCTGTAGCGCAGGCCCCAGTAGCTCCAGTGCCGCCTGTAGCGCAGGCCCCAGTAGCTCCAGTGCCGCCTGTAGCGCAGGCCCCAGTAGCTCCAGTGCCGCCTGTAGCGCAGGCCCCAGTAGCTCCAGTGCCGCCTGTAGCGCAGGCCCCAGTAGCTCCTGTAGCCCAGTCCCCGATAGCAGTACGGTCCGCTGGTCAGCTTCACATTCAGCCAGGGGTCTCAAATCTCTCTGGCTCTGCATCAGCTCCTGCTGGGAGCTCGGATGAGCTCATCCAGGACTCCGCGGCTCCCACGCCGCCATCTACCTCGTCAGCTGGAGGGCCCGAGGGGCCCGTTCAGCCACCTGTCTCTGCTGGAGGGCCCGAGGAGCCTGTTCAGCCTCAAGCCTCGTCAGCTGGAGGGCCCGAGGGGCCCGTTCAGCCTCCTGTCTCCGCTGGAGGGTCCGAGGGGCCCGTTCAGCAACCTTCCTCGTCAGCTGGGGGTTCTGGAGAACCGCACCAGCCTCATGCCACGTCAGCTGGAGGGTCCGAGGGGCCCGTTCAGCCTTCTGTCTCCGCTGGAGGGTCCGAGGGGCCCGTTCAGCCTCAAGCCTCGTCAGCTGGAGGGTCCGAGGGGCCCGTTCAGCCTCCTGTCTCCGCTGGAGGGTCCGAGGGGCCCGTTCAGCAACCTTCCTCGTCAGCTGGGGGTTCTGGAGAACCGCACCAGCCTCATGCCACGTCAGCTGGAGGGTCCGAGGGGCCCGTTCAGCCTTCTGTCTCCGCTGGAGGGTCCGAGGGGCCCGTTCAGCCTTCTGTCTCCGCTGGAGGATCCGAGGGGCCCGTTCAGCCTCCTTCCTCGTCAGCTGGGGGTTCTGGAAAACCGCACCAGCCCCATGCCACGTCAGCTGGAGGGTCCGAGGAGTCCGTTCAGCCTCACGCCTCGTCTGCTGGAGGGCCCGAGGAGCCCATCCAGCCACCTTCTGCTACGCCTGGTCCAGCCTCAGAGCCTTCGTCCGCTGCAGCCTCAGAGCCTTCGTCCGCTGCAGCCTCAGAGCCTTCGTCCGCTGCAGCCTCAGAGCCTTCGTCCGCTGCAGCCTCCGAGCCTTCGTCCGCTGCAGCCTCCGAGCCTTCGTCCTCGTCTGGTCCAGCCTCAGCGTCTTCAGCCTGTGCTTCGTCTGGTCCTGTGCCCACCGGGCCATGGCCAGCACGCCTGACACTGGAGAGCCGCCGCTGCCTTCCGCGCGGCCGGCCTCCTGAACTGCTCCGTCGTCTCCTCCGCCGCTGCCTTCCGCGCGGCCGGCCCCCTGAACTGCTCCGTCGTCTCCTCCGCCGCTGCCTTCCGCGCGGCCGGCCCCCTGAACTGCTCCGTCGTCTCCTTCGCCGCCGCCGCTGGCTTCCGCGCGGCTGGCCTCCGGACCAGCTCTGCCACCCGCCTGGTCGGCCCCCCGACCGTGTGACCCATGGACTCTGGTGCCTGTGGGCTCTGGGTCGGCCCCCTGAACTTTGTTTTGACTATGGTCATGTGCTCCCGTGTTTTCTGTTGTTTATTTTGTTTCCCGTTCTGGTCCCTCCGTCCTGATCCCCTGCCTCCCGCCCTGGGTGGGTTGTTTTCTGTTTTTGTTTTGGTTTCTCGGGTTTGGGCTGTCGGGAGCCAGCCCTTTAGGGGGGGGTGGTGTCATGGTCCTGGGCCATGTGGGCCCAGTATTCTTAGTTTTCATGCATTTTTGTATTTTGTTCCTTATTTAGGCCATGTTTTCTGAGTTGCCCTGTTGTGTTGTTCCCTAAGTGTTTTCCCTTCATGGCTCTTCCCCCCTGTGTGCCCTCTATGTATTTATGAGCCCTCGTCTCCCTTTGTGCTTTATTCTATGTTTTCCCCAGCCCGTTATGTCTGCGTTCTCCCCGTGCTCTCCCTCCTCCTGTTTGAACCTTTGTGTACGTCCTGCTTTACTTTGCCCATCTCCCATCAGTGTTATGTTCACTCCTGCCGTGTCTTGTTATGATTATCAGTGTCACCTGTGTTCCCCGTGTGCATCCACTTCCCCTGATCATCCCTCATGTGTATTTAGTCTCTGTGTTTCATGTAGCCTGTGTCGCGTCGTCTGTGTTATCTCCCCTACCCCTTGTCGTAGTATCCCAGCCATAGTTTGCATTTTGCTGTCTAAATCTCATTAGAGTCATAGTTTCCCAGTCTATGTTCAGGTTTTCCCTCAGTTACTTTGTTGTTCTTTTCTATGAGTTTTTCAGCCATAATAAAAGGCTCGTTTTTGTTGGAACCCACTCCTGCATCCTCGTTTGTGTTCGCACCTGGGTCCACCACACACCGTTCCGCACGGTCTGCCTCCGCAGACCTTGACACGATGCCTGCCAGGCCAGCCAAGAGATGTAATCTCTCCTGGGTCTGCTCTATGGTCTAATCCTAGTAGGATGTGCCCAGAATTCTTCACCTGGGAGGCATACTAATCAGATGTCTGAACCACCTCAGCTTGTTTTCGAAGTAGAGGAGCAGCCATTCAGGAGGATGTCTGAGATCTTGCCAAATGACTGAACTCCTCACCCTATCTCAAAGATAGGGGCAGCTACTCTTCGGCCTGTGTCTACAACTTCATTCCTTCAGTTCCTACCTGTAGCTCATGATGACTCCGATACCTGCTGGGCCGGCTGGTACTGGAATCCCACAGGCTAACCAAGTCCAATAGGACTCCTTAAACCTCACTGCTCCCTTCATCTTCACTTATCCTTTGAAATAAACAGTAAAACATTCACCAGAAAAAACATACAAGCTCATGTAATTGTGATGTTTGAACTGTGATCACATGAAGGACGGCATGTGGCGAGTTAGTTAGATCTTTGCTTTGCAGCAACCTCATCAGTTCTCTAAATGCTTCGGTACTTCCTTTATAACAGTCTTTAACAGAGGAGACACTAAAGCATCCTTTATGAAAGGAGCCCATACGGAAAAGAAATAGTAAAAACTTATATATGATTTACTCATGAAAATGGCCACTTTCGCATTACTTTCATACATTGTTTTAGGAAGTATCCAAAACATACAAGTTTCATTATATAATTTTTCAAGGGATCTTATATCTGTTTTCACTCTTATATGCTTTTCATACAAGTTTCACACAAGACAGATACAAACTTTATAAGATTTATATATATCGTTTCCATATGGGAGAGTAGATAATGAGGTTGCAACAATTAACGTGAAAGACCACTACACTCATCGTGTGAGCGGTAATGAAAAGCCACAACCTGCTGATGTGTTCTGAACTTTAAACCTGTTGCTGAACGTCACAGTGCTGTAATCAAATCTGCCTCTTATGAACACAGATCTATACTGTATACGTATATAAAGCTCCACAAATAAACACTGCAAGCTATATGAAACCAATCAAAGTGAATTTAACGTTGGCCCTAACTGAGTTTACATTGGTTTATTAGTTTGGGAGTATTATCAGTATTATTTAATTTGACCACAGTCACGGAAAGCTTTGATAAAGGAAAACATAAGTGGACAGGATACGCAAGTCATCTCCGTGTGGTGAGCATTTTTGTTTTACTTTATAAGTCACTGCCCACTGATATTTATGCTTTTGTGTGTGTTGTGTAGGGTTAGAGTCAGAAAACAAAGTTTCTAAGAGGAGCTTTTTGTTGTTCCCCTTCAATGTGAACAATATATGATTATTAAACAGTCTATGCAAGTGCAGTCGACTTCTCTATGTAAGAAGTCTCCTTCACACATTTACCTCATGGCATAAAGTCAACAAAGATAATACAGTTTATGAGGCAAAAACAGCGTTTGGACAATTCTAATGCATTTGAAAGTGAATATTAGGTATGACCAACTTTATTCTTCAGAACTCTGAGGAAGATTTCTGTAATTTCTTTAAATAGTCTTCAGTAATAGTTCTCCAGGGGTTTTGAAGGACATTCAAAGCTTTTCTTTGGGTGTTTGCTACCTTCTGTTTTGTTCTCTGTTGAGGTCTGGGCTCTGGGGAGGCTCTGTTAGAAACACAATATAAAGAAATCAGGGCTGGCTCAAGCCTTTTGCACAGTACCATAAATATTCACAAAGAAAAATAAAAATGATTGGAGTCCAGAGCAAAGGACGACAAGGACACGATCAATGAACTTGTCAACATGAAAGTCAACTGCATGGGGACTTTTCTTTCCAGCAAAATCCAAAAGTTCACTGACAAAAGACAACAACAGAATTCCTGAACTCCAGGCGGACATCTGTCTAAATACATTTATTAAAAATTTCAGAAACAAAATATCTGAGAGTGGCTGAATGGATGGATTGCCATTAGAGCGGTGTTTGGAAGTCCTGATCACATTTTTCTGCTGATCCAAGTGTTGAGTTTCTGCAAACCAAATTTCAGTTCAGTGTTTATTGCTGTTTGCCCCTGCCTTCACATCGCAGCTGCAAAACAAACTGAGGCTGTCTGAATCAGAACATATGCTCTGGATTGTAGTGAGTGCAGGAAACTTAACAGTGAGTGAAATTTCAAAATAAGAGCAGAAGCAGAGGAGGTGGTCTGCTGGTAAATTATGTGGGTATGCTGTTGGGTCTGGAAGCAAATAATAAGAAGCAAGATGATGACAGACATTTACAGAGGTGTTTTCTTCAGATGAGAAACATTTATGCCCATGAGCCTGAATTTCCTGATGGCTTTGTTTTCACAGCAGAGTGAAGGTGTTAATGATGCTGTACGATTGAGCAGCTGCTTAAAATTACACCAGGATGACTTCAAACTGACCTGTTAACACTTCAGTTAACAGTTTTTATTCCCTGTTCACACCAGATTACACCCCCCCCCCCCCCCCCCCCACCGCCCCCCCAAACCAGTTAATTAAAAAGGATTCATTCAATAAAATCAAAACAGTCTGCAGTTTGTGAAACACTCACAGCCTCTGACCGGTTTTTCACCATTTCTATCAGTGTATAATAAAAGGACTACCATCCAGTTTTAAAGGATAAATAAGTCCACATTCAGAAGCGAAGTTTTTATTCTTAATTTTAAAATTAAGAATAATAATTATTTTTAAAAAAGGACTGGCTTGGGTAGGTTTAGGAAAAAAATCAGGACACTTCTGATTTTAGGACACACTTCACGACACTTATTCTTACTGAAAATGAAACAAGAGAAGCCTTTAATGGCTAAAGTAAAAATTTAAATAATAAAATCCAACAACAAAAATGTAAAAAAAACAAAACAAAAAGGCAGAGAGGATTCAAGACATGACCAGAGCGAAACATAGGAGGGAAAGGCACAGCAGGAAACAGCCAGGAAGGAGCAGATTATCATAAAGGGAGGGAAAAGACAGGAAGTAAAAGTGGTATTAGATGGAACAGAAACTTAACCATCACAATTAAAAAGGAAAAAGGAAAGAAAAAACATGTAACATAAAGCATAAAGGGGAAACCTGAACAATAAGTCAGGGAGAAAACAGAAGGAGCACACAGAGTCGACTATAGTAATAACTTTTTTATTGAATTCAACAAACTGATCACATGATTATGCAGTGAAAATATTTTATTGATGCTACGCATTTTGCAGATTACATAGACGACAAATTATTCCAGCCATAGACTGCATAGGTGATTAATTAGGGTACTTTGTAACAACCTCCTTATGATTGTGCTGGTCACAAGCAGATGACTACGACTGTCCAGAGTTTGCATAGGAGACGGCAGCTTGTCTGCAAACTACGAGCTGAATGGTTGTGAAACTTAACTTGAAAGGTTCACCTTCAAAGTAAAATATGCACTTTAGTGCTTTGGTCGACATGTTTCAAAACTTTTACTTTGAAAGCTGTTTTAGGTTTTCACACTTTCACTCTGAGGCTACGTCCACACGTACCCGGGTATTTTTGAAAACTGAGATTTTCTGTTTTCGTTTTAAAAAAAGAATCCCGTCCACACGTAAACGCGAAAAAATGAAGGAAAACACTGCTATGAACATGCCAAAGCAACAGGTGGCGATATATTCCTAATCGTGTAGAAATGTTGGCCAATCAGAAGTCTAGAAGCCTCGGTGGGAGATAGTAAACAAAGATGGCGCATGGAAGCAGAACCAAGTCCTATGTGTGGAGGGACAGTAACTGTGTGTGTATGTGTAAGCATTTAAACACTGCAGAGAGTACAATTAACAGTAACAGTATTTTGTCTAAGTCCCCCATTTTAGAAATTCATTTCACCGAAACAATAACGTGGCGCACAGTGTGACGTCAAACACAGGCGCACACCTTTGATGCTGCATTTTCTCCGTTTTCCTCGTCCACACGTAAATGCAAAAACTGAGTTTTCAAAAATATCCACCCTGGCCGGCGTTTTTAAAAATCTCCTTTTTTAGTGACCGAAAACGCCGTTTACGTGTGAACGAAAGGTGCAAACGCATAGAAAAATCTCAGACTTCAAAAATACCCTGGTACGTGTGGACGTCCACACTAATGCGTTTTCGTTTGAAAACGCATCGTTTTCTCTCCGTTTTGGCCTCCTGTCCACACTGAGACGGCGTTTTCCCCAAGGAAAATCGCAGCGTTTTGAAAACGCTCTCGAAAACGAATACATTTCAAAACGGAGCTGTCCCGTCCAGTGTGGACACTCGAAAACGCAGACTTTCCAAAACGATGACGCATTGTAGTCATGTGATGCAGTCATGTGACCAATTAAACAAAGATAGCGGAGGCATTATACAGCAGTTGTTTTGATTGCTCTCAATTTTGACAGCCTTAAAAACATTCATATCAGTTTGTACATGCTCCAGATAGCTTTTCTTCAAATTCTTAACTCTCACTGGCTTTTGCGCATTTCAATGTGGATGCACAACTCTGTGAAAACGACTGAAAACGCTAGTGTGGACGTGGAGCGTTTTCAGACGAAAACACAGTTTTCAAATCTATCCGGGCTTGTGTGGATGTAGCCTAAGAGAGAAGCCGGTGAGTGTTTGCAGACATGTCAGCATCTTTTATGCAAGGTAGAGATGACTGAGGCAGTCTTCTAGTGACCAGCGCAATCGCATGGAGGTTTCCGGTGCAGCAGCATATACCTTCTTGTGACCAGTGGCACATAGCGACCGCAAGTAACCATTTGGCAACTAGTTGGGCAATAGACATTTTACCTTAGCGACCAGTATTTCTCAGATGCTCTCTATGATCATGTGACCATACAGTGTCACATGTCCAAAAACCTGAATAATGATGACATCAAACATGTTAAGTTCACCACGTAACAACAAAACAAAACTTACTTAATGAAACAGAAAAATGCAGTAATGCTGGTTTTTGTTTAGAGACTAAGTTGCACATCAAAAGTTAAATTTTCTGAGTTGTCAAATGGTGAACATGCAAAGAAGATTACTACTTTTATTTCCTCTTACTCTAAGGCACATGTGTCAAACTCAAGGCCCGCGGGCCACATCTGGCCCGGCGGACATTTATATCTTGCCCACGAGATCATTTTATATAGATTTATTATTATTGTTATGCATGGCCCGGCGACATGAGGTGCTAACAACACAAAAACAAAAGATCCCATAATGCAGCGATGCAGTCTCCTTGTTGAACGCTAGGCAAGGTGTGCGAAATCTTGTGTCCAGACAAAACGCAGATTTTGGCAAATGTGAGCCTGAGCAGAAATGCGATTGCTGATCGGGTTTGTGAGATGGCCACTGATTTAAGAACACAGTTGTGTGAAAGAAGCAAAAACTTTATTGCATACTCTCTTGCTGTGGATGAAAGTACAGACATGATGGACATTGCACAGCTGGCCATCTTCATCCGTGGAGTGGAAATATTGAACATTAAATCGATGCACGGGACAACGACAGGCAAAGACATTTTTGAAAACGTATGTCAAAGTGTAACCGACATGAAACTGCCCTGGGACAAACTTGTTGGACTTACAACAGATGGAGCGCCGGTGTTGTGCGGTGAAAAAAGTGGACTAGTCGGCAGGATGAAAGTAAAGATACAGGAGAACTGTACCGGTGAGTTAACAGCATATCACTGCATCATACACCAGGCTGTGTGGTAAAGTCCTAAAAATGGAGCATGTAATGATCACCGTAACGCAGACCATGAATTTTATCTGAGCTAAAGGTTTAAATCACCATCAATTTCAGTCTTATATGTGGGAAATAGATTCAGAGTTTGCCGACATTCCTTATCATACAGAGGTCCGTTGGCTGAGTTGTGGAAAAGTTCTCAATCGAGTTTTTGAGCACAGCAAAACTGTCAGTTCATGGACATGGCATGTATGATGCTGTGAAGGCATTTCAAGTGAAGCTGTCACAAAGGCACCAGTGCAACTTGCCTCACTTTCCCTGTTGCCAAGTAATGTTGAACCAAGTCAGCGCAACAGTGTTCCCAAATGCGCACTTTACTGATAAACTGAGCGCATTGCACACTGAGTTCGCACAGCGCTTTGGAGACTTTGAAGCACAAAAAGAGAATTTTGAGCTGCTTCGCAACCCATTTACGTGGAAACTGCACCTGTGCAAACAAAGTACGGCATTGAATGGCCCGCACAGTTTATTAGTTCCATTCCTGAAGCAATGCCCAGCTCCGTCTACATGCGGCTCCAACCTTGTGTATGCTTTAATTAATTTTTTCTGGGGTTTTTGGCAGCATGTTCATATTTATAGCTTGCATAATTTTGACAGGATATATTTTTATATATTTTTTAACATACCATAATAGACCCATTTCTGTAATATACTTACATATCTATATTATTGCTAATATATATTGTAATATATCTATATCACTAAAGCACTTCTGGATGGATGCAAACTGCATTTCGTTGCCCTGTACCTGTGCATGTGCAATGACAATAAAGTTGAATTATATTCTATTCTATTTATGAAAAGCAAAATATTTAAAGTTAAAGTTTATTTTTTAAGTTTATTTATTCTGGAATAATATTCCTGTCTGTTTTTATTCATATTTATGTTTAAAAAAACATTGTTTTAGTGTGTTCAATAAATGTTTATCTTGTTTGGCCTGCGACCTAAAGTGTGCCTTGAGTTTTGGCCCCCAGTGCAATTGAGTTTGACACCCCTGCTCTAAGGCATGGTATGCTCTTTGTGCTGTTTGGACTTGGAGACTGGTTTCGCTTTTGATTCCAGTTTTCAGCCTGAATTTGGCACCATTAAAAGAAGGTCAATCAAGCTGCCAGCAGCTCCTGTTTGAACTGAACTCTTGAGTGTACAGACAACTGCCACTGGATTACTGGGATACTGGGATATTAGTGACAAAGAAGAGAAACGCTCACACTTTACCCTTCTGGATCTCTACAAGTCTGCACAATATGGGGACAGGGACAGAATCCAGGGTAACCACATGTCTTTTGTCTCAGACATGTTCCCCATTAAGCTTGGATTTATTTTTATTTTTTTAAAGTGTGTTGAAAGTTTTCAGAGCATGACAGAGAGAGGCTGGGAGAGCACTTTGGTTGTATGAAGATCAGTATGTGTCCACATGACTGCGTTTAACCCTCTAATGTTCCAGATGTAAACACCCCGTGCCACATTCCTGCTCTAATGCTTTGGTTTTTATGTCATAAATACACAAGACATCACAAGCAAAGAGTTGTAGGAAAAGAACAAAACAAAATAATGATTTATACCAACCCAGCTGGGATGCACTTGAAACAGGCATGTGAGTGATTAATCACAGTAGTAAAAGCTCCCTAAAAAAAATCAAAGATGCCTGACACCCCTCATCAACAGCCATTGTGCAATAACTATAAATTTAGGAAGAAATATTAGAAAGGAAAAAAATCGGCTACAAAACAAGCCATTTCATAACAGCTGAAAAATACGTTAATTACTGTGAATAATAGTGTAATAAGAGCCGTGGTTTAAACCTGGAACAGCAGCAGCCTCCTTTATCCAGCTCTTACATGTGGATAACAAGAAGCTTCCAAACCAGTCGAGACACATAAATCCTCCTGCTATCTGCTCCAGAATATCCCCTTAGTTAGAATACCTCACCTAGCAGAGGCATCTTGGTCAAATGCCCGAACAACTGGCTCCTTCTGATGTGGAGGAGCTCATTTCTGCCACTTGTATCCTCAGTCTCTTTATTCCAGTTCAACTTCCTAGCTGAGGGCAGGAATATAAATTAACCAGTAAAGTTTTTCTTACCCACAACAAACCAGCGACGTCTACATCAACCTTTCTGTCAATGAACATGACCCTTGAATGCACCTTTTCCATGGGTTCAGACTAGAAGGTGGTAATGCCCTGCCATTAGTGTTCCACTATCAGGGCAAAAACTAACAGTTCATCCTGAATCAATACTTCAACTGACTGGTGGACTCCTCTCTCCAGTACCCTGTATTAGACCTTATTAGGAAGACTAAAACCCAAGTGGTTACGTAGACCTTGTTCATGCAGTTTTGCAGAGGCACATCAATCGAGACTACGTAACAACCTGTGCTTTAAGTTACGTTGAAACCAAGCACACCATTGTTTTTCTTGTGACATTACCAATAAGTTTGATGTGTCACATGGCCCTCTTCCTATTGAAAAAACAAAAGTTGTATCCAAGATGGCCGACTTCTAAATGGCCACCATGGTCACCACCCATCTTGAGGAGTTTGCCCCCTCACATATACTAATGTGCCACAAACAGGACTTTAATATCACCAACCATTCCCATTTTATTACGGTGTATCCATATAAATGGCCCACCCTGTAGTTTATGAAAGTTTTTCCTATTTAGCATGTGGCTAAAACAAAACCCAAACTTTACTCTGGTCACGTCAAAGCAGTGTTAATAACAGTTATTTATCTACACATCCAGCACATATCCAGTACACAGCAGCACAATAAACGTAAAAAGTCACATTTGCTCAGTTTTTGGTCCACCACTAATATCTTGACTCTTTCACTCTTTCCTTTTGTTTTTACATGTGGATATACTGGTTATTCTCACATACCTCCTCCTATGAAAACGAAGATGGTAACTAAAACAAATAAAATAATAAAATCCTTCTCATTATCACTGATTATTTTTCATCCAAATGAAGAGTCTAAAGGGTCTCTGGGGACTTTTGAAAGGCTTCCAATTGTATTTGTTGAGGAAACCTGATATAATAAGGAGATAACATGAGTGGCAAACAGTAACTATTGTGATTATTTTCTGTCCATTGTCTTTGTTCACTTTGTGTTTGGTTTCTTAAGCCTGGTATTTAGAATAAATATTGCTCTATCAGTACATTAAAGCAGAATTATTTCAGGACGAATGGCTAACAGCCCCCCCCCCCCCCAGCCTCCCTCCTCATCATCCTCTCTCTTACTGTGCTAACACTTATTGAAAACAACGAGTTCTTCTCCCACATTCCAGCATTTTATCCAGAACAGGCATTACTGGGGTTAGTGGGAGCGTGTCAGTGTGAAATCAGCTAAACCAAGAAACACACAACTCTAATCTGACAGCGAGAAGAAGTTTCCAGCTCAGCTATGAACAAAATAAACACGCCCTTATTTTACACTGAACTCAATGTGTTTCTGTTGGATAGATACAAGTTCAGGGTTTCAGGAAAACGCTGTTGGATAGAATCCGGTGAAATTCTAATATCTGTGACCTCAGCTGGGTGAATTTTATTAACTCTGGTGATTATTTCCCCTTTTTTAATCTGGCGCCATCGCTGGGGGAAAATGTCATGACCACAACTTCAGTTTATAACACTAAACCTGCAAATGTAGCAGCGCTGCTATATTACTTTATATTACTGCTGATTAGTATGCAAACAGCTGGAACGACACACAGAGAAAAATACAAGGTATTTCTCTAAATTTTATTTTTTTGGATCTAGCTGGGACCATATTTGGTGAAATGCAATGAGAGAGCAGAATAGTGATAATATACATTTAAAAAAGAATAATTTTATTGAGTAAAATCACTTAATTAGCAGATAAATCTGTTCAGCCACTCAGCTGCTAGCCTTTTCTCTCTTCTCTCTTTCTCGCTTCTCTTTTCCAATCTGTGGTTGGTTATGTTTGAATTTTCTCTCTCTCAACAGGGAGTTCTTCTTCAGCTGATCAGCTGATGGTTGGGTTTCTATTATAGTGTTTTAGGGTCTTTGCCTTACAATAAAAAATACATTGAGATTGTTTTTTTGTTAACAGGTGCTGAATATAAAGATTTCAGAATTATTGATTTATGAGTTGGTTCAAAAATAGGATATTTATTTAACAGCATATGCACTTATATTGAGATAAAAGGAGAAAAGAAATTGAAGGATAAGCAACTAGGAAAAAAAACACGAAACAAAAACTCCCACTGCCACTGGGGGTGTGATTATTTCTCAGGTCCATCCATTCTCTTACTGCCACCGGGTTGTATTGAACCTTGGTGTGATGTTTACCTGTGCTTTTAAACTTGATATAAATAGATTAGCTCTGTTGCTAAGGCAAGCTTTTTCAATTAAGGCTGTTTAGGAAAGTGAAGGTCTACCTTCCTCTCATGACTCTGAGAGAGCAGATCACACTCTTATTACCTCTTGATTAGACTGCTGTAATTCTTTATACACTGGCCTCAATCTCTCATCACCTGCAAACTGTACAAAGTGCAGCCTTTTGACAGGAAAGAAACGCTGTGACCGTGTCACAGCTGTTTCGGCTGCTTAGTCCATCTCATGATGTTTTTAAGTGTCTCGATGGTTTGGCACCGCCCTGCTAGACCAAACTCATACATTGTTACACTCCCACCAGAGCCCCGAGGTTTACAAACCAAGTCCTTCTGGTAGAGCATGCCTGAAACACCTCATCTCAGAAGTGTCCTAGTGGTGAATTAAAAATGACTTGTGATCCTTACAGACATAAATCCAGTCCAAATGGCCTTATAGTCAAGATTTCAAAGACACATTTTATGCGATCCTAATCATGTTTGGACATCATCTCATGCTGCATTGCTGGTTAAACTGTCCTGAATAAAGTGATCTAATCTTGGATCAAACCAGGCCACAAATGTTTGCTCAAATCTTATCAGTATAGCTTTTGAACCTCGTGAGGGCATAAAGTTATTTAGTTTTTAATACATGCAGTAAAGTAATGCTCTTATATTTTATCAGAGGAGAACAGGCTGTATTCACCATGGCAACCAACACAGTCACTGAGAAATGTTCACATCAGCTTGCGGATATGACAGCGTCTGACTGCAGCAGCAAGTTTGACATAGTCTCCAGTGCTTCAACTTCTTGCCGATGGTTGGATGACTTTCCTTGTGCAGCATGTGGCCACCAACTCTGCAGAGCTGCACAGAAACTAAGTGGACAGCAATTTTAAATGTATGCCAAGTCCAACATTTTTCCACCTATCAGTGTCTGCTCTCATCTCCCTCATCTCCTCTGTGCTTCTCTCAATCAAATTTTCAGTGTGTTAATTAACCCCTGGCTCATTATCCGCCCTCCACAAAGGGATTCATTTCATTTTAATTTTATTTCCTCGGCCAAAATAAAGCAAGCAGGGGTGGACAAACTAGTACGCTTCACAATGGCAAAAACACAATATTACATAACACACAATAATATATTAATATGATTAATATGATAATACTTAATCGGCAAAGCCGAAGGGTCCCAAAGGGTCATGATGCCCCCAGTGTTCACCTTCACTCATAAAATATCCAAGAAAGAAAGACAAATTCTTCAAATCTGATGCAAAATTGCTTCCAAGAGGCACAATAACAGCAGAGAGTGACCTAAAGTGACCAGAATAAGACGTAAGAAGACACAAACAATGGGCTAAAATATATAGAATCACAAATATACACAAATGAGCGAGACAAAGCGATACAGAGTCACAAAATGGCAAATTTGAGACTTAATATGAAAACAAAGAGGACAGAAAGAACAAATTCAAGCACACTAAGCCTGAGCTGTTTCCTGTAGCCACATGGAAGTTCTGTACTCTTGTTAGCGTTTGCATAAAAGTCAGATGTGGCATTGAAGAGCACTCATTGCTCATGTATATGTCACATAATGTCCTGACTCCCTCCACTCACCTCCAACCAGTCGCAGATAGCTTCCATGAAGCTGGTTCTTCCTGTTAAAGGGAGTTTTTCCTTCCTACTGTCGCCAAACACTTGCTCATAGACGGTCGTTTGATTCTTGGGGTTGTCTCTGTATTGTTTCAGTGCCTTTACCTTGCAATATAAAGCACGTTAAGGTGACCTTTATTGTAACTTAGAGCTATATAAATAAAATTGTATTTAATTAAATAATGCTGATTTTGACATTAGGTGATGCTATGACTCAATGAGTCTATGGGAGCGTGTAGACATGTCCCGGCCTGGATTTTCATGAAATACGTTAAATTTGGTGAATGTTGGACAATGTAAAGTAAGTTGGACTGACCAAATACGATGTGAATAAATCTCCAGGAGGAGTTTTTAAGTTAAAGAAGTTATAAAAGCTCTGAAATTGAACCTTCCTTTTGATTCAGGAGTCTATTTTTTGTATATCTCTAACTGATACCTATGTGTTACTGAATTCATATACGTCTGTAAAACATAGCAGTGAGGCTACTTAGCAGTAATTTTGTTGCCTCTATATGCAAAATGTGGAGGAATGTGTACATTTGCACACCTGACATGCATGCATAATATCATCTTTTAAAAGTTAGAACTATAAACAGGTTCTTTATGGGTTGTTGTTTTTTTTTGGTTATATCTTGTGTTTCCTTTACTTGCCCATTTCTTCCCTCAATTGCCAGTTGCTTTCTGATCGGTGTAATCAGATTCTTAGGGTCTTTTCTTTACAACTTAAAAGGCCTTAAGATGACTGTTGTTGTGAACTGCTGCTCTATATAAATAAAACTGTCTGCAAGCCCTGATTGTTTCACTCTGCCCAGTTCCCACAGCTGTGTTGGAGCTTCACCTGATCAGAACTCGAGTGTCAACATGACCCAGCAGACAACTTTCCGGGCATGTCAGGTTGCCTGTATTTAATTGTCTAAATAATTTCCTGTGGCTGCTGGACGGTTCGGCTATTTGTCTGTGTCTCTGCAGAGGGAACCCATGAAGTGGATTAATGCCTGGCAGATAGCAGAGCAGCTCAGTTTGGACAGATTTTCAGGGTGACACAGCTGATCAGACTTAACTCTTATCATCCTCTAAACACGCCCAACTGCACACACAGTCCGTCCTTTCATGTCCTACACGGCACAGATGTGTCCACAGTCAAGAGACATGAACTGAACTCAAAGCAGTCAAGTCACGTAAAAGGCAAAACAAGGAAGCGACTGACAGTATGATTGCAAAACTCCCAAAACTGATATCTGTCATAATAAATGGTATCTTCAGTAGTTATGTGTAATGGTCTGATTCCTGCTTATAGGGCAAGGACTGCTTTGTGTCTGTAGGTAATCAAACAGCAGAGCAAATAAAAAAGATGCGGAGTACCACAAGGCTCCATCATGGGGCCTCTTCTGTTCAATATCTACAACTCCCACTCCCACTGACCCAGATAATGAATGGTTTGTTATTGTTTCAGCAACTTTATCAGAGTTTAAACTGTGTGTGTAAAATTTTGTTATTTTGTTATGGTTTTTGCCTGTTTTCTTTTGACTAGCTTCCTTATTCTCATAAACAGATAAATGTTAACAAAGCAAAAATATTGATATTATCTTAGGATAATGACAAAAAAGTAATTTCATTGAAAACAAGTGCATGCTAAGTTTACTGACTGTCAATTAATTTGTATTTTTAAAATCCTAACATATATGATTGACTATCAAAGTCAATTATATCGTTAAAACTATCAAAATTTTTATTTTAACACAGATTAATGTGTTGTATATATGGTGTATGCAATTTACCACTGAGGACACTGCAGCCTGCAAAATGCAACACAAAGCCACTAGCCTGTAACATAATTTCTCCTTTGTCCTGTATTTAATTGTCTTTTTGTCCTGTAATGTCATATGTAAGATCATATGCATGGAATAAAGAGGGATTATAAATAAGTATATGTTAAAGTAATGTTTATATTTGCTTTTGTATCACTCAAATTAGGCCCTGTTATACTACAGAATTTTTCAAAGTCAAATATTTTTCACATAACAAATTGACAATGAGAAAAATATTGTCAACTGCCTTGTGATTTTTGTATTTTGTACTCGTGTGATTTATTCTATGGTTTCTAGTTTTGATCCCTTGCCCTTCATGTTTCTCTGTGCCCCCTCTGTTCTGTGTAAAGTCCATGTTTCTTGGTCTGTGTCTTCGCATGTTTTGAGTTTCTTGTGTTTTCTGTCACCCTGTAGCAGCACTCATACAGCCCCAAACAATGACGTTCCACTACCATGCTTGACTGTAGGCAAGACACACTGTCTTTGTACTCCTCACCTGGTTGCCAACACACATTCTTGACACCATCTGAGCCAAATAACTTTGTCTTGGTCTCATCAGACCACAGGTAATCAATGTCCTTAGTCTGCTTGTTTTCAGCAAACTGTTTGCTGAAAACTGTTCACTCAATATTCTTATAGCCTGGGCCATCCTTACATAGAGATTTTTTTTCCTTTTTTAGATCCTCAGAGAATTCTTTGCCACGGTGTACCATGTTAGACTTCAGTTGACCAGTATGAGAGAGTGTGAGAGCAATAGCAAGCAAGCAAGCAAGCAAGCAATTTATTTATATAGCGCTTTCAGATCAGCCACGAGCTGAACACAAAGTGCTGTACACTTGACATGCCAAACATGATACATTGAGCATGTTAAAAAAAATGAGAAAAATAGTAATAATAATATAAGATAAGTAATATATATATAAACACATTTAAAACAATAAAATCAGCACATTAGATTAAAACAATAAAATCAGGGTCAGACTGTGTCATAAGCCAAAGAGTAAAAATGAGTTTTAAGACGTGTTTTAAAAGTGGACAGTGAAGGGGCCTCTCTAATGTGCTGGGAAAGATTGTTCCACAGATTAGGAGCAGCAATAGAGAAGGCCCTGTCCCCTCTGAGCTTCCTCTTGGACCTGGGTACCTCCAGGAGCAGCTTGTCAGCTGACCTGAGAGACCTGGGGGGTGAGTAAGGATGCAGAAGCTCAGAGAGGTAAGTTGGGGCAAGACCATTTAAACATTTAAACACAAACATGAGAATTTTAAAGTGAACTCTAAGATATACAGGCAGCCAATGGAGTGAAGCCAGGACGGGAGTTATGTGCTGTCACGGTCCGGGGCAGCGGCCGTGTGGAGAGCGGAAGGAGGACTCAAAACGCAGCACTTATTCAGGTGTGAGGGTGATTTATTGATAATATCCAATATAAAGTGGGGATGGTAAAACAGAACTAAGGATGAACTAACTGGGAGAAACTACACAAAGAAATAGCAAACCTGAGCATGAAGGGAGAACAGCAGGGAGAGCACGCAGGGGATTACACCAGGTATGAACACAGACGACGCGACGAGGAGCAGAGGAAATCACACACTATAAGTACACGAAGAGACACTGGGAAATCACACACAGGTGGGGGAAACAGCTGGACCTGATTAACCTGACGAGACAGGGGAACACTAACACCAGGGACCAACAGAGGGAGCACAAACCCAGAACCCAGTGTCTAAAATCCCAAACACAAACCATCCCAAAACAGCCATGAATAATAATGAAAGTAATAACAATAAAGAACATAAACATAAAGTCACTGAGTCATGGTCGCAGGACCATGACATGTGCTCTCTTTTACGAGTTCTGGTTAAAAGTCGTGCAGCAGAATTTTGGACCAGCTGCAGACGAGAGAGAAGATGCTGACTAACTCCACAATATAGTGCATTACAGTAATCTAAACGACATGAAATAAAAGCATGGATTACCGTTTCAAGATGCGGCTGAGATAAAATAGGTCTTATCTTTGCCAAGCGCCTTAGATGATAAAAACTGGACTTGACAGTACCCCTAATTTGACTATCTAATTTAAAATCACTGTCCATCTTAAAACCCAGGTTTGTAACAACAGATTTAAAATACTCTGCCAGGGGTCCCAAATCAATAGCGGAGGGTTCACAAGGTCCACTAGGACCAAACAGAATGACCTCAGTTTTGCTGGAATTGCATCTTAGAAAGTTTAGGGACATCCAAGATTTAATGTCTTCTAGACATGCTAAAAGTGGCTTAATAGAGAAGGCATCGTTCTGCTTCAGAGGCAGATAGATCTGACAGTCGTCAGCATAGCAGTGGAAGGATATTCCATGCCTTCTGAGGATGGTTCCCAGGGGCTGTAAATATAATGAAAAAAGCAGAGGCCCTAAAATTGAGCCCTGCGGGACCCCAGACTGAAAAGTGGCAGAGGAAGACTCATACTCTAAAAAGTTAACACTAAAAGTTCTGTCGCAAAGATAAGACCTAAACCATTTCAAAGCAGTACCACGAATGCCTGCAAGATGGTGCAAGCGAGACAGTAAAATGTTGTGATCTACAGTGTCAAAGGCAGCTGTTAGGTCAAGGAGGACAAGAACAACATGATTGCCAGAGTCACAGGAAAGGAGGATATCATTAAAAACCTTTAAGAGTGCTGACTCCGTGCTATGCAAGTTTTTAAAACCTGATTGAAAGACCTCCAGGATACCATTCTCATTTAAAAAATCCATCAATTGGCAATGTACAATTTTCTCTAAGATTTTAGACATAAAAGACAACTTGGAGATAGGTCTGTAGTTAGCCAATACAGTGTGGTCCAGGGCAGGTTTCTTAAGCAAGGGTTGTACTACCGCATGCTTAAAATTAGCAGGGACTACACCAGATATTAAACTGCTGTTTATAACACTAAGAACAGCCTGGCCTATGCTAGGAAAAATCTCCTTAAAAAATTGTGGTGGGACAGGATCATTTGGGGAACCAGAGGGCCTCAGGTGGCCAACCACATCCTCTAAATAAGAAAGAGACACAGGCTCAAACTGGTTAAAAACAGCAGAGCAAGGGATCAAGACAGAGGGGTCAGACTCAGGAGAAGAAATGAGAGCCCGCGTGGTTGCAACCTTCTCAATGAAAAAACACATAAAATCATTAGACAGTTTATGAGAGGCCTCCAAACAGTCACTTTGTGGAGCATTTAAGACTAAGTCAATAGATTTAAATAACACACGTGGATTGTGACTGTTGGAGGAAATGATCTTTGAGAAGTATTTTCTTTTAGCCTCTTTGATTGCATCCTGATAGAGGCGCCAGCAGTCCTTTAGGATTTGAAGAGACACCTGTAGCACCAAATTCAACACACCTTCTCCCAGTTTGCAGTTATTTGAGTTATTTAGAGGGAACAGCAAATTTACACTGCTGTACAAGCTGCACACTGACTACTTTACATTGTATCAAAGTATGTATGTATTCAACATTCTCCTATGAAAAGATGTAACAAAATATTTACAAAAATGTGAGGGGTGTACTCACTTTTGTGAGATACTGTATATCAATAATTTTTATACACTGATTACAGCTAAAACCTGAGTGAACTTCATCACTTGGACCAACTTCATCAACATGAGCTCATAAAAATATTATTGACTGGAAAAGAATAGTGTTACACCAGTGTCATTTAAGCCAAGCCAGAAATCTTGGATTTCAAGGGTTAAAAGCAGCAGGATTTTGATAAACCCCTAATGCACAGACTGAGTTCACACTATTCACCAAAGACTATCTCATAATACCTAAAGTATCCAAAAGAAGTCAGCAAGAGTTCAAAATATTCAACTGGTAGGAGATTTGACCAAAAACAGATTGTGGTCTGACAGTTCTAGGCTCTGTCTTTATAATTATGTGAAATCTGAAGGTTACTTCAAAGGGATTTTTTTTCCCCAGTGTTTACTCAGCATAACCACAACTGACTGGGACTCTCTGGCACAGTACTAAACGTCTTGGAGCCTCATTTAAAGAATGGGAACTTTTTTGTGTTTGCAGGTAATTACACACCGATTACTAAAGAAATAGTCAAATTGCTCTTGAAAGATTGTCACATAATTGCTCAAATAGCAAAAAGTAAGTTGCTAAGTGGATGAAATGTTCATGTTATGCAGACTCATCCAAAAACACATTAAGTGCTGACAGTTCAATGTCTTGGATTCACATTTATGCGAAATTTGAAAGAAACTTCCATCTTTGCCCAAAAAAGAAAAACACAGAACACAGCTGAACTGTTTTGAACTAAATTGTTTTGAATAATTTTTAAGGACAGGGGTGCTTTGTGTCTGTAGGAAAGTATAAGTACCTCAGGAATCCATTCTTGGGCCTTTTCTGTTTATCTACTGCTCCCACTGGCTCAGATGATGGAGAGCAACAAAATGTGTTTCCATAAGTGAGAAAGTGATGCACAGATTTATATATTCATGTCACAATGAGAGTAAACTGCACACATTTGGTGGTGGAAACATTTGCTAAAGCTAAACAAAGATTAAACAGAAAGCAGTGGGGTTTTTGTTGTTGTTGTTTTTTTTTTAACTGGGGTAGTTTTAAAAATCAGTGCTCAGCTTCAATCTGCAAACCACATCATAGCTCATATAGCAAAAAAAGAGGCTGAAATGTTCAGGTGGTAGCAGTAAATGCAGACTCGTCCAATAACAGATTAACTTCTGACAGTTCAAGGTCCTGGCTTCACATTTATGTGAAATTTGAAGGAAACAAAAAAGGATTTTTATTTTTTATGTGCACTCAACATGACCACAGCTGACTGGCAAACTGTGTGGCCATCTGGCATGGTACTAAACAGGGTAAAAGAATAAACTGAAATGCTCAGCTTCAGTCGGTAAAGCTAATAACTACAAACCAACTCAGAAATCTTGGATTTCAGTGATTAAAGAGCATTTGCCTCTGCAGGATTTGGGAAAAAAATAAAGAGAGTGGGTGGCTGAAATGTTCAGCTGGTAGAGGTATGAATGCAGTTTAAGTTCAGATAGTTTGAGGTCACATTAATGTGCAGTTTGAAAGAAAATGAAACTTTTACCTAGAAAATGTTAAAAGGTGCATTCAAGTACACCCACAGACTGCATCTAAAGAGTGGATTACTGCAATGTGGAGCTGAGGTCCAAAATGAAAGGTATGAAGGCTAAACTCTTTGGCTAAACCTGCTTTGACAGGTATTGAGTGTAGTAAAAATAACATTGGGAGATTATAACGGACAAGATAGTACATGTTAGCCACATTTAGATTAATCTAAATATCAGTTGGTATTGGTATTGGCTCGATACAAGTGCCATTGGGTTGATATTTTGTTTCTATCCTCCAAGTTTAGGATGCAGCCCACTGAAGTGTTCTAAATTATTTGGGGGGGGGATTAAAAAATATGCCTCAAACATGCAGTATGAAACATGTCTGAACTTTTTTGTGTTGATTGTCACGTCTGTTTACAGGTTAAAGGTATTGGTATCATAGTGGCCCTGTATTTACTTGGTATTTGGTCGATACCAAAATTTGCAGTATAGCACTGCACTTCATCCACCACACATGTGTGTGCCTGCTGTATTTTATCGCTTATCATTTTATACTATTTGTTATTATCAAAAGATATGCCAATTAGCATTCATTAGCTGAATGCTAACAGAGCAAAAGCATTCTTTTGTTCCAGTGTGGACACGTTATCAGTGCTGTCTGTGAAAACTAAACTAGAACGTGAGGTTTTGTTTATTGAAAACCAGTCATGTTATCTCATGAGCTCCCTTGCTGCAACCCAAGTTAGCTCCACAGTGGGATGAAGGAGAAGTTGGGTGGGGTTGTAAAGAAGCCACGCCCTAAAGCAGTGTCTTTTAAGCTGTGATTTATTTATTTATTTTTTCAATTTGTGTTTATGTTGTACATCTAGATAAAAAAAATCTCAAAGCAGCCCTTTGCTGTGCTGAGTGTTTATTCAAAAATGAAGAAATTTTCATGCTGTGACTCCCGAGTGAGTCTCCACAGCTGCTGGTGTGTGCGCTCAGTCGGATCCTTGAGCTCAGTGGCTGTTTCGTAACTTTAATTAAAGGGTCGTGTTGGAGTCAGATAAAAGTGCTGCTAATCAAAGCTCATTTCTTCCTTAGCTGCACCAGCCATTAACAATTCTCAGAAAGGTCATTACACATGTAATCATGTTTCAGTGCGTGTGTCAGGGACATGTTTTTCTACTCGCTAACTAGGGTGTGTGTTTGTGTTCTTGTGATTCTAACTTCCAAACATGCCAATCATTCTGTGAAGGGCAGCTTCGCTCCCAGCTGAGAAGTATCACTAAACTAAAGCTATTTCTGTCTCCAAAGGGACTTATCCACACTTATCCACGCTTTGATTACCTCTTGGCTGGACTGCTTAACTTCCTGTATATATACAAAGCTTGAAAATAGTGCGGCTGCTAAAGTACAGAAGTGTATCAACGATCTAGAAACAGCTCACAAATATATTACAGATCCATTATTTGCCTCCAGGTCACTGAGGTCCACACCTCTCACTTAAAAAAGTCTGTGTGTCCACTGTCGGTGCTTTTTTGCTGCTCTTCTAGACCAGCCTGATTCAAAAGCAATGGAATGGAAATAATAGCAAGGCTGAGGCTGAATGAGAGGCTAAGGTCGGCTCGGTGGAGAGTGGGTTGAGAAGTAAAGTGTAGGTAAGGCTTTGGTTCTGTGTGCTAGGTTTAATGAGCTGGCGTGGCTAGAGGTTCACCACAGGGAAAGGGATGATTTCCAACACAAGCTGCACAGAAGGGAACCAGGAAAAGGATGAGAAAACCGCATCAAACTGGAACGCACAAAGTTTCAAAAACATCATGGACAGTCAATTTAGCATCAAGCTGGTGAAAACTATCTGGCAGAGAACAGCTGCACCTCCTAGTCCTCAATTACCCAGAGAGAAGGCTCTGCTTACAACTCCACCTGAGGGCATGACAGAAGGAAAGAAAATCAGATCAGAAGAAGGCCACACGTCTACCTCGACTTTAACATAGGGTGGTTTTTTTAATGTTTTGATCTTTTATGAATAGTTGGATTCTACCGTGAACAGTGATATCCATTTCATGGTTACATGAAGAATCCAGTTGCAGTAGCAAAGAAAGCTTTCTCTGACTTGGAAAAGACATTATGAAAGATTTTTGAGACAAGAAAAAGCCTTTGCTTCCATTACAGCTATGTCCACATATGGAAGCAAAACAAGGACAATAAACAGGAAAACTGTGAATACATCACTGCAGCATATGTGGCTCATCTGGAGGATGAAAAACAACAACAAATGAGTTACTTCACGGTGTGAGAGACAGGGCATCTTGGAGGACCATGACCCCCAACACCGTTTATCAAGACACTTCAGAAGAAGATGTTTTTGAGTGTAATGAATTGTGACATACAAATAAATGTGCATTGTTTTTTTTTTCTACCTTCAATATATAAAAGGGGAATGACACAGATCGTAGGAGGAGAACTCTTCTAAAAGAAATTCATTGAGCATTGTTCCAACTGCAATGATAAAAAAAAAACCCAAACATCTGTAAGCATTCATAAAAATATGGACAGGTGATGCAGCTGTGAAATGATGGCTCCTAAATGAGGGTGTCTCTTTCAGTTAAAAACCTGTTGCCTCAAGCCATCGCCCCTTGGCTGCACCACGCAGGCTCCACGCAGGCAGGAGGGCGTGAGGCGTGACGAGATGAGTCGAGGATGTGCAAAGGCGGAGAGGCACAGAGATGGAGAAGCGATAGGAGAAATGACTGAAATGCAAAGAAACAAATCAAAAGTTGAGAATAGAAATGATACTGACTATGACAGTAAAACCAAACAGAATTCAAAACTTCGACATAAACACTGATCGAAGCATCACCAAACTCTGGGGTCATGATGCTTTTATTGTTGCTTTTTTAGACTTTTCAGGAAAGCGTATAGGAAGAATAATTTATTTGGATTGCAAGTCCAAGAAGTAAGGAAGCAAAATCCAAACAGACACTCTGGACAGAGCCTGATCCAAGAAAAGGGAAATGCCAGGATAGCAAAAAAACCACCTGAACATAATCAAGGTAATGAGATGGGAAAGCCAAAGGGAACAAAGGCTTCACAGAGAAACACAGAATCAGGATACTAAGAAACAATAAAAACGTGTGAATAAGAAAGCACTCAAACCCAGAGGAGCCATTAACCAGAATATTAATTAGAAATAGAAAATAAGCCCACAGACCATGAAAGTTTTATTATATCTATTAAAATTAATCACACTTTGTGTTTTTCTTAGCTGCCTGAACCATTCATGATGAGAGAGGCTACTTATCTAAAATCATGTTTTAATTCATTTTTAATAGTGTGTTTTTTTCTTTCTTTAACTTGGACTTTAAATCTGTTCTCCTCTACTGGAACACGCTTGGGGTTGTTTTTAAGTGTACATTATGAATAAACATGATTTGACCTAACTGAATTTTATCCACACAGGAGTGAGTGAGGACATTTTGTCTCTTTGCGTTATGAAGGATTTTCACTGTCCTGAAGGGGGAAAACGTGACAAAATGCTGAATAAGAATATTAAATGGCTCCTGTGCTGGGATTGTGTTTATAAACTAATGGTTACACCTCAGGTCATTGAATCTGCAATAATTCATCATCAGGGATCCTCATGCTGATGTTGAGCTGCAATAATGAATGGCGGCTGTTTTTTTTTGTTTGTTTGTTTTGTTCAGAGGCTGTTAATGACTTCCTGCCTCTTAGGAAATAAATGAGAAAAGTTTAGACGACAAAGATGACTGACTTTGTAAGCAGCTGCCATTTTTTCAAAAGCTTCCTTAGACTTTACAACAATAAATGGTAAACGAATTGGATCTTATAAGGTGCTTTTCTGCTGTACCATCACTCAAATCGATTTAAACACCAGGTCTCATTTACCCATGTGCCTTTCTTCTAATTGCTTTTTACTTAACATTAACACTCCAGTGCAACTCAGGATACGTGCATGCAAATTGGAGCAGCGAAGGACCGAACCACCAACCTCCTGCTTAGTACAACCACCCCAGTGTCACTTGTCAGTCCTTCTCAGTCAACATGGATCCTTTCTCCACTTCATCCGTCCAAGTTCTCATTTGAGCATTTTTAACAAACAGCTAGATCCACACTTGTGGCACCTCCACCTGGGCTCATGCTCTCGAGGCGTAGCTCTTGCAGCTCTTATTGCTAACAATGCCCAGTTATGGGCCAGACGCTCTGATGCCATCCATTTTCAGGTTTTAGTTGATTCAACAGGTCAGTTGTTATGTATGCCTTAGAGGATTCCAACTTCCATGGTCACCGGTGTCCCGCAGGTTTTAGATTTCACCCTGGGTCAACACACCTGGATCTAATGATTAGTTCATTACCAGGCTTCTTGAGAACTTCAAGATACAGTGAGGAGGTCATTTGGCCATTTGAATCAGCTGTGTTGGATCAAGGACACATCTAAAACATGCAGGACACCAGCCCTCGAGGCCTGGAGTTGCCCACTCCTGCCATAGGCACTAAAGCCTCAAGACCAGTTGGTGAGTGGTTGCTAAGGTTGCTACATTAAAACCCTTCTTGCGATTGCTTTGGCCACTGTGACAGCAGAGCAACTCTGCTGTCACTTCCTTCCCTATCCCGTCCCACTTTTCAGCCAGGCAGCATTTGGCCGATTGTCCGGGCATTCGCATCCATTTTTGTGCAGTAGGTGAAAAGCGCTTCCCGTGGGGTTACAAATGAGTATATTTCAATTGTTTTATAGCCCAGGCCACACGTCAGTAGTGCAATCAGCAGGAACATGTTCTTCATTTTCTGCAGGTTGTGCAGACCTGAACTACCCGTCACATTTGACTTGGAGGATGCTCAGATGGGGAAAAATGCCTAAATATCAGGAACGCTGAAGGTCCACAAGGAGACGACCTTGAAGGGGAGACTCATCAAGTTTAAATCAGAGTTACGATATTTCTGCTAAATTGGGGTGGCTGTAGCTCAGGTGGCAGAGCAGGTCAGCCACTAATCAGAAGGTCGGTGGTTCGATCCCAGGCTGCATCCTGGCTGCATACCAAATATCCTTGGGCAAGATACTAACCCCATGTTTGCCTACTGGTGGTGGTCAGAGGGCCCGGTGGCGCCTGTGTCCGGCAGCCTCGCCTCTGTCAGTGCGCCCCAGGGCAGCTGTGGCTACAATGTAGCTTGCCATCACCAGTGTGTGAATGGGTGAATGACTGAATGTAGTGTAAAGCACTTTGGGGTCCTATGGACTAGAAAAGCGCTATACAAATGCAGGCCATTTACCAAATTAAATTTTAATTGCACCTCGCATTCTGTTTTTTCTATGTGTGTTGATAAAGACCCGTGAAAATAAAATGGTTTATCTGAAGTGGTTTAGCCTCCTGCTAAAATTGTAAATACATTTTTAAAAAGCAATGAAAGAATAAATAAATTCTATAAAAATAAATAAATAACAAAACAAATACAAAAAATGAATTGTAATAAAAAAGCATGACTTATGAGGTTTAAGATATAATTGAGAGGCTTTGTTGTTCTTGGTTTATCTTACAAAGCAACACTAACATGTGAATTTGACATATCTAGCCTTCAGTTCAAACTGAATCATCAAAATAATTTTAAAGAGAGGAGAGTTTGGTGCACAGGGTGAATTCACCATGATTCAACAAAAGAGCACAGAGAGGATAAAAGAAACTTCCTCCAACAAAACAAGCAATCATAAAACCGAGGAAAAGATTTGAAATTGAAGTTTTGAGTTTTGAGACAGGAAAACGCAGCTTTGTTGTTCTTTGATTGGCCTGTAAAATTAGACTACGTGCATTTTAAATTACAGCATTTTCACAATAAAATTTAATTAGAACCACAAAAACATTCATTTATGTAACATCTTCAGTTCAAAATGACTCATCAAAATGATCAAAGATAAACATTTTATCAAACCGATGATTACGAGAAGTTCACAAATATTAAAATATATGAAAAAACTGGAAAAAAGAAGCACCCAGAGGTTAAAATCACCTTTTCTGTTTTTCATTGTGTTTCCTAAAAAGCAGTTTGAAAATGTTTAATGTCAGGGATTTCAGATGAGAGCTGTGGTGGAAGCTCACGTTGGTAAACAGCTCTTTTTAATGTCATATCTCCCAAAAACACACTCAGTAAGAGCTGCAGCAGCAGACAGAAACGATGGTCCGTTTCTCACCGTGAGGTTTTAGAGGACGAACCCACTCAGATGCTGTTTGTTTGAGGTTGTTTCCCACTGAGGGATGCCAGACTGTGGCGATAAAACCTGTGAATCTTTTCCATGCAACATTAAGCAATTTTGAGTTACTTCGCTTCCTTTAAAAAAAACAAAACAAACAAAAAACAACTTTATGTTATTTTTATTCCTCTTAGAGGGAGATTTAGGTTTCTGCATCATTTCTCTGACTGATGGAGTTCCAGTAAATTAAAGAAAAGCTCCTGCTATCAGGTAAAAATTGCATTTGGTCTGAAATGTATTTAAAACTTGAAAAACCAGCTTTGTTTCAGGTCTGTGACAGCAATGTAAGTAAAGTTACAAAGTTATATGTCTGATATACGGGAGTTAGTTAGTACGTGCCAGGTCATCAGCTAGACTTTGTGGAGATGTGTGATCCACATGTCTCAAATCATTCATTGAGGCTTTGAATGTAGCACTATATTTTAATATGTACACCTTACAAGTTTTCTTTGGTGGTAATTTTACACATGTTATAGTTTTGAGTCTCTATGTGCGCTTTTTTCTTTGTGTTTGCTTTAAACTGTGAGGTTGTCAAGTGTGTTTCTTTGCGTTGTTATCAGTCTTTCTACAAAATTATCCTTGTGGTGCTTCTTTCTTACATACACCACTTCATTAGGCACACCCATTCAGTTGCTTGCTGAATATGCAAATATCTAATTAGTCGATTACATGACAGCAACACAAAATATTTAGGCGTGTAGACGACCCGCTGAAGTTCAAGGTGAGCATCAGAATGACAAAAGAAAGGTGATTTAAGAGACTTTGAACATGACGGGCTGGTCTGAGCATTTAAAAAACACTGCTCATCTGCTGGAAATTTCCCACACAATCATCTCTAGGTTTTACTGAAAACAGTATAAAAAAGAAAAAGAAAACAGAGAGAGACTATAACCAGTGAGCATCAGTTCCACAGGTGAAAATGCCTTGTTGATGTCAGAAGTCAGAGAAGAATGACGAGACTGCTCTGAGCTGATGGGAAAGCAACAGTAACTCAAATAACCACTCGTTACAAACAAGATATGCAGAAGAGCATCTCTGAATGCTGCAACAGCAGAAGACCACAACCTGTCAGGTAAGAACAGATAACTGAGGCCAAAATTCAACAGCTTTCCAAAACTGAACCCCAGGCACAAGGGACGAATAACTAAATAAACAGGAAGTGAAACGTGATAACTAACTGGGGAAAAACACAGACACAAATGGACAAAAAATTGACACAAGACCATAGAACTAAATTCTAAACAACTGGGAGCTGGTGGTCCCTGGCAGAAACGCAAAGTAAAACAATAAAACAAAAAAATGTATTATAAACAAAACTATAACCAGGAACTACAGAAAAGATAGCTGTGAAGCAAGAAGCAAGGTAAACTAATGATCACCAAAATATCCAAAATTCAAAATAAAACAAAACTAGTACAATGACAGAGGCCTACTTGACGTGAAAGCATGGATCTATCCTGCCTCGTGTCTTCACCAGTTTAGTGTCTTTGGCATAGAGGGACATAAAAGAAACATTCATATCGTAGATGGGCTTTAAACTGTTTTCTGATTAATCATTAGTTTTTATTTAAGTCTTCTTTTTATGTCTTTATGTTTTATCCTGTCTTACTCAACGCCACCTCTTGCCTGGTTCTTCTTGAGGTTTCTTCCTGTTAAAAGAGTGTTTCCTTCCCACTGTTGCCAAGTGCTTTCTCATAGGTAGTTGCTTGATTGCAGGGTTTTCTCTATATAACTGTCAGTTTCAATCACTCTTTTAATCACTCTCCATTTGCTCACCTGCTCCAGCCAGCTTTAAATCTTCTTCTTAGATACTTCTGGCTCCAGAAAACCTACATAATCTATTTTGGAACAAAAATTCCTGAACTGATGATGTTAAGAGACTCATAGCCTTCAGGGACTGACAAACACGTAAATGTATAGGCTAAAAATGTGGTAGGAGACAGAAAAATGTGAATTTTGTGAAAAAAATATTCTGACACAGTGCTTATTTGTCCACATCACCTCCAGAGAAAGAGTCAAAATTAGGAAAAGTGTTTATCAACATATCAGTCAATCCATCCATCCTTCCATCTGGGTGGGCTGAAGTCTTTCCCAGCTGCCATAAGGTGAGAGGCAGGGTGCACCCTGGACAGGTCAGAACGCACCAAAAGCTAAAATTACCCTCATGGTTTTTTTTCTTTATTAAACTACCAAAATAGCTACAGAGAGACTCAAACATCCCTAAAGACACACAAAGCACTGAAAAAAGACCACTGTGGCTATGCAAATGGTAACCTGCAGTTTCTCTAGTGGTCACTTGAGGCTGGCTTCAAAGGTGAGTCTGTCCTCATAGCCTCTTTGCATAAACTTTGCAGCAGAAATAAACATGTTTGCAGCCTGACACAAAACGCACTTGTCTCCATGAAGAATTTCCTCCTTCATAATGATAATGAAGACAGTAGATTTGCTTTTATAAGTCACCCATTTAGTTTCTATTACAGCTTAAAGTTAAAGTAGTGCCACTTTGAGTTCAGTGGCTCCACTGACCTCTTCGTTGTGTTTGCAGTTTCGCTACCTTTTGGAGCATTTTTTGTTTCGACTTGTTTCAAACATAAGAAGTTTGTACTCACTTTGGACTGTTTAGCAAATATCTGCATCTGTGCCTTACACCTTTATAACCAAGCCTTCTAGTATTTTCTAATAATTTACTTATTTTACTTAAACCTTTAGTCTGTAGCGCTCAGTGTATCATCCCATTTTTTATGAGAAAGTTATGAGACTTTTCCATCATCCTTCTGTTTTTTCCCCCTGAAAAACAAATAAAACCCACAATACATTTTAGGCAATTTTCATCTTCACAAGTTTTGAAAGAAATTTGTCAAATGGTTCAATAAACTTTCCATTCTCAAAAACTTTTAAATTTTGGGGGATTTTCTGGCTTTTGTTTCATGATCCAAGCGTTAAACCACTTCACATCAGCTTCACTTGTTCTGCCTAAAATCTATTTTTTGACTCAAACTTTGTGTCCACTTGTTTACCTACTTGCCTGCCTTTAACGGCAAGCTGCCTTTTTTTTGTTACAGATTTGGATTTTGGATTTTATTCTGCTTCAGGAGTCAGACCAGTGTCAGGCTTGAGTTAGCTTTAAGTGAACCAGTCTGGGGGCAGAAAACGACAGTGGCCCTGAGAGTTCAAGCGCATTGCAACTTAGAAAACAACAGCTAACAGAAAAATACCTCGAAAGCACAAAAAACAAAACAACCGCGAAACAGAAGGAAAGTGTTTCTGGGGACATAATAACGTGACGGAACAGTGACAGAAACAAAAACGTGAGACACACTTTAATCACGCGACTCATATAATACTGTAGACACACGTTTGCTATTAACTGTTTACTGTTTACTTTGTCACTTCTTTGAGCTGTTCAAAGAAGTGACAAATATTTTTCTTCCCCAGAAACACTTCCATTTTCTATTTTTAAAATTTGCTGAGTTTTTGTATTTCCTGGTGTTTTTGACCTCTCAGGGACCACCACTGCAATCAGACCACATGTGTCTAAAATATCTTTCTCTGATGTCATGCTGGCTATGTCCATCTTTTATATACAGTCTGTGGTTTAAAGCAAGCGATTGTTATAGATTTTGCTTTCCTGTTTGGTATTAGCTGAATGTTTTTGTTTACATAATATAAATAACTGAAGCTAGACACCATGTTGTGATTAGGATCGCACCAGCTGAAGTAGATCCTGTATTTTGAACTGAGCTGTACACCTGCTAAGTTTCATGTTTGAATTTTGCACATTTTGACAGACAGACAAAAACACTTCTGCCGAGCTCCTGAACTCTGGCTTTGAGGTGGTTTCCCCTGCTTTGCTGAGGTCTCCAGGTCTCCAGTGAAATCAATATGTCTAATATATGCGTGCTTGGAGAAAATACTGATTTTTGTGGCTTTGGTCACATAACCCTTTCAAAACAGAGAATGGAAGTGTGTTTGCCGTGTGCACCTGTATATCATACACATGTAACATGCGCCTTTTCCCATGTGTGCCTTCCTCTGAGGCCTTATCAGTGTGCACGCCGGCCTGGGCCATGCATCATTTTCCATACCAGCCTGACAGCTTTCCTAATCACAGCGTAATTAATCTATAACTCCTGACAGCCCTGACCATTACCCACCATTGTTTAAACACAACACATTATGTAATCGTCTGCATCAGCAGCTGGCTCTGCCTCTGACATGAAAAACAGTCCGCTTTCTCCACCCCTCGCTCAGCTTGCGTTCTTTGCATATAGATTGAACATTAAGATACTAAGTTGTGGCCTTGTAAGGCAGCAAGTGCAAGAAGTGACGGCGTTATTTACTTCATTGGCAGAGGACGGCGGGACAACGAAGTTCTGCCACAGAGGAGGAGAATTAAAGGTCCCGTGAGGCAAATTTGGTTTGGAAAATGTGCCGGAAGCCTTTAAGCACTGCTGTTTATTATTTCTAATGGTTGCGGTGTCATCTTTTTATTTCTATTATGCACATAAACTGAAAACAAATGTGGATTCACACTTTATTCCTCATAAGAAAATCAGCCTGTTGGCAAGTGGGCTTCTGATGCTCATGGAGGGATTTTATTTACCTTTTGGATCTGCTGTTTTCAAGCATCATGGTTTGCTTCTGCCTACTGCACATGCTCAGTATCGTTTCATCCACCTGCAGGCGTTACATGTGATGCCACAAAATGTAAACTGACAGCTAAGCCGTGGTGTTGTATCTAATGGTATTCATTATTTCACCCAAGTTTGGTGGTTTTAATTTTTAATTTTTAAGTTTTTAAGTTGGATTACTGAATGCTTGTTTGACCGCATTATAAAACACTTATTAAAGACTCGCAGAAAAAAACATATACAAGTAAATGTAGTCGCTCTCAAAGTCTGACTCAATTAATTTTATGATATAAATAAGTTATACCGTAAATAGAAATAATAAAACAGTTCTTTCCACTCAGGCACACAAAACATATTTCTACAGTGCCATACATTTGTTGTCACTGTGTGCATTAAAAAGTCCATTATTCCACATTAAAAATCCATCAAAGGGTTTACTCCTGTAACTGTTGTTGCATGTGTTGTAATTGGTGTGTGGTGTGTGTTGGTTGGAGGGGGGGGGGGGGTACAGTCATTGTTTCGGATGATAATGGCTTTAAGATGGAAAAGTGTGCGTTTTCTTGAGGGTAACAGGTCAGACAGATTAAGCTGAGTCTTCCAGGATGCTGAACATGTCTCCAGGGCAGCCAGCTGGTGTTTTCTGATGTTTTTATCATTTTTTGCAGAGCTGAGTGAGGACAATTTCAGTGGAGCACCAGTAGAAAGACACCAAGAGATGCTGTGTGAGGTTCACCTTCCTGAGCACTCTCAGGAAGTGTGGACACCTTCTCCACCTTCTCCCCGTTGATGTATCAGGATGTGTGTGTAACCGGGTCATAAATGACATATTCTTATAATTATACAAAATGTGTCCTAAACCCCAAACTGTTTGTGGTATGCCAGACTTCTAACACCTCCAAGCCTGTAGTTATCTTCATTATCAGCTCATTATCAGCCCCTCCTCATCCTTTTCTTCTTCTTTGGTGCAACCCTAATTTTGTGGTACCCGTTTGGCCTCTCTCCTTTTCTGCAATTCCTCTGTAGCAGAGGTCAGTGTCATTTCTTTTCTAACACTAATTATATCTTTCTCCACCCTGATGTTTCTGATTGTGTGTTTTAGTTCATTATTGTCATCATTACGCCTGTTTTTACTAGATGCTGTGAATATGTGGAACGTGTTTGCCGTGTGCAGGGACACACCAGTTACACACGGAGATTCTGCTTCCTCCCAAAGTGAATAATCATTTCTCTTGCCTTTTTTGTTGTGTTATGGGATGTGACATGCGCAGTGTTGATCCTGGTCAGACATCTTGGCGCAGTCTACTGGGTGGGATGGTCTCAAAGGCAGAGCTGTAGTCCCCATGTTGCTCCACTGATATTTAAAACACAAAATACTGCTGTGTTTGACCAAACATATCATTATGTTATGATGAGAAAATATAAATATACCTTTGATTTTGGTAATAAAATTGGACAGGTCACCGGTCTCTTCCTGTTAAATAGTGTTTTTCCTCCCCACTGTTGCCAGAATCTTGCTCATGATCATTGTGATTCTCTCTCCAATAATATGGCCCGTGGTGTCCAGTGTGCACCCTGAGATGTGACATTTTGAATTTCCATTATGTAATTTTAATTTACTGGAAAAGGGGTTCACAGCAGGGCAAATGGGAAAAATTTTGAGAGTAACAATAAAATATTCTGGGTCACAAGACAGCAGCAGCAGTTATGATCTTTTGATTTCACATATTTGTAGCTTAGGAAAAGTTTCTGACTTCCAGAACTGGAATTTTGTGGCTTTTGTTACTTTTCCAAAAATGTCAGAGATGAAGTTCAAAAACTGAAACTGACAAATTATTATAGTGACATTTACAAAAAAAAAAAAAAAAGAGTCGATCTTGAAAGTAATTTTTTAAAGACTAAATAAATAATCGTTCTTTCTTTTTTTTTTAATCTGGTATTTTCAGTTTTTATTTTGTCCTCTATGTTCGTCTTTTACTCCCCCCCCCCCCCCCCCCCCCCCCCCCTTTCACTTTATCCTAAGCATGGAGCTGGTGGGAGGGAGTAAGGTGATGAAGTGCGCGTGTGTGGGGCTTTGGATACAGTGAGGCATGCAGAGGGCTGGTTCTCGGGGGCAGTGTACTTTAAAAGGGGCTAGATCTGCTGCTCGGATTCAGGTTGGAGTTTTTGTGCACCTCGCAGGGAAACAGATGGATCCCTTCTGGATTTTTAACCCGTGAATTCTTCTCAATAGTCCCGTACACGCTGGAAGAGGGTTACGGTTACGCACAAGCGCGCAGACACCTCCATGCGCCCGGAGGAGAAACGGTGACCATGCCGCTCCCCTCGGTGAGCTCCTGCAATGCCACGCACCAAAACTGCACCGATAGCTCTAACTTTACGCAGCAGCTGAAGAGAAACGACACCGACCCGTTCGGACGTAACGAGGAGGTGGCCAAGCTCGAGATCACCGTGCTGAGCCTGGCGTTCGTGGCGGCGGTGGTGGGCAACCTGAGCGTGCTGCTCGCCATGTACCGAGCCCGGCGGAAACCGTCGCGCATGCACCTGTTTATGAAGCACCTGTGCCTGGCTGACCTGGTGGTGGCCTTCTTCCAGGTGCTGCCGCAGCTCTGCTGGGAGGTCACGTTCCGCTTCTATGGGCCGGACTTCTTGTGCCGCATCGTGAAGCACCTGCAGGTGCTGGGCATGTTCGCCTCCACCTACATGATGGTGATGATGACCGTGGACCGCTATATCGCCATCTGCCACCCGCTGCAGACGCTTCAGCAGCCCACGCAGCGCGCCTATATCATGATCGGCTCCACCTGGGCGTGCAGTCTGGTCCTCAGCACCCCACAGTACTGCATCTTCTCCCTGAGCGAGGTGCGCCCCGGCTCAGCCGTCTACGACTGCTGGGGGCACTTCGTGGAGCCGTGGGGGGTTCGCGCGTACATCACCTGGATCACGGTCGGGATCTTCGTGGTGCCCGTGGCCGTGCTCGTGTTCTGCTACGGATTTATCTGCCGTACGATCTGGAGGAACCTCAGATACAAAACCCAGAGAAGAAAGAGCGCGGAGGCCAGCAAAAGCGGGATGCTGAGCCGGAGCTCGGTGAGCAGCGTCAGCACCATCTCCCGTGCCAAATTACGCACGGTCAAGATGACCTTTGTGATCGTGGTGGCGTACGTGGTGTGCTGGGCGCCTTTCTTCACGGTGCAAATGTGGTCGGTGTGGGATGAGACATTCTCCTGGGACGGTGAGTGACCTGCTGACAGGACCAGAACCTTACTAAAAATATAAATCACACTTGTGGCAAAGTGTGAGTAAAGCGAATGGGCAGACTGAGGTTTAAGTAAATTTAGCGAACTTCACAGGTTTGAAATTACAAAGCTAAAGGCAGAATGCAGATTTTTAATTTAATTTAAATTGAATCACAACTTCTTGTGAGAATAAACAGAAGCTAACAGCTCACGTATTCCCCTGTAACACTGTTATTTCAGCCTGTACACACGTCCACGTGTCTCCGTTTGAGCCACATCTTTTCTGGTGAGACATGTGTTCACCTTTGAGCCACAAAGAGGCACATCCCCTCAACATATGAGGCAAAAATGCTTTGCGCTCATCTACAAATTAGCGCACTTGTCCACCCCGGTCTGCAGTCAAATTTTCTGCTTTGTAGCAACTTTAGACGTTCCACCTTCCCTGGAAGGGATTTTAAGGGAATTAAAAGAATGCTAAAGAGCAAATTTTCTTTAATTAAGATGTCTTTGGTTCAATTATTGGCGGCTCCAGTTAAATAAAAATCACAATGCAAAGCCTATAAATCCAAATGTAATATTGCTATTGGTAGGCACGTGTTTAGCCTCGTGCCCGCATGCAGATGTTATTTTGCGCAATAATTTAAACGTGCTTCAGTGCTCAATAACTTTTTTTTACAAGGTAGTGAAACAATTTTTTTTAATTAATCAATTAATGTAGTTGATTTGGGTTTATTTAACAAGAACAATGTGCACTACATATATTACAACAGATGCTAAGGGCTCATTTTCCTTAGATCATCCGATGGTAAAAACACATAAAAACCAAAATTTCCAGAAGCCTCGCAGTTTTGAACAAAGTGAAACAATTCCTTGATAAAGATGCACTTCGTACTCTGTACTGTACCCTGGTTCTTCCATATCTTACATATTGTGTGGAAGTGTGGGGAAATACATATAAAAATACAACTAATCCATTAGTCACAGTACAGAAACGAGCACTGCGTATTATTCACAAGGCTGGTTATCTAGATCATACTCACAAATTCTTTCTTCAGGCAAAGTTACTTAAATTCCAGGATCTGGTTAATTACAATACATCCATAATTTTGTATAAAGCTTTTACTAAACTTTTACCGGCAAATTTACAAACTAGATTTGAAATTCGAGAAAAGGTTTATAATGTGAGAGGCTTTGGAGAATTCAAATTACCCAGAACTCGAACAACCCGTAAAGGCTTTTGTGTGTCTGTATGTGGTGTGAAAATCTGGAACAGTCTGAGTTTACAATTGAAACAATGCAAAAATATTCATAGATTTAAATTTCTCTACAAACAGTTGGTCTGGTCACAGTATACTCAATGATGGGTTTTAGTGTGCTCTGTAATGTCTGTCCTCTTACCATTGCTGGTATGGATTCCAAAATAAAAAATAAAAAATAAAGTGTGCGTATGTATGTACATATATGTACTTGTGTGTGTAGATATATATGTATGTATATGTATGTGTGTCTGTTACTTGTAGTTATTACTGCCTGTTACCTGTGGTAATGCAATTTATAATTTATATATTCTGTATTCAGTTATGAAGGCTCTAATTGTTGGTTGCGAGCTGCCGCTTAGATGCTTGTATCTGCCCGGGGCTGTTGATGGGTCTGTATGCAATGATGGGCGTAGCTGCGGGAAGTTTATTGTTTTTTTTTGTTGATGAGTGAGTATAGGGGTGGGATTTAATAAGTTTTCTTCGTCCCACTCCTTTTTCAGGCAAGTTTTGTTTTTTGTTTTGTGTATTTTATGTTCAATATAGGTATTTGTTGTGCCTGAAAATGAATAAATAAATGAATGAAAATGAATGGTGCAGATTAAAAAATGTGACATATTGAAAAATGTGCGAAATGAAGCACCTTCATAAAACAAAGTGTACTCATAATGAAAGTACTTAAAGAAGAAGAAGAAATTACAGTTGAAGAGCAAACCATCAACAAACCCACAGATACATTTCTTCAGTGCAAAGAAATTTAAGGCATGTGAGCCAAAGCTTCGCACAGGCAGTAACTGCAGACCTGAAGATATTTCAGCCACATTTTCAAACTAAAATCGAAATTTTTCTTTTTTCTGTGAGATTTTCTGGTATGAAAAAAAAAATAAAAAATTCCAAATCTCTGCAGCCTCCGGTGAAAAAACCGTTTGGTCCAAGTGATGTTTAGACTTTTCCTCAAATAATAATCATAATTATACAAAGTGTTGCCAAACACGGCAAAAGTTTTAGCATAAAAATGTTAAGGCGATAAACATAAAGGTTAATATGTTGCCATCACTCTAAAGATGCAGCTGGAGATGACTTTAATGACCTGATTTACTGCTGGTTAGTTTTACCTTCTATCTATCTATTTATAAATTTTTAACATCAGCATAAAAATGAGTAACTTAAATTTTAAAACTATAACACGGAGTACAAAACACAACATTCTCACTCAAAATAGAAAAGGAGCAGAACATAACATCAGAACTGCATATCAGTAAAACACCTGAGTAAATATACTTTGTTACATTCCACCACTATTTTGCAAACACAGACAGTGATTGAATCAGTGAAGTCATGAAGCATTTCTAAACTCTTTAAATAAGATCTTGATCATAGCTTACAAAATAGAATATGCTGATAATCTTTTGGCAGTTTGGTAAACATTTGGTCAGTTTATAAATCGACAGATTCTAAGCCAGTTTACTGTCTCGCATATTATAACATTTCTCTCACACGTGAGGCTCAGTTTGGTTAAAATCTTTCATTTTAATTTGCTCCACTCTGCAGCAGTTTGGGTTCAAAATGAGACAAAGTGGTTAAATTGTTCCTTGCACTCAGAAAGGGATTATATTTAAAAAGTTCAGAGCTCTGACTGGTTTTACGCCAGAAAATGATATAACCCTGATGTTCCCTGAAAATGAATTCCTATCAAGCTGCTGGAAGCAGCACTCATGCCCTCACCAGTCAGTAAGGCTCTGTATGACAGTGATAATGAAATTCTTCAAGTGGGTGAGCAGACCAGGGCAGCCTTTTCTCCTTTAACAGACTCCGAAGCTGCAAAATAAAATTCATATCCTGACTTCTATCATTGGAAAATTACTCAGCACTGACATGCACAGGCTTGAGGTTTAATAAAAAACGTCAAAAGATAAAAATAAAAAAATTTCACATATCTCCTCTTTTAATTTATTCTGTGGTTAAGGTTGGCCACAAGTTTCTGCTTTCCAATTTCTCTGTGACCTGCCACACTTCTCTATATTTTCTACTTTTTAATTGGTATTTGAAAAAGCTGGAAACTTCACACATGGTTAAACTGGCTCAAAGCTAAACAAAGAAAGCCTTTAATTGGCCTTTAATTAAAACTTAAATAATTACAATATTGCAGGGAAATCTTCCAAACTTACACAAATGCCAACTCTTTCCTTCCAAACCATATCTGTTATTAAAGCATGCATTTAATGGCTGAAGCAGAGATGAAGCTTTCTAGTATCATCATATAGGGACCCTGTTGGGCTTGTTGGGTTCTGCTGGAGTTTCTGTACAGTTGAAAAACTAGAACATATCAGATTTGAGATTCTTTTTCAAATGTTTTAAAATGCCAAAAATTCAAACAATGATCAATGTAGTGGTGTTGGTCAGTTGGCAAATGCTTTTAAGTCTAAATTCTGGTATTTGGTCATCAGGAACATGGGCATGACCAGGCTGGACCTCTATTTCTTCCAGAGCTTCATTAATTCTTTGTGGAAAAGATTCAGCAAGGTGCTGGAAACATCATTTTTGGATCATTCTGACACGACAGCATCAAACAGCTGCTGCAGATTTGTCTGCTGAACATCCACAATGCGAATCTCCCATTCCACCACATCCCAAAGCTGAGCAGGCAACATTTTTCCAATTTTCTGCAATCAAGAAGACCCTGTGTGTATTGTAGAGTCACTTAAATCACTTTTATCTCAATCCTGCTGTTCAGTTTAAACTTCAGCAGGTCATCTTCATCGTGTTTACGTGCCTAAATGCACTGAATTGCTGCTCCGTGATTGGCTGGTTACATATTTGTGTTTCTGTCAACACACACGGGCGGGGCCACACTGGGAACCAGCGATCATATCAGCAACTGGATGTTATGTACGTTGTTTAATGACATTTTTGTCCACATAAAGGCCCCAAAAAGTCAACAAAAGTTCAACAGATTGCAGAATAACAGTTTTATGACAAGAAGCACGGCAAGAGAAACTTCTGATAGGCCAGAAAGTTGAACACTTTTGTATTTTCTACAAATTTACATAGTTTTAGCTGTTCTTTTAAATGTACCTTAGGACATTTGTGGTGATTTGTATAGAAGTATACTTCTAACAAACTATGCAGCTCATTCTCTCAATCATTTCTCTCAAATAGAAGACGTTTTGGCTCATCTTGAAAGAAAGGCAGCTCTGAAATGCAAACGTGAGGTCATAGTTCACAGGACAGAGGTCAATATAACATTTAGAATCCCTCGCTGTATCCCAATTCAGGGTCTGCAGCCTTAAAGTACGCAGCCTTAGGTGCTCAAAGTCAAAGACTGCTGAGGCCGGAAGTGCGAGGCTTGTAAGGTTGTGAAATGGGACGGTCTAGCCTCCCTTGTGCTGCCCAGGTTGCCTAGCAACCATGATACTAACAGCTGGAAATGTTTCATACAGCTTTGTTTGACAGAAATAAAGGAGAACACATTTTATACATTTGTTTCTACATGAGCTTTGTGTGATTTGATAAGTATCTGAGGCTGAGACCCCAGGACTGTAAAACATGATTGTTGGGCTTCATTTCTTTACTGAACAGTCATTTAAGATTAGCTATTAAATAACAATTAGCTAATGTTGTTCATGAGACTAAAGTCATCTCACTTTGGTAATGTAAATATAATATGGCCAATATTATGGTTATTATATTAATCATTATTAGTTATTACAGCAGTGAGTTTGAACTCCGTGTCAAATACTGAGCTTCAGTAAAGAGTAGAGTTGCATTTATTTATATTTCCCATCACCTTAAATCTTCACTCAAAGACAAGTATCTTTGACAGTGTATCTATAGATGTATTATATATAAGAGACAAATATTGTTCTTTTAATATGTTGGCATTACTAAATTTGGCTCAATGCTTACATATATGTGTAAAAAGCAAATGTACGAGCTGTGAAAACTGTGTCTGATAAAATGAAGAGTAGACTGATATATGAAATATTCCTTTATTGGGTGAGAAAATCAGACCATGTCATAACTGCTTTAAGTCATACAGAATAGATATCAGAGCCTTAAACAGGCTGGCTTCTGCTAAATGGGTCAAACTGGGCACAAAGTATACAAACACATAACATCATTATAGAATATGATGTAACACTATAGATCAACTTACCTCAGAATATATAAAACATATAAACAATTACAGCAATATGATGCAACAAACACAGCAGTACTACTAATCCAAAATACTCAAAGCTTCATAGAACTGGAACAAACATTTTTAGGTCCATTCTGCTGCTGATACATACTTTAGGTTTCTGAATATTAAACTTGTTTCTGCCTTTCATAGTGTTTAACTTGAAGGCCCTGAGTACTTTCTCCCACACTGAGAACACTGGAATGATTAAATTATTTAATAAGACTGATTCAGGACAGACAATTAGTTATTTTAAACTTTTCTAGCAGTCCTTCACAAACAGGGAACAGTCTGTCTATTCTCTCCATCTGTCAGCTGCTGCTGGCTCTTCCTCCTCCTCTTCCTCACACACTGCTGAGTTTGTCCTGGTGGATCATCAGGGGTGCAAAGCCTCACAGATGATGTGCAGCAGTGGGTCCCTCAGTCTGTGACGTAATCGGCCTTAAAATGCGGCCTTTAAGGCTGCAGACCCTGAATTGGGATACAGCCCCTGTATACCAGCATCATCCGGTCAAAGCAGATGGCCGCCCCTCCTGGAGCCTGGGTCTGCTTGATGTCTCTTCCTGTTAAAACTGAGTTTTCCTTCCCACCGTCGCCAAGTGCCTGCTGATTGTTGGGATTTCTTTGTATTATTGTAGGGTCTTTACCTTAGAATATAAAGAACCTTGAAGGAACTGTTGTTGTGATTTGATGCTATATAAATACAATTAAATTGAACTGAATTGAAGGCAGCAGAATTTTTATAGAGTTTTAAATATAAAAGTCTTTTTATTAAAGTTTTACCTTATTTGACCTTAAGGAAGAGTTCAGAGGTTCAAAGTAACGTGATATTTAGTATCCACATACGTATGGCTATATGTTGTCAATACAAACAATGGCAGTTCAACGAAAAGTTTTAAATAGCTCGACATAGCATTATCTTTACTTTGACCTTCAGATTAATCTATTCACCTTGAAGGAGAGGTCAGAGGTCAAATGTGACATGATATTTAAAATCTTTATGTGGTACTTTCTATGTGTTGATAATACACAGCACACTTATAAGAGGTTATATACGTTATAAATCACTAAGTTGACCTTGAAGACCTTGGTGAATGTAAGTTATCGTGCTTACAAACAGAATGATACGCTGACTCTTCCAAACACATGACCTTGGAGGACATAAAAACAGGAGGCCTGAATATGATAGCAAGGCCAAATAATGTATTTTTAGAGTAGTTAATGTATGTATTTCTATTTGATGCACTCTTGTTTGAATGCCTCACTGGACTTAACCATTTGCTCTGCTGTAATGAAACTTGTCAGTAATTATTACCATTTCTATCCCTCCAAACCTCTGCTGCTGTCTCACCGCAAACGATCTGTCTTTAATCAGGAGAGAATTGCAGAGTCTCACGCGGCCTTCAGCATCAGCTGTCCTTGTTATCGGTGGTGCAGGAGAGCTGAGCTGGTCTGTTAATACTGGCGTTCGCTCGGGGTTGCTTTGCAGGCCACAGCTACATGAAGGCAGCCAAACCTTATTAAGAGCTGCCCGGCAGGCTGGCAGTACTCCAGTGTGTTTCAGACTAGTACATGTACTTTAAAAGGAAAAACACTTTGGTTTAGTTGCTGACGTCTCCGAGTGTGCTTCATAAATCTCTCTTCCCGTTTCCCCTGCAGACTCTGAGAATGCCGCTGTGACGCTCTCCGCCCTGCTGGCCAGCCTCAACAGCTGCTGCAACCCCTGGATCTACATGATCTTCAGCGGTAACCTGCTGTCGGACTTCGCCCGCAGCCTGCCGTGCTGTTGCCACCTGCGAAACCGGTTCCACCACCAGGATTCGGACAGCAGCATCCGCCGGACCACGCTGCTGACCCGCCTGCAGGGTCAACGCCCTTCAGAGCCTGTCAGAGACCTCAACCACACCCCCAAAAGCTGCCCGCCAATCCCATCTGCATCCTGACCCCCAGAAACACTACCTTTGTGTGTTTATGTGTGTATGTGTGTGCATGGTTAGTAAAACTGCAGCAGGTTTGAAGCAGTGAGGGAAGGTATGACATCATCTGAGGGTGCGTTCACACCTACCCTCTGTTTTTTTGTTCCAATCCAGTGGGAAAGTTTACTCCAAAGGACATTTTTGGTGTTTGGCTTGTTTGGGTTCACACAGCTGAAGTTTAATAACTCATTTCCAGTCTGCGGGGTTGGAGACTGTGGGGATAGTAAATAAGTGCTGTACAGTACAGGCAGTGTGGATGTATTTCACTTTGAATGCACTATTGGGTGTGTTTCCTTGGAGAGCTGCTCTCATTGAAGTATTTAAAGCATGTTTACGAGATCATTTTTTAAGACTTGAGGTTAAGTCTGGTGTTACTCTGCAGTCCTTGAATTAATTCATGTACAAATCCCTTCCCTCTCAAAAAAAAATGTGTTTGTCCGTTTCTGCTTCATACTTTCTCGCTTTTGCTTTCTCCCTCTGAACATACAAAACTTAAAAAAAATATTTCCAGCTCTTAAAGCCTCAATAAAATCCTCTTTGTTGTGCTGTTTTCTAAATTTAACAATCAAACAGGAAAATAGTGCATTTTGGGGGGACTATTTTCAGTGGCGGATGAATTTGTCTACATTGGGATATCCATGACCTCACCTGATGTCATTCCGTATTTAATCAGTCAGTGCCTCTATCACAGTGTACTTAATGAAGCTATGAAGTTTAACCTTCATACTGTGAAATCATTGTTTTAAGAACGCTGGAGTGGAAAGGTACTTTATTAATAATTATTTAATTCTTTTAGTTATAAAATGTGGAAAGTTTGGGTTGAACTTTTTTTTTTTTTCAAAATTAAAAAACCAACCAAACAAAAATACTTTCACAAAAAGAAATTAGGTTAGAAAATCAACTCATATTTACCTTTAAGGAGCTGGAATGACTCTGGGACGTGTATCCACACTACCCTGCTTAAAATTGTAAATCCTAATTAAAAGTGCTATTTGTTCAGTATAATTAACACTGCCTCTGTGAACATCTGTTTAATTATTAATTTTTATTATGATGCTCTGATGCTCGCTCATGCTTTGCTGGCTTCTGTAGCAGCTTTGAGCCTCTTTAGAGACTCATTCTCAGATGTGTTTGTAGATATTGAAGATATTTCATGAGTGTGATGTTTTCTGTCATCTCTGTATTGCTCTAATATGTATTGCACGTGTTGTAAAGGCAGATAAAAGCTGTTGTTTGTGTCGTCACGTGATGTTCGACTGCTTTCTGTCTGTAACAGGAGGGTTTTATAGGTGATCACTTACCTGCTTTTAGTAACTTTCACTAAGTACAAAAGCAGTGAAGAGCTAAAGTAATGAAAAAATATTAGTTATAGATCTGTGGATTGATCCGGCCTGCATAAGTCAGTAATCTTTCATAAAGACTATTATGATCATCAGAGTTATGGGTTTCCTGCAGTGCCACCATAAAACTGGAATTTCAGGGGTTTTAAGTGAAATATCCAAACAATAAATTGAGGTTCTTCCTGATAGGATCAACCTTTTTCCTCTAGAACAGGGATCACAAATTCAGTGGCTTGCGTGAGAAACATGATATCATTTTAATTGATAAAGCTCAAGCATGTTTTGAGGCTCCATGAAGATTTTTGTCTTTGCTCAAAAATGTTTCTTGATGGTAACTGTTTCTGATCTAACCTCTTTAGATCTGGTTCTCTTTGTGTTCAGAGTCAACATGTTCTCCAGTGTGAACGTGTCAGGGTTGAGCTTAATAGTGAAATATTTATATTTTCTGGCCACTTGGAGCACCAAAAAGCCAACAGTGTGAGCTCAGTGTAGCTCAGACGTTTATATGTTTAACAAACAAATGCTTATCTCCACATATTACAGCACAGCATTATCATCCATTTCCAGCTGTTTTTGTCTCCGTCTGATAAACGTATCAGGATCAGATAAAGACTTTCCTAAAGTGTAACCGTGGTGACATCATCAGCTGGCTTGTGAGACTGCATTTTGAGTGTTTTTGCTAAAGAGTGGACCTGAGTGACCCGAGTGACATCATGAACTCACTGCTCGAGAGTTGACGTGGTTTAACCAGCAGACGAAAGGGAAAAATGAGCACTCCTTAACTGGTTGCTGGAGGTTATAGAAAATGGCAACTGGTCTGCAAACACTGGCTAACTAGCAGCTTACCAACAACATTGGCATTCAAATGGCGTGACTATTACTTTGAACAAACATTTACTATTTCCAGTTTGCACTGTCCTTTTTAAAGTTTTACTGTCACTCAGCTGGTAGTTGGTGAGTCTCTGCAGACATGTCACCATCTTCCATGCAAACTAGAGGCGACTGTGGCAGCCAAAGTGACTGCAAGGAGGTTTTTGACAACCAGCTGGGGAACACACACAGACAATGAGTGTCACAGACGGGTTGGTCACCTGTTCTTCCATTTGCGCAACATCTCTAAAATTAGAAATATCCTGTCTCAGAGTGACGCTGAAAAACTAGTTCATGCATTTATTACTTCCAGGCTGGACTACTGTAATTCATTATTATCAGGATGTCCAAAAAACTCACTGAAAAGCCTTCAGCTAATCCAAAATGCTGCAGCAAGAGTACTGACAGGGACTAGAAAGAGAGAGCATATTTCTCCTGTTTTGGCTTCCTGTTAAATCCAGAATTGAATTCAAAATCCTGCTCCTAACATACAAGGTCTTAAATAATCAGGCCCCATCTTATCTTAATGACCTTGTAGTACCATATCACCCTATTAGAGCGCTTCGCTCTCGCTCTGCAGGCCTACTTGTTGTTCCTAGAGTATTTAAAAGTAGAATGGGAGGGAGAGCCTTCAGTTTTCAGGCCCCTCTTCTGTGGAACCAGCTTCCAGTTTGGATTCAGGAGACAGACACTATCTCTACTTTAAAGATTAGGCTTAAAACTTTCCTTTTTGCTAAAGCATATAGTTAGGGCTGGACCAGGTGACCCTGAATCCTCCCTTAGCTATGCTGCAATAGACATAGGCTGCCGGGGGATTCCCATGATGCATTGAGTTTTTCCTTTCCAGTCACCTTGCATTGAATCATATCTGTTATTAACCTCTGTCTCTCTTCCACAGCATGTCTTTATCCTGTCTTCCTTCTCTCACCCCAACCGGTCGCAGCAGATGGCCGCCCCTCCCTGAGCCTGGTTCTGCCGGAGGTTTCTTCCTGTTAAAAGGGAGTTTTTCCTTCCCACTGTTGCCAAAGTGCTTGCTCATAGGGGGTCTAGGCGTATGATTCTTGCTTGGGGTGCGAGAGGTCCCGGGATTGCCTTCGCTGGGGGGTCCGGGGACCGTCCCAGCCTTTGTCGTCGCTGGAGGGTCCGTGGGACCGCTCCAGCCTTCATCCGCCTTCGCTGGAGGGTCCGTGGGACTGCTCCAGCCTTCATCCGCCTTCGCTGGAGGGTCCGAGGGACCGCTCCAGCCTTCGTCGTCTGCTGGAGGGTCAGTGGGACCGCTCCAGCCTTCATCATCTTCGTCTGCCTTCGCTTCAGCTGTCCGTCTCCGCTGGAGGGTCCGAGGGACCGCTCCAGCCTTCATCCGCCTTCGCTGGAGGGTCCGAGGGACCGCTCCAGCCTTCGTCGTCTGCTGGAGGGTCAGTGGGACCGCTCCAGCCTTCATCAGCTTCGTCTGCCTTCGCTGAGGGGAGGGTCCGTGGGACCGCCCCAGCCTTTGTCGTCGCTGGAGGGTCCGTGGGACCGCTCCAGCCTTCATCCGCCTTCGCTGGAGGGTCCGTGGGACCGCTCCAGCCTTCGTCGTCTGCTGGAGGGTCAGTGGGACCGCTCCAGCCTTCATCGGCTTCGTCTGTCTGGATCAAACTTTTCACTTGGTGTTAAATGTTTGATTTTTGGGTGGGGGGAACTGTTACGTTTCGGTGTTGTCAGTGTGTTCTTTTTGGCGTGACTGTTATGTGTTTCCTGTTTTACTTTGAAAGTCTGTGTTATCTTAGTCTTTTCAGATTACGTTTCCCTGTCTCGTCAGTTCTGAGTTGCCCCAGCTGTGTTTCCCTCTTGTTGTCCATTTTCCTGATTGCTCCCTCTAGGTATTTAAACCCTGTGTTTCAGTGTGTCATGGTCGCGATCTTCCCCCCCCGTTGTAAATAGTTTGGCGCCTTGTGTTTGGTGATGTAAATAAATGTCGTATCTTGCTTTAAATGTCGTTTTGGGATTATTTTTGTGGAAGCCCGGATTAGTTTTTTCTCGTGTGTTTTTGCCTTATTTTTATTTTCCTGCGTTGCACCCCGGTTGCCTAGGCCGGGGTGTAACAATATGATTGTTGGGTTTTTCTCTGTATCTATGAAGCGCCTTGAGGCGACTTATGTTGTGATTTGGCGCTATATAAGTAAAATTGAATTGAATTGAATTGTTTGCAAAACCTCTATATTTGTAGATGTGGTTTTAATTTAAGAGAGCCGTCTGTGAAACTGTAAAGTGATTGGCTAACACTTTGCCCATCTGGCCAAACAGGAATTTGGCCTTTAGGTGAAAATTACAGTTGGGATCAGCAGGGAGTTCAGCAGGGATTTTAAGTCCAGGAGTGATTACCTGATTTTCAGGTTCAAGATGTCTCCTGCAGTGTTTACTGTTACTGTTAGCACAAGACAGTTTTTGTCTCACACGTGGCACGTAAACGTGAGCTGCTTTTCTCTTAACAGCTGCAGGTGTTCTAATGATGCTGCTTTTCTGAGGTTCAAACATTTCTGAGGTTCTCCATTTCTGACATTGCTCTGCAGTAACAATAGCAATTGTGATGGCGTGTTTTTGGTAGCTAAACAACAGATTGGTGCATGAATGGGTTTAACAGGAGATGGATATCGTTACTCTTGCATAAGGCCGAGATGCAGCAGGTGCAGCGGCCACTCACCAGATTTAAATGACTAAATTTATCAGCTCATGCCCGACAGCTGCCCAAGGACACTTCAGAAAATTACATGGGAATATTAAACTTCAGACCTTTTTTTTTCTCTGTGCAATATCTCGGCATAAGTATGCCTCTCATAAAAACACTTCAACAGGATTTTTCCTTGTTTTTTTTACCTCACGCAGGGAAACAGGAGTAATTGGAAGCAGGTTGGGTGCATGACATGCAACAGATGTCTGAAATTGAAAACAAATAAAAAGGTTTCAGCGCTTCAATCAAAGGCAAGGCAAGGCAAGTTTATTTGTATAGCACAATTCAACAACAAGGTGATTCAAAGTGCTTTACAGAGACATTAGAAACAAGAACAAATAAAAAGCATGATTTAAAATTGATTAAAACAAGCAAATAAACTAACTAACTAATTAACAAACAAACAAACAAACAAACAACAGTATATAAAATCAAAACAGATAAAATCAGTAGTTAAATGTAAGTTTTGAAATTTAAGCTTAAAGTGTGGATTTGGTGCTTTATTCAAATGCAGCTGAGAACAGGTGAGTCTTCAACCTGGATTTAAATAAACTGAGTGTTTCAGCTGATCTGAGGCTTTCTGGGAGTTTGTTCCAGATATAAGGAGCATAAAAGCTGAATGCAGCTTCTCCGTGTCTGGTTCTGATTCTGGGAACTGATAAAAGACCGGATCCAGATGACCTGAGGGATCTGGATGGTTCATACTGGGTCAGGAGGTCATTGATGTATTTTGGTCCTAAACCATTCAGAGCTTTATAGGCCAGCATCAGAACTTTAAAGTCTATCCTCTGACGGACAGGCAGCCAGTGTAAGGACCTCAGAGCTGGACTGATGTGGTCCACTTTTTTGGTCTTAGTGAGGACTCGAGCAGCAGAGTTCTGAATGAGCTGTAGTTGTCTGACTGATTTTTTAGGTAGACCTGTAAAGATGCTGTTACAGTAATCAAGCCTACTAAAGATGAATGCATGGACTAGTTTTTCCAGGTCCTGTTGAGACATCAGATCTTTTATCCTTGATATATTCTTGAGGTGATAGTAAGCTGACTTTGTTATTGTCTTAATGTGTTTTTCTAAGTTTAGGTCTGCATCCATCACTACACCCAAATTTCTCGCCTGGTTTGTGGTTTTTAGATGTATAGATTGAAGTTCTCTGGTGACCTGTAATCGTTTTTCTTTGGCGCCAAAGACTATTACCTCAGTTTTGTTTTTGTTTAGCTGGAGAAAATTGTGGCACAACCAGTCATTGATTTCCTCAATGCATTTACCAAGAGCCTGTACAGGGCCTCGGTCTCCTGGTGACATTGTGATATATATTTGTGTGTCATCTGCATAGCTGTGATAGTTTATTTTGTTGTTGTTTATAATCTGTGCCAGTGGGAGCATGTAGATGTTAAACAGAAGGGGTCCCAAGATGGAACCTTGGGGAACTCCACATGTGATACTTGTCTGCTCAGATGTGAAGTTACCTATTGATACAAAGTATTTCCTGTTTTCTACGTATGTTTTGAACCAGTTTAGTACAGTTCCTGAAAGACCTGTCCAGTTCTCCAGTCGTTTGAGTAATATGTTGTGGTCAACTGTATCAAATGCTGCACTGAGATCCAGTAAAACTAGGACTGACATTTTTCCACTGTCTGTATTCAGACATATGTCATTGAACACTTTGGTCAGAGCGGTTTCAGTGCTGTGATTCTGTCTAAAACCTGACTGGAAGGCATCGTAGCAATTATTCTGTTTTAAGAAGTAACTGAGCTGTTGAGAAACTGCTTTTTCAATGATCTTACTTAAAAACGGGAGATTTGAGATCAGCCTGTAGTTGTTCATTTGTGTCTTGTCAAGATTGTCCTTTTTCAGTATAGGTTTGATTACAGCAGTTTTTAGTGATTCTGGAAACACACCTGATAATAAAGAAAAGTTGACGATCTGTAACAGGTCTGACTCTAAAGTCTTTGAGACCTTTTTGAAAAAACTTGTTGGCAGGACATCTAAACAGCAGGAGGAGTTGTTCAGTTGACCTAAGATGTCCTCCAGGTCTTTGCTGTTAATAGGTTGAAACTGTTTCATGGTGTTTAAACAGTTTTTTGGTGGACACAGTACATATCCTGGATCTGCTGTTGATGTACCAATTGCTTGTCTAATTTTTTGGATTTTTTCAGTGAAGAATTTGGCAAAGTCATTGCAGGCCATGGTCGAATGAAGTTCAGCTGCCACTGACACAGGAGGGTTTGTTAGCCTGTCAACTGTAGAAAATAAGACCCGAGCATTATGGCTGTTTTTAGTGATGATGTCAGAGAAGTAGGACCTCCTTGCATTTCTCAGTTGTAAATTATAATTGTGAAGTTTCTCTTTATAAATGTCATAATGAACCTGGAGGTTTGTTTTTCTCCATCTGCGCTCAGCTTTCCTACACTCTCTTTTTTCATTTTTCACCAGTGTGGAGTTTCTCCATGGAGACTTTTTCCTTCCAGAGATAACCTTCACCTTAATGGGAGCAATAGTGTCCATTACATTTAACATGTTAGCATTGAAGCTATTGACGAGCTCATTGACTGACCCTCTGGACAGGTCAGGTGTTAATGGGAAGACCTGGTTAAAAATTGCACTACTGTGTTCAGTTATACGCCGTTTTGTGATCACTGTTGTTGATATATTTGTGTGGGCTGAGATTTTACTTTCAAAGAAAACACAGTAATGATCAGACAGGCCCACATCAGACACAGTAACCTTTGAAATGCTCAGGCCTTTGGAGATCAGTAGGTCAAGAGTGTGTCCTCTATTATGTGTGGCCTCTGTTACATGCTGAGTCAGCCCAAAGTTGCCCAGAGTGTTACTCAGGTCTTTAGTCCCTTTGTCCTGAGGGTTGTCCACATGGATGTTAAAATCCCCAGCAATAATTACACAGTCAAAATCAACACAGATCACAGACAGCAGTTCACTGAGGTCATTAAAAAAGTCTGTGCAGTATTTGGGAGGCCTGTAAACATTAAGAAACACAACTTTGGATGGGGCCTTCAGCTGTAAAGCCACATATTCAAAAGACTGAAAACTTCCAGGAGATAGCTGCTTACATTGAAATGATTCATTAAATAAGACAGCAACCCCTCCTCCTCTCCTGCTCGCCCTGACCTCACTGATAAAACTGTAGTTAGGAGGGGTCGTCTCGATGAGAACAGCTCCACTGTTACTTTGGTCCAACCAAGTTTCAGTTAAAAACATAAAATCAAGGCTGTGCTCAGTGATTAAATCATTAATTAAAAATGTTTTCCCAGCTAGAGATCTAATGTTTAATAAAGCCAACTTAAGTGTTTTAGAGGTATTACTTGTCCCCTCGTGTTTGGGAGCAGTCTGTGGCACACAAGGTATGTTTACTATGTTTAAAGATCTTTTAGAGTGCAGCTCTCTGTGTTTTGACCAGGCCACATGTCTCCTGTCACCTAAAAGTACAGAAATTTTAAAACCTTCTAGTAAACAGGGTCCCAGCTTCTCCTGGGAAAAGTCATCACTGCCATAATCCTCACAGCCCGGACCCTCCACACATCACACATCAGACTGCGGAGACAGGGCATGAAGAGGAACTAAGGGGGGCGAGGCTGGGCAATGTGACTTCGATTGCTCTGTTGAGGGTGGGGCTCGATGGCGAACCTTTGGCCGCTCTGGTGGGGGGTTTATGGGGGACAAAAAGGGATTGGGACGGGGGGTAGATCTGAGCCCAGCATTGACCCGCTCCATCATCTCCTCAGTGAATTTCAGGTGTGGGGAGGAGGGAGAAAGGGAGGGGGAGGAGGGTGATGGCCTGTCAGGGGTTTGGGGGACTGGGGAAGGTCGTGGTCCCTTGTCCTGGTCGTTGGTGTTGTTGAGAGAGTTGGAGGCAAATAGGGACCCCTCTTCTTGCCTTAGATGTCTCTCCTTTCTGAGGCTCTTCCTCAGATGCCATGGATGTCTCTCCTTTCTGAGGCTCTTCCCGGGTGGGGGCAAATGGAGCTCCTCCTCAAGGTTTCTGCTGGGCTTTGTCTGTTCTTGGAGTACTGTTTGTTCCTCTTTATGAGATAACTCCTCATTTATCTCAGCCTTGGCACCAAGCACAGATGGATGACGTATGGAATAAAACAAGTTGGAGGTGAACAGTTTCACCCCTGACTTGTTAAAATTAAATCCATTTGCTTTGAACAGATGCCTGCGTTCCCAAAAAATATTAAACTTGTCGATAAAATGCACTGAGTGGTCAGCACATGCTGATATAAGCCATTTATTCAGTGTAAACAACCTGCTGAATCTCTCGTCTCCTCCTCTGACGGGCGGTACAGGTCCACTGATGAATACAGCTGCATTCAGAGAGTTTACAGTATTTAATAATCCAGTAAAGTCCCGTTTCAGAACCTCCGACTGTTGTTTGGACACATCGTTTGACCCTGTATGCAGAACAATGTTTGTCACAGTTGGATATTCATCTGCAATTTGAAGAATTCTCTCCTTCAGGTTGTTGACCATATCGTTAGGAAAGCAGAGGACTTTAGTGTTCTTACCGCACATCCTTTGTACATCCTTTACGGCAGAGTCACCCACAATCAGAGTTTCAGGCCTAGCCTTTAGCTTTCCCTGTGGCCTTTCACTTTTCAACAGATTTTCAGACCTTATTTCACTGCTTTTAGATGGATGGTTGTCCGATATAGATCCAGGGTCCTTTGATAGTGGAGCAAATCTGTTCTGCAGTTTCACATTCAGTTGTTTTGGAGGTTTGTTGTTAACCTTCCTATTCACGGTTGTCCAGTCCTGTTTCCTCCCGTTAGGGTTGCCAACTCCCTGAAAAATAAATAAGGGACACCTCGTGGCCAGGGCCGGGCAACCCAGTTGTCTTCACCCTTCCCAGTGTGGTAGCTCTTTTTTTGTGTGTGTGAAATTATTTTTTAACCATTTGACTTGAATTTGATTTAAGCAGATGCATATTCTTTGTGATATGACCATATGGGAAACAAATGATCATTTAGCCATTTATTTTTAGCTCAAAATGACAACATTAACACAGTAAAACAGGTCTCTTTCTTAAACAGAAGCCTGTCATGCTTAACTTTTGAGAATATAAGTAAATCTTTCTTTAAAAGAACTCTGTCCTGCTTAACTTAAAATTATATAAATTAATAGAAAGCAATAGAACGAAAAATATTCTTGTAACAGTGCACATATAGTGCATTTAGTACAATTGGCTTCAGTTGAGGTATTATTTCAGCTTTTCTAATGCTAATCAGCTGCTCCTGTTTGTAAACCCGCTTGTTCCCATGATTACGCACCTTAACTCATCATCATTATTCATCTATGTATTACTTTTATGTATTATTCATCTATTTGTTGTAATCATCTATCCTTGCAGTTGTTTATTACACAAAATAAATGATATTATCACACTTCTGGCCACATAGCGCTGATATTCACCGCACATGCCCATATTAACCTTAACCAGAGGGTTTAAACAACAAACCAGTGTTTACATACCATATCTGCTTCTGCCGTGGCCTGGTGGACAAAAAATTGGTTAAGGGTTCCCCGAGCTTTCACGCCCCTCATGTTCTTCTTGTGCCCACCACTAGAAGCATGCCTATGGAAAAAGTGCGCCGGCACACAGTGCAGTGCGTTTTATAGGTGTTATCGTGCACTTTTCCAGCCAGGTGTTTTCCTTTTCCCAGTCCTCCCTGTACTTTTGCAGCCTTTTTTCTTTTCTTTCTCTGAGGGGAACAAACATTGCTGCTCTAACGCTGGGCTTACACTGTGCGATTTTTGGCCCATTTTGAGCCGATTTTTGAGTCGTGCGACCGATTTGGTGATCGGCCCAATTTTGGCCTTCATCATGCATCGTGTAGTATACGTGGGGTAACGAGAAGCGATTAACACCTCACGACCAGCTCCCGATCATCAATCGCTCGTGAGGGTGTCACCACAGCCGCTCACACTGCTCATGCGCAAACACGTAAACATCGGTGAAAAAGACGGCGCAGCACGGCTGTGCAGCGTGTGATCTGGACACAAGTGATGGAGGCACTTGTAGAACTTTGGAAAGCTCATCCGAGCCTTTTCGATGTGGCATCACAAAATTATCACGACCACAACAACCGTGAAAATAGTTGGATTTACACTGCTGCTCAATCACAGCTGCCTGATCATGTTTTTCATTAGCAATTTAGCAAAGTTGATGGTGGTGTGTCTGTGTGAGTGAAAGACAGAGAGAGCGAGCGACAGATTTTCTGTTATAACCTTCATGTTATGTTGGCACAGTGTGAGCACTCAGGTCGCATCAGAGCATCGGGCCGTATAGTGTGAGACCCTGCATCGTGACCTGCAAACTTCTAATCCCTGCGAGTCAATCGTGCAGTTTGAGCAAGAGCTGAATAACGTGACTGAAAAAAATCGCAGTGTCTGCCCAGCTTTAGGTGTACTGTCGTCCGAGACGTGCACCGCAGTGTCGGCGTTTGTTTCCCTGTTGGCCATGCTTGTTGTTGTGGTCATCTGTTGTCTTCCGGTATTTTCTCCGCAAGCGACCTTTCCTCGACCAATGAGATAATCTGAATTGTCATACTCGAATTGTCATAAGTGTGCTGTCAGCTCATTGGTCACAAAGCAGGAGAGGGGCTGGGAATTATGTTTTCAAACAAAGCGTTAATTCCATTAACATTTATAGACTACTTTTGATTCTCACTGTATTACGGGACAAAGTGCGTCCCTTATTAGCTCAATACGGGACGTGTACTTTTGTTTCTAAATACGGGACGATTCCGTTTTTTAAGGGACGGTTGGCAACCCTACCTCCCGTATACAGGGGTAGAAGAGCTTCTCTGTCTCGTAGGAAGTGAAGGCCAGTCGGTTTCAGAGATTTCAGCTCGCTGTGCCCTGCCTGTGATACGTCCTCCCCCTTCCAGGAGACATGATTTATGTCTTGGTTTTGCACCAAGACAGTCTAAGGGGGGATTATCACTTGAGGATTTATAATAATGCACAGAGTCTACTTTCTTGGTCATGTTATCTGTGCTCCTTAGCTGTGTACTAGCTTGCTCATCGCCATTGTTTTGAATCAAAGGCAAGGTTGTTTCATTTCCACACAGTCCATTTACCTCCACGTTTACTTCTAAGCGATGAATTTTTGTCTCCAGTACTGCAATCTTCTGCAGGAGGCTGTGGTAGTCATCTGTGGAGAGGGAAGGCATCTTGTTGCTAGTTAGCCTAGCGGTTAGCACCTTTCCAGGCTATTGAGGCTGCTCGGTGCCCAGACGCTGTAATCAGGCTTCAGCTGTGTCTAGGCCACAGACACACGGAGCGCTGAGGACAAGGTAACCATAAAATGTTGCTGTTTCTGTTAAGAACACTCTAGTCCTAATGATCTACAAGTGTCCAGAAGTTATCGCAGGTAAGCTCACACGGGAAAAAGGGAAAAAAGGGAAAAAATCAGCATAAAAATCAATAAAAATCAATATAAGAAGCAAAGCATTCAAGAGCAAAGAGATGAAGCGTCCACACTCACAAAGGGGAGGAGCAAAGTTCACAAAGAGTTCATCCTGTGATTTTTGATTCATTCCTTGCAGGAAAAGTGAGAGCCTCCAGGCTGAAGTGAACCCCTGAGAGGTGGCAATGAAAGGAACTATAATTTCCTGCCTGAGCCAACTTGATTAGTTTGAAAGCACCTACAAACCAGAACTTCAAAAGGTTCTTTGTGTACATGCTTAACACTCTTGTTCCAGGATCACATCACCCCCACTGACCTCTTAGAGATGTGTTTTTGTCTGATTTCTGCCGTGTAAACAGACACACAGAGCCAGTGCATAAAGGTGGATCTCAGATGAAAATTCAGACTGACTCTCATAACTCAGGACAGCTGAGGGGAAACAGGAATGCAAAAAATGCTTATCTTTACGCACCAGGGCCTCATATTTAAACCCAGGCTTGAGCCTGCAAATGTAAGGCAGCTCAGAGGCTTCATAGGAATCATATCTATGAAAACAAATCATAAAAAAGAAACACAGAGGGCAGACAGACCTATATCAGCAGCACTTGTTTTCCTAATTTGGTCAGTTGTCACCTGCAATCTAACCACAAAAGACATTTGATTTCATTTTAAAAATGTTCTCCAAGAAACTCTGGTAATTTATTCAAGTGAAGACTAAGTTTTTACTTATTTTCTATAAGCTGTTCTAACAGTGGATGTTCATATTACCCATGGCCAAAGTTTCTAATATTGAGGTGATTGTGTGTGAGAGTAATATCTTTGAGACAAATGCGTTTTTACATAGTTTTTTTCTACTCCTTGTCTGTCTGATGTCATAGAGAGGGCACGTCCCTAATACAGTCATCTCATTCATAGGCTGTATCCCAATTCAGGGTCTGCAGCCTTAAAGTACGCAGCCTCAACGATCCTCAAGGGCCGCGTACTCAAAGACCGCTGAGGCCGGAAGTGCGAGGCTTGTGAAATGAGACGGTCTAGCCTCCGTTGCGCTGCCCAGGTTGCCTAGCAACCATGATACTAACAGCTGGATACAGCTTTGTTTGACAGAAATGCAGGAGAAAATCTTTTGTTCATTTGTTTGTTTGTTTCTACATGAGCTTTGATCATTCTCTGTAAGATTAAGCTCAGCTATTGAACGGTGTATATTTTAAAGTAAAGGCTCAAGTTAGTACAAACGTCACTAATGTCACATAACTTTGCCGACATGTGGCCAACAGTGATGTTTTAATGTTCTTTGTTATTAAACATTTGCACATAAATAAGTGACATAATATTCAGTACTTACTTAAAGTTTACCCTCGTCCGCCGTTTTTTTCGGCAAAATTATCCACACCCACCGCCGCGCTATGCATTCTGGGATATGTTGGGCCACGAAGTCTACACTGCCACAGCCTTAAAATTCAGGGAAATGAGGGACGCATTTCAGGGTCGCATTTCGAGTAGCCTTTGAATTGGGATAGCCTTCGGCGCGGCGCTGTGACGTAATCGGCCTTGAAATGGGTACTTTAAGGTTGCAGACCCTGGATTGGGATACAGCCACAGACTCCCCACCTACCAGCTCTTTAAACTTTCTCTCTTTGTGGAGCAGCCAATGAGACGAACGTTTTCTTAAATGGGGAGGAGCTTAACCTGGGCACTGACATCAAGTATAAGGTAAAAAAGTATTATTTGTAACTGTGGATCACACAAAGCTGCTCTAGTACAGTCCAAGAATAAAATCTAGAGCTGGAAACAAGTTTCCAGAGACCACTCGATATCAAAGACAGCAGCTTATAGCAGTTGACATCAAACTGCATTCTGCGCATCAACAAATGATGTTCAATTCCTTCTAATAATCTCTCTTTATTGAAAAGAAATTAAGGAGCCATATAAAGCTGCATTCGTGCAATTTTCTGAGAAGGAGAAGTTTCTGACTTTAGTTGTTTATTTCTCGACCTCTTAGCTGTATTTGGTGACCCTATTGAGGGACCTGACCCCTATGTTGTGAAGCATTGTGTATAAACTAATATTGAACATTAACAGAATTAATACTGATGTATTAACAGCCTCATATAGTCACATAAATGCATTTGTTATAAATTCATGAAGCGTTTTACACTGAATGCTTGCAGAGCAGTATTTGCAAAGCGGGCAGTAATTGTATATAAAACACTCAAACTGCTTGCTGCACTTTAAATCGTAACCACTGTGACAGGGTAAAGGGTTTGTTCACATGGTTACTGTAATTTCCTGTTCACTCTGAAGGCATTTCTACTGAGAATCAATCACTTTGTCTGTGGAGGACGCCATTTATGAAAGAGTTGAATGCGGGAAATCAGAGAAAGGAAGTGTATTATTAGGAAGGAAGCAAAGGTGAATGTGGCAAAGCAAGGCCGGTTTAAAAAAAAAAAGAAGAAAGAAAAAAGGAAGCTGCTTTCAGCATTAAAGACATTGGGCGAGGCTACATCCTGTGGTGGTATCTTTGCACAGATCACCCTGACTCCATTTCCTTGAACTATGTTTAGTACGTGTGTCCATTTCCTACACACTCTTCCCCAGAGATCTTTTTTTTTTTTTTTACAGATTTTTCTTCTTCTGACAGAATTTCTGTTCCTGAAGAAAACTCAGAAAATCCCATCAGTGTGTAGAAATTATATTGTTACAGTCCCAGATGATCCCAGGGTCAGAGCTGGCCCACCAAAGTGTGAAGTCTCTGTGAAAACACCAAAACACACAACAAAGAGTCAGTGATAGAGAAACTGTTAAAAGTCTGTTATTTCAGTTTAAGAAGAAAATCAGTGAGTCATCTTTGTATCCAACACTTATCTCTGAAAATGAAATGCTCGTGCCGGACCTCTCAGCTTCATGTAGTCTTATTATAATCATCTAGACTTATACCAAAGTAACAAACATTGACATAGATGGTGGCCACATACTGAACAATATTAGCTTGAATAACAGCTGGTGTTGTCATGTTAATAATGCCAATCTGGAAACACAGATGTAGTCAGAAGTTTACATCCACTCATCCTGAGCATGAATGCCATTTAATTTGGGACTTTTAATGAGTTCTTTGAGCTTTTCTTTTTCCACAGTGGAATGATTGTACAGGATACAACTTTAATTACTTTAAAAGTTTAGTTTTTTGGGTCAGAGGTATGTATTTGTACATTTGTAGTTCATTAACAAGCTTCTGGCATAATTCTGGCTGGATATTTGACCACTCTTCTTGGTAGAATTGGTAAAGTTCACTTAAATTGATCGTTCCCCTGGCATGGACCCAGCTCTATGTGCAATCCACAAATTTTCAATAGGTTTGAGGCTTTGGGAAGGCCCTTCCACAAGCTTAATGTTAGCCCGCTTTATCGATTCCATAACCAGTTTTGGTTATTTGAGGTCATTGTCCTGTTGTGTCCAAGTTTAAACTTCTAGCTGTTGATTTGAGGTAAAGTTGAAGAATTTGGAAGTAGTCCTCCTTCTTCATTATTCTAAGCATTTTGTGCAAAACAGCCCCAGTGCATGATGCTACTACCACCATGCCTGACAGGTGGTTACTGCTCTTAGGTTTGGAAGCCTCATCTTTACTCCTTTAAGCATACCTGTTGTCATTGTGGCCAAATAGCTCAAACTTCGTCTTGTCTGACCATAGAACTTTTCTCCAGAAGACACTTTGCTTGTATATGTGGGTAGCAGCAAGTATCATTCAAGAGTGAAGGTGTGGATTTTTTTTAAGGACAGGCATCTTTACTGATCAGCTCTGTAACTTTGGATAGTGATGTGGTGTGACTGTCCACAGTGATGTGGAGTTCCAGCGGTTTCCAGGTCGTGGCAGGCTTGAGAACTGGTAGTTCTTGGATTGTTCCTGAACAAGAAAAGGGTGACAGTTTGGATTTTTTGTCCAGACCTTGGTTAAGTTGTGACACATCTAAATAACGTGTACTTACATACAGTTGTTTGAACTGATGATCTTTGAATCTGCAGTTGTTTAGAAATGTGTAAATCTACAGTTCTCCTTCTTAGATCTTCTGTGAATTCCTTGGACTTTCCCATTGTTCTGATCACTCCAACTAGCGCTGTCAAGAAAATGCTTTTTTATGATGCAAAGATAAACTACCAGTAGTAGTCAATCATGCTTACAAATGAGAAGTTAACAGGCCTTGGCCTTCTCAAGTTAAGATACATTCTAGAAACCCTTATAAAAAGATTTAAGTGAGTGCATATATAATTTAGCCTGTACATGTAATTTTGACCCTGTGTGGATTAGTGAACCTCTTGTTTTTTCAAAAGTCATTAAAGATGTATGCCATACAGTCATTCCACCCTGAAACAAGAACAGTTCAAAATAACAATTAGAAGCTTAAAATTACCATCCAATGCCCATGTTCAGTTTATGTAAACCTCTAACCACGGCTGTACCTTTATTTTCTTCACATAGTTCAGTCAACTGGAGCAAGGCTCTGACGTCTGCAGGTTCCTTGGACTGTTGCATCAGTTCTATCAATCTTACTTCGTTGGAATAAGCATCATTGGCTGAAACACAGAAATGAGAGTTAGACCATCGAAGAGTTGCTGTGAGGTCAGGATCTGATCACTGTTGGTTTCTTACAAATGGACTCAGGCTGCAAAGCATTTAATATTTCCTCCAAGTCCAACACATGAGCTCTTGTTTTCTGCAATAAGTTGTCTTTGATTTGATCACGTATACTTATTGAAAACATTGACTGTAGAGGTATTGGTATAAAGATCTATCACCTCTCACATTTTAACTGGGCATTCTAAGCATCGCTGCAAACTGCCATATCAGGAGGTAATAACATTTTTAACTGAAAACACTTGCATTTTACTGCTGTGATGATCTGCCATATAAAAGGCCAAATGTCAGCCCGTCTGATTATGCATAGGCAGTGGAAGATCCACATTTTGATTTATAACAACCTTTCTGACAGGAACCGTAACGAGTCCTGTGGAAAGACGCCCACATAATCTGATCAGCCCAAAGCAATCTGAGTCTGCTGCATCCTGTGTGGGTGCTAAAAGGGTCATTCCGCAGCTTCATTTAGGATCTCCATCATCACTTTGGGCAGTTCAATCAAGCTTAAATCTGAAGATGCAGATGAGATCTTTCCAACCTGCTGCTTAGGGAATTTTTCCAGAACCCCACAGCATGAGAACTCTCTGGGTTTAAGAAATGTAGAAATGATCATTTTTTTAAGGGTTCAACAGGTCACATTTACAAAAGAAAAAATGTAAATAATTAACCATAATAATGTAGAAATTCAATAGTGAAAATAAGTTCCTCCAGAAAACAGCACTTCCAGGATTACTCCGCAGGTTGATTGTCATAGATGCCTGAGAATGCTGGTGCCTCTAACTGGAAAAACAAGGTTTTTTCTAACTCAACTTTTTGTTATTGATATTCTAAAAGCAATAATAACAGTAGTAAAAACTTAGCCAGTGCTGTGTCTACATAATATAACAGACAACTAACAAATGAGCAGTTTTAAATTGTATCTTTAGGCTCTTTGTTACAAGCAAACACAATTTCTTCCAATTTATTTAGTTGAAGCTAGAAAAAATGCAAAAGCTAACACAGTTTGACAGATATGAAATAGCATTTTTTCACCAACAAGAAGATTCCTAAAGAGCTATTAGCTGACAATTTTGCATATCTATGCATGGTGTGTAGTGCGCCATTAAATATTTTTGAGGATGGTGGACAATTTGAGGACAAAAAAGAAGTAGCAGGCCTAAAAAAACTACCTACAGCAGTTGAACATTTGAGAAATGGGAAATAATCCAGCAAGGATGTGACACAGGACCTGAGAGATGCATCTGGCCTTTCAGTTGATCCATCTACTGTTCACTGAAGCCTCATCAGAAATTGTGTCAGTGGAAGGGTTGCTGTCAAGAAGTAAGTAAGGGAAATAGACATTAAAGGCTGGTGTAATGAAGTGATGAATCCAAATTTGATACTTGTGGTTCAATCATCATCAGTGTACATGGAGGAGGTCAGGAGAGAGCTAAAACATGGTGGAGGCTCTGTCATAGTTTGGGGCTCTATTTAAACCAGTGTTGATGAAATTATGATCGGAGAAACGTACCATCAGATTTTAGCCCATCTTACAATACCATATGGAAAACACCTGATTGTCAAAGGCATCAATTTCTCAGGTGGACAATGATCCCAAACACACTACCAACACAGTAAAAGCATATCTGGATAGAAAAATACATTGTGGAAGACTGTTAGTCGTGGATTGGCCTCCCCAGAGCTCTGACCTCAACATTATTGAAGCAGTAAATGGTAAATGGTAAATGGCCTGTATTTATATAGCGCTTTACTAGTCCCTAAGGACCCCAAAGCGCTTTACATATCCAGTCATCCACCCATTCACACAGACATTCACACACTGGTGATGGCAAGCTACATTGTAGCCACAGCCACCCTGGGGCGCACTGGCAGTAGAGGATCATCTTAATAGAAAATTGAACAAAATGCAGAAACATCCAAAGGAGACCTTTGAATGTCCTTTAAGAAGCCTGGAGAATTGTTCCTGAGGACTGTTTAAGGAAATTATAAGAAAGCTGCCTCAGAGAGTTCAGACTGTGCTGAAAGGTTGTCACACTAAATATCAACTTTCAAGCCCAGAATTATTTAAACTCTGTTTTCCCTGATATACTGCATTACTATGTATGTTTGCACATTTCAATAAATCATTGCACATATTTCCTCTTTTCAAGAGTTCAAAAGCTTTGCACAGTACTGTTTAATAGTACGTAAGTATGATATAATATATATATTAGATCTAGAAGCGGCACAGTGATGGACTGCATAGTTTCAATATGCAGAAGTAATACTGGTCCACATAGAAGAAAAACTCAATGATTAAAAGTGGGTCTTAAACTGACAGGTCATCATAAAAATGTAGTTTTATTTTTCTGAAATATTTTCTGTCGGGGTAGAAAAGGAGCAACAGTGCGCTGATACTTCACCCAAATCTTTGGAAAAGCCACATAGCAAAAAGAATTATGCGGGGAACAGCACCCTCTGGAGGTTATAAGGCAGAACTACAATTTATATCTGGTATTTGGTCAAGTGGTGAGTTTAAATATTCCGTGTATTTATTATTTCATGTACGTATACATTTGTCTTTTCATAGTTTAGTGTCATTTTATATCTGTATTGTGTGTTTACTTTTGTTTTTCCATCAATTTGTGCTACTTTGTAATCTTTTAAAAATCTTTTTCCATTTTTGCACCATTTTACATTACTAATGGAAGACTACCACACTTTGTGGTTCTTTTGATCCTTTTTGCTAATATAGTGTTAGTTCGCATCATTTTCTGTCTCTTTATTTGCTTATTACATTAACTCATAAACTGTTGGCTGAAAGTAGAGGAATGTGTGACTCATGACTGTACCAGCTTCTAGTTTTGTCCATCATCTTTATTTATGTATAGGTTTTACTTATTGCTATTGTTTAGTTTACTTGTAGCACATAAATTATGAATATTCAGTAGCTGTAAGTAAATAGGGGGGATGGGGGGACACCACTATTAATGAAAACTTTAAATACTTAGCTATTATTTGGTAATTTAAATAGTAAAAACTGTGTTACCTGTTTGGAAACAAAAAATGTTTTAAAACTGCTAGCTGCCATTTGAGTGATTAAAAGGTAAAAGTCACATGGGTGCTCATATTCATGTAAGGGTGACTGCTCCTGTCTCGTTAGTTGGAAGACTTCTGATCAGGGAACAAAATGTGTATTAAAACAGATCACTGGTACATAGAAAGTGGCATACAAAAAACCTCCAAAACAGCAACGTTTGCTCACACACAACAGAAGAATACCTTGTAGTTGGTGTTGCTTTAATCCCTGGAGATTTACACAACATGTGGGCGGAATTTACAGAGGAAAGTATGCGGGTAGAGTTTAAAGTCCACCAGAGGGGCCAGGTGCACCTGCAGACTCAAACTCTGTGCTTTCTGACCACTTTTTTTCTGAAAGCAATGAAAATCTGCTGGATTAAAGGCCTTTTTGTGTTTTCACATGTGCCCTTACTTCTGAGTTTTCCATGTCTGCAAGAATATTATGATGAAGTGGATCTCTTCCACTCATTTCCACATTAATCCTCCTCCTTTTTATTTCTGACTCCACTAGAGTAGCTAAAAAACATATTTATTATTGGTTACTCATTTATCTCAGCAGACGCCCATTTGGGAAGAATGCATTACACTGAGAGTTGCTATTTTATACACTGTAGGTTATCTAAACTACAGGAGAAGTGCAATGTTCTTCAAGACATTTCTGCTCTGTTGTTCTGCATTTTTGCCTTTGCTCCTGTGAATGTTACTCCTAAGCTATTACATTAGGGATATCTGCTGCCTTTGACTTCACAGAGACTTTCTAGCGCCTGATCTTTGGCTCACATACTCATAAATATTTTGAACCTTTGGCTATGTTTAATATAAATATCCACCGTTCTACGGCATTTAAGAAAATATGGAAGAACATAAAGGAGGATGAAAGGCCTTACTCCCCTGGCAGCCCTTCAGTGTGCTGAAATCAGAGTATATGTTTGTAGATTATCTATTACCCTATCAGGAGTAAGTGTTCTTTCCTCCTGCATGTGCATTTACAATTTAATGCACAAACTTATAGTCTACGCCCACGTGTGACACCCCGCCTTAAACCCCGCCTCCTCTTCCTGGCTGCAGTCAACGGATCCAGTCGATGTCCATTAATTTAGGCCTTTACTAAAATTCACGAACAACAAGGAGAAGCGGTGGAAATAATCGTCAAGAATAAGAGAGAGAAACTTGTCTCCACAAAGCGAACAGGTGGAACTTTGTCACACCCTGTTGGAACTAATTCAGGAGAAAATCGTCTCTTCGTGATGTACGTTTCGAAGGTAACAGAGGACAGCGGTTATTTTTACATGTGGTACTTGAACGCAGCACGCTTCTATTAAACCAGTAGTTCCCAATTTTTTTTTGCTGGACCCCCCTTTGTTTTACAAGAAAAATATCCCCCCCCCTCCCCCCGCTCACGCACACACGCACGCACAAACACATCCTCCAACCACACGCACCCGTATTTTTCTCCATTGCGGTTTATTTCACACCTCAAACATTTAGTAAACAATTAAGCAAATACAAGTAATCTGCAGGTAGTAAGAAAATAAACTACTAACTCTTTTACGCTGCGTCCGCACGTACACCGGTGATTTTGAAAACGCAGCTGTTTCGTCCACACGTAAACGGCGTTTGGAATCACCGAAAACTGAGATTTTTAAAACTCCTTTTTTGGGTTTATGTGTGGACGAGGAATACAAAGTTCGTCACGCAACATTAAAGGTGTGTGCCTTTTTCTACGTCACGCTGTGCGCCACGTTATTGTTTACAGGAGATGAATTGCAGAATGATAGATAGTCAGATTAACAGTATTTTGTCTCTATCTTCAGGTTTTACACACGCAGTTACTGACCCTCTATTTAGAAAGGCAGAGGCGTCACGGTGTAATTATTTTACATGTAGTTGGTTTTTTTTCCCTGTGTAATAATATTCAACATTGCTATCAATACATTTTTCAAAAAATGCCTCTCTGTGCAAAATGGGTTTAAAAACATAAACAGCTGTGGGATACTGTCTGTCTCTGATTTGAACCGAGGGAACAAATCGTGGCAGGATCAGCCTGATATTATTTGTATCCCACTGTAACTTTACTGTATAAAGAGCTAATATCTCCAAAATGTCAGGAGTGGTTATTTATTACAGCAAGTGTTTGTGTACTAAAAATCAAGAATGTGGGATACTGTTTGTCCGTGATTTGAAGAGCCCAGCGCTGCTCCCGACGCAGGGAAAACCAATTCTGCAGGGGAGACCTAATTGGCACTTGTGCAGGTGAAACCAAACGGAAGATATGCTTCACCATATTTTCTAGTCTTTGGCTTAGAATGAAATTGGCTTGGGAACATATTCAGCTATGCTTCATCTCCTGCTTTGCGTTTGTGTAGGCGCCCCATGCTAGCAGTGTCCAAGCGTTGTTTTGTTTTTCCCTGTTCATGCCGCGCCGCCCCCGGGTGCGGGCCCCACACTTTGGGAAGGTCTGTATTAAACTGAGATTGGTTTTTAATATAATTAGGGGAGTTTACTTGGGTGGTGGCCCAACCGCTGACTTTTAGGGTGTAGTTGCACGCTGGGTCTTGGGGTCCTGGCTACATTCGGCTAAGCTAGCACGGACCTGCAGCCGAACTTTAACAGATAAAACGCTACCTTCAGTTAGGGTGAAAAGTTTATCGTGTTTCTACTTGTCAGACACAGAAATGAGCTGAGGTGTTTTAGCCTTAGCAGAGGGGCTCTGTGGTCTGTTAGTAGGCCTCACCCTCAGCAGCGTACTCCTACCAGCCGCAGGTGGATTTCTGCCTGACTGCTTTCTGTTTCCAGTGCAAGAAGGAAACAGCTCAGGCTTCCATCTGTAATTGAGACAACATGACTGTGTATTTCCTGTACGAAGTGTAGTTGGATGAGTTAAACACCTGGAGTCATCCAGCCAAAGCAATGGGTAGTGCTCAAGGGACCAGGGGCGGATCTAGAGAAATTTTCTTAGGGTGGCATGAGGGTGGCAAAGAAATCAAATGGGGTGGCAAAATCGAAGCCCTTTTTTCCCCCCCAAACACATGTGCAGGTTGTTACATATGGTTAAAATGATTCAAATGCAGTAAGTATACGCATTTTTCATATAAATATAGTCTACAACTTAATTACTGTCTGTAGCCCACATAATTAAACACTTTAGTTACATAAAACATGTGAGTTTTGATGCTATGTACTGTATAGCCTGTATAATAAATAAATATGTAGCCCAATAAGTATAAAATCCAGAAAGCTACACAACATTGAGTGGTTCATTTACAAACACACGTCTAAGTTTCACTGTTTTTTGTTAGAAAACAATCACATTGTTACATGTTAAATTACACAAAATGCCAGAAATCTGCACTGTCATGAACAAAAATTTAAACCTAATTTTTCATGATTGGTTGGATTAACCCACTGAGGTCTGAAATACAACCGGCCATTTTTGACTCCTTTTGAGTTTACGTTTGTATTTCACCATCAGATTGTTTCATTTTATTTTTTTCCCCTTGTCTTGTTTGGTATCTTTTCAGCTCAACTGAATTTAGTTGTTTTTTTCACTGACATACTGCATTAGTACTACTATTACTATTAATAGTACTATTACTGATCTGAAATCACACAAAGAACTTAAAATCCTAGTTGTATTTTTTTACTGTAAAAAAAACCCCACCGACATGTTGGGTAAATTTTTATAACTTGAAATGCAAATATAATATAATTGTACATTTTGTAAACATGCAACTATTTATCTAAAAATGCAGCCAATACACCTGCTGTTTTTTTCATTTTGTGTAAGAATTTAAAAATATTACTAAAACTAAAATGAGAGAACAATCAGGTGTCGCACTATATGCACCACAAATGATGTGTGCCAGTAAAAAAAAGTTTGTCCACCAAAAGACAGAACAGCACAGGGATAAACCTGCAGGCCTGACAACAGGAGGTGTATCACTCCGCTGGTTTTCTACTCAGTGTTTACGTTGCAAATGTGCCTTTGTGACATTCATTAGTGCCCTCACTGACACACAAAACAAAACAACGACTACACAACAGAACAACTACACAACACAACACACTAAGTAAACACTCCACACTAAACGTCACAACTCTCCCACATCTAAAAACTCTCTTTCTCTCCCTTGCTCTGTCTCGCTGCCGTTACCGTCACTCCTAAAACTTTTCCCTCTTCCTAAACAATCAAATCCCACGTGTTGACTTATTTTTTTTAATTGGTCGACATGGTGCATTTTTCCACCAATAAGAAAGAGGTGGCTTTTTTTCTTTCTTTACTGTTTTCGCGCTGTCCTTAGAAAACGCATAAAACACACACACACAAAAACATGACGACAGTATTTAGAAAAAAGCGTGGCTTATATATATTATCATAACTCTGGATTTACTGGCCTGTAATTAAAATTTAAAAACTTTAAAGTCTGAACTTTCAATGTGGGCTGAAATAGAGAGTCAGCGTGGCTGCAGCTTGTTGCTATGTCAGCTTACATCAGTCATGTGATTTGGAGGTGCAGTGTCCACAGAGGGTTAATAACAGTCACCTTCCTTCCATTTCCAGAGTGTAACATCCAACCACCTGTGTAAAAAGCGAAATTCCCATGGTGTTAATGAACTTTGGCCATCAGTCCAGAACATGAACTTTGAACATGAACCATGAACATGAACTCTACCCTGTCTGTGTTACTCAGTTGTCACAGTTTCTCTCCACAGACTGTTCTCAGCCATGACCCAGGTCGTTCCTCCGATCCTCTCCGTCACCCCGAGTCGGGCTCTGGTTGATGAGAAGTTTAAAGTGTTGGTGGAGAATCTTCCTCCGGGATATCCGGTAACCGTCCGCTCCCTCCATAACTCCGAGGACAAGCACGACTGGGAGGCTTACGGGCACTACGTCAGTGACCACAGTGGCGTCGTGTCAGGTGGGCTTCTTTGTTTTCCTTTTTTTTTTAAACTTACCAATACAAAAAAAAACAAAAACCCAAGTACCTGAAAAGAATAATAAAGTAAATCATTGAACAGATGCATAAGAAGCTGACGTTAAAAATTATATTTGTACATTCACACATAATTGCTATAATCAAAGTCATATTTAGTTTGCCGTTTATGAAGCAGGAAGCATTGAATCCATTCCAGCTCCTTTGGTGTAAATCAAAGTGATGACAGGTAATCTGGAGATGGATACCTGCAGCTCATTTAGGTTGCACAGGTAGTCCAGCTGAAGGCTTCCTGTGTCCCAGAGTCTGACATAATGCAACAGATGTACTCCAGTGGGATTTTTGTTTGGTTTTTTTTCCTCTACATAATCTTTAAATTCAACCAAATACTTTTTGGTCTTACTTTTGGTATTACTATTACTTTTATTACATTTTTTTTTTAAAATTTTTAACTAAAATCAGCGAGTGTTGTTGAAAAAGGTGTTTTACTTTTGATGTTTTTGTTGCACATGTTCTATTGAACTGTAAATGACATAATAAAATGTTATCTCACTTTTAATAAAGCAAATAAAGCGAAAAATAAATTGCTCCCCCCCCCCTTTGCAGTATCAGAAGACTTAAGTTACGGAGGCACATACACAGGAAAAGAGCCCATGGGTTTGCTGTAGAGCATGCGGCCCGTCCCGGGCAGCCGCCCAGGCCTCAGGTAACACATTCAATCTTCTAGTAAATCTCGTAGCATGGCTCTATAAATGACTTTTAATTACTAATTACTCAAAATTTGTACTCCAGGCTTTTTCCCCAGTGACATCATCGGTCTGCATTAAATCCCAAACAGCAAAGGTAGTCTGGACATACTTCTGTCCAGATGTGTTACATATCTAGATAGAAATTTGACGACTAATCTGCCAATTTTTCTCTGATTAATCAATTAGTCAACAATTATTTCAATAACTCTTATCACCTTTTCTTGTGGGCAAACCTCCTGTTCTAGGCTCCAGTACCTCACCTGCTTAAGACTGCCCATTTGTGAATATCACCCTGTTGTCTCATCCCACAGCAAATTAAAACAATCACTCATATGAATTTGAAAATAATCAAACGTATTTTTAACATTATTCAACAGGACTCTCAGATTAAAAACGAAATAAATACAAATGTTAGGTAATAAAGATTAAAGTGCTAGAAGTATTTAAAAAATAAAAATGCTAAATGGAACCTAAATGGGTTCTGCACATAAGTTCAGTTAAAGCTTCAAATTAAATAAAAAAGATTTTATTTTCCGGTCCAAAATAAAAAGTTTCCAGATAATTCAGTTCATGAATTCACGATTGCAGTATATGCTCTGGAGTGACGCTTGCTTTTGAGATGATGTTCCCAGCTGCTGATAACCATGCTGAAGATGCTCTCGGTAATGACTTCAGCTATTTGAGACATGCAAGAGCCTATGAGCTGTAAGACAGTGTAGTTACTCCTGTTTAATGGTTTACTATCACATTTCACTCATTAGCTAACAAAACTGAACTGTTTTGCTGCTTGCACTTCGCTCTTTGTTAGTATTGAGTGCAGTCTTGGCATATGATATAGGGAATACTTCCCCCATAGCTTCCTGGAGTGTATTGCAGTTACAAAAACACATTTACCCGATTTGAAAATATAACGCATCAACAAATTTTTATAGTCAACATAATCTATTATCGCAACTAATCGTTGCAGTCGTAGTGTGTTATCTGGCTTCATCGATGGATAAAGTTGTGGGTCATCTGCATAGCAGGAAAAATGCATGCTACGCCTTCTAATGATACTGCCTAAAGGAAGCATTTAGAGTGTAAATCTAATCAATGTGAAAACAGTCCCCACTTCTGGCAATCCAGTTATTGTGGCGTGAGTGAACTTATCAAAAGTTCCATGGCGATCTGCTGCACCTCCCCTGTCTCTGTGGCTGCCGTGCTCTGTCAGAAAATGACTAATTGCTGATGCAATACCTCTTGACAGTCCATTGATTTAGCATTGTGGCCTCACTCAATCCATTCGACAGCAAGTCAGCTACTTTGTTTGTTTTGTTATCTTGTTCTTAAGTGATGACGTATGAACCCTGCTTCCAGGTCCAAATTACTCTGCGTTTATTAAGGCTGTAGTGTTTTTAACATGTTTTAATGTTTTGTATCTTCTTCTATTTAATCTGAACAAGCCCCTAAAAAAAGTCAGTGATCACTTTCAGCCTCTCAGTTTTTGTTACCACTGTTCATTTTAATGCTCAGTTTTTAAAGCCTTACGATGTAACCACAGCCCAGCCTATGCAGCAGTATATTAATGACTAACCTCGAGTTGTGGATGGATTATTACTACAAACAAAAAAATCAATGGGAAGGGACATCTGAAGATGTCCATGTAGTAAGGTCTAAGATATGATGGGGCCTGATCATTCAGGACTTAATATATGAAGAGAAGGATTTTAAACAACTCTAAATGTCACAGGAACAAGAAGCTAATACAGTTAAATCTTCAGGGATCCTTGGTAGTTCTTATAAATGACGAGTCTTCCTCACACACAGAGTTCCACAGCAGGTGGCTCTCTCCATAGCAATCACAATAATGCCATGCTTTGTGATAGTATTGCCTAAGGGAAGCAAGTATTATGTAAATAATCTAAGGAGCTTGAAATGAAAAGAGCACAGTCCAGAGATGGCAAATTATTATCCGTTGTATCTTCCCTAGGGCTTAATACTCACCACCATTTGATCTTAGAACTGAAGAAGCTTCATGGATGAGAGGTGAAACATCTTCAGCACACCTAAAGAAGTTCAGCTGCTTTTCTTCCCAAACTCCTTAGATTACCATGATCTGGATGACAGAGAACATACACAGACCTCTAAAGTAAATAGTATTGGTCCTACTACAGAACCCTGTTGAACTCCATAACTAACTTTTGCTTGTGTAGGCTACTTTTTGTTTAATCTGTCAGGTAACTCATGTCATTATTGGCCAGGTTAAGGAAGATGAATGTGTGCACACCCATGCTGGTCACCATCTCGGTCCACAGTGGACACGAGGGCTTCAGGGACCAGGCCCCTCTAGCCTCAGTCCTCACAGAGAGATGGTACATGGCCCCTGGCATCCAGAGGATCACTAATAATGAGCAAGGAGTGCAAGGGACTCTGTTTATACCTCCAGGTACACCTACAGCACCTGTAATGACACTTTTATTCTCTTAAATACGTATTTTGTTGATTTTATTTTTTCAGAGTGGCTGGGGTTTTTCTTTCATAATGGTGAAATGTAAATTTAAAAAATCCGTTCTGCTTTTCCTTAAAATATATTCTCATATTAAACATGGCTAAAGGTAAAAAAATAAATAAAAAAATAAATAAAAATCAGCCTGTGTACAAGTAACATGTAAAAAAAAAAAAAAGCAAAAGCTCAGGCTTCAAGCTGATCTAAATGCTGTGGCATTGAAACATGCGGGCAGGGCTTGTGTGCCTGGTGTGACCATATTAGTGAATTCCTCTCTTTCTGACAATATACAGATCCAAGAGTAGGAAAAAAATCCACCTGATGTCCGAGTTTTTAGCTCACAAGGATGACTTGAACCAAAGTAATTTTGTCCTGTTTGTCTGACTTCAGGTCCTGGACCGTTTCCTGGGCTGCTGGATATGTGGGGAGGTGGTGGAGGGCTGCTGGAGTATCGTGCTGCCTTGCTCGCGTCTCACGGTTATGTTTCTTTGGCGCTGGATTACCTCGGATTTGACCAGGAGTCTGAAAATTTGGAATTGAAATACTTTGAGGTTTGTGTGACAGGTCACCATCCAAAATTATGAATTAAGGCGTTCCAATCACTTTCATGGCCACAGGTGTATAAAATCAACCAGCTAGGCATGCACACTGCTTAATTAATAAAAGAAAATGGGTTGCTCTTAGGATCTCAGTGAATTCCAGCATGGTACCATTATAGGATATCACAAGTCCAGTTGTGAAATTTCCTTGCTACTTAAATATTTCACACTCAACAACCGCAACTTAGCCATAAAGTGGCAGGCCTCATGAAATCACAGAGTGGGGTCAGCAGATGCTGTGGCACCAAGGTTGCCAACTTTCTGCAGAGAGGGGATGGCCCCTTCTTGATCCTACGTGACTGTGCACCAGTGCACAAAGTAAGGTCCATAAAGACATAGAAGAACTGGACTGGCCTGCACAGAGTCCTGGCCTCAACCTGAAAGAACACCCCTGGAATGAATCGGAGCGAAAACTGTGAGCCAAGCCTTCTTGTCCAACATCAGTGTTTGACCTCACAAATGTGCTTCTGAAAGAGTGGTCAGAAAATTCCCATTGTCCCCTCTGACCATTAGACTTTTCTCCAGAAGGCATTTGTCTTGTTCATGTGGGCAGCTGCAAATTTCATTTGTTGGACTTGGACCCATTCTTTCCAGTATTGGTCAATTCAGTGAGTGCTGTCAAACAAATCCGTTTTAGGCTGCAAAGATAAACTATTAGTTGTAGTTAATCATGATAACTTACGAGAAGTTAAAAGGTCTTGACTTTGTCAAGTTAAAGGACACTCGAGAACTTTCAGGTCCACTTAAAAAGATTGAAGTAAGTGTATGTATGTATAGAAAACCCAAAATAAATTCAAACTTGTGCACCCATTTATTATTGTTTAAAGTCACGCATGTTGTACAATGATTCAACTCTGGCAAAAGAACAGTTCAAAGAATTCATTAAAAGCCCAAAATTACTCTGACATTCATGTCCATGATGAGTGTTTGTAAATTCCTCATTACATCTGTACTTATTATTTAATATTCTAATATTCTGATCTCTTCAGACGGCGTTTAATATTATTAAGGACCATCCTCAAGTGATGTCAGACAGAGTTGGAATTTTTGGTCTTTCTCTCGGTTCACTTGTTGCTGTCACCTTGGCAGCCTACAGCACCATTATCAAGGTCAGAGTGCGAGGGAAATGACTTCAATTTCCTCTTCTTTTACCTTTAAAGTAGACCTTAACCCACTGACCTCTTTCTTACTCCAACTGAGGTATAAATCAAATTTCGTAATTTGTCATTTCATTCCAGCCTTGTTGTATTGTTTGTATCAGCTCCAACCACTATTATCCAGCACAGGGGAGCACAGTCGCATCCAGGTTTGAAGGAGTAACCAGGTGGGTCCGTGTTTGTCGGTCCATTAAATTATTATTGCTGTTTCGTAATTACTAATATGTTATGACAGGCAGCTTTACAAGGCGCGTGTGAATGAGGACAACCAAGTGATCTGGAAAGATGTTGGTCTGGAGTTCATCACTGACCCCTCAAACATTGCCGAAGTGAGTGCTGGAATATACTGCAAACACCTGCATGTTAAATACCAATACAAGTCAGTGCTGGACCTGTTTTATTATTTGTAACATTGTTGTAAAGGTGTTTTTTGTTGACAGGTAGGCAGAATTAACTGCCCGACATTGCTGGTTAACGGCTGTGATGATCAGAACTGGCCCACAGTGGAGATGGCGGAGGATGTGAGGTCACACACACTCACACAAATGCTGTTTATGAGAGTGATGGATGTCAAGAATACTGGAAAGTTGGCAGTTCTTGTTTGAGTATTGTGAACATTGAACAAATATGAATGTGAACATTAACATACAGTTAATTTAAGGTTGACCTCTGACCCTCAGGTAGCCAGGTTGATGCGTGAAGCTGGAAAGGAACACCTGTTGAGCAGATTAGCATATCCGTACACCGGACACCTGATTGAGCCACCGTTCTCACCTCATTTTAGGGCTACGACCTTTGTCATACACAGCAGTAAAGAAAAAGGTCAGATTCCCACACCTGTACAAAGGCTTTGGCCTCACATCCTGTTTCTTACCTTCTTACAGATTCTGGTCATAATAACAAAACTTCATCAAGTACTATAATACACTGCTCAAAAAAGAGAGTATAGCATCAAGTCAAACTTTTGGGATATTGACCTGATCAGTTAAGTGGTAATTAAAGACTAAATGAAGAACGGTGTACTAGACAAGCAACAATGAGACAAACAGGAATGGCTTTACAGGTGGAGACCACGGGTATTTTATGCTCCTACTTAGTGACACCAGTTACAGGGATGTTTAATCACTCTGACCTTTTGTCTTTTTAACTTTTTTTTCAGTAAAACAGCTGCAGCTTTATAGCCTTTGTACTTTGTCATCAGTTAACTTTGGAATTGGTACAAAAACCTCCAAGATTAAATAAGTGTATTCAGCATTAAGAGGGAACATATAGGGTATCACTGGGTGGTGTTGAGGTCTGAATCTGAGGGCAGCTCCTGTAATCACAAAGAGAAAAGCATCATCTCAAACTATCAAAGTTTATCCCTCAAATCTAAAATAATAAATAAATCTTGCCAGTCCTCACACACTGATCGGAAGTTCTGCTCTTAGGTTTTTTTTACTTACCTCTGACAGCTGACATGGGAACTGTTCAACATAGGCAATAATTTATATGTTATCTAGTATAATATTAACCTTTCAGTGGATGGTGCTTTTTAAACAGAGGTCTGCAAAGATACTTGGGACTCTCTGATCTTAGAACTGAAGAAGCTTCTCGGGTGAGAGGTGAAGCGTCTTCAAGAAACTTAAAGAAATCTGCTTTTCTTTCCAAACTTCTTAGAGTACAATGACCTGGATGAATGAGAACCTTCACAGACAAATCGACCTCGTTTCCTCAGCGCAAATCTTGTGGAGCTTGTGTTTATCCTCAGAGCGACTGATGTCATTTAAAATTGATAAACGAGATTTAAAACGAGGGAGTAATGGACACCAAGCAGCATAGAAACAGGCTGTAAGCTGAAAGAGCCAGGCTGTAATAATCTGTTTCTAATGCTCTATTTTTCAAAGTAAGACGTGTGGCTTAGGTTGTTTAGAGGACTTTGTGCTGGGCATTGTCTTAAAATGGAGATAAAGAAAAATGTATTTTTATTTGCTGAGGTGGCTGTAGTGGAATCACCAATTTCTAAACTGCTAAAAACAAGTCTTTGTCTCCTAATGACATTCGGGGCATCCTGAAATAATTTATTATATCAACGTAGAACAAAACATTACAAATAAATTTACTCGAGCCTATACTCCATAACACCCGATTGATTATTTAATGATCTCCTCTGTGTTTGTCACAATCTTCACTGACTGCCTTTGACTGTCACTACAGTCACACCACTCGTCACATCGTGAGGGGAGGATATTTGGTCATTTGAGCAGATCGGTTGCAGGACTATATTACTGAGGTACACGGGTACCAGTCCATGTGCGTCATTAACTCTGTATTGAATGCAAAAAGCCCAAGTGCTCATTAAAACAAAACGTGTGCCAATAAAGTACTCTGTCCATTGATCCCTCCTTTTAAATATGTTAAATCGCATCAGTCAGGGTAAACACAAACTCCAACAGATTTGTGCTGAGGAAATGAGGCATACTTGCTTATTTTGTGCTGAATATTGTGAAACTGATTATCACCAGTTAATGTGGGCGGATTCCTGATTTTATGTTACAAAAACACAGATCTTTTTTTTCCCTTTTTTTAAAAAAACAAACCAAAACAATAATTTCATTGTTGTATGAATGTAATTTTGATAGATATATGCATTTGCACAAGATGGAGGCCTTTTTATTCCAGCATCTTTAATAAATCAAACCATATGACACACTGTCGGACAGATGACCATTCAGTGAAAATAACGAATCAACACGTGAGGCATCATTCTGAACACGGAGAGTAGAATACGTAAACAAATCTAATCGGTTAAGGTAAAAGCCTGAGCACTGACTACTCATCTTAGCTAGCTAGCTAATGACATCATTACTGATTCGCTTACAAACACACATTTGACTTAAGAAAAAAGTGCAACGGTACTGCTGGTCCTTCCTTCGATAAGTCCAGTTTGCTGCAGGAAACGTCAGGCTGACAATGGACCGTTCTTTATTTGTAGTTTGACGTGTGTGTGTGTGTGTGTGTGTGTGTGTGTGTGTGTGTGTGTGTGTGTGTGTGTGTGTGTGTGTGTGTGTTGCAGTGCTACTACTGTGGGGAGGAAAGACCAAACCTCACTCTGATGCTCAGGAGGACTCCTGGAGGAAGATTTTGAGCTTTCTGCAGTTTCACCTGTACTGTGGCCCATGTCTCAAAGCAAAGATATGAAAAGGTGCATGATGCTGCTCAAAAAATAAATACATCATGTGCCTTTTTCAACCATCCATGAATTCAAATTTTTATGGTGGGACATCAACCAAACTGTTTTTCTTGATTTGTATCTAAAAACTAATTTAGCCCATTTGAGGCCCCTTTGTTAAAGGCCCACTTTCCTCTGATTGGCTAACTTCTGGATATCTATAATTTTCCCTGTTAACTAAAAATAGCTCACTTGCTTCCCAATAGAAAACCTGTTTGGTTAGATTTATAAAAAATTATGATGTTTTTGGGTTAAATTGTTATGGTTGAGTTTTGGTTTCCCCCGGCAATGCAATTCAAATCATGCTCTAATATGTTACAATAGCATCACTGATGCCCAGATTTGACATATTTGACAACATAGGAAAACACGACAAAAGTTAGAATATATTTTTAATTTGGATTTTTTCGAATTCCATGGATTAGACATTTTATAATTCAAGTGGCAAATAACGAGTCTCATCTGTGTTTTGTTCTGTAAGATCAACAACCTACAGTGTTAGGTTTTGTATTGCTGATTGTCATTTATGCTTAGAGTTTTATAATTAGTTTTAGATTGGTAGAGGTTTGATCCTTAATAGTCTGCAAACTTTGTGTGCATTAGAGAGCACTCTGGGAGCATGGGAGAGGTCGTACCTTGTCTTATTGTTTTATGGTAGGATAAACGTAGCTATATCTGTTTTAGGCTAAGTGCCTTTTGTTTAGATGAACTGCTGGACTTCCAGACCAGCAGGTTTAGAGAAGTCATTTATGGGGTCACACTCTGACCCCACACACACACACACACACACACACACACACACACACACACACACACACACACACAGGCAAGGTACTCTTTGTTTGTATGTAGACGTAATATGTTAATGAACCTATGTATATTCATGTAACCCCAATAAAAGCAGTGTTATGGGGGAGCGGACAAGAGCGACTGGGGTCAAGCGAAGGAACGGCGCTTGTCGTGGTTGTCTCCCTCATGCATGAGTAACACGAAGAACTTTGCCTACTTGGTGTTTAATGCTTTTTGCTGTGTAGTTGAATTGTCCTCAACGTTCCAGCGAATAGGTTTATGCTACAAACCCATCATACAGTATTAGAGAGAAAACCCCAGCTATCAAACTATCCTGTGTGAGCAAGCACTGGGCGACAGTGAGGAGGAAAAACTCCCTGTTGACAGTAATCCAGATGGTGGATGTGCTTATTGACATATTATGTACTGTCTCCCTCAGTAGATTCAATTCAATTCAATTTTATTTATATAGCGCCAAATCACAACAAAAGTCGCCTCAAGGCGCTTAGTCGCAATTAACAGCAACATTTAGATGCTGTTAAATGTTTTAGTTGTTATTATGCATTAAACAGTGTTTGTTGATCTTGAAGCTTCATTCACTCAGAGGTGTTTTTTATTTTTAATACAGGCCTCAATGTCTCTTTGTGTATACTTATATACTCAAATAACACCAAAAAAAACAACAACCTGGGGGCTGGCTTGGCCCTCGATCTTGACACCAGGAACTGACTTCCAGTGAAAGCTTTCACTAATGTCATGTTCCTTGATATACAAATGCCAGCCTCTCAGAATACTGAGAAATGTTAATTCAACACCAGTGAAATTACATTTATTTTATAAAATGTGATTACAGTTTAAATATGGAGGGCCCGGAGTGTCAAAATGAATTAATTAAATACGCCATTAAATAATTGTTTCATTAATTAATTAAAATTATATTTAAATGAATATTTCAATAATTAAATGCCCATTCATTTTATTTAAAACATTTAATAAATTATTTATTCAAATTTAATGTAATTAATGACACAATTCATTACGTATTTAATAAATAACACATTGATTCTTTATTTTACATTTTTATTAATTATTGAAACATTTAATTGTTTAATGATGTATTTATTTATCATTTTGCACTTCTGACCCTGCCGCTATGTTCTTGAATTTATTTTATCTGTCAGCCTCACTCGTCAAAGTCTAGATAATCAATTGCTATGACCTCGTGGTAGTGTGGACTTGGGGCAGCCAGGTATCCCAGAATGCATTTCAAAACACAAGCAGCACTAGTGGTGGTGTCTAAAATGTAAGTTTTATTAGGGCAGGTTGTCAACATAGAACATGTTTGTAGTGCTCTGATGTTTTCAGTCGCTAGCTTTGCTAACAGTCAGCTGACAGAGTGTACCAAGCTCACAGCCCCGGGACGTTTCTCGGTACTCAAGTATGCAAGTCTGTACCCGTGTTTTCACTAGTCTGTACTTCTGAACTTCAAACGGGAGTCCAGACTTCCCGAGAAAGCAGCCCAATCATTCTACAATTGGAAGGCAGTGTACTTGATGACATCACAACTCCAGAGTTTTTACTGCCATCCCCCCTTAATTTAACTGTGATTAATATTTTCAGTTGGCAAAATTTGCTTTTACATGTTATCTGTTTATAATGTCTAATAAATGGTAAATGGCCTGTATTTGTATAGCGCTTTACTAGTCCCTAAGGAACCTAAAGCGCTTTACACATCCAGTCATCCACCCATTCACACACTGGTGATGGCAAGCTACATTGTAGCCACAGCCACCCTGGGGCGCACTGACAGAGGCGAGGCTGCCGAACACTGGCGCCACCGAGCCCTCTGACCACCACCAGTAGGCGATGGGTGAAGTGTCTTGCCCAAGGACACAACGACCGAGACTGTCCAAGCCGGGGCTCAAACCGGCAACCTTCCGATTACAAGGCGAACTCCCAACTCTTGAGCGACGATCGCCCCTAAGCTTCATACAGGTCAGCACAATCACTACATGACAGAATAACAAGTTTAATCTCTCTTAATAAAAATGGTATAGAGCTATACTGCTTCTTGAATAAAAACAAACAGGTTAGGATGCTTTTATTTTTATTTTAGTAAACACTCAAACCTACAATAGACTTGGGAAAGAAGTGAACAAATATTTAAAACATGATCATTTCTGGAGCAGCCTTCAGGATCTGCACGTATTAACCTCCCGTTTCTATTGTGTCTCAAAATGTTTGCAGCAGACAGCATAAAGCCAAATAAATAAAGGTGTCACTTACAGACACTACACCCCAGTGACGCTGATAAGCCACTTGAGTTTTTTCAGCAAAAACATGCCGAATATTGCCCACAATCATCCCTCTTTGTGAAAGCTACTTCAGTAAACCAGCATTAATAAAGTTTTTCTTTCTTTTAAGTTTTTGTTTTTGTTTTCTTTAATGTTAATAAAGATACAATGTTATGCAGAGATGTACTTATAATAATAATTTTGTAGTCAAATCTGTTTATAGTTTTCTTCTTCCTAAGCGGAGCGTAACAGAAAATAACTTCTTTTTTTTTAAGTACTTTAAAATTCATTATATACAGATAGCAGTTTAGAACAGGATTGTTTAAGCACTAAGGGGCAATAAGAAACTACAGAAAGAGGTTGACCCTAATGCAGGCTTCTACAGTTTTAATTGTTTTGGGGTTTTCTGAAGCGTTTCTGGATATAGACTTTAGCCAGATAAATGTTATGAATTAATTTAAATGAAACTTGTTTTGTTATCCTATGAGAGGAGTTTACCATTTCATTAAATAACTGAGCCACATGTGTAATATTATCAAGAAACCAGTATTCCAAAAAGAGGGATTTGTGTCTGTATAAAATGTCCTTATTGTTACACAAATTATGTTTATAGATGAGATTCCATGACAAAAAGGCCTGGTGAGGAAAAGCAAATATCTTAATTGTGATTTTATCAATGTCATAATTGCATATTGTTTAGATATCAACAATGGAGGGGAGGGGAATAACATTCTAATTGGAGTTGGGCTATTTTTGTAAATATTGTAGCGAATTAATCTTAAATGTATTATTTAAATAGCTAATATCTATAAAATGTAGACCACCTTTATCATATCCATTCATGAAAACAGGTTTTCTTAAATAATGAGTCCTATTTCTCCACACAAAGGTAAAGAGCATCTTGTCAGTGTCATTTAAAAGTTTTTTCTCCACATGGAGAGGCAGAGCTGCATATGTTAATCGTAATGTTCCCTCCACTTTGGTAATCAGAACTCTTCCTTTTAAGGAGGGATCCACTGGTTTAGTCTACTTTGAGTTTTCTGGATGATGGGTTCCAGATTTATGGATGCTCTTTTTTGTTGATCCTTGGTAATTATTATTCCTAAGTATAGCACTTCATTTTTAATTTGTATATTACAAATAGATGTACTGGAACATTCCTAATTTCACACTTGTTAATATTCAGATCTAAGCCCGAAGCTCTAGAGAAGACTTTTACAGATTCCAGAGCTGCAGAAATTTGGTTTGGTTTCTTCAGAAAAAGAGGAGTATCATCAGCCAGTTGAGTGATGATCAGATTTCTGTCCAGCAGAGAAATACTTTGAATTTTACTGGATCTAATATGGTCTGCTAAGAATTGGGCAACTCGTAAAAAGAGTTAGAAAGAGGCAAGGCATCCTTGTCGAATGCCTCTTGACAGATCTAATCTAATCTAGGACAAGTTCCACCGCTTAGTTTCACTGAGCTATTACCATTTCTTTATAGACTGTATAGACTTTATAGTTCAGAATAATCTAGAATGTCTAGTAATAGTCTTTTATTGTTTGTTATCTTTTAGGCATAAAACCTGATTGTGTTTCATCTATGAGGGAATTCAGGACCATTTTGAGCCTCTATGCTAGAATTAGGGGGCGCCAGTTATCTAAAAGTAACAGAAAATGATTGAGAAGCACTAATCCAGTGACTGTTGAAACATTTTCCCTGTCACGTGTCCTAGAAGTCATCAAACCTGTTCTGACAAAACGTCCTACTTTGGCAAAACGGCCTACCGTAAGTAGTTTATGCACATTTCTGCTGTCACAGAGTAATTCCAGCACAAATGTAAGTAGGTATGACGGTTTGCCACTTAACTTTGCCCATCAGAGTAGGCTTGTAGCTCACATTCATAAAGCCAGGACGGTTTGCCACTTCATTTATATAAGTATGCTTGTAGGTCACATTGTCAAAGGTAGCATGGTTTGGCACGTAATTTTACCCATCAGAGTATTTTTCTAGCTCTTATTAACAAAGGTAAGATGATTTGCCACTGAATTCTAGCTGTAAAATTATGCTTCTAGCTCAGGGGTGTCAAACTCCAGGCCTCAAGGGCCGGTGTCCTGCAGGCTTTAGATCTCACCCTGGGTCAACACACCTGAATCACATGATTAGTTCATTACCAGGCCTCTGGAGAACTTAAAACATGTTGAGGAGGTCTTTTAGCCATTTAAATCAGCTGTGTTGGATTAGGACACATCTAAAACCTGCAGGACACCGGCCCTCGAGGCCTGGAGTTTGACACCCCTGCTCTAGCTCATATTAACAAAGGTAGGACGATTTGATACCTAAATATAGCTGTTAAAGTATGCTTGTACGTCACATTTACAAAGGCAATTAATTTTACCCGTCAGAGTATGTTTGTAGCTTATATTCACAAAGGTAGGACGGTTCGCCACTGAATTTCCAGTGTTGCCAACTCTTCAGTAAGGAAAATCGCTATTGGCTGTCCTAAAAGTCGCTAGAAGTCTTTTATCTGGAAATGTGCAACCTAATCCCGGTCCAGATTGCAAATGCTTAAGTACTCCTTGTGATTTTAAAACTCGAACAGGTCTTGGTGTCACTCATTTAAATGTCAGAAGTCTTCTTCCCAAACTTGATTTTGTGAAAATTTGGATGAAAGAGTTAGATACCGATATTCTTATATTATCAGAAACCTGTCTTACAAAATCGATTACTGACAAAGACATTGCAATAACAGGCTATAATCTTTTCCGTTGCGACCGCCCCAGAAAGGGTGGCGGTGTTGCAATTTATGTAAAAAGCAAATTCCATGTTACTGTCGATTCATCGTATCTGTTTGTAAACAGTCTGAACTTCTTGCGCTCAAGCTCCAACTTTTCACTTAGTGAAAAACTATCTACTTTAGATTTTAATGAAATTGTGCTGGCCGGAGATTTCACCTGGGACTGGTTGTCCTCTGCCTCACACAGTTTTAAATCCATCTGTGATTCATATAATCTCACACAACTAATTTACAGCACAACTCGTCCAAATCTTAAATGCCCAGAAAAGTCATCACTTATTGATTTATTTTTAACTAATATGCCGTATAAATATTCTCACACTGGGGTTTTCGCAAATGATATCAGTGACCACTGTGTGGTAGCTGTATTCAGACAATCAAAGCTCCCAAAATCCAACCATCCATCCATCCATCCATCCATCCATCCATCCATCCATCCATCTTCATCCGCTTTATCCGGGGCCGGGTCACGGGGGCAGCAGCCTAAGCAAAGAGGCCCAGACCTCCCTCTCCCCAGCCACCTCCTCCAGCTTATCCGGGGGAATACCAAGGCGTTCCCAGGCCAGCCGAGAGATATAATCTCTCCAGCGTGTCCTGGGTTTGCCCTGGGGCCTCCTCCCGGTGGGACATGCCTGGAACACCTCACCCAGGAGGTGCCCAGGGGGCATCCTTGTCAGATGCCCGAACCACCTCAGCTGGCTCCTTTCGATGTGGAGCAGCAGCTGCTCTACTCTGAGCCCCTCCCGGATGGCCGAACTTCTCACCCTATCTCTAAGGGAGAGGCCAGCCACCCTTCGGAGGAAGCTCATTTCTGCCGCTTGTATCCGCGATCTCGTTCTTTCGGTCACTACCCACAGCTCGTGGCCATAGGTGAGGGTAGGGACGTAGATCGACCGGTAAATTGAGAGCTTCGCTTTTACACTCAGCTCCCTCTTCACCACGACGGACCGGTGCAGCGTCCGCATTACTGCAGCTGCAGCCCCAATCCGTCTGTCGATCTCCGGCTCCCTTCTCCCATCACTCGCGAACAAGACCCTGAGATACTTGAACTCCTCCACTTGGGGCAGGAACTCATCCCTGACCCGGAGTGGGCACTCCACCCTTTTCCGGCTGAGAACCATGGCCTCAGATTTGGAGGTGCTGATCCTCATTCCCGCTGCTTCGCACTCGGCTGCGAACCGTTCCAGTGCGAGCTGGAGGCCCTCACCCGATGAAGCCAACAGAACCACATCATCTGCAAAAATCAGAGATGAGATTCTGACGCCACCAAAGCGAAAGCCCTCCGCCACTTGGCTGCGCCTAGAAATTCTGTCCATAAAAATTATGAACAGAACCGGAGACAAAGGGCAGCCCTGGCGGAGCCCATCACCCACCGGGAACGAGTCCGACTTACTGCCGGCAATGCGAGCCAAGCTCTTGCAACGGTTGTATAGGGATTGAATGGCCCGTAGCAATGGGCCAGACCCCATATTCCCGCAACACCTCCCACAGGACACCCCGAGGGACACGGTCGAATGCCTTCTCCAAGTCCACAAAACACATGTAGACTGGTTGGGCAAACTCCCATGCACCCTCAAGTATCCTGGAGAGGATAAAGAGCTGGTCCAGTGTTCCGCGACCAGGACGCAAACCGCATTGTTCCTCCTGTATCCGAGGTTCGACTAACGGACGAACTCTCCTTTCCAGCACCCTGGCATAGACTTTCCCAGGGAGGCTGAGGAGTGTGATCCCCCTGTAGTTGGAACACACCCTCCGGTCCCCCTTCTTAAAGATGGGGACCACCACCCCGGTCTGCCAGTCCACGGGTACTGCCCCTGATCTCCACGCAACATTGCAGAGGCGTGTCAACCAGGACAGCCCTACAACGTCCAGAGCCTTCAGGAACTCGGGGCGGACCTCATCAACACCAGGGGCTCTGCCACCAAGGAGTTGTTTAACTGCCTCAGTGACCTCGCCCCCGGAAATTGGCGGGTCATTCCCCTCATCCCCAGACTCTGCTTCCTCCTCGGAAGACGTGTCAGTGGGATTAAGGAGGTCCTCGAAGTATTCCTTCCACCACCTGACAATTTTCTCAGTCGACGTCAGCAGTGCTCCCAAAATCAAGGCCACAAATAGTTTTTAAACGAGATTTTAAGCATTTCTGTGAGCAAGCTTTCTTTCATGATTTATGGGACTATAACTGGAATAGAATCTACCTGATAACTGATCTTGAGCTGGCATGGAATTATTTTTATGACACTTTTATCAAAGTTATAAATAAACATGCCCCCATGCGCAAATGTAGAGTAAAATGTAGAAACAACCCTTGGTTTTCTCCTCAGCTCTCCAGTCTACTCAAAAAAAGGGATGCTGCCTGGGCAGGCCAGAAAAACTACATCCGAAGCGGATTGGCTGATCTTTAGACAGCTCAGAAACCGTTCAACTTCCTTAATTAAAAAGGCCAAATCAGAATTCTATCTTTCAAAAACTACTAAACATTTGAACGATCCTAAAAGATTCTGGAAAATAATAAAATCTTCTTATTGGGACATAACTACAAATGAAATGCCAACTTTTGTTGTAAAACACTGCTGCACTTTAACAGAGAAATGTGACATTCTAAACTGCTTTAATGAACTTTTTGTTTCTTCAGGATCTCTATTTGATATTTATTTATATCCAGATTTAAAACAGCTTAATCAACAAGAGGCTCTCTCTGCAACCACTCAAACTGAATCTGTGGTCCAACCCTTCAGTTTTTCTCCGCTAAATGTTTTTGAGGTCCACAGGGCTTTGAATCTGTTGGATCTAAATAAATCTGCAGGACCAGATCAACTTGATCCCTATTTTCTTAAGTTGGCTGCAGATTTTATAGCAGAACCAATAACTTACATTTTTAATCTTAGCCTCTCGAACAGTGAGATCCCTGTAATATGGAAATCTGCCTATGTTCTCCCTTTGCTGAAAGGAGGTGATCCTTCAGTTAATAACTACAGGCTCATATCTAAATTGTGTGTTCTAGCAAACGTTCTAGAAAAGTTCATTAGTGAACAACTGAAAGACTTTTTGGACAAAAATTCAGTTCTTTCCCAACATCAGTCAGGATTCAGAAAACAACACAGCACAATAACTGCTGCTGTTAAAGTGGTTAATGACATCGTTGATTCAATGGACTGCAAAAAATACTGTGCTGCTCTTTTTCTTGACTTGTCAAAGGCTTTTGATACAGTTGACCATGCTATTTTATTAAATAGACTACACAATATTGGTCTATCTGTAAATGCTGTAAGTTGGTTTTCAAATTACTTGTCAGCAAGAAAACAGTGTGTCCATGCTGCTGGGTCTTCTTCCTCTTTTCTCCCAGTATCCAAAGGAGTTCCACAGGGCTCCATATTAGGGCCATTGCTATTTTCTCTTTACATAAACAACCTTTGTGATAATTTGTCAAATGCAGCATTTCATCTTTATGCAGATGATACAATTATTTATTGTTTATCTCCTTCAGTAGAACAAACCCTGCAATTTCTGCAGTCTGCCTTTGATGTAGTTCAGTCCCATTTAACTCAACTTAAGTTGGTGTTAAATCCAGAGAAATCCAAGTTCATGTTATTCTCAAATGGCAAAGAATTGTAAGCTACGTCTCCTAAGATTAAAAGAATTCAAGGAACTGAAATTGAAATGGTCACATCTTACAAGTATCTAGGGGATCATTATAGATCAGAATTTGTCATTTAAAACTCACATTCAAAGGCTTGTGTCGAAGTTAAAACTAAAACTAGGTTACTTTTTTAGAAATCAATCCTGTTTCTCCCTCCAAGTGAGAAAACACTTGATTCATGCAACTTTTTTACCTTTATTGGATTATGGTGACCTGCTTTTTATGAATGCACCTACCCACTACCTAAAGAGGTTGGATACTGTGTACCATTGTGCTTTACGTTTTATTACTGGCTATGGAAATCGTGTACATCATTGTTCTTTGTATGCTGCTGCTAAATGTCCATCTTTACATATTCACAGACTCTCCCATTGGTTGATCTTTATCTATAAATCTCTCCTTGGGCTGGTTCCATCTTATTTATCTGTTTATATGTATAAAAACCACAACCAATACAGCCTTTGTTCTCACAATATCATACAATTGATTGTCGCAAAAATCAGAACAGAATTGGGGAAAAAGTCTTTTTAATACGCTGCCCCTGCTTCCTGGAATAATCTGCAGAAGGAACTGAAATGATCAGAATTGGTTACCTTGGGAGAGTTTAAGTCTGTCTTAAAGGAACGAGAGAATAACTCTTTCACTCAGTGTGATTGTTTTTAATGTAATTTGATCTGTTATTGTATATTTTACACATGTTGGTATGGGATATTGTATTTGTTTTAAATGTTATATACTTATGTGGTATGTGTATTTTGACTTTTGTTGCCATGATGCCAGGTCTCACTTGAAAATGAGATTTTTAATCTCAATGAGATTTTTACCTGGATAAATAAAGGACTAATAATAATAAAAATGACATCATCGCCTAATTTGCATAATTGGTCATGCTGATGTAATTGTAACCTACGCTGTTGGAGAGGGTTAGGGTTACTTTAGGGTTACTTTATGTCTCTTCCACATCGTGGAACATTTGTCGCTAGTCGCTCTTTAGAAAAAAAGTCGCTAAGGGGGTCTGAAAACTCGCTAAATATAGTGACAAAGTTGCTAAGTTGGCAACACTGTGAATTTCGTGTTGTGCGCATGCGTAGAAACAACGGGTAGGATGGTTTGTCAGGTGGGATGGATTCTCAGAACACCGGAAGTGAGCGTGAAGACGAAGCGGCCACGGGCAAGATGGCACGGAGCGTACTGTGTACATGCCTCGGTGTGCTTCAGCTAGGCAGGAAAACCGCGCTGCTGTCCGGTGCTCGTTTCTACTCGCAGAGCGAAGCGGAGCCGCTGACACTGAAGCAGCAAAGCGACGGAATAAGGTGCAGCTAGTTACCGTATCTGGTCCCTTATACAGATGCACAACAATTATGGAGCAAGACTTTCACAACAGCAGTTTGTTGTAGTGATCCGTACAGTGCCTCAGTTTGTGTGTCAGACCAACACGTACACACAAAGTACACTCGGGATGAATATTACGTCAGTGAAAAGCGGTTAAAATGTCTGCTATTCTGAATTGGAAACAATGGGGAACATGTTTTCAGGTTACTGGTTTAATTTAAATGCACAAAAGCTCGAAATCTGAATTTCATGAGCAACAACGTGAACATTATACTGTCTGTCTGTCCAGACCATTTTTTTCTGTTTTTCTCCTGTCTTCACCCACTATGATGTCAACACAAAATGAAGTTTTTACATTATGTTTTCATGTATTAAGGAAAAGAAGTTCTCCAAACGTACCTGGTCCTGTGTGAAAATGTATTTGTGTCCTAAACCTAATAACTGGTTGTGCCACCATTGGTGCAGTGACTTTGTTTCTCAGCTGTTTCTTTAGATCATGGTCATCAGGCTCTATTTAAGTGATTTCTCCATTCAGCAGGTCTGCTGCTATTCAGACCTTTCTCTAAAATTATAATTTATTTGATTATCTGAAACATTTAAGTGTGACAAATGTTCAAAAATTAAGAAATCAGGAAAAGGGCAAATATCTATTTACGACACTCTACCTCATCACCTTCAGCGAAATCAAAGATGGGAAATAAAAGAAAGGAAAAAAGGTGGCAGACGCCTATATTACAGAATCATTTTAAAGATGATTTCTGTAACCTTGGTGAAAATTGTTCTGAAATATGTTAAAGAAATATATATTTTTTAAAAATTTCTTCTTGTCTTCAGGAGAATAATACTAAACAACCCCAAGAAGAGGAATGCTTTGTCTCTGTCCATGCTCGAGTCTCTCCGAGAGAACATCTTAGCTGATGTTGACAGCGAGGATCTCAGAGTTGTCATCCTATCAGGTTGGTGTTTGTCTATTACGTGTGTGACAGAGAGAAAGCCAAATGCCAGTCTGACCTTGTTATGTGTATTTCAGCCAAAGGTCCAGTGTTTTCCTCTGGACACGACCTGAAGGAGCTGACATCTGCTCAGGGTCGAGAATATCACACAAAGGTGTTTCATACCTGCTCAGAGGTCAGTTAGTGTTTCTCTGTCTTCTTGTCTTGTCATTCACTGAGACGTTTATTGATAATTTTGTGAATTAAAATGTAATGAATCATGCCATGCATATTGAAACGACTGCAAAATAAAAACAGATGTTTTCAGACAGTTTATGTGACCAAAAAGCCAAATTTGCTTAATTTAAAATAACATGAAAAAGAGACAAACTTTATATATAAGGTGGACTTTGTTATCAAAACCACTGATTGCCCTGTCAAAGATCGATCTATCCACCTCAGCTTCTTTGGTTTGTTTGTTTTGTGTTTTTACTGTGACTGCAGCTTACATGCTGACAAATCACTGTACTGTTTGCTTTGTTACAGACACTCAGGTACAGTTCTGGTCACAAGTTTCCGTCCATTCATCGTGGGCATGAATGTCATGGTTATTTTGAGCTTTGAGCTGAATTTCGCAACTTGTGTAAATCCATTATTCTCCTTAGAACAATTCAAAGAAATCACTAAAAGTCCCAAATGATGGAAACATCAGATCTCCACATAAATATAAATATGAAGGAAAAACGTTTTAAATATTATGATTTGCGCCCTGTGCTGCAGGTGATGACGCTGATACAAGACATACCTGTTCCAGTGATCGCCATGGTGAACGGTGTTGCCACAGCAGCCGGATGCCAGCTTGTTGCCAGTTGTGACATCGCTGTGGTGACGGAGAAGTCCACCTTTGCTACTCCGGGTGTCAGCGTGGGTCTGTTCTGCTCGACGCCGGCGGTGGCCATTGGCAGAGCGGTGCCGAGGAAGGTGAGGCGCTCCTCCAATTATTTTTGGTTTTATAGTTTCATTCGATGGAAACTTTTAGATTTTCTTCTTGTTAGGACTTAGAAAAGTTCGTTATTCACATGACATTATGCGAAAGATCAAGATAAAATCAGAAATGATCATAAACCGAAGTCATTTAAAAAACGTCTGCTTTTTAAAGGCTGTTTTTTGTTTATTCTCATTAATAATCAATTTTAACATTTTTGTTTTGTGTTTTGAAGGTTTGAGTAATTACAGTCACTACGAGTAAATTAAAGGTACACGAGGTCCTTTTTTAAATCTTTATTTACACCCTGTCTTAGCTTGGTCTATAAATGAACATCATGAAAATTATTCAACAGAAAAGTTCTCAGTTAAACCCTGTTTTCTATGAGGCACTCATGAAAAACAGGACGCTGTTCTCTGGAGTTTATCAATCTGTCATTCAGCTCTGAATCACTTGAAGTCAATATCACTTTTGGATTTTGATTCTTCTAAGAGGACACGTGTTCAGAACATGTTGTCTCTCTTTGGATCTACTCAATTGTGAACAAACATCCTTAGTATTCTAGTATTTAGCTCTAATCAATACACACCTTCCTTTCCTTCTTTTAAACAGGTTGCTATGGAGATGTTGTTCACAGGAACTCCCATCTCAGCCCATGATGCTTTGCTCCACGGTCTGGTCAGTAAAGTGGTGCCGGAGGAGCAGTTGGAAGAGGAAACATTAGCCATCGCCCAGCGTATCTGTAAAGCTAGCCGACCTGTTGTAGCCCTCGGAAAGGCCACTTTCCAAAGGTGAGAATTTACAGTGTGTAAACTCACAGACGGTTTCCATGGCAATAATTTCATAGGAATTAGTGATGGGATTTCCGGCTCTTTTTAGAGAACCGGCTCTTTCGGTTCAGCTCACTAATAAGAGCCGGCTCTTTCGGCTCCCAACCGGCTCTTCAGGTTGTTTTGTTGCTGTAATTAATTTATTATTAACAATAATATGAAATTATGCACAAAAGGAATTACTAATGTAAAAAAAGAAGTTTTATTTATATATGTTTCTATATAAATATATACTGTGGCCCCTACAGACAAAGCACGTACAAACTCCAAAACACATTGCTGACCTTTCAAAACAGAGCTACCTAGATCACATTACACAATTGAAAGCATATGTATATTGTTTGTGTATTTATACACAAGCACTCATATATATTCAAATAATTAAAAAAATGTTCATTTACCTGTTACTACCACACACCAAATCCGGTCGTACGTGTTTTGTCTTTAGGGGCCACCGTAAATATACTTTTATTTATTCACTCCACATAAAATGTAATAAATAAATCATAATACAAAAACCAACTATCTACATTTTAACTTTTAACTATTTAAATTTTCAGCTTTTTCCTTTTAAACAAATTTAAAGTGAAACAACACAAAACACTGCAAACCACAACACAATTAAATATAAATTAAAATATGTGGTGTTTGTTTCTGTATGTTTCCTTCCTAAGACAAATGGCTCAAGGTCGCGATGCTGCGTATGCCACCGCATCAAAGGTGATGGTCGACAACCTGGCTCTCAGAGACGGGCAGGAGGGGATCCGCGCCTTCATAGAGAAACGCAAACCAGTGTGGAGCCATAAAGCAGAAAAAGCCCACGACTGACTGAGTTTTAGCAATGAATGAGTTTTATACAATGATCATGTGATTAATATTGACAGGAACACATGATTAGCACTCACTGGTGAGTTGAGTAATTACCACCAGCCTTCAGTGAATGTGTCGGCTGTGCTGTTTCATGTTCTCTGAGGATTTCCTCCTGTTCACCATAGCTAAAGATGATGATGATCCATTGTGTGCCTTAAATGCTGCTGTGAGAGCAATGAGAAGGAAATACACTGTTGACTAAGATGGTGGATAAAAAAATTGACGTAATAGATAAATGCTGCTTTCTGTCCAATTTTAGATGGATTAAATGAGGTTAAGAATGGAAAGAGAATCTTAATGTTGAGATGAGCTACATCTAAGCTCTGTTTGCTAGACTGTAAATCCTAAACAAAAGCTAAAGTTTGGATCTTTGAGCAAAATTACTTTTTTTTTCAGATCCTGGTTTAATTAGTTCTGGATTTGTAATTAAGTAGAAGATTATAAAAATTAATAGTCTTGACACAAAACTATAATATTATAATTCAATAAGCTTGTTGAAATACAACACTCTACTTCAGTAGCTTATAGAGGTATGAAATGTTGCCAGTATTTCAGTAAAAAATTAATAACAACATAACTACAACATAAATCTAAAAAATGAAGTATTTTTAGGGATTTTCTTTGTCCTGTTACACATAATCCTCACAATGACTGACGTTAGTCCATCACCTTTTATTGTGCCAGCTTTTTGTTAAGTGGTGTTTGTGTTAGTTTCTGTTGTTTTGGTTAAAAGTGTGCATTAAAATTAAAACTCTCATATGGATTTATTTACGCAAAATTTAAATCAAAGTGGCTAAAATTGAAAACCTTGTTCACAAATTCAATGTGAGGCGTCATTGACACAGAGAGCAGAGCAAGACGTTATCAGAGTCCAGATTCGCTCATCATTCTTGTTTTCTTTGCTGCTACGCACACAGCAAAATCAGCAGTCTTTCACACCTTGGCTCGTGTGATTAGGTAGAGGATAATTAGGGGGTCCATTGTCCGTCTTGGGGGGACCCTAGAACTGAAGAAGCTTCTCGGATGAGAGGTGAAACGTCTTCAAGCATCTTAAAGAAGTCCAGACGCTTTTTTTCCCCAAGCTCCTTAGACTACGCTGACCTGGATGACTGAGAACCTTCACAAACAACAAGTTACAATCCAAAAAAAGGGAATTATATATTTCATATGCATTCTAATTCTGAGTTTATTTATCAATTAACTAGAGTAAAATATGCATACTTAAATGTATAAATAATGCTCTTTACGGCGTAATTTAGCCTGTAGTGTTAATCTCATATAACACTACCCAGTGTTGGTCAGTGTTAAATCCTGACTCAATTTAGAGTCAATTTAACTCTGGAATTTCAACTCTTGTGAAAGAGTAAATTTAACATGGTGAAAGAATGTCCGGAGTGTAGCATTGTCCGAAATTATTCAGGTTTAGAGTATAAAGGAAAACGGGGGGAAAAGTTCATGGTTATAAAAGTGGTTAAAATATATAAAGTTGATAAAAGGTTTAAAAATCATATGCTTGGTTACCAAGGTACTTCATTTACAGTTGTAAGAGTTCAATGAATAAAAGGATTTCATGATTTAGAGTTAATTTATATGCTGTGTCCAAATTCAGGGAAGGGTGCTCCGAAGAATCCTACCTACGGGACGTAGGTAGGATTCTTTGAACAGCCGAGTAGGATGGGCTTGAGAAGCTGCATGTCAACATCCAACTCTTTATTTCTATTAATGTCTTACTTCGTTCCTACCTGATTGACATGTTTAGGAATTATGAGTGATTGGCACACTGTAGTGGTAAAAGTTGCTACCAATCAAATTAGGACATCGTAAAGTTAAAACAAAACACAACTGACTGTTTTATATTATATCTAATATATATTATGTAATATATATATGTGCCACCAGGGACTCCTTTAGGACCATCGCATTCAGTTTCAGAGTCGGTGTGTCCACGGTGTGCCAGATCACCCCCCAGGTAGCAACGACCATCTGGGACTGTCTAGTGGGCGACTTCATGGCTGTACTTTCAACTGAAGACTGGCGGTCCATCGCAGAGGGATTCCAGGAGCACTGGAACTTCCCTCTCTGCTGTGGAGCTCTGGATGGGAAGCACGTCCAGATGAAGGCACCCCCCCAACTCAGGATCCATGTTCCACAAATACAAGGGAACTTTTTCAATTGTTCTCCTTGCATTTGTGGATGCAGGGTATCGCTTCCGCGTCATTGATGTTGGGGGATATGGAAGGTATTCTGGCCAACTCCACCTTTGGTCAGGCTCTTTGGGCTGGGACTCTCCATCTGTCTCCTGACCAGCCTCTACCTGGTGGAGAAGACCGTGGAGCCCATCCCCATGTCTTTGTGGCTGATGAAGCGTTCCCGCTGCGGCGGGAGATCATGAGGCCTTTCCCTGGACGCCTCCTCCCATTAGAGAAGAGGATCTTCAACTATCGCCTCTCCAGGGCCCAGCTGGTAGTGGAGTGTGCCTTCGGTAACCTCTCCTCACAGTGGAGGTTGTATCGGCGTTACATGGAGCTCCGTCCTGAAGTTGCGGAGAAGTGTGTGAAGGCGACGTGTGTAGATGGTTTTTGTATTTTATAGTTTATTTATTACATTTCATGTGGAGTGAATAAATAAAAGTATATTTACGGTGGCCCCTAGAAACAAAGCACGTACAAACTCCAATCTTCTGTGTTACCTGGATTTACATCAGTGTAAGGGACTCAACAAAAAACAAAGTGTGCAGGTGTGTTTTTAATAACGTTACAGAAACTACAAAATGACAAATAAATACTTTAAAGTTACACTTCTTTCACCATCTAGGTCACCAGCAAGCCATTTAAGACAAGTGTCAGGGTTAATATTAGGTTACCATGCACCTCTTTACCTAATTATCGGTTTATTAAATATTGACTGCATTTTTGTGCATTGCAAAATGAAACGCAGATGACAGAAGAGGTGAAAAAGTAAAAACTTGTAGTTTTAACAGGTTCTAGCTTTGGCAGCCAAAATTTTTTAGCCTTGTTCATCAGCGCACATGGCATTTTACAACGAACCGTCCACTGTTACAGAGATCTTCAGTGCCACTATCTTTATTGGGACGTCACACCAGGTGCTAATGTATGGAAACAGCCTGTCAGTGAAGCTGTGTGTGAAGGTGTGTATGTGTGTGTCTGTGTCAGAGTCATAAAATGACAGCTCTCCTCTGTCAAAGTCCAGCTGAAGTCTGATTCTCTTCGGGTTCCTCGTCACTTGCACGTCTGACCCCGGGTCTAATGGCGACAGTATTTTGTATTCACCACCACAGAACATCAGCCTCCACAGTGCAGGCCAAATGACTCCTTTCCTCTGAAATGAGTCTGTTAACACTCCCAGCACGAAGGCCGTATTGTCCCCAACCTCCACCTCCCAGCTGTGAGAGCCCGAGTCAAAGCCCTCGGAGCTGACAACGGAGAAGAAGTGATCAATCCTCTCTGGATTGTCAGGAAGCTCCTGGGTTTGCTCTCCCTGCCTCACACTGGTCAGATCTTCAGACAGGATTACGCCTGGATGAGCAGTGTTTGGATCCAGGATCACAGGACAGTAGGAAACCATCTCCTTCATCTTGACCCACACATTGAAGCTTAGGTTGCCCACATGCTGGGCCACATCTACCTGTGCTCCCGAGGCAAGCTCTGCATCATCAGGAAGAGGTTGCTGCTGAACTCGTTCCACTGCAGCTCTGTAGTTCTGCAGAAATGAGACATTACCAGCTCTCAGCTCATTTTCTGTATCTTTAATGGTGCGGTAAAGTGCTGTTATCTCTCTGCTCAGAGCCCCAATCTTCTCCTTCATCACTTGACTCTTCTGCTCCTCTTCCTCCCTCAGTGCAACCAACCTGGCTGCCTCCTCCTCTTCTAGAAACTGGTGAAGCTTCTGGAAGTGCTCCTTAATGCTCCTCGCTGTGCTTTCAGCCTGAGCTCTAATATGCTCTGCGGTTTGATCACATTTCCCTTTAACCTCACGGATGGCCCTCATTTTCTTTTTCAGGGGTTTTAATGAATCCTCAAGTTTTTTCTTGTGGTCCTGAGATGCTTCATCAACAGACTGGAAACGGTGGTTTCTGTGAGCTTCTTGATCTGTGCAGTATCTGCACAGTAGCAGCTGCTCATCCACACAGAAGATGCTGAGTTTCTCAGAGTGCAGACTGCAGACGGGCTCAGAGGCTCGCTCCTGTAAGAAAGCCTCACAACGCTTCTTCAGCTCAAAATAAACAGGTGGACACTCCTTTGAAGACTTCCTCTTGCAGACCGGACACCCCAAATCATTTTTGTTTGCCCAGTATTTCTGTAAACAGTCATTACAGAAGCTGTGCTTACATGACAGGATGACTGGATCTTTAAATATATCTTTGCAGACGGGACACGACAGATCTTCCTGTAATTTAGACGCCATGTTGCAGTTAGTTCCTCTCTATACTGTCAAGTTACTTTCACTTTCCTTACGAGCCTCCTAGCAGCAGGTACAGTACATTGCCAATGACAGTATTCACAGTATTCCCTGTGGTACTATTGCAGTCTTTCCTCACTGGGAAGTCTTGAATTTTGCGATAAAGTGTCGTCTTTCATCCGTGCATCCTCAGCAGAGAGAAAAACAAGTTGCTTCCTCATTTCAAAAGAGGGCAGGGCTTCCTGACAATTCCTGTTACTGGCCAGATAAGAAATGGTTGAGTGGCAGTCAAAGAAGGAAGCTGAGAAGCTGAAGTCTGTATGTAGTATTTAATGTTTATGTGACACATAAATAGAGATTTTTGACATACATGTAAAAATACTATCAGTTGATTTGTTTTTCTTCCAAAATATTTGTAAATTAAGATCTTTGGCTCAGTGGTTTGAGTTTTGGGGATCTTTAGGTTTTCTCTACTCTTGTATTTATTTTTATTATGGTTCTATATTTCGTATATCTTCTTGTTTTCATGCTTTCTTCAGGTTCGTTCTGTGTTTTGGGGATTTATGTTCCCATAGCTCCACAGCCTTGTGTTTATGTTTAACTTCTGTTTATGGTTTTATTGAATCTGGGACTTTGGTTTCTTCACTGCTTTATGTTAATTATAAGTTTGTTGTCCATCTACTGCCTCTGTCTGGCCTCAGTATTAGTTATTTATTTTGATAGTCTCCTGTCTTGTGTGCTCTGGGTTTTCTTCTGCTTCTCTATCTCAGTCAGTTACGACACATGCTGCGTGCTCGGTCTCTTGCATTTAGATCAGGCAATGAGATAGAGTACAAAGCTGCGAAGTATGGACTGAGGAAAGCCATTACAGCGGCTAAGAGGCAGTACAGAGAGAAGCTGGATGGCTTCTACTCATCGTTCTTTCCTCAGTCCCATCCTCTACACCCTGTACACCAATAGGGATAAAACCATACTGAAGTTCGCAGATGACAGTGATTGGTCGCATCACTGGAGGGGACGAAGCGGCTTATAGGAGAGAGGTGGCCGGTCTGGTGTCATGGTGTGGGGACAACAACCTCACCCTCAACACCGATAAGACAAAAGAGATGATAGTAGACACGAGGAAGGAGAGGAGGCCTCACCAGCTGCTCTTTATCCGGGAGAGTGAAGTAGAGAAGGTGAGCAGCTTTAGATACCAAGGCGTCTACATCACTGAGGACCTAACCTGGACATTGACACCACACAGCTGGTCAAGAAGGCTCAGCAGCGGCTGTATTTCCTGAGGAAGCTGAGGAAATTTGGTATGTCGGCCAAGATTCTACAAGAAAAGCAGATCTTCATCAGTGTATAAACTGCATTAGTGAGTTTGTTATATATTTGTGAAAGACTGTCTAACAGTATAATTATGTAATCTTTTTTAATGGGTTTCTGCATTTGCTGCTCAGTGACAGACAGACAGTGAAACCACATTCATGTTTTGCATTTGCATCGTTTGCATACATAAGTATTTATTCTCAAACAACACAAAGACAACCATACATGAAAAATACACAAATCAGTACCATACGGTGAATGACTGCCATGACTTCTCATTAGTAGTGATTGTGAACTTAATTAGAAAATATTACTTAAGCAGTGCGTCTGCCCTTACAACAGCCAGGTGTTTTTGCATACTGCTGTTGTGATAATATAGCATGCACGGTTTGGACAGATTATGGAAATGAACTGGAAACTGGAACCAAGCGGAACAAGCAGAGATACAGTGAAGGCAAACATGTCAGTAATGCTGATGCGACAGCTGGTTGATTTCACATGAAACTATTTGTGGTCTCAAAACTGCCAACAGAGGATTGAGCTGATGGTGAAGGATAAAGAAGGACTCTGAATGAATCACAACACCTTTGCAGTAAACAGTAAAAGTGAACACATCCCAGTCTTTTCCCCCTCTGCACAGTGCACACCATGGCTACAGTAAATCTACTTCAAAGCTGGAATAATCTTTTATTTTCACGAGACATTAACATGCTGATTTTTAAAATAAACCATTAAGGTACAAAAGGTTCAATGCAACCTCTCGTTTGTCCAGAGTGAAATCTTCAGATTGCTTTCTCTGTCTGCGGATCATTACAATAAGTGGAACACATCAGCTGGGTCAGGGAGCGTCTCGTCTTCTGAGTGGAGAGAACTGGTGACTGAAGTTGAGACCAGGCAGGTCACACAGACAAACACAAAGGGTATTGTGTGTGTTTAAGAATATACTATTGCTGCTATTCTGAGTATCTGATGTGCAGCATCATTGAGATAAAGGCATAGAATTGCTAGTTTAGGTTAACAAAGAAAACGGGGGGCAACGACAAGAAAGACGGATTTAGACAATCTGCATTCTTTCTAATGGCCAGCAGGGGGCAAATCCTTTGGTTTCAGAGAAAAGTCCAGCTGAACTGAAGTCTATAGAAGTGATCCTGACTTCATTAGTGAGCTTAGTGAACACTTTCCTGTTAATTAATAACTTTCAGAGCTTATACAATACAACATGACAGTCATTATAGAAGTTAAGGACCGATTATGGTCACCGCATTGGTCATGTCTCATCCACAGCTCTGTTTTACAGTGCACAGGCATTCAATGTATTTTTCTAAATGATAGGGGAAGACGAAACCTCTGCATCAGTGGTGCTGGTGTAACTTAAAACCAGAACAAGCAGGAAGATTATCTTCCTATGTGTAATCTGTGACTCTCTGAGCTTGTGTACTGATGCATCACAGAAGTGATGGTCAAACCAATACAGTCGTCTGCAAACTGCCTGATCCATGTTTTATCATCCTTATGGACTCTAATGAGGACCATAATGTACAGAAGGAACATAAAACTTATACAAGTGATTGAGTCCAAAAACCCAAAAGAAAAGTGTTTACTGACGTCAGTTTTAAGGCTTTAGCCAAGATCTGGGAGCCAGAGGAGTAGCCCCCTGATGGCCATGAGAAAGAATGCAGGCTAAAGCCACTTTTGCACGTTTTATACCGTAGTGTTTCAGAATGAAAAGCGCTGTATGTCATTTAGAAATCAGTTTAAGCTCACACAACCAATTCTGCAGTTTCCATCCGTCTCTTATCTGTTTTAGTATCTGCTTTCTGGGTTTCTGTCAGCGCAGAGGAATGTTACTTTAACTGCTTAGAGATCACAAATGTAATCTGAACAGGACCCATTTTAAACCATGAACGTAAACACAGGGAACATTAACAGTGAACGTGTCGAGACACAAGTCTAGCTATGCCAGTGAAAAGAAGAAGAATGAGTCCAATCAGAGAGACAGATGCACCAACACCCAGGATCTTCCTCCCCACCAGGAAGAGCAGTGGAGCCAGCAGACGGTAGGCCTCATGTCAGGTGACGGCGTTCAGGTTCTGGCCTCCATCGGTTGGGGTGAAGAACTGGACTTTAGGCACGGCGAGGCCTGAGTTGTTCCTGCGGAGACTCCCGCTGCTTCCTGCACCTTTGCGCATGGAGTTGTTGCGTCTCATGGAGTTGCGCTTCCTCAGTGAGTTCTGGTGCGAAAGCTCACTCTTCTGGAGGGTTTGGATTAAGATGGACGGCTTCTCGTCCAGTTCTCTGGCACTGCAGCATGGCGTCGCAACCTGCAGGAGGAACAAGAGAACATTTTGCGAACATCTCTTAAACCAAGTTCACCAGTGGGAAGAGACACTGACCCAAATCAATGTTTTGCTGTGATTGATGATGATAATGAACAAAAGTCCACCAGGATCTTTTTTGTTTTAGCGTTTACCTTGACTGTGTTGCCAAATTTGGAGTAGTCGACAGAATACACGCCCTCCTCCTCTGTTACTATGGAAACAAAGCGGTGGCCCCACTGGATCTCCTCGGAGACGTAGGAAGTCCGTGCCTGCGTGGTTATGCCCGTCGTCTCCACTACTCCCTCCAGGATGACAATCACCTCCAGGTCGCTGCACTGCAGCTCCATGGCTGACAGGTCGTACAGCGGGCTGAGGGCAGAGTGGGGGGAGTCCAGGTTTAAATATCGGAGTATGTCAGAGTATGTGCAGGTGATACATGGTTTCTGTTTTAGTTGTTTATTTAAACTTTAAGTCTGTGTTTGTCCAGCAGGTGGCGGTAGGGCATAAACGAGTCTCATCTTGTTATCTCACACTCTTACACTGTTACTTTTATGAGTTTTCTTTTTCCAGTGATTAACTTTTAAAAAGAACTAAAGGTAAAACAATTACTTTGGATTATTTTTAAAGCAAAAGCAGCCAAATGCCAATATTCTCTCCTCTCTGCCATTTTCTGTTAATCATAAATCAGCCGAGGGGCTTTCTGGTTGATAACACATCACATATTATCTGTTTGTGTGGACTGTGGAGAGCGCAAAGTGGGGTTCAGTCAGGTGTAATAAAGCCACAGCCTCCATGATGTGTTTCTGGACCTGTTTTTGTCGATGATGTGGCAAATGATGAGCGGGGCGAGGAGGAACAGGCTGTTGCTGCCCACAGCGCTCTCTGTCTGCACGTCGATCTGATGGATGGGGATCACCTCCCCCTCTGGTGTGGTTGTCTTCCTCACAACCTGCAAGCAGACGAAGTGTAGTCCTAATTAACTAACAGCTCGATTAAACCTGAGAAAAAAATTGCTTTTGAGTGAATTCTGAAGTAATTAAGATAAGATAAGAGATAAGATAACCTTTATTAGTCCCACACGTGGGAAATTTGTTTTGTCACAGCAGGAAGTGGACAGTGCAAAAGTTATGAGGCAAAAATTAGAATACAATAAGAATAAATACAGTACACAACTGTACAGAATAGAATAAAATACTATATACAGTAGAATACAATAAAATAAATATACAATAAGATAAAAATAGAATACAAATACAAATGCTATATACAACTGAGTAAAAATACAACGATGACAGAAAGGATTATTGCACTTAGTATTATTGCACATGTGTGGATGTGTGTGCTTGATCAGTTAAAGTCTTTATTATGGAGTCTGACAGCAGTGGGGAGGAAAGACCTGCGAAATCTCTCCGTCCCACACCGTGGGTGCCGCAGTCTCCCACTGAAGGAGCTGCTCAGTGCTGTCACAGTCTGCTGCATGGGGTGGGAGATGTTGTCCATCAGGGATGACAGCTTAGCCGCCGTTCTCCTGTCACTCACCACCTCCACTGGGTCCAGAGGGCATCCTAGAACAGAGCTGGCCCTTCGGATCACCCTGTTCAGTCTCTTCCTGTCCCCAGCAGAGATGCTGCCGCCCCAGCAGACCACACCATAAAAGATGGCAGAAGCCACAACAGAGTCATAGAATTTCTTCAGGAGTGGGCTCTCCACCCCAAACGACCTGAGTCTCCGCAGCAGGTACAGCCTGCTCTGCCCTTTCCTGTAGAGGGCGTCTGAGTTATGAGTCCAGTCCAGTCTGTTGTTCAGATGAACACCAAGGTACCTGTAGCTGTCCACAGCCTCAATGTCCATACCCTGGATGTTCAGTGGTTGCAGTGGAGAATGCTTGTGCCTGCGGAAGTCTACCACCAGCTCCTTGGTTTTACTGGCGTTGATCTGGAGGTAGTTCAGCTGGCACCAGTCCACAAATTAAAAACCAACCACATTGTTAGACATATTAGACTTCATATGTAACTGATATCACCCAGGGCCTGATCCTGTTCAAGCCAAGTCCTTCAAATAAATCTTGGTACAACCTCAATTCATAACTCTACTCAGCTGTACTCACCAATCTGCAAAATGTTGCATATACAAATTGTGGAACAATTTCAGAAGAAAAAGGTGAATAATTAGAATATTTATTTTTCTATGTACAGTAAATAAAATCAAAAGATTCAGAGAATTTGGAGAAATCTCTGCGTGAGGAATGAGGCTGAGAATCAGTGCTGGATGCCCGGCACATTGCATTAATGCATGGGCTCTGGTCTGCTGAGCAACTAAAATCCTCCATCAGACTAGAATCAGACATCATTCCTGTCCCGAAGGTCTAGCAGTTTCTCCCCAGATGATCCCAGATGTTTACAGACTGTAGTTAAAAGAAGACAGTCTTTTCCAACTTTTTTGAGACATCCTATCAAATTAAAAATGAGCTCATATTTCTCTTATATTTTAAAATGCCACATTTGGTAAGTTTAAACACTTTCCGTGTCCACTGTGAATAAAATATGGATTTATCAGATTTGTGCACTTCACATAGCATCCCAATATATTTGAAAGTGGGTCTGTAGATATTTGGGTGAGATAGCGACATCGAGGTAAATAGAGTCAAGCTGAAGATTTCTCCTCTTGCCCCTGTGTCATTATATTTTTACTCCAGCCCCTTATTTAAGCTTTCCTTCTTACTAAGCTACTTGTTGCTTTATTTTGGTAGATACTTCAGTGATTAGAGAGGTGGGGTATATCATCTGAAGTGAAGAAAAGTACCCGGCTGATCATTTCTGCATTTTTGTAGTGAGTAATTACTAAAGTTGTGTTACATGAATAAATGTGGGTAACTTTCTTAGACTGGAGGTGCTCACGGAGATAAAACTGCCACAACAGCTCGACCAACAGATGAAAACTTAATCTGGTTAAAACGTCTTTCACATGTTGGTTCTTTATTCATTGAAAGAATAAAAAAAAAAGTCGCACTTCAGTTTGTAATAGATGCAACAACTCTGATCATCACATAAGAAAAAAACACTCATGTAATAAAAGTTTTTCTTGTGTTTTCAATAATTCATTTTGATGTTCTGATGGTTTATTTGTTGAACTTTTGTCTTGTTGTTACCTGGAAAGAACTTACGGACCAAAAGTAGATCAGGAAAGGAGGAATAACATTTAATAATAGACATTTTTAAACCCACGTTTGAGTTGCTCCGTATCTTTTAAAAATGTGAATATTTCACTGAAACTTTAAACAGAATTATTAGAACTGATCCCAAAGATCATTTTATAAAAGCATTATCTTTTGGCTAAAGACCCAAACTAAAGACCCACCTTTCTGACCCCGCTTTCATTTTTTTGCCTGTAAGTTTACCGGATTGAGTCACATCAAAGTTTTAATCTGTGACTCTGAAATTTCTATTTCAGTTAACTGAACAAAAACACAAAGTATTTATTGTAAAAAGATCTCTTGCAATACGTTCTAGGCCCACTAGGGGGCCGTGGCCCACACTGTGATTGGTAAGGGAAAGATTTGGGAGAGGTCTCATTTATATGTCTTAAATCTTTGGATTGTGGTGCAGTGCTGTTTTCTCTTTTGTTTTTATTGTTTAGCTATGATTTGTATTTATTTTACTTTGTGTGTTTCTTCTGATTTTTCATCTTTATTTCTATGTACATTTTATGAGTATATAAAATGAGTATGTGCAAAGCTATATAGGCGTATTTACAAAGTTTACATTTTCTATTAAAAAAAAGTGGCAGCTGACATTTTAGAGCAGCAATTAGCTGGAAAATGTCTCAGATTCATGTAGAAAAACACAAAAACATATGTTGAGCGAGTTTGATTTTACTGGTGGTTAAAACGAGAGGCTCACCTGTAACCTGACGGTCGCTCCAATGATCATGCTCTTCCTCAGATCCCCGATACGAATCATGAAGCACAGCCGGTTGTTCCGGACTGCGATCACGGCGTGGCGGCTGAAGATGAGCGTCTCTGCCCGACGGTTCGACTGAGCCGTCTTCATGAAGATACAGCCTGAGGAGGTAAAACTCGGCAAGGTTAACCTGAGCAGGTGCGTCTATGCACGCATCAGTACTTATAGGTCAGAATGGAACAAAGCACCGCAGTTCTTTTAACATGCCAAGAGTCAAAATGGCTTCACTGCCAGTGTTTGAGCGGAAATGAAGATGTCATCTGAACCCTTTTTCTTCAAGTTAAAAATGAGTCCTGTAACCTATCTGACCCGAGAGTCAGAATCATACATAATTAAAAAGAGGGCAAAGGGTCAAGCCGGAATTGTGCACTGTAGAGCCAGGCTGCTTTAAACCCGCAGGTCAGAAATGTTTTATGTTTCTTTTCGTCTCTTTCAGGAGAAATTTCACTTCAAAATAACTCAAAGGTGCTAAATTTAAAGACATCCAAAGTGCTTTGCTTCTCAAACAAAAGAAAACACTTTATCAGATATAGTTTTCTGGTATACTTTGAGCCCAGACCACCACAGCCTACCTGAGCACTGTTGCTGACCATGATCATCTTTTTATAGCCACACCGCATCCATGCTTACAGCAGGAAAATGTTTCATGCCACAAAGTTCAAATCTTAAACTGGTTTCTTTGACATGACACTGTGTGATGCTGTCATGTAAACATGAAGCAAAAGTCTCAGAGAAATGTTTCCAGCAGCTTGTGACTCTGTGTATGAAGAATTAAAGCAGCCCTGAAGTATAAACAGCATCCAAGGTGACAAAAACTGAGCGAGGTTGATATTTCTGTATTATTTTAACCATCGATTTTCTGCTGATCCTTTTAGGTTTGAGGTAAACATTTCGTGCACCTTACCCAACATCACAGCATTGATGATGAGTCCCACAATGTTCTGCAGGATGAGGACGGTGATGGCAGTGGGACACTGCTCCGTTATCACACGTTCTCCAAAGCCGATGGTCACCTGAACCTCGATGGAGAACAGGAAGGCTGATGTGAACGACCTGCAGAGGGGGAGACAAGTTAAATCAGATATCCTGGGGGATAAACTATTGTGAAATATTCCTCTGGTGCTGCTGGACCTATCGCTTCATGGTTGAAATGAGCTTCACTGTGAAAGAAACAATGTAAAACCAGAAAAAAGGTAAAATAATTATTTTAGTTCAGCTCAGTTCACTCTTTTTCATTGAGGAGCATTGCGACAGCGCCCCCTGCCTTCCGCATCCTGAATCGCAACCAATTTCATGCACAATGGGCTTAACCTCTAACATCCAGGTCTTCATGGCTGATCGGGGTTAGGGATGGGGTCACAACCACCAAGCGGTCAAAATGCATGTGAGATACTTGATGTGTAAGGTCATGTTTCAAATTCAAATTTTTATTCAGTTTGATTAAACATATTACTAAAATGCACCCTAACCTTGGATGTCATTTATTCACATACATGTTGGATGTTGAGAAGTTAACAGGAAGTAGAGTTGCGGTCTTCAGATCAGGTCTGGTCAAACCCTGTTACTCACGACATTTGCTCCCCAACTACTTTTCCACAAGACTAATTCGTAAAGCAAGAAATGATGACAAACATAGAAAAAAACAGAGCTGACCTCCAAAAATACTTTTGATGTAATATTCATGAAGGTCTTTTAATCACTGGTGCGTCAATATTAAAAAGCACGTGAACAAGTCGATGTCCTGCAGTTGAAATTCAGATAAGATAAAAGTGCAGACGCTTCATCAGCAAATTCAGAAGAGAAAAAAATTTATGTGAAAAGGTTATGATGATTATGATTATGAGATTTAGGGAGTGTGAAAATAAAGCAGTATTTCAATGGAAGATGGAACCGCCACCTCAAGTGGTTCCCGACAATGGATTCTGATCATTTCCAAGAAAGAAGCAAAAGCAAATTTCCTATTTGCCTTTCTGTCTTCTCCTTCCCTGTGGTAAGGATTCATGGGGGTGAGGGTGGATGCGCTAACATGGAAGTGCCAAAAAACGTTTCACCACATGCGATCTTTCTGCTTCTGCTCTTTTATTTGCCTGAAATAAACGCAGCAGAAGTTCTCTCATTCCCTCTTTTTTCTCTTCCACAGTTTAAAAATGGAGAATGTTGGCGAAGAGAAGAGGAGGCGGGTGGGAGCTGGGAGGTTTGGATCAAGTGCAGACGGAGACAGAAAGAATTTCGACAGAGCAAAACTTGACGAATTTACACCAAACACACTTTAACAACCTCGTTTTCTTGGAACAGGTTACATGAAAGCACTCAGGCTTTTCCTTACTTCAGATTTTTTACGCAGTCGGTCATGTTTTCACGCGTAGGGTCCAGGTCTCCGTGCGCAAATGCCACCAGCCACCAGCTCATGGCGAACAGCAGCCAGCTGCTGACGAATGTCGTGGTGAAGATGACCAGCGTGAAGCGCCATTTAAGGTCCACCAGCGTGGTGAAGACGTCCTGCAGGAATCTCCCCTGTTCGCGGATGTTCTTGTGCGCCAAGTTGCACGAGCCGTTTTTGGCGATAAAGCGCGCTTTGTTCACGCGGTCCCTGAACACCGGCTTGCGGGGCATCCGGGAGACGAGCCCCGGGAGACCGAACTCCTCCGGGATGATGCTTTTCCTCGCCAGCATCTTCTCGTCCGCTTTCCGCTCCCGATGGCAAAGAAAACAGTCCTCAGTGCGTCTTTACGCACGGACGCAGCATGCCCACCCTCAGGGAAACGCTCAAAGACGAACGAGCAGTTATAACTCCGTCGCCTTTCGGAGATGTTTCGGACTGAAGGCAGCGCGCCGCCTCTGCTCTGAGCCTCTGAGGGCTGGGACGGTCTCCACTCTGCTGTTGACGCACTTCCAGAGTCAAGACCCGCTCGGATCAGAGCGCTGCTGCCTTCAGGCCCCCCTCAAAGGCAATGGGAAAGGGCAAAACCACCGAAACAGCCTGCTTTGGAAGGCCCTAGAATCTTTTTATCTTATAGGGTTTGTTTTTGTTTTTGTTTTTTTTTTTTACTTTTTTGGCAGTTTTTTAAGCACTAAAACAGATGTCTCTTAAGTTCGGTCATTGTTTAACCCACTTCATCAAGAATGTGCATAAAGGGCTAATTTAATGCATATAAATATCAAAGAAACATGGAAAACAGTGAAAAGAAAAGTCGTGAAATTTGGACCATTATTTGGCATTTTACAGAGGGGAGGAGCTACTATTGTCTGTAATTGTAGCTCTTACTCAGGTTGGAGGCGGTAATCCTAACCCTACCTTCATTTAATGGAAGCCGAACAATCGGACCTGCAGGGAACTTTAGTTAGAGCTGGGCACAAAGTCAGCACTTTCCCTGCTAATCTACATCCATGAAACCAATCAAACTAGACTCAGTTGTCTTTAACTGTCTATAAAAACCTTTATATTTACCCGTCTTTTCTATCCAGTTTAAATTTGTCAAGCCACAGGTGTTCTCCAGGCAAGCTAAATGTTCCTATGGGACAACCCCATACAGCTATAGGATGGTTGAGAGGTGGGTGTCGGGTAAAGTAAGGGCAAGATTTCGATTGTGCCGCTATAATTCATGCAGGAATGACTCTTTGAGTTCAGGTAAAACAAAAACAAACATCAGCTGTTGATAAAAACCAGTGTCCAGTTTGACTGGTTTTGTGTTTCAATCTGTAAACACGTCTTTTAAAATGAACACAAAAGCTCAACAAGGAAAAGTTTATTAAGAACAACAAAAAAGAAAAAAAAACCACCTGACGGCTCTCATTTTCATATATTTTCTGAAATGTGTGCAATTTCCTAGTGCATGTATTTGGATTTATTTTAGAAACAGTCATCAGGGGGCGCCATTTAGCAATTTATCACATCTAGTATTGAGGGTACCGTGACTCCTGGCCTGTGTCCTGAGGTAGGAAAGGTCAAGAGTTTACAGCCGTGAAAGCAGCCCAACAAAAACAAACAGCCTCACGTCACTCAAGAGCATTTTATTGTTATTACAAGTGTAAAAAAAGAAAGAAATCAGGCACACATAATAATAGCAGTTTAATATATATATATATATATATATATATATATATATGTTTAAACCCTTGGCTATACAGGCTACTACATACAGAATGTACATACAGAAAAAAATGACCATCTCCAAACTGATCTGTGAGAACGATGTCAGCATTTACGATGCTCTCTGTTAACAGTCAACTTCATGAAAGCAAGTAAAGCTCTCTGCATAGCTCCGACAATGAGTTACATGCAGTTCCCTTACATTTCCACCCGTTCGCTGTTTTTATGTACTTGTTTGTTCCCAGAAACTAAAACACACGTGAAACCTGTTCGAAAAGAGACATTCTTTGAGCGAAAAAACCTGTGCAAAGTGTAACGTGGAAAAATGGCACCACTGCTTTTTTGCTCTTGGTGTAAAATGTCAGCTTCGAAGACAAAAAGTGGTTTGGGGTGTGAGAGGATGAGTTTACAAGGCAGCCGTGTGCAGGTTCAGAACAGGAGCAGCATGGAAGCACAGCAAGGAAAACAAAGGATTTATGAGTGTGACGGTGGCCAAGAGCATAAAAAGTGCTACTGAACGAGGATCAAAGAACAGGAAGAGCACTCGATCGCTAACAGAGGAGACGGACGAGGACTTGGAAGAACTGCAGGGACAACAACAAAGACATTCAGTGTTACAGTTAAAGCTGTCAGGGGAAAGAAAAGTGCAGGCGAAGCTTGTGATCACCAAGTGTGACGGTAAACCTCACGTGTCATCTCGTTGTGTTATATTAAAACAACTTGTAAAATGAGAGAAATCACAAAGTTCAAAAGCTTAAGTGACAACTTCTTGAGATGAAACATGTAAGATATTTAAACAAGAAAAGGCGGAAAAATCATGTTTGGCATTCAACACTGTACAGTACAAAGTTTCAAATTTTAGTCCAAAAGCAAATTAAGTCTAATGAATATACAATAATATAAAGGGACAATAGCACCGCTCCCAGAAAGGTTAGAAAAGATATTCCAAAGAAATGCACTGAATGCTGAGCTGTAACTACATATTGTTGTGCACTGAAAATATCACCCAAAAGCTGAGACCTTGGCTCACGAGTATGATTTATTATCACTTAATTTGAGACCCGTAAGTGTTGGTCAGTCATTTTTATGTTTGAGAGCACAGGAGTGGCAGCGCAAATGGATTCACTGTGATGGCAATGAGCTGGTTTCCTTTGGGTAACATTTATATTTAAGACATTTTATTTTTATTTTTATTCAAAAAGCCTGCCTATTAATTAAATAGCCATTCATTGATATGCATGTTGCGTGTGTTTTTAACTACAGAAAGGGACGACTTCTGCTGTTTATATATGAAAACTTGCATTGTAGTGACAGTGATAAGGAATCTTGACTATCTCTATTATTTGAAACCAACAGAAGCAAGAACCATCACTAAATTGCTTATTAAATCTCAAAATGATTAAAAACACAACAGTTCCCAAGCACATTATGAAGCGGTTCCATTTCCTGTCCCACTGCACAGTGAACACTGTCAGGCACGTTTCTGTGGCATTTTTCTATTATTGTACATTATCTTGTGATGATGAGAAGTTTTCTTTTATCTGGGAGATAACAGTCATAATTATGAGATACTGTCTCCCAAATATTTTTCTTTCAATGCAAAAGAAAGGACTCTGGCATCTCTGCTGTGTGTTTGATTCTTTGTCCACAAAACCCTCCAAGAGCATCAGAAGTCGGGCAGACAAACTTGGCTCACAGGTACATCTCCGGCCCCCAAAGGTTCTTATCTATGTCAGATATTGTGATGCCATTACATTGCCTAGCAACCACCTAGCAATGGACTAAAATAACATTTACACATGTACAACAGCTCACAACATCATCCTACAGTTTAAATTTCAGGAGACCTGATCCACACAAGTTGAATTATACATGCCGAGCGAGAAACCATCAATAAGCTTTTTTAGGATTTCAGTTAGCCAACATTACAACTTTTTTGTATAGATGAAAGAAATGATATATCAAATGTTCATTTTTCATTTTTAAAGGTGGCTTATGGTTATGAAGATGCATGTAAAATGCCTTCATAACTCTCCATGCAGAGACAAAGTGTCTGCCTCTAACAGGATTTCCAGCAGAAAATGAACTCTCCTAGTTTAATGGACACTTTAAACAAAGCTCCACGAAAACATTAAATCTAAATCTACTACACAATGCATTGGACAGAAAACAAAAAGTGTTAGCTAGGACTTCCAAGGAGAATCCAATCCGTCTGATAAAAACAGTGAGTGTGTTAAAGTTTCATTATTTAAAAATAAAAATATATAAAAACATGTTGATATCAGCCCATCAAAGAGATGGAGCAGTTCCCATATGCAAAAGCTCTTTTTTTTTACTATATGGACTCCTCTTTATGTTCACCTTGTGAATGCTAAATTTCACTCTCTAAAATTCACTCTCTCCTATGGGCTCTAATTTGGTTTCATCCGATTTATTACCAATGTTGCATTATTAATGTGCAAAATAGAGATTGATGTAGCTCTAAATTTCAGCCCCTAGAACTGATTATTAAGTTACTGCAAGTTACTGCTCTTCCTCAGTAAAAAAAGAAAAGACATCACTGCCCTCTCAAACATCCATGAAGCATCTCTGGAGTTAACGGGAGGCATGCTGGGTATCTATTGTCCCCGAGGATAAAAAGTTCAGCAAAGCATGACCGCAGACAGACAGCAGGTTCACTGGCTGCAGGCCGAGCCGTGACACCTTACAGTGTTTGTACTAATGGAGGCATAGACGTACAACTGATAGAACAGGGAGGAAGGAGAAGTAGGCCAGAAATAGAGTATCCAGCCTTCACTTGGGAAACTGCTGTTGGTATTTTGTGACGTCTCATTTTTGGCATCTCGTGAAAAATGTCAACACATGTTCAGTCAAAGAACGGCCACAACAATCAGCTGCGTTATTTATCATTATAAATGCATTCTTAAACTGGTTAATAAAACCATATGATTCCATCAGCTTTGTCATTTCTATCAGTGTTACCTCTATGGCAGAACTTAAGGTCAAAAAGTAGAGTAGAATACAAAAGGGTTGATTTAAAATCCTTCCACTGCGTTATTCAGAAAAATAATGGCCAAAGAGCCAACAGTCATTTTTAAAAAGGATTTTAAATACATTTAAAAATTCTTCCATCATTATTATTGCATAATACAGGTGCCAGTCAGTATAAACAGAGGTGGTGCATGATCTAAAAAGTAACAAATATTTTACACAAGATAATTAAAGACTGTAAAAATTCTATTAATATGAAACAACACTTCTGTTCACTCTCCAACTATTAAATCTTTACATTTTACACTTTTCACAGCCTCAACACCTGAAATAAAATCTCAAAGCCATAATTTATATTTAATAAACTGTATGTATTTCCTACTGTCTACAAATCCCATGAAAAGACCAACAAACACAAGCCTCTGTCTTAATACTCTAACCTAAAAACCTTTCAAATCCATTTAAAACGGTGTAAAAAAATGTGTTAAAAAGAGGTAACAGTGCATTTGTTAAGGCAGGTAATCCATATTCGGTGCTCTCAGAGAGATTTTATATAAATATGGTAGTTATAACAATAATGATGTCATGGCTTTAGCATTATCTTGACATTTTATGGAGCCAAAAGCTATCAGCTAGTGCTTATTAGCTTGGTTAGAAAAGTGCATCCACAAGTTTAATCAAACATAGAAAAATCTGCTCATCAGATCCAAAAGGTGCCAAAGCCATAAACATGGGTGAGATGTCTAGTTCTAGTTCTAGTATTGCCTAACTTTAAACATATATGCAATTTAAATGGGTCGTATAGTCCTAGACACCTATCATATGGCCAACTTTGATAGTTTGATTCTTGGCTCATTTAGTCTGCATGTCAAAAGTGAGCGAGATGCTGAACTCCAAGTTGCCCCTGATTCATTTGTTTTGTCAATAGAATTGAAGATTTGCATTGGAAATGTTGACTTGTCTTGGCAAGTTGTGTCTTACTGCCAAAACCAACACGATTCAAAAGGAACAACTTTTACTTTGAAGGTGAACAGTCGTCATTTACCGTCTTCATCACATTCCTCACAGTTTCACTGCTGCACAACCTGCAACCGCAGCAATCTGATACAGACCAAAGCAACCACAGAGGTTTTCAGTGCAGCTCCGTACACCTCTTTCTGGCCGATTTTACCTAGCAACTGCAGGCAACCGATCTGAGATACACGTTTTTCATCAACATGTTCATTTCTTTTGTGAATTTAGACATTTTGACACAGGATCTGTGGAGATTTTTCGAAGCCAGCATCAAGTGGCCACAACTGCAGTTTTTAAGACTTACTTTTTTGTATTTGTGGTTGCATTATTTAGTATACATATTACATATTTTATAGTAGGTTTGGTCATTCGTGGGATTTACTGGCAATAAGAAATGAAATAACTTTGCTTTTTATCAGTTCTTTATTAACTATTAAGTGTTCTCACTATTCTTAGTCTTAGAGCACAGGAAAGATATGCCTGGCTGCCCATTTTGATACTGTGAGCTTCACAAGCATTATATTTATTGCTTATTTTCTTGTTTAGATCTTGAGAAAAATTTGAAAGTCGGAAAAATAACTTTAGATTTTCTATGAGACAAGTGAGAAAATATATTCATTTGTAGTTTGCATTAGCCATTCATCACATATAAGATATATCTTTATTATTTCACTTTCCAGTCCAAATACTAGTAATGTTGTGGTTTGTGTAATTGGGTTTTCTTAAATTCAAACAAAATAAAAACGGGATGAACCAACCGATGGACTCATTGATTAGCAAGCCTACCCAAAGCACCTTCTTTTACTTCCTGACTTCTTTAGTACGACTTCTTAAACCCACTGACTGACAGCTCACCCTGTCTCCATTTGGTGAGTGCACAGGAAAGCTTCTCCTCGTAGAAACAGTATGTTACTGGCTTCCCTGCAGTGGGGTATTCTCTCAGAGGGCTGTTCACCTCAACAAGAAAGTAATTCAGGTAAAAAAAAATACAAAAACAAAAAAACCCAAGAAACTGAGCAGGTTGTCAGCCGTTGGGTCCCGCGTGTTCCTACATGTCAGCTTTGACAAACGAAGCAAACATCCCATCCTCCTGCTCCAAAAGCGTCTCAGGTTTGTCGTACTCCATGATGTTGCCTCGCTTCATCACAATGACCAGATCAGCTGTTAGGATGGTGTGGACACGGTGCTGGAGACACACAGGGACGACACAAAACACAAACATAATAAGTCTAAGTGAAATGTTTTGTTTTAAAAAAATTATAATATGTTTTAAGCTAGTTTTGTTGGATCAAATGAAGGATTTGGTAAGAATTTTATAGACTGATCAGCTGCTTTAAAAATTAAAATATGCGGACTCTTCACAGTTTTGGAGATGATGTTATTCTTTTTGGAAGAAATGTCCAAAGACCCATTTTATTGATACAGTCCAATTTTCCAGGAACCTGCTGAATGAGATGAATGTAAAGCATCTGAACCAGTCAGCTACTAAAAATACAAATTCAGGTTTAATTCTAACTGAATCCCTTCTCAATTTTTAGTTTGGAGGACAAACAATGTCACAACACTGAAGACTGTCGTCAAATTTGCACTGCATCCACAAGGAATATCTTTAAAAGAGCATGCAGTATTTTCTTGTACCAACCAGGCTGTCAGTGGCAGTAAAGCTTCAGCAGACCCAGAGTCAGACGTCAGCTGTGGCTCAGCCAGGAAAAGAAACAGAAACAGGCAGGAAAATGGAAGAAAACAGGAGAGACCGAGAGTCAGCTGAGCCAAAGTGGTCTGTGTTGATCCGGGTCTACTTGTGAGTCCTCACTAGCACACTGAAGAGGCTCTCCTCCTGTGCTAGCAGGTTGGGACCAGAGTCACTTTCCACCAAGATCCCTGAGGAGAAGACCAACACCTGCTCGGCATCCAAGATAGAGGACACACGATGCTGGTGGCAGGACAAAGGGAGATGAAGGAGGACAACAGAAAATGTAGTAGATGTAGTAAAAAAGAAAAAGTGAGAAAACAAAAAAGAAAAGGAAGGAGGTGGGGGGGGGGGGGGGGGGGATTTGGGAAAAAGTAGAAGGAGACAGCAGATGGAAAAAGAAAGGAAAGAAAAACAGAGCAGGATAAGACAGCAACACAAAGAGACAAAAGTCAGAAAAAAGGGAAGCATATAGATAAAAGAACCGGACAAGAGGACTGAATTTAAGTCACTAAATCCATAAGGAACTATGTGTTACAAACTGTTTATGTGTGGGAAAGGCCATTAATAAAAGGCACAGATAAAAGAAACATCTGTGGGGTAAATAATTTAATGATAGATGAACATAGAGCTCAGTGCAAAGAGAGCCACATATCTGCATCTATCTGTACAAACCTCAGCTGACCTCAGCAGTTTTTTTTTTTTTTGCCTCATTAGTAACAACAACAGGATAAAAGACTGAAGGACTTACAGCGATTGTTACGACTGTTCTGTCTGCAAACGCCGTCATCACGACTTTCTGTAAGATGTTCTCCTGCAAGACAGAAAGACGAAACAGAGAATAGAAACCATATCGTCAGGTGAGGAAGTGGTGAGCTGCTGTAAACGTGATCCAAAGTAGAGCGAGGCTAAAATGGGGCTGTCGCGATGCAAACTGCTTTGCAACCCACCTCCAGTCCAGTTATATGTATTTCAAGCTGTTTATGATGTCATGTCTCTCTTTACTGATGCCTTAGAAATAACCTGTTTTAACTAAAATTCATTCATTCATTCATTTTCTTTGCTTGCTTTGTTCATTTTTTGCTTCCTTCTCTAGTATTTTTGGGACAACTGGGGTTACATAAGTAAAATGAAACTGGCTGATGATAACATTTAATTACTATCCCACAAATATATCTCTATTAAGGAAAAAGCTTCTGTACATGATTGCACGAGATGCCATGAATAAGCACACACCGTAGCCATGTCTATAGATGCTGTGGCTTCATCCATGATGAAGATGCTGCTCTTTCTGACGAAAGCTCTAGCCAAACAGAAGAGCTGCCGCTGCCCAACGCTGAAGTTCTCTCCTCCTTCTGTCACGACAGCGTCTAAACACAAACACATCGATCAAGTACTCTACTTCAAAACTGACTTTTGGTGCAATAAGCTGCATTCTTTCTCGAGTTAAGTTTGCGCACCTAGTCCTCCAGGCAAAGCTTTCACCATGTTCTTAAGCTGAGCGATCTCTAGGGCCTCCCACAGTCGATCGTCAGTGCACATCTTCTCCGGATCAAGATTAAACCTGCAACAAGTAAACATCATTAACACAAAAAAAGCATATTTCTACCTCTCATGGACTGACCATAGATTTAATACACCACCTGCAGAGGCTGATAAAGACAGTGATGGACCCAAGACCAACAAAGACATCACAAATCACGAATGTGAACTGTTTCAGCAACTTTTACTGTCTTTTTAGTCTTGGGCAGCCAGGAAGGAAAGTGAGTCCTTTAAATGAATAAAAATGCCAAAAACACATCGAATGACTGATCAGCACAACACTTGCACGTTATGCACTTTTGCTGCCATTTCTATAGAGAGTCTAATGTCATGAAAAGAAGAAAAAGAAGAAGAAACATTCGGGAGCATGAATGGCTTGCTTGCTGGGCTAAGCTTTGCCTAATCCCTGTTTTGTTTAAATGAATTATATTTAATCTTATTTCATAGTGAGGACAACTGGCAGAAACTGATCCAAAGAATTCAGCCTCAGTCCAGTCAGTCTTTTGCCCAAATTACATCCAACATCATCCTCTTCTTTGGATGTTTCTGCCTTCTGTTCTGTTCTCTGTCAGGATGATCCCACACTGCTTGGGGATCTGGGAAGGCCGATCCATGACTGATAGTGTTCCACTGTGTTTTTCTATCCAGGTATTATTTTACTGCATTAAGAGTGTGTTTGGGATCGCTGTCACACTGAAAAAATAAAGCTTTTGCCAATCAGATGCTCCCAACACCACTGACCTGTAGTCGTGTTTCTTACAGATAATCCTTTCAGAAACTGCTCATCTGCTGCTTGACCTTCTAGTTCTTCTTCTGTCCCCAAATGTTTGAAAGACACATAGCACACCATGCCAAGATGAGAAAAATATCTATAAAAATATTTTATAGATTCAACTAAAGAAATGGCGCACGCGATGTGTTTTAGTGACAGGCTGTTAGTAACAAAGTGCCTAAACATAAATGTAAATTGGTTCTTTGCTAAGTTGTCTGGTATGTGTAGACACAACACTGGTTCATCCCTTCAGTTAGGTGTCTTTTATGTTTCAATGACTAATTGTTCAGTCCAAAAAACCCCAAAATGTTTCTCTGAAAATGATCAGGTACAAGGACTGGATTCAAAATGAGTAAAAAAGCAGCCAATGGCTAAAGAAAAGCTTTGGAAGACCTTCAGAAACACAATTTGTTATGTACATTCAGCTTCACCTTCCGCATTTTAACATCTTGCATGAATATACGGATGCACAAGCTGCCATAATGTTCCATATAACTCTCAAATGATCTTTTAGTCTTGCAGTAGACAGATCACATGTGTGTGCATTTTAAAATGTGATGAACAAAATGTGCATTTGGTGGACGCTACAGCTGATGGATCATTTCTTGGCTGCACTCTGAGCACAAAATATTCCAATTATCTAAACAGGACGAAGCAAAAATATTACTGACCTTTTCTAGATAGATGGAAAATGGAAATTTAACTTAAGACCCACTTAGTTAAATATGCCAAACAAGCAAAAGACGTCCTTGGATGACATCAGTGTTGTCAAAAGACCACAAAAGAAGTCATCCTTTTATGTCTAAATCTGGCTGAAAAGTGAAAAGTAAAAAAGGATTTTTTTCAGGCTGCTCATTACTTGGAGTAAATCTAATGTCAGCCATTCAGCAATAGCATAATGAGCAGTTTTCTGTTGATTATAACACCAAAAAATGATAAACTGGTACAGCAATCAAGCTGAAAACTGAGTTAAATTTGGCTCTAAAGTGAAGGTTAGTACTCGTCTACTCTTCATACTGCTTGTTTAAAAAAATTCAAAAACATCTTCATATTTTTATACATTCGATTGACAGCCACATAAATCATAAGTCAAGTTGACACTGTTGACACAAGTTGAATTGTCAGGCGCATGTCTTCAACAGGTTTTTGCAGAGTGGGCTGCAAGTTTGGAAGTTCGGGCCAAACAGGAAAAAGAAAGCAAACAAAGCGGTTTTAAATGATCATTGTTAAGATAAATAGAAGTAAAAGGCACTGAGTTCTAATGTTAAATAAGGAGAGACGAGGAGAGAAGGAGAAAATGGTAAAAAAGAAATAATTAAAAAGAAAGCTGTTCTGTTTATCCTTGTTTTGTGAGATGTTTATAAATAATGACATCGGCACATGTACAAGCAATCCCTGTGGGCCAAAAGCTCAATTTCAGGCATCTGTTTTTACTCGTCTCTGTATGCTGTTTTAGAGAGCTGACATCCCTAACATGGTCATCTTGGACATGGAAGCCACGCCCACCTCCTGGTTAAACCTTCTGCTTAAGAGGGGCAGCCAATAAAAAAAGTTACTGGGGTAAACTGAGGAACATAGGAACTAAAATCACTCATTTCAGACCGAAAATGAACTGAGAGGCTGTGAACAGCCAATAGAAGATTATTATTTGAAAATGTGAATCTAATAGAGTCCTACAACAAAAATAAGGAGCGTGTAGATAAACAGAATAGGTCCTGTTTGCATTTAAGAAGGTTAAAGGGTTAATATAACAATTAATTTCATGTTTGTTTTAAAACTGTGGCATTTCAAATAATTATAAATAATGCATTCATTACTACTTCTGTGTGTGTGTGTGTGTGTGTGTGTGTGTGTGTGTGTGTGTGTGTGTGTGTGTGTGTGTGTGAGAGCCGAACTGTGTGAGAGCATCTATGATAACAGTGTGAAGCAGTCACTGCCGACCATTCACCTCAGGCTTACGTTCACATAAACAAGAGCTGCTGAAAATGCCAAAACACAGACACACACTCACCGTCTCCCACTTTCACATACAATTATCTGGAGCAACATATCTGTCCAAACAAACAGCACATGCACTTTGTCTTTTATAACAAACAGAGTAACTTTATCATCTGGTAACACAAACACACAGAGGCTGCGAGTGTGTACGCACAAAACGGCGCTGAGTCCTTCATCTCTCCAGCGACCTCCTCGGTACGTGACGTCTGTGACAAAAGTCAGATTAGGTCCCGGCCAGAGTTCCCACTGCGTTCTCAACCGCTAACCCCACAGCTGGGACTTTGTGTCGTCATGTGACAAACATCTTTCGGGACAGAACTCAGACTACGATTTGGCAAAGAGGGTTTTTTTTCTCTCTTTCTGGTTAAGAGCTCACAATGAGGCGAGTCCGGGTTTTCCAAATCTGAGCGTGGTTAATCAAGCAGCGTGACACTCAGCTATGGAGGCTTAAAAGAGCCAGTGCTCTGATGACATGTTTAGATTCTGGTCCACTAACGTTTGTGGCAAACATCAGTGTTTCTGCATCAGACGAGAACAGGACACCCCCTAAACCGTCTGTGTAGATTTTTTTTAGTTTTTCAACTGTAATTTCAAGCCAGACAAACTCCTTCCACTGTTTCTGGTATCAATTTTCATCATCACAGTTTCTAAGAGTTGGACAAACATACCAGACGCGATATGCACTTGCTCTTGTGCATCTGCCGTGCATGCTGGATCAAATCTAGTGTGTCAAAACAGCCTGACTTAATTTCATCCTGGGCAAGTGGAGGCATGTGCACAGAGGTATATCTGGTGAGTGGAGCAGGTGCTGAGCCAAGGTTGTGTGGAAAAAACACAAATTCATGACAGCACAATGGAGTGCACCACGGTTCGGTTGTTTCCAGTAAAGGTTCTCCCTCAAACTCTGGATGTTCCAGTTGACTTTACTGTGATGTCAAGCGTTCTGGTTTTTTAAACTGCAGGGCGATAGCCAGCAGTCACACGGTCCGATCTGCGGTAAACAGCAGAGCACACGGCTCACCTGGTCATAACTGGACTCCAAGGAACAAATTTGCAGGAAGCCATTTGGACATAGACAAGAAATTTAAAGATTTGAATCTGGTATTTTTCTTTTATGGGCTGATTGAGGAAACTTTTTGATCATATCTTACGTTTCCCAAAATTATTCATCTAAATGCCCCCACATTAACAGGTTTATAGGAACAAGCAAGTATTAACCACAAACCCACAAAAAAAACACAAAAGACTACAGCGAGTACAAACAATGGACCATCATGGTCCCCGTGTAGTCTAGGTGTGGACCTGCCTCTCTGCTAGTGTATGAAATGAAGTGGTGGGTGTGGCTTCTAGAAGTCCTGGCCTGGCACACCTGCTACTCATCACCAATCAACGTCATATTTAAGCTGGGTCTCGAGCCTTGGGTGATGCCTGACTGTTCTCCCCCAGTACAGTTAGAATTGCTGAGGCTGTTTGAAATACCAAGCTGATCGTGACTACTTTGCTCATACTCACTGTTTGATCTTCTCTCTGAGCTAGAAGCCAGACACCTGAAAGGCAAGTCAGACCCCCACCAAGCCCACCCAATTAAGTGTATTCATGTTTTGTTCTTTGAAAACTGAAGAGGAGAGGTGTTTCGAGAGACAAACAGTTCGAATCCCTGCCCTAAAAAAACAGGATTACTTACCTGAAGTTCCTTATATTCCAGATGGAATTAATCACAGCTGGATTTAGCTGAAGACTGTTTAGTTTTTAACCCTTTGACTGTGTCATGTGCTTGAGTCCTGAGTGTGAACCTTAACATCCAAGACTAAAAAGCGAAGCCAACATGAAAATGTCTTAAATCTGGATTATTTTTTATGGCCACAAGGGGGCGACTTTTGTGGCTGCCAAGAGGTTTGCACAGCTCTAAATCGGCTGACAGATTCCCAGATATTTATCCCCAGATGCCACATTGGAGGTGGTCCTGAAGGTCATACACTCACTATTAATCATGTGGTTCATCACATGTGTGCTATTGATGTCAAGGAGCAGGTGGGGTTGGATTACCTGGGAAGAGATCTCAAGACTAGTGTTGCTGCTGCTGTTCAACAACAGATGTTCGCAGTGGACATAGATGGCCTCCTTTACTTGTCTCTGACACCATCTGTCTAGTCTGTCCAATATGTGAGTGCTGGCAGCCTCAAAAGAGTGACAATTTATCTTTTACATGCAGGTGCACAGCTTAGTCTCGTCCCAGTGGGGTTGGCTCTCCTAAATTGTGCCGTGCATTTGTGGAGTGTTGGTTTGGTTTCTGCATTTGGTTTGTCGAGTTTCTGTTTGGGTGATTAGTCCTTGTGATAAACCATTTCTGATGTGCATCGCAACATTTTTTGTGTATATAAGAAACTTTTTAGAGAACCAAACAACAGTCAAAGTTTCTGTTCACCTTTAGCAGATAACTACTGGTTCAAATCTTGGAGATTTGAATTAAAGCTCTGTAAACAAATCTTATTCAGATTTTGTTGATGTTAACCTTTGCTGTTACCTCTCTTTACCTTTTAGGTAACCGATTTGGAAGTACGGACCACAGAGAGCACAAATTATAGTTCTGATTGGTAACACAAGAATAAAATTATAAACAGCAATCTCTGGGAAGGAAAACATGGCGAGGAACCAGATCCTAAGGCTTTACATAATAAGTCTTCAAAAAGACTTTTTAAAAAAGAATATAGTCAAGTTCTCTGTAGGCATGTTAATCACGAGTGTTTACCTTATTGATCCACTAAATAAGACAGGGTCCTGGAGGATGATTGAAAGTCGAGACCTGAGAGTCTGTAGAGGAAGCTTACAGATGTCAATCCCATCTATGATGATCTTTCCTGCAAATAAGCAAAACACTGTGTTCACATTCCAGGTAGTTTTACAGCCACCAACACTCCTCTCATAACAGAAAAATAACAGTTAAATTATCCAGTACAGCTTTCTTCTGAACTTTCTATATCTACAGCTCATGAAGTTCATTTATAGTGGCACTTGAGGCGTCCTGTTCTCACTGCGACCTTCTCCTGAATACTACCAAAAAACACCCATTCTGCATCAGCTGCAGGAATAGAGTTCAAGCTGCTTTTCCTTCTGTTTAATCTGGAAATCTCACGGCTGCATTATAAGACAAATCACCAAAGCTTGGTGACATCACACCAGCAGGTGTGATGTCACTTTTCCCATGGGCCTCTCACCAGGAGGATGACATCAGCCAGTATAAACTAACTGTTAAGCATCAGTTCACTTAATCAAGTACAATTTATTTTAATCTTTATTTATATTTTTGGCAGCCAGAGTTGGCACCTCGTTTTATGCCACAGTGAAACATAGATGCATTTTGCTAATCAACTAATAGTTAATAACTCATGTTTACCCATCGGCTCAAACATTGTAGTTTCTGTCTTACAAAAATGACATAATTAAAAATCAGTAGACCAGGTGATGTCTCTTACTCAATATTTTATGTTAAAGATGCACTATGGAAAAACGTTGCTGCACAACCGCAGCACGGAAAAATGATTGGGATGTTTACAGTGAATGTGCAACGTTGTTGCTTTGAAATGGCTGTTGAGGTCTGCAGCCATCAGTCAGTTACCATCTTTAAACTGACTTTGCTGCATCAAGGTGGTGATAAAGCAGTAATAAATCCGTCAGTGTGCCATCAGTTCCCCATCAGCGTGCAAGCAAATCAAGTCAAGTTAGCAATCTGTGATAAATCATCAAAAATTGCAAACCTGTTGCTGTCGACGTAAACAGAAATTCAACTGAACTACAAACAACCAGAGTTGGGTCAGAACCTCATAGATTGGAAATTTCTTTGCATATGGTGACGTAGTTGTGGTAAGCTGGAGATTTTAATTGGAAAATGACACAGATGCTCAGAAACCTTGTTTTTATAAAGGAACATAACCAGAATGGAAACCAGCTGAGTCCCCGATTGCAGAGAAACGTGTCACGGAGGATTTGCACTCATCAGCACAAACTTGTATAGGTTTGCTTTAATTAAACCACCTTTTCTCCTAAAGCTCTTTCATGTGGACACGATGAACGACCCTGAACAAATGTTTTTGTTCAGCTGAACACAATGTTTTATTTTCAGGGTGATGAAATCAAGAATGTTCTGTACAGCTCACTCAGAAGAGCAATCACCAGGAAGGTGCTCTGCTTTTATTTCACTGCTTTATAAGGAAATGTTGCTGACACAATGGTCTTAAATTTACAGTTAAATGAACTGTCTTCCCAGCTGTGTGTGTGAGTGCATGGAAAAAGTGACTGTGTAATCTCACCCCTGTCTGAATAATCTGTCTAGGAGCAGCCGTCATCAGCCAGAGTGAAAACAGAGTGGTACGATTACGACTTGCTTTCAAAATGCAATAACTAAAACAGACAGCTTTAGGACTTTATTTCTGCCCTCTTGAAGGAACATGTCTAGAGCCTGGAAACGAGTGCAGGAGAATGGGTCGAGCCTTTTTGTTATGTCCTTATGCTAGTTCTTTGATACAAGAGTCTACTTCAGGTTCTCTTAAAACAAGGCATGCGAAGAACAAAAAGGCCTTCAGATTTGCACTTAGCAGGACTCGCACGAGTGTTTAAAAAGAGCTGAATAAATATTTCCTCCAACATATACATAGTACTGCAGTAGTGGCTGATGACTGAACACCTTTTAAAGGAATAATTTACAATAAGAAGTGCTTTAGTTCTAACAAAACACACTGCAATATCTATCGTCATTTTGTCTCTGGGACTCAGTCACCTTAAATACTTTTATTACTGCTCACTCTGACAGATCATTTATAGCATATTGAATTTATAAAAGTAACTCTATTACAGTTTTTCTCGATTGCTTAAACACTATAACCAGGCCTCTAAATTAAAATTTCAAAACCGTAACGCTACTGTTCAAAAAGCTCACCCATTTCCCTGAACTATAAACACTATTCCCTGCTTTGACACATGACTCAAATTTGGTGAACTGTTACTGCAAAACTCTACACACAAATCCCTACATTTTACAGTGCTTACACCATGTAGTCATTTAGAAAGCACTAGCATGCAATAATGTTAACTTAAGTCAGCATAGCTTGAGCTCAATTAGCACACAATTAACCAGGTGGAAACACTAGGAGTCAAAATTTAGCACACACCAATCAGAACCTGCGATGGATAGATAAAAGGGCCAAAGTCAGCTCATTCAGGTTTGAAACAATGGATCCAAAGAGATGCAAAGGAAGAGGACGTGGTGAAGGAGGAGGACGTGGTGAAGGAGGAGGACGTGGTGGAAGAGGAGGAGGACGCGGTGAAGGAGGTGGAGGTGGAGAACGACGGCGACAAGGAAGGGGAAGAGCAAGGGCAAGAAGACAGTCAGTCTCGGATGAAATTCGAGCCACTTTAGTTGACCATGTCCTTGTCCATGGGATGACTATGAGGGAGGCTGGGCAACGAGTACAACCAAATTTGAGTCGCTTCACTGTTGCCTCCATCATCAGAACCTTCAGGGAGGAAAACAGGTAGGTGTACTTGCAGTAAGACTGCTTTGTACAGTAACGTTTAAGTTACTGAACTTATGTGTCTTGAGTTTCAGTATGTTTCCATTATTTGCCTGTAAAATGAATGTGTGACAGTTACAGTAATGAGTGCTTCTATTTTTGTAGGACACAGAGACGACCACCTGGTGGAGGCAGGTTAAGGCTTTTGTCGGAGGAGCAAGAGAGGGAACTTGTAAACATGGTAATTGCAAATAATGTAATCCGCCTGCAAGAGATTCAAAGGAGAGTGATTGAGGATGATCATCTTTTTCGAGGTATAAATGCCATCAGCCTCTCCACAATTGACCGCATCCTCCGAAAGAATCAATTCCGGATGAAACAGGCATACCGAGTCCCTTTCGAACGAAACTCTGACAGAGTGAAAAACCAACGTGTGGAATATGTTCAGGTATGAGTTTTGATACTGTATAAAGTATTGTGTACCATCACAGCATGGCAGTTTATGCTGCCATTTCAGCACTCTTGAACTGTGGTTCAGGGTACCGATTGACTCTACTGTGTTATGTGTTCTGCAGAGAATCTTTGAGATTGAAGGACGGCCTGTTCCCCATGAAATAATCTTTGTGGATGAGGCAGGTTTTAACCTGACCAAAAGAAGGAAAAGGGGGTGGAACATAATTGGCCATCGGGCTATTGTAAATGTCCCTGGTCAGCGTGGGGGGAATGTCACTATGTGCGCAGCCATCAGCCAACAAGGGGTACTCCACCGCCATGCCGTACTAGGACCCTATAACACTATGCTTCTCCTTGCTTTTCTTGATGGTTTAAGACAACATATGTTCCAGCTGGACTACAGGGAACCAGCACAGCCAGAGCAGCCTCACTACGTTGTTGTGTGGGATAACGTCAGCTTCCATCGCGCTGCTCTGGTTCGTGACTGGTTTACCAATAACCCAAGGTTTTCTAATATCTTTCTGCCTGCATACTCTCCCTTTCTAAACCCGATAGAGGAGTTATTTTCGGCATGGCGGTGGAAAGTGTATGACCGAGAACCTTATGTCCGTGTTCACCTCCTTCAGGCCATGGAAGAGGCCTGCCTAGACATATCAGTAGATGCATGCCAGGGGTGGATCAGGCATGCAAGAGGATTTTACCCCCACTGCCTGGCTGGGGCCAATATAGCCTGTGATGTGGATGAGATTCTCTGGCCTGACCCAGACCAAAGACAAGATGCTGAGGTGGGATAATGTTTCTGGTGTGTGTTGTACTGTATAGTACATGAATGACAATGTGCCACTGTACATACATTGGTTGCGTCTTTTGTGTTTATCATGTGACAAGGGTTTTGAAGGGGAGAACCATAAGCAACCTATTTGTTTTGGAACTATTGTTTTGAATTAATTGTACCAGTGTGCAAAACTCTGTTGTAGTGTGTGTGTTTTTGAGGGCTTGTGTTTGATGTCTGAGGGCAAAGTTTGGTTTTTCAGCAGGAGTGAATAGTTTTGGGTGTAGAGCTTCATTTTGACCTGGAAATAGGATGTTTGGGAAATTGAGTGAGATGTTATGGATTTGTGTTTACTGTTGTGAGGATATGAGGCGTAGTTTCAAGAAATGTGTTTTAGCAATCGAGAAAAACTGTAAGCTTGTTCAAGTCGTATTTGGGTCTATAAATATCATGGACAGCTTGAATCCACATAACAAGCATCTCAGATTCAGGAGGAGCAATCCAGCTTCGGTTCTAGTTGTGGAACAGTGGAACAGCTCTTTACTGTCAGGAAACTTCTGGAGCAGTCATGAAGTTTGACAGTCTAGTCTACATGTGTCTGGTATACTCCTGCAGTACTGTGTACCACAGTGTTGTTACGAGCCATCAGGTCATATAACCAAAATCATGTCTCCTTCCTCTCTCCCACACAAAGTCAAGAATGCTTTTTGGTATCTGGTATTGGTGCTGGTATTCACCAGGGTTTCCCTTGGTCCCCGATCCTACCTGTGATATTCAGGACATTGTTAGTATCAGCTTGGAGCCCATTGTGTTCTCAGAACTGCCTTAATTTCTCGTGGCACAAATTCAACCAGGTGCTGCATTCCTCAGAGCTGCTACAGATTTATCAGCTGCTCATCCATAATGTGAATCTCCTGTTTCTCCACATCCCAGAGGTGGCTACTGGACTGAGATCTGGTCACTGTGAAGGCCATTAGAGTACAACTGATTTCAGCTTTGTGACCTGGGGCATTATCCTACTGAAGCAGCAACAATACTCAGGTGGGCTGTGGTGTTTAAATGCCATTCACTTGGTACTAAAAAACCCCCACACCATTACACCACCAGCAGCCTAAACCATCAATACAGGACAAGACAGAGCCACACTTTCATGCCATTTACACCAATTTTGATCCTATCATCTGAATGTCACAGCAGACAACTTTGTTCCAATCTTGTGTTGTCCAGTTTTTGCACAAATTGTGTAAAGTGTAGCTTCAAAGACTGATTACCAACATGTTAGAATCAATCTCAGACACGGAGCAATACATCCCTTTGCAGCAGGGTTCTCCACTCATCTGCTTACCAGCTGGCTGTATTCTGGATATTTTCCCATATAAGAAGCAAAGCTGGAGAGGCAGCAGTGACATCACTATCTGTGGAAGAAGTTCTGTTTCAGATCTATGAGGTTCTGACTGGAGCCTGAATCTAATAATAATAATAATAATAATGGATACTTTATTGATCCCCATGGGGAAATTACTTGTTTTTCTCTGCATTTGACCCATTCACTCAGTGAAGCAGCGGGCAGCCCACTAAGCAGGCGCCCGGGGAGCAGTGTATAGGGACGGTACCTTGCTCAGGGGTACCTCAGGGTAACCGTTAAGTGGATTCGAACCGCCGACCTTCCGATCACTTTACCTACTGAGCTATCCCTGCCCCCAATCTAAGTAGTGAATGTGACTTTCTGTTTACATAGACAGCAACAGATTTTCCCTCATTTCTAAAAGTCGATTTATTCTGACAAAGAAACTCCATGAAAGTGCCAATTTGAAATCAGTCTGACTCAGTCTGACTCAGTCTGACGAGTGGTTACAGACCTGATCTTCATCTTCAAAGACAACAAGATCTAGATCAATTCTAGCGAGAAATAAAAGATACTCCACACTTCTGCATCCTAAAGAAAGTGTTGCATTATTTATTCTAAGTGGGACCACAGTGTACAAAATAAACATAAAAAACTGAGCAGCTGAGAGCAAAATCTCTTTTATGCAATCACCGAAGCTGCCCCTGCTGGCCATTAGGAAGACTGCAAGATTCAGAGGCAACAGCTTCTTTTCTGAGACTAAATCCATCTTTTATAAACAGTCTCACAACAGCTTTCCATCAACCAAAGAAGAAAAAGAAATAAAGAAAGAAGGGCAGAAGGGGATGTGGAAATCATGAATCCACTCAAAACCTCACGAAAAAGTAATTAAATCTCACATAATAGTTTAATTTTACTCTTGAAAATCTGTAAATCCTCCTGTCAGGAACATCTTTTGAAGGGCAAGTTTTTTTATTTTGTAAGTGACTCAGAGGAAACTGGAAACCAAAAACGGGGACCATAACAGCGTGATTGTTTTTGCCTTTTGGGTCAAGTAGAACCTTGGGTCAAGAGCTACTCACAGAAACAACCCCGAGGGAAATCTTTCCGCAAAGTTTCCAAACAGAACACGATTATCTTAATGAGACATAAACATACCGAACCAGAGAAAAACAGGGAGGCTCCAGGGACAGGAAGAAAAGCTTGAAGATGAAAGAAGTGGAAAAAAACAACGTGCTCTCTCCTTGTGAGGAGAGCTAACAGCATGACAGGAGACTCACCCTCAAAAATATCCACCATGTTGAAAAAAGCCAACGACAGAGAAGACTTCCCGCTGCCTGTGCGGCCACAGATCCCCACCTGAGGAGAGAAAAACCAATAAGCTTCACTACGCTTGATGCTGCTGTGAGACATCAGACACCTGTGTGATAACAGGGTAGCAGCTACATGCTGTGCGTGGATGGAGCTTGGTGACCAAGTGTCATTTTACAGTTTATTAGAGGCATGTGGCTGTGAGTTCAAAGAAAGCTCCAGCAACATCACACTCCACACTTTAAAACAAAGTTCACCTTAGGAAAGGATCAGCGAGGCTACACAGGTCTGAATTACTAAGCACTCCAAAGCACATTTAATTATGTCCTTATAGGTATCCTACTGTACTGGAGGTGCGTTTTTATGTAACACAACCATTTGGATACGTAAGCACGTCTACTCTGAATAAAATACATGCCAAGCATAGACTGTGTATAGAAGATGGATGTAGCAACTGCAAAATATTACCCACGGATTTTTGCACTCTGGTTTTTAAAACCTCTGTGTTTGGGGCTAGTTCGATTTTTATTTCATAGGCACGTGTAGCCGTAGTTCAGAGGGAAGAGTGCTAAGCTAGTTAGCCAGTTCCATACATAAACTCTCAGGGTACAATGTACAGCAACGCATGTTTGCCTGTTATTCCTGAGAAACAGTAACAGGAGAATTTTACTTTGCACAGGAAAGTATGTGGTAATTTACTTAGTTTGCAACATGAACTAGATGCAGTTCACTAACCAAGCTTACTAATGTTTTAATAATAATAATAATAGATTGCATTTATATAGTGCTTTTCTAGGCACCCAAAGCGCTTTACAATTCCACTATTCATTCACTCTCACATTCACACACTGGTGGAGGCAAGCTACAGCTGCCCTGGGGCAGACTGACAGAAGCGAGGCTGCCATATTGCACCACTGGCCCCTCTGGCCAACACCAGTAGGCGGCAGGGTGAAGTGTCTTGCCCAAGGACACAACGACCAGGACAGAGAGAGCAGGGGGATCGAACCGGCAAACCTCCGGTTACAGATGAGCTTTGCAACCCCCTGAGCCACGATTGCCCCATTTTGTCTTTTTCTGACTCTAAAAAAAATCACAACTCAAATAGGTGTAACACGGACTCTCTCCACTTTTGGAGTTTTGGAGGAGGTGCTCAGAGTCTAACAACAGACTTTGAGGAAAATGAAAAGGAGTTGCTTTCCAACCAAGAATCATTCAGGGGTTTTAAACTGCTCCGGTCCTTCCAGTCATTACTGTGAGTAAATATTCTCTACCCCCTGAACTTCCCATTGGGCCTCTTGGGAAAATTTTCTCCTGATTGTATGACACTGCTTTTTCATTGCAGTGTTAAGTGAGGCCCACGGTTCCTTGCAAACCTCTGTGACTCACTGCTCCTGCAGACATAACTTAAGAAAAGGTATGCTGCATAACATGGACATGTACGCCAGTGTCAGACCTCTGAGTGAAGAAGAACTCTGTAAAGTCCCTGTGGGCTGTCTTATATTAAGGGACAGGCACTTAAAAATTGATGAAAATAAAATTGTATTGATGGTAGACTTAATGGGAGCTTTGCCTCCGCACATCCAGCATTAACTGACTTTATTAACTTTAGGAAATCTAGTTCCACCATCCTACCAGATGAAAACTCCTGAATGATTGAATGATTCCATTCTTCTCACAGAATCAGTATTTACCTTCTGGCCTGGTTTGATGTATGCGTTTACGTGTTTGAGCACCGGTTTGAGCATTGGGTCGTAGCGCACACACAGGCCCTGGATCTTTATCTCACCGTCCTGGGGCCAGTTCTCAGGGACCTGAGAGGCATCTGTAGGGAGAGACACAGAAGGTGGTTTATTCCTCTCTTTTTTTAAAACTTTAATTCTTACTCACTCTCAGACCCTTCAGACCAGAAAACAGCTCTTGAAGTTTAAGAACACCACAACAAAAAGCAGACCTCTTACAGCTGCTACTGTCTATGTTACAGTCCTGGATGGTGTAAACAGGAGCTATAGACCATGTCATAACACCACAGATAGGAGACTTTGCCCATAGATGGGACTGGGTGTGCTCAGGATGGTATGGGTGAAAGCCAGTGGACCTTTTACTGAAATTCTGATTATATGCCACAGGATTTTACTGCTAAGTAGCCTGCAGTTTTTGAACGATTCAGACTCTATCCAGTACTCTATCTGATAATGACACTAATTTTTGCCTCAAGTTGTAGCTTTTTGAGGCTTCAGAACTCAGTTGGCATCAGTCTCTGTAAGCATTGGTAAACTATAACAATTCCTTTAAAACTCGATTTGTGTTTGTTTCTTTGGATAAGGTTTCTGTTATTGTTAGTATGTAGTTTTCTTTTCACACAGTTGTTGACAATTTCCTATTTTATCCATTGTCTATGGTTTATTTTCCAGATTTCAGTTCTTAGCTTCAGTTACTGTTGACTTTAGGATTGTGTGTAGTTCCCCTTTGTGTTTCCATTCTGTTCCTTTTTCTGTCTCATCTATTTTTCTTCCTTATATCTGTCTAGTTTCTTTAGTTTCTTTAGTTACTTCCTGTCTTTACTTTGAAAGTTCAGTTTTCCCTTGTGAAGAGTGTTTCGTCCTTTCTCTACACTCACAGATTCATTGATTGTCTTCAACTGTGTTTTGGTTCCCGCCTGTTTCCTCTTTCAGAAAGCACTTATGATGCTTTTACACCTGCTGTGTTTAGTCCATTTAAATTGAATTCTACTTATTTTTCCTCGATGGTGCAGTTCATTTGTGCAGATGTGAACACAGTAATCGCACTCAGGTGTAAAACAACCCCACTAAGATCCTTTGTAGTAAGGATCTTAGTGGGGTTGGTGAAAAACCAATCATCTATGATGTAAACGTGATCCGACCTCGATCTGAACCAACTAAGAGGTGCACACTGCAGGTCTAAGCTAAAAAAACAAACAAACTTCCCTTTGCCTCGTATGCTTTGAATTCTGGAATGTGGAAAGGTACTATAAATGTGCAAAAGTCAGTATGGACTAGCAACTAGGTGAAATGAATGTGAATTCTCGATGTTCTCCAATAATCCTGATCATAGCACCTTATTCCCATATTTACTTTTGTTGCCCACATCTGCACATCTGGCCAATAAGCGGACTGAACATTCTCAAAGTTCACTTGAATTTTTTCTCTGCATGAAAAACAAACAAAATAAGCTATAAATTTATAAACTCATCGACTGATTCAGACAAGACTGAATGAACCGCAGGTATGAAATTGCCCTTAGGTGTAGAAGAAAGTGTTACAGAAGGACCAGTCCATTTACCGTACCTTCAGCTTGGGTTTCTCTGTGTTTTCTAAAGAAGTATTCCTACTGTTTCCTGGATGCTTTGCTCTCTGCTAATTCTTACATTATAGAACTTTGTTATTTAATCAGCCTCAGATGCTCATCTTATGTTCAGTTTTTGTCACCTAAGTCCTGCATTTGAGTCCACAACCCTGAACACAAAGTGGTTCATGACAGGAACACGATCCCTGGGCAGAGATGTGTATAATCACCCGCAGAGGGCAATCACAGCCAGAGTGACTGCGCCTCAGGTTTTGTTTTTTGTTCTTTTACACGTCTTTGCTATAATATTGTAGCCAAATTTCATTTGCTTATTTACAACTGATTATTAATTCATTTTGATCACTTTTGCACATGTTTGTTACAATTCTTTCCTCCCTGGTGTTTTTATGCTCCGTTATTTAGCCTCTGTCTCTTTCACATCTCATTTTGTTGTTGGTGCTACATATGCACTAAAACAGGGGCATGCTGACTTTTTGGGCCATGGCTGTGTGTTCCAGTAGTGCTACTAATGCACTGAGGAAAAGGTCAAGAGGCTCTGGGGGGCTAACAGCTAACCTCTGTATTCCAACATGCTCACAATTAATATGGTAGCATGTTACAGTTTAGAAGATGTAGTTCTGATCAAGTTTACTTTGCTGTGTTAGCGTGCTGTTTGTTTTGGTCATAAACCAAGGGGACTGTTTTAACTGAAACAAAAAGATGAAGAAAAAAAACGCTCTCCAGTTACAGTAAACAATAAAACCGCTGCTGGGCAATTATTCATATTTTAATATCAGTTATGATTTTGGCCTCCAACAGTCAACTAAAGAAAATAAAGAAAATATTTGCGTGTTAGCAGTCCTATGACATGCTACAAAAAAGCTGAGTCTGCGTCCTGCATTGATCATATTACTGCACTGAAAGGTAAGGATTTCATAGTCCTGCTTTTAGCTTACTCCTCCTTTATCCTCCTTTATCAGTTTGCTGGAAGCTTCCATGATGTCAGTGAGGACTTTGGTTTTGTGGGTCATTTACTGTAAGAAAAAGACTTCAGTGGAAAACTCAATCAGATGGATGATGCTCATATGAGATACAGACAGAGAGCCAGTTCTTAACTGGACTTTCCTTTGTTTCAGTTTTTTTTTTGTTTAAATTTGAGATAAAGTATTTTCTCGTTCCATCGTGCCTCCTTTTTTATCCCTTCACTTTCTATCCATTCATCAAGCTCAGGAATTGTTTTTGTTATGTTTCCCAAAATACTGTAGCTGCTCTGCCTCGGAGAAATGTTCTTTGGCTGACCAGTGAAACATTTTCCCGTTTTGTACAACATGTAAAATAGTTTGGTTGGGTTTGGTTAGGTTTAATTTTGGCCTGGCTAGGCATTAGTACTCTCAGTGTACTATGCTATTGATTGATTAAATAATGAAGTGTTCATGTTTTGCCATCTCTTCAACTGGGGAAAAAAAGATGCCAGCAGCTTTTGCATTTCGCCATAGAAACAGTCCATAAACCCAAACACACAATTTCTGGAGTCATAAGCAAAAAAGATAAAACTATGAAAAAGGTTTTACACACATACACTCACTGAACACAGTGAACCTACTCACATCACATGCATACTGTACAGTCACAGTCCACTCCATTCCTTTGGCAAATAACCATACATAGATCTGTGTGTGTGTGTGTGTGTGTGTGTGTGTGTGTGTGTGTGTGTGTGTGTGTGTGTATCATGTGTAACATCAGATGTCTAAATGTGTTTACAAAGTCCACAGTTTGTGCCATTGCACTGCAGATGCAATTTTATCACACTTTTATATACTGATGCTGCTGGTGGAGATCTAAAGACATACTCCGCCATGTTTAGGCCACATTTTTCCATCAAAGACGTCAAAGCTGAGCAGTAAATAGACACCAAAGGCCCAAAGGTTTGCTGGAGGAACTGTGGAAACCACAGTGCAAACCACTCGCATGTTTACTGGGATTGTCTGGTTATTAAAGGCTGCTGGAGACGGATGTGGAGGGCACTGCAAGGCATTTTTGATTGTATAATTCCCCCACAAAGTAAGTTTATATATTTTAGGTCTATACCTCCAGAAAGGATGAAAAGAGGAGTAAGTTCTTAGAAAGACTCTGATTAAGAAGAGCTTATGATGAATACAGGGATGTAAATCACAATAAACATTTACAAAATGTTGCTATATCTGCTCCATCAGCCTAACACTGAGTTACCCATAGAGCCCTCGTAGTTCTCAGACTCTGTGCTGAGGAAGCTGTTGACCTTCTTCACAGCTGCCATCTGAACCTCGAGGTCTGCCAGGTTTCTCACAACCCAGTTCAGGTAGTTGGTGACCTGCACAGAGGCATTTTTGTAGCATGGAGATCAAATTTATACGTCAGCATCACTTTGAATGAATCTTTACACAGACTTATTACACAGCACAAATGATCCATTAAATAGTAATTAATATAATTTAAACTCAGCTTGTTTGTTCTGCCGCGTAACCCCGCGTCAATTTAGGTTTGAAAAACTTGCTTTTAAAACACAGTAATTTAAATTAGTGTCTAACTACGAATGGAGGGCAACTCACTGACTGAATAAAGAGTAAAAAAAAGATAATAACTGTACATAAAAGAGAAAACGCACAGTGAGGGCGTAGGTAAGGCCCAGGCCCACCAGACCTCCGGGATGAAGCCCGTAATGGAAACTCCATATTGAAGCTGCCGCCGCTGCCAGTACAATCACTGCTCCAAGGTAGTCCTGCAGAGACATCAGGAAACAAAATATCACTAATACAACATATTCATAACAAATCCCAACCCGCAGCAAAAGCTTCAGATCTTCTCTCTCTCATATTTATATAACCAAACACTTTCTCCTCTTCTGAGTCCGATGAAAAGAGTTTCTCACCGTTCTGACCTCGAGCCAGCGGTTGGCAGCAGACAGAAACAGGTACGCTGTGTTGTTGGTGTCGGTCAGCTCCAGCATGCGCTGTTTGAACCGAGCCTCGTGTCTGCAGCAAACATGTAATTGAACAGAAGACACATCAGTTGTTTAACGGCTTCACCAATGCACTGAACTGCTGGTGCCCTCCTGCCTTTGGCTTTTGATCACTTGCTGACATCATCTTCCCCTAAATCCTCAATAATGAACACAAACAATAAACTCACACAGGGAGTACAAATAACAAACAAAACGCAAACAGGAAGTAAGAGAAGTACACTGTTTTTCAATGAAAGAAGGGGAGCAGCTCGACTGTACTTCAGCCTGGTGAATCTCAAAGTTTTATCTTTGTTTGTATTCAGTAGTAAATCACTGCCATCTAAACCAGACGTGGTTTGGAAGGAGACCAGTGGTTACGATAATGAGAACTATCCCACGATTGCCAAGAATCTGTCTCAACACCAGATTCACTGTTTTTGTGTGTGTGTGAGTCCTTCAGTGTTTGTATATTTGTGTGTGTTAGGAAGAGGAAGTCCTCAGGGGAAACGAGGAGAAAAAAGTGTAAGAGCTGCTTAATGTTGGATTATCCGGACGATGGGAACGAGGCTGAATACAGAAATACAAGAAGATACTTCTCTCGCTACCGCCACAGGAACGGCAGCAAAGTTTTATCTTTGTTTGTATTCAGTAGTAAATCACTGCCATCTAAACCAGACGTGGTTTGGAAGGAGACCAGTGGTTACGATAATGGGAACTATCCCACGATTGCCAAGAATCTGTCTCAACACCAGATTCACTGTTTTTGTGTGTGTGTGAGTCCTTCAGTGTTTGTATATTTGTGTGTGTTAGGAAGAGGAAGTCCTCAGGGGAAACGAGGAGAAAAAAGTGTGAGAGCTGCTTAATGTTGGATTATCCGGACGATGGGAACGAGGCTGAATACAGAAATACAAGAAGATACTTCTCTCGCTACCGCCACAGGAACGGCAGCAAAGCACAACACAAAATGTTTGAAAGTAAAACCTAAACTGTGACAGCTTACCAGAGAGCTGCAAAGACGGCAATCCTATCAATCTAAAGGGCTCTGAACAGCTCTACTGTGGAAGGTGACAGGATAAAAAGTGCTAACGGACATTTTAACTCATTCCATAATGAAGACAACCTTCCCTGTACCATTAATGAAGTGTTTTGACACCTCAATAAAGACGTGTTTGATGACCATTAGAACGGTCTCCAGATTTTTCCAAGCCTTGCTGCACAGGCAAAGATCATCTTCAATAACTTCACAAACTCAGTCATTTCGCTCTATCAGTCAGCCCGAAATACGAAACCACTCAGTTCAGAAAAGAGCTTCAAAAGTTATGCAAAAGAACCAAATGTTTATGTGCACATTTACTGTCATGTGTTTTCTATGGAGATCTCTTCTGTAGTCACACTGTGTGGACTCAACTTCAAAGTTTGGAATTAGGCATGCAAAGGTGATGCCTGTGAAGGACTGAATGCAAAAGCCAGTCAAAGCCGGTCTGCAGCAGATAAAGCCCTGGCTACGCGTGCCAGATAGCTAGCTGGATAAGGAGCTGTAGCCTACACCATAACATGATGTATTCTTGCCTAGAAATGGAACTGCACGTCACACTGACGCAACCCACAGGTGTTGTGATTGGTCTATTCAATACTATAGTTTCCTCTGAAGCAATAGTACTGATTTAACTTTTCTTCAAAAGTAAAAAAATCGTTCTTTCTACGAGTTGTTTTTGAGCAAAGCTAGCTGCCCAGTGTCTTCATTTGCTCTCATAATGTCACTAACAGCACATTTCCTCTCTCATTGCAGAAAGATTTTATGTCTTTGCTTTGCCTCTTTCATTTTTATATGTTTTAGATCAGTCATGTGCAATGATGGATACACCAGTAAAGTTGTCTTTTATGTGTTATTGTTCCCTTTATTTAGGTTAAAATTGGCTGGAAGTCTGGAAGGTGTGCAGTGATGAGAAAGAATCAGTACCTACCCTTAAATGTGATAAATCTAGAGTAATGGGTCTGTATTGAGAATGTAAGGAATGGAAAGTAGAGATATTTGTGTTAAAATTTAGCGATAGGAATCAAAAAGATGTCCGAAAAATAAGGAGTCATGTAAAGTACAGATGCCTGAAAACTATAGGTATATACAAAGTACTTGTACTTTGCTATTTTCATATCAGTGTCTATTGGGCCCAAACATTGGTATAAAATGTCTCCATCTTTATATTTGTAATAATACAGCACAAACTTACGATTCATAGCAAATTATGCAGTGAGCTTTTTTGGGCCTCTGCGGGTCCCAGACCTCACTTTGAGAACCGCTGACTTACAGTGCCAGTCTAGCTTCTCAGTCATCCAGGTCAAGGTCATTTAATGGGCTTGACATGAAAGTAAGTGGACTTCTTTTAGGCTCTTGACGATGTTCTACCTCTTATCTAAATGTGGCATCAGAAGTGGAAAAACCTGAGATTTGAAACATCTTCAGGAACTTAAAAGAAGTTCACTTGTTTTCAACTCAAGTTACCACAGGCAGAAGAAAAAAAGACACAAAACATTAAAATAAACATGAAAAAATGTTCATGCCTGTAAAACATGACTGAAGTACATCTTTTACAAAAGCTATGCCAATACACGCTATCTTCTGTATTTGTCTCGATTTCCAGTTTGAACTTTAGTAGTTTGAACTGAAGAATATAAAAAATTCACCACTGTTTTGATTTCTTCTGTTTACGAATGATCTTCTGCAGAGCACAACAAGCAGCCGTAAAATCGTCGTTCACATTTTTTGACCAATTTTTAGAAAAAAAACAAGGGTTGCAAATTTCAGTGCATAAAAGACAAGCGTGTACCTGAAAGCTCGTATGGTGGTGAGACCTTCTGCAGTCTCAGAGAAGTGGCAGAGCAGAGGAAGCTGTGTTGAGTCATCGAGGTCTTGGAGGTCCCTGAGAGGAGGTGTTTTTACAGTATGCATATCACTTCATATGAAATCTCCCATGCACAAGTGTACACATGCATATTACACACTGAATCCTATTTGCATGATGTCCTCTGGTGTACTCATTCAGAATTCATGTTCCCATAAATCATCAAGTTGATGTTTCCTGTTTCCTGCAGTGAGGAGATTCAGCTCACTGCATCTAAATAAACTCCCTGATTTGTTTAGATAGAAAAATTATGCGCTGCAGCTACAACAAATACACTGTGGACATACTTGGAGGCGACTCTGAAATACTTCTGAATGAAGTAGAAGGCCACAGCCAGAGGAACCAAGGCAACCAGGAAAATAGGAGTGATTGAGGCTATGACCCCGATGCCTGACAAACAGAGCAGCGTGGATCTCGTCAAAGATTCCAGCGTTGAAGGAATATGCTACAATGAAAGGAAATGAGGAAGTGGGAGTTCAGTCATGTTTGCTTCCTTCTTTTAGTTTAGCAAAACACAAACAAATCACAACTTCACTTTGACGGCTAACCAGGAATAATAATTAAAACATCTGTTCAGTGCAGCAGTTGTGTACACGCTTCCTCATGGGCCTCGAGTCCATTATCTCTTATGCAAATTCATCAGTTTACCTGGTCGATGATGTTGGTATCAGCTGAGAATCTGTTGAGGATCTGCCCCAAAGGAGTGATGTCAAAGAACCTGTGAAGAGAGGTGTTTAAATAAGGGTTATGTAATCCTGAAGAAAAGAGAGGGAGTCTGCAGAAAGAGCAATAGAAAACTTTCCATCAATTACGAAGACCGATGATGAGCGAAGAACAGCGGGACAAGTGCAGCCACACACACAAAACTCAACTGTTTCCTTAGAGATGCGGCTCAAGTGTGAGGATGGTTCGCCAAAGTCCCCAGTCACACTCAAAAACACACTGTTCAGCGGATCCATCCATCCATTTTACATAATTTCCCCTAGGGATCAATAAAGTATTCTGATTCTGATGATTTTCTACCACTTACAAAAGTGATGTGAGGAAATACAATCAACGCTCCCCTGACTCTCTTCCATTCATCACCACATATTACTCTTCCAACAGCACACTGCGGTGTTTTCCAACCCAGCCCAGAGATAATTCATCCATGTCCTTGCTCCTCCAAGTCTAACATACCCAAAACGCCTGCACAGAAGTGCAAACTAACGTTTGATGCACAGTAGTCTAAATGACTGCACCCTTCACCCCATCGTTAGGGGTGACCCAAGACACCATTCAGGAAAAGCTCAGTTCTGCGTCTTCTAGTGCCAGTCTTATTATTATTATTATTTGGGGCACTTCCTACAGCCATAGTTGAGCCATATGGCACAATGACATAGGTGCTGGATCAAAACCGCCAGCAGATTTATTAAAAAGGTTAATCCACATTTCAAGAAGCTCCCATGTAAAGGCTTCACTCTTTAGGATATTTGTTAGTCTTCAAACTCAGAACGCTAATTAACCAGCAAATGCACAGCTTCACCTCCAGGGTCCATTCTCGCTTCAGCGCAAAAAACCAGCACAGGTTATAAGTAAAATAAAAAATACAACTTTTACACACACATTTACTACCAAGTAAACACATATAGATTAAAAGACTAAGAATTCAGCATGTAAAAGACAAAAACAACTTCCAACAGGTTATAAAAGCAGACGTAGGTTTGCTTAAAAGATTAAATGTGAGCTTCGAGCTTTTTTACAGATGTCTACTCTGGTCTTGTTGCAGTTCTGTTTTATGTACCTGATGGGAGCGTGAATGATCTTGTTGAGGAGGTTGTGGTGCAGGTTGGTGGCTGCAGAAAGACCAAGAAATTCCACAGTGAGGGAGGTGATGAGGCATAAAGTGATTCCAGCCGCGCACAAGATGATGAACACTAGCAGATAGTAGGAGTCCTGCCCCCGGTGACACACAACAAGACAGAAATCACACCATGGAGAAACAAGAGCAACATGTCAGAAACTAATATTATCATTAAATGTTTCTAAAATACAAATAGAGCCACTGTGATGTCACCAACTGGTTTCTGATCTCTGCATTTGTGATTTTTTTAATCATTCAGTTAAAATGTACATTTAATTTGTATATATTTTCCCTTATTATGCTCTCTGCAACATTCAGAGAGTCAACAGGAGATTCAGTTCATAAGTGATTTTAATACATTATCCCAATAAAACCCATTAAAATCCTAATAAAACCAATTACAATCCCAGTAAAACCCATTAAAACCCATGACAGACATATTGTACCTGCACTGCGGTGTTGGTGGGTCTGGTTCCATTAATATACATGTCTGTTCCTGTTTCTGCACTGTTATTGATTTTCGACGTCCAGTTAGCCAACCAGTAATCGATTGCCACAATGACGGAGTGTTTGAGGAGTTTAGAGAAAATCATGAGGAAGACCATGAAGAACCCCCCAGAAGACAGGTAGCACCAGCACACCTGAGAGAGCAGCATGGATCATAGTAAGAAAAGCAGTAGTCACTGGTTATTTGGTCGGTCAAACTTGTTATTCCTCTAAAAAAATAGTAGCAGGTAACTAACACTACACCAAACAACTGCCCAGTAAACTAGCTGAGGTTATTTTTCTTTTGTGGCAGTTAATGTTGTTGCTAACAACACTTTAAATCACAAGAAAATGTCATTGTGCAGATGAGTGGATTACCTTCCACGGGATCTTTGACCTTCTGTTGGCGGTCGTGGAAAAGTTGTCATCGTCTTCCTCCTCGGCTTCTTCTTCTGTTAGAATAAAATCCCATTTAGAAGATATCATTTTTATTTTAAGGTGATTATAAATTAACCATTTTAATCATCACAGATGGTATTGAAGATGCCATGGTGCTAATTAGTGATAAGTTACATTCAATTAAAATACTAGAAGGACTTTTGAGTACTAACATGTTTCCTACAGTAAATCTAGAATATTTTGGAGAAACAAGCACTCCACCAAACTTTGACAATGAACCCTAAGATGGCACTATGTCTATGTGTCATCATGTCTTTTCAGGAGGAAACTCTGACAACATGACTCAACCAGTTACACTGAAAAGGAATCTGTCACCTTCATCTTCATCATCTATTTGGTTCTTGGCCTCTCTGGAGTAGAAAGCTCTCCTCAGCGTCTTCCGCTCAAGTGTTGTTTGACTGTCCTGCTGAATGTCCTACACACCGGAGGAGTGGATATAATAGGAGAAACATTAGAGTAGACAGAAAGCTTTACTAAACACTTAGACAGCTGCAGATTTATACCGTACCTTCTCCAGCCCTTGATCCTGCCTGTTCATCAGGGTTTTCCAGTGGTCATAAAGTTCAATGTCATGAGTCTGAATGTCCTTCAGAGTTCCCTCTCGCAGGACTGTACCATCCTTCATTGCTATAATCTGGACAAAACACACAATATAATGTTAAGGCTCAATGAAAACTGAATTTATGACATGTATTTTCCTGCAAACAGAAGGCCCTACCCAGTCTGCATGTATAAGATATTGCAGTTTGTGGGTCACGAGGACCACGGTTCGTTTATCATCCTGCAGAAATTTAAGGATTCCTTCTTGCATCAAATGATCACTGAGGTGGATGTCGAGTGCTGAGAATGGATCATCCTGCAAGATTTAAGAGAGAAGCATGGATATCAGTTAATCTGACAAACGAATGACTTTCTCAATCTGAAATGCTTTTATACGTATTCACTTTTAAAAATGTTTAGTCCTGAATACGTATGTAATCAACTGGTTTAAACTAACATTTGTAACACTGACACATATGTCTTCTGCTCTGTCATGTTTCACTCTCATAAGTGAATACCTGGAGGATCACATTTTGTGAGAAGTATTTATGATCATAAAAGACTTTCAAATTGAGTTTATTTTCAAATGAAAAGCAAATCTGATGTATATCAGATTTATGACAGACAAAGCCTTAATTAGAGATGTGGTGGATAAAAGTCTCTTGAGTATAAACAATAGTCTATATCTTAATGCTCAAACCCTTACTTAGAAAAGTCTATTTTGTACTATCTGTACAAATTACCATTGATTGTTTTTTCTTTTTTTTAAAAAAATTGCCATGAGAAAAGTTTTTTAAAAATCAAACAGAAAGATTCTAACCTGAAAATGAATCCAACAGGAAGTGCAAGAATATGCAGTTCCTCAAATGGCTTGCTCCATACACTATGCTAACTTTAAAGCTAGTTGAGAGGTGTCATATTTTTTGGCAAGTACTGTAAAAAGTCACTGGTTTGCTTCTGGCTGAAGGCACAAATCCCCTTTGGGGTTATATCTGCAAAGGCATTTTTGGGGGCTACCTGCTTTGGTAACCCCTTGTGACAAGGGAGCACCTAAAAGTAGCTGTGGAGTCACAAAAGACGATTTTGGTTTCTGTGGAGAGTTTCTCTCTTTATGATAGCTGGACAAAAACTCTCCAATTGAAATTCAGTCTTTAAATTTCCATTACGAGGGGAGAGACTACTTTGACTGCCAAGTAGCTTTGGCTGCCGCCTTGTCCACTTGTTAGCTTTTATTAGCATGTATCTATGTTGGCTGGATGAATCTGTGATGTCAAAAGGTCATCACTTCAAGCTTTTGGAAACCAAAATGTTGACTGTCAGTTTGTTCAATTCGAGGCTTCAAAACAGAAGGTCCTGGACCAGTGGGAGATCTCACGTCTGTACATTTTTTATGTACAGTCTATTTTCAGTCTATTTATGTACAGCATTTCCTTGCAACACTGGACATGGAATAATCTGCAGAAGTGTAAAGTGTGCATGTTAGTCCCCATAGGGAAATAGTTCCTCTGCATTTAACCCATTCACCCAGTGAAGCAGTGGGCAGCCACCAGTGCAGCGCCCGGGGAGCAGTGTGTAGGGACGGTACCTTGCTCAGGGGTACATCAGGGTAGCCGTTCAGTGGAGTCGAACCCCCGACCTTCCGATCATGGGGCCACCACTCTACCTACTGAGCTATCCCTGCCCAAAGATTAAACCTAAGCAAGCTTTCAGTTTCCATCATAAGGAATGCTGTAAAGGAGGCATGTGGAGGCAGGTAGGTATTAGTATATTGTACATCATGATGTAGATGTTGTACTTTTGTTGTATTTTTTATATAAATTCGGTTTGCATGGCTCCTCTTGTGGAAAATACGTTTAATCTCCCTTAGACTTCCTGGTTAAATAAAGGTAAATCCGTAAATAGATATTTATACTTTATGAAACAATGGAAAAAACTGTAATGTGAAATTTCCAAGCAGAAATGATTAGTTGCACCATGTAAAAGTTAGTAAATTCTCCCTGTGTCTCTGTACTACCTGTTCTACCTGATTTCTGAGATAATTTTGATTATATCCAGCTCTTCATCACAACTTAAACTCCTCGGGATAACAGCCAGATGTCCATTAATCTTTGTGCTAACAGGACGGCGGATGCTATAATGTGTTTTATACTGTGTTAATGAAGCCTGTGTTATGGCTGTGGGATGTGGGAGTGTATGACGCATATATTCCAGCCCTGATATCAGATATGAACAGCACAAAAGAAAAACATTCCCTCCTCATTATACATTTCATTTTTTTCTTAACCATCGTAGACATTACAAAGGGTCATGAGTGTATAAAAGAATTCCACTGATGGATTTTAATGAGGAATGTATGCTTGCTAATGGACTAAAAATCGAGGTGGCAGCAGGAAATTACACAACTACTCAGCCAGATAAACAAATGACAGCATTCACTGTCATTATCCCAACGGCCACAATGTACTGTGTGTCACATAATACATCACTGCATGATACATTTAATTATATAAAAAAGGGAAGATTAGAATACTACAGAACTTAATCTTGTAAAGAAATGGCATTATCTAATTTGGCTACAAATTAGGAGTAAAAGTCTTTATTTTACATTAAAAAAAATTCTAATTGCACATTGTAAAAAAGAAAAAAAGACAGAACTCAGAAGAGTTTCCAATGTTTTGAACATTAAAAAGAAAGTTTAAGGGAATTTTAAGCTTACCAAGAAGACGATGTTGGTGTTTTGGTACAAAGCTCTGGCCACACAGATTCTCTGCCTCTGCCCTCCACTCAGGTTGATGCCCTGACACAGAAACAGATAAATTAAATCCCTTCATGTGATTATTTTGTTTTTTTTTAAGGCAAATTAAAAACTTGCATACTCTCTCTCCAATCTCAGTCTGGTCTCCGAATGGCAGCAGGTCAATGTCTGGCTGCAGAGAGCAGGCGTCAATCACTGCTTTGTACCTGAAAAACACCCATGAACATGTCAGGAAAGCTCTCAATGTGAACACAAAGCACCGCTGAGGTGAGCTGTAACTGTGAGCTGTGGGGTTCTCACCGCTGTTTGTTGAATGGACTACCGAAGGTGATGTTTTCCTCCACAGTAGCGTTGAGCAGCCAGGACTTCTGGGCAGCGTAGGCAACAGAGTTTCTGTTCTTGCTGTGTGCACCACAGGAAATAGAGGCAAACAGATACTAGGTAAAAAAATGCAGGTCATGCATCCATAAAGCTTTAAAGAGCAGAAATACTGATCCACCTTCACAGCAATGTTGCTTACAGTTCAGCATCCTTATGATTGTTAAAGTATTTAGTTATTAATATAATAAGTCATTCACTAAGGAAAAGCTAACCTAAAAAAAGTAAAGCAATATTGTTTCTTGAACAAATAAAAATACTAGTGTTTAATTCCAACATTACGTTTTAAATATAAATTTTTAAGTTTAATCTGGGAATTTCTTTTTGTTCTCTAAAACCTCTCCATTGAATTCAGCACCATAATACAACATTGCAGCTTTATTTACAGTTATCAGTATGTAGCTTTTTGCTGTATCTAAAGGCTAAAGCTAACATAAGATCAGTACTCCTGTTCTGATCAGCTTTATGAAAGTGGGACCCAAACATAAAAACAAAAACAAAACGAGGAGGAAGAGAGGGAGGATTATGTTTGTAAATCTGTCAAACTCCACTGCAATGTAAAAACAACTTGTGAGATATGAGGGATAAATATGAAGGTCATGGATGAGGTTAATGATGAGCTGCAAATTATCAACAGTTAATAATGATAAAAAACAACATGACATCATCTACAGCAACACAATCATGAATACAAACATCAACACGTCAAAAACCACTGCTGGGAGTCTGAGCTGAGACCCGCTCTGGTGTGAAGTCGTTAATGAGGTCAGAGAGCTGTGATGATGACAGTTTTCTAATATTTTGTCTCTAAAAGTTGTTTTTTTCTCGTCCATATCTGGCTGTATAGTAAGTAATATATATAAACGTTTAGGATACCCGAATTCAGCCATTTCTCAGAACTGTACTGTCTTAAATTGTGCATATTCAGAGGTATAGATGAAATACAGGGAGTGCAGAATTATTAGGCAAATGAGTATTTGCTAAACCTAAACCACTATTAAAATAATTATTTCCGCTTATTGTAAGCAGCACGGTGGCACGGTGGTTAGCACTGTTATCGCACAGCAAGAAGGTCCTGAGTTCAATTCCACCATCAGGCCGGGGTCTTTCTGTGTGGAGTTTGCATGTTCTCCCCAGGGTGTACCCCGCCTCTCGCCCTATGACAGCTGGGATAGGCTCCAGCGCCCCCCGCGACCCTGAAAAGGATAAGCGGAAGCGAATGGATGGATGAGTATTTTGTCCACATCATCCTCTTCATGCATGTTGTCTTACTCCAAGCTGTATAGGCTCGAAAGCCTACTACCAATTAAGCATATTAGGTGATGTGCATCGCTGTAATGAGAAGGGGTGTGGTCTAATGACATCAACACCCTATATCAGGTGTGCATAATTATTAGGCAACGTCCTTTCCTTTGGCAAAATGGGTCAAAAGAAGGACTTGACAGGCTCAGAAAAGTCAAAAATAGTGAGATATCTTGCAGAGGGATGCAGCAGTCTCAAAATTGCAGAGCTTCTGAAGCGTGATCATCGAACAATCAAGCGTTTCATTCAAAATAGTCAACAGGGTCGCAAGAAGCGTGTGGAAAAACCAAGGCGCAAAATAACTGCCCATGAACTGAGAAAAGTCAAGCGTGCAGCTGCCAAGATGCCACTTGCCACCAGTTTGGCCATATTTCAGAGCTGCAACATCACTGGAGTGCCCAAAAGCACAAGGTGTGCAATACTCAGAGACATGGCCAAGGTAAGAAAGGCTGAAAGACGACCACGACTGAACAAGACACACAAGCTGAAACGTCAAGACTGGGCCAAGAAATATCTCAAGACTGGTTTTTCTAAGGTTTTATGGACTGATGAAATGAGAGTGAGTCTTGATGGGCCAGATGGATGGGCCCGTGGCTGGATTGGTAAAGGGCAGAGAGCTCCAGTCCGACTCAGACGCCAGCAAGGTGGAGGTGGAGTACTGGTTTGGGCTGGTATCATCAAAGATGAGCTTGTGGGGCCTTTTCGGGTTGAGGATGGAGTCAAGCTCAACTCCCAGTCCTACTGCCAGTTTCTGGAAGACACCTTCTTCAAGCAGTGGTACAGGAAGAAGTCTGCATCCTTCAAGAAAAACATGATTTTCATGCAGGACAATGCTCCATCACACGCGTCCAAGTACTCCACAGCGTGGCTGGCAAGAAAGGGTATAAAAGAAGAAAAACTAATGACATGGCCACCTTGTTCACCTGATCTGAACCCCATTGAGAACCTGTGGTCCATCATCAAATGTGAGATTTACAAGGAGGGAAAACAGTACACCTCTCTGAACAGTGTCTGGGAGGCTGTGGTTGCTGCTGCACGCAATGTTGATGGTGAACAGATCAAAACACTGACAGAATCCATGGATGGCAGGCTTTTGAGTGTCCTTGCAAAGAAAGGTGGCTATATTGGTCACTGATTTGTTGTTGTTTTGTTTTTGAATGTCAGAAATGTATATTTGTGAATGTGGAGATGTTATATTGGTTTCACTGGTAAAAATAAATAATTGAAATGGGTATATATTTGTTTTTTGTTAAGTTGCCTAATAATTATGCACAGTAATAGTCACCTGCACACACAGATATCCCCCTAAAATAGCTAAAACTAAAAACAAACTAGAAACTACTTCCAAAAACATTCAGCTTTGATATTAATGAGTTTTTTGGGTTCATTGAGAACATGGTTGTTGTTCAATAATAAAAATTATTCCTCAAAAATACAACTTGCCTAATAATTCTGCACTCCCTGTATAGACCCTGTTAGAAAGTCTATTATACAGCTGGCTCCTTGAGGTGGCAGTGTAAGGAGTCTTTGGGTGCTGCTTAGGCTTAATTACTGATTGTCTACATGTGATGAGGTGTTGGTTAAGGGGTGCCTGAGGTTGTCTAAGAGGGAACAATACATCTTTGCTCCCAGTTGCTGATTTCATCTTAAACTTAGTAATTGATGGGATTATGTAAAGCAAATAATCCCAGTATATGCTGTTGTACGTCCAAAACTGGAAACACCATTCAAAGCCTGAAAATGAAAGTCACCAGTGTGCAAACATTTCTAGTTTTTGCATACCATTTTTTAATTATCTAACAATTTGTCAAAAAAATCCCATTTCTCATCTAATTTTTTCATATTTATGGTTGGGGTATCCTTCAGCTGTGGTTTTTCTTTCGCTGGCCTTGTTCCTCTGACACAGGTTTGTTGTTAAAACTTTAAATCAACTAGCAAGGTTATAAGTCTAATACTTTTATTTATTTTTATGATCTAGATTTTACAAAATTCACAAAATGCTTCGCCCATTTGAGGGAATGAGAAGGCTCCAGTGGACTAATTAACAGACAAAAAAAAGGGGGAAAAGTTCTAATTAAAATTTTCTTTTGAACCTGTTGGCATGCCTACAATTTTTATTCTATAACCATCATATTACCCTCAAATCATAAGAAAATTAATCTTCTTACCAACAAAGTCTTCCTCAAAGTCACCACATGTATATTTTTCGATCTGAAGCCATTAGATTGAGAGGTCTGTCATCCAACTGCCACTGTCAACAAACCGCTATTATAAATAAACTTTTTTGGAGAAAAAAAGTAATAAAGTGGCCAGCTCCCGTTTTCTTATTTGGTGCTATCTTCTAGCAGAAATATCGCAATTGCATCAGAAAGTCTGTTTATAGTCTGTTTATTTGTTTGTTTGGTTTTTGTTTGTTTTTTTGAATGGGGGGGTCCAATGACTCCCAGCAATAAAAACAAAAACAACAGACGGCACGTGAACAAAAAGCAACACAATGAGCAGAACACTCTCTGAAGGCTGACGGTCCTGAACACACACAATATGACCTGATGTAGCAAAATCATTTAAGAAAGAAAGAATAAACCAATAAGTGATCCATCTGTGGTTCCTCATTAAGCTGCTGTCTTACTGAACTTGGTTCAGGTTTAACTTCAATCACATTTCAAGTCCTCATAAGCATTAGATAAAGAAAATCTCTGTATTTAAAAAGTTAAAATAATGAAACGCTTACTGGACGTTTTACCTCTTTACAAAACAAAAGAAAAAATCAATAAAAGTAAAATAATGTTGCATTAATAAACTGGCAACCTTGCATTGCTTTTTAATTTCAGTATTATAAGCTGTGTATTCACTAAAGAATTATGGTTTTTGTCTATGACTAACACTATATAATATTTATTTATATAGGTATAGAAAAGACAGCTTATATATATGTGTTCAAGAACAACAACCTGGCTATTTGCAAAATGGCAACTTCTTCTGAGGCACAGTAACACTGACAAATGGGGTTAAAACTGAAAGAGGAGGAGAAGCAGAGGAGAAAGAAGAGGAGGTGAGACTGAGGGGTCAAAGGGTCACATCATTCTGAGGTCGAGACCAGAAGAAGAGCGAGTACCTCCTGATGTCTTCGTCAGACTCCTCTGCCTCTGACCAACTGTCAAAGTCAGTGTGTTAGAATTAGCCTGCTGCCGTCCACTGCATGTATATTTGCGCTTACGTGTGAACACAAGGACAAGACCACCGCAACAAAAGCAAAGCGATAACAAAACACAAAAGATGAGCTGCTGCTTCGCTTTTTAAGGAGGAAAACCAAAAGCACGAAGAAGAAAAAAACATGAAAACAAATGGAAGAGTCATGTCAAACCCCAGCCTGCCAGCTGTTAACTGAATTAACCTTCCCACCCAGAAAAGAAGGGCTGTGTAAGTGATGCAGTCATTGTCTGTCTGTGATAATTAGGTTTTGTGGCTTCCTCGACAATGAGGTCGTGTATTTTCTGCGACTGAGAGTGTGCTTGTGTAAGAATCATATCCCAGCTTAAACGAGCACAGGCATAAACAGAAGAGCCTTCAACAAACAGAGAATCTTCAATCCAACTGCTAAATCAAGCCTATTTACAGAAGGACGTGCAGCATCAAATACGCCCCGACTGCACTTTAAAAAGTATCCAGCCCTCACTCTCCGCTCATGCTAATTTAAGCTCAGAGACATTTTCAGTGTTACTTTAAGGATGTACTGTTTCTTGTTCTCCAGCTCCAGTACTATTGGAGGACTGGTAATAGAGTTAGTAGAGTAGAGTTGAAAGGTTTACATTTCAAAAATTACATGGTTGTCAAAAGTCATACACAAAAGTCAGCTAATATATTTAAAAATAGTGAGTGAGAATCTGGCAAGAGGAGTGCTAGAACAAAGAAAAACAGTGCAACACTGTATAAGCCTATAGAATAATGACGTGTTCAGTTTAATCAAAATCATTGATTGATGTAATAAATATGCATAGATGAGCAAATAGTCTTTTCTGTTTCTTGCATGTCAATGAATATTCGATTTTACTGTTACATCTACAGTTTAACAAGACATGAAAAATGAGTAAAACCAAATTAGCTTTGAAAAAAAGAGAAAAGTTTAAAAGCATCATGTGTAGAGAGGCTGCAGAGAGGACAGCATTTATACTTCTGAGTTTCGTACGTGGTGTGTGTTATTTATTATGTTTGTTTTATTTTAAACAGCTGTAAGAAACTAAATAACACATAAATTATCTTCTCTTGCAATTAGTTTCTCAATATGTAACACTGTAATGTAACAATTTAATATTTTTAGATTAGTCTTATGACATTACAAAAACATTACAACAGCGGCAAGAGTTACGCAAGTTTCAGACCCTTCTCAGATGGTTTGGTCACTCTAAGAGCTTTCAGTGTGTTAAACTTCTGTACTGGTTCTCTTGGCTCATGGAAATCAGTTTAACCACTGAATAACATAAAGTAATCGATCCATCAGGCATGTGTTACGACGATACAGTCTGAATGTTGTAGCTATCCTGCTACAACATTCAGACTGATTAATGTCTCTGCATCAAAGCAGAACCAAACAGTGAATGTCCCATTCCTCTGAGGCCATCATCAGCCAAGAGCATCAGACATCCTAATGTAAGGATAAAAATTGTGTTCCTTCAACATTTGAGAGAAATATGAATGTACTGATAATTATGTGGCTTCCACAGATCTCCAATATTAACCTCACTCTCCAACTTCAGGCTAAACCTCAGTGCTGCCACTCAGTACAAACGTGCAGCAGATTTTAGAGTAAAAACTCTCAATGACAGCTGTGCATGTCCACGTTGTTCTTTTCCGAATTTCAGTGCAATTTTGCACTAACTCAGCAAACACCAGATAGAAAGTGTCCTTGGTAAACTCAGAAACTGCTTTACCTGATATCAGCACTGGTTTCTGTAGGGCTCGTGAACCACAGCCGATCACACCTTCAGATTACTTCCTAATGCGATTTACTTACTTAACCTTCATAACACACGGTGAGCAATAAAAAAAAATCATCCAAACTGCTAAATGTAAACGTTGAAAGGCATAAAAAATGATATGGAATGATTTGTAACCTCTTTATATTAAACTGATGGGGAAATGCTGTGCTCAGTGAGCAGTGAAAGATGGCAGTTACCTTTTTGGGTGTAATAAAAAATTATGACTAATAAACTAATTTAACACCAAGAAGATACTCATGCTTTTGCCAATATACCCCTTTAAAATAACATGAGGGTATGCAAGTGAGAAAATAGTACCTATTTTCAAGCCTGAGTATTTACAGTCTGTGTTTAAATGACTGTAGACCAGAGAGAAGGTACCTTATGTTCCCCTCGTGGATCACCTCACAATCAGGCTGCCTGATATGGCAAGAAAGCAGAAGGTAAAGGGAAAGAAACCACACACACACACACACACACACACACAACCACACACACACACTGGTTAGTGTGCAAAGACAATATAAGAACATAAAGACAGATATATAGGCGATAGAAATTCAAAAATCCTCTAAAAAAAAAGCAACTGAAACTTGAATTACAGAAAGAAAATGAGTCGTAGTCACAGGACAGTTGTCTAATATGACGGCGCACACTGCAGACACCTACAGCAACCTTTTGTTTCCATTTCCAGCTTCACATTGCACATTAAAAATCTGTGTATGAATGTCATGGTATTTGGGGATTTTTAAATGACTTCTTTAATTTCTTTAATGACTTTAGTTGTGGTCAATCATGGTCAATGAGAAGTTAACAGGCCTAAACTTCTGACCACAGCTCTACATAAACACTTATGTTTATTCAAGTAACCTCCCAATTTTAACACTGTGGGTGAAACTCCTGAGTGAACCACTAAAAGTGTGAAACTGTCAGGACATTGAGAAAAACTGATCACAATTATGGAAGCAACTGAGATGTTACAAATGACCAGTGTTATCTCAGAACTTCTCTTCAATTAGCATAAGACACAGTAGAAACCAGGAAGTCCTTTCCTCTAATAATAAAATGTCCAGAGACGACAAACACAGCTGACCTCTATGTGTCGTAGAAATGGCTCATTCCTGAAAGTGAAAGCAGAATCACCTTCAGGCTTTGAGGCTATGAGATCTGCTTATTACCAAATATCCTCCTCGTAATTGATTCAGCCAGTGTCATTTGGTGTTTGTGAGGCTGAAGAACCAGTTTGTCTTTTGCAGTTTAATTAAATAATAAAATGAATGAAAGCATCTTTGGTGTAACTCAATATCCCCCATATTTTAGCGAATGAATGGCAATTACATTAAACTCGGGGAGAACATAATGCTTTTAAACATCATAGTTTGACTGTAACTGAGTCGTCCATAATTGATTTTATAAATGGAAAGCTTTCCAGAGGAGAAGCTGACAGATCCCAGATGACCACGAGAGCGGCAAATTAAATGACAGTGAATGTCGCTGCTGGACGTTTGACACTAACGAGCCAGTAATTGATTCTTCTCGTTACTGTCAGCATTACTCTGTGCACAGACAAGAGATTATTAGTTTACATTTGTTCCCAATCATGGTCATGAAGACGTACTATATGCGGCCAGATGTGTAAAATAAAAATGGCGTGAAACAAAAACACCTGAAAGTACTTAACTGTTTGACTAAACAAAATAAAATGAGAAATATGAGATTATCATTCTGATACATAAAAAAAAATTAAAAGGTTTATACACATAGAAACACATAGAAAGAACAGAAGAAATTTCAAATATCATCATATACAAAATACAAAGCTTTTAGAACATGGGTTCCACTTCCTCTATTTAATTATTTGCAGCACACCAAAACAGCTACTGTATTTATTTATTATTAATCCACCAGCTTTGGATCCTCTGTTACATTTAACAGATTCTTGCATATTAGATACTAAGTACTTATAAAATATTTTCTTACTTGCTCCAGTAGACTCCCCCCTCGATGGCTTGCATTTCTCCAAGCATGGCCAGCAGCAGGGAGGATTTCCCACAACCCACCTGGCCCACGATCATTGTCAGCTGACCTGAGATAGAATGAAATGAAAAAGGTGGTGATGGTAAACTAGCTAGAAACTCAGTTAATCTCCTAAAGCCACCATTTCACTGGTGGCCCACATGGAGAAAGGATTAGGTGTTCTTTTAGCCACATGCTAAACAGACTCTTTGCAGTCACGTAACAAACTAAAAAAAAACTTTACTGCTTCCATGGCAGTTAAGAGGGTAAGTATGAGCCAGGTTTAGCTAATGAAAAGTAGATGTTGTGATAGTTTGCTGGTGCGTGTTAACACAATGCCAAAATCTTCCCAGGAGGGGACATCTCAGAAAATTCAAACTATGCAATACTCAGAGAAATTCCAAAAAATCAAAGACCTACATCTCAAACTCTGCAGGCCTTAGTTAAAATTCATGACAAAACAATCAGCCAAATACTGAAGAGGCATGGTGGTCTGGAATGGTTGCAATGTTACATCTGAACAAACAATGTGGAGATGTTTGGACATAATGCACAGCACCACAGCATGTCAGCGCATACACTTCATACCAGCACCTTGCACTTACTGAGTCAACCATGAAATCTTCTGTATGCAAAAGTATTGTAGAGTCAAATGTGAGGCCATGTGTCCGACAGCTAAAGTTTGCACCAATGAAAGTCACCCTGACTGAAATCCCACCCTACAAGCTTTTGAATCATGCAGTGTACTTAGTACTTCGTTTTTCAGATGACTGCATAGAGTTATGTGAAAGCTTCATTTTTCCACGATTGCAGACGATGAAGTGTAACACCTGTTTTAAAAACAAGTTGGGAGGCTGTGGAAAATCTAAATGACAACAATGATTTTCAAATCTCACAGATGTTATTCACAACTGCGCATAGAAAACAAATTGAGTTTAGACTGAGAAAATGTACGATCGATGGCAGCAACAGGTCTGGAACTGATTCTCAGATTAAGATTCATACGTTTGACGATTACATTTTTCAGATGAAAGATTTTTAATTTGGGGGTAGTTGTATAAAAGGGGGGTGGGCGTGACCTGAACCCAAACCTAACCTTGCCTTTAACTCTAGCTAAATTTATCTGGTGGATGCTACTTTATTACAGAGTAAGGCACACTGTAACCTTTTAATATTTAAATATTCATGATTCTGTAAGAAGACTATATGTCATAAGATGTTTCAATAACTTGAAAATTGTATGTTAATGAGAATCTGAGGCATTAAATGTGGAGGGCAGGTTAACCATTTAGAAACCCCGCTACTTACTGACATCAACAATACACCCCGCTCATAATCTCTCAGATAACAATCAAGGTAATCTATAAATATGATTACAAGAAACTTTCAGACAAAACCAGTCAAACTAAGCTTAAAAGGAGCTCAGATCTACTATTTGTTTATTATTCCTTATCCCCTAAATGCAAGCAGCCACTGTGAGCTGAAAGTCTGTAATGACTCTAAAACAAACTGAAAAACGCACAAACATAACACTCCAGTTACTCCGAACAACATTACACCAGCACTTGGCAGGACAACAAATCCTGGTTGTCTTAGTAGTAGCATGACTGGGATGGCAAGCAAGTCACTTCTCGAGGGAAACTGCGTGTGTGTCCGTCTGTGTGCGTGTAAGACATACTATACAGTCCATTTGTTAACAGCTTCATCAACATGGTCTCCTGACACTCAGTGTTTCAGTTACAGGAGTGCAGAATTACCGCAGCTCTCGGTGTAACAGCAGCGTCATGTATACTAAAACAGTGTTTGTCACACTGAAACAGTAAAGAAAAAAGATAAGCTCAAAACTTCCTGTGATCTTAAATCTCAAAAACTAGATTTTAAAACAAGAAGAGAAACGTTACAGCGAACAGAGCCACCATAAGAAAGTGAAAGGCAGCAGATGTATTAAAATACGCAATGATATGAGTGAGATCCTTCCCTGTGGATGTATGCTTCTAAATTTAAAACACTTGGCAGAGTCAGTATCTGGCTGTGATTGCATGTATTTATTTAAACACTGATACTGCTTTAATACACAAAGCAGCATTTAATGTTATAAAGTTCTTAACAAATTTTAGACCGCCACCGAATATAAGGTTTGTGACAAAACCAACCTAAATTTACAGTTTCTCTAATGGTTAATCCACCAGTGTGCACCAACTCTTTAATCAAAATGATATTTTTAATGGTAAAAATAGGTCATGTTGATCATTTTTTTCATATTTACAGTTTTAATTTTTTTAAAGCAAAAAAGTTTGTCACATTTTTAAAAAAATGAATAAATGTAACAATAATATTTTTTTTCCTTCTTAAATTAACCTGAACAGAAAAATTAATTTCATCGGTGAAATGGTATGCCAGCTTAAATGTGGGTATAAAAACATAAATTCAGTATTATTTGTCTAACACATAACAACATAATGTTTACCTATAGATTTCTGAAATATTTGTGTTTTCCTGTTTACATGACAGGTGGTCTAATACATTTGTTAAGCACCGTATATCATATAAAAACAAGTGTTTTTATATAGCAAATTCTAAAAGAACTGGGTCTGACAAATATCCACATTACAAAACATTAAAGAGAAAATATGATACACATCAAATATGAATATGTAACCAAAATATTAGTAAAATAAAAGAAAGTAAAAATCAAATGCTAAAATATTAAACACCTACCAGCCATTTGGCTGGAAGGTGGGTTTTAAAGGTAGAAAAGCCAAATGGCTGCTCTCTGGGACTCTAATTAAGGCTAAATTATGCTTGTAGCCTATAAAGTGATATATATAAAATAAAACAGGTCCCAAAAACAGAACTTTGAGGTACACCAAATCTAACTGTTGAAGAACAAACCTCAAATGTCACGACATCTAAGAGAATTAAAAGAAAGGAAGAGTATGAGGAGAAGAATCAGCAAGGTTAGGTTCAGGACAGAAATGATTAGGTTTGATGCATCATATATAACATATGTCAAACCCTTTTTATTTCAACAAAGTTTCACTTAATAGCTGTATAGGTATACACTCTTAAGGCATTGTAAACCTCTTATGTTTTGAGCACATTGCGTTTACATATAATGAAATATATGCAACATAAACAAAATTTCCATTGCCACATACTAGAGTTTCTCCTTATACAAACCTGAACTTTAAAGTATTCTACCTGTCGTCTAGTCTTACCTGTTGGGATCCGGATGTTGATGTCCGACAGTGTCAACAGGTTATTTCCCCAGGTGAAGGATCCACCCGTGACCTACACAGAGAAATAAAAAATAAAAAGATCAGAAGGTAACAAAAGGGTTATACTACTAAAGTGCGCTAAAGTGCTTTTTTTCCCAGCACATGACTCTCAGTAAATTCCCATTATGCAACATGAATACGTGCTGTTTTCTTGTTACGTGTGAACCCACTGGAGCAAAGGACATGACCCACTTTACGCCCCGACCCAGAGTTTAAGAAATGCTAACAGTAAGTGCATTGCAGCGAACACTGCTGAGATAACACACACACTGGGCTCGTGGCATGAGGGACACCAAACCAAATGTCATCCTGTGACGCATTTCACATCAAGTTCACTTTGGTGAATGCTGACAAATAAAAATCTGTTACACAAGAGGGACAGGTGCTACAGCTCTGTTTTGTCAGTGCAAGATGTGTGAAGGCCTGATCCACTCACACTTCAGTAGGAGATTACGGTCAGTGTCATCGATGCAGCCAAAAAATCACAGGTTTGCATTAAAAGGCCTGACAGGCTATATAATATACAGTATGTATTCATGGTTTCCGATAAGTTCACCATCCAAACAAGTTGTTCTTTGGTTCTACGACACGTGTTTTACAGCCTGTGTATTAAATCTGAAAGACTGAAGCTAAATATAACAAAATGTGGTCAATTTACATTTTTATTGGACCAAATGTAAATTTCTAACCATGGGATTTTGACACCGTCCGACACAAATACAATCGAAGTGCAACTAATGACTTTAATGGTAGTGTTATGGCCTAGTGGAAAATCTATTAAAGACTTCCCTTTAAAGACAAGCTTTTAGACATTAACCAAAAATGAATGAATGATAATTACTTCCATTTCCATTTGTATAATCAGTTACCCCCAGTAAGCATAGCTGGATGAGTCTTATGAAAAGGAATTTACTTTATTTTCCATTACTGACTCAAAAAAGGTCAACACAAGAAAGAACAGAAGGATTCAGCTTCCTCGGCTTGGTTAGAAATCACATTTGATGAAATGGAAACAATGAAAATCAGTCAGCTGATTGAAACACACATGTTCACTGGAAATTTAGACTGAAGAGGGATGGAATAAAGGATCATGACCCTCCGCTCATTGCTTCTTCACGACGTGGCATTAAAGCAAGATCAAATGGAAGAAGTCTTAAATTTAAGCTCCACTATCAATGAAATTTCTTTTTGAAAGCTTCATTATTTGTGTCCAGAAACCCGCCGATCAGCACGTAGCAGACTTGTGTATCTAATCCCTCGTCTATATCCCTTCATGCATGGAGTTTGTTTACATTCCTCCCATCTGTTGCATGTATTTATTTTTATTATTTTATGCAGGGACACCCCCTGAAACGCAAACTTTCTTCAAAGCTTCCTTTTCCCAATGACCCGATCCCAAAGGAATCAAGAATATAAGAGCATCATAAGATGATGAAAGATCTCTTTTAAAAGATTATAGCACCAAAAATAAAGATTATAATATTTAGACATTGTTTTACACTGAGTGACTAAGAAACAAATACACCTCAATTGAGCAGGCTGTTCATGCATGACCACCAAAACACACATGGGAAATCTCAGATGTATTTCCATGCTCCTGAGCAAAAGTAAACAACCAAGATTACAAAAAGCAGGATGAGGTATATAAAAATGGAAAGCAAGTTAAGATACTATCAACAATTTGACAAGGGAGGAAGGAGAAAGGACAGGGAGAGAAGATGTGCAAAAAGGGGAGTGAAAATAAAAAGATGAGATTTTGCTGAGAGCAGATAAATGTAGTCAAAATATTTAATAGAAAATGTGCAGCTGCAGGAAATGGGCCTGGTGATATGTAAATATGACAATGAACAAAACAAAAGACTGACAGATAAGAAATATAAAAAACAAGATGAACCCTGGTGTATTTCTCTGCAGCTTTCTCAAGCCTGTGAAGCCGAGTTAAACATTTTATGAACCTGATTTAAAGCCTGTATGATGAAGACAAAAGCTTCAATTTCCTCTATTCTCAGAATTTTAGGGGAACCACATTAACATTAATGCTATATCTGCATTGTGTCCAGATTTTCCTGGATCTGGATCTCCACACAGAAACCCTTCTGTGTGGAGTTTGGATGGCCTGTTGGTTGGCCATGTTTAACATGAGCATCCACCAAAATACATATCTGATAGAAAAAGGAAAAGCAAAGGCCTCCTTTAAATGGCCATAACCTTGTATATGTGGGTGTGTGTAATGCATAACAAACAAGTTTTACACTGATAAGTCAACAAGGTCTGTGTCAAGCATGGAAAAGCTACCACTCTAATTGGGGGTCTGCCATCTGGGGAATAGCATCATTCCACAGGGATGGGACAGGAAGAGGAGTCTTCACAGAGGGGCTGAGAAAACCTTGGACACATCCACAAGGCCCTTTAAGGGACAACAAATTCTCATGTGAATCCTGCACTTCCTGAGAGGAGTGAGAGTATGTGCACACACGCATGTCGCATGTATGATTGCAGGCAAAAACCCATGGACGCATAAACAATAAAGATATGAAACAGCTGCTCATAAAAGTGAGATAAGTGGCAGCAACAGCACGCAGCCCTTCTGTGCTTATCCATCTGATGCTTCTTCTCGAAAAGGTGCTTTTATCGTGTCTGCTGTCCACTCTCCAGGTGTGTTTGTCAGGGAAATCCTGCACCTGCCTTGAACAGGCAGCCGATAACATGGCTGAACGAGTTTCCGCTCTCTTTATTCCCATCAAAACAGGAACCTTTCCTCTGCATCTAAGCATAACCATCCTCAAAAGACTATTTACCTTTAAGAGGGAACTGTCAGTCTGGACAACTGAGTTCATTGCATCTAAATGTGTTGCTCATAACCACCACTCTTAGTGTCACATGCTGAAAACCCTTCAAGACACCAGTGGGTTAGATATCAAGACAAAGGTTTCTGCTCCGATACTAATGATGTCTTTCCAGTCCCATCATCTACTTTCTTTATCCCACATCTACAGCTCTGGAAAGTCAGAGGTGTCCATTACTACAAATTAAACCACAGCCAGTTCCTCTAAAGCTGCCAAAAAACCAAAAAGTTCATTGATAAATGGGTAGACGTGGGTCCATGTGTTGCACTTTACATGTGATCATAGCCTGTATCTAACTTACACCCCTGTAAACTTTCCCCTAACACATAAACTTTGAGCCTGACCTTTACAGCCACATCCTCTGTCTCTGAGGGTCTCATCTGTCGCCTGGTTGGCTGCTCATAGTTGTCCATTTGGTAGCGCATTGGCTGCTTCCTGTTGATGGCTTTGGTCTTGAGAGGGACAACCGAAAGAAAAAGGGAGAGAAAGGAGTGAGCATTTGATAATAAACATAAGACTTTTCTGCATCTGCTGTACTTCCTCTGGAAGCAGAAAACGTTGCCCCAATGGACTCAGTCCTCATTATTATTATATGATCCAGATACAAAAACAAAGTTCATCAATGTTTCTAAATTGCACGTGAAGTTCCACAACTAAAATCTCCACACAAAAGTAAAAGTATTCACACGTTCATCAAGAAGATGTAGTCAGGCTACAGTATGTGAGTGTACTCCAAGTACCAGGATGCTGTATCCATAAAAGTCACAGTTTTCACTCTCAAAGATCTCCATATTGGCTACATAACCCAGGATTATGGACCAGCTAGAAAAGGGCATGTGATTGATGTCATTGGAGATACTAGGAAGCAGGTAACAGTCAATTTCTGTGGGTCAAGCTTTAGTTGTCAGGCAAATGCCCTCACATCACACTCTAGAATATTTTGGTGTGCAGAGGAGATCATGATGTACTCAGTGACTGCAAGGTGCCCAGGTGCTGTGGTTAGAAAACAATACCAAATCATAATCTCTCCACCATCGTGCAGACAGTTGGTATGAGGCGTTTGTGCTGACATGCTACGTTTATGGCCAAATATCTCCACTTTGGTCTTACATTTAGTAAACACCCCATGACTGCTGCTTAGTTTCCACACATAAGAAGTTTAGTTGCTAAAGAATGTCTAAAAAATGTGTTTTTAACATTAAGTAGAGGCGATAAAATGATAATGGAGATGAAAACAAAATCCGGTATTACTGTTACGGGGTTTTATTTTTCTATGTTGTCTAATTTTAGCTGATTTTGAGTGAGAATAAAATGAGTCGAAAAAATATGTCATAAATGGGTATGCTGTTTTTTAAATTTCCTTTTACAATCTTATCTGAAAACCATTACAGCTCTAATGAATCATGTGAGTCACTCAGCTTTGTGGTCTGACTGTCCATTTGAACACAAACAGTGATAATCCCACTGCAGAGCAGACACTAAGCGACTAAAGACTCAGACAGCCACACGATTAGGCCTGTATTTCACTGAGTGGTGAAATGTTCAAATACCCCAAACAGGCTCAGAGGTGTAGCAGTCAAAAATACAAACTGTTACTTTTGCACTTTTCCTTGGTCTTTTTTATTGATCTGGTATCGTAACTCACCATCCCCATGGGTTTCTTTCCAGCTTCGAAGGAAACAGATATGTCACCATTTCTCCAGCTGTCGTCTCCAATTTCATCACTCTGTAGAAACTCACCAAGCTTCTGAACACTGTAAGAACACACACACACACACACACACACACACACACACACACACACACACACACACACAGCCTATTAACAGTGACACTGTGATGATTCCAATACCGGTAATCTCTCAGGAGTTTAGAGTTTCTCGTCACTGTTGTTGGGTTTCCTTGACGTTCCTTTAAATCTAAACACTCACCTAACCAGAGCCTTCACAGCAAATCTGACAACAGTGGAAAGCAGGAAGAGCGGGGTGACCAGGATGTGAAACAGTGACAGAGCTGCAAAGGCCTGAGAAGGACTGGGGCCTTCTTTATTGAGGATGTGATACGTCACAAATGTCTGCAAAAAAACAACAAAAGACAAGTTTAACAGCTCTTCCTTATGCTGTTGAATTATAGCTTAAGAAATAAGCAAGTAGAACATTTAAAGCAGAGTCAAATTCTTTTACAGATTGTAATAAAACTGACTTACGGCTAGAACCGCAGCAATGGGAATAGCAGCATTCATGAAAACTGCACAAAAAAAAGGAACAGGTTTTATTGGTAGGATAGTAACTTAGCTGATTTAGGTAACAATACAAGCTTTATAACATACTTTAAGTCCCTTTTAAAAAAATTATTCTTTGAAAAACAAATGTTGCATTGTTTTAACCATTATTCAAAAACAGCACTTATGAATGTGGGCTAGACAAGAGCCTTCTCTATAATCAAATACTGTATAACAGTAACAATTATTCAGTTTCATTTATATCACAAAAAGAGGTTCCTGAGGCCCTTTATATTGTGTAAAGACCCTACAATAATACAGAGAAAATCTTTGGGGGTGAGGGTGGGAGACAGGACACTGTGGAAGAGATCTAGAGTTTAATAATAGCTAATAATTAAATGCAAAGTTTTGTGTAAACACATTGTGAGCAAAAAAGGGGAATGAAGAAGAAACACTCAGTGCAGAATTAATAAATGGATGAACTAGTTTTTCAGCATCACTCTGAGACAGAATATTTCCAATTTTAGGATATTGTGTAAATTTAAGAAATCAGTGTTTCATATTAAGTGTTACATATGTTTAATATGCACAATGTAGGACATATCCTGGTCAAAGATGACTCCAAGATTCCTCAGTGTTACTGGAGGCCAAGGTAATGCCATCCAGAGTAAGCATCTGGTTAGACACCATGTTTGTGAGATGTTTAGGGCCGAGTACAATAACCTCAGTTTTATCTGAATTCATAAAAAGAGGTCATCCAGGTTTTAATATCTTTAAGCCACTACTGCAGTTTAACTAATTGGTGCGTGTTATCTGGCTTCATGGATAGATAAAGCTGGATACCATCTGCATAGCAGTGAAAATTTATGCTATTGCTTTGAAGGATACTGCCTAAGGGAAGAATGTATAAATTAAATATAATCACCTGAAAACCAAGTGCAGTAATTAATGCTGTAATTTAACTGTTTATTAAGTTGTACTGTGGAAATAATTTCCTAGAAAAATGATTTATGCTAACCATCGCTGAATATATGTGTGGCGTTTCAAACAAGATTCATTCTGTACATGCCAAACAAATTCCATTTCTGCTGGTCTGCAGACATTCTGCTCACATACTTAAAACTCCTGCTACTGATTTTCATCTTACTGGACATGGATGTGTAGAAGGCGAAGGTCCTGAGGCTGGTGAGCTCTTTGCCTCTGGTCTCCTCCACACTGTCACAGAAGATGTTCTCCCAGGCGTACAGCTTCAGCAACTTTATGCCCTTTAGGATCTCAGTGGTCTTTTTAACACGATCTGTACTGTGTTCCTGAAATAGCAAATAAGACATTCAAAGAAGATTTTTGTTCAGAATTACGCAGGAAATTTTGTTTTCTACACTGAGAAAACATTTATTTTATATTTATAAATATCTTCTTTACCAGTGTGATTTTCTGCGTGTCTGCCAGCTTTGTAGCTATAAGGTACTGGACCGGAGCCAGCAGAACTATGACAGCCGCTCCTACCAAGGCACTCGAGCCCATAAAATGACGGAGCAGAATTATTCCCATCACAATCTGCAAAGAAACAAAAAGACCTGACTTGAAAAACTATTGATAGGAGTAAAACATATCCAAATATGTTTAAGAATATGGCTTATCTTACCTGCACGGGCATGGCCCACAGGTTGGGGCAGAGGAAGAGGAACCACATGAGCTGGTTGGTTTCTATAGCAACCAGGTTGTTGATCTGCCCCAACGTCATCTCCCCCATTGACATGTTGGAGGTGGATAGGCGCAGGATTTTGTTGTAGATCATTGCCTAGACAAGACAGATAATAAGACAGATGAAGGAAAGTTTAAGATGATGGATAGATAGACATATTAGTTCATCTATAATGCCAACCTTTTAAAGGCAGTCACCTTGTTTTAAAAGGTCGCTGAACATTTGCAAGCTGCTGTGGAACCCACCTGACCCACCTGATGCCTGTGTTTATTGAGTGTGGGGTCCCACACTGGTCCCAGAACCAAATCACAAAAGAAATTAATCCAGATGGCAATACCAACCTTTTTTTGACTGAAATAGTTGAGTCAGGGCCAGCACTTTGAACTGGGACATTCCATCTGGTTCCTCAATAAACAATGGTTAGATGTTTAGTACCTATCTTAGAGTTTAAGTGAAATAAAATATTGTCTGCCGTCTGCTGCTGAGCTGACTCCAGCTCATGGCACAGTGGTTTTCATGAATATATTCATTACTAGCAGTATTATTCTGGGTTTTAATGGAGAGCCAGACACTCTATATCCCATTAATGGAGTCTATATATTTATAACTGCCATAACTGAATTATGCAGAAATGCCTACTAAATATTTGGATAACATCTAATTACATTAACCATGGGAGTTTTTACCACTACCACTTATCAGTAATTTTAGCTTATTTAAAGCAACTTTGCTGCTTCTTCCGCTGTGCACAAGCCTGTCTTGATAAAGACTAAATGCCAAAAATACATGTGAAAAGAGATACCTATAACATAGCACGTTCTTTTAGAATTTAGCATTTTAAATACATTTGTAAAAAAAGCAATGTTTTAGCTTTAAGTTTTAATAGGTTAATGGACAGTGTCAGCACTATGCAGAATGCCAAAGACTTTTCCCACTGAGGGACTCCTATAAATAAACCCATCACTTACATAACTGAATTAAATAGAAATGTTAACTAAATGCCTTCACATCATCGATTTACATCAGCCCTGGAAATTTTTAACCCTCCTCCATGTTTCTGTTCAACACTGACTGCCAGCTGAAATCTACCGGACTGTTGTTACACTTCAGAACAGGTGTCCAATGAAACCTCTATGTGGCTATTAAGCTGGGGCTTATATCAGCAATTAAAAGAGCCTGGTGTCACATGAGGTGACAGATAATGGCTGTGTGAGCTGATAAAACTCTGAAGCATCATAGAAATCATTCACGATGAGCTTTCCAAAGTGACACCCGAGTGTTGAAACACCGGTCCGAATTTTCATTTTCCACGATGCTTCACTCACCAGCAGAGCTCCCCGCATGTTAATGCCTGTTTCAATGGTGACATAGTACGAGGCCTGAAGGAAGGTTCTCTGCAGGATTAAAGCCAAGAAGAGAAGAACAGCCAGGATGGAGCTGTTCTGCAGCAGCTCATGGGAAAACATATGGTAGTTCTCGAAATGGGTGACCTACAAACACAAGCAGACAACAGGTACAAAAATAAGATTCTTCTTTGTAACCTGATCAGAGGTCAAACTGATTTCTCATTCGATGACAGTCTGTTGTCTGTTCCACAAACCATAGTAGCTGGTGCATTAACAAGAGCATATCCTATTTCAATCACAAACCAAAATTTGCTAGAAAATATGTGAAAACATTCTCTCAGATACAGATGTTTTTCAATTCAACCTTGGACGGATATTCTGGACGTTCATCAGTAACAATGTAAATAAGTGTGTTTCAAAAATAGGTTCTTTATCATTCAGTGTAAATAAAAAATGCAACTGCAGAACATTTTCAGTTTAATAATAATAAAATTATTATTATTGATATAATTATTAGGAAATTATCTAGATGATCAGCTAAAGAAAGAGTATTTCTAGGACTTATTGAGAATCTTCTGTAAAATCTGATGTTAAGATTCTACTTCATTTTTCTTTCATTTAATCGGTTTTCACTCTGCAGCAGCAGTGGTAAAAATAAGACATTGAATTGGAACAGGATTGGGGTCTTTCTCTCATAAGCAGTGTCATCTTTACTGTCCTGGGATCGCAAGTCCCAAAAGTGAAAGCCAGAAACAGATTTATTGTCTCTTGTGCTATGGATTGGCTCTTAGCTCTAGCTGAGGGAGGGGCATGCAGACCAGAAGTGGGGAAATCCCCCCCCAAATTACACCATAGTGGCTAAATCCATTTACATATAGTCTATGGGCTTTGTGGAAAAAGAGATGATTGTCCAAGTCTCTGGAGCTCTTAAAAAGTAAGGAACGCTTGCTATTTTAGCAAAGTCTGAAACATCGATGCAAAGTCCATCAGTGTTCATTTAAGTTGAGCTCTGGTGAGTGTCGAGACTAAACCATGATTCATTTTCATGAAACCACTCATGGATAGAGCCTCTGTCACCTGGAGAGGAACTACTCCCATTTATGTAATCATAGGATAAAGGCGATCACTCAGAATTACTTTCTATTGATTTGCAGTGACCTCCAACTCTAAGGGGATAATAAGATGAAAGTAAATTATGATCCAGACTGATTGTTATCCCTCAGCTGGTATCCAAGCAAATGATGGCTGTGCCATTCATGGTGATTCTCAGTGCTTTGTCCATGAGCCCCATGTAGCCAGGGTTTTAAACCAGAAAGCATGGTTGGCATTTTCAAATACAGCAATTTTATACAATATTTATATTTGTGGCAAAAAAGAGACAGAATATTTTATTCTAATATTTTATTATTTAGTTTCTACATTTCTGAATTCGTTTAAACAAATACACATTAGAATTTTATCCATGTATCCCATTTCTAGCGCAGTAAAAAAAAAAATGTTTATACACTGATAAATCAATCTGGATTGAAAAAATTACACATGAATTGTTGCTTCAAAAATCCCAGAGTGACGCTCAGCAGTCCCTCTGTGTACGTTAAACTGAGGCAGAGAGTGTGAGGTGAGTGGGGAATTTTCCATGTCACTCAGAAATGCAGCCATGCTCTGCTCTCTATCTCGATTGCCCATTATACCCACTTTAACCAGCAGGCACAGACCTGACAACAGCTTAACATCTACTATACCAGCATCCAGCCAAGTGGACTGTGTGAAAATACGCTGCCATTACAAAAGCATCTGTTCTGCCTCTCCTACAAGCCCTGACTGCTTTATGACCTTTGGAGAGGTTGGCATGGATTTAAGAGGAGTTGATGCCTATGATCACTTCTGCTGGTGTATATTTGGTTGCCAGAAATGCTGTCTGTGACCAGTCTGCTTGATCTCTGTCTGCTCTGCCCTTTTTATTGTAGGGAGATATTTATATTGTTTTGTAATGTTGTGTATGAGCTGCAGGTTTGGTCGAGCTAATTATGAGTCATGCTGGTCTATGCTAAGATATCAGACAGGAAGCCAGATATACTGTTACTATGCATCCAAATGGATTAGCTTAATTTTTTTAAAGCCATTTTAAGAACAATTTTTGGTTTACTTGAATTATCAAAACTGCATTCTAGGAACATTTTCATTCAGTACCTTAATACAAGTATAACAAAGTCCATAAGAAAAGAAAAGGAAAAGAAAAGGACACTAAAGAAACTGATGGACATTATGGACAATGCCAGGCATCCTCTGCACACGGCCATAAACAATCAGAAGAGTCTGTTCAGTGACAGGTTGCTTCTCCCCAAGACAAGAACTAACAGACTTAAAAACTCCTTTGTCCCACACGCCATCAAACTGTTTAACTCCTCTCTGGAGGGGAGAGGGAGGGGAAACAGGAGGACAAAGGAGGGGGGAACAACTAAGCTGTAGTGCCTCTTCACCTCACTGTACAATACCTTGTGCAATACTTTTTGTAAATAGTCAACAGTGCAATAGACTCAATACTTGAAATGTGCAATTCACTTGTATTTTTATTTTTTATTCCTATTTATTCTATTTATCCCCTTTGTATATTTTATTTATATTTGTCTCTGTATTTATATATATATGTGTGTGTGTGTGTGTGTGTGTGTGTGTGTGTGTGTGTGTGTGTGTGTGTGTATATATATATAGATATATACATATATATATATATATAACAGTTCTGTAACTGTAACTTCGGTCGTTGCTGTGCTTTTTTTGGAAGTCGAATTTCCCAGAGGAACCCACCCGAGGGATTAATAAAGTTCTATCTTATCTTATCTTATCTTATCTTATAATGAGAAGCAATTCTGAAAATTAGTAATAGAATTTGCTGCGATGAGGTTGTAGGAAAATAACAAAAATCGAAAAAGTTAATGAGCATTTCAGACTCAAGAATAAAACAACAAGTTAACAAAGACTGAGGGGAGACAACTGAACTAAAGCCCAATTCTAGTCTGGCCTTTCCACAGCCTCCCACTCACTGTCACTTTAACTGTGTGAAGGCCATGCCGCATAAAGTATCATTTCAAAATAAAAGCCTTAAGTGGAACACTCGATTCTACATCAATACACCCGTTTTTAACTGTGTTAACACACAGTGTGCACTGTGTTAACAGAAAGGCTTCATTTGGTGGGTTTACTGAAGTACAGCTTGTTGCAAGTTGCAAATAAATGCAGATAAAATGTATCGTAAATAAAAGAATTCATGAAAATGTGGTGCTTCCTGTTAATTTTAAACCAAATTCTGAACATAACCTGCTCCTGACCTGGTTATGTGTTCAGCATCAGTTACTATGCTGATTTAGCCACATTAAAAAATCCACTTTTGTAACACAAAAACTTCACATAACTTAAGCATTCATGTCACTTCATTGTAAGCCCCTCTGGGCCCTGCCTCTAGAGGTTAAAATAAGAATTGGTACGTGAGGAGATTTTCTGCTCTCTGTGGATTTATGCAAATGACCTGATGTCATGTGTCCTTCATGGCTGATTTCCAAACCCCGAAACTGTATGAAGTTACTATAAAAAGGTGCAACTTAGTGACTGAATCTAATCAGCATCATCTGCTTGAATTTAAATTAATATCTAAAAACGCAAATATGGAATTCAGTGGAATATAACTTCCAGACATCAGAAGACCCTTTATTGCTGACAACGTCCTGGAAGCGTTTTTTGTGCTCATTTATTTGTGAGGAAAAATACTTTGGATTTCAAGATAAAAAATGAGAAAACATTTGGAAAAATATTAAAAGTTAAGGTGAAACGCTGGTTTGGTTTCATGCTAGGAGTCAGGCATGAAGCTGCTCTGGTTAAAGTTACATCCACAAGGTCTGTTCCACGTAAAGTGTGTGTGATGTCATTTTAACTTTGTCTTAATCATCATCACGTCAGACACGGCGTCGCACACGAACTGTTGACGATGTGGCGACTGTGACCAACGCCTTGTTGACGTCGTGCTTAGAGTGAGTCACTCTTTGGCTGACTGGACCACCCAACAGTTATAGTGTGTTAATGACCCATGATGTTTCACTGATCTGCCCTTAACCACTAATATAATGATCTTATATAAACACTTAACAAGGCTTTGGTCTTGTTGATGGTGTTGGAGACATCAGCTATGCCTGAGTAAAGGTTCAGGTTTCCAGGATGATTTCTCAGAAGGGAAAACGAATGGCATTAAACTCTTTACGTCTTCATCTCTTAAAACATACTATATATACTGGAGGTCTGCTTTTTCTTACTTTATGATGTTTTTATATTGTTAAATTCTTAATTCTTATATTTTTTTAAATAACAAATATTAGGGTTAGTATTATGTTACATGAACTATGTTATAAACAATCCCTGAGAGCCTAAAGCTCAGGCGTGACTCTCTAAGCTTAATAGTCTGTTTTTTCTACTCTTAGAAATGTATGATGTCAGAGAGAGTGTATATTCCTAATGAGGTAATCTTAATCACTCAGCTCTCTGACATGTTAGCACCAAAACCTAGTATAAGAAAAATGATGTTTATGCTGAGCTGTGAATCATGAAACGTCCAAGAACAAGAATGCAGAGCTGGAAATGAGCAGAATCAGTGGCGGCTGGCCCATAGGGGGCGCTCGGGCTCCGCCCCCCCAAATGTGGAGGAGTAAAAATATATATTTTTAAAAAATTCATCAATGATAGTTTTACTATGTGTGTGCCCATATACAGCCAGGCGTATTTTAACATTTTCACCAGCTGACTCATTAAAGTTCAACCAACAAACGGTGTTTTTCTTCTTCTGGGGCGCTCGTCAAAGCGCCCTTGATATGCAGCGAAATAGCCTATCATTAAATGGTTGCCAGGGGAAAATAATAAATATTTGACCTATCAGCGTCGCTGAATTAAATGGTTTGGGGGCGCTTAAAATTGCGCCCCTGCAGAAAACGCGCGAAGATTTGCTGTTCTAGAATTTTACCTCAGTCAGTAGCCTAAGTGAGCTATAAGGTCAGAGAGAGACGATGGCAGCGGTATTGTTAACGGTTGAGGCACAGCCTCCCCCAAATTCGGTTAGATCGCTTCTAACCTACCCTTTTGCCAGAAGGACAATGGCAGAAAAACTGCAAGTTAAAGAGTTGGGACCTGACAAGCCCGAAATTCAACTAACCCAGGCAACGAAGGAGAAGTCAAAAGCATACAACAGGACTTTTTGTCGGAGTTGGTTCCAGCGCAAGTCGTGGCTGACAGGCTGTGGAACAGCTAATGCACTTTTTTGTTTCCCGTGCATACTGTTCAAAAGTGACAAGTGTGATTTGACGTGGACACAATCTGGACAAACCGACTTAAAGCACCTCTCCGAACGAATCAAGAAACATGAAAGCTCACGAGTTCATATGGACAACAGTGTAAAGCTAGCTGTGCTAGGGAAAACTAGCATAGCGGCGCAGCTAGATGATGGACATCGGATTGCTTTAAGAAGGCACAACGAAGAGGTAGATAAAAACCGTCATATTTTATCTAAAATCATCGATTGTATTAAGTTTTGTGGTGCTTTTGAGCTAGCAATGCGGGGACATGATGAAAGTGATTCCTCAGACAATCCAGGGATTTTTAGAGGTTTAGTCGACTTGATGGCATCAATTGATCACGACTTGAGGCAACACCTTGAAAATGCTACTGTATTTAAAGGCACCTCGAAAACAGTCCAGAACGAGATCCTGGATTGCATGTTGGCAGTTCTGAGAGAAAGGATCGTGGAAGAAGTAAAGGCAGCGAAGTTTTTAGCCATTCAAGCTGATGAAACCACTGACATTTCTACACACTGTCAGTTAGTCATGGTGCTAAGATACATTGACCAACGAAACCGTATTCAAGAGCGTTTTTTTGAATTCATCAAGCTACCCAATGCTTGTGCAGATGCAATAGCCAGTGCCTTATCGGAGAGGCTGCGCTTCATCCTCCCCCAGGGACAAGAGAGAAAGTTGATCGCCCAGGCCTACGATGGGGCCGCTGTAATGAGGGGTACCACTGGAGGAGTGCAGCGTAAGATACAGGACATTTATGCTAACGCTCACTACGTACATTGTTATGCCCATCAGTTAAACCTGGTAATGCAACAAGCAACCTCCCACATCCCTCAAATCAGTCACTTTTTTTCCGACATAGCAGGATTCGCTTCTTTTTTTACTAAATCGAGCAAGAGGACTGCAGTGCTTGACGAGGTGGTGGCGCACCGACTTCCAAGTGCATCGGCAACCCGTTGGAACTTCAACAGTCGTGCTGTGAATACAGTGTATGAACATAAAGACGATCTGGTGAGGTGTTTTCAGACCATCCGTAACAGTGAAGGATTTGATGCCCCTACAAAGAGAGATGCCGGTGGTTTCGTGAGAATGCTGGAAGACGAAGCTTTCTGTTTTTTCCTGGCCTTGTTTCACAAGATAATGCCACATGTAGACATGCTGTATAACCACCTACAGAAGAGAAACATCGATTCTGTCACCATCGCAGGGATCACCCAGACATTCATCAGCCGCATGCAGGCTATCAGGTAGGCATAAAAGCATAAATATGTAACCTAGAATAAATGTTAATTATCTATGCATAGATTCTATCAAATTCTCTGCATATATTCTGTGTTCTGTGACTTAAATGTTTAATGGAATTCAGATAATTTTGATTTATATCAGCCTTTGAAGTAATTTTATGAAAAATATTTGATTAAGTATATTTGATGAAGTATATTCCCAGTAATGATTTGATGTAGCCTATACCATAGGCTATTTCCTGAAATTATGGCCAGGGCCTTTATTTACTTGCACTGGTTTTCCCCCAGCCATTAAACCAGGTCCGGTTATTAATTAAATCCGGTAATTCCCGGTAATTAGAACACAACCTTTGTTTGGTTTGTGTTTGGTTAATATATCCCTATTCAGTTTTCAGAAGCCATTAATGAAACTTATGTATTGGATCAGGGAGGCACTTCCTAATCTGGTTGTGGATGAGGAGTACAGGGGACCTGTTCAAGACCCACCCACAAAGAGACGGAGAACATTGGGGGAAGACAGGCAACACCATTTGGCACTGGAGGTAAGCACTAGCTGCTTGGTCTGATTTAAATCAGATCATCAGATAAAATCTAATGACGATGCTGTCAGATGTCATTTGATATAGTGGTCATGACTGTTTTGTTTTGTTATGGACAGATTTTTTTTTTCAGAATAATGATTAACATGAGACATGTGCCAAAGTCTTACCACTGAATCTAACTCTTACCAATTATATATTATTGGATAGGTGTGCGACACCATTATGAGCCATGCCAAGGAGAGGTTTTCTTTCACCAAGCACCTTGTCAGCGCCACTCTGTTGCAAGGAGACTTGTTCCAACAACACAGCAAAAATTTTCCAGATGCAGCACTACAAACCACAGTGGAAGCCTATCCCTCATTGGACAAAGCCAGACTTAAAACAGAACTGTCCCTGATCTACGACAACGAGGAGTTTCAGAGTTGTAGTGGTGCGCTGGCGCTCTATCAGGTTCTGATGGAAAACAACCTTCAAGACACATTCACCGAAACTGTAAGTCTTCTTAACATCCTCATCACCACACCAATGACAACATCAGAATCGGAGAGGTGTTTCTCTACTTTAAAGAGGATAAAAACTTTCCTGAGAAACAATATGGCTCAGGATCGGCTCAACGCTCTGGCTGTGCTGTCCATAGAGAAAAAACTCACACAAGAACTTCCTGATTTCAACACCAGGGTCATCGAGAAATTTGCCACTCAGAAAGACAGACGAGCAAAGTTCTTGTACAAATAAGAACCCTTAACCATATTTACTCTCTTTCTCCATCCCTCTCTCTTTCTCTCTTTAGCCCACCCCCCCAATCAGTTTACAGTTGTTGTTTTCAATAGTTATTTTTCATTCATTCATTCAAAAAAAAAAAAATCTGTTCATGTTCATTTTTACAAATCTATACAAATGGCCAGAATATGGTTGTTCATTTTAAATTTAAATTTAAATTGTGTTGTTTGATGTACTCATTAAATGGGTCATTTTAGTCGATATCATAAAAATTGCCCCCCCTGAGATTTTTTTCAGGAGCCGCCACTGAGCAGAATGGGTCATTTTTAAACAAATACACCTCTGAAAGGAAAGAGGACCCAAATGCAAGAAGCAGTCGGCAAAAAATTCACAGCTAAGAAAAAATTCACAAAAAAGTGAACAACCAAACATCCAAAGCATTATGTATGAGGAAATCAACTAGGACCATAAAGGAAAACAAAAAAAACACCAAGAACACAAGAAAGCTTGGTTACAAGTAGAGATGGACCGATCCGATATTACGTATCGGTCCGATACTGACCTAAATTACTGGATTGGATATCGGAGAAAAATAAAAAAAATGTAATCCGATCCATTAAATATCACGAAAGCACCTCACAAAACTTGCAACACGCCGTAACTCACCTCAGAACGTTAGGTCGGAGCAGTATGCATCACGTGATAGAGCGGCTGTGGCATGCGGGACCTGTGGTGGTCTGGATAGCATTTGGAGCTTCGCTAGCAACCCCGCATTTCATCTCCGACAAAGTTTTCCCGAGAGAAGTAAAGCAAGTGTGTAAGTCCATCTCTAAATGTTTGTAAAGCATTCCTGCGTTAAGCTTAACAAGCGATATATGGAGCGACTGCCTCTAGCTCTCCGGCTGCTACTTCAATCATGAAACTGCTTAACGATCAGCTGATCGGCTTTTCTGTCGCCAGTCGTGTCTCTAGTTTGCTTTTGGCCCACTTTGCACCAGAAAGAGGAAACCAGCGGCTGAACAACAGCAGCACGTTTAAGCTTGATCAGCTGTTGTTAGAATTCATTTAATATTACTTTCTACTCGAGGATCTTGTAGCTGACGCTGGTAACTGTGCAGGGGCGGATCTAGCAAAGTTTAGCCAGGGGGGCCGATAGGGCATTAACTGGGAAAAGGGGGCACAAAGACATACGTTTCTTTCTTATTCTCATTTAAAATGTCTAGCTTTTAATAAATAATTATCTGACACCCAAAGTTTTAATTTGATGTAAAATGAATAGAAGTCAATTACTGTATATAGTAACTATTAAGTCTAATATATATACCCTAGTAAGCTATAGTACTTTTTCCTTTGGGAAGGTACCATCTGTGCAGTCTGCAATTCTGTTGAAGAAAGATGTTGAATCTATTTAATATTTCTTGAAAAATAATTGATTTCTGTGCATTTTTTTCCACACTGCATCAAATTAAGGTTGATTACGTCGATTAAGCATCATGAGGTGGAGCGTGAGGGGTGGTTCCCTATTTTTTATTTATTTATTTTTGTTGTTGCTGGGAGTTGGAACCCTATTAGTTAGGTTGCTTAATATTTATGCTAAGTACTCTTTAAAATACCAGAATAGGGAGGATGGTGTAGGTTTGAGTTTATTAGATTGATCAATATTGCTGAACTATGAAATATATTTTTTTTGCATACAGGTATAACAGAATAGCTTTAGTGTAGTTGTTGTTTTAAACTTGAGTATGAACTTATACAAAATGCAGCAAGATATTTAAAAAAAAAACAGTTTTGTTGATTAAAAAACACTATATCGGATTCATATCGGTATCGGCAGATATCCAAATTTATGATATCGGTATCGGTATCGGACATAAAAAAGTGGTATCGTGCCATCTCTAGTTACAAGTATTACAGTTTTTACCGAATGCCTAAACACTAACTGTGAATCCTGTAGCACAATTTCTAAAACTAGTCAGACTTATAGCAAAACCACTCACTGAGTGTGCAAAACTAAAAGCACAAAAACTGCTTTGCACTCAGTTTGCAATTTTGTAACACACACTTTGCAAGACTGTAGGCACAATTCACTGCACAACACTCAATTTCCAAATTTCCAACACACTCCTAGCAAAAGTATACACATGTATGGCTATCATTAACACTAATTTGCCAACTGTCTGGCACACTTTCACATGTGAAAACTTTCTTAGATAATTCGTTCACTTTGCAATCAGCCTAAGCACTATAATACAGGTAAGCTGTGTGTGCGGAGTACAATGGTGGGAGCAGAAAGAGTGAGAAGTAGAGGAGGCCGAGGAAGAGGACGTGGAGGTGAAGAAGTAGGATGAAGAGGACGACAAGGACAAGGAGGAGCAAGAGGAAGACGAGGAGGGGGCAGAGGAAGCATGTTCACTGCAGACCACGTAACCCATATAGTCATTATGGCGATTGCAAATAATCCTATACTTGGAAATAAACACTTGTGTTTGTTTTGATGTGTTTGACTAAACACCAGTACTTGAAGTTTGGATCCCTCCATGCTTATGGATCTATGACAGAAGTATGAGCTCAAACTGACATAGCCTACCTTGTGCACAGGGAAGGCAAACGCCAGATGTGTTTTGTATTCATACCACCGGTGTGCAGTTGGCGCATTGTGTGCTTAGTAGATGATGGCTTGTGTGTACTGTTTGATACGGAAACACCATTTTTACGAAGGTGTGAAGAGTTAATCTAGCTGTGTTTGCTTTTGCAAGAGAACTACAATGTTTTGATTATTGGGTGACAGGTTTTCTTATTTGTGTGAAGAGTTTTGCAAAATTAGCCAATAGTTACAAAAAATGTGCTTAAGCAATCAGAAAAAACTGTAAGTCCACACAGGAGGCTGATTTGCTAACTGAACACTATGTGGAAATGACACGGCGGGAAAAAGAGCAAAGGCAGGAAATCTAACTGAAATTAAAAAATAAAACACGAAGAAACCCAAAATTTAAATGACTCTAGAGTCCGAACCAGTCATATAAAACACACTATACAATAAAAAAACAGACTTCGTAACACGCCGTAATATTCCATAATGAACTGTAATTATGCAACCAGTGATGATGGAAAAAAGCTTGAAAGAAAGAAAGGTTGAACCCTCCGTTATACAGAAGTCCATAAACAAATGTGTTTGTGTAGAAAAAATCTGCTGGCCTTGTGTAAACAGTACTAAGGCGTCTTTTCTTAAAGGTCATACATCTTAAACACTCACCGTTGTGTTGCCTTCTGGAACATCTTTTTCAGAATTTAGCTGCTGAACGATCCTAGAGATGCAGAGGGGCCCAGCAAAGCCCAGCAGATCTGCCAAGTAGCGGAAGGTGCTGCTGAGCAGGATGGGACGGCCAAATGCTCGATACATGGAGCGCCAGATCGATGGAGACCTATCTGGGTCCTCAGGTGTCTGTGAGGGCGGAGGATAGAAGGAAAAAGCAGAGAAATTAATTAGATCTGTATATTTTAATTTAGAACAACCACTGGAAATCACTGCAGTGAAATTAAATTATTTTACGGCTTCCATGTGCTCACCCTCTGATCCTCATAGGCGTCTTTAAGCCGCAGGTAGTTGGTGAGGGCTCTCATGGCGATGGGCAGCTTGCCTATCTTCTTCAGCTCTATAGGCCTCTTATGGGCTCCGATGATGAGAGGATTCATCCACCAATATGTCGCCTAAAAAACGAGCCAAGAATTTTCTGTGCTGTGCTGCCAAGTTGCGTTCCAGTAAAAACTTGCCACACTCAATATTGACCGTGTGGTGTCCTCGGGATTCCCATATACTTGTTTGCCATTCACCTAGGGACCATTTTTGACCCGAGGACACCACACGGGTTACGAGGCATTAAAACACAAAATAAGTTCCTTCTCTTGGTTTTTAGTACTTGTGGTCTAAATATTAAAATGGTAAATGGCCTGTATTTGTATAGCGCTTTACATAGTCCATAAAGACTCCAAAGCGCTTTACACGTTCAGTCATCCACCCATTCACACACTAGTGATGGCAAGCTACATTGTAGCCACAGCTGCCGTGTGGCGCACTGACAGATTATTTTAATTATATACTTTAGAATTTGCATTTTAACCTTTTTGTGTTAATAATGGTTCTGAAAATCTACCTTTGACAGCAGGTTGACAAAAGGCTGCAGAAAACGAACCCCCAAATCCTGTAAATCTTCTGGTGGTTTAACTTTCTGAGGGTTCGCAAAGAATACATATTTCTAGAAGACACAAAGACAAAATTAACAAAATTAACTACACAGGAAAAAACAAGAAAAACAAAACTATTTTGGGATGCCAGGATGATTGCAATCTACAAGAAACAAAGCTCCTTGAACTAAACCGACGTAGCGTGAAATGTATTTCCTCACCCTCACTCTGATGACGTTGATCTCCACGGCCATCAGAAGTCCATACAGGATCACTAACAGTGCAGTGATGTACAACCTGAGATACTGTGCTGCACCTTTGTCCTCAGCAAATTTCCACAACTTTATGGACTTTGTGATGAATGCCAGCACCCAGTAGATGAAAAGGACTTTGAGAAAAGAGACAAAAAGCAGCATGACAGTCACAGATGCCGCATCACTGCTATCATATTTGTGCTTTGGAAGATCATACAGTACCCTAAAAAGCTGAATTTTTCTTTGTATTTTGGCCTCTTGTCCACACAAAAACAACTTTAGGTCATTGAAACGGACCTTCTGGAACTCCTCCCAGGGAGCACATATTAAAAGTCTATTTTGAGTGTTGACTATGCAGAAAATAAGATTCTTGGAAACCATGAAAACATCAACCATTCATTCCTAGTTGGGCATGCCTTTGCTTTCTGTTTACACCAGGATGCACATTCACAGTTTTTATGGTCAATTCACATGCCTTTTCAAACGTGCAATATAATTTGTATGTCACACTCGCACTGGTCTGTTTACTGCTTTGTTTTTCAACTCTCTCTGAGTCCAGGTGAAGTCTCGGATTCCCACCCTTTGGCCGTCACACCATGCAACAACTCTATTCGATGGTGCAAAACAGACAAATGGCCCCTTTCCAAGTATCTTGCCCAAACCTACCACACACACTCTGAGCAAAACCCTCTTAAACAGTTCTGTGGACCACCTCTCTTTGGCGTAACCTGAACTGTCCCCAAGAATCACTGTGACTGATATCTCCTTCCCTATTGGCTTGTCATTACCCAATAAACCTTTTGATCTTTAACTTGTCAGCAATAGGTGCTGCTTAATAGTCCACTTTATTGCCAGTGTGGCAGATGTTTGTAGATTATACATGAACCTAAGCTAAAACACTCATCTGGATGGAGATAATGGATGGAGCTAGTGTTGATATTGCTTTCACAAGCCTTCAAGAGAAGTACCTGCTTATAGATTCAGTATATACCACCTAGCAAACAGAGGAAATAATCTCAGGAAATGCTGAGAAAGTGGATGAACTCTAGCGAGGCACGTCTATATTCTTAGGATTAGCAAATTTCACATGAAATGTCTGCAAAACATCCACATGCTAACCTGCCATTGTTGTTGAAACATCCTTGCATCTAATGAGCGTCCGTTTTTTGATAGATACTCCTCACTCAACCTCCTGCATTTTGTTTTATGATTATAATTATTTGTTAAAATTCCAAAGGGAAGGTTGATAATTTGAAACCAAGTTAATTGGTTTATATTTTTGTTTTTTCTGTTTTAATTAAGGAAGGGGTGCTAATCTTAATTATCCTCTTTTATATTGACTAAACAGAATTGCTTGGCTGTTTATTTGGTCAAATAAACAAAATGGGTCATATTAAGCGCCCCTCACTGTCTTACCAAGCAGCAGTTTGGGAAAGTTGGATGTTTCTATGTTGTGGTAGTAAACGACTGATGTTGTGGCTGCTACAAAACCCATGAATGCTGGCATGAAGAGATGGAGGTGGTTGGTACCCATCACCCTACAGTAAGAGGCAAGCACAAAATATATAATAATTAACATGCAAACCATTTATTTAACTAAAGACAACTAAAAAACAAAAAAAGCTTCTTTTTATTTGCTTATGTTTGATTAAAAAAAACATTCTGAGGTCTCACATGTTGCAGACGATGCCTTCTGAAAACTCACAGACATGGACTAATAGCAGCAAGAAGGTGAGGATCCACCTCATGTTGTGCCCAGGGAAATGAAGCCATGTGTTATGATGGATCTGGACTTTAGAGCTCTGACTGCCCCAACCTGTTGGACAAAAACACAAGACAGTACATCCGAGCTTGTGATGTCAGAGGTGAGAGTGTGTGCAGAAAAGCGTAACAGAAGCAAAAAAAAAAAAAAATAGATGGTGGATCCAAAAAATTTGTTTATAAATGTGACTTCAAAGCACAACCGATTTGCATCAATTTACTTTCACTCTCCAAGTAATTCTGCTGGTTTATATTCATGTCATAACCGAGTGAAAATCATTGTTCACGGATGAAGAAAATAACTTTAAACATAAACATGAATCACACATGACAACACTTACAACTTTGACCTTTGAAAATCTCTGCATTTGTGTGTATGATCAAAACAACTCCAAACCACGCTTTTAAATGCATCAGGAATCTTTTGGGAAGATATGTTAACTTAAGAGGACAACAAAATTCACGTCATATTTATTTCATGTTATGTTACAAAAAAACTGTAAAAGAGAGGTCCTGAAAGCATGTGCAATCTAGAAAGAGCCCAACTGTGAAAAGTCACAGAAGTAATGCATAATATTAGTTCCAACCATACAAAATAGTGAATACTTTGATAAATTAGGACCAGATTTAACCTTCAAATCTTAACATATTAATATATTCTGGCAGTTAGAAAAGACAAAGAGAAACTATCACTAGTACAGTTACAGTTTTTTCTGAATGCTTAAACCCTAACTGTGATTCTTATAGCACAATTTCAAAAACTATTAATACTTATACCAAAATCACTCACCGAGTTTGCAAAACTAAAAGCACAAACACTGCTTTGCACTCAGTTTGCCATTTTGTAACACACACTTTGCAAACCTGTAGCTACAATCCACTGCACAGCACTCTTTCTGCAGAACTGTAAACACAACTCACTGCTTTACACTCAATTTCCAAATGATCAACACACTCCTAACAAAACTATACACATTTATGGCTATTATTTACAGTATTTTGCCAACTGTCTGGCACACTGCCACATGTGAAAACTGTTTTAGATAATTAGTTCACTTTCCAATCAGCCTAAGCACTATAAATAAGCTACAGGTAAGCTGTCCGTGTGGAGTACAATGGAGGGAGCAGGAAGAGTGAGACGAGTGAGAATTAGAGGAGGCTGAGGAAGAGGACGTGGAGGTGAAGCAGTAGGACAAAGAGGACAACAAGGACAAGGAGGTGAAGTTAGAGGAAGAGGACAAGGAGGAGCAAGAGGAGGGGGAGGAGGAAGGGTAAGAAGAGTAAGAAATAGAATTACTGATGACATCAGAGCTACAATAGTGGACCATGTATTCAACCATGGAATGACCCTGAGGGAATCTGGCCAACGGGTTCAGCCTAACTTGAGCCGCTACACTGTAGCAGGCATCATAAGGACATTTCGAAATGAGAATCGGTTAGTACAGTCACTTTGCACTAAGATTTGTAGCACTGCCATATGCTGATGACAAACACACCAATACCATTGATGTAAAAATACTGAAATTGTTACTTTACAGAATTGCTAGACAACCAGATGCTGGGGGCAGAGGAAGCATGTTCACTGCAGGCCAAGTAACCCATATAGTCATTATGGCGATTGCAAATAATCCTATACTTGGAAATAAACACTTGTGTTTGTTTTGATGTGTTTGGATAAACACCAGTACTTGAAGTTTGGATCCCTCTATGCTTATGGATCTATGACAGAAGTATGAGCTCAAACTGACATAGCCTACCTTGTGCACAGGGAAGGCAAACGCCAGATGTGTTTTTTATTCATACCATCAGTGTTTAGTTGGTGCATTGTGTGCTTATTAATATGATGGCTTGTGTTAACTGTTGGATACCAAAATACCATTTTTACAAAGGTGTGGAGAGCTAAGCAAGAGTTGTTCGCTTTTACAAGAAAACTACAATGTTTTGCTGATTGGGTGAAGAGTTTTCTTATTTGTGTGTAGAGTTTTGCAAAAATAGCCAATAGTTACAAAAAATGTGCTTAAGCCATCAGAAAAAGCTGTAATATACTTTACTGGGTACACCTGTTCGGCTGCTTTTTTAAGCAAATTGGAACAATACTTGACCACTATGGAACGCCAGGACTGCCATAATGAATTAATTAAATACACCATTAAATAATTAATTAAATGTGGCAATAATTAATTAAAATTGGAATTAATTAATTAAATAAATAGTTATGACACATGTAATTAATTAATTATTGACACATTTAATTAATTATTTATGTATTTCACATTTTAATTAATTATTGACACATTTAATTAATTATTGACACATTTAATTAATTATTTAATGATATATTTATTTATTTCATTTTGGCAGTCCTGGCGCCTGGCTCTCGTCATGAAATAATTTTATCTGTCAGCCTCACCCATCAAACTCAGGAGGCGGGGTTAACGCTGCCCATGCAGCTTCTCTAACATTTGATTGGTTGCTGTGCAAAGTAAGTCAAAACAGGTCGATCCTAGAAAATCGATTGCTTGTGTAGACTTGGGGCAGCCAGTTATCCCAGAATGCAGATCAAATCACAGGCAGCAATGGTGGTGGTGTAGTTTTAAAATACCCCGTTTTTCTGTCACCAGCTACACTTTTAACAGTGTTTTAGCCGCGAATGTCGCGACGTATGTCTGGTCAGGTTGTCAACATAGAACATGTTTGCAAAAGTGCTCAGATGTTTTCAGAGATTTCACTAGCTCTGCTAACAGTTAGCATGCAGAGTGCACCGAGGGGGTTACGTTAACCGGTTTGTTTACATATTCCACTCTCCGTGTTCCACATGTTGCATTCGCAGATTCTCATTTTCACCGAACGATCGTCTCTTGTGTCCTGGTCTTGTGTCTCTGTGCTTCTGTAACATAAAGAACGAGCTGACATTTTTCTCACGAAACCAGCGATCAGCTCAGCAGACCCTCAGTTTACCTGCATGCATCCTCCTCCTCATCTGTCAGCTGTTTAACACCTGCTGCTAATTCAAGAAACACGCCTAGTTACCTGGTGATAGTCACAGTTTAACTGGGCAGCCGGTGCTCGATATAACGCAATGTCAGCGCATTTTTCTGCACAAGATAAGTAAATATAGTGTTTTCCCCGAGCGCAGAGCTGCTGGAGCTCGTTTCCTTACAGAGCACTTTATAGGCGAACAGCTTTATCAGCGGCTGATGTCCAATCACCGGCACACAGCTTTCAAACCTCAGCTGAGTTTTAGCTCTCAGTGGTTAAACGCTGGACTTCATTCACTCAGGTTCTGTCTGTCGGGTCACGTTTACTTCGCTGTTTTATTTACAACTGAGCAAATCGGTTTGGCTGAGGTTAAAGTTACGTTTCATAACTGCATAGTTTCACAGACGTTTAATGGTTCACTGGCACATGTGTTAGACTGAACTATCATCTAAATATCATCTGTTTTTTAATAGTTATTCAACTGTATTCTAAGCACCAGCTGTCTGTTAGAATGTGATTTTTTTTCTCTCTCTGTTGGCAGAGGTATAAAAATGCGCAGGAAAATCTGACGTGCATGGCGAACTTCACCGACGATATTTAGGGAGGAATAAACACACATCAAACATAAATGAACCATTTGCCTGTCTCCATAATTGAGAGCATTTTCTCTTCTTATGTCAACACTCTCTCTCTTTTTTTTTTTTTTTTTTTTTTTTTTGCTTTTTCGGTCATGTTATGTTTACCTGTCAAAGGCTTGTTACAAACTATGAAACACATTGTGCAGACTTCTGGATGTTAGAAGAAAACTAATACTGCTCATGAATGAGACTAAAGGCAGGAAGGTGTCCTTTAAAACTAAACATGTTAATAGGACCTCCCTGTTTATATCATAGTTTATGATATAGCATGTGTATTTCAGTAATAGCCTGCTGAGGCCACTATACGTGCTGGCCTCATATCAAATGTGAAGGCAGACTGAGTCTATGTTTGACGTTTTTTATATCTAATCTTCCTTTTCAAACATTTAAACAGCAGCGAGTCTGCAGCTGAGGGAACACAAATTCAAATTGTCGGAACAGGTTTGCTCGTTTCTTGGATTCATTTGGTGATTTATTAAATGTATAACTTTTATTCTAATCTGCTGCTGAGTCTCTTACACTTTTCTTTATGCTGTATATTTTCACGTCTCTGGAATAGTTGGCAGTTAGATAGTCAGCTGGGAAACTTTGTGTTAACTCATGGAGCTGAGGATATCGTGGACATGCTGACCTCGCTGCGTGGTGTACAGAGCGAGGTCAGCATGATTAATATTCACAATAAAAATATTAGCCGAACATCATGAAGTCTGTATGTGTTTCATAGTGTCGAACAACCTTTGTACAGTTAAAGCCAGCAGTTACTACATGACGGAAACACCAACGTTATCTCTTTTATGTGTTTATACACAGGTCACGCTGATTACTGAACAAAAACCCAAAGATCAGATGTTAAACAGATTTATTTGCTCTCTCTCCTCCTTAAACATGTTTTTAATGTTAGTTATAATTCAGAATTGGCGACTGAAACATGTAGGACACATAAGAACATCAGGAAATAAAACATCGATAAATATAACCTCAGTAAAAGAAGTCAGCGGGGGTTACTACAGCTGTGTACCGGGGCCTGCGCTTTGTCGGTGGGATTGCTTGCGAGGCGAGCGGGTCTATCCCACGCTTTGCCGTGAGACTGGGCAGACATCTCCGAAATCATCGAAACACTTTTGCAAAGAGGCTGTATCTTGACAAACCGACCAGACACATGAAGATTAAACCACTACATTCTCGGCTAAAAAAATATTAAAACGGTATTTGGTAACACACAAACAAGGTTTTTCAAAGCTCAGTTCTGTTAGCTTCCACATGCCGGTTGTTGTGTGCTAGAAACAATGGCCACCAGGCCAAAGCAATGGTTTTGACTCGATCAGCGTTAACCCCGCCCCCTGAGTTTGATGGGTGAGGCTGACAGATAAAATTATTTCATGATGAGAGCCAGGCGCCAGGACTGCCAAAATGAAATAAATAAATATATCATTAAATAATTAATTAAATGTGTCAATAATTAATGAAATGTGTCAATAATTAATTAAAATGTGAAATACATAAATAATTAATTAAATATGTCAATAATTAATTAATGAAATGTGTCAATAATTAATTAAAATGTGAAATACATAAATAATTAATTAAATGTGTCAATAATTAATTAATTAAATGTGTCAATAATTAATTAAAATGTGAAATACATAAATAATTAATTAAATGTGTCAATAATTAATTAATTACATGTGTCATAACTATTTATTTAATTAATTAATTCCAATTTTAATTAATTATTGCCACATTTAATTAATTATTTAATGCTGTATTTAATTAATTCATTATGGCAGTCCTGGCGTTCCATAGACCGCAAATTAAAACAAATTAAGGCACGTAAACATGGTCAGGACAATCTGCTGAACTTCAAACTGAGTATCAGAATGGGGAAGAAAGGTCATTTAACTGACTTTCCATGTGGCATGGTTGTTGTCAGATGAGCTGGCCTGTGTGTTTCAGAAACTCCTGGTTTGCTTGTATTTTCCCACATAACCATCTCTAGGGTTTACAGAGAATGGCCCATAGAAGATAACTTATCGAAAATGCCTTGTTGATGCCAAAAGTGAGAGGAAAATGATAAGTCTTCTGCAAACTGATAGGAAGGCAACAGTAAGTCAAATAACCACTCGTAGCTACCAAGGTAGAAGACCACATCAAACCTTCAAGCAGCAGAAGACCACACCAGGTCCTGTCAGCTAAGAACAGAAAATGTAGGTGCCAATTCACACAGGCTCCCAAAAACTTGACAGTAGTAGGAACAACATTGTCTGGTCTGATGAGGTTCGAGAAACTGAGATGACTGTAGCTTAGGAGTTAGAGCAGGCCATCTACTAATTTGACCCCTGGCTACTCAAAATCGCATGTGTGCCTAAGGGAAGGTACTACACCCCAAGCTCCTTCCCGATGTGTTCATGTGAGTATGAATGTGGCCAAACACTAGGTAGAAAGTGCTTTTGTAAAGTAGAAATGCATTATATAAGAATCCGTCTTTTCACCTTGATGAGTCCAAAGTTCAGCTCCAACATTAAGATTAGAGGGTCAGAATTTGGCACAAACATCTTCTGAATGTGGTTCCACCTGGACAACATGCCATGTCACAAAACTCTGATCATTTCCAATTGGTTCCATAAACATTATGGTGAGATGACTTTACTTAAATGGTCTCCATAATTTCAATACTATCCAGTACCTTTGGGATGTGGTGAATTGGGAGATTTACATGATGAATGTGCAGCCCAAAAGTATCTTCAGCAATGGTTATACCTTCATATCAACGTGGGCCAGTATTTCTGAGTAAAGTTTCCAGCACCTTGTTGAATCAAAGCCATGAAGAATTAAAGCAGTTCTGAAGGCAAAAAATAATTCAGTCCAGTACAAGTAAGATGTACCTAATAGAGTGTCAGATGAATGTATATTCAGGTACCTTATGTATTAAGACATATTCAATCAATGATACAGTCATTCAATAAGGCAGCAACTACTAATTATGTTAAAGTCCAAACTGCTAATTATATTCTTAATAAATTCATGTTAGGCAATCTTGTACCCATCAAATATTTATTATCTGTGCTTGAAAATAAATTTGAGTAAGTATGTAATTATCAAATTGCTTGCATATGGACTTTTTCCAAGTCTGCCTTTTTTCTACAGCATTTACTTCTACATGTAATTAAAGTCTTGCTGCTTTAGTAATAGAGTTTAATTTATTCCACCAGTCTCTATTATTAGATTTGATTCTGCTCTTAACTCAATGGACTGAAGCCATTTTGGAGCCTTAGGGCACAGAGACCATGAAAAACTACAACCAGGAAGCATCAATTAGTGAGTCCTCGGGGAGAGAGCTGAGGGCTTATGGTCAGAACCATTCCCATAAAATACTGACTACACCGAGACACACAAACGCAAACAACACAGATAACCAGCCAAGCATTCAGTAAGTTATTCCCTGCAATGACTCGAAACCTTTAATAAATACATATTTCATTCTTGTTTGTTAGTTTGATCGATACCTCGTCATTCTTCAACCTCTTTCTTCTTACTTCTTTTCTGTTTTCTTTAATTTTTCTGGCATTTTTCTTTTTGTCATTACTCATATTTAGTTTTCTTTTCATTGTCTAACAAGGGAAAAATCAAACGAAGAGTAAATGGGTGTGTAGGAACTTGAATATTAATATTTTCAAACCTAACCCACACAATATTCTCAATTAATAATTTGCCAGTACTGATTTTGACTGCTCTTTTGTTCCTGTGTGTTTTACTTGTTCCAGCAACAACAGCCAAGATCCCAGTGGATCACTGAACCATCAATCTAATCCCATCTTAACCACTCCTCAAAACAGCTTAATGATGACATTCGTGTCAAGATACTGCCTTTAAGGATATGTGTGTATGCTCCAAGTTTTTGTCATGTTGTGGGGACCTAACGCTTTTTTCTTTTTACAGATGGAGATGTGTTTTCTTAAACATGAATCATATCAGAAATCATCGCATTTACAAATAAAAACATATTTTTAATGTAATGCTTGTCCTCTGAAATTATAGTGTGTGTGTGTGTGTGTGTGTGTGTGTGTGTGTGTGTGTGTGTGTGTGTGTGTGTGTTTTGCTATCTTTCTGAGGACCAATGTTTGTCTCAAAACTATTATCACAAGGACATATCTGATAGGAGTACATGTGACAGATCTTCAAAACATTTGCATTTTTCATGTTAAGATTTTGCTTAATGGCTGGGGTTAAAGAAGGGCAAGAAAACGCATCATGTCAATGAGCGACCGCACAAAGATAGCAAAAACAGTGCACGTGTGTGTATTCCCAAGCGAGCGAGCACAACAGGGAAAGTTAAAATCACCCACACATCTGCTCAGTCAGTCAGATTACACAGAGTCATGCTAGAATAGAAGATTACAGTAACACAGCTCAGACAAGTCAGACAAGGGATTTCATCATTCACTTCAAAGCCCTAGAAAAGGGTTTTTGTTCCTTTCTTTCCAGACACTTTCTGACCACATCCCTGTCAGGCAATTGAAGTCAGCAAATCACTATTTTAATGTCACCTTATATATTTTACTATCCCATGAAAAAAAGGTTTCATTTCTTTAAAGTGATAAGTGGCAGAAAGTAGCTGGATGGATGTATGGATGGATATAATTTATTGGTACATTTATACTGTTCATTTTAAAAGTAATCTAAATGTGCAGAACGTCTTTACTGGTGTTGCATTAAAAACTATAGGGGCTGCTTGGCTGAAACCTATATTTTCTTTATTCATACACATGCTCCTAAACATATTTTACACTTCACAAGCATCTATTTTTAGTCGTAAACACGAATGAATCAAACTGGCCTTATGATCATTGCCTTCCTGCCATGTTTCCCATGCAATTAAGTTCTCCTCCTTCTTTCAGTAGCCTCATATGCTTTCTTTGATGGGAAAATAATGACTACAAGAAAAAAAAATGCTTGTTAACGACTGCTGGGTTCGGTCAGTTTGCTTCATAGCTGAAATCTTGACTCGAAATGGCTAGGCCAATATGGGGTTTTTTTGGTCCCAGTCTATCAGTTCATTGGTTATATTTGGCCCTTCTTCAAAATGTTATAAGACCTAAAAAAAAAAGCTAAAGTATAGCCAGAATTTCTGAACTAAGAAAGCGTCAATACAAATGTTACCAAAACACTAACTTTAAATCCAGCCCTGAAGCAAATCTTTTTCTCCTATGCTGTTGAGAAACAAGTTGAGACGCTGTCATATTGCTTCATACTTTAAATAAAGATGCTCTTTTGGCCTTTAAAAAATGTCAGCTCCGATAAACCCCGCGACCTTTCTCAGCTAAACGCCATAACTGCAGGGAAATGATGAGTTCACTGAGCGATAGAGATGTTATTGAGTGTGGAACTAAACTCCAATCAGCTCCAATCTCACAAGTAACAATTGATTAATTTTAGTTAAATACCAAAGGTAATGGTTTCTTAAAATATCTAATACTATGACATAGTAAATATTAGTTTTTTATTTTACCCCACAGGGCCTTCATTTCTGTTGGATCAAATTTGGTACATTTGCAGTTCAAAATGTTTGAAACATAACATCAGTGTCCCTGATTCACCATTATGAGGATGACTATTACGCAATTAATCACTTGCTAACAAAAATCAACTAACCAAATGTCATTAGTACAGAGGTTCAATAACAGTCAGATCGGGTAGGCCGTTCCTCCCAGTAACACCCCTGTAGGGGTGACAAAAAACATGAAAGCTGGGTAAGTCTGGACTAAAGGTGCATGGAAGCAACGCTCTCAATGACTGGGAAAAAAAACTGTTATACAAGAGGCAAAAAGCCTACCTCTGTTCTGGCACCAGCGTGGGGCCCCATTGACCCTGTCCTATGCAGGGTAAACTGGAGTCTTAATTTTGTTTTTCATCAAAGGGCTTGTCAGCTTTTTGTCTGACATCTCACCCTGATTCAATTTGTCTTAGGAGACTCTACCAGGAGCAAAGTGCTCCTGACAACATAGCTCCACATCACACCCATAGTTTACATAAATGCAGCTTGCTAATACAGCTTACTAGCCTCAGATGATAGCACTCTCACCCAAAACTCTGGGTCCAAAATCCAGCAGGAGCCAAAACACTAATACAGAGGCTTCAAAATGCATATCCAAAAACAATAGCTGACACCTAGAATATGTATAGACCAATATCCATTAAACACAATGAAGTGCATGTGACACAATAAGAAGAAAGATCAAAACAGTCTATTTGACTCAGATCCAGTAATCCTCACTGGATTAGTTCAGTCTTGACAACTGTAGTGAACTCCGGTAATGAAGGCGACGCTTTCAGAGATATAAGCAGGGAACACTAAAACATAACACAGGGTCCACAGCTGTGACTTTATGCTGCAGATATACCAAAACTCTTTTGTGTTCATAATGCAGATAAGTATTTACCTGTGAAAATGTTTATTTTCTTTATTTAGTCCTTCAAAATACACCTGAATCATTCCATAACAAATCTGAAAAAAGCTCCCACTTGACATTTATCATAAATTAATTACATGAAAAATTAAAAGCAGTTTCCAAGAAGAAAAACTTTTTTTTCTAAGAGTCACAAATACAGCAGTGTGTTACATACCAATGAAGAGGATGGGGAAGGTGATGAAGAGCAGGAAGACATGAGGAACCAGGTTGAGAGCATCCACGAAGCACGGATTATTCAGCACGCCATTTTTCACACTGTAGGCAGTGCTGTTGTTGCCACAAAATGACAAGGCCCTGCCGCCATCCAACTGCTCCATATGAGTCCTGAGTCAGTCTGGAAAAATAAGGCCCCAAATCAGCCAACACATCGCAAACCACACTAAACTAAAGACAACTGAGATAATTTTTATAAAAAATAATCATTTTATGTAATCTTGCAGCAGCAGCAGCTTTGAAGTTCAGACATTTCTGTGGCCTGACACACAAAGTGCACACACACTCTCGGTGCTACACTCAGGCTTCTGAGAGGCATGAGAGCTATTTCAGGGACACCGTCCAGTTATGTGCCGGCCGGCTTATGGTGGCTTAATGTTAAGTGAATATTAAGAGTTGGAAAAGCCTCATCCTAGATCTCATGATGCCGTTGTTACTTCTGTAATTGATTAATACGCAGAGCCAATAACCCCAGGCTCTGCGATTCAAATCTGTGACATGAATGCCCTCCTTCTTTACATTGGGTTAGGGTTAAAATTGTGACCTCACTAGCACATCTTCAACATCGTCAGAATGTTTTTAAATGCACTCGACTTTACTCGTGACATCATAAAGATCCAAGAATAGAACAAAAGAGAAAAAGAAAAGTCTGCAGCCTACGACAGAGTATTAGGGCCACATTAGGAAAAAATGTATTACTGTTCATTTTACTGAAACTATTTAACCAGCTGTTTTATTATATTTTATGGTATCATTGCATCTGTCCTTTGCCAGCTATTTCATTTTGTGGGAATCCAGCCAAGTCTTCCAGGTTTTAGGGTTTTTCCTTCAGACCAGATGCCGATGTCTGCCCCATCTCTTTAACGTCCTTATACTTATCACAACAACATAAATAATTCTTTATTACTAAAACTGATTTTGAAGCACAATTTCACTAATTCATCTACACAAGGCTTCTTGTAGAGGGTGTAACAGCAGGGGCAGCTGTTTAACTTGAAACAACAACTCCCCAAATTTCAACTTTATTTACAAAGGTTTGGCTTTATGTGAAGTGTGTTGTTTTAGCGTTGACTCTAACTAAACATGTCTTTTTTCCCTTTTTTAAAATTAGTTCTGTAACAAAATCAGATATGATATGCCTCAAACACAAGGAGGAAAAATGTGAAAAATATCAGTAGATTATTAAACACCTCCCAACAGATGACAGTATGCAGTATGCTAAGCTAATAGCTAATATTTATACTTGGTAATAAATCCAAATACTCACCAGATATTAAAGTAAACAGTTTTTTGTTTTTTTTATTAAAGAGCATATCTCTATCTTATGTAGAAATGGCAGCAGTGCCCAGGGCTGATAATAAAGCCAATGCCAAAAACTGCAGTTCCTCTAGTGACCACTTGAGGCTGCCTCTAAAAGTGAGTCAACACCCAAATGCTCCCATGTTGAATGATCAAACTACAACAGAAAACTACGGTGGCCCGGAGAGGCCAAACGGACTGCAACTTCAGAAAACACTTGCAAAAAGAAAAATGCTGCAATATAGGGGTGTGACCCCTTTCTAGCTCTCTGCTAGACCTTGTCCGCTAATTCTACTCAGTAACTTGGATATTGTGATTGTGCTGCTGAAGCAGTTTTTAATGGGACTAACTGAACAGTAATTATGGCTTGCTGTCAGGTACAACTCATCCAAGAATTTTGTGCTTAAGTTTTTGTGAGTGAAAAACAAATATTTTATTCAAATCTTTTACTTAGCATGAATTAGCAGTTATGTGCTCTGGGTTTTGCACCTGTAGAGTTGGATGCACCTTGATACCCAAGCATGCCAGTAGCTAGTGCCCCTCTGTGTGCACTTCCAATCACTTATTCTACTTCATTATCACTTCTGACTTCAGAAAACTAGCATGACACCTGGCAAAATGCTAATGTTGAGGCCTAAATATTAGAGGTGCAACGATACTCGTATCGATATTGAGCCGTTCGATACAGTGCTTCGGTTCGGTACGCATATGTATCGAACAATACAACATTTTTTATTTATTTTATCAACTTTTCTTCTGACGATGCTGTCTGTGTTGAGCGCTCAGTGGATCTGCGTTCGACTACTCTGCCTAGGCTGCACTGTCGAGTGCAGATCCACTGAGCGCAGTGCAAGCTAGCAAGACAGAAGCTAAGCCCTGCTCTTGAAGCTCGTTGCAACATGGCAACTACCTCAACGCTACCCAAAATTGAACCTCCCCCACCCTCATTCAGATCTGGCGTTTGGAACTATCTTGGTTTTCATGTGACGTATGACCCTGATGGTAAGCGTGTCATGGACAAAAGTAAAACAGTATGTCAGATATGCCACGCAATGCTCAATTTGTGGGAACTAGTACTTTAGCGCAGTTAGCTTGTTAACGTGTTGACGCCATCCAGCCCCAAGCACGGGGCGATCCGCGGTAACTTGTTAACGGAGATTTGCCGCGTTATGGCGTTAATGTCATTTTAACAAGATTAACGCTGACAGCACTAGTGGGAACGCAACGAATATGACTGCACATTTACGCCGACATCATCCTAGTGCAAAGACAAGTGGAAGCAGACAAAAACAACAAGCACGCATGCTACAAACTTTACCCGAGTCATTTAGACAGCCGTTAGCACATGATTCTTCTTATGGGGACCTGATATGTTTAATATGCTGCTGAGAATATAGCCCAGAAGAAGCGTATAGTATAGCTTTTATTTTGGAAAGAGCCATTTCTCTGTAATAAACTCTCTTTTCCAAAGATGAGTGATTTCTCGATTAGATAGATTAAATTTTTTTACTGTGTTGTTTCAGCAACATTAAATTTAAAAAACTGTACTTTTGAGTTAAAATATATATTTATAATTTTAATAAATGATAAATTAAAAAGGCATGAACATTTTTTTTTGTATCAAAAAAATATCGAACCAAACCGAACCGTGAATTTTGTGTATCGTTGCACCCCTACTAAATATGCAAAGGCTAGTTACTGAATCACTACATGGCGGTATACGTTCAACTTTTATATGCAGCCACTACACAGCATTCTGTTGCCTTATTGCTGAGAAATTATCACTGTGTGACTTACAGGAGAAGAAGTGTATCGTTTCAAGCAGTTTCACCTCAAATTTCTGCCTACTGTTAACTTCTTTACTTATTTATTTATTACCGTATTACTTTCCCTTTTACTACCATCACAGAAGGATGTAATTAATGTACGTGCATCATTTCACCTGGAAGTACAAGTAAGTTAACCTTGAACACCTGCATTACACTATACAGCCCAGTACTTAAACTACATGTGGATAATTCAGGAACCTAATTTAGAGTTGTTTAAATTGAAGCAACTTAATAAGAAAACTACAATGGTAGTAATAAAACCAAGTGTCTTACCTCAGAGTAAAGTAATAAGCCTTATCAACACCGTCTCATTCAGAATGCTTGAATTAAAAAAAAAAAAGCAAATAAAAACAAAAACAAGGAAAACAGACAAAGGAAAGAAAAAAGAAAGGAAGAAAGGAGGGAGAGGAACAGAAACAAAATACGGTGAGAGTTGGAGAGGGAAAAAGTTGATTATTTTTAGCTCCGCAAGAGATTCAGCTGCTCCACTCACTGCTGCCTGTCTGTGTGGATGGTGTCAGCTTACATCATGTATGAAGAAGCGCTTCCATCCAAGTCTTTCAAAATAAAACCTTTGTATTTGCAAATAAAGTGAGTACTGTTGATGTGCTTACACTGAATTACTCACAATCCACAGTTAAATATAGAAAAATGCTAATTGTCTCTCATTGCAAATTTCCATAATGTGGCTCCTGATGCAGAACAGGTTTCTACTAATTGGAGTAAGAAAGCAGTTTCTTTAGATAGAATAAACAAGAACTATGTAAGAACCAGTCCATATAATAATTTAGTGGTTTTGAAAAATATAATACGAAGATCAACATTTATAATATCTATAATTACATTTATCTATACCTTAGTTTATAGTTCATCTTTTTGGCAACTTAGTTCAATTTAAAATACGAGTTCATGTTGACTAGAACTGTACTAGTACACAAAAAGAACAACTGCAGAATTTACGATATTTACTGTTTAGTTTGTTTGTTTTTTAAGCACAGCACATGTGACACAAAATCTTAAAGTCAACAATGTAGATTCAACACTTTACACCCCATTTTTTAAAACACCTTGTACAATGCAGGAATAACATGAAGTAATACTAAAACCAGCATATTGAGGCAGTTAAATATTTAAATACTATATATGCTTTGAATACAGACATCTCGTTCGTTCTCTGCACATGTATAATGTCATCATGTGTACGCATGCTAAATGCATTCACCTAATCTGTTACACGTTACACCAAAATGTCCTTGTATCATTTTCACTCATTATTTTAAATTGTTTGTGTTCATTTTCACTACTCATATTCTTGATCCCACATTACATTTGTCTCCTTTTTTGCCCTTCAGCCTGTGTCGTATGCTCAGCAGTTTCTATAAACTGAAAATCCCTATAGTTTAAAAGAAAAAAAGGAGTTTTATTTTGAAGGTTCAAATCTCATAAAAATCAGTAAAACTCTGTATATTCAGACAGCTTGATACAAAGTCACCTCCTATCAGATTTCCAAACTTGTACCAGTTTAAGGGTGAGAAGGAGGTTTATTATAGGCTTCCTCAACAGCCTGCTGACATGTCAAGAGCAAAGTGGATTTATAAACATGCAGTTAAAGAAATATCGCTTAATCTGGCATATCTACTTTTATCATGTGTAGTACTTTTATTTAAACCTCTACAGCACAAACAATCTGTCTGTATGATTGTATGAATATATTAACCTCTGTTGGAAAATCAAACATTTTTAGGTAAATCACACAGATGCGTAAAGTCATTATATTAATATTTTATTTAACTAGAATTATTTGATATTATATTTATAAATAGAGTAAATATAATGCTATTTTAATTAACAAGGTGAAATATGACACTATCCTTAAGGGACCTCAACCTGCTCTGATGTTTTGGCATGTGCACATTTATAATGATGGACACTTTAAACTCTTTAATCTGATTTCGTGTGGTTGCACACACAGCAGCTTGATATGGGAGATCATCCCTAAAACCTGAGTGAATCCTAGAGCCTGCAGGGTACACACGTGAAACTGCTAGCATTAAAACAGAAACCGGGACCTTTGATGCGGTCAGCGGGCGCACTGAAGAGAGCACATTATCGACTGTATTGTCTTTCATTCATGCAAGCTGCTGCACTCAGAAGGACGAGGTTCAATTCTTGCATGCATAAAAAAAATATGATGGATGGATGGAGGGAAGACCAATCGGGTTTATTTTCACGTGTTATTCAGCGTCCTTCATTGTGATTCAGTCCTGCCACGCATTAATATCAACAAACCTCCATTCAGAAATCAAACAGTTGGAAGACTTTCAACACGCGGACCAGTAAAAACAGACATATTATAAAGATGTGTGATTTTTCTAAACCAATGTGATCCAATCTAATATTCGGCAAGAATAACTGAAATAATAAGAAGATGTAAATTTATAAATCCTTAAACTTTTTAAACTGTACCGCTTGTGATCGACCCAGCCTCCTTCCACGACCAGCAGCAAAACGCTTTTTTTCTTCTGAATTGTGTGTGCACGGTGCATTACACGGTGCCGAAATGAAGACTCGCATCTCAAAGACTCCGATATTTTACACTGTTTATTTTGAAGCTACGCGCCAGCAGTAAGAGCCAAATCGACTCAAACTGGAGGAATGCTCAATGAAGTCTGGCTCTCTCACGTCAACAGAGCACCATCTCTTAACGTCCTCAGTTAAGACGTCGTGTTACGGCACACTGAGGATGCTGTCGCCTGGTTGCGAATGACAGAAGGATAAAGAAGGAGAGCTCACCCCAGCACTTACCCGACCTTTGACGCAGGTTTACGGGTCACGGCGTCTCTTCCGCAGTCTTTATCCCTGTTCGAGGTGTCTTATGGTTGCGGTTTATACTGAAGGCACGGTGACAGGAAATGCCTATATATTACGACCACTATCGTGTCCGCTCAGAAGCCGTTATGGCGCTCGTGCGGCACAAATGATACGCACGCACTCTCAGATATGATGGTTGTCTTTTTTTTCTTTTTTTTCCGGAATAGTTCATGGACATGATAGAAGGATAAATTTAGGTCAAACTAAAGCCAAATCAGGATTAAATCGGCCTTTTTCAGAGATGCTGTTTGTAAACTGGCAAATTAGGAGTATGTTTCAAATGAAATAAAGGAATTTCCCCCCCAGGTTAATATGAGAGAAGACTATTTTAACTTATGTGTGGTTGGTAATATAAGAGCCATAACAGTGTCTCAATGTTGGTAGAGTTTTCAAATTTTTTTTTCCCATTAATTTTATTTTGAAAAGTGTAAGCGCTATTTTCGGCACAGTGCAGCGGGAGGGAGCTTTCCAATCTGATTGTACCTCTCACCTAACGGAAGACTCGTGCTCAGTGCTTTATATTTTTATAAAGTTAAAAAAAAAACAGTTATGAAGGTAATTTGTAGAAAAGGAACACCTCCAAATTTGGAGGCCTTCCAAATTTCTTTTTTCTTGACAAGTCCTGACAGTCTAGATTACTGCTCCAAAAGTATCAATTTAACTATGTAAAAACTGATAATTCAGCTGTACAGATCAAGGATCGCTGACTTAACTTAATTCAATTCACATTAATTTTTAAAGTGCCAAACCACATCAACAGTCACCTTAAGGTGTTTTATATTATAAAGTAATGACCCTACAATAAAACAAAGAAACCCCCAACAATCAGATAACTCCCGGCCCAAGAGCAAGCATTTGGTGACAGTGGGAAGGAAAAACTCCCCTATAACAGGAAGAAATCTCCTGCAGAACCAGAGGGAGGACAAAACGGGGGTGTCGAAATTCATAGGCTGCATCCTCCCGAGGCCGCATGTGTAGGCAGATTACATGATGTAATCGATGTGTGATGTAGACTCCTCCGAATGCAGCCAACAAATGTGTCCTCCTTTTCCCCAAATTTGAAGGATGCGTCGGGTGTATCCTTGGTGGCCCACCATATCCCAGAATTCACAGTAAGGCCCAGCCAATTCCAGTTTCCAACAATGGCGGCCGCTACTTAGTTTTAATATTACTCTTATTACTCTTTCTGGGTCACAAAATAAACTTTTGTGATATTTTCAGGTGTGTAAACTTCAAATATCTGCTCGGTTTTTCAAGATATCACACATTTGCAAAAGTGCTCCGACATTTTTGGAGATGTCTGTTACCCAACAACTCGATAGCTAGCCGGGGCGATAACAGCGAACTCCCAGCACATCGTTTTCAACCCCCGTAGTCTTTCTCTACTCAGGTTAAATATGATATATAAGTCACTTAGATAATTTAAAAATGTTATTGTTTGGCTTTTTTCAGTGTTTTATTTGTGAGTAAATCGGTTTGGCTGAGATTAAAGTAATAGTATAGTATATAGTTTCACATAGCTCAATAAATGTCAAACTAATTAAACAGAAGTGTGAGATGATTGAGAATTTACGCCAGTGTCCTGTTATATTTTAGATAGAAAGGCCGAGTTTATTAAACTCCACTAAGACAGCTGGTGATGTAAAACTGAAGGCTAGACGTCCAATTTCACAGCTGCTCATTTCCGGCCTACCCAGCCTTCTGAAGACCAGGGCCACGTAGACCACGAAGGCCGGGTCCTCAGAAGGATACAGCCTATGAATTTGGTCACCCCTAAAGACAAACTCTGGAAGAGAGTCAGAGATTAATAACAACTGATGATAATTGACTGGACTCTGTATTTTGAGTCCTCGGTTTTATGGTTCAAGTCAGCAAGTTTAGTTAGTGGACAGTATCCATCCAAGACTGTGGACGCCTTCTCCAAGACGGACTGGTGTCAAGGCACCACTCATGTTCAGCATCCAGAATCTCTGCAAGACCCCAGTCAGCAGGACTCAGAGATCCAGAATCGTCTCAGATGGTGTGAAGGGGGAGGTGTTCAAGGTGAGGCTCACTGATCGATCAGGTGTTCCAGCTTGTTGCTGGGGATGTTCAAGACATGAACAGCCTTACCAACCTCCACAGCATGGGCCTGACCCGTGCAAGGATGCTGTTCCATGGTCAAGAAGTAGCAGGTCATTACTGCTGAATATGAAGCCAACCAATGGCTACCTTCTGTGCCTTTTCTGGGTGGGTTTCTCAAAGAAGCACACCAACGAGCTCAGAAAAACAACCTGCGCCTAGTGCAGCAGGTCCACTAAATCTACAAGATGATCAGTCAATGGTCAGTCAATGACCTCAAGAAAGCAGTCAACAAGGAAACGAAGAAGGTCTTCTCATGTATCTGTCCTCTGCATGATGTGCCCATCCGCAAGTTCAAAACCGCATTCCACATGCTCTGGCTGTACAAATAAGCACAGTTGAATAGAAGTAGTGGGGGGAAAACCCCTGCTTCTCCCTTTCTGATGATTTTTTGTTTTAATCAATCAATACTCCATCCATCCATCCATTCGCTTCCGCTTATCCTTTTCAGGGTCGCGGGGGGCGCTGGAGCCTATCCCAGCTGTCATAGGGCGAGAGGCGGGGTACACCCTGGACAGGTCGCCAGTCTGTCGCAGGGCCAACACACAGGGACAGACAACCATTCGCACTCACATATTCACACCTAATGGCAATTTGGATTTTCCAATTAACCTATCCCCACTAACTGCATGTTTTTGGACGGTGGGAGGAAGCCGAAGTACCCGGAGGGAACCCACGCAAACACGGGGAGAACATGCAAACTCCACACAGAAAGACCCCGGCCTGATGGTGGAATTGAACTCAGGATCTTCTTGCTGTGCGGCAACAGTGCTAACCACCGTGCCACCGTGCTTCAATCAATACTGTCAAGTCTTATTTAATTCAGTATGATGTTGATTCTGGAACATATGTTCCAGTTTAGCATAACAAGGATCTATAATAGAGTCACAGCTTTGGATAGTGACTAAAGGAATAAGATTACAAAAGAATAAAACATGAGGAACTTTAATATGCATAAGAAGCTCTGCAAAGCAGCAGCTAAAATTGATACATTATGGAGACGTTCCATTATTAGAGGATTTCTAGAGCATTAATTAGATTTGAAACATACTGAGGACATTTAATAATGTTTCATCTGGCCTGGGAAAGCCTCAGGATAACCACAGGAAGAAGTAGAAAGAAGCACTGGGGAGCGTTACTTACAGACTTCCCGCTCAAAACACAGTCAGTCTATAAATCAAAAACATATAATGTTTTGTATCTATTGCCTTCATTCAGTCTACGCCTCGAGATAAAAACAGAAAAATGCATTTAGTGTTTTTATCAAAGAAGATAGGAAGAAGGGATCTTCTCTTTCTATTCCCTTAGGAAGAATAACATATTGAAGCACAAGCAAAGTAATTACTCAGACTTTTCCACCCATGAGAGGACCCAACCTCCAGGGCTGGGGAGAGTGGTCTGGAGACCCCTGTAGTGCTGGGATATGTTCTTACAAAGGTTACAGATCCTCAACACGGAGCCTGGGACTCCATTTGCTTTTGTGTCCCAGCTGAGAGGCCACAGCCTGGGGGCAGCAGCCAAACCAGACGTGTGTGTGGGAGGATTTGTCAACAGGGACACCGTGAGCTATCAGTGGGTCTGAGAGTGTCCTTACTGCATGGCTAGGCGACGTGTGAGGAGATTCTCATCCACCAGTGTTTCCCAAGAAAGTGACCAGGGGATTGATTTGACCTGTGCCCTGTAAACACACACACACACACACACTCACATTTACATCACTTCAGTACCAAGCATTCCCATATCAAGTACTTTAATATTCGTAATCCTAAATCAAAGTCATCACAGTGAAATTTTTATGATTTTCCTTTTTCATTTGAGTTTGAGTCCCCAGAACAGATGTAAGGGCTCTGCTTTGTGTGTGCATGTACGCACACAACGGTTAACACACAAACACACACACACAAAATGCCATAACTCCATGACTTATTTTTTAAACTCCCCCATGGTTTCACTCCCACTCACCCCCTCTTCCTCTGTTCTCACATACTCACAAACCATTAGAAGAAAAAAACCCAAACAGATGTTCAACTTTGACCTCTGACCCTTGTGTCACCAAAAGAGGAAGTAGCACTTGTGACCCACAGTGACACCCCAGAAAGGCAGATGATGGAGAGAGGATGGGGATTAAAGCACAACTGAGATTCAAATGTGTGTATTTATTTTAACTGTGTGTGTGTGTGTGTGTGTGTGTGTGTGTGTGTGTGTGTGTGTGTGTGTGTGTGTGTGTGGTTTACAGCGTGAGAAAACTCTTTCTTGAGGGAAGTGTTTGACCAACAAGATGCTCCAGAGCAGGAAACGGGGACTGATCCCCTCTGCGGGACACACACACAGATTTATACCAGCATCCTTTATAAGGACGCTTTTTGTCATAATTAAGTATTTAACCCCTGACATTAAGCCTTGTGACCCTGACTCTAACATCAGGAACATCAGTCTTTGTTAGCTGACAGCTGTTTAGCTGTTCAGTTTTGAGCTTTTTATGGTTATGTGAGATTCCAGCTGCTGATGTTCTGCATGCTTCTCACATCTTCTATGCATTATTTTTTCCTCACTCCTGCACGATCACCTGCTCTCTCCTAATAATTTTCACCGGCTTCTGATTGTCTCCTCACATGTTTGACTCAGTTCTCTTAAATCTTCTCTGAAATTCCACCTGCTTCCCACAGGTGTGTATTTGGATCCTCATTCTGTTTGTCAATTCATCTTACAGGTTATAATTTGATTTCAGTTCTTTTGCACATTGTTCAATTCAGTTCAATTGAACTCAATTAAATCAGTAAGTAAAATGTATTTATATAGCATTTTTTACACATAAAGATCACAAACTGCTTCACATGCAGACTGGAATAGGCAGGGATCAATCTGCTGATCTTCTGATTGGTAGATGATCTACTTTACCTCCAGAGCCACAGCCACCCCAACATGTAAGATATGGGTCTTTGTATCTGTAATATGAAGTGAGCTCAACATTATCCAGATTATCTTTTCCTTATCTGACTTCACTTGCCCTATCCTCACTAGTCAGACTAAATGAAACCTAGCTTACACATCCACGCTGATCTTTGAGTATAGTCCAGTCCAAAGTGTTTTTCAATCACATCCAGTCCTCTCATGTCACATCCTGTTTTAAAGGACCTAATACTCAGTTTGAGCCTTTACAGAAAGACTTAACTGACAAATTATTAATTTTAATATACACTCGGTGCAGTGTGAGGACACTTTTATAAAAACAACACATTTAGCAGACGAAATCCACTGAAAACGTCCAGTTTCTTAAAAACAAATGTAATCTTACTCTGCAAAACAGTCTAAGCGTCCAAATAAATATCTTTGTTCTTGAAAAATTTTCTCTTTTCCAAATATGTGATCACTTTATTATTACACAAGTATTATTCTTCGTAACCTACACCTAAATCTTCTTTTTTGTTCCCGTGATCGAGTAGTCAAGTCCTCAGCATGCCATTAATACACACATATATACACAGAGATGGGGTATTAGTCTGTGCTGCCACCTTTTGGGAACTTGCTGACTGTTGCTGATGGCTGCTGCAGCAACAAAGCAATTAATCAAACTTCAAACTGAAGCCACCAGCCAGAAGATGACAGCGCATTATTTTCTCTGACACTTGAAGGTTATCTGAAAGACAGCAGAGATAGCAGTCACCAGGAAACGCTGATTGCACATTCAAAACTTTTGCATTGGATCGTTCTGCTTGGTGAAGCCTGTTATTCGACAGCAGCCAGCCGTTAAAAGTCTCTAATGAAAGGACGCCAATCTGAGCACAACGTTATTCCTGCAGATTAAAGGAAATTAGTTCTTTTATTTTTTAATCATTACGACAAACAGATGAGACAGAGACAGAGGCTTGATGAGACAGGACAAAAAGAGAGAGAAGTGTTTGACAGCTTCTTTGCTGCTGAAAAATCCTGATGATCCAAACTGCCAGAAACATCAGAAATGCACTGAAAGTAAAACTCTCAATTTACTCATCTACTTACTTTATGCTTCAGTCAAAACTAATTTGGGTTGTCACAACTGATTTGCATCAAAATCTTTACGTTTCTCCTTTTCTAATGCGGGTACAGGTGTGTCTATATGACTGGAGACCTTCACCTTACCTTCCCTTACCTACTGTGTCAGCGCTGTCAGGGCTGCTTCATTTATGTAACCAGTTTAATATTTACTTTGTTTAATATTTACTGACATTAAAAATGCCTTCAACCTTTGAAGCTTTTCACTCAGAACTGAGAAAGAACATCAGGAAGTTATTTTTTCATCATTATTTATTTGAATTAAATTACATTTATTTTTTAATACAATACAATACAATACAATTCAATACAATACACTTTATTTATAGAGCACATTTAAAAACCAACGGTATACCAAAGTGCCTCACATAAAAGACAGAAACTAAAACATAAATATGAAATACTATAGCCTCCAGACTACCAGGAAAAAAAATGTTGTCCAATCAAAAAAAAATTTAATCCCCCAATGTTTGTAAGGTAATTAGAAAACTGAAATAATTTTTTGGGAAAAAAAAGTTTACATTTTTTAGATATCACATGTCCACTGCAGAGGACATTGGAAGGCCAAACATGTAAAAATAAACTTTGATGGCAAATATTTGCTTCAACTCTTCACCAAGGAGAAGTTTGAACTCAAGGAACTGTAGTGGTTTGGTTTCTTCCCCCAAAACTGCAAGTCACTGCTATACTGAAGCCACGAGTTGGTGATTGCCAGATCAAAAAGTAGAGAACTGCACATACTGTCGATTTATGAGTGCGAGAGACCATCCTGTAGAAACTCAACATTCGGCAGCAAGGTCCACGTCACCTATATTGGTAGTGTACTCAGTGGACTTGGCACATGGACAAACCTTTTGTTTTTCTTAGACCATCTTGTGCGTCTGTCCTGAGGTTGATTGCCATTGGCAGAGGATGCCATGACAACTGGCTTGTTGTCCAACCACTTAATGACAGCAAGTTCAGGTCTGAGTACCATCTCTGATGCTCCTCCTTCTTTCTTCTTCAAGGGCTTATTCCCTATGATCTTCTTCATCAGACAACTCAAGATCTGAGTTTCCCTCATCAAACTGCAATAAATTTCTTTTTTCTTCTAAAAAGGACTCCTTTTCTGGTCATTTAAAAAAAGAGAACAAAATGGAGGAAATGACTACAAATGTCCACTACGGAGGACATTTTTAAACACTTCAATACTATACTAAAATGAAGTTAGAATTAAGCATACTATGTTTTAATGTGTTATTAAGAGACTTTAAAATATGTTAACAACATTTATAGCTAAAAATTGCTCAATAAGAAGTTTTATGCACTTACTTTTCTTCTTCCCATAAAATGTGCTTGCAGCGATGGCCGCCATGTTCCTTAATGAAAAAACTAAAGTTCCCAAAGCTCCACCCCTTCACATTTGGTATCATTGGAAAGTCCTAAATGTCCTCTGTAGATACCCAAAGGAGGCAATTCTGTAGTATGCAGTGCATGGGAGATATTCAGGTTTAGAAAGGTGTTCTACAGAGGACAAATTTGCATTGCTGGTAGTCAGGAGGATAGGACCATAACAAAGCCCCAAGTATGCTAACAGGTCAGTGTCACTAATACACAGGAATAGCATAAACTGCATATCAAGAAAAACATGTTAAAAGCACAAAGCCATAAAAGATATGTATAAAAGGTAAAATAGAGTAAGTCTAGGAATCAGATGCAGGCATTAACAAGCAGGAAAGGCAAGGTTAAACAAATCCGGTGCATTGACTGAAGCATAAAGTAAGTAGATGAGTAAATTGAGAGTTTTACTTTCAGTGCATTAAGCATTTTTTCCCAATAAGTTCAAAGAAAGTAAAATGAATGATTCTTCAATCATTACAGCAGCAAATGAGGCGAGAAACATAAGTAACAAAGAATTCAAAATAGTTTAGACAATTTTATTTATTTTAGAGCATTTTAAGTTTGACTGATTAACAAATAGTTTCAGCAGAATGTGTGAGAAATGCAGTTACTTTACAAAAGAATAATATGAAGCAGGCTTTGAGTATAAAGTGTTTACTTACAAATGATTAACAACTACTGAGCCATGAACCGGCCCATAGGTGCAAATCCCACGGGTGGTATCCATAGGCAACCACAAGCACCTGTCTGTAGACACTGTGGTCACATCACTATTCAACAGACTGTGAAGTTCTGGCAGCAAATCATTACACAGGTCAGTCTTGCAGTTGTATGAGATGCAATTTGGGTTATGCATGAAAAAAATGAGGGTAAAATGAAATTTTATGTTCTGTTAAATGTTCTCTGTAAACCTTTACTGTCACTTTATTGTTAATGGCAGGTGACTCATGTGTTTTTCTCTCCTGTTGCCTGTTTTACAGATCCTACATGACCAACAGGAGGCGTCCTTGCCTTAGTTTAATAAACTGAACATCAGCAGAAAGACCCCAGCTGTATGTTTCATCATGTCCGTGCTCTCCATTGCCCATTATAAGGCTGTTCATTTAGTTCAGATATAAAAAAGCTATTTCCTCCTGGAAATGGCAACAGATGCTGGGCATTTAGAGCAGGAAATATGCAAGTAGGATGAGACGCAGGATTCATTATTATTATTGATCTCACAGCTGGTTTACAGAGGCTAAAAATTTGAGTGATTCTCATGCTTTAATAAAAACTATCCATTTGGAACATTAATTACAGGGTTGAATATGGTCTCCTGCCATACACGTGGTGCTTTGCAGAGTGATTTACTACATCAGTGAGTCTATAGGAGGTATAACTGCAGGTCCTGAGGTATTACTTTCTTGTCTGTGGCTATAAACAGACAGTAAACACCTTAGTGAGGACAGGTGGAACTTTATAAGTGTTTCTTACAAGCTCTACCACTTGTACACAGTACAGCTTCAACTTTTACTTCTTTTTCTATGTGGTTCATCACTATGGGTCATCGTAGCAGGGACACGAGGGAGGAGGATTTATTTTTAAGTTTTATGAGCAAGGTGATTGTTATTGTTTATTAGAAGAGAAAATACATTCATTTAAGTAGCATGACAACTGACATTTGAAAAAGCATAAGCTCTCACTAATGAATGTTGTCCACTGTAAATGTGTCCTGTCATTTTCAAGAATTAAGAAAAATATAAATAACATACAAACGGCTTAAGAAACCTTTTTCATTGTTACTTAAGTGACGTGTCATATCTGGTTACATATCGCATTATTTATTTCACGTAAAATTAATACTGACAATATTTTTCACCATAAATAGCTGAACTTGTCAGAATTTTTTCATAACTGCACGCAAATCATTGTCATCAACCAGTTTAAACCAGTTTAAGAGTAAATAGGCTTGTACCTCCTCTAGTGCAACTGTGTTAGTTTGAAATTTTAGGACATTATGGCACAATGAAAAAAATTGTAAATATCATATTAAGAGTTTTTATTTCAGCTGTAATAAACAAAGACAATTCAACAATACAAGAACTATAAAACATATTTTTAGGGAAAAAAAATTTTCATATTCTCTCATGTTAAAAAAATTGTGTTGATAAAAATTGATATTCATAAGTTTTAAAATCTTTGTAAAGCTTTAGTGGAGTCTTTCCAGATGTGCAAGCTACCAATTCCATGGGCACTGCAGCCCCAATACCATCAGAGAGGCAGGACTTAAAAAACAAGCCGGGTGGTCCTTCTCTTTGGGAATAGAGCACAAATGTTTCAAACTGAAAATTCTCTGACCTCAGAAGAGCTTTCCACTTTCAGTCCATTTTAAATGAGCTTTAGCCCAAAGAAGACAGCAGCATGACTGGATCATGTTCATATATGGCTTCCTCTTTGTATGATAGAGCTTTTGTGCTCACAAACAGGGATTTCTGGAGGTGTTCCTGAGCCCATTCAGTGCTTTCCATCACAGAGCCAGGTCTGTTTTTAATGTGGTGCTGCCTGAGGGCCCAAAGATCACAGGCATCCAGAACTGACTGATGGCTTTGTCCCTTGCGCACAGAGATTTCTCCAGATTTTCAGTCTTTTGATCATATTTTGTGGGGCAGATGATGAGATATTCAACCTCTGTCCATCATCTGAGAAACTCTGTCTCTCTAAAATCCTCCCAGTCACATTACTGACCATTTGCCACGTTAAACTACTTTTCCAGCCTTCTGTTGCCCGGGTTCCAAATTTTCTGAGACCTTAAATGGAATTCAGATCGAGCTGATATTTTTCTTAAAATATTCTTAAAATAATATTTCTTTTACTCAGTTGAAACTTTTGATGTGTTTTCTGTTTTCTATTGTGAATTAAACATATGAGATTTGCACATCACTGCATTGTGTGTTTTATTTACATGTCACACAGCATCCCGACTTTGTGTTTGTATGTGGCCGACATGAAAGCCACTGGATTCCTCTACAGCTTGTTCTTGTGTTGTAAGAACCAATAGTATAAACTTACGAGAAAGCTTGCTGTGCGTTTTCATTTTAATTTCCATTTTTTCTTCTTTCTACACTGTTGTTGTGTCATGCTGATTTAGGCCCAGGGGCCAGAGAGTTCATTTTCATATTTTCTATTTGAAAATAAATAAATAAAGAAGCAGCAAAAGCAACACCCCTCTGTTTTGCTCTTTATTTTCTGCTCGACGAGTGCCTTGGAACACCTTCCTTTTGATTTATGGCTTCGCTGTGTTTATCCTGCGTAGCTCAAAGGACAGGTCACAGATGAAAGCACTATCCACATATACTCTAATATCATACGTGCGGCTATTTATTTCCACAGGAAACGCTGTTGAGAGCGTGACTCGTTACTCACCAAAACCTGCGGCAGCCTTGGGCAAAAGCCAGACAAAACGTTCTGCATTCACACCAGCACGCAGTGTTCAGGTCAGGCTTCACCAAGGACAGAAGGGCGCTGGGAGAAGAGATTAGGGAGCTGGGTACTCATAACAAAGCCTCGTTCTCTCTCAGAGTCAGAGAACTGCAATGGCCAAGAATCACATCTAGTCCTTGAGTGGTGATACTGCAGGCCGGCTGTCACCCAGCTCTAATATGTTGGCCATAAAGCAGCCACTACGACCTTCTCTGGAAAGTGAGAAAAAACAGAGAAAACAAACCCAGCTTCATGTTTAAAATTCCAGCTTGTTGTAAATATTCTTTCTTTGCCGGAGGCATAAAACGCCTCCAATGGGGAGCAATTCAAAGAGAGAAAACATGGCAGGGCTGGATGGAGGCTTTACACTGGGTTTTATGTCCGGTTGTGATGGCGAACAGATCCTGCAGGAGGTACAGAGGTTTCCTGACAATTTTATGTTTGTATATCAGCAGGAGAAATTTAATGGTAGCAGCACTGATTCACACACTACTATCATACCTGCCTTATAAAAGTTTTAGTGATGGTGAAACAAAGTTATGTGTAATGAAAACAGAGAAGAGGACACGATAAAAATACAAAATTCAAACTGACAGCAGTCATTTCCATCAAACTTGGCTGATGATTTTATTAAAAATCAAATTCAAATTAGATAAAGCTTCTAAATAATTTCCCATAAGATTTTCAAGACTTGCTTCTAAGATATTTTTTTGGCTGTTTTGGATTTCTATAGAAAGCGTCACATGTGTAACCTTCAGTGTCTCTATAGCCAGCTTATGTGGTATCATAGGAGGGGCCAGGCCAAACCAAGCTCCATGGCTAAGGACCAGATAATCCTGCACCAAGTGAGGTGACTTCATTCCTTGCTTTGAATCACTTGTAGCCTGACCACACACCTGGGACTAATTTGCCTCTGGAGACCAGGGAAAACAGCCCCTGGGATCATTCGAGATCATGTCATTCAGGAGAGGCTCAGAGGAGAAAGGTGACTCACTGAAAAGAGCCAGCTGAGGTGGCTTGGGTACTGACTAGGACCTTATGGATGTCTGCTAAGTAAGGTGTTTTGGGTAGGCCCAACTGACCCAGTCACACACTGGACTGTTTATGCCTCTCAGCTGGCTTGGTAAATCCTTGGTATCCCCATCAGAGGAGCTGACCAGGAAGTCTGCTCTAGTTAGACAGCTGCCTCCATAATCTTGACCTGGATAAGTGACAAAAGAAGAAGAAGATTGAAATACAGAAAATGAATATTATTTACTACCTGGAGAAAGTTTGAAACTCTTATAATGCACTTTATACTATACACATTAACGTTTTTGTACCTATAGTATCTCACTCATACACCAGCGCTTATACCAAAAATCAAATTGAACTTTATTTACAAAGCCTTAAACCTTCTTATTAAATTAATTTAATGTGTTTGAAATTCTATTTTTTTAACTGTTATGTTATTAATTGCATTCAATTGCCTGTATTTTTTTATGCTAAATAAATGGAAATAATAACAGAAAAAATTAAACTCCACCTACATACTTCCGGACATCCACCGACATCCGGCGGAAATAAATTGAAACCGCTGGGCGTGTCACTAGCTGTGTCCCTTCAGCCAGTTAGCCGATGATACAACTATTTTCCTAAAAAACCTGAATGAAATCCCCAAAATTCTGCAGATTATTGAAACTTTCTCAAAAGCTTCAGGGATAATTTTCTAAATTTAAACGAATGTGAGATCTTACCCTTAAATGATTGTACTATTTCTAACACTTTTAATATTCCTGTTAAATCCACTGTCAAATATTTGGGTGTGTATATAACCAAGAATAAGACTGATTTAGATTACCTTAATATTTGGGAGAAAATCCAAATTTGTAGAACTTATTTAAATAACTGGGCTCAGAGACTTATTGATTTTGGGTAGAATTTTTCTCACCAAAATGGAAAGGCTAGTATATCCTGCATATGCGGTAGGAGTGCCTAAACCAGCAATCAAATCTAATAACCAGCTAAACTTTGATTTTATATGGAAACGCAAAACCCACTATATTAGGCAAGGTAATTTAGTCAAACATTTTGAAGATGGACGTTTGCAAGCTATTGAATTTGACAGCTTAAATGGCACCCTAAAAATAAATTGGCTAAGAAGTCAAAATAGCCTTTGGTTTCACATTCCAAGCAAAATATTCTCAGATCTAGGCGGAATTAATCTTTTACTTAGATGTGATTTTGACATAAAACAAAACTCCCCATAAAGCTTTCTTCCTTTCACCAGCAAGTTTTATTATACTGGAAATTAATATACAAACATAAGTATAGCCCACACAACACTCCCCTATGGAACTGTCGTTACATAAACGTTGGAAACAAATCAATCTTTATCAAAGAAATGGTACGATAAGGGCATCTGGTCAGTGATGCATTTGTTAAATGATAGAGGTAAATTTTTATTAGAAGATTTCACCACGAATTATAATCTGCAAATAAATAACAAAGAATTTCAAAAAACTACTAAGGCTATCCCTCAAAACATTCTATGTACAGCATATAATCTTTTTCAAGACCCTGACTATAGATCCCCTGACCTCCCTGAACTCTTGGTAAATGGGCATAACATTACAGCTAACAGTCTAAAAAACTCCCAAATTAGGGAATTATTTATTAATGTTTTTTCCCTTATAGATCCAATCCAAATTCCATTTCACATCTGTTCTCTTGTGATCAAAAGAAAGAGATCAGAAAAAATTACCTTAAACTTCCCATTCCTCCCAAAGCTAAGGGATTGATAATAGCTTTGTTATTGATAATAATTCTTGCTCTTTTTGTGATGGGGATATTGAATCAACAGAACATTTATTTTATAATTGTATATTCTGTAAAGCCCTGTTGAACGATGTGCACTACTGGCTCTTTCCAAAGATTCCAAACTTACTTGAATTTTCTAAAAATGATATTAACTTTGGTTCTCTAAGAAAAGAAAATAAGCTTGAAAATGTTCTAAATGTAATAATTATTATGGGGAAATTCTTCATTCACAAATGTCGTTTTCTGAAAACAAAGCCGTCCTTTTTTACTTTTCACAAAGAACTCTGCCTCTTCCTCTCATCTGTTACATTTATGGATAAAAAACAAGCTCTGGATCTGAATCATATGATTATTCAACTAGATCTGATAGAAAATCCCTAACCCTAACCCTGACCGAGCGAATGAACCCTACTGTAAACTGAATCAGCCCCATTACAAACGTGTGTTAAATTGCTTTAGTGATAGTCGAGTGTGTTTATGCTTCTGTGTGGAGAGGATTGATTGGAATAGTGATGATGATTTCCACTATCACTGTCAATTGTCAGTAAACACTTCATCTGGCTGATTAATCTACACGTGAGATATTACAAAGTCTGTATTATTAACTCTGTAATTAGGCGCCATTCTTCTTATTTTACGGCGCTGTTGTTCAATCGGGGAACGCTCTCTGTTGAGGAGAAAAGCATGAATTTCTTTGTATACGGATTATCCATTGTTTAAATGTCCCGGTAGTCGAAAAGGAGGCAGAGCTGCTGAGAAATGCTAGGAGCTAACTGGGCGCTAACCGTATCATTCAAATATGTCGCAATGTTGGCAAAGAGAGGAAGTGACGTAAAATTTGCGCATGCGGGGTACTGATAGGGTTTCCGGTACGGATCGGGTAGTGACAGTAGCGTTAGCCTGTTATTAACCTTGTTGCGGATGGCTGTGTAGCCGATGAGTGTGGCAAATTGTTGCAGCAGCAATGTCTTCAGTTGGTGGGTGGAGGAGCGTCATTGGTGTGAGGCTGGATGGAGCATTTGAGGGAATCTTCACAGAGTTTGAAAGTAAAATGGAGCAGTGCGAGACAGAAGTGGAGCATCAGCGCAGACTGCTGGAAACCATCCGGAACCCCGAAATAAAGCTGCACAGAATAGGTGTGTAACATACAGCACGGCAGCAGGTGTGTTTCAGCAACATGTCACCTGGTTTAAGACAAGAAACGTTTCGTTTATGTCGGCATGTGGACACAGAGAGGGCTGACTGCAGAACATTAAAAACACGTGTTTTTTGAATGGAGTTTGGTGTGAGTGCTGGAGTTAGGAAAAAGTGAGCTTTTACAGGGGCTCATTATTCTACTAGGAGTCAATAAAATATTTTTTAAAGAGAAGTATAACTTTTATGAAATAAAACCACACAGCCAAAACGTCTTGGTGCATTCTCAATCATCCAGGTAAGTAAATCTCCAAAAGTTGATTCTGTTCATCTGGACGTAGCTATGTCCAGATGAACAGAATCAACTTTTGGAGACACACAGCCAAAACATTAACCCACTCTTAGGCTCTGTTAGAAAATAATAAATTAAATATTAGACACATTGCTATAGAGTCTGTCCTTAATGGCACTTTATGTTATCCTATTGTCAGACAGTTCAACATCTGACCCATTAGAATTAGTGCAACTTTAAAGCATAATATTAATATATTATAGTATAATGTTCTGTTCAACCCCCTCTCATTTACCTGAAATTTTTATGGTTTAAAATTGGGACAGTTTTATGGTGAGAGAGAACTTCAGGCTTTTATTTTGAAAAGTTGTTGACATCAGAATCAGAATACTTTATTGATCCCTGGGGGAAATTATTTACATATTATTATTATACATATACATGTTCAAACATTTTCTCAGATTTCAGTGTGTGAGGGGGAAATTGTGGACCATCAGATTTTAAAAATTGGAGATGGGCAAAATTGAATGGCCCTTATGCTTCCAGACTTCCGTTTAGCTTGAAATTGCATTTGTGCCCTGCCCTGCAACAAGTGACGAAAGAGGAGTTAAGAAAATTGTAAGTCAACAGGAAACACCTGGAAGATGTGAGGGTCGAAACAAACTACCATACAGTGGGGCAAAAAAGTATTTAGTCAGCCACCGATTGTGCAAGTTCCCCCACTTAAAATGATGACAGAGGTCAGTAATTTGCACCAGAGGTACACTTCAACTGTGAGAGACAGAATGTGAAAAAAAAATCCATGAATCCACATGGTAGGATTTGTAAAGAATTTATTCATAAATCAGGGTGGAAAATAAGTATTTGGTCACCCCAAACAAGGAAAATCTCTGGCTCTCACAGACCTGTAACGTCTTCTGTAAGAAGCTTTTCTGTCCCCCACTCGTTACCTGTATGAATGGCACCTGTTTGAACTCATCATCTGTATAAAAGACACCTGTCCACAGCCTCAAACAGTCAGACTCCAAACGCCGCCATGGCCAAGACCAAAGAGCTTTCGAAGGACACCAGGAAAAGTATTGTAGACCTGCACCAGACTGGGAAGAGTGAATCTACAATAGGCAAGCAGCTTGGTGTGAAAAAATCAACTGTGGGAGCAATCATCAGAAAATGGAAGACATACAAGACCACTGATAATCTCCCTCGATCTGGGGCTCCACGCAAGATCTCATCCCGTGGGGTCAAAATGATCACGAGAACGGTGAGCAAAGATCCCAGAACCACACGGGGGGACCTGGTGAATGACCTGCAGAGAGCTGGGACCAAAGTAACAAAGGTCACCATCAGTAACACACTACAACGGCAGGGAATCACATCCCGCAGTGCCAGACGTGTTCCGCTGCTGAAGCCAGTGCATGTCCAGGCCCGTCTGAAGTTTGCCAGAGAGCACATGGATGATACAGCAGAGGATTGGGAGAATGTCATGTGGTCAGATGAAACCAAAGTAGAACTTTTTGGTATAAACTCAACTCGTCGTGTTTAGAGGAAGAAGAATACTGAGTTGCATCCCAAGAACACCATACCTACTGTGAAGCATGGGGGTGGAAACATCATGCTATGGGGCTGTTTTTCTGCCAAGGGGACAGGACGACTGATCCGTGTTAAGGACAGAATGAATGGGGCCATGTATCGTGAGATTTTGAGCCAAAACCTCCTTCCATCAGTGAGAACTTTGAAGATGAAACGAGTCTGGGTCTTCCAACATGACAATGATCCAAAACACACCGCCCGGGCAACAAAGGAGTGGCTCCGTAAGAAGCATTTGAAAGTCCTGGAGTGGCCTAGCCAGTCTCCAGACCTCAACCCCATAGAAAATCTGTGGCGGGAGTTGAAAGTCCGTGTTGCTCGGCGACAGCCCCAAAACATCACTGCTCTCGAGAAGATCTGCATGGAGGAATGGGCCAAAATACCAGCTACTGTGTGTGCAAACCTGGTAAAGACCTATAGTAAACGTTTGACCTCTGTTATTGCCAACAAAGGTTATATTACAAAGTATTGAGTCGTATTTTTGTTATTGACCAAATACTTATTTTCCACCCTGATTTACGAATAAATTCTTTACAAATCCTACCATGTGGATTCATGGATTTTTTTTTTTTTTTTCACATTCTGTCTCTCACAGTTGAAGTGTACCTCTGGTGCAAATTACTGAGCTCTGTCATCATTTTAAGTGGGGGAACTTGCACAATCGGTGGCTGACTAAATACTTTTTTGCCCCACTGTATATGGTAAAATGTTGATGAAAAAGGGAACTTGTCTAACTGTTTTTAGCTTTATTCGATGATTACGTTGCCTAGCGTGAGGCTTTGGCCTTCCGTCAAACAGAAACTGTGAGAACTAATCTTGTCAAGCCCGTTATGAATAATATAGGCTTACTCGCATTGCATTCTCTACAACGGTCATATCATAGTTATGCTTAGTGTATTACTAAGAAGTGTTTTGCTTGTAATAGCATACGTGCTTGCACAGTGACAGCTGTCACTAACTGTAACTGATGCATGTTATGTTATCTACTTACGCATGAAGGGGCGTGGACCCTAACCCTGTTTTTTTAACCAGGAAGAACACCATGTGTGGTTGAGAAGTCTACAATTTTTTGGCTAATTCCTGGAAAGTCACTTGCTTAATGGAAATGTGTTAGGAAGAATAGAAAAAGTCTTAAGAAAGGAGAAGTGCAGCGCTCAGAGGATCAGATCGCACTTACACTAGACTCGTCAACAGTGTTCTTCAGTGTTGAAACTACAATGTCCGCAACATGGACAAAATGAGCACATTTTCAAACAGAAACACAATATGACAAAAACATATAAACACGTGAATGTTAAAGAACATGGCACATGTGGCTCATAAAAGGCAGTAAATATATTTTTCTTTCCTTTCCACATTTTCAAAGTTGTTCTGTGACTGAAATATTCCCTTCATCCATCACTTAGCCAATTCAGGGTGTCTGTGGTGGCATATGCTTATGGAACGCCAGGACTGCCATAATGAATTAATTAAATACACCATTAAATAATTAATTAAATGTGGCAATAATTAATTAAAATTGGAATTAATTAATTAAATAAATAGTTATGACACATGTAATTAATTAATTATTGACACATTTAATTAATTATTTATGTATTTCACATTTTAATTAATTATTTACACATTTAATTAATTAATTATTGACACATTTAATTAATTATTTATGTATTTCACATTTTAATTAATTATTGACACATTTAATTAATTATTTAATGATATACTTATTTATTTCATTTTGGCAGTCCTGGCGCCTGGCTCTCATCATGAAATAATTTTATCTGTCAGCCTCACCCATCAAACTCAGGGGGCGGGGTTAACGCTGATCGAATCAAAACCATTGCTTTGGCCTGGTGGCCATTGTTTCTAGCACACAACAACCGGCATGTGGAAGCTAACAGAACTGAGCTTTGAAAAACCCTGTTTGTGTGTCACCAAATACCGTTTTAATATTTTTTTAGCCGAGAATGTAGTGGTTTAATCTTCATGTGTCTGGTCGGTTTGTCAAGATACAGCCTCTTTGCAAAAGTGTTTCGATGATTTCGGAGATGTCTGCCCAGTCTCACGGCAAAGCGTGGGATAGACCCGCTCGCCTCGCAAGCAATCCCACCGACAAAGCGCAGGCCCCGGTACACAGCTGTAGTAACCCCCGCTGACTTCTTTTACTGAGGTTATATTTATCGGTGTTTTATTTCCTGATGTTCTTATGTGTCCTACGTGTTTCAGTCGCCAATTCTGAATTATAACTAACATTAAAAACATGTTTAAGGAGGAGAGAGAGCAAATAAATCTGTTTAACATCTGATCTTTGGGTTTTTGTTCAGTAATCAGCGTGACCTGTGTATAAACACATAAAAGAGATAACGTTGGTGTTTCCGTCATGTAGTAACTGCTGGCTTTAACTGTACAAAGGTTGTTCGACACTATGAAACACATACAGACTTCATGATGTTCGGCTAATATTTTTATTGTGAATATTAATCATGCTGACCTCGCTCTGTACACCACGCAGCGAGGTCAGCATGTCCACGATATCCTCAGCTCCATGAGTTAACACAAAGTTTCCCACCTGACTATCTAAATTCCAACTATTCCAGAGACGTGAAAATATACAGCATAAAGAAAAGTGTAAGAGACTCAGCAGCAGATTAGAATAACAGTTATAGATTTAATAAACGAGCAAACCTGTTCCGACAATTTGAATTTGTATTCCCTCAGCTGCAGACTCGCTGCTGTTTAAATGTTTGAAAAGGAAGATTAGATATAAAAAACGTCAAACATAGACTCAGTCTGCCTTCACATTTGATATGAGGCCAGCACGTATAGTGGCCTCAGCTATTACTGAAATACACGTGCTATATCATAAACTATGATATAAATAGGGAGGTCCTATTAACATGTTTAGTTTTAAAGGACACCTTCCTGCCTTTAGTCTCATTCATGAGCAGTATTAGTTTTCTTCTAACATCCAGAAGTCTGCACAATGTGTTTCATAGTTTGTAACAAGCCTTTGACAGGTAAACATAACATGACTGAAAAAGAAAAAAAAAAGAAAAAAAAAAGAGAGAGAGAGAGAGTGTTGACATAAGAAGAGAAAATGCTCTCAATTATGGAGACAGACAAATGGTTCATTTATGTTTGATGTGTGTTTATTCCTCCCTAAATATCGTCGGTGAAGTTTGCCATGCATGTCAGATTTTCCTGCGCATTTTTATACCTCTGCCAACAGAGAGAGAAAAAAAATCACATTCTAACAGACAGCTGGTGCTTAGAATACAGTTGAATAACTATTAAAAAACAGATGATATTTAGATGATAGTTCAGTCTAACACATGTGCCAGTGAACCATTAAACGTCTGTGAAACTATGCAGTTATGAAACGTAACTTTAACCTCAGCCAAACCGATTTGCTCAGTTGTAAATAAAACAGCGAAGTAAACGTGACCCGACAGACAGAACCTGAGTGAATGAAGTCCAGCGTTTAACCACTGAGAGCTAAAACTCAGCTGAGGTTTCAAAGCTGTGTGCCGGTGATTGGACATCAGCCGCTGATGAAGCTGTTCGCCTATAAAGTGCTCTGTAAGGAAACGAGCTCCAGCAGCTCTGCGCTCGGGAAAAACACTATATTTACTTATCTTGTGCAGAAAAATGCGCTGACATTGCGTTATATCGAGCACCGGCTGCCCAGTTAAACTGTGACTATCACCAGGTAACGTAGGCGTGTTTCTTGAATTAGCAGCAGGTGTTAAACAGCTGACAGATGAGGAGGAGGATGCATGCAGGTAAACTGAGGGTCTGTTGAGCTGATCGCTGGTTTCGTGAGAAAAATGTCAGCTCGTTCTTTATGTTACAGAAGCACAGAGACACAAGACCAGGCGGAAAGAGACGATCGTTCGGTGAAAATGAGAATCTGCGAATGCAACATGTGGAACACGGAGAGTGGAATATGTAAACAAACCGGTTAACGTAACCCCCTCGGTGCACTCTGCATGCTAATTGTTAGCAGAGCTAGTGAAATCTCTGAAAACATCTGAGCACTTTTGCAAACATGTTCTATGTTGACAACCTGACCAGACATACGTCGCGACATTCGCGGCTAAAACACTGTTAAAAGTGTAGCTGGTGACAGAAAAACGGGGTATTTTAAAACTACACCACCACCATTGCTGCTTGTGATTTGATCTGCATTCTGGGATACCTGGCTGCCCCAAGTCTACACAAGCAATCGATTTTCTAGGATCGACCTGTTTTGACTTACTTTGCACGGCAACCAATCAAATGTTAGAGAAGCTGCATGGGCAGCGTTAACCCCGCCTCCTGAGTTTGATGGGTGAGGCTGACAGATAAAATTATTTCATGATGAGAGCCAGGCGCCAGGACTGCCAAAATGAAATAAATAAATATATCATTAAATAATTAATTAAATGTGTCAATAATTAATTAAAATGTGAAATACATAAATAATTAATTAAATGTGTCAATAATTAATTAATTACATGTGTCATAACTGTTTATTTAATTAATTAATTCCAATTTTAATTAATTATTGCCACATTTAATTAATTATTTAATGGTGTATTTAATTAATTCATTATGGCAGTCCTGGCGTTCCATATAGGCTGGCAATACAGCTTCTATATTGTATTGCCAGCATAACTCTAAATGCTGCAGTGCAGCAGCAGATATTGCTAATGCAAACCTATAAAACTATAGCTTCCATACACTTTGATTATTTTAATACAGCTCATTATGTGGATTTAGAGGTTATATAAATTTATGTGAAGGCGAAACCTCGAGAAGAAGCGGGTGTTATTCTTTCAGTGGTGTCCAGTGTCTCCTCTGCTAAAGGAGGCAATAAAAGAAGCAGTTAAGCGCCTTTCCTTAATATTTAGAGAATGCAAACAGCTCTCATTATTAGCCAAGCAAGCTAAGCAAAACGAACTATTTGACAGCTCCCTTGTTGTTAGCCTTGAGTAACGCATTATCTTTACTTCACCTGAGGCTTTTCTCTAATATGTGCTTCCTCATCTCCTCCGTCCCGCTGGCTGTGACCCGGAAGTTAATGGCAAGAAGTAATGTTGAAGGATGCCTCAAATCCTGAAATGTATCAGGAGGACAGAGGAGAAAAGAGACTGCTGGAGGAGCAGCAAGCAAGGATGCACAGGAGGAGGAGGACTCTTTGAACACCCTCACTGTGTCTATACCCCTCACACTGCACCATTTATTTATGGTGGCCCTAAATATAAAATTATTTTATATCTTATTATATTGCCCGTTGTTTCTTTTCTTTTATCCTCTCCTCACTACCTCCCGTGTTGGCATGTTTGTTGGAAGGAACTAGGATCTCTTCCACTGCCTCACAAGGGTTTGTAGATGGGTATAGTGTGATCCACAAGCACACAGTAAGATTTGCAAATGCACACTCTAATCCACACACATGAAGCATTTTGACAACGCCTAAAACTATTTTACAATGAATAACAATATTATATAAATAACAGTAACTGATGCACTAACCTTTTAAGTTCATCGTGACAAATCGGATCATTTTGTCTTTCCAAACCTTCCTACAGAGAGTGTAAAACTACATGTAACATCCCCCTCGCTCACTTGCAAAACCTTAAGTACAGGTGCACCAGTGGATGCGCAAGGATCCACTGGTGCAAGCTGAGTTCAAGTCCCAGTGGAAAACTGGGACACCTGGGTTCTTCTCTATACCTGCATTTTTTTTGTGTTTGTTCGGGGAGGGGAGGGCAAATGTCTCTCCACACCGTCACATCCCAACTAACGATCTGCTCACGTTTTGCCTCGTGTCCCTTTGTCCCTGTAGACCAACGCTGCATCTGTACAAAGAAGGAAGAGGAAATCTCTATCCAGGAGAAGAACGCCAGTCTGGATCCAGAGGATCAGAAACCTTCACTGATTAAAGAGGAGCAGGAGGAGCTGTGCATTAGTGAGGAAGGAGAGCAGCTTGTGCTAAAGCAGGAAAGTGATGCCTTCATGGTGACTCCTGTTTGTGAGGGCAGTGCCGAGCTTCTGTCCTGTTTTGTACCTGAGAGTCGAGAACAGGAAGGAGTCAAATGTGAAAACTCAGGAATGCCCTTAAAAACGGAGCCGAAACCAAAGAAAGTCTGTAACAACACAGATGAAAACACACAAGTCTGCAGGAATAGTTTACAAATAAAAGAACTTTGTGGTACTACGAATAATAATATAGATGGGACGCTTTACTCCTGCAGCTCCTGCGCGGAGACATTTGAACATGAATCAACGCTTAAAAATCACCTACGAATCCACGCAGACGATGAGCCGTATTCCTGCATGACATGTGGGAAGGTTTTCAACTACAGCGCTTCCTTCAAGCTCCACATGAAAGTCCACACGGATGAGAGGCCGTGCTTCTGTGAGAAGTGCGGCAAAACGTTCAGAAGAAACGATAAGCTGCGGCTGCACATGAGAACGCACACGGGGGAAAAGCCGTACCTCTGCATCACCTGCGGAAAAAGGTTTAACGACCCGTCGGCGTTCAGGAGGCACACGGCCATACACACCGGCGAGAAGCGGCATTCTTGCAAAACCTGCGGCAAACGTTTTGCCCACAGCAACAGCTTTCTCTGCCACATGAGAACCCACACAGGTGAGAGGCCTTACCTCTGCACCACCTGCGGGAATAGATTTGTCAACGCCTCAAAGCTTAAAAGGCACACGAGGACACACACGGACGAGAAGCCTCACGTCTGCAACACCTGCGGGAAGAGGTTCATTCGCCTTTCCAGGTTGACGAGTCACACGAGGATTCACACGGGCGAGAAGCCGTACTCATGCCAAATATGCCAGAAGGACTTCGCTTACACCACTTCCTTGAAGGTCCACATGAGAGTCCACACAGGCGAGAAGCCGTACGTTTGTGAGAAATGTGGGGAAAGTTTCAGTCAGGCGGGGAGCCTAACCACCCACATGAGAAGGCACGCAGGTGAAAAAAAAGTCCTGAAACACCTGTGAGGAGAAAATATGAGCGAAAATGAGTTGATTAGGTTTTGGTTTAAAGAGGGTTGTGTAACTTTACTGTGTGTTATACTGTACATGATGAGCCTGCCTTTAGATTCAAGTCTAATGTTGTGTTAATGTGGTGCGTCAGCGGTAATGCTCCAAGTGCTCGAGTTGCACTGCACAGCAGAGGACAACAAAAAAAAATGGCTTCAAGGTAAGAAAATAGAAGTCTGCAGTCTTTTTAATGACCAGCAGGAGGCGAGTCTGGACTCAAACGCTGGTTTTAGGTCATATTTCATAAAATGTTGTAAATTATGCTCTGTAATAAAGGCAGATGAGGATTAATAGAGTATATGTACTGTCTGAAATCCTGGGCAGAAGCTCCCCCACTTGTTTCAACACCAAGATGGTGAAAACCAGCTTGAGGCTTCGTGACATGATGTCATGGTGGATACATCCATCTTTTAGATGCAGTTTGTGGGGGCATCTTTTTATGATGAAATCCTTAAAATCTGAGAATTCACCAGCACTTCTGAAGTATTTCATCTCTAATCGTGATATATGTATGCGGGATTATGTGTTAGTCTCTCATGTATATTAGAGGACTACAGGCTTGTTTTTAATAAATAATATAAGATGGGAAGGAGTGATGAAATGAGAGGCCGGCTGGCTCTTGTGGTTCATCTGAATCAGTTGAAATCTGAAAAATCGACCCTGCCAGTTTTTGTTTTTCTTCTTTCTTTTTTTTTTGTAAACAAAAAAATGTAGTCTCAAAGAGTGTAAAGGACAATAAAAATTCTTTTCAATACAAATATCTTTTTCGTTTTCAATTATTCAAACATCACTTCCCAAATTACTGGATCAAATGATTATTGGACACCTACCTGTGACTGACATCAGATTACATACAGTAATTAATAGGACACGGCGTGCTTGGTAAATTTGTAATTGTTATATGAAGTAGTGTTTGACTATTTTATGATCTTAACTTAATTGTTTCTGGTTTTCATTAATAGCTGGCGTTAACTAGCTAGCTTGCTATGGAGAGGTTCACCTGCCACTATTGATTAAACACAACCTTTTACAGTACACGTGATGGACATTCTCAGCAGAGACAGATGTGACTGCTGTCTGAAGCCACTCTGTACAGCCAAGCCACCTGCAGCAACTGCTGCTGTGTCAGATTTTCATTGTCCCATCCCTCTTATCCATTTTTAAAGCTCCTTCTGACTTCATGGTCGTGGCAAGACAATGATTATTGGGACAGCTAGTAAAAACTATTTAAAAGTCAACTTCAACTTGACACTTTTGCTTATTAATTACGCTTGCACACAAGGTATTGAGGTGATATTCAACTGAATCTCTTTTTATTCAAGCATTAAGGAAATGTTCACAATACATTGGAGATATTTAGGGGAAATAAACACTAGACTCATGTCTGGGATAATAATGCTGATTTCAAGCAAAAAACTAAAAAGCCAATAAAAAAACAAACCTGAGGACAGAGGTGCGTACAGGTGAATTCTGAGTGGAAGCAGTACATGAAATGTACGTGATTGAGGAGCTGACTTGAACAAAATCAATTGGTTGCATTAAATATACACTCACCGGCCACTTTATTAGGTACACATGTTCAGCCACTTGTTGAAATAGATTTCAGATCAGCCAATCACATGACAGCACCTCAGTGCATGACCTCCTGATCAAACGGCATCAGAATGAAGGAGGTGATTTAAGAGACTTTGAATGCATCATTATTGTTGGTTCCAGACAGGATGGTCTGAGCATTTCAGAAACTGCTGATTTGCTTTTTATTATTATTTTATTCAAACCTTGAAGCAGATGGACTGCAGCAGCAGAAGACCACACCACTCCTATCATCTAAGAACAGGAAGTGAGGCTAACTCCTTGGGTGAAGGTGGGTGGATTGTTCCCTGGCTCTTGCAGTCCACATGCTGAAGTATCTTTAACCAGGACTTTGAACCCCAAGTCGCCCTGACGGTTTCACCGGAGTGTGACTGTTAGTGGCCGACAAAGTGCCTGTGCATTGATAACAGTACTGTATGAACTTCGAGATTCCCCATCATATGAGCATGAACCAAATGTCTTCATGCTTAATCTATTCTATGAAGAATTACAGCAGTTCAATGAAGTGTCAACTCAGTGAAGTGTCCAGCTAGTGTGTCTGCAACATACTCAAGTTATTTTCTTCACATTCTTCTTCTACTTAAAATTTCAGATTATTTCGTTAATATGAAGGACAGATGATAAAATATTTTATGAACACATGGATATGTATTCACTAAATTGTGCCTGGGCTATAACTGTGCATATATTTGCCTGGCCTGGTCCTTACCTGGCACTTATTTTCAGATGCAGCAACAGCCTCCCTCTCCTCCACCTTCCTTTTTCAGCAGGTGACTTGTCCACAGTGTAGACAAGCATGCAGATAATTGCAGACTCACTCCTGTTTACCTATAATATCAGTGCTCAAGCTGACAGTTCATCACAGGCCAAAACAGCCCTCTGGCCACCAGGACATGTCCTGGTGTTCCCCACAGGCCACCGATCCGTATACTTTCACTACACATCACTGGAGGATCAAGTCGAATCAAAGCCCCCCTCCACTTGTTGTTGTGCTGGAGAAATGAACAGTCCTCTCTGCTTTTGCAATCCTTAAACCTGTTTCTATCCTCAAGAAAAATCTCAAAAACTGCTTACTGCCTGCCTGTGATTGCTTTACCGTCTGCTTTAACTGCCTGTTTGGTAAATCGTGGTCTGCTGAGCTTTTAATGGTTTGTTGCTGTGCTCATATTCTCAGCTAATTTACCTGTGGATCCATTTGTGGTGCAACATTCGGACATTTGCACTGCAGAGCTGTAGACGTACAAAAAATAAAGGCTGATACATTTCTTTCATGATAAAGTAAGAATAAAAGAAATGACGATGTTTGGAGACTATGAGGGGAAATGCTGGGGTTATAGACACACACCTTCTAACAGAGTGCCGATTTCCTGAATTAAAAATGTGCATTTCTTTGAAAGCACTTTCATCTCAAAATACCAGCAGTCAGCAGCTTAAGTCCACCCACATCAGTGTCAACCATCAAACACCGGTGTGGGTCCAACCCCGTGTCAGCTCCTGAAATCTTTCATTAAATAAATCGCCCATAATTTCAATGCTTCCGGCCTTTGCCAGATCAAAAGGCAGAGCGTGGATTTCATCGGCATAAATTATTCAGTGCATGCTGTGACAGGTGGAGCTGTGGCACAACAAAAAAAAGGTACATACCTGTCATCCGTCTTGTTAAATATGAACAAATCGCCCTCTGTTTATGAACAGCTTATAGGACCTTGAGTCAGACTTGTGGGGATGTAACGCTTCCCTCGGCAGAATACTAAGCAAGGATTTTGGGTGTGTGAACATGGGCACAGTGGATTAGCATGGAAACAACACTGGCAACATCCACTAAAAACAATCCCTGCAGAGCAATTCAGAGTCATGAAGGGAAGCGTATCAGTAGCAACATGCACAAACACACATGCACTGCACATACAGGCCATCAGCCCCACTACACACACACACGCACACACCAGTCTCGCTGGCAGTAATCAGAGTGCAGTGTGTTTTTCACAGCGGTGTAATTCATCAAAGTGACGGCTGCCAATGAGTCTCAGTCAGCCAGACAGCCACAGCTAATCAATCATCAATCTACCTGCTCTTTGTCTGCAGCCACCACTGCCATATTTCACGACACACACACACATTTATACACACAGTCTCCCTTTGTATGGTTGCCTTCTGCAGCTCCTTGTCCAGATCACTGTGTAGAGCAAGGCACTAACACGACCAGGGTTAGGAGTTTAATTCCCTCATTAAGCCGACTTGAGAGAGAAAGTAATTAAGCGCCCATCGTGTTTATTGAGGAAGACAGATGGGCGTTACATTAGTCGGATTTTATGAGCTCATATTTAATATCTTTAAAGGATTAGCCTCATGATGTTCTTCTTAGCTTATGTTAGCATAAAAATACAATTTGTCTGATTAACCTGTAAACAGACAGAGTGGGGCTGCAGGGGAACTCACAGGAAGTGAGTCTACAATGCAAGATTCAATAGTCACACCACAGGAATTTCTGCTTAAAGGTGCTTACTAGAAATGTTTCCATACGGTTGAGGTGTTTTGCCAAGAGTTTTTAGTAGAATAGAATATAATGGAAAAGAATAGAACTTTATTGTCTTTGTACATGTACAATAAAATTGTGGGTGCTATACACCAGCTGTGCCAGAATCAAATACAAATTGTAGACAGCAGGAATAAATAAGAAATATGGGAAATGTATGCAAAAATAAGAGAAAGACACACATTTAAGAACAAGTTCAAAGTGCTTGGAGAGCAAAGAAAAGACTTGGTCTATATAGAGTCTGTGTGTGTGAGTGAGTGGCCTGAGTGGTGAGGGTTACTCAGGCCGTGGATCAGATTGGTGAAGTAGGTGGGCAGGGGTGGGGTGTGGGGGCATAGTGTTTGTTAACAGTCCAAATGGCCCAGAGGGCAGTGATCAAGCAGGTGGTGGGTGAGGTGCAAGGGGTCATCTGTGATGGCCCTGGTTTTCCTGAGACAGGAGGCCTCACGGGGTGGCAGATGGCAGCCAATGATTTTTTGGGTGGTGTTAATTAACCTCTGTGCAGCCTTCCTGTTCTCAGGCGTGGCCCCTCCAGGCAGTAGGAGAGCTCGCTCTCCACTAGGGGGCGGTAGAAGGCCACAGCATCTTCTGGTCCAGGTCATTCTTCCTTAGGACATAGAAGAAGTGCAGCAGCTGCTGGGCCTTCTTTACCAGGGCAATGGTGTTGTGGGTCCAGGTGACATAGGCAAAGACGTGTGTGCCCAGAAACCTGAAGGTGGAGATAGAATCCACCTGTTCTCCATTCATAGTCACAGGGGAGTGGACCTGTCTGCTCCTCCTAAAGTCCATTATGAGTTATTTTGTTTTAAGGACGTTCAGCTTCTGGTTGTTTTCTGAGCACCAGCAGGACAAGTTCTCTACCTCCACCCTGTATGCTGTTTCATCTCCATCAGAGATGAGCCGAACACCGTGGTGTCATCAGCATACTTGACGATGATGCTGGTTGGGTGGGTTCGTGTGCAGTCATAGGTGTACAGGGTGTAAAGTAAGGGACTGAGAATGCAGCCCTGCAGAGATCCGATGGTGAAGGACAGCGGGGTGGGAAAGGTGGAGGTCGGGTCGTACTGATTGAGGCCGGTTTGTGAAGAAATCTTTGTTCCAGGAGCAGGTGACAGTGCTGAACTGAAGGTTGTCCAGTTTGGTGTTGAGGATGTCTGGGATTACGGTGCTGAAAGCTGAGCTGAAGTCCACAAAGAGTATCCTCACATAGCTCCTGTTCTCCAGCTGGCTGAGCGCTCTGTGATGGGTGATGGTGATGGACCAATTTACTCTGTAGGGGGTGCAGGGGAGGGGTGGTATCAAACCAAGCAAAGACAGAGCCTGGATTTCACTAGTCAGCCAAGGTTTTCGGTTAGGAAAAACCCAGATGGTTTTGGTTATCATCATACTTTCTACACAGCACTTAATGTAGAAAAGGACAGACTGAGTGAAGGTCTCTGCTGTTCAAAGGACCCGTATGGCTGACCACCTAGAAATTTAGTATTATGTTGTAATTTTTCAACTGAATTCAATTCAGTTTTATTTATATGGCGCCAACAACAGTCGCCTCAAAGCGCGTTCATTTTCTAAGGTAAAGACTGTACAATAATACAAAGAAATTTTAAGATGATGTTGTGAACTTGTCGCTTACTGTGACTAAAAATGTAAAACTGTTTGTTTTTACTTGGGAAGCAACAAATTACAGATACTTCGTTTCTGTACTTAAGTAGAATTTTCTGTACTTTAACTAAATACTTATTTTTCTAACTTTTTACTATTACTCCCTAATTTTTACATGAATATCTTTGCTTTCTATTCCTTACATTTTCAAAGCAAGCTGGTTAATTTATGTTCATTTATATAATTTGCAGTGGGGTCAAAGACAGGCAGGTAATTTCAAATGCAACGTTTCTGCCAGCTCAACACACATCAGCAAAAACACAAACACCACCTGTTTGTGTGCAGTTTGTCACACAGTGTGTTGCTAGCTGAAGTTCCAGCAGCTGTATTTCAGAGGGAGAGAAAAGAAAGCATGCTAACTTCACTCAGATGGAGAAAGATGTAAGAAAACAAGGGAGGAGGAGGAGAGGTTATATTTAACGATAAGGCCTGCTCAGTGGCATTTGATAAACTTCAGATTTAATGACATGTTATGTCACCATTTTTTATCACATATTGGACCTTTATAGGATGTGTTTTGATAAATTATGAATTTTCCTATTGTGAAATGTCCTGCACAACAAACTAAGCTGTACTAACTTTGTGTTATTCAAATGTTGCGTACTGTTGCAGTACTGTGGTGATTTGCACTGTAAAGCTCTGTGTTGGACAGGTGCTCAGTGGCTGTGGTTTTGTTTAACTGCGTTTTTTAAAATCCACAAAGAGCAGCAGGTCAACTGATCACAGCCTGAACTCAAAGAAAATTTCCTTCAGTTCACTTTAGAAAACATTGTGAGATTCTTTTCTCCATGGTGAGTCACTCCAACAGATCTTAGTGCTACTACGTCTACTGAATCCCACTTTAACCCCAGACTTAACTCATTTTCCTGTTTAGATGTGGAGGCAAAGTCACCCTCTACACCTCAAGAGGTCTGGAAGTGTATGCAACAGAAAATAGTTTGGGGGGTTTTGTTCTCTAATAGAGTCAAGCTGAGTGCATTCATCAGAACTCAAATTTACATTCAAATAAGACTTGTTTTCTAATGCTAATATAATTTTATTGTCTTATTAATATAGCACAAGGTTCAGTTAGCTTTGCAAAAATATGATGCATGATGTTTTGGAGTGTTTCATGGGGTCCCACTGGATCATCCAGCTAATGCTTTCTTTGCATTAGCTGGACTTGACAATAGCTAACACCCCAGTATGAGATAACTGGTATCACAACGATGGTTATCAAATTTCTCTGGTAAGCCAGGCTCTCTGCTTCAGGCTCTGTGTGCACTCAAGTAAAACGGGCACAAAATGATCCTCATGAGTGCCGCAGACTCCATCCAGGGAGGCTATCAGATGATGATGATAAAGAACATACAGTGCATGTGGAAAACATCACTTGTTCCACATTTTGTCATGTTACAAAATTATTCCGAACTGGATTTAATTCATTTTTCACCTTTGAAATTCTTGCTTGGAATTCTAGTAAATTTATGAAAAAACACAAATATAATGTGTACATAATGGTGCGCTCCTGGATAAGTCAGAAGTCAGAATTTATGAGGTCCAGGGTGGAATTTGAATCTGTTATGTAACCTTAAACTCAGATTTCCCACTTGGAAGGCCCGACAACCCCGAGTTACCAAGATGGTGTCACTGAATATAAACAGAATTAAAACTGTAAGAGTTTTGTTCTGTACTGCTACTGTCGTGTGTTTGTGAGTCAGGTTCAAGCGCAGGCTCCTTTGTTTCTTGGCTGTCAGCTTTGGGTCATCGGCTTGTTGGAAGATAGATCTAGCTCCAGACCAAGATCCAGGAAACATCAAGGTTGACCCCCAAAAAGTCACCAAAGAGCTCATGTTCAATAAATTTTACACTGTTTGAAACATGAAAAGTCTACTTTTGAGTGTAAAAACCTGCAGTACCATTAATGTCCACTTGAGGCTTACTCCAAAAGTGAGTGAATCTCTATAGACTCCTATGTTAAAATCTCAAAATTACAGCATAAATAAACATGTTTGCAGCCTGATCCAAAAACCTGTTTTGGTTTCTATAGTTAACTTCCCCCCTTCATAAAAACTGCAGTAGGGTTGAATTCTTAATATAGCTGAAGCTTTTAAAATGTAATTGGCTTTGAGGTTGGGCATTAACGGGAGTGTGCCAATGAGTTCCGACTAAGCCAATCACACAGCTGGACCTTTTATCAGTGTTTGTGCTGTTGACGCATTTTGGATAATTTAATAAGAAAGTCTTGAATGTGATTAATTGTACCGACACTGAACAAGACGTCTGCGCTTCAGAAAAGCTTTACAGGTGTTAATCGCCCCCAGAATTTCACCGAATCCTTAAACCATCCACTCAAGCCAGGTTACTGCAATCACTGCAATTAACCTCCTAAGACCCGAACTCTTTCATGGCATGCATTTTTAATTTCTCTTTGCTATTTGGGCTGATTGGGACCTGATGAATGTAAAAACAAAGAAATATCTTTTCACCTGTTGTAGAGGATATCAGGCCCTTGTAGAGCAAAATTTAATACTGTGGTCTAGACAAGCCAAAATGTGATGTCCACATATGTGGACGCCAGGTCCTAGGATGTTAATTCTTCTACTACTACCACTATACACCTGTATAGCCACTTAAGTTTGTTGTATGATGTTAAATTCTCAGCTGAAATGTATGATTAGTGGGACTGCTCCTCTGAAACAGTTGGCAGCTTTGGAGGAATAAATTATGTGGTACGAGGCATTTAAAGTAGGGGGCAATTAATCTTACCCAGCGCATTGTCCAGGTTGTTAACAAGTCCTGTATTGATGTAAGTGAGATATGCCATTTGTACCTTAATGGACTTGAGGAATTGCTCAATTTGTTTCTTCCATAATTGAAGAGAAGATGAAACCAGTTCTGTATGATTCCCTCCGATCAATATTCACTTTCTACTCCTGTATCCTGTCAGAGAGGAACATAATTGGTGCGTCAGCGGATTTAGTTTGCAGAGGCTTTAACTAACCCTTTGTTCCATACATCTCACTCTGCTTATTTATTCTAATTTCAATTTCAAGGCAAATCTACTTTGAATACAGTTATTTTTAAATCTATTAGAGCAGTTACGGTTGAAAAATAAGACTGATTTTCCATATTTTGGGAGTAGATGAAGGCTTTCTTCCTTCAGTAGCTGGTGTGCTGGATCATTGCCTCCCTCATTCTTTCTATGAAATACAAAACACTGTTATTCTGTCTCTTCAAAGGCTTCATTACAGAGACTACGAGAGAAAAGGTTTTTACACGGAGAGAAATGAAGTGTGGGGAGTGGGTGTGCTGCTGAAAAAAAATGGTTTCATTACACGGGGAGGGAGTGAATGAGGTTTTTAAATAACATCCTAAATGCACCTTGGTTCATTGTGCTGTCCCGCTCTCTCATGCTATTCAATTTACATCCCACTGCCTGATGTTATGCCTGTCCTTTTTTATTTCATGTCTCTGTGTGACACATGCTACAGTTAGATCGATGGGCTGATCTATGGGGACAATATTTGGCCTTAAAATTTAGTCAGCCTGTGTTATAATGGCCGGGTGTTTTTTTCTTGTATTTTTTGTTCTTTTGTTTTATTTTCATAAAAAACAATGTCTTCAAATTACAAAAGGATGATTATCTTTTGCTCCCAGTGTTGGAAGTGTTTTAAGGAGCACAGTGTGTTTCTTTTGAGAAACAAGTATGAAAATCTGATTTAATCAAGGGGTCGCAGTCAGTCCATGCTGGAAACAAGGCATTTACGGACCTCAATCAAACCATTATTTTATGCTTGTGTATTTCTTTCACTGGGAAACATGCTGATAAGAATGCCTGTGATCTGAAAGCAGCATGCGCAAAATTATATTAGCTTTTCTCTTCAACCAGCACAGACTCAAAAGTCTGCTAGCATGACTGTGGAAAATGTGTTTTGAGTGGACTGCTTCTGCTACACATACACATTCACATATGTTCACGATGTATTTGTGGAGTACCCGAGTCTCCAATAAGGGGCAAGTCAATGTAGAAGTGCCAAAAACTGCCATTTGCCAACAGATTCTTCCATTAAAATACTTTAAAGACTCAAAAAGCATATTTAGAACCTGGTGCAACAGATGGTTAGTTTTCACCTTAATGTTTTGGGGGTTTTTGGGGTTTTTTGTGTGTGTGTGTGGGGGGGGTTAACTCATCTCGAAGGACAAGAGCCTCACCTCTGCTAAGAGGTGTCATTAAACTGGTTAATTTAACCATGTTTAGCCTTTTTTTTTCAATATATTTTTATTGATTTTATGATTGAGCAGCATACAACAATCACCTTCAAAAGAACACAATAGAAGGTGGACGGCAAGTCAACAAGGTGGTAATACAACATACATGAGGTGGTTGTAGCTCAGGTGGCAGAGCAGGTCAGCCACTAATCAGAAGGTCGGTGGTTCGATCCCAGGCTGCATCCTCGCTGCATGCCAAATATCCTTGGGCAAGATACTAACCCCATGTTTGCCTACTGGTGGTGGTCAGAGGGCCCGGTGGCGCCAGTGTCCGGCAGCCTCGCCTCTGTCAGTGCGCCCCAGGGCAGCTGTGGCTACAATGTAGCTTGCTATCGCCAGTGTGTGAATGTCTGTGTGAATGGGTGAATGACTGAATGTAGTGTAAAGCGCTTTGGGGTCCTATGGACTAGAAAAGCGCTATACAAATGCAGGCCATTTACCATTGCCATTTACATAAATGTTAAAACAGAGTACATTTCACTTAAGTTTATCCATCAGGCTAATGACTGGTTGCCAAATCTTATAAAACACTCTCTCTCGGTTAGACAAGGTAAACCTGATTTTCTCCAGGTGGAGTACATTTCCAAATTCTCTCAACCACATTTTGAAGGTAGGAGGTTTATCAGACTTCCAACAGAAGTATCAGCTTTCTAGCCACAAGTGTAGTCATTGACACAACCTGCGTCTCTGTCTTGTCCCTTGCCCATCCCGGTTCAGACACCCCGAACAATGCTGCAAAGGGGGTACATGGGACCTCCCTGCCAATGGCTTTGGTCAGAAAATCAAACAGATGATTCCAAAAAAGCTGTAGTTTTTGGCATAGAAAGAAAAGGTGAGATAAAGTTCCTCGATCACTTGAACACTTAACACAGAAGGCTGAAACGTTCTTCTGTATTTTTTCCACTTTAGTGGGAGAAACATGCAACCTATACACAACCTTAAATTGGATCAGACTATATCAAGCATTTATAGAACTACAATATATATTCTTAATGCACTCTTGCCAAACATCATCAGTAACATCCACCCCCAGTTCTTCCTGCCACTGCTCCCTACAAGTATCAGATGAAGGACTGTATATATCTAGTAAGGCCCTGTAAAAGCACAGCACCTCTAGTGTAGGGCTCAACTGACACGAAGTTGTCAAGCACTGAGTTTTGAGGAATCAAATCATATTGTGAAATAGATGCATTGATGAAATGTCTCAACTGTAAAAATCTGAAAAAATGTGAATTAGGAAGATTCACAGATTTCACCCTCAATTGCTGAAAAGATGGAAAATGTCCATCAATGTAAATATCTTTGAGAGAACAAATCCCTCTTCCTTGCCATGTCACAAACGTGATGTCCTCCAGCCCAGGTCTGAAGGCATGATTGTTACATATTGGAGCATCCAGATACATTTTAGGAGCCTTTACTGTGCCCAATAGTTGGTTCCAGACCTTAATTGAATTTTGAATTACAGGATTTCTGCCATATAGTGTATTCTTCACTTTTATCAGGCTATTAAGCAGGGCTGGAAGACAAGTTTGTCTACAAGACAGGTGTTCCATCATCAACCATGAAGGCTGTCCTTCCAAATCAGCACCTGGCACATGGCCAACAGGGGGCGCTCTCTGGTTACTAAACCATAGAAGTCTATGGTGAAACAACTCTTGCTCTGTAATCTCATGAACACTTTGCCAGTGGCTTTATAAGTTTGCTGGTTTCACAGCATAGTAATGACAACGCCTCTCACTGATGACGACTTGTTAATGGCAAGTTCTTTTCTTGTTTTTAGTCTGACCCACCCTGCTCTCACCAAGTCTGGTTTCAAAACTCAAAAAAGAAGAGAGAGGCCAACTGTAAAATCTCAGTTTGTACCTCACAGTGAGGTGACATCTTTTTTTTTATATCCGCTCTATGAGTCAAAAGAAACAATTTGGTCACCCTTCCCTTTTCACTGCAATGTTCTGCATTAAACATGATTTTTATGAGTTCTCATAGCTCATAGAGCCTGTAGTACTTGTAGAGCTTATAGAAAATATATGTTAAAGGTTTAAGGTAAAAACTGCTCAGCTACATAAAAAGAAATGTCCTGGTTTCCAAACTCCCCTGATTTTAATTCAGTTAAGCATCTACAAAACACACATAAGAATAAGAAAACTGTAGGAATAAAACCAAGAGAGAGGCTTGGTCGCATCCCTCTGTGCTTATGCATAGGTCGAATGGTGATTGGCTGAAAAGTTGGCTTCGGAAGGAAAATAAGCCACAGCTGAGTTCACCACAAAGAGGAAGAAGCTTTAAAAAAAAATCAAAGATTTAAAAAAAGAAAAAAAAAAGTGTATAAGAGATGCACTCTTACACACTGAGGCTTCAGTGGAGAAATTAAACTGTTTTTGTTTCACTCGCCACAAAGCAGTCCTTTATCTATTATGACTTCTGTCCGCTCCACAACAGGAACCAAGAACAGGACAAATATGAACAGGATTATCCCACATTGTTGATTTTTTTGATGTATTTTTAAACTGATAGTATGCAAGGCTCTGAGTAGCACACAGTCTACCAATGTGCTAACACGCAGGACCTGAGAGACATAAGACTTACAGACGACCCCTTGGTGTAATTGGGGATATTCTTCTGGCATAGCAAGTAAAACAACTTCTACTCCAGCCTGGATCCAAAGCATTTGATGAATAACTTTTGCATTTAAAAGCAGGAGCATTGAGCCTTTCATTTCCCCTGCAAAAAAACGACTTCCCAGCATGTTAAGAAAATCTGCATTAGTTTGGACATGAGTGATCGTTTTCACACACGCTGAATATCTTTACATCAGTCTTTGAAATTCCCGTTGTAGTTTTCATCTCTGTTTTTGCAGTAATGTGTGTTGAATGTAGCCATAATACTGATGGTGCTGCTGCAAAGTCATTGTTTTCCAGAAATGACTCCATTTACATGCAGCTTTGGTCTGGTTTGCCTCTGTAATGTAAACATTTCATTTAGATTATGAGAACTTTTATTGGCTGCAAAACAGAGCTAATGTTTATTGCAAATTTAAAACAGAGAATAAACAGAGGTTTAGATTGGCAGCTTTGACAGAGCACAATATTGTGTGTGTGTGTGTGTGTGTGTGTGTGTGTGTGTGTGTGTGTGTGTGTGTGTGTGTGTGTGTGTGTGTGTGCTGTCTCTCTCTTCACTGTCCTTCAGCAGTTCAACAATCTAATTTGCATACTCATAAATCATTCCCATCCAACATCTCTCTCGCACACACACATACACCTGTGGGCGTTGTAATAATGAGGTGTTTGAATACCTCTTTCAGCTCAAACAAAAATAGCCCACATGTCCATGGATGGGCTGAATTAATGGGTCAATAAAATGTCGCACTGTGACGTCACGCAGCCCTGTTTGTTTCCTGTTTACTCCCAGTAGCCGGCATCAGTTTTCCATAACTCTCACCTCGCTTGTTAGCTGAACTTTATTAAAGTTTCTGGCAGTTTAACTGTGACAGCAAACTTGCGCTAACTTTAATGAGGGAGTCATTTAACGAGTATCCTAATGTTTCTCCAAACCAGGTTTGCCTTCAAAGCTGCTGTCGTTCCTCTTGGCTCGCTGGAAGTATTCCTCAGAGATTATGGTCAGTGTTGACATGACAGCATGATCCCAAACTTGCTCTACCGGATTGATATCTGGAGACTGTGGAGGAAATTTGTGTACAGTAAACTCATTGTCATTCTCACCAAGCCGGTTTGATTGGAACTTTGTAACATGGACCGTTATCCTGCTTTGGTCATAAAGGGAAGGATATCTTACTCTGTACGCCACAGCTTCCTGAACTTAGCACTCAAGTCAGCTCACAGTAACTCTGGATTGCACTGTATTACAGCAAAATTCAACTTGAATGTGTTGTTGGATACTTTGGGAGTTTTGTTGCTTCGTTTTAAAATAAATGTCCATAAATTTGAATAATAGCCAGCTGCCTAAAATAAATTTGTCACGAAGCAGCAGCTGAGAGGTTCATGTAGCCGAAATACTCTAATTTAACCGTATTCTTCTGCAACTCTCAACTGCGGCAATTAAACATATAATGATGTTTTTGGGGATATGGACTGTGCCTCACTTCAACTGAGTGCTCTCATCTAAAATAAATATAAAACTTGTTGTTTAGATTGCAGAGATCTTGTGATCTTCTTTTCTCGAGAGGATTTTTAAAAGTCTTGAGGGGTTAACATTTTTTGTGACCAATCACTGGAGTGTGATTAGATGCTTCAGGACTGATTTGAAATCAAAATAAAGTGCATGAAGTGTTTCCACTCAGCAGTCTCCTGCTGCCTTCGCAGTTCTGATTTCAGCACTTGAAATTTGTTCTCTGTTGTGTTGTTTGTTTGTGTTGTTTCAGCCCGCTTCCATTCAAACATGACAGTGACAAGCAGACAAACAGGCAGCTGGTAGGAATACACTATCCAAGGACAGCTGACCAGACGTGTGGGTATCAGAGGTCATAGTTCACTGTCAGGTGTCTAACGCTGGGTTTGTAGGGGAGAGTAAAGTCTTTGCTGTCTTAACCAAATGAGTAGTTGCCACTATTCATGACACACTTCATTAGAAATTGAATTACCAACTTGTGGGTGCATGCCCCTGCCAACCAGTCAAGGTACAGTTTGCACAATGAACACTCATATATGCAGTGAATGCTTGGAGGGAATTTATTAGGGCTCTTGTTTGAGTCAGTGAGTTGTGCTGTGCGGATGTCAGGATGTCCGAGTGGTCTAATGCAGCGGTCCCCAACCCCCGGGCCTCGGACCGGTACCGGTCCGTGAGTCGTTTGGGGTTGGGGACCGCGAGAGTTGAGGCTCAGGTGTGAAATTCAGGGTTTTCAGCGTTATTTTGTTATCGTTAACTCGGTTTTCCTGGGTCTTTTCACGTGTGTTATGAACAAATCTTCTTTTTTTCGGTACAGGTACTAGTTTTATTTTGTTGTAGACTCAAGTGTTAGGCACTTCCTCAGCAAGGGGACATCTGGTCTATAAATGGAGGCGTGGGTTCAAATCCCACTCCTGACACACCTTTTCCCACACATTGCTCTCTTCTTGGCAGTGAATAGATCTGAAATCTACTTTCAACTGGACAGTTGGTCTCTTTAGATGACATCTGATTACAGAGTTGGAAGTGATTTATTAAGCCTCTGCAGTTATAGAGGCCTGGGTTCAAAGTCCAGTCCTGACAAGTTTTGACTTTCATTTAACATGACTAGAAATCATTTCTGTAAATGAAATAGTGGCTAAATTAAAAGTTTCTCTGTCAAACATCACTGAAGCTTTTTTTTTTTAAACTGAAGGTCAGTTTATGGTCTCTCAGAATCAGTTAAGAGACTCACACTTAAACTTGCCTTCTTCCAACAGCCGTCAGGTTAAAAATTAACAGATTTCCAGACACCTTCTTTAACCAGCAGTTCTTCATTAACTATGAAGAACATAATGGGAAAACTTTGAAGGAATTAAATTATTCAATTCTAAGGGTTCTGGATATAAAACATCAACTCCCTAAGGCATTCACGAGATACTGCATTTGTGAACATTTGGTGGCAATTTCAGGCAGGGTTTAAAAAAATGTGACAGTGTGAGGCTGTTAAACATCTGTGAAATGTCAAGAACTAATATGATCAGCCAAAGGAAGTGGGCCTATAGTCTGAAATCATATGAAACCACACGTTTGAAATACCTGCTTTATGTTTAAAACCTCCCTACTTCACAGAATATGAAGTAACTGCTGCTATGACTCTATGTTCAAATCATCTGAGCGTTGTCAGCTGACCTACATTTGAGGCCTATGTTTTGAAAAGACGTTTTAACATCCTCACCTGTAAAATGCTGCCTTCTGTTTTTGAGAGTTTCTGTTAAAGTCTACAGAGGATAATTACAAAAAGTTCCTTTAATGCAACATAGCCTGAAATACTGGACTAAGGGCTAGATGAAGAACTAGACTTACCACTCTGTGTCAGTATCCTTCAACCTAAAGCTCAAATTCTGGTGTATATACAGAACTTGAAAGGACTTTATTAGGTCAAAGAAAACATTTGTGGCAAATCTGAATAAAATTACCCACAAGGTGTTCAAAAGTGAGCACTGCTCTCAACTGTCAGGATGGCCGAGTGGTTTAAGGCACCAAACTCAAGCATAAGGGTCTTATGGTCTCCATATGGAGGTGTGTGTTCAAATCCCACTCTCGAAAAAGCAGCTTTTTAAACGAAGTGATTTTAATCCTGGAAAGCCTGAGAATTAACTTTTAACAGAACTAATTACCTGCTTTAAAGAAACATTGTATCAGGCACTAGCATTACCTCGAACAGGCAGTATGTTTAGTTGCACTTTACATTACCGTCAGTCCATACTTGTGGAAAATATATAGTGAAAACTACATGAATTAAACAGCTGGGCTCCTGATCTACCTTAGTTAAGTGATAACATATCAACTCTGTTTCCGATCTAAGCGCATACTGTGCTGATTGAGTCTGAGAGATGATAAGGCACTATGAGGTCTTTAAGATATAACAAAGGCCTGATTATTTAAGATATTGAATGTGAGGTGAAAGGTTGTAAAGTGTGCAAGAGAATGACTAAATGTGGTCCTACAAGTTTGCTTAATGTGCATGCTGAATCGCATAACCCTGGTAGAATTTGTGCCTTAGAGTTTGCTTGATTTTGCAGAAGCGTTTGGAACCAGAAATTAACAAGCAAATAGTCAAGTGATCAGATGTAAAATACATTTACAATCTACAAGTTGTTCCCGACTTTAATGTTGAAATGTGGCCTTGAAGGAGATGTCACCTTCACAAGATTAGACATCTATCCCATTCTTTGTCTTTGGCACAGAGGCATAAAAACTTGGCCAGGCTGCTGGTGGTGCTATGGAAAATACTCTGAAATTCTCCAAATACAGGAGCATACATCAGCTCGGGACCATGAGTGTCTGTACAACATTTTTAATAGCTGTTGAAATATTGAAGTCTTTCAAGGTTGCATGATTGGCACTGCTATAAGAGAAAAATTATTAAACAAGGAAAATCCATAGTTTCTATAAAATGTCCATTAAATTCTATATAGATCTGTCTCCTTTATTCTGATTCATTCTCTGTCCTCTTTGAATTTAATACACAGGGTGGGCCATTTATATGGATGCACCGTAATAAAATGGGAATGGTTGGTGATATTAAAGTCCTGTTTGTGGCACATTAGTATATTTGAGGGGGCAAAATCCTCAAGATGGGTGGTGACCATGGTGGCCATTTAGAAGTCGGCCATCTTGGATAGAACTTTTGTTTTTTCAATAGGAAGAGGGCCATGTGACACATCACACTTATTGGTAATGTCACAAAGAAAACAATGGTGTGCTTGGTTTCAATGTAACTTTATTCTTTCATGAGTTATTTACAAGTTTCTGACCACTTATAAAATGTGTTCAATGTGCTGCCCATTGTGTTGGATTGTCAATGCAACCCTCTTCTCCCACTCTTCACACACTGATAGCAACACCGCAGGAGAAATGCCAGCACAGGCATCCAGTATCCGTAGTTTCAGGTGCTGCACATCTCACATCTTCACACCATAAACAATTGCCTTCAGATGACCCCAAAGATAAAAGTCTAAGGGGTCAGATCGGGAGACCTTGGGGGCCATTCAACTGGCCCACGACGACCAATCCACTTTCCAGGAAACTGTTCATCTAGGAATGCTCGGACCTGGCACCCATGATGTGGTGGTGACCATCTTGCTGGAAAAACTCAGGGAACGTGCCAGCTTCAGTGCATAAAGAGGGAAACACATCATCATGTAGCAATTTCAAATATCCAGTGGCCTTGAGGTTTCCATTGATGAAGAATGGACCCACTATCGTTGTACCCCATATACCACACCAAACCATCACTTTTGTTGTTCCAACAGTCTTGGAGGGATCCATCCAATGTGGGTTAGTGTCAGACCAATAGTGGTGGTTTTGTTTGTTAACTTCACCATTCACATAAAAGTTTGCCTCATCACTGAACAAAATCTTCTGAGGGTCCTGTTCCAATTTTTGTTTTGCCCATCCTACAAATTCTGTGCGCCGATCTGGGTCATCCTCGTTGAGATGCTGCAGTAGCTGGAGTTTGTAAGGGTGCCATTTGTGAGTAGCTAATATCCACCGAAGGGATGTTCGACTAATTCCACTCTCCAGTGACATGCGGAGAGTGCTACGCTGTGGGCTCTTGCTGAATGAAGCTAGGACAGCCACTGATGTTTCTTCATTAGTGACAGTTTTCTTGCAAATCCAACACTGAACCAGTTTCACGAAACTTAGCAAGCAGTTTGCTAACTGTAGCATGGGAGATGGGTGGTCTCGTAGGGTGTCTTGCATTGAAATCTGCTGCAATGACCCGGTTACTGCGTTCACCAGATATCAACACAATTTCGATCCGCTCCTCACGTGTTAACCTCTTCAACATGCCAATGGCTGTGAACAAAGAGAAACTTGTAAATAACTCATGAAAGAATAAAGTTACGTTGAAACCAAGCACACCATTGTTTTTCTTGTGACATTACCAATAAGTGTGATGTGTCACATGGCCCTCTTCCTATTAAAAAAACAAAAGTTCTATCCAAGATGGCCGACTTCTAAATGGCCACCATGGTCACCACCCATCTTGAGGAGTTTGCCCCTCACATATACTAATGTGCCACAAACAGGACTTTAATATCACCAACCATTCCCATGTTATTACGGTGTATCCATATAAATGGCCCACCCTGTATATTGTCAAATTGAATAAATATGTCCTGTGCAATCTTTAATGCTGTCTACATTAAAGGCCAAAGGCCAGACTATATTTCCTGCCATTATTTTACTCATGATTTATTTGCAGTGCAGAGATATACTTAGTGCTATCACTGGCTGAAATACGGGGTTTTGCAGAGTTTTCTAATATGAAATGCTCTTGTCTGGTGACTGAGTGGATGAGTCAGAGCATGACCAGAGACAGCAAACAAGCCACAAGGAATAATGTGGCAGGCGGTGCGTATGATTGTGTTTGTCTCTATGTGCTGACCCAAGTCTAAGTAAAGTGTATTGACAAGCTTTAGGGTGTCTGTGAAACACATGAAAGCATGTGTACGCAAGACTGTGTGTCCGTATTTACATGGGCTTTGTTTGAGGAGACAGTGTAAACACACACACAGAGCTTGGTTGTCATTCCAACACTACATTTAACAGCTCAGTTAGTCAACCAGTCAGCCTTGCAGCCCAAAAACACTGTTAGCGATGCGTATGATCAGACACTTCAAATGCCAGACTGATAATTGACCAGTCATCTCAAAAGTTTGTCAGACAGCTAGTGATTTAGGCTGTTATTTATGTCAATGTCAGTGATTCCTGCTGAGGCATCAATCATAATTACATCTCCAATGATTCTATAGGAGCGCTGCAAGAGCTCACTAAAGTTATAATTCTTGAGTAATACCACAGATTATAAGAAAGAATGATAGCTTCCATAGATGCATTCTGATTCTGATAACTTTATTTATCCCCAAGGGGGCAGACAGTCTGTTAGGATGGACATACCCACTGTGAAGTTGCACGTTGGTTTTGAAGCCTCAATTTTGGCTACCGCCTTGTTCATTTTTGGAGCCAGAAGTGACTGTTCAGAAGTGAGGACCCAAACGCAGGACTAGTAGACATGTTTAAGCAACAAAAAAACAAACCTTTATCGGCCAACTCAAAGTCTGTGACATATGCCCGAATACATAGGAGAAAATACAACAAATACCTCATATAGGACGTCAGAGATGGATCTGGCCCTTCAGTGTCAAGTGCTTGGAGCTACAACTCTCTCCTGTAGTGAGTATCTGCAGCCATATGTAAAACATGGTGAAAAATACTAGATTTTTTTATTCCCCATGCAATACCATCTGGAAAAGATTTGTTTGATAATGCTCCATTTTTCAGTACATCAGTGACCCCAAACACACTGCCAGTGCAATTAAATCATCCCTGGATAGACAAACACATCATGAAACACCATCAAACACTGTCAGTCATGGACTGGCCTCCTCAGAGCCCTGTCCTTGAAGCAGTGGGGGGTGTGGGGTGGTGGTGTTGGTGGTGATGGTGGTGGGTGACAGAAAAACTAACAGAAGAGCTCTGACTCTATCTTTGAGAATGCTGAAGAACTATTCCTGAAGATACTTAAAGAAATTACAGACAGCTGGCTCAGACAATTCAGGATATGTTAAACTTTGGTTAAAGTGCTCATTCCAAATATTTCAAGCTTGTTAGAAATGCTTAAACTCTGTTTCTGCCTTATGTCCTGAATTTCCATGTATGTTTTCAGATGCAGTATGCAGTTTTGTTACACTGCTGCTACACTGTTACACTGTTTATAAATATTTAGCTTGATGTCTTTCCATTTACATCACGCTGTTCATTTAAGAACTTATGGTCCTCCAAGGTTTGGAGGCCTATCTCCCCCTACCACCACTTCCCCTGCCAGTGGCGGACTCCCTCAGACATCGGTGCGTTGGTGGTTCTTTGTGTCCGGGGGTGGGCGTCCAGGTACACACCGGCTCACTCCTTGGCGGCCGCTTGTCGGGGCCTGGAGCCTGGGGCTCGCTCGGGCCACTTCGGAGGTGGGGTGCCCCCGGCCTCTCGGCCTGGGGCTCGGTCACTCAGGCACGGCTGGCTGCCGGCGGAGCTCACGGGCGCGTCACTGCAACTCCCCCTGGCTTCTGCTCCGCGGCTGCTGAGTGAGCCCTCATCTGGGACTCTCCTCAGCTCTTTCTGGGACAGTGGCGCGGCTGCCCCTCTGTTGGTCTTCCTTGGTCTCTTGTGTTCTGGGGGCCTCTGGATGTCTGGAGTTTTGATCTCCTCCATACCTGCTTCATACCCTGGAGGACGGGGCTGTGGCCCCCCCACACCCTCTAGCAGATCATTACATGAAGGAACCTTTTAAAAAAACAAGCGCGTCCATGCTCACAGGTGTACACACGGGTGATCACACCCACAAACTACACCCTTTTTGGCTCCTACCTCAAAGCACACTGTGTTCTGTTGATCTTATGTGCTGCACAATAATGTTTAATATTTAGTATTTACTGTCATATTCCCATATATCATTGTGATGTTGTTTATTCTATTACTCTTGTTCTCTTCTGCTTGTTTTCTTTTTTCTTTCTCAGCAGGTGATCCAGGTGATTGATATATGCATTTTTTATTTCTTTTTTTTTTTCTTTTTCTGCTCATTCTGTTGGTTTTTGTCTTTTGCCCTTCTCCCCCGTCCCTCTTCTCAGCTGTTTCTCTTTCCCTCTTTCTTTCCCCCAGTCAAGTCTGTCCCGTATTCAGTAAGTGAAAATAAAATAAACAATAAAAGGTGAATCAAATGGACCATTACGGCAAGGCTGGGATGGTCAATTTGGTAAAGTAAATCCGTTGGGCATCTTTCTTTGCCTTTAGACAACAATTCTGATGGCAAAAGAGCCAAACGGGACAGGCAAAAAATAAAATAAAATAAAATAAAATAAAAAGTTTGTGGTCAGTATTTTGAAATGTAGCCCAGTCTGCCTGTATTGTGGTGAAAAAAAGACCTCAACCACAGAGTACAAGGCAGTCAAGAACTCAATTATACAACAACAACAATAAAGGAGCCAGATTTCCATTTGTATTCTGATAATAATCTAACAAAATGAAGTAAATCTTATCAAAACTAAAAAAAAATAATAATAAAATAAAAAAAAGAACTTATGGTCCAATTTACATTAAAAAACAACAAAGCATGTTATGCCATAGAGGTTGGCTACCTAGTGATCAACAAGTCAGGGTCACATCATCAGCCCACACGTGACATCTGCACAAAGCCAAGATGGTGACAGTAAAAAGTTCAACACAAAGCTTTGGAACTTCACAAACTAATAAGTGGCATTTTTGTCATTTTCATTTTTTTTAAACCACGATAGTACCTGATATGTGTTCACTCTTAGAAAAACAAGATATGGTATCTAGCAAACAGACACAAACTTTAAACTATAAGTTATAGCCCTAAAATATACGAGAACTCTACACCCATGACCCTTGACCTTTCCCACATACATACATTCTCACTGGCAGCTTATTCAACTCAACACAAAATAATTCCCACCACTCCAAGTTATCCTAAAGCACTGATGCCTACTGTAACATTCAGGAGACTTATGAAACAAAAGGTTAGGCCTCTGAATGGCCCAATGTCAAGGATTACTTCTTAGACAAATTCTCCAACAACAAAGCCTCCATTGTGGCCCACCAAGCTCTCAAATTAACAGCGGGAGCAACCGCACACTTAACAGGGCTTGACAGGCAGCACCACCACTCTCGCAGGCTTTGAAGCATCTGTAGAAAACAGGAAAAAGAAATGAAATCAGTGTCTCTGAGGAGTTTAAATAGATGATGATAAATAAAAATTAACATGTTCATAATATGTTTATAACTAAACTTTAATCTAAAGCATGGCTAACATCACCTTTGGGAGCTTCTGCTTGCTGCCTGTTGGCTTGTTTCTTGATTTCAATGAGTTTTCTGTGCTGTTCATCATTTCTCTTAAATCGCGCCAAATTTAAAGGAGGGGTTTTTGCTATCTTTAATTGCCTTCTATTTGTTTTCTATTTATCAATCTATTTATTTATTTGGGACTGAGTTTACTGCGAAGGCGGCAATTTGGTGACAATGAAGCACACCTTTTCCGGATGAGATTTTCAAAATAAAATCCCCTTTAGGGAACTTGTTTTATGGGTTAAAAGAATAAGTAGGTTCTTATCGTTTATTTTAAGCTTGTATTTACTTTTAATTAACAGAAAATGATCTCTGTTGAAACACAAATCGTTGCTAAACATTAAGTAATTGCGAGGACAATAATTACAATGCACCAAGGTGCCATTAATGTGCTAATTTGTACACTTTGTATACCTTCTGCACATTAACACATGCACGGAGCAGCTGCTGCAGGAAATGATGCATGCTGTTTTAATCACATACAAAGGCTCTCTGCTCCTTCTCTGCTGCTTTGTCTGAAGAAAGTTCAGTTAGACATGGAAAGGAAACAGTTGATGTTTTAAGTGTTTAGAGCTCAGAATTAGAATTTGAAAAGCCTCAAATGCATGCAGAGATATAGAAAAGACTCATAAGACTCATTCTTGTTTCTTTAGGGAGTTCTTCTTTCTTACTGTTGCCAAGTGCCAAAGCACCTGACTGTTCCCATATGGAAAAGATATATATAAATCTTATGAAGTTTGTATCTGTCTGGTGTGAAACTTGTATGAAAAGCATACAAGAGTGAAAACAGATATAAGATCCCTTGAAAAATTATTTAAATGAAACGTGTATGTTTTGGATACTTCCTAAAACAATATATGAAAGTAATGAGAAAGTGGCCACTTTCATGAGTAAATCATATAAGCCTTATATGATGGGGTTGCAATGTAAAGCTGCTTCATAACTAAAATTTACAGCGTCTTACATGGAGCTTCAGCTTCCTGCTGTCAAATGTGCCCAGATATTTCCTCAAGCTTTCCAGAAATGTTACCTTATTGATCTTAAAACTTTTCTAATGTCTCCCTTGGTTTTCTTGTTTTCAGTGTTTTAGAATAAAACCCTGCCTTTCCTTTGAGGCAAAAGAAGAAATTTGTTGTCTCCACTTACATGTCACTCTAATGGTAATGTTATTTATATGCACATGACTTTGCAGTGCTTAGACACTCTAGACGCTGTAATGCAGCACTGAAAGTAACCGTAGGTCCTAATCCTCTTACCAACCATCGCATGTCATTGCCTGCTCAGGTTGGATGGTCTGCTATGTTGTTTCATAAACCCAGCAGCCTTTATTTACTATGTATTTTTGGTCTTATCCCATTTTCTTTGGTTTACTTATAGGACTTATTCTTTCTATTGGTCCCTAAAGTCTGTACTGAATGTAGAAAAAAGGAGGTTCGAATTTGTCTGAATCAGCTGCAAAATCAAATACATTTCAGAGAGCTGGTGTCTCTCAAGATTTTATGGTCATTTTAAGTGACCAGATATTTCCCCTCATCGTTACTGCCCTTGTTTTACAATGACTTACTTTGATGTAAGTTTCCTTAGCTTTGAAGCTTGCTTTTCACTCTTATTTTTGCGCATTTGACTCATCTCCTATCTATCCTGAACAAGGAAATTCTTGCACATAAGATTTTTAAGGTTAAACCTTCTATAAGCTTTTATTTTGAAAGGAAGCTTGTGCATGCTTTTTGTGTTTGACGCTGCAAACCTGACGGAGCATATACGCCAACAGGCATTGGGGGTTAGTGTTAGGAGGAGGAGGAAAAGCCTTCACCCTGATATTCCTCAGTTTTGTTGCATCTCGCGCCGTTTCCAGTGGAGCTCGTGGCAGTAGATCCTGCTGGATGTGTGCAGCTCGCGTCGGCTCTGGATACGGAAAGCACGCGCTCCTTCCTTTAAAAGCTGGAAGTATACGCGTGTGAGCGGGCGCGCGTGTCTGAGTGCGTGTTGGCTTGCCATATGAATCACACCTGAGCCGGGTGTGCAATTCCTGGGCGTGTAAAGCACATAGAAGGCAGCGTGTCCACTTGTTTGCCGTGGGAATGTTGTTAAACTAAACTTCCCCGCAGCGGCTCGGGCAGACGTGCGCTGCGCTCCGGTCCGGTGGCACTCTTTTCCTCCCTCTTCCCAACATCAGGATGTAATTTGGGCAACTTTTTGAAGGACCGAGGACACGCAGGACGAGTTTTATCAGCTAACATTTGATTTAATTGGGGAATACTGTCGGCAGTCTGTCGCAGAGGGACGCCAGCGGCGGATCCAGAGGTACGTTGAGCGGCGTTTTGGCTGCCTGCTTGTTACTTTTTAACCGCACCTTTTATTAATACTTAACGCAGAAACAAAACTATTGTTCGTCCTCAAGCGCAGAAAAGCCTTTAAGGAGGATTTTAAAGATCTCCAGAGCACTCGTGATTCCTTATCAACGCGTGAATTCCCCTCGATGCCTTGTTTGGAGAACGCTACACCAAACTCCGCTTACAAAAGTTCAGGTTTAAAAACAAACATCGGTTATTAGCGATTTGAACGGTCACCATTGTGATTAAGTGGTGTTTTATACTTAGCATGGAAGGTAGTTGATATTCGGCATTAAAGCCATATTCCAATCACTGCGTTTTCTTTAGAAAAAACAACAACTTGTGGACATGATTTCATCCGTGTAATCAGCTGCCACTGAGGAACACTAAAACTTTAAGTTGCCAAAGTTTTAAAAGTGTCCAGCTGATATGGAGTCTCGGCTGTAATGATTGGCTGCAGAATGTTAGAGTCTTGCATATTGCTAATGGGTTAGAATACATTTAATTTAAAGGTTCCTAAACGAAGTCTGGCATATGGGAGACAGCGGAATGTGCTGGGACCCATCAATACTCAGAACATCTGGAGCCTCAGCCAGTGGGCTGATCCTGTTGAGTCGGTGACAATAATATATTCCAGACCGACTTCCTCCAGTGTCAACTCCACATATTGGAATTTACAACAGCTGTAGGAACCCATTATCTTTTATTGATTCTGCCCATTAATTCCATACCGATCTCAATGAGAGGGGCTTTTTTAAAAGACTCTGAGCTGTAACTCAACATCAGTTAGATATCCCTAACATTGTAGTTAATGTAATGTGGTTGAAGCAGATGTTTTTTGAAGGCATTATTGATCATAAGTGCCTAAACCATTACAACAGCAGCCAGATAATGGTTGTACTTAGTCAAATCTTTGGCTCCAAAGGTCATTAAAACACATTGGTCCCCATCTCATGCGAGGAACTATGAATCTTGGAAAGTGTGCTGCTGGCCATCTGCTTCAGAGAACTGCTGTACATGATGGGGAGGTAATTGCCCATGGTGTGAGTTAATGGATTAGAATAGCCTCCACACTGCACCTTGGGCTCTGGAGCCATAAAACTATTATAGCTGCAGCGACGTAGCTCTGTTTAGATTCAGGTTGTTTGATGTTATTAGGGCTAACAGGACACTCCAATCAGCCGAGCGTGCAGTTTCAAGGCTTCTTGAGCAGTTCATTGTCATGTTTGAGCTACTGCAGCCACTGGGGGGGAAGTTTGGATGAGCGGGAGTCGATCAGATGTGTCCAGAAACTTTATAACTCCTACCTTTTTTTCCTTCTTTTTTTTAACATGAAATTTGCAGCCAATTACCGGGTTGTGCTTACTGTGTCAGTATGAGTGATGGAAATGTCTCCTAAAAGTCATTGCTGGTGCTTGTTCAAGCAATGTTCTCAATGAAATCGCATCTCTAATGTGTTCTTAAAGCAATCGATGGTTCAAAAGCACCGTGTTAGTCTGAATAAGCTCTTCAGTAAATCCCCTTTTTTAAATGTTTTCCTAGAAGCCATGCTATTTAATAGGCAGTTTTAACTCATCTGCACACAATGCTACGGACAGCACAATACAAACCCTGTCTTCTGTTTAGTGAAGTGACTCGTCAGCTGAGCTTTACATTGAAAAAGCCTTAGATGCAGACAGTGCAGGTAAAGGGAATTTCACTGGCTGCTCACTGGGTTGATTCAGCAGGACGGCTGACTTTCAGCTCGGTTACGTAGAAATGGAGAACTAAGAGAAAGGAAAATAAAAGGGCAATGGCTCCTTTTTCACTTATTACTATGACATTTAACATTTTGGAAGGTCAGCAGGTTAACTGTGTGTTTTTTGGGTAACTTCTAGAGACATTTTGCATTTGGCAACAGAGCTTTTGGATCCTTGAGGTTACCTTTCTCTTTTCTATTTGCTTAAATAGGCTTTACCCTGGTCTGAAGGCTCGGCCAAATCAGAACTGGCAGTAAGTAATATTCGCTACTTGTACAGTTTAAAAAAACAAGACAAAACCCAGATGAAACAGGAAATGATGTGGGCTGAGCTGATAATTTAAGTTGTTAAATTTGGCACCCTTTGCCTTTTGCTGGTTTTAAAGAACAACACAATTTAAAGGAGTAGTTTAATGTGTTTGGGAAGTGCACTTATGCACCTTTTAGCCACATGCTTAGTTTGTAACTGTGATATTACTGCGCGGTTAGCTCAGAGTGGAAATGTGTGGGAGATGGCTACACTCTTGGTAAAAAACAAAGTACACCCTCAGCCCTTGTATAGAAATTAATGAGGTAAATGGCAACCAGTTGCTGCTAATCATGATTAACTTAACATCAATTAGTTTGGCCAACTCTATAAAAGTGGAAGCTTTGGTAACTTCCTGGTCTGGAGCATTCAGGTGTGTCAAGGTCAGATTGTAATGCTGAGAGAAATTGCAAAATACCCAAGAGGTCCGACTCAGACTGCACAGCCCTCAGTTAGCATTTTAAAGGTTGAAGTTCATGACAGTTAGAAAAAGACTGAACAAGTATGGCTTGTTTGGAAAGGATAAGGAACATGGCAGCACACCTTAGGTTTGCAAAATTACATCTGAACCAACTACAAAATTTCTGAAACAAGGTTCTTTGGACAGATGAGACCACAGTGGCAATATTTGGACAATGCACAACACCACATGCCAACTGTCAAGCATGGAGGTGGAGGGGTAATGATTTGGGTTCCCTGTAGTCACAGAGTCAACCATGTATCCCTCAGTATACAAAAGTATAGTGTGTACTAAGTATTCTGGAGTCAAATGAGAGGTCATCTGTCCAGAGCTAAAGCTTGGCCCAAACTGGGTCATGCAACAGGAAAATGATCCCCAAGCACAGCAACAAATCTAAAACGGTCCATCTGATTGAAATGCTGTGGATAATACTTCAGAGCTGTGTGTAACTGAATGCCTGCAAATCTCAATGAATTAAAGCAATTTTGTAAGATGGGATGAGCTACAATTCCCCGCAAAATAAAGCTATCGTGTTATTGTCAAATTAATCATGTGGTGTGTTTAGTTTTTCACAGGACTGTCTCTAGACTGTGTCTAAAATGAAACAAAATGTACCTCGAACGCTCACTAATTCATAAACTGTTCATTTCAAAGTATTTATTACATTGTAAATGTAATAAATACTTACATTACATAGTGAATGATCTGTAACAAAAAAAAGGGGATATTGTCAAAGTCTCTCAGAGACAGCTAGTCTAAAGGTGAGGAATCAAGTATAGCTAATTAACTGCTTTATACCATCCAGATTCATTTAACCTTGTTGTATGGATTCAAACAAAAGAGTAAGGTTTCTACGCAATAAAGTACGGTAGCAAGCTAGCTTGCTCGGGCAGTTTCCCAACTCCTCATTCAATTATTGGCTGATTTAACATCTAATGGAAAATGCCAGCGCTGCCTAAACAAGCTACGACATGGAACAAAGGAAAAAGAGGAATTATCATTAATAACGGCTGGTATTTTTCCAGCGTGGCGATATCTATTATGTAAGTTTGATGTCGTTAGCCATTTCCAGGCCCAAACACGTTTTCACTTAAAGGCTGAAAGAATTTGGAGTCTTTAATTTTCTGCACCACGTCAGTGCAGAAAATTAAAGACTCCAAATTCTTTCAGTGACAGAAATGATTAATATGAATGTCCTACAAGATATTTAAGTCAATACTCAAGAAAAAGGGGATTTCTAAGGTTTAGAGGAGTTGGCAGTAAATATAGCTTGCTGCTAGACATCTCAAAGTAATTTAAGAAAAAATATGAGCACTGCTTTAAGTTTGGATTTAAACTAGGTTGGAAAACTTTGAAGAAGTTGACAAGAGGATGTGTTACCTGGTTACTAAGTACAGGCTATGGCTATGGTTCGGCTAATAAAGATAAAGGATGGGAGTTAAACTGTTCTCCTGAAAAGCCCATGTTGTGGTCCGTGATGTTCAAAGAGACTCTGAAAACCAAAGCTCCACCAAAGCAATATCTGTGATGAACCCATCCACAGCAGTCACGGAAACCATGAACTGTAGTACATGCTCTGAGTTTTTAAAAACCTAAGGACATGCCGCGTATGAATGGTGCTGATAAAAAGCTGGCGATGCTGCGAATGGTGACTGAGTAGTTTTAAGGGGCTTCTTTTCAGTAAAAAGAGAGACAGAGTATTGCAGCGTGTTTTTTAAAAAGACAAGAGGCTCATCCAAAGCAGCAGCAGATGTTTGGGCCCAGAAACAGGATCGGTAGGTCTCCACTTAACAAGCAGATTGGCTATCCACTTTGAGATGTTACCGAGCCTGCATGCAGCGTCCTTCCAGCTCGGCTTCTTCTTTACTTTTTTTTTATATCCTGAACCTGCTGTTGCTCTCACCTCTGCTAAGAGCTTGATTTTTTTTGTCTCTCATGTGTTTGTGTATTAAAAAGAGCAGCTCTGGCCCCACCCTGCACTGTGTAACCAACTGAACAAGTATTGTGTTTTTATGTTGGTAAAGCTCTCATCCATCAGAAGCCCAGTCAGTCTGAGGGCTTAACTATACATTAGTGTCACCTTTGCACTTCCACCGCTTGACTGTAAGAAACCTGTTTAAGTGGAATGCAATTTGGTGGTTGAGTAACAGCACCACATTCAATACTCTGCTTAAACAGGAAGTTATGCTACTGCTTATATACAGTACACAATGATAGTAGGCTGTAATTGGATTTCTGTGCTAGATAGAAGCACAAGCAGATAGTGTTGGTGTGTTTAATTTCTACTTCTGCTTTCAAACCAAAACTGATGGTTATTAGCAAGCTGTGGTTTAAAAAAAAAAATTAGAAGAATTTGTTCTAAAAACATAAAAAATAATTATTTAATCCAGAGGAAGAATTTACAACAATACAGTGCTACAATGAAATACACAACTACTTTGTAAAAGTAATTATTATGTAAAATAATGCTTTTTGAAGCACTAAATTGTTAAGTCCCCAATTTCTTACGGTTTATGTGTGTGGTATTAAAAAGGAAAAAAAAAGATGGTTTTGTTGGTGGTGTTGCAGCCTCATCATGTTATTAGCTCAGGGACTTTGCATGAATCCCAGGCTGTGTAGCATTTTGCACAAGCCTGTATAATTTAATTAGCAGTAGTGCATCGTACTCCATAGGCTGTGACCGTGCCACTGTCTGCTAAGCTGTGATGCTACTCTGCTGCATGTGCTGCACACAGTCCTGGGAGTATAGGGAATAATCATTGTTTGTGATGAATATTGGTCTGCCAGTTTGTTAATTAAGCTCTATGAAATGCCTCCAAATTGAACGCAAGTACTGTATATGAGCAATTCTAAGTAATTATTGAAACTGTGCATTGATTTATGTATCACCCATTAGTGTTCAACAGTGTGTAGCTTGGCCTCTTGTCTACTTTTAGTGGCCACCAGAAAGGTCAATTTAAGCTAGCATGATGTAATTAATCTTCAAGAACATATTCTTGTTGTAAATATGTATCAGAAAAGATAATTGGTAAGTAAAGCTTTAAAATTAATAGTAAATCCTGTGCACCTCTGTAGACTCACCACTGCAGGTATCACTGCTTGAAAGAGAGAGGTTGTTGTGGGCCTGCAGCAAGGTTTACAAGAAATCTGCCAAATGTGAACAACCAGCAGTTTAATCTGCATGCAAGCAGCTTTCATTCTTCTTAATGAGGTTGGTGGATGCGGCAGCTTAAAAGAAAGTTTTTTTCATTTTTTTAAATCTTCAAAAAAGGTGATTTATTGGTATTTTATTGTGAAAACACTGACTGAAGAAACAATGACTAATTAATAATTTCACACAGTTTGCTTCAGAGCTGAATTGATTGATGGAGACAAGCTGGTTAATCAATCCTTATATTGAACCCGGGATGTTTGTATAGATTTTTATTTATTTATTAATAAATGAATCAATAAATCTCCTGATTAGCATGTCCAAGTACATGCTGATGTGATAATTTAAATGTAACTAATATGCAGTGAAAAGTTTCACTCTCTGTTTTTGGTGTTTAAGTATGTTAAAGTTTAGCTTTGCAAAGAGCGACTGTTGGTTGAAATTACTTTTTAAATTCAGGCGAACATCCTGTTTCAGGTTTGCTTTGGGTTCTTACAGCCGTATGTGGAACAGACTGTTTCTGTAGTTGCAGAAAATGGCAGAGGCTGGTTTTAATCTGTATTTATAAGCTGTGAAATTGAACAAAATGTTGGAGATCAAACTGTCTCTAACAGATGGATGCAATGCTTCCTGTGCTGATTGTCTGCTGGGTGCTGCGCAGACATTCTGCAGCATGTGTTGAGTGATTCTGCAACTAGAAACTTCACTTTTTAAAAATCTGAGCAGCTTCATAGGAGAGCTCCTTGTAGTATTTGTTGGCTTCTTTTTCAACATCTTTTTCATATTTGCGTAAAACCTTCTGAAAGCTTTCTAGACATCTTCATCTTCATTTTTTTTATTTTTTTTATTTTTTAATGCATTTTCTAGCCTGTCAGCCTGTCCGTGGTTTTCAGTGCTGAGCAGCAGTAGCTGCTGTTGAAACGCAAAAAAAATGTCTCCGCTCTCTTAAATTCGAAGCATGGACTGAGACATGCTTTCTCTGTGCTGCAGTCATTTATCACAGGGAGAGAGTGGCAAAGGTCAGAGGTCAGACAGCAACTTTTTAGGTGTGTGTGTGTGTGTGTGTGTGTGTGTGTGTGTGTGTGTGTGTGTGTGTGTGTAAACCCTTGGCAGAAGATATTGTTTTGCACTTCTTGATCAGTTGTTGTTGTTTAGCAGTTAATGGCTCCTAGATAAAGAAACATAGTTTATATAACCGCTTTCAGACGGCGAGATGAGTGCTGGGCACGGAGATGCTTTCAAAATATATTTGGAGAAATAAGACAGGGCAGTATGGGCGCAAAGGCTGTACCAATATTTCACGCTGTTTTTATTCCATCATGTTGACATCTGCCTGTTACGATGTCATTGTGATGTCATAGGGTGTCATATTACAACAATAAATGTTTTTTTGCAAAGCTCTCCTCACGCCCTTTCGCATGATATGTTACTTGATATCGTTTCTTTAAAAAATCATTTTTAACCTTTTTTAACTTTGACCTTGGGTGCTAACAATGGAGGTCAAGGTCAAATTTGTAGCCAACCCAGGTGCTCATGTGCCCCAGAGCCTAGCAGATTGTTGCTGAGTTTGAATATTTGCCATAAAGATTTGTGGGGAATGTAAAGGTTTTACAATAACAGCATTACAAATGGGAATAAAGACAAAAAAGATGAAAAATCTGATAAAAAATATAACCCAAAACATGGACAAACTAACACACCTCCCCCTCCCACTTGCGCTAACAGCAGGTCAAGTTGACATTCAGCCCTCCTCTGATTGGCTAGTCGAGGCTAAGCAAGTGTATGTGTGTGTGCATAACTTCACAGGAAGTAAACCTGTTGGATGACTCACGGTAATAGGTAATAGTTTCAGCTAGACTTTTCTTTGTTCACTTGTCTAGTTGCTTTTGGCCTTTGATCACCTCACAACATCGTCCTTCCTGGTATGTCATGGGTTGAACTTGACTCTTGCCATTCCATGAAATATTTTAAAAAGTTCCTTATTTTAAAACAGTGAAATGAAATGTAGCTGCAGATCTGTAACCAGTCCTGTTTCTGTGCAGTAATGTAGCCTTATGTCTCCAAGGTTTCTGCAATGTTACTAAACACTTAGAAACGCTTGTGAGGTTTCAGACAGTGGAAGGTAATGCATTCAAACCGCATGCTTTATTAGAGCAGAGATGAACAGGAAGTGTTAGGGATTTAAAAATAATAACATAAAAAAAGGAGGAGGAATGAGGGTCCAGGCCGTCAGCCAGTGGGTTGCTCAGCGTTTAATTAGTTGCAGTTCTAGCAAGGATGTTTATTCCAATAATATTAACATGACAAAGGGTTTAGACTTGGAAAAAGGTGGAATTAATTTACTTGAGCTGAATAATTTTCAGTAGGCATAAAAATATACTAATAATATTCAGTTAGTCACTTTGTCTTCTGGAAAATGCTTTTTTTTTTCTCCATGTATTTCTTCTGTCATTTAATAGTTATTATGAATCAAATGATTAGATAATCAATGAGCCAAATGCCACACATTGTATTGCCTCTAATGGCTACTTGGGGTGGGCTCCAAAAGTGAGTCTGTCCCCATAGCCTGCCATCTTTAAATGTCCAGCAGAAATAAACACGTTTGCAACCTGCTACAAAAAAGTTTCAATCTCTTTAGCTAATTTAAGAAGTGAGCGAGAGATGCAATAAATCTTTTACAGCTCACACATTTAAACTCTAACGTTTGGAGTTGTGAATGTTGACTATACATTATTGCCTGTATGCTGGGAGTTGAGCTGGGCCTGTCCTGTGTTTGTGGGGTTCGGTGCCTTTTGAAGCATTTTTGATACATGCGGCGTATCAGATAAATGCATCTTGTTAATGAGGCTTGCTTGTGTCAGCTGATGAATAGAACTCCATCCAAATATGGCCTGTTTGCACAAAACCAAGATAATGATGTTCATGTTGCTAAATTTGACGCTTGGGAACAGGAGGTCTCAAACTGGCGGGTGATGTCACAGTGACCATCTTTTGTTTTCAGTCTGTGCTTACTGGTGTAAAGTCTGTCTAGACTCAGTTTTTCCCGTGTTTCTGAGCCTCCACTCAGAGACTACACTTTATTTATAACGTATAGCTGTTTTCATGTGGAGCCTCTTAAAGCGATCATCCATGAGATTCCTCATCTTATTTCCAACCGCCTGCACCACCCGCACCACCAGCACTATGCCGACACCTTTGATATATGCTCATTGCTGCTCCGTTTGTCTCACACTTCCTTTACATTATAATGAGCGCGCTCAGTCATGCAGCCTGTTGGTAATAAACAACAGCAAACTGTAGCAGGCTTAAAGATAAAGAGCTGCGTGCTCTCTGTTCGTCTTTCCCTCTTTTCATCTCTGAATATTTTTTAGTCTTGTCAGTGTATTTAAGAAATCCTGCTTCCAGAAACATCAAAAAGTTGACTTTTTTTTTTTGCTCTGAGGAGGGTTTTCTATGAGGGATTCAGCCGTCTGTCGCTAGGTGTTCACAATAGAAAAAAGGTAGAGCCTCTCATCATAATTCAGCAGTTGTGAAACAGACATTTATTTTATTTATTTATGTGAATGTGAATTTATACTGTGCTTGGAGCATGTGCATCTCTGATAAAATAATGAGTCCATAAATGATAACTTCCCGGTCTTCAGTTCCTTTCATGTCCTCTTATGGTTTTAGAAGCACTTTTAAGCAGAATCATTTTTGATTTCTGTAAACGCCTCTACCAGGCAGGTGTGGGGGAAAGCAGGCCTAAATTGATTCGGTCGCAGAAAACGATGCTAAATGATCAACTTTCTAACTGCGGAGCGGTTGTTCTGAGTGCATTTTAAGCCCTGAAATGCTCTCATGGAGGCTAAAACAAGCCTGCCTCTTGGATTGTGTGTCTGGAGCCACTGATTGAGGCTGGCGTGTACGCGGACGAGCTTTTCTGTGTTTTGTTTGTCCAGCTGTTAATGTGCCGTTCTCATTATGCTGCTGTTGTCAGGGAGCCTCCGAGTGGAGAGCGGTGATTTAAGAAGCCAGCCTGACTGATTACCGACCTGTGCTCTAGTCCTCTTGTTCTCTGTGGCCGTGCATGTGTAAATGTTTAAAGCGTTTACACGTGCACGACTTGTACAGGTCAGCTTGTGCTGCAGTTTAAAGCCATTATCAGTATAAGACTCAAATAAATAAAGCAGCGATAACCGCCACTAGCTGCCGTCCTTTGATTCCAGTGCGTGCAATGGCTGTTCAGCAAGGGTCATTGTTATTGGTTCGATGCTAGTGCAGTCTGAGTTCAGTTTGCAGCTCGCTGAACTGTGCTCAAACATGCACTGTCAAAACGATCAGTATTAGTATCTGCAGTACTGTCCCTGTATTTACTTTGTACTGGATCGATCGCAGTATTGCACAGCACTAGTATTTAACCTGCTTAATCTTGATGCTTTTTGCGAGCCAGTTTGCTTATTGGCATTTGGTTTTCCTTAACTTGCTCTTCCATATCTTCTTTTAAAGTTTTGGTTTTCCATCGTTGAAAATTCAACATTTTATTGATGGCATTATGGGTTAGAAGCTGGAGACCACTGATGAGCTGGTCAGCTGTTTGATTTGAAATTATTCTTCCACGTCTTTGGCGTCAAAAAATAATACTGGTCTACATTTCTGCAGCTAATCAGACTGGACGGGTATGATTGCCTTTAGGTCATTTGCATTAACTATCTTATGTACACTATCATATTGTGCTGGTACTAATGGGTTAGCGGGTGCTGACTTCAGAACCACAGTAAGTGCTGACATCGAGTTTCTCAAGGTTCAGTTCACATTGAATGGCGTCTGCCTTTTAGAAGCGAAACATGACAGCCTCTCAAAAGAATACAAGAGAACTGAGCGTGTGTTAATTGAATGTCTTGAACTGTACATGAACCCTTGCTGCCCCCCGTGCCAGCTCGTGCTACGAACGGGTGTGAACTGCAAAGTGGAACTGCAGCAAACAATTACTGTGTCGCTCAATCATTTTGACAGTTCCTCCAGTGATAAATTCATTTGTGAGCTCAAGAGGAAACGTGTCAAACTAAGTTTCATCTGAAGCATTGTTGATCCTCAGCGGAAGACAAAAGTCTGTTTCTATGCTCGTCCTGCCAGGTGAGGAAAATAGATTTTATTGATGCTTGGCTTGACAAGTTTAAATTAGTGTTGCATATGAGGTTTGGAGTCATCTTTATCTTTTTGTTTTTGCTGGTTTAGATGTCTGACAATTTTATGGTCATTAAAATTTGAACTCTACAAATGGCCCTGTAATAATCTGTGTGTTGAGTGGGTGAAGAGTTGTATACAGAAACAATGACAGTCTCTGTTGCATTGAGTTGACTTGAGCACCAAATCCCAACAACAGTCGCTTCAAGGTGTTTTATAAAGTAAAAAAAGAGATCCTACAATAACAGAGACAAACTCCAACAATTTGTTGATCCCCTGTGAATAAGCACTTGGCAACGGCGAGACAGAAAAACTCCCTTTTAACAGGAAGAAAGGGAGGTGAGGGAAGGAAGACGGGACAAAGACACATTGTGGAAGACAGGCAAAGAATAATAATAATAATAATAATAATAATTTATGATTAGATGCAGAGTGGTGTACAAACACAGGGTAGAAGAAACACTCAGTGCACCAAGGGAATGCCCCAGCAGCCTAGACGTATTGCTGTGTAACCGAAGGAGGATTCAGCGTCACCTGATCCAGCCATAACTAAAGGCTTTATGAAAAAGTAAAGTTTTAAGTCTAAACTTAAAAGTAGAGAGGGTGACCTTATAATAATGAAGGAACTCTTATGAGTAGTGAGTATATCTTTGTAGAAAGCTAGAAACGTGTGTTTTATTTCTATGTTCTGGTTATGATAGCATACATTCTCCTCGTTTTGTTCACTTAGAAGCCGAAAGATTATCGATTGCTTTTATTAGCTGAGTTTCTGCTCACCTATTCACAGGAAGTCTTATCAAAGCTTTCTTTTGCCCAGTGTTATCTGAACTATCCACTGTCTGACCATGTTACTGCTCTATAGCTATGCTTTAGTTGGACTGACAGTCGCCGGTAAAAGTATTTCAAAAGTCTGTGTTTGTGGACACTTAGTGATGATGAGACTTGATTTGTCTGAGTGTTTCTCAAGGAAATTTCAATACTGCAAAGCACGTACACATTCCAGGCAATTTCTCGTGGAGAAGAAACCCAAATGGCACAAGGGGAGCTTTGTGTGCGACACACACATTTGGCAAATTGTTCCCGTTGTTTCTCCATTCTGTCCTCCACATCACAAAAACCCAGGAAGGGGGAGCCCCGAGAGAGAGAGCGAGGGAGGGAGGGAGATGTAGGGGGAAAATGGATCCCATCAAGTCAGATCGCATTGTCTCGTTGATTGAACAATTTGTAAGTCTGTTTTGTCAGCATCACGCTTTTGCAGAACTCCCAGGAGTGCCGTGCACGAAGACCGCTGCACCATCGGGCGCCATTTATTTCACCCCAGCTGCCCTTTAACTTCATCATCATGACTGCTTACACGTACACACATACTCTGTATCTCTGTCTCACACACGGCAGTTTATGATGATAGATATTTGCCTGCGGAATGAAGAGTGGGAAGCGTAGAGGGCCATTTAACGACCTGGGTATTGCCGGCTGTCTATGTCTCTCTCTGTTAATTCAGGGTCACGTCAGTCAGCGTGCTCGGAGATGTGAGGCGTCACACTCAGAGCAGAGTAATGATTAAATGAATAAAGGGTTGCTGCCTGCTTGGTAAAGAATAGAAAACATGAAAAGACAAAAAAAAGGACTGAGGGAGGAGAGCTACAATGCCCCTCAGTCTAATGATTCCAGCCAGCATTTCTTTATCTCCATTTAATTTCATACAATGCCTTTAATTACTTGCTATTCTAGTTGCTAACGTCTATTGTACGGGCCTATTACAGGAGGAGCAGGAGGTTCATTATACTAGAAAGATTGATGCACTTCTAAATCTTTCTTTTTGGTGTTGAGTAGTTTTGCTTTTTTTCCTTCTTTCATGAGAAGTTGAACGAGATTTTTGATCTTCTGCGTTCAGTCTTGTGTCTTAGCTCTTCTGTTTGGCAAAAGGTTTAAATTTTTAAACAGTGGAACATTAAAATTCAGTTCTCCCACCAAAACACACCTGTGTTTGTAACTCTTAGTAATTATAGTTTTGCTTGTAAAACAAGCCTCTATCCTCAGGCTAATATTCATGGAGGACACATGTGCTCGGCAACCACTTTATTGGGAGCACCTGCGCAGTCTAATGCAGTCCATTACAGCAGCTCCACCATAAAATCTGCTTTCATAAAGCTTATTCTTGGGCCGCTTGACTGAGGCAGAAATCACATTTATTTTGGTCTTGGTAAAAAATTTGAATCTTGTTTATTTAACACAATTATTTTTATTATTTTGGAGGGAGACGGGGTCATCCAGTAGTTGGCTGGGCCCTGATTGCCAGGCAGCCTGTAAGGTACTTGGGTGATACTGAAAATGGTGACTTTTTTCCTTTTCTGGGTTTTTTTTTTTTTTTTTTTTGGCTTTGCATAGTGACTTACAGAGAGACAGCTGTTGAACTGTGCACGCTGCACAGTGATCACTTAGATTAGGCAAACTGGACTTTGGAGTCAAATGTACCAGTAAATCTTTAGAGCTTGCACAGCATCTGACGTCCGATTGCTTCATTTGCTGTAGTTCTTGAATTTTTCCTCCATGGAGCTAAAAGCTTCCTTCTGACCGTTGTGTGTCTGCATTTACACATCTGTTATAAATCTATAACTATTATTCAGTTTAGTCTGTTCCTATAGGGTTGCTTTGTCATTTAGTTTATATTGGGTTTCTGGGCCTTTACCTGACATTATGAATCGCCTGGAGGAGGTTCAGCTGCTGCCAAGACTGCCTTTGCTGCCTTCAGATGTTGTGATGATCGCCGACCACTTTATTTACACCTATTGAGAAGGTCTTCTTTACAGTAGGCTAAAAAGTTGTCGCTTCATCCTGTTTCTCCTCTGTGAGCGCCGCCTCCTCGCAGCTCAGCACCAGGCTGAACGCATCCCGTGTAAACACCGACGGAGCCGTAATGTTGCTGGTGTGTTGCTCCTGCTTTTGCTTCTGCATTGAGACTGTGACGGTCATCCAACGCTGTTTCCATTCACGGCCTCTGCTTGATCCGATTATGAAGCAGCAGCGCTGTCTCCTCCTCTTCTTGCCCTTTCCTTGTCTCTCACTCGCTGCTCACCTCTGCCCCATTTCCTCCTCATTCACAAATCATTTGGAGACATTAACACCATTAAAACTCAAATTAAGGCGCTTTAATGGAAACCAGCATGGGCATGTTCCGTTTTAATGCAGCACCCATGTTGAGCAACTGATTTTGATAGCGTATTGATGTCTGAACTACGTGGAGTTACTGGGTTTATTGTACAAATCCACTGAGAAGGTCTTATAAGGCCTGAAACGTGCTAAAAACTAATCTCCAAGGTTATCCGTATCAAAACAAGACCGGTGTCTATTTAGAAAAAATCTTTAGACCATGCTTCCCATTTAAAAGAGAATCAGATCTCTAAGCCACAGCAAAGTCCCTGCATCTAATGCAATCAGCTACCAAATTTAACAAAAACCTACATGCCGCGGGCATCAGCCAGAGGACGGGAATACTTTGTATAAAATCATTATGAGCTGGGAATTACCGCTGCTTACGTTGATGTTGCATCACTGCAGTGCGTCTGCTTTGTTTTGTCTCCAAAAGAAATGTAGATAAAAGGAGCATCCGGCATACAGGAAATATGATAGGAGTTAATTTATCGATGACTGAGCCACATGTTCGTCCTCAGTTGAGATTCAGATAACCAGAACCTGATGAAATGGTAAGCAAAGATAATTTGGTGCCAAAACAAGTCTTTGATGAATTAATTGGATTCTGCTCTGCTTTTTCTTATTTTCTGTCATATGTTGTTATAATAATGGGCACTTAAATTAAACTTGACCAACATCCAAAGCAACGGACCGTGTACGAGAGATGAAGCGAGGGTTGGTGTGACAGAGGAGGACGCCAGGGGAGGGTGAGATGAAGGCAGATGATCCGCTGTGCCGACCCCTGAAGGGAGCAGCAGAAGAAAAAAGACATTAAAGTTGACCAATGTTCCAAACAGCAAAGTAAGAATAATGTCTGTGAGCCAAAGCCCCATTTTCTAGATTTTAGATTTAGATGAAAAATAATGAAGATGTTTAAATATTTTCTTTTATTTTTTAGAAAAATAATAAATGAGAGTTAGTTGCAAGAATGTCTGGCAGTAGTTTATGTCAGTAGTTTATGGTTGTTACTGCTGTCAGGTCAGGTCACATGGAACAGCATTTAGAGGCTGATTACGTGCGCGTGTATTTGTGTTGCCTTTGGGTTACAGTGCCTTTGTGTAACATGCTTCCAGGTTGAAGCTTGAAGGCTGAAGGTTGTGTTTGTTGTACAAAGAGTAGCAGGTATGTGTGTGTTGTCCTTGACTGCTTTCTGTTTGTTCAGATGGGTTAAGATGATAAAAGCAGAGCTGTGAAACTTTTTACAGTCCTCTTTACTCTCTCTTTATACCGGTTTACATCAGGTTCGTTACAGGTACGCTGAGTTATTACCAAGTTAGGTCTGAGTTATTCTTTACCAGCGATTTATGTGGGCATCCCTCAACTTGTTTCAGAGAAGCTGTGTCTCTGGCTGTAACTGTACTCCTGCAGTACAAACTAGATGTATGAGGTTACCATAAAGTGAGCATTACGTGGCTGTTGCATTGCACTCTGGAAAATGTAGGATCCAGTTTTTTAGTTCAGTCCACGCCACTGATGTTTTTGTGAGTTCTCTAAAAGTAAAAATGCTGTAATTTATCTATACATGAAGTTTCTTTTCTATGAGGATTTTTTAAATTTAGATTTTTGCTTGCTGATAGAATAAGTTACTACTTTTAAACATTTTCTGTGATGCAAAACAAAATGTTTAAATTCCTTTTCTTGTCTCAACACTCTGAACTCTGGTCTCTGTATGATGTCACTGAGCGCGGATGTCCTTAAATGCAGTCAGCATGTTTTATGCTTATGTCAGCCAATCAGAAGGACGTTTAAGGGTGGAATTCAAATGGGCTAGACCAAATGCAAGATGATATGGAGTAAAGCATAAACTGACCTCAAGATTCTTCTTCCATTACTCACACGCCACCTCTCCACCAAGCTTAATAAAAATGCCTAGGTACTTTTTTTTTTTTTTTTTTTTTTTTTTGGACCAAAGGACAAATGATGCCAGCGATTCAACCTACATCTTGTAGAAAGTAAAAAAAAAAATCCTCCTTATATGCATAAAAGGGATTAATCTATTCAACTGAGTTGTTAAAAGCAATTGCCATTTATCAAAATCCCAAGTAAATAGAGTTTGCATAAATCGGTCAAGACTGCCTCTCTGTGTGGCTTTGTTCTGTCTGTGCACAGAAACGTGTGTATAGGCAGGTATTTAAACAAATACTCTCAAAGGTGAAGCTTTTGTATTTTTCTTCATCTGCTGTGAAACTGAAGATGCTGCGCTGGGACCATTTCATAATCCAAACAACAAATTCATCCACGAAAAAGAATAAAATCAGTTAAAAATGGTTGATGAATAAAGCTCTTTATAGGAGCTTTTCCTCATAAGATGTGTTTTAATCACTAATCCTGTTGGTATATGTTGCACTTTTAGTTTTCATCACTCCACGGGGGATTTGTTTTTTAGTTGAGGGTGATGGTGTAAGATATGTGCTCTCTGGCTGTGGGACTTTACCATGTTTTACTTTAGTCTATCTCACTATCTAACTGAAACCTTGTATCGGTGTTTAAATCTGTGACTCGTAACGAGAAACCCACAAACACCTGATGCCTGAGAATACAGCGCAGTCCTATTTTGTGTCAAATGTGCAAACATTTCTGAGAACTGTTCTTATAAATGCAAGTGAAGCAATTCAGGTCAACAGACTTCTGGTGCTCTGAGTATTTTAGAGGTGAGAGGGTCTTCCTGTGTGGGCTGTAATTAAAACCACGCGTCCTCTTCTGAAAGTTGCTCCCACACAGGGAGTGTCGAGTTGAGTGTCAAGCAGTATGGAAGATGGCCCTGAAAGTAAGTGAGTGAGTGTGTGCATGTGATAGGTAAGCGGTTGTAAAATTTGATAAGTTGACGTTACCTAAAGGTATCTTTGAGGATGAGTTACATTAACTTTCATACCAAAGTGTAAAAGAGCTCTACCTAGTCTGAAGTTTTCAGTGTGTTTAGCTTGAATGGTCAGTATGTGCCTGCAGCTGTTAGCAAGAGCAACACTGGCAAAGCTCAGATACTGAAATGTGGCGCTGACTGATTTTAGTGTGAATCGCTGCTTTTAAGTGCAGATGTAGTTTGGTTGGTACTCTAAAAATCCCAAAATTGATACCCAGCCGTACCTCATTGGTTGGTGAGGGGTTTGCTGGAGGTTGCTGGCTGTTAGGTCACACAAAGAACGTGCTGCACTAAAAACGTCCCTGTGATTGCCGGTTGCTCCGGCAGATTCCTGCATTCGGCTGTAGTTTGCATGGAGACAAGTCTATGCAAATACTGCAAACTGGTTTTGAATGTTTTTTTGTTGGTAATGACTGTCGTGTGGCAGGGAAAGTCTGACAACCACCGGCTTGAAGGGGATGGGTCGAGGAGCCAAAACAGTGTTTCACACAGTGTGAAGTGAGAAGCTGCAAAAATTCCCGGTGAGAGATAAAAAAGGATTATTTCAAAGTGGGGAAACTAACTGCACTGTTACACTCTGAAATCAAGTCAAATGGATCCACTTTAAGTCACTGTAGAATAAAGTGCTGTGGGATTGTGGTTGGAGAAAAGCGCTCCAAGTGGTCGATAAGAGCAGAAAAGGGGTTGTATAAAAGACGGAGCGTTTACTGTTTACAAAATAATGGACATTTGCCTATTTTGCTAAACACAGTGGACACATTTCCCTAAACTGTATTCTACTTACTACTTGGCGCTCTTCTACAGACCTCAATTTGCATTTATGTACTATTACTGCATGTAGTCAGCTCTGTTATCTCCTGTGTGGATGAATGAGTCACCCTCACTTTACCTTTACCTAGTGCCCATAGATGGACAGATGTCAGCTGTCTTTAATCGCCTTCACAACGTCCTCATAGTTTGTTAGCACTTTATTATGTGTAATAATGGCTGCACACGAAGAGTAGACTAATAAGTTGTATTAACAACTTAACAATTGTAGCTTTTATTCCACAAACTCTTGGAAACAGTCAAAGTGAGGACGGAGCTGCATTTTCAGCTGAATGTGTGGCAGCGTCCATGTTGATCTATCAGTGCGATCGCACCCCAAACCCCCTGTCTGCAGGCTCCTTTGGCATCTCATTGATACTGCTGGCTGTTAGCTGAGGTGTGTGTGTGCGTGTGCGTGTGTGTGACAATCAGACATAAAACACGGTGTGAAAGACACAAGCACTTACTCCTGCTTCAGGCCTGCATGGTGCCATGAGACTGTGGGTTAGGTGGGAGGCGGCCCGCTCTCATGCGGTCTGAAGTGTTATGTTTTTTCACCTCTTCTAACACATGTGAAAAGCCAGGTGGTGGAGGTTGCACACACAGTTGTCTCCTGAATGCAGTGTGGCTGGAGCTGAAGGATGTGTGGATGTGTGTTCTCATGGCTGCAGTTTGACCTCTAGTCTCCACCAAAGGAAACCTCAAACCGCTGTCCTTTCCTCCACTATTTTGTCTTTTTCAACATCTGAGTGTCTAACTCCAGCACTGTCCCACACGCCTGGATTGCTTTGCTTTGACTTCATTTCTCTGTGTAAATCTTATCTTCGTGTTTAGCTTCCAGCCTTCTGTGTGTGTTTTTTGCATGAATTAGTATGAAAAGCTGCGAGTCTCCTGCTTAGTAAGTGGAAGCACTATTTGTTGTCCTTATCATGCAATCACCATGCCACTGTTCATGCAGTGATGGTAATCATGATGAACACACACACTGCTGATTACAGATGAAGCATGCACATTTTAAATTGAATCAGCAAGTTCTTTATTGTTGTTTTTTTTTTTTTTTTTTTTCATTTTACTTTCACTGTTCATTTTTCTTCTGTCCTTTGGATTTGGCAGACCTTTCCTTGACTTTGTTAGGACTTTGTCAGGTAAAATTATGCCCGGTAGTGTGGAAAATAAAAATTATAGGCTTTTTTGTTTTTATTGCTGTTAACTTGTGGGTTGTTTTCTCGTGTTTCCATCCTTCTCAGGTCCATGGGGTCACATAAACTACATGGAGTGAAAACCAAGTTAGTAAACTGACTGTAAGATTGGTGACCAAAAACCGCAGTTCCTCTAGTGCCCACTTGAGGCTGACTCTAAAAGCAAGTCAGTCCCCATACACTCCCATGTTAAAGGGCTTTAGTTTTCAGCAGAAATAAACAACATTGCACACAACATTTATGGTTAGCAGAAGACGAGTCCCTGCTGACTTAGGTGCCCCCTCTGTCTTTTTCTGAAGTGTTACATGGGGAACGTATTAAGATTGTGAATTATAACCGGCATGTTAGCATAGCAATACTGACATTCGCAGATTCACTAGCGTGGCTTTTGGCTGCTTTTTCCTTGAGCTGCGTTTCTCCTGCATTTCTTTATAACTTGATTTTTTTTTCTTTAAATCTAGCCCTGAAGTACAGCCTGATTCTTCAAGTCTAACCAGGTTAAATCGATGTTAACAGGGTAACAGGACAGGCACTTTCTGAGCCAAATAAAGGTCAACAGCTCCTTCCCCCTAGAAGACTACAGTAATGTTTGTCGAATGATTCCCATTTAGCTGCAGGAGGGCAGGAAGTGGGGAGAAAACATACACACTAATCAGAGGCTGTCAGTACTTTCCAGTGGCTCTGACGCAGCGTTACCCTTGAATAAAGGTTTAACGCAGTTTAGCGGATTTGCTGCAGCTGTAAGATGTGGCTTTGTGATTGTGTGTGTCTGTGTGGTCCTACGTTTAACCTGCTGGGTGAGCATCTGTTCAGCTCTCTTGAGTTTTCCTGGCTTTCTGGCCTCTTCTTAACCTTTCTCCTTTTCACTGTGGATCACCCACTTTGTTCAGACCAAACACTTCCAACACCCACCTTCCACATTTTGTTTGTCTGTCCTTTTCTCTGCCAGGTAGTCTGCTGCCGAGTTCATGACCTGTGTTGTGAATACAAAACGATTATGCAGCTGCGAGACTTCTCTCTGGTTTAAGCGAAAGGAGCCTGTTTACATCTGTCGCAGTGGTGGATACCTGAAAATCTGATTAGCCATGCTCCCCACTACCAGCTTCTGATCAAAGGCACCGGATTCATTTCCGAAACGGAGGCCAAAAGGCCTGAAAACCGGGACTGCTGTATACCGTAATTGTCGGGCTATAAGCCGCTACTTTTTGCACAAGCTTTGAACCCTGCGGCTTTTAGTCAGGTGCGGCTTTTCTATGGATTTTCCATGATTTTTGTGATATCGTAAGACGATTTGTTTTGTTTGTTCCGCTGTTGTACGGCACTACGTTGCCTGGCGGAAGGATCGGGGTTCAAGAGTGGTATGTTAGTCACATGTCCGTCCGCCAGGCAACGTAGTGCTGTACGAAGTAGCGCGAAAAACAAACTTCAAAGTAGCGCTAGGCATTCAGCGGGAGGCGTGGATGACGAGCGGCGATAAACTTGCGAAAAGCAAGTTATGCCCAACTCCACCGGTGGATTCTGACAGCGTGGAAAAGTGCGAAAACATCCACGATCACCAACGGATTTTGAAGGGCTGGACTGCTGCATGATGGAGAGGAGGACACCGCCACGGCCCTTCTGAGGGTGTTCGACTCTGACACTGACAACGAGGATTTCTTTGGTTTTGAAAGTGACAACGAAGGAGAGAAGCGGAGAGTGGATGACGAAGCCACCCTGAGCCTGTTCGTTTCCGACATTGGAGAAGAGGACTTTGGTGGTTTCAGTGTGCAGGAAGAAGAGAAAGATGGTGGTGAATGACTGACTTTTCTTCTTGTTAAAGCCGTGTCACTGCACCTGAGCCTAAAAGGTAGGCTGAATCTATTGTTCTGGTGTGCTGTAGGTTACTGTTATGTACTACATGTGCAAATATGTACCCATAACTTGTTTTTCAAAATATTAATAAAAGGGGTGTGTCTCCAAACAGCCATCTCTTTCCTGACAATTCCCTTTGTGCATATTCTCTTACATATGATAAGTCAACATTGAAACACCTGCGGCTTTTAGTCAGGTGCGGCTAATGTATGTACAAAACAGGATTTTCCCCTGATTTTAGCTTGTGCGGCTAATATTCAGGTGCGCTTTGTAGTCCGGGAAATACGGTAATTTTAAGACATGCTCTCTGCTGCCGAGGCTCCCATTTCCAATATCCCGGTGCCTGTGTGTGTTGGTTATTTAAGGAGAGCTCTTCCCAGTGTGGACAGAGCTCTGTGACATTATGTGGGCTTTTTTTTTTTTTTTTTTTTAATAAGAATGAATCAAGTTCAGGATGATTATGAATTATCCAGTTTCTCCTGTATTTTCTTATGAAAACACAATTACTGCTAACTAGGTAATCCTACAATTTCCTTTGATGTCATATTTTTCTCACATCCTATCACTGGATGCCAAGTTAACTCCATTAGTAGTTCGTTGGTGGTTCATTCAGCTCTCCAACATTATTGGATAAAAAACAACAACTCATGGCTTAGTAAGACTACCCTCTCACCTTCATCCCCATCATCCTCTGACGACCACCAGGGCCGAGAAATGAAGCCACTTCAAGACTCAGCCTGAATCCGCTTCAGGCTGGCTCCAAAAGTGAGTCAGTCCCGTAGGCTCCATTGTTTAAAAGTCTAACTACAGGTGGGATAAATGTGTTTACAGCCTGTTATAAAAATGCTTTGGCCCTCTGTCTCTTGGTGCCTTTTGAAGCATTTTAATGGGGTTACTGACAGATAATGGGACCTGTTGTATTTCCAAATGTGGTAACTTCTGGCTACAAAACAATTTGGTGACTTCACTGTAGCTACATCCATCTTTTATATATATATAGTCTGCGTTATGTTGGTGCCTGCTGGGGGAGTTTGAGGTTGCATTGCTATGAAAAAGGCAAAAGAAAACTGTTGTTATGTTTTTGAGTCCTAAAAATATTTCAGTGAAGACCAAAGCAGAGCTAAGTTACAGTGAATGTCTGACATCTGCCCCCTGTTGGCCAGGAGATCTGTTAATACCACTTTATTACACAAATTTGTGTTTTGCCTTCATCTGATCAGAGAAATGTGAATATGTTTTCAGTTAGGAATCGGTGTTAAGGTAAAGCATCATCTTTAACTTCAACTGTTTCCCTACATTGTTATGTGGGCTTGTCTGTCATCTAATACTCTCATTATGAAGTTCTTCTGGAGCTTCTTCCAAGCTTCTGGAGGGGGTGAGCTCAGAGCCTGATTACTTGCAGAAACCTTGTTCTCGGTTTCTGAGTCATGCTGAAGGCATCAGGGTCACATAAAGTGTGTGTGTGTGTGTGTGTGTGTGTGTGTGTGTGTTTCATTTCCTGTGCTTTTGACCCTGCATGAGTTGGCTCCGTGCCTTGCTCTTTTTCTTTTCGGTTCTTGGCATCAGTCTTACTTTCCTTTCCTTCTCTCCTTGGATTTATTTGCTTCTTCCTGGAAACATTTGCATTAAATCTCACAAAGTGTTTTTGGGGTTTTTTTTTTGGTTTTTTTAAAAAGAGCCTCTTAAAAGTGTTTAAGTCAGAAATAAGTATATTAAAATACTTAAAAAATGCAAAACAAAATTCTAAAATATATGTTCAATTTGTCAATATGTTTGTTAAACCGTGAACAACATGGATGTAGCTTAAGAAGTGAAGCATGCGTTCTTTCTAATGGCCAGCAGGGGGAGACTCAGACGTCCAACCGTAGATATGTGGCGTTAGTACGTAGTTGTAGTTACGTAGATAGATGTCCTGCTGAATTTGGATGTTACTATCTAACTTCACGTCAACTGTCATTTATTACGAGCAGCAAAGCAACTAAAGCTGTGCACGATTAATAACAACTAAAGGTCATTTATTTGTTGTTTAGGTGTTTGTTATTCTATTAACAAGAAACTTAAAGTCCCTCATCGTTGTGTGAAAAAAGAGCTTTTAGTTTGTTCCCTTGTAAGAGGAATTTTTGTGATTGGTTGGCCCTGACAAACTGTAAGCTTGAAGAGCTGGTGGGTTGTAGCAGTTAGGCGCATAACCTTTGCTTTGAGGGCAGACGGTCTCTGATTTCGATTTGTCAAGTCCCACTTTTTAAGTTTGACTTTGAGTTTTAAGTTTAGCAAGTGTTTGCAGACAAGTTGGGGTCCTCCGTGCAACAAACTCTGGGCAATTTGGTGACGATCAAAGCTGTAGAGAGGAAATCTTCATATGTGGGGGATTAGCTTTTGACTCACAGGGACTACTTGCATATACTCTGAGCTCATTATTTAAAGCTTTTTAATATGAGCATACATTGTCGTAACAGAATAAATACAAGAGGAAATAAGGAGAAGCAGAACGGGTCAAATCCGAGTATTTTAGCAGCTGAAAAGTGCGACTAAAATAGAACTGGCTCTCAGGACAAAGCCCCATTTGTTGTGCGTGTGTCTTTTTTGTTGTTGTTTCTCCATTTTTCATTTTGTCTCTTTTGTCCGTTTACATCTCTGTCTCGCACACAGCAGTGGAAATAAAGGAGCTCTACCCATTTGCAGTCAGTCACATTGTTACGACTAAATGAAACCACATGTTAGATTTTACTTCACTGAACACATGCACCACACTGAACACGACTGGCTCGGTCTGCATGTGAAGCTCTCCAATAAATCTGCTTTCATGTGTAGAGCTCTGCAGATTGAGTTGGACAGTTTGTTTTATTTCTGTTTTTTTGGAGTGTTTTTGGACATTAGGTCATTTTAGCATCTCAGTGGTAATTAGTGTTGGTGGGGAAGGAGGCAGGAAGGTTGTGGGAAGGTCAGGACATTTGTCTCTCATCCATCTCTGTGTGCGTTTGTGTGTCTGTTTTCCTGTAATTGCTTCTTGTTTGTTACAGTGTTGCTGCCCCTTTGTATTAACCTCCATTTGAATGTCGTAAGCAGTAAATAGCCGCATGTCATGTGTGGGTTGAATAGTTGGTCGTGCATTTCATTTGGTAGTGTATCACCGGGTAAGATCTGAAACGGAGCATGTCTGCCTGGACAAACATCCGCTCCAGATCTGTATCTGAAATTCCAACAAACACACAAGGAACATGGAAGTGGCAGGAATCCAAAGATCTGAGGCAACACGTGACGGGAAACTTCAACCACATATATGGCTGGATATTACTCTGCTCCCTCCCATTTTTCTAAGAGCATCTCCGTTCATTACTGTGGCATTGAGATAAAATGTGGTTCTTAAAATAACCAGAATGTTCAGTAAAACCTGATAAGGTGTAATACAAATGTTCACCTTTAAAGTAAAAGTGCTTCAAACGCTCCCACTTGTGCTGTGAAGGCACCTTTTCAAGTTTCACAACGGCTTAGCGAGTAGCTGGTGAGTGTTTGCTGACAAGCTGGGATCATACATGATAACCATGGACGTCCGCAGCAGTCTGCAGGAGATGGACGCGATCGTGAGGAGGATTTTCAGTGCACCACCGATATGCCCTCGCAACCAATTGTAGCTAATGACAGCATTCAACAAGTAGTGTTACAGGGGGGTCACTGACCTGTAGCAGCCACTCACAACCCACAGAGTTGTTGTTGTTGTTGTTGTTTTATTTATTTTTATTTTTTTAAATAACCTTTCGATCATTAGTCTCCAGTTGGGTTTCAACACGTCTGTATCTGTAGGCCTGTATGAGGTCTCAATGATTCAGTTATCAACATTCTTACTGACACGGACTCTGAGGTAACAGAAAAATCACTTAATTACTCTTGTTTTCTTATAGATAACCATTAAGTATCAGAAAACTCTTGTTGTCTGGTTTGTTCGTTTGTTTTTGTTTTTTAAAATTCAATATAATTTTAAAGATTTCTCAGCCAGCTGATGGGTTTGGATAACTTTGAGGCACTTTGCAGTTTCTGATTCGAGAGCTGCTTTGGTTCAGAAATTTTGTAGCGGCTCCACCACATGTGATGGACTGGAGGGAGCAACTAGTTCCTTATTTCAATTATTCAGTTGTGAAAACAGCTCATGATTAATCCTCTGCTGATTGGCGTATTAGTTATAATTAGTGGACTGTTTCAGGTCTTCAGCTGATTGCAGATGAACCAGAAATGTGCGCGCACACACACGTGCTGACCTTTTACAGCTGTAGTAAACACAATTAGCACAGAGTATATTTTTGCCAAAGCTAATTACAGATTTCTGCGTGCTCCTCTGGTTTGTTATCCGTGCAGTCTCCAGAAAAGCTGTTTTTATTGCTCTGTTTCGGTTGTTATTTCCTGTTGTGTGTTATTGTGATTCCTCACATCAGTTGGTATTTCCTGCAGGTCTGTTTGTCTGCCGCGAATGAGCCCACTCCTCCACCCTTTCCCCTCTTTCACTCTTGCTCAATCTCAACTTTCTGTTCTTTTTCTCCTCCTCCTCTTGTACTTCACCCCCCTCTGTTTCTGTGTGTGTGTGTGTGTGTGTACTGTAGTAAAATCCTGCTCCAGTTATGAGGTGATTAGTCATATGGTATCACTTTATTTTGCCTGTAATGGAAAGTGCTCACTGCCAGAAACGCCCCTCTGTCAGCTCCCCACCTTGGTTCTCCTCCTCACTTTTCTCTGCGTTTATTCTCCGTCGTTCTTTTTATTTCATCCATTTGCTCTCATTTTATTCCCTTTCATCATCCCTTTAAATTCTTCTCAATCCTCGTTTAACCTCCCACCCGTTCTCCTCAGCACTTTTTCCTCCCCCCCCCCCCCCCCCCCCCCCCTGTCATCTTCTATTTCCTCATCTCTCCAGCCTCTCTAATGCAGCCCACCCTCCTCTCTTCATAGTGGATGACGAACTAGGTCTACTCCACCCAGCTAATAAAGAAAGCATGCTTAGAACCAGAAAGGAAAGGAGCATTTCACCAAAAGATTTCAAAACCCCAAAATCTGGCACCATATATACTGCATTTAATTAAGACTCCCATGAGTGACATTTTGAGTGATAGTTTACCAGAAAAAAATCCGAGTGGTTGTTGACTTTTGTTCCAGGTTGGCTGACTGTGTCCGCTCTGATAAATATTCTACATGCATCTTGCTCTTGAGCAAGCCTAATGTTGTGTCAATTAGAGAGGCGTTTGGTTGGGAAGAGCGATAAACACAGAGGGAGAGAGGCAGCGGGCGGCTGAGTGTTGACATTTCGTGGCTGCAGGTCTGATTGTGGAGGAATGCGAGGACGTCTCGGTCATGTCAGCACTGGATGACGGGTTTACGGGTCATTCACAGCAGAAACAGCCAGACTTACTAAAACACCGGCGCCATCCCAGCCTGCTCAGAGTAAACCAGCTAAAACAAAAATCTTCACCTGCCTCCATGGGTGGCAGGTAAATGGTTTGTTTTGTTTAGTTTTTTTCACAGATGTTCTCAATATTCTTTATTAGCATAAATCACATATGTAAATCCAAAGTGTACAAGAGCTTAGAGAGCCTCTTTAAAAACACAAGACAAGCTCAACAGAATTACATCCAATACGATGAAAACTAAGCCGCTTCCTTCAAGTAAATATGATAAATGATGAACAATGTATGCAGCTCTTTTGTATTTAAATGAACATTTTAGCTGCATAAGTGGAACTGGAAAGGAAGATGAATATTTTTAGACTGTGCGGGATGTAAATGAGCGACTGAACTACTGTGGAAAAACCGCTGGGCGCTTATGAGCTGAACACACGCGTGTTGTTTGCTGTCAGAATAGAGATGAGATGTGAAATTTAGCATTTCCCACACAAAGTTTTTATGGCCACACGAGTACATTCAATAATTATTTCTTAAATCTATCTGAGAGATAAACACCAGCTGTCGTGGATGAACTGCTGGGCAATCGCGTACTTTTATTCTGAAAGTTCAGTTGCTGATAACCGGCTGGTCATGCCCTTCCTGCCTTGTGCATTTCTTGGAGGTTTTCTTGATGCCAAGGTTTCTAATTTGGCCTCGTTTCTGGTTCTGAACGACGGCGAAGTTGCAAAAGGCTCCATTGGGAGGCAGCTGAATGACATTGAGGCCTGCTGGAACTTTCATCCTGCCAGCATGACGAAAAGGTGATGGAGAAAACGATAAATGGAAAAATGACAAAGAAAGAAGGACGTGGTCTTAAAAGTACACCGAGCATGTACTGGCGCAAGGAGGTGTGAGCTGATATGCCTTAGTGTATTTTATTTTTATTTATTTATTTTGTAATGTCTGGTTTTCAAAACTGAAGTCCTTTTGATTAATTGTCCAATCCCACCTTGAGTCCCTGCGGCTGTTCATTTTTCATTCTCCAGTTTTTTTGGGGCTTTTTTTTATTTTGTTTGTTTGTTTTAACTGTTACTCCCACGAGAAATCATAATTTTCTCAGTTTCTTGTTAAACCTTACGCTTAAATGACTTTCACTGGTTTCATGTTGCAGTCTTGTGCTGGAAGATGTTCTGAAGACTGATTAAAAATGTGGAAAAAGATACTTCAGTGAGCAGGGTTTGAGCAATTCACAATTCTTGTGAATTGCTCAAACCCTGAGCTGCTGGTTCTGTGTGAAAGTTTGGAAAAGGTAACAAAATCCAAACAAGCACCCTCAGGAAAAAAATAAAGCGCGTTGTACCGCTCTCTCCACCCCCTTTCATATGACATAATACTCAATGTGGTTTCTTGAAATTTTTATTTTCAAGGTGAACTGTGACCTTGAGTGTTAACTATGAAGGTCAAGGTCCCCCAAGGCCTAGTCTATTATTCTGCTGTTTATTAGCTACAAATTTTTTATGAATTGTCTAGAAGGTTTTTACAGATTTTTCATGTTTGGTGTGACCTCAACCTTGAACTGATTTTTTTTATTTTTCACTAAAATTAAATCCACTCGAACTGTTATTGACATCTACCATCACACAACATTTTACAGTGCCATCTTGAAAACTGTAATCGTCTGTTTGCTAACAAACAGACGATTACATACTCGTTCCCTTCGCCAAGAGAACCATCAAATCTGTGCATCTGGAGAACAGTTACACCCCTAAAAACACACACGATGCCTGCCTAATAGTTGTATTTAGCAGATCTGATTAGCCACAACAATAAAACCAATTGCTTAAAATTTTGTAGATCATGCCATCAAAACAGCTGTGACCTGTGGGCTCAAGGACAAAAGGACTTCTTAATGGCGTCCTGTGGTTTCTGGCATCAGGATGTTTGGAGCGGGTCCATCCTGAGAATCGCTGTTTGAAGAGAGAAGTAGGAGTTTTGAAGGCACGGTCAACACCTTGAGCTCTCTGTTGCTCCTCGAGATGCTGCTGAGAGAGTTTGACAGGTTTGTGGTCCGACTTGGGAGGCCGCTGCCATTGGGGAGTGCTGCTACCAAGTTTAGTGGGCAGTGTGTGGAGTAAGGTCTACATGAATGCCAGGACTTGGTGTTTCCAAGCAATTTTATAGCTGATCTGGTCTATTACATTACTAACACTGAGGAAAAGCTGTCCTGTCCTGATACGTGTTCTCAAACTGACTTCAGAGGAGGTGGAACCTGGGAAGCGGCGAGTTTTAGCTTAAAAATATCTCCATTACATATTCAGAAAATGAATTTGTATCCGAGGACATATAGCATAAAAAATGGGTTGAGTGATAAGTTACTCTAACAGCATATTGATGCATATGGTCCTTTCCCCTCCATCATCTGCTCCTCCTGTTAAACCAAAGTGTGGAGCAGCTGGAATCTCGCATTAATGCGGCAACAATATTTAGCTGAATTTGAAAGCTGATTGGCATAAAAATAATCCGAGGGAAGCAATTCAGGGTGGTGTGAATGGCTCGAGTTCAAGGTCGTGTCAATGTTACGGGGTTTGAAATGGAAATGTGTGAGTGATGTAGATGGGTAAATAGCATGTGTGTGACTCCACGGGAGGCAGACATGGCATACTAAAGCTGCATTTCATTAGTGTGTGTGTGTGAGTGAGTGTGAGGGATAGGGAGCTGCCAAACAGGAGGACATCAATGCCAGCAACTGATAAACACACAGATTTGCTTCAGGGTTATTTCTCAAGGACACAGACGTACACACCGCTGTCTGGGTGTGCTCGTGGGTGAGTCTGTCTCATATCAGTGTGAGGTTTCCTGCATATTACCAAAACAAGCTCCACCTCTTAGGCAAATGTCTGTTTTCTATCCATTTCAGCTACAGAAATCTCCCAAACAAACGCCTCTGGGTTTAAATTAGATCACGGTTGAAGAATTAGGAGCAACGTAGCAGGATGAGTGAGGGTTTGAGCAGAACTGCTTTAGATGCAGATGAAAACATATTTGCGATGGTATTCATGTTTGAAATTGTCATTTTGATATGTTTAAGTAGCCTTCTTGCCAAGACTTAAATGAATAAATGTGTGAAAGTTTGATCTCCCCCTTCAACTTTATTGCGTTATCGTGATGTGTGCTTGGCTTTCTTTCTACGCCCTCCAGGGAGGGTTGTTTGCTGGGGTGAGTGGCATAGCCTCAACATTGCATCATGACATTTAAAGAAATTTGCATTTAGCCAAGGAAAAAAAGTAGTCTAGGTGGCATTTTCATGGAACTTTTCAATAGAAGTAGAGATTAACTGCTTACTTTAATCATTATTATTAAACTTAACTTAACCCTGTAACTCTTCAGGAGCTGCACAAATTCCCATCATACAGTAAAATCTGGGATGTTGCACTAAATGGTGCTGACAGGGCTGGTTAGATTTGTGGTTGATTTGTCAAAGTTGAGCTGGTTTCTATACTCGGGTGCAGTTGATGGAGTTATATTTTTGCTTTAAGTGGTCAGCTGAGCTGGGAAAACTTTTCTTTGCATATTTTGCAAGACAGAAGTTTTGTTCTTTGGTGAACTTCCTCAAAGTAGCTTTTTAAAGTACTAAATCGTCATCAGAGGCAGACACGCTGCTCTCTTTCTGGTCTTGTGTTGTTGCACAACCCAGAGAATGTCAACACAAGACGTCGCTATATCATTGACATCGCAAAATGGCATCATTTCCTCTGATGGATGAGTTTGAATCTGGAATATCAGAAGCTTTTCGTATTACAAGCTAGTTAGCATTCTGATTTTAGCATTACAATTAAAAGTGCACATAGCTGCATAGTTGTTAGCATTTGAATGGTGTTAATAAAAACAATTCTTATGATGATACTAAGAGTTTTCTGGAAATGACACAATTGTGTTAATCTTCTGTGCTCTACTTCTGAGCATGTTTCAGTTTTAAATTCTGTGTTTTGTACTTTTTTGTTGGAAAATGTTTTTTGGTAATGGATTAAAGTGGTTAAACTTCTCTAACAATGTATTTTCTGTGTGCTTCAACTGCAGAGATAAAACTATTGTTATCTGCCTCCAGAAGCCCATATGTGCTCGATTCTACTTTGATTTATCTTTCCAGACACAGACACTGATAGATCTCCAGGCGTTTCATGGATTTCCATCGAATATTTGATGTGCACTCAGCTGTTGTTAATGCCAAACTTTGCAGCAAACAGATCAGAGCAGTCATGGAGGAAAGAGTTGTGTCAGGAGAAAGAAATGTTCAGGGTAGGCCGAAGGCATGACGAAAGTGAAACAGACAGGAGTGCGGAATCAGAGGAGGTTAGAGCGAGGAGTTTAAAAGTGGGATTCTTGATTGATAAAAGGCTTTTGAGGCCGACGCTGGCAGTTCTCCCGTCATTTTCATGTCTTTACATTTCTACCATGTGTCTGCAGACCGCATATGATTCTTCATCAGGATTTGGACCACAGTGGGACGTATGAAGGCTTTGCCCCGCTTTTAATCCTCGGAAGGGACCTATTATGCTTATTAGTTTCAACTAATAGCTTTGTATGATCCACAGTTTCAAATAATCTCCATTCATCTTTTTCTCAGCCTTTTACATAGATGGTGTAAAAGATGGAAATGGCCACAATGACGTCACATGTTGGTGGTCCCTTTTTTGAAGCCTGGAGCTGAGTGTTTTCACTGTCGCCATCTTGCTGTTTTGAAACGGGATGTGCTGAGTGAGGGGTGGAACCGGACTGTTTTTAAGAGTGATTTTTGATGTTTCTTGGAGTGTTTGTAGCACCTGTGGAATATTTGCAGCCATTTACAAGGTAAATCCATCAGTATCTGCGTATTTGGTCGACACAGTGGATTGGTCATTTTCCCATTTAGAAATACTAATAGGTTTTAGTTTCTTCCTATTTTTCACCTTTGTCTTGTTGCTGTTTGGGCAAAATTGCTCCTGCTTGCAGCTGTATGCATGTTTTAACCCCGAGTCACAGCGGTTGGTGGTGATACCTCCGCCCCCAACCATCTGCTCTCAGAACATGCAAATTTTTGCTTTTTTTTCCAAATGTATTCCCCAAAGTCTTGGCAGTAAGAGGGGAAAAAGGTAAATATATTTTGACTGCCACACATCAAAAACTGTGCGTTTTTGCTTTTCTCTGACAAACAGGGTTGGGGGTCATCATCTGAGACCTCATGGAGTTCAGTCCGTCCAGTGGTTGGCGGTGCAGAAGGCGGCAGTTGGATGTAAGCGATGTAAACAAGTATCAGCACGACTATTAGAGCTAAAGCACTGTGCGAATACCAACAAGTCTCAGAGCCAAATGGTGATATGATTGGTGTGTTTTACTTCAGTTCTGTAACCCATGTACATGGCGTTTGTCAGCGTGCCCCGTCTACCAGCAGACTGGATTTTCAATTTCACTGTTTAATTTCTTTTTCTCCCATTTTGGTCAGAGTTACATCAGTGTTGGAGATTAAACTTCTGCCAGTATGAGAAAGTCTGCTTTGATCTGAGCGATGTACATTTTTTTCATCAGAATGTGAACACAAGACTCTATGCCGACATCTGAGCGCCTGCCAGTTTGCCTGTTTCTTTGTTTTATTATTTTTGTTAGGAGCAGACAGGGCACTAAACTACAGTGCACCAACTAGGCAGACTCCAAGTGAAGGTTAAACAAAGTATAACAGGAGCAAATGCCTATCTGCTTGTTCATGTGCATTTCTACAAGGGGGCGTATTCCCAGCCACAAACTAACATCTAAAGTGCCATAATTCAAGTGGTTGGCAACTTATTTTAGCAGGTTTTACGCAATCTGCAGTTGATTGTCTGCTAAAAATGTTCAGTCACTGCTAAACATCTAAACTTAGCACAGAAAGTAAAGAAATCTGTGTTTGGTTGATTATTTCTTTGTTGTGGGGAAATGCAGTTGTGGGTTGCGTCCATGAACAACTTGCCAAATCTTCGCTGCTTATGGCAAACGGCTTATTCTGTAAACAACATAACCAGACTGACTGGCTTGTGACAAATGCTGGTCGAAGAATGAGACCATCCCTCAGCAGTGTATGACCAAGGTGTTGACCAGCATGAGGAGGTGCCAGGCTGCAGGTTCTTCCACATCCTACCGAAGTCCCTGTCTGTTCAATGAATAAATAGTTTCTACAGACTTCAATCATCCAGTCCAATAAATAACAGAAGAAGCTGTTTGGCATTGGCAGAGAAGATTTGGCAAGTTTTATATTAGTGCAACCTACATGCTCAACTACAAAAAGGCATTTTTGGTGCCATTTAAGAGGAGATAAACTTTCCAACAGTATGAGATTTATAGCCAAGAAACATTGTTACCACAAAGAATTCAAAGAAACACAAACTTTCAGACTTTTTATCCTACGTTTAGTCCCACCCCTTCTGTCCTCTCCAGTGAGACTCATTCTTTGGTGGTATAAACTCAAACTTTACCGTTTTGGACTGCAGGTCTTGGTGTTAGAGATCTGGAGGACCACTCTAATGAAATTATGCAGCATGTAGTGCTCTGCTGAGAAGAGACTGCTCTATTATTTACCTCTGAGTACTTTCCAGTTAAAATATTTTCAGAGGTGCACCTTAGACTGTACTATAGCTTGTTATGTTGTGTATCATTCTGGTGCGTGCCTCTGAGACAGCAGGGTTGCTTAACTTTAACTTCAGGTCAGAATAACTTTATTTCAGAGTAGAGCACTGGGAAGAATGTGTTGAAAATGCACAGCGAGTTCATTTTTCTTCTTTTTCAATGATGATTTTTGGATTACAAAAACAAGCCTGTGGCTGCTCGCCCATTATCTTTAGATTAGTCTTTAGAGATGCTTTTCATGAGTCAGCATTAATTTGTTCTCATCTGTCACCTAAAAAAAGGAGCAAATTTACCAAACGAGGAAAAAGCGGAGACGAAAGCTTGTTCTGGGTCTTCACTTGAACTGCTGGTGTAATTCAGGGCAAGTTTAAGTGTGTAAAGCTTTCAAACACATGGGCGAATCAAAGTGCTTTTAATAATGCAGAGAAATGCATTAGAGCAGCATTTAAAAGCACATAATAAGCAACACAGCACTAACAAATAGCCCCGAGTTTAATAAAACTAATGCAGAGAAGCGTAGTATTGACTAATCCACATGCGCAGCTTTTATATTAATCATATCAGCAGTAAATGACGCAGCCGCTGCCTGATTTGATAATTAGTTCTTGTGCAACAGAAGGACAGTACGAGCTGTGTGCACGAGTGCAGCTGTAGTTAAGAGGACGGCAGAAAAGAGCGTCTGTCGTGCAGATAAGAGAAGCTTCTGATGCTGGAGAAAAGCTGTCTGGCTGCTATTCAGCTCACTAAAACACGATTCACCTGCTGTGTGTGTGCGCGCAGTGATTGGTAGGTGTAGAGGCTCTGGTCTGTCACTCCCATTAAACACACTGTCCTCATTTTTTGCTCTTTAGTCACCTCAGCCTGCTCCCCATCTCTGTACTCTCCGCTGTCTCTTGCCTCTTCCTTCTCCTGCCTCCCTTGGCATCTCACTTTTTCTGCTTCTCTGTCTCCTCTTCCCAGCAATGCTCATCACTTGCTTGGTTGCTGCTGCTGAGGTTCGGACTCTGGCTTGCTGCGACACACACAGACACACACACTCCAGATACAGCGCTCCGCTACACTGCTCAGGAAATTGGACCCTCAACAGACTGTGTATTGGAAATGAAATTCCTTTCAGAGACCTACACACACACACACACACACACACACACACACACAGTTTTAAAGACATAGTTTGTCGCAGCTTGCTGGTTTTAACTATAGTCTTATCTACAGAACCACTATCAGTAGTTTAAGGATGGAGCTGATGGAGCCTTGTTTTCTCTTTATTTCTCTCTGTCTTTCTGTCTCTCTCTGTTGTCTTCCTGACAGTCAGTGTCTCATGCCCACGTGTGCCTCTGACAGATAAGTCATTGATGTTAATTACTTGACGCGTAGCCTGTTGGAAAGACGTCGAGAGTCGGGCACAGAAAAGAAGACCGTGGAAAGATTTGTTACTGGATTTCCAGCATCAGTAAAAGTGCTGATGATTCTCAGAAACTAGATTAGGTTCTGTGATGTATGCAAGTGATCAGTCTGAAGCAAAAAAGCCAGAGCAAGGAGTTGATACTGATTATTTGGTAAAGATGTGCCAGTTGGTGCATCATAGATGGTAATGATCATTATCTATTTGGCCGTTCACAATACTGTGTTCAGAGCTGCCCTAAGTCTTCACCAAGGTGCTGGAAACAGTCCTCAGAGATTTGATCCATGTTGACATGACGGCATCACACAGCTGCTGCAGATTTTTCGACTGCGCCTCTGTGATGTGAATCTCCCGTTCCACCAAATTCCAAAGGTGCTCTGTTGGACTGAGATTTTTGTCTGTGGAGGCCATTGGAGTATAGCAAAGTCATCTGCATGTTAAAGGCAACTGTTTGAGATGATGTGAGCTTTGTGACATGGTGTGTTATCATCCACTTTTCCATTTTCCAATTTTGGGTAGTTGTGTTGTTTGGGTAGTTGTGTTGTGTGAATTGTAGCCTCAGTTTCCTGTTTTTAGCTGACACAAGTGGCACTTGGTGTGGTCTTCTGCTGCTGTCACCCATCTGCTTCAAAGTTCAACCTGTTGTGCATTCAGAGATGCTCTTCTGCATACTTGGGATGACTGGTTGTTCGAGTTACTGTTGCTTTCTGATCAGCTTCAAGAAGCCTGACACTTCTTCTCTGACCCCTGGCATCAGCAAAGCATTTTCATTGAGAGAACAGTAATTTCCTTTCTCTCCACACAACAGCCTGTGGTGTGAGCCTGCTCCTTTACAGAAGAGAACAAGAGCTACTGTTTCCAGCTGTAGTCCACAACAGAATGGGACGGTATTTTTGGAAAGCAGCTAAATGCTTTCCATGACCAGGTCAAAGCACAGCAGTGACCTGGCCATGACATGGTGTTCGTCGGGGATGGCTGTTAGCAGCAACTGAACTTTCACAATAAGAGCGAGGAGGTTGTTAATGGATGAAAAGGTAAAAAGAGAAGATCTAAAATGAATGAAGTAAACCAGGTAAAGGTTGTGTTCTTTTTTCTTTTTTTCTTTTTCAAGGCCTGAACTGAACTCTTATCAGTTTCATTCAATCCTCTGAAAAGTGAAAAAGCAGTTTGGAGGCATCTCATTTTTGTCCCTGTTCTCGCAGCTTGATGAAACTCGAGTCCAGGTGTTTTTAACCCGAAGTTTGTATTTTAAGTTAAATTGAGGATGTGGAGCTGTTTTTCCCACTTGGTGTGAACACATGAAATAATTCAGTTGAAAGCATTCATTTGGTGATTTGCAGGTAAAAAGATGTCTAGACGTCCTAAATATAGTCCAGACTGCAGGTCCACTGAAGTGCTGTTTAGCCTTCGGTTCCACTAAACCTGAAATCTTAAGCTGCAAATCACTGACTCACTGCTTATGACACAAACAACACGAAGGAAAAACACAGCAAAACAGCTGTTTGTTAGCAAAATAGAGTATTGAGAAGTGCCTTTTGTTGGACTGAAACTTGCATTAGATGATTGAATTATCCCATCTCTCATATTTTCCAGCTTGAACAATGATCAGTTTAAAGTTTTAGATAAGATTGTTTGTGCTTTATGCATCACTCATCTGTCTACCTGTTGTAGGACTCCCTCTAGACACCAGTTTGTCTCTGTACTGGCATTACAGAGACAAACTATGCGTCTCTCTGTCAGGCTGACAGATTGAGCGGTGATGAGAAGCCCTCCTGAGGTGGTCTGTGCTTCATGGGTGCATGTGTGCAAATATGTTTGTGTGTGCCGTGGCATTTTATCTGTGTTTCTCGTCTGGAATTCTTCACATCTGATGAGTTAAACTGAGAGCAGGAGGAAGCATTTGGCACTTCCAAGTGCAGATGAGTGTGCGTCAGCCATCCAGTAAAGCTGCTTTGTGTGTTTATTGGTGCAATTTCCCATCTTCACTAAGTAGCTTTCAGAAAATGATTTAAATCAAATTAAGTTTAAAGTGCTTTAAATGCTCTAATAAAAAGCAAAGATGGCAGAACAAATGTGCATCCCCTCTGCTTTTATAAACAGCCAATATCCTAACGGTTGTAGCTGCAGTTTAAAATCTGTCGTTACTTATAAACAGCCGGCTGATGGAGCAGCTTTGTTTTCATTATTTACGTTGTTATGTTGCTCTTAAAATTCATTCCCAGGTGATATTAAAAAACGCTTCGGTTCAGCGCCTTTGGAACTGTAATTTCCTCCGTAGCAAATTTGCCAATTTATCCTCTCAGCTGTTTGCAGCCCTGAACTGGAATCCCCATTAACCTTGAGGCTTAGTCATTTTGGCAAATTCCCATTAACCTCCAGAACGAGTTGTTTGGTGAATTCCTATTAACCTCCAGTATTAGTCGTTTATCAGACAACAAAGAAGTGTTCGTGGTAGCGTTGGAAACTCATTTCTGGCTCATTTGGACATGTGTCTTTTTTTTCTCGCTCTCTCGCTCCCCCACAGAGTGATCAGCGGAGAACAACACATGTAACAGGCAGGTTTGCGTTCTTTAAGGGCTGAACAGATGAAATAAAAATGGTGTAATCCAGAAAAGACGGCCTGGGCTCAAATCAGTTCCAGCTTCTGCCCACAGTCAGAAGTTTTCATTTACGCTTCTAGTCTTTATAAACCCAGTAAAAAAACTGGTCAGTAAAGAACGCACGTCCTGGTGGTAGAGGACTCCGTGAATCCCAGAGGAATGCTAATTTTTCCATGTTTTATACCAAAACAAACATGGTTGTTTTGGTATAAATTGCTCTGTTTATATGTAGTGCAATCTGAGCTGAAAGGGCAAGGAAAACGGAAGAGGTGAGTCTGAGCTTTTAGATCTCACCCTGGGTCAGCACACCTGAATCAAGTGATTAGTTCATCACCAGGCCTCTGGAGAACTTCAAGACATGTTGAGGAGGTCATTTAGCCATTTGAATCATTTGTGTTGGATCACGGACACATCTAAAAACTGCAGGACACCGGCCCTCGAGACCCCTGCTGTAGATAAAAGATGGAAACGACCGCCATGTCTTAGCTTCTAATTTTTAACTATTATTGCATGGCGGACATATGTCAGTCTCAATAAGCACGTTCATCAAAGCATCATCAGGCAAGTTGTCATAAAAGTTTTAACAGAAGAACAAGTTTTTGCAGCATGTTGTAAATATGTATGTTTCTGTTGTAAAGCTAGAAATTTTAACGTGGGAGTCTGTGGGGAGGTTGCCTCGAGTGGCCATTAGAGGAACTGCAGTTCGTGGCACGTCTGCCTCAGCGTTTCCAAATTAGTAATTAACATCCGCCATATTCATATTTCAGTATATTATGAGTAAAATTTGAATTTGAATAATTGTCTGTGTTCACCCTGTGATAGACTGCAGAGCAGATCAGTGCACACACCCCTCTCTTTTGCTCCATGTGAGCTAGTATAGTTTCTAGGACACTATATGGGCTGTAAATCTGATTTTAGCATGTAATTGACAGCCCTAATAGTTTCTAATCCCGCCGAGAGCCTGTATGATAGGAGAGTGTCGATGATAGATGGAAGTGCAGTGATCGGTCACTCGTTGTTTCACTTTTGCCCCAATAAGTAATAAGTGGCATTCGACTGGATACATTTAGCAATATCTCAGTAACTACTCCTCTCACTCTTTCTCTTGCATCACATGTACTTTCTTCATGTTGGCCTCAGTCCAGCTGAGTGCCATCATACAGCAGCTCATAGCTTATTGAATAAAGCAGAAGCTTCAGCCAGTAAGAGGAGATTAGGTTGCACTCGGTGTGTGTGCTTTCCCTCCCGTGTCTCCTGCTCAGTGGTGTGTATCCATCCTCTCGCGTTTTGGAGGACTAATCTAAGCATGTCCATGAATTCTTCTATAATGTGGACCGCATATCACATAAGGTACAAAGTGAATGCTCGTTCCCAACAGAGTAGTCAGTGTTATATTTTCCTTTGTTATGTATCATGATTGCAAGAATATGCATTGAAATATTGAACTGAAGCAAAGCTGTAAATAAGTGTGGGTTAGACTGATACAGTCTTTTAGAAAAGTTCTACAAGCTCCTGAATCACAGGGTGAACTTTATAAACTGTCTTTTTTATGTGAAAAAAAGAGTTAAGTACTCAGATAAATCTACCACACTTAGTTTTTTGCAAGGCTTTGATTAAATCTAAATGAACAATACATTTTCAAGGATATCAGAAGTGCTATACTCATTATTTGAAGTTTCAAATAAAGGCCACGCACTTTGGATACACTGATCGAGGAATATGCAAGAACCACATCCGAGAGAAGGATTTGTAGAGGGAAGATGGAAAATAGACGGCTGGCATTAAGGAGGAGCAAATATGATGTTCAGCAGTCAGAGCGATGCCAAACCAGAAGTGTATTAAGGGAGAAAAATGATTATTGGGAGAAGGAAGGCAAATAGAAGAGGAGATGAAAATGTGAGGAGAAAATGTCAAGAAGTGTAAGACAATCTGAACCCATGGGTTCCCCGTAGTCAGCCTACGGTTGTGAAACTGAGTAAATATGAGTGAAGGAGGAGTGATGGGTTGAGATGCAGCCTGCAGCCTGGCAGTTTCTTAATGTTCTGTGTCATCTCGGTTCGTGCGATTTCCACAGTGATTTCCCCCGAATCCATTCGGCATTCAGGAGAGGACACAGCACGATGGCACGGAAGATAAAAACAGCGGCTCCCAGCAGCAGGGTGCACACATTTGGACTCAGACTAGCATGCTTCCTCATGCCTCTAATCAGCCCGAAGCAAGTCTGATTATACTTGTGTACTCATACATAGTTAATTTTCACATGTTTGGACACTCTTTTGACTGGTACTGTTTTCAAATACTGATGGCTTTTTTTTAAAGTGATGTAATTGAGAAAGCGATGGCTTTGGTGCAGGGATATTAAACTGCTGTGCTTCTGTTTTTCAGTGGAGTGGACTTGAAAATGTTTGCAGAAGGTTGATACATTTTTATTTATTTTTTATCTAAAGTGGATGGAGGGGAGTAGAGTGTTGGTTTCTTAATTTGTGAGGTTACAGTAAAGACTCAAACTAAAAGTGCAACCATAAAATGATTTCTTAAACAGTAATACAATGATGCTTCCACACATTAAAAATCTGGTAGCTGTAGCTCCAATGAGTTTGGTTAAATCTGCAGTAGTTAATATTCCAGAAAAGGCCTAAAATGAACCACGGTGAAGTTGCTTCACAAATTAAGAAAAATAACTAATTGCTGGTTTCAAACCCCACTCTCCAAAGTCCTCTTCTTAGCCAATTGCAGTTACTTTCCCCCCTCTTTATTCCACTTAATATAATTCAAGTGATCTGGTCTGGAAAGGTCTGTGATTGGTCGGTCTTCACTCATGGCTTAGATTTCCTTAAACCTGCACAGAAAAAGCAGAATTGAATTCCTTTCCACAAAAACATGAACAAATGGACTAGTGTATGCATTGATTTTAAAGATCAGTGAAATATGTTTGTGCTGTGAGTGACATTGAACGCACCCATAGTTATATTAGACTGATTAATGTTAGCAGCAGCCTTCTTTCCTTGCAGGTAAAGCCTGCACACCTGAGCAGTGGGGTCGAGTGGATTAATGTCATTGTGAAAAGTCCCTTTTTTCTAAGAATAGCTTAACCAGCTATCTGAATTCCTGAAGACGATCCCGATGAAGCTGTTAATGTCTCAGAAGCTCATCATCATTTGCTTCTTACACGTTGTTAACAGACGTGCTGAAGTCAGCTGCAGGTCCTTTGGTGACTTTGAACTAGAATATCAAATGTGGGACTCTCTTCATCTTTTTGTTGTATTTTGTGTTTGACCAGGTGGTTCCTCAGATTAGTTGTTGCCATGGACACCTTTGTATTTTGGACATTGTCTCCATTGAGTTTTGAAAAGTGTAACCACACCTGTAACCACACCCTGTTTGTGTGTTGCTTGTTCTTCAACACATTGCAGAAGTGATGTCACATGGTCTTTCTCTGAGGCTCTGGGACTGAAATTTGCCACTGATTGATTTGGTACTCAGTAGTCACACAGCTGACATACAGATGTTTGAAGTGGAAAAACAAAGAACTGCAGAACTTCGTGGTGCACGTGTTTTCCTCTTGCTTGTTTAAACATTCTCACCACAAAGGTGCAGTGTTAACTATTTTGGGATGGACACATTTGAACCAACTATGTGCACAAATCAGATATGACTAGTTAGTTTAGCTGATTGGTATTTCCGTGATTGACGAGTGAGGCCAGGGAAATTTTAAACATCTGGATGGTTGCTCGGGCACATCCTTGCTCCTTAGAGGAGCAAAGCCACTGAACAAGTTAATGTCCTGCCATGAATTAAGACCTGCAGGAAACTTTAAATAACTGTCACAGGATATTATCACTATGTAAATGTGTCAGCTTTCATAAAAGCCACATCATAACTCGCAACGCACAACCCAGGAATGTGTGTGTGAATGGAAGCAGGCAGTAAAGCCCTTTAACAGTCACATCCTGTTCTTAGATGACTTGCAGCTTGTGATCTCTAGAACCCATGAGAACAGGAGCTTAGTGGGTTTGAAGCATCCTGACAGTGATTGATACCAGCAGGAAGCTCTGAATACAGACCACACTGCTGGTCCTTATCAGTGACACATCCGGCACATCCAAAGCAAGATGTCAGCTGTTTGCAGAGGGAAAGGAGACGTGGTCTGACTGCTAGTGGGGAGTCGGCAAAGAAGTTCTGTCAACAACCTTAAAACTCTTTCACGACAACACTAAACAGCTTTGTGAAATAATCTGCTGTTTGTGTTGGATCCAGATCCTTTGATGTTTAAGAAATGAGCTGCAGGCGTGAGATTAAAACTAAAAACTGGACACCTCCAGTCACACGTGATTCATCGAATTAGTTCCACAAACCTCGGGAGCATTCGGCAGTAAACTGCAGAGATGGAAGAACAGTTAGCATAATTGCTGTTATGGTTGTTTTGCTACGCTGCATCTGTCTCTGTGCTCTTTTTCTGGTCTAATTGTTTTGAAACTGCCGAGTTAGAGGTCTCAAAAGAGCAGCAATATGATCGAAATATACACAGAGCAGCTAAATTACCAACAGAGGAACTTCAATTTCTGTCCTTTTTACTGAGGCTTTATTGGCAGTACGGGCTCTGCATCGCAGTCTTTTCCTCAACAGAAGTCATAAGTTGATGGGAGGGGGTGAGTCACAAATACGGGCCTTTTGCTGAACTATAAGGACACTAAGAGGCGGGTTTGTCCCTGTACAGTTTTGAAAATCAGCTCAGATGGCATCTGCAGTTCATGAGGTGGACCACAGGTCTAAAATACAACTCCCTGGACATAAAAGAAGAGAAATAATAAGATTTGAATGTAGCAATTAAACCATCCCTCTGGGTTCAATTTGTTGGAGTGGTCTTTGATCGCATTCCTAAAAGGCCCAGATGTCTGCTGGTTCTAGTTCTAATGATGTGATTGAGGATAATATTACGTCTTGGGTGGCTCGTACATCTAATGAACCTTTGCAGGAGTTCAGATCTCACTTAAAAGTTAACATCCAGGACTAATTCTTAATTCAAATTACATTATGAGTACTTTTATTTGAATTTTGCAATTTCACTTGTGGTCGGGGTGGGAAAAAAACCCTTGTAGCTTTCTCAGACTGCCCCCATAAAGTGAAGTCACTGTAAGCAAGTTTATCATGCCAGTTTGTTTAGTGTTCGTGTTGTGTGCAAGTAGCCAATATTAAAGCTATTCCAGGATTAGCAATAAACTCTCACTCTTTATAGGTTAATAAAGCTACTTTGCAGCGAAACTCATGTTTATTAGTTTTATATTTATGCCAACTTCTCTCATTCGTTTCACTGGAGTTGCAATTTTGGTGTAGCACGTTGGTCATTGCTTGGTTATTGCATTTGCGTGTATTTGCATGGAAGATGTCAACTCAACACTCAATGGAAACCATCACTGCTGCTGGATTGGACTTCAAGTGGACTTCAATGAATTATAACAGGGATAGCTTATCAGCCGGTGTGTCTCCAGCTGTCTGTGTGCAGCTCAAGGACGACAACTGTAAGCCCATCTCGTCTCCAACAGCAGCAGGTAGTTCTGAAGAAAGGCAACCATTTAGAGGCTACAGAGTTGGATGACTTTGTTGCAGGAAGTGGTTGAGACCAAAGATGGAGCTAAAAGATGAATGAACCTTAGGTGCTGGTATATCTCACTGGGTATCACAAGCAATCCATGTTTCTTCAAGCTATGGCAGAAGCCACGGTTTGAATCTACCCATGCGTTTTCTTTCCTTTCTTATCCTCACTGTCCTGTCAAAATCAAAAACTGTATTACATGTGAGGAAAAATGCTTTTAACGCATTTGCCGGTCCGAGACATGACTCCAAATTAATGCTAAAAACCTTTTAATATGCAGAGTTTGTGTTAACAGCTGTTGCTGCTCTAGAAGTAAAATAAAAGGAGCTTTTCTTTTCAGATCTGTTGCTTTGTGATGTTAAGATGCTTTTTATGTACATTTGTAGGCTGCTTCCACTTTAGGCTTTTCACTTGTCTGGATTTAGATCCAATCAGCTGAACTAATAGAATACTAAGAATGCTTTTGAATTCTGAGAAGCAAGCACTGCTGCAGTGGTCTGACTAATATCCCGGATATATTTGTCCACTGGCTCCTGCTGTACACTGAACTCTTATCCATTTCCTGCCCTAAAACCAAAATGAATGTGCAAAGTGCAGCTCTTCTGCGACTAAAGGTGCCAAATAATTTATGACTTTCGGGAGTTTCTCTAAAGTCCAGTGGATCTTTTTTTCCCCGTTCTTAGCTCAGCAACAGAAGGTCTTGAAATGGAAACGTTGAAAGCCAAAAATCTTATCACAGAGACAGAGTAATGGTCGAGTCACTGGTATTGATCAACAACCCTATCAACTTCAGCAGATATATTGTGGTCATTTTTCTGCTTTGGGCCCCAGTAGAAATCTTTGTTATTGACCTCCTAAAGTATAGATGACAGGCATTAATGAAATATGATGGGTCCCTGTCTCCATGTCTGTAAACTGCTCAGTCGTAAAATTAACATTTTGAACAAAGCACAGCTTGAGTAAGAGAAATTGAGCAACTTTTTTGAGCCAGACCCTTCAGTATTCCTGATTCGGTCCAAACACAGGCCTACAAAACCGCAAGAGTGATAATAAACCCTTTGTCATTATGCCACCCATTTCAACTACTTAAATTTTGTCTAGACAAATTAGGATTTACCAGATGAAAAGATGAAACGGTCCTCAAGATGATAGTAAAGAAGCTTGATTTAAGAGCTCACAGTTACATAAGTGGACAGGTAGCACTCAAAGAGATTTACACATATTAATATTTATCCTGCATTTCCCTCGCTTGAGCCAGATTTCATAATATGCTCCAGACCTCAACAGCTTCCTCAGTACTCCCAATAGATCAAGTTTGATTATTTGAGATTAAGGTAAAAAATAACCTCAAGAGACAGATTGACAGCCCTGAGAGATGGATTAAATAGCCTGGATATGAGCATCTTCCAGCAGTCTAATGAGTTTCTGAACGGCCAGAGGAAAGAGGAGGTCGTGGCGATGGAGAGGATTTAATAAGACCACCCACAGAGAAATGGGAAGAGATGAAGAGCAGGCGGGCAGAACTTTGTTTCACCTTCTGAACCTCATTATGGAAATATGCTACATTTCTGATTGCTTGGCTGCATTTGTGTTTGTCCCTGTGTGTGTCTCCAGCTGATGACTGAGGCTGGAAAGAGATTAAGTCGTGAACAGTGCAGGGCCGGGTACTGTGGAGTAGAGCTTCTGTAACATATGTTGAATGTCAGGATTTTATAGCTTGATGAAAACAAATAAGTCTTCCACAGAGAGAAGGTGCAGAGGACATCCTTGTTTACATTTTTTTTCCCAGTTATTTGTGGAAGTCGTTTAGTTTTTTTTTGGCTGAAGCTGTAGGTCTCTTGTCTCGCAGCTTATTATGGTTCAGAGTTAAACTGGGATTGCTCTTAAGAAAATTTGTCTTGTTTAAGTCACTCCTGTAACCTTTAACCATAAAGAGAGTTCATGCAATGTTATGATCAGTAGCTGAGCTAAGGTGTGGACCTAACCACCATAAAGATGCTGGGAACCCTTCACCACCAGTGTTGGTGTTGCACACACATACTTCTCGAACTGGAGATAAACCAGTAACTATTATTTTATTTGCAGGAGGTTCTTGCAGAACTATTTGTCAGGGGTGTATCATTTAACAGCATTTCATTTGTAAATTATCTTGTTAATGTTTTAAAAAGATTAGCTTCCACAGCCGTTCTAATCTTCAGTTGTGGGTTATTTAAACGAGAGCCTTCGCTGTCACTTCTACATGATAGTCATGCGTGGATGAGCAAATAATGGCTGAAAAGATGTACTCTAGCCTGGGGAGATTTGCCAAAAAGAAGAATAATTAGCATGATATTAGTTTCTGTGACCATCCCAGTGCAAGTCAGAGCCTGGCCACCTCTGTAAAAGCAACAGTCGTAACTGCGGAGGTGGCCTGAAGACTCAAGACTGGTTACAAGCCGGCTAACACAAGGAGGTGCATCCATCTTAGTAACAAGCAATGAATCAAAGAGTGCAGAACTATTGTTTACTGTTCAAATATTTAACCATCTCTCCATTTTCTTCCACTTACCCAATTGAGGGGTTTGTCTGTGTCATGAAGTCTGGAGCCCATCCCAGCTGGGTACATCCTGGACAGGTCGCCAGTCTGTCATACAGACATTCACCATCACACCTATGGTCAATGTGGGATCACCAGTTAACCTAACCCCATGCATGTTTTTAGCCAGTGGAAAGACACACGAGTACCTGGCAGAAAATGCACTCCACATAGAAAGACTGAATTCAAACCCCATAAAGCAAGCAGACATTCACCTCTGCAGCCAATATTAAATGCATTTGATATGCTCTGAATTTGCATTTCGTGTTAGTTAGTGAATGTGAGCATACTGAGGCTTTTTGAACTAGGGAATTATGTACCTGTTGACACAGTAACTTTAAACGTATTATAGTGCTAATGTGAACCACCAGTTTTTGTTTTATACCTCCATAGCATGGTAATACTTTGTCTCATCTAAGCCCAGACAGACAACAAATGGGAACAAATAGAAGTTTATGAATATTCATGCACAGAAACTTGTGAGGAAGCCAAATAATCAAGTTTGAATATTTTTGATATTGTGATTTTTAATCAGTGAAAATAATATAATTATGCATTAATCTCCATTATATTATTCTTTAATCAGTTGGGGTTTTTTTATGTGGGGGGAAAAGTCGTGACAGCAAATGTGCGTTTGCAGGTTCCCAGAGCTAAAGCCGACTCTTTGAATGTGTCGTTTAGTTGAACTAATATTAAAATCAAACACTTTTTCTAAATAAAATAAAATAAAGAGAGAAACATCAATTCAGATATTTGGCATTCTTCCTCATCATTTTAACATTTAACTTGACCTTGTGAAATAGCTTTATGGGTAAAGTGAAAGTTTGTTGGTAATAATATTTCTTACTTGTAAAGCACTGACAGAATGATAACAACGAGTCTTCAGGCAGAGGCTCCTGCTTTATCGCAGGCACTCATGCAACCTTTGACCTCTGCCTCAGTAGTTGGACACTTCATTGTTTGATCTTGAGGTCATGACCCTCGTGCGACCCTGACAGATCCCTGAAAGCTTTTCCCTGCCACAGCTTTGTCTTCTAGATAACGCTCAGACGTATACCCTTGTATAGACGAGTTGCTGTGCCAAGTCATGAATTCTGAAGTTGGACGTGCTGACAGATCTCTCCATGGTGCTCTCTGTCCACCAGAACAAAGCATAGAGTTAATTAATGCTTTGTTGCTCTTTTTTTTTATTGCTTTGAAAAAGAGCTGTTATCATACTGACGTTGTCTGAGTGTGTCTGGTTGTTATAAAGCCGTTGCTAATGCTTGTTTAGTTGTTAAATGAGTGAAGTAAGGGGTTCGGAGTGTTCCATATATAAAAGGTGCCGGTGTTGGTGCACAGTTGGCTCCTCCTCGCTGCTGTTTTAGACGCAACCACATTTAAATGGGTTTGAGGAGCAATCCTTAGTCTGACCAGCAGAGGTTGGGTTGTTGTCTGATCTGTGGGCTGCATCTTCCAATCATTGGTGAATTTCTTGGGGCAACTCCTTCCATATCCACCCTTCCCAGTAACTTTGTGGTGCTGTGTGAATACCAGTTTTGTTTTTTGTTTGTTTTTCTTTTCTTAGTGGAAGTTATTTTGAGTAAAGTGAACAGAGGTTCGTGTGGCAGCAAACTTGTGCACCAAGGTTTAGGGATTTGTGCTTTCAATAGGAACAAGCAGACCTGCCTATCAAAGAGACAAAAATAGTCAGTTTGGTGTTTTTGAGGCATACGCCACATCGGTATCTTACATCAGAATCAGTATTTTTGAATTGTTAGTTGAATCCTAGAAAGACTGAACACAAGAACAATGTTTACACTGTTGACTGGACTCTGTGTATTTAAACAACCTGAAATAAGACGCTGTTTTGTGAGGTTAAACTGCTGGATCAAAACTGTCCCAAAATCTACTCGTCTGCTAGGAGGTCCAGCAGTTAAGGATGTCATCTATTTCAGGCTTATTTAAAGTTTCTATCTTTAGTCTATTGTTGTGGTGGAGTTGTTTGGAAGCTGAGGTTTGCTCGGTTCTTTCCCAACCTAATTTCTTCATGTTGGGTTTTGGTGTTCTCTGCATGTCCACTCCCAAAGCAGAGTCCTGCCCCTGTACATGGGAAAAGGGGAAAGCCCCTTTGGAGCTCTCTGAGGAATACTGGCGTGCTGTGGTGTGACATAGCAGGAGGTAATTAAGAACAGACGTACTGCAGCACGAGGACAAATGACCTCTGCAAGTGATTCAGTGATTCTGTGCACTTTCCCATGCAAGCCTTCAATTTTTTTTAAACAGGAAGCTGCTCATGGCTGTACGGTACTTTATCTTATCAGTACTAATGGAAATTCAGTGTGTGATTCTGTCTTGACCGTATTTTTCTAGGCCTTCTTCTCTTCACATTGTCCAGCAATTTGTAAACAAATACTTGGTTTAATGAAATGTTTAGTGGAAATTGAAAATAAGGCCAAGGATAAAATTGCTGCCAACATATTATGTCCCTCTAATCACGAATTCAAGTGTGTATTATATAAAAATTAGACTTTATTGTTCTCCAATTGCACCCATTGCGTTGATGAGTCCAACGTTATAACGGCCAATAAGATGACGACGAGACCCTAGAGCAATCAATCATAATGAGCCATAATTATTTAATATTTATATGAACCGATGGTGCAGCCAAAGGTTTTGAATATCAGTCTAGATATTGTTGATCTGCTACAGGTTGATACTAAGTGTGAAACTAATTTTTAAGGGGAATAAAAGACAGAATAGTGTAGTTGAAAATCTAAGTGTTTAAAATGATTTAATACCAGCTGATTTAGCTAAAGCTTTCAACAAAATGTAAGGAAATGGCTTCTTTTACTTTGTGTCCAAAAATATCTATGCTAGGGTCTGGCATAGATCAATTTTGCAGCAATGTCCTCATAGTTTCAAAGCACCTTGTTGAGTTTTTGTCTCGCATGCAAACTATGAGCGACTGCTGTGATCTGCTAGTGACTAAAGCTAACAAGGAGTTTTTCAGGAGCATTTTATAACCCTGTGCAAAAAGTCTCACCCAGCAACAACCAGCAACCAATTGGCAACTGGTTGAAGCATGTGCATATAGGCCTGTGAGATTTCAGAGCAAGCTTCAGCAAGCTCTCGCCAATTATCGCGGAATACGCAATTTTTCTAGCAGCATGCACTGGTAAAATGCTGCCCCCTGATGGTTAGATTTTTTTTTTGTTGCATTTTTTCTGCATTGTTTCCCCAGTCCTGTCAAATATCTGCATGAGCCAGAGCTTCACTCCTCATTAGGTCTCAGTGTTTGACAGGCCCTCTGCAAATTCTGGAAACAGCCCTCTGTGAATTAACTTTATGGGTGTAATACTCGAAAGCCAGCCAATAAAAACAGTAACGATACCGCAAATGTTTTCAGGCTTTGCATATTTTAGTTATAGCTTGAAACCATGTAAATTACCCTCAGGTTTGTATGCCACTGTGTTCTTAATGAATTTCTAAGCTATATTGGAAGATAATTTGTTAAGCTTCTTGGTTTTTGGATGCGAAAGTATGCCCAAAGTTTAAAAAGATCATTACAGAGTCTGGTCCAGATCTACCTCCGGTATGATTTTTTTATTTTCCATTGAGAGTATTTAAAATGCCATAAGGATGTAAAGAAACCAACACAGAGCTGGTGTTTGCATTTCTGTCTTTGCCACGTTACAGCGCCTAACCTCTGCTGACTCATTTCTGCCCTCTGCTCGCTCTGTGTCTTTGTTCACTGCCTTTTCTGTCCGAGGATTATGGGATTTGCTCATTTCTCAGTGGACTTGATGTTACATAACTCGGTCAGAAGCTTTAAATTTGCACCATACGCTGAAATGCATCGGCGTACTCGGACATCACTCTCCTGCTCGTTCCGGGATCAACATTTCTGCTTTCATGTCATGTATGAAAGAGAATCGTGTTTGCTTTTAGAAATCCTTTCCTTTCCTTTCCCCAGGCGATGTGACTGAGTCAATTTTAATGGTGCCCTTTTTTTTTTGTGTTGCATGAAAGACAAAAAAGCCTTTGTTTTCCAATTGGCATGCAGCTGTTTACCAGTGGCTACCACAGAGGAGGACAGTTCAGGGGCATGTTTTCATGCGTTCTTTAGCATCAAAGACGAGCAGTCCTTCCATGAGTTTACCATTGATCTGATGTGGATTGTTGGTGATCTCCTCTATGGAAAGCAACCACACAGAGCTTCTGTATTGATATTGAAGCCTTTTGAGTTCTTTCTTTAAAGACTACGCCTGTGAAGAATTCACCCTTGACCTGTTCAGAAAGCAAAGAGCTCTATCTATCCCCTGTCGATTGTCTAACTCCTAAAACAACATCTGAATGTTTCTCCATTTGCCTCTAGTGCCTGTAGTGCTCTCGTTGAGGTAGAAAAAGGCTGATGAAGTTCAAAGGTCGAAGTAGAGGGCACGGTGGTGGTACGAGCTTCAACCAGAAGCCCTGGGTTAGCTACTCCGTGTGAGAGTATTAAGCACTGTTTTTAGACTTATTTCAGGTGTTATTCTGGGTTTTCTTTCGGATTATTACTTTTATGGACAGCCCTTGTTTTTATTTGTTTTGCCAGTAAAGTTTCTAACTCCAGCACCTTTAACCAGAGGGTGGAATTTAATGTTGCACTGAAGGGATTAAGTGCTGTCACTTTTAATAGATGTTAAATATAAGCCCCAGAGAGAACAGCACAGTTGTGTTGGCCTATGTGCTCACACATTGGGTGAGGATGGGTGTTTACTTTCCATTTCACAGCCTATAACAGCAACAATGCACCAAATTATGGTTCTGCATCATTCACACACTGCAGAGAATGATGTCACCTATTTGTATACTGGGTGGAGTAAGTGAACAGGTAAAAGTAATAAGGCTAAAATAAGGTCCAAACCAAACAGAAAGCATGACGCTGAGTGGATTGGGGAGAGTGGCCAGGGTGATCTCAGTTGCAATCATTAGGAACCTGCGAGGCAAGACAGAGGGCTAACCATACACCACGGCTGGCCAAAGCAGGATGGTTGTCACACGCCAAACCTACCTGGTTAGTTTTAGGAAATCACGATGATTTAGATTAAAATGGCAGCAAGGGTAACCTCATGTTAGAAAGCAAAGTTCTCCAAACTGAACTATTTACTTCACTAATGTAAGTGTTATTTTTAAAAATCAACCACTGTTATCGTCTTTCTGGTGAGATCAAAGTTTGCCATCGTAACATTCAATGCAGTACTTTAATGATCTACCAAACATCAGAATTGCTCCTGTATCATGGTATACCTGCAGTGATGCATTTTTAGAGTTAGATTCTTGTATTCGGGCCATTACAGTGGAAGACGATGTAGCCAGTGTTTACGGGGCTGGAAAAGGCTCCTGCGAGTCCCTGAATTGTCTTGTAATTCTATCAGACTGACTTAGGAAAACTTGTAAATCCACCGTAAAACTTCAAGGTCGGAACAAAGCGCGTATTAATGTGTTGATAGGAGTCTGTAAACTCTGAGTGGGTGTCAAGGAGCAAATCTAATACTCAGGAAGTAAAATTCCATTATCTGAGTTGCCAAGTTTTATTGATGACCTGATTCCATCCGTCCAATTGGAGTCCTCAGAAGAGCACAATGTGCATTCATGATGCTGGATGTTTTTTTATTTTTTTTTTCCCCTTTCAGAGTTTGATTTCAAGGTTGAACGATTATTTTTCTATCCTTGTTTTGTAGCTTGACCCCTGAGTGAATGTCTTCTGAATGGTAATTCAGAAGACTGTTGATCCATGCTGTGGAATTTAGAGCAGTGGTTTTCTAAACTGTGGCTGCTACATTACAATATGTCAGATATTCTTCATCACTATTTTACTAAGTCGTGTGTGTGTGTGTGTGTGTGTGTGTGTGTGTGTGTGGGTCACTGTAATTTGCAGTGAAAGACGCTGACATGCAATCCTGTAATGACAAAGTATCTGTGTGTTTTTCACAATATGCTAACGTGATGTAAAAGCTTGTAGTTAAGTTATTAAATTGTATTTCTGTAGCAGATTTAAAACAAAGCTTTACACTAAAATAGAACAGAATACACAGATCCCTTACATCCAATAACACGATCACAGCTCCAGAAATCATCAGTTTCCAAATGATTTCCGAATTAGCTGAAAAAATACCAACAAAAGCAAACATTTTATCACTGTAATGGCAAATTCAGAGGACAAAACAAGATTATTTTTTTTAATATCAAGAATTAATACTTTATACAAAAGAGTTCAAATATGATCCACAGTTGATCTGTGGGAATCCTGAGTAAACCAGAGCCAGTCTCTGGACCTGTTGCCACTGGCTGCTGATAAACACATTACCAATATGGCCAAGCAAGCATGACCCTGCAAAACCTCTTCATCACTGGGAGGTGCCCTGGGCAGAAACACAACAATGGGACGCTTCTTTTAGTTATTAGTCATCTGCATGATGCTCCTGAAATATCCCAAGTCTGGCTTGATGATTGTAATTTGCTTTGCTGCTGAGCTTATTTAACCACTTACTTATTAAACTCATTTGACTTGTGTGTAACACAAATTTCAATTTCTCTTCATCACACAATGTTGACCTTGTATATAGGTAAGAAGACTTTCCAAATAAAAACACTCCAAGATAACAGGGAATGGATAGAGTGGATACACTGCTGCATTATTATATAAACTACTATTTTAACTGTGTGTGCTGGAAAGCTGCTAACAAACAGAACAATCAGGGTTGTTGTGGTTTAGATGTTTTGTTTCTGCATCAGTGTGAGGCTGCAGAATCTGAATATACTGAGGGTGACGGGCAGGTCAAAGGCTGATTGATCTTTTTCTGCTTTATTTGGTTTTATGAAATCAAATGTGTCCTTATAGCACAATGAACCAAGTGTGTCAGTATCAGAATTGTGCAACAAAACAAAATGAAACAGAAACAGTATATCAGGTTTATTTGATTGATTATTAAAGTGAAAAATAAAATGAATCTTGACTCAAAAATAGTATGACAGTAAGAAGAAATCAAAACCCACAGAACACTGATACATCTTAAGCCTGTGATGCTGTGTGTATCATATTTATTCCATTCGTTTTTGGGAAGTCTACATCATCAGGGTGTTTTTGATTTTCTTTTTTCCTAAAAAAAAAATGAAATTGCACAAAAATGTTGGGTGGAGGAAAAACGATAGAAATGAACACATTAAGCAAATTTATAATTAATTTCCTTTAACAATGTCAGAAGGTTCACTTCATTTTCCAAAAATAATATAATGTGGCCATGATTTCATAGTTCAGGCTGTACAGGGTTGAGATCTATCTTAAAAGGGTCGATGGACCACGAGCATTTGATTCAGAGAGGAACGCTCTCCCAGCGTCTTCCTCACCCATTAACTTTAAAAGCAGTTGTTCTGATCTAGTGTTAGAGCAGCTCTGAAATCTGAACCATTTGATTCGTGTTTCCTAATCTGGTCTGTGCTGTTTGAACTCTTAACCCGGTTTTAACGGATTTCCTCTTTTGGCTTCTTCACCACAGCGGCGTGAGTGTCAGTGTCTTACATGAAAACACTTCTCACTACCATCTCGTAAACCTTCTGGACTCCACCCTCTCCAGCCTGCTTGCGCTCTCCTCTTCACCTCTCTTGTCTGTTGCTTTTGATGGTTGACCCCGGGTATTTAAACTCATCCACCCTCACTGCTTCAGCCTCCTGCAGCTTGGCTGTTACACCCACCTCCCTCTCATTCGCAGGCATGTATTCTGTCTCGTTTTCATTCCTTTCTTTTTTTTTTCCCTCTGCAACACCTTGAATCTCCGTCTGTGTGTGAAGCAGAGTTTAAATAAAATTGCTTCGCTTTGCCAGAAACTACTTTCGATTTGAGCCTTTGAGTGTTAAACTAACAGCTGCAGTCAAAGATGCCGCTAATGGAAAACAAATCAGAGATATTTCATGTGTTTCTGTTCTGGTTATTAAAACAACTTAGAAAACGCATCCATTACATCTTGTTAAAGTGACTCTGTGAATCAGTTCCCGTGGAGAAACTAGGTTAGCATTAATAATCTCAAACCCAAATGAATGTAATCCATCAAACGGAGTCATAACAGCCCTGAATGACTACAGAGTGTTTGGAAGTGATGCTGGATTTATTCCTACATTCATCTTTTCCTCCTGCCTCTCTGAGCATAAACTTTTGAGCGCCACACAAAATCAATAGCGCCTGCTGGAAAGTTCTCGACTCGGATAATTACATTTGTTTACTGCCCGTGCACTCCCCTCCATCTTCATGTGAACATGAGACATTATGTGTGATAAACCAATAAAGCTCAGCGTTGTTGCATGCTGTTACCCGACGTGGCCGTAGCACAAGCTTTACTGAGGGCCTCGTGTTGTTTGGATGCAGGTGGTGAGAATGCAGGAAGAAGGCACAAGTACTCGTTTATAATTTTATGACTGGAGACATTGTAGTGATGGTGAGAAAGGACTTTGGGTTGAGTGATGATTGTGTAAAGCCTGAACACTGCTACACCCTGCTGAGGCTGACAGAAACCAGCATTAGACACAGTTGCAGTCATAGGTATCAGGAGCCTTTTACCACCTGCCAAAAAATGCTAAGAGCCATAAAACAGTGGAACAGGAAATGCATTTAGCCATAAAGCTACAGTCAGCTGAGACAAACCAGGGCTGCAATCTTATGAATTCACCCTGTGTGCCATGTTTCCTCTAAACTGTGGTTCAAATCAAGTGTGATGCGTGACGACTGTTTCAGTGTCGTTATCAGACACAAGCTAAGAGTGAACAAGTAAAACCAAAACACTGAGCTGAGGGAGGCTAAAACTCCCCTTGTACAGCCGAGGTAAGCTCAAGTGTTGGTGGTGATTGACATTAGGGTAGTGCAAGAAAATGGTATATGGCCTGTATTTGTATAGCGCTTTACTTAGTCCCTATGGACCCCAAAGCGCTTTACACTACATTCAGTCATTCACCCATTCACACACACATTCACACACGGGTGATGGCAAGCTACATTGTAGCCACAGCTGCCCTGGGGCGCACTGGCAGAGGCGAGGCTGCCGGACACTGGCGCCACCGGGCCCTCTGACCACCACCAGTAGGGTGAAGTGTCTTGCCCAAGGACACAACGGCCGAGACTGTCTGAGCCGGGGCTCGCACCGGCTACCTTCCAATTACAAGAAGAACTTCCAACTCTTGAGCCACGATCGTGTGACTGGACAAACTGTGTGTTTGTGTGTGTGTGTGTGTGAGTCTGTGAATTACAATCTGATGGGGCCAGCTTCCCTCCTGATGCTTTGTGTTTGTGCTCTGTCGCACAGAGTTCACGGAGGGGCCGGGGATGGCGCAAACAGGCCTGCAATTATGGCCAACCTGCTGAGCAGCGGGGTGCTCGAGGACGCTAACAGTTCTCTATGAGAACCTGATGTTCTTCAGGCTTTGAAAAGTTAAAAACTTTCTCCTTTATGTAGGAAGTCAGATGAGTTCAACATATTTAAATCCAACTAAGGTAAAACTGATCCCCCTTACTTCTCCCACTGGGAAACTTACTGAGCTTGTTGGGAAACTTTCGGTTTTGGCTTGTTCTGCAGCGTCTTTTGGAAACATTTGTGGCCCAGCCATGAACTTTTAACTTGTATTGTAAGGTGAAGACCCTACAATGATAAGGAAAAAAGGACACTTTTAACATACTTCCCCACCTCTAATAAACCTATTGCAGGCAAAAAAAAGTATGATTAAATATTGCGTGTTTTTAATTCCTTAAGCAGTTTCAGATTTACTTGGATTGCACAGTTTTAACATAAAAGTCGAGTGAATCCAAGGTTTTTTTTTTTATATACCATAACATAATCAAATAACGTCTGCAGTGCTCAAGGATTGTAAGTGTAAATGCAGTTGAATTACATCATGTTTTCATATCTCTTTAGGTGCATGAGATCTGGTTTAGTAAATGATTACAGTTTGAAACATTTCAGAGTCAGCCCAGACTTTCACAATCACCGCATCCCTCGCTGCCATTTGAGCTGTTGTTTATGGGAAACTAATTGGTTAGTTTAATTTAGGAGTTTCGTGTCCCTCGGAGCATTGCAGCAGAGATTCTGCTGATTGTAACACTGGGATGTAAAACCGACGGCCTCTGGCTGAGTCCACGCCGTCACAATATCCTTTCTCCTGATACGATCTGGTATCTACGTCGAATATCATCTGTATGCTCCCGCCATTTTTCTCCGTGTCCTCCTCTGCTCTGAGCTATTCGAACCCTCACAGCACAGAAAGTGTTGCTGCAGTGTGTGACTGGCCCTCCGTGTTATTCTGGAGACTTTAAAGGAGCCTCTACTGACTTTATTTGTCTTCATATGCTGTGTGTCAGCTCAGATTTTCCTGATGAAATCACATTTATGTGCGCTGGAAATCTGTTTGATTTTCAGCCCCATACTTGGCTTTAGTCTGTGGCAGGCTGGTTTTGTGAACCGAGCTGAGCTGCTGCACTCGGAGCTCTTCAAAGGCCTGCCATAAAACCTCCGGATCGTAATCGGATGCTGTTCAGACTTCACATTGTAATTATGTCTCAACAAATTCCTGTCTGCACACTCCTACAAAGGAAAGATGTGTGTTGGTTTGTTTGGGGTTTTTTTTTTTTTGGTGTACAGTTGATGTGTACAGTCTTTGACGAGTGGGGAGGGGGCCTTATAAGCTGCATGTTATATCACATTAACATTGTGTTTGAGGCTGCTGATGTTTGTGTGCGATGCTGGTGTAATATTTGCACAGATGTTTGTGTGTGAGTGTGCACCAGCAGCTTATCTTTTCCATGCTCTTCTCACCAAGTTTCTTTGGTCTCAATTGGATGTGAAAGGAAATCCCATGTCTGCAAGGCTTCCACTACAGGCACAGAACTGTGTGTGTGTGTGAGTGTGAAGCCTTTACCATGCCACAGTGGATTAACCACACAGTTTGAGCAGTAACAGTGAGGCTGTGAAGGATTCGGAGAGAAAACAGAGTGTGAGCCAATGAGAGGCAAAAAGGAAGTGAAAGGGAGGTTAAGGCTGATGGATAAATGGTGTTTTTTCAAAAACACCGCCACTTTTTACACTAATCTCTTATTTAAAAACACAAGAAGAGAACACACACACAAGTTGTGAGCTGCAATACGTGTTAAAGATGAGGTGTTCCTTTCAGAAACACAAACAGAGGCTTTTTAGGACTAATAATAACCACTTTTTGTTCCCTCTCTGAGAGCAGTTGGTAATTTGTTGTTAGAGGAACATGCCACAGTAAATCTTAAAGGCACAAGTTACAAAACACCCGCAATGAAGGACTAAATATAAAATTGGCCAATAAGCTATGCTGGTATGAAGAGGGTCTCGCCCATTGTGGACCAAACCTGACATTCAGACTAACAGTGAAGAGGCGGGTCGTGCTGCAGGGAATTCTATCAATGCTCTGCTTTGACAGATTGTAAAAACAACAGTCTGTCACTGTCAGAATATATAAAAATAGAGCACAGTTAACATCTTTGCATAACTTGATCGTGTGGACGATCGTGGCTCAAGAGTTGGGAGTTCGCCTTGTAATCGGAAGGTTGTCGGTTTGAGCCCCGGCTTGGTCGTTGTGACCTTGGGCAAGACACTTCACCCGTTGCCTACTGGTGGTGGTCAGAGGGCCCGGTGGCGCCAGTGTCCAGCAGCCTCGCCTCTGTCAGTGCGCCCCAGGGTGGCTGTGGCTACAATGTTGCTTGCCATTACCAGTGTGTGAATGGGTGAATGACTGGATGTGTAAAGCGCTTTGGGGTACTTAGGCTAGTAAATACAGGCCATTTACCATTTCCATGCACAGTGGTCTGAAACATCAAGAGACAAAAGCCGAAACTCTTGGGGATGTTTTATGCTTGAAAAGGGATTTAAAATGATTATAAGAATAGTGGCAATTAAGTTTCTGTAGTGGACTAAGCCAGTAATCGAAAATGGTTTCGGCTCTATATTGCTGGCTGTGGCTGTCACATTTCACAAAGACTTAAAGTGCAAGCTCACCTTTGAAGGGCCGAGGTGTCAAACTTACAGCCCATCAGAGGCTCCAGTCTGGGCCGCCGGACGGCTTTACAAAGTGAGAAAATTGCAGTAAAGTCATTAATAATTAAAGTTTTTCAATAAAGTGCACTACTATTTTATAAAAAAGTAAAAGACTTTCCGTGTTTAGTTTGAGTGTCCAGCATGTGAAGGCTTGTGCCTTTAAAGAGCCACTGTTGCATTATATTGTGGGTGTAATGTCAGAATGAGAAAATGTGGAAGAACTTGGATCTGCTCTTAAAATTACAGGTGTTTTTTTTTTTGTTTTTTTTTTTTTTATAACCTCTCTCAGCTGTACATTAAAGAGGTTGAGAAGAAGAAAAAGGTTGTACTTCTTGACACACGATGGTTTTATTGGTTCAGCCCACTCAAAATCAAATTGGACTGTAGGTGGAGTTTAAAACTAAATGAGCTGAGACACGCTCTCTATGGGCGATCATAATAATGGATTGGATTTATATAGCGCTTTTCAAGGCACCCAAAGCGCTTTACAATACCACTATTCATTCACTCTCACATTCACACACTGGTGGAGGCAGCTACAGTTGTAGCCACAGCTGCCCTGGGGCAGACTGACAGAAGCGAGGCTGCCATATCGCGCCATCGGCCCCTCTGGCCAACACCAGTAGGCAAGTAGGGTAAAGTGTCTTGCCCAAGGACACAACGACCAGGACAGAGAGTCCAGGGATCGAACCGGCGACCTTCCGGTTACAGATGCGATTTCCAACCCCCTGAACCACGGTCGCCCTACGATCAGTAATTAAAGCACTGAAAAGTACTTTAGATATAAGTAGTGGCTGGTTAATGCATTGCTTGCAGGCAGTCAAGCGCAACTGCAGTTCCTCTCATGTCCACTTGAGGCTCTAAATGCTTGTCAGTCCCAATAGGTTATGTTAAAATGTCCAACTTTACGTCCAATTTACATCCTGATATGAAATATGGTTCATTTCACCTTTCACGATGACTCTACAAGCAGTTGGTATTGTTATAAATCACTCGTTTAAGTGAGGCCTTAAGCTGTCTTTAATTGGGGATGTGGCTGCTGGCTACTGACTTGAGCCACTGTTCTGAGAAACCGTCCTACTTTGGCAAATCGTCCTACCCGTATTATAATTTGATGGTGACTTCTGACTAAACCTAACCCTAATCCTCACCATAACCATAACAAATATTTACAATGGGTTCAAAACAATGAAGTAAATTAGGGTTTTGTGTTGTGCATATGCGCAGAAACAACAGGTTGGATGGTTTGTGAGGTAGGATAGATTTCCACAACACCACTGAATTCAACCTTTTAACCATGTTTAGGTTGTTATTTGCTCTTTTGAGCATTTTCAGTGTGATTTTATGTTTCCCTTTGTAAACTGGGGTTCCGGAGGGTGGTTGTCACTGACTGTGGCCTAAAGAACACCTGTGTCGCTTGTATAAAGGCAACTTGAGACGGGATGCACTTGAGAGCTTAAAAAAAAAAAGGAAAAAAAAAAGATCATTTCAGCACCATCTAGATTTTTGGGTGATTGCAAAAGCTGTCTGGACTGGTCTGAAATTACCCCATCTAACTAGTTTAGCAGCAGCTGAGTCGGTTATGTGTGGATATGATGGTGTTCAGACATTAGTAAGGCATACAGTGTATTTTCATCATGTTTCATCATTAATTGCACAGCATGATGCTGTTCTTACCTCAACCTGGCAGCCGCTCGCCTCCTTCCTGCTGTTCAGCGAGGCAGCGCCTGCGTGTGAGTCATTGAAGGGGGAAGATGGCTCGGCTGCACAGCTTTGAGCTCGCTGTACCGCCCTGCTCTCATAGCTCGCATTTCTCAGATAAAAACCAGCTAGCAAAACTGATTTACAAGACTCCTCTCCACTCGGTGTGTGTGTGTGTGCATGTGTGTGTGTTGATTTAGAAGACTTAAAGTATAATAAACTATCGTGACAATCTCTGCGAGGAAAAGCACATCAACCTGTAAATCACATCACAGCATTCAGCACTTGTTCTCCATCTGTCATGCAGCTGCAGCAGCAGTGTGTGTTTACAGTACACTCATGCAGGTTTCATTTTGCACATGTTGAACCTAAATCTCTGTCTTCCTCGTCCTCTTGTGGCTTTTTTGTTCAGCTTGTTTTTTTTATGTTTTCTCTGCACTTTCTGCGTCTCGTTGTGTGTATATGTTTACCTCACTCCTGTGTCTTGACACACTCATACTTATCTTCTCGCTTTTGCTGTCAGCACCAGTCATTTGATATGGTTTCAGTGTTATAGGGGAGGGAAATTCCAAGAAAGCAAGCGTTAACTCCCTTTATTGGATTTCCAGCCACCAGGGCCTTCCTTAATATCTATGCTATGAGTAACTTAACACCAAGCTGGAAAGTGTTCTTTACATTGGCACTGACTTTAAACTCAGAACCAGCAGTGATCTGAGTGTACATGGCAGAGGTTAACTGTGCTTTCAACCACTACAGGACATTCAACTTGACTTTTTTCTTTTGTTGAAACACATTTTCAAACACAAAATTTGTTCTGTTTTATCTTTGTTTTTGTCTCCACAAGCTTTAGAGGGAAATGGCTTCATCATTAAGTGCTAAAACCAGCCTCTGTGTCTACCTTCGGGAGCAAAGTTCCTCCTGAAACTATCAGTTAGAAATAGTTCTAGGTGTCGGCTGACAAAAATTAAAAACCATAGCTACTATAATTAAATGTGGCCAGTCTCCTCTTCAGGGTCCCTTTCTTGTGCATGTTTGAACAGATTCGAACAGAACTGTTAGTTGGAGATCACTTGGTGACAGTCCTGTTCTTAGTCCTGTGTAGTTGGACAGTAGTTGGTGCAATCAAAGGGTGGAGGGTGTGGTGTTCAGTTTTTCATCATCTGCTTTTTGCAGATCATGTGGTTCTATTGGCTTCATTGAGCCTTGCTTGCACTGTGACTGTCTGCAGCCAAATGTGAAGTGGTTATGCTGTGAATGAGCTCCAAGTCTGAGGCCTTTGTTCTCAGTTGGAATCGGCTGGAGTGCCCACTCCAGGTCGCTGGTGAACTTTTGCCCATGTGGAGGAGTTTAAGTATCTTTTGGTGTTATTTATGAGTCAGGGGAGAATGGAGTGGGATTGGTGCAACATCTACAGTGATATGGATGCTGTGCCAGTCTGTTGTGATGAAGAGAGCTCAGCTTAAAAGGAAAGGTGTGGATTTACTGGTCAATCTACCCTCCAACCTTCATTTATGGTCACAAGCTTTGGGTAGTAACTGGAAGAATAAGACTGCAGATACAAGAGTGGAAAATTAAATGATGTCTTGATTAAGCCTTCTAGATATGAGGAGGAGTTGGGTTTTTCTGAGTCAGGCACTTGGAGTAGAACGGCTACCTCTCGCCATTAAAAGGAGAAAGTTTTAGAGGTTTGGGCAACTTGGATGCCTCGTGGGTGCCTCCTGGATGTCTCCTAAAGGATGAGTTTTGGGGGAGTCCTTCCAGGAGGAGGTCCCGGAGAAGATCAAGGCCATGCTAAGGAGATTACCTCCCTGCTGGCTTGGGAACGCCTCAGTGCCCCTCAGTAGAGCCACAGGAGGTGGCCTGGAAGAGGAAAGTCTGTGATTCTCTTCTTAGAGTGCTGTGTGAATAATGAGTGATGGATGGATGGCAGAAAGAAAGTGGACAGATTTCCCGGGGAGCTAAATCTTGCTATTAGGAAAGGAATGGCCAAAAAAACTCCTTTAGTTGTCGTAGTAAACTTATGTGTCTGTGGTCTCTGTGAGCATTGGAAAAAGCATTTGCATGCTCCTGATTCTATTCATGACTGGACCTTAGAGCTTTGGTCTTAAAAAATAAAAAATTCTCCCACTGAAAGTTGCTAACGACCACAAAACGACCTAGCTGTCATCACACGAGCCTGTCGATAGTCGATAAAAGCCAGGTCAGTATGACACAGACTTGATGCTGAGGATTGCAGTGAGCAGAACTTAATGAGAGGATGTTGAAAAGTAACGGCTGTACTGAAAAAGGTGCATGTGAAGAGGAGTTTTGAGAGGATATGTGGTAAAATATGTTTTTATTTATTTTAATGGGCTGATTTCTGGAACTTTTTTCATCACGCCTTGCATAATTGAGTTCAGATGGGGTTTGAGGAGGGAACTCTATCCAGTTTTCTTGATGTTCTCCGTTGTCTATCTAACTTGATATTAATAACCCTTGGAGGGTCTTAAGGACATTTATTGTCCTTAGGCCTAAAGGTGGATGTCTTTTTAAGGACCCTCCAAGGGTTAAAGGCATATAAAGCAACACAACACCTTGAAATCTGTGCTGAAAATAGTGTGCAGACACCTCAAGCTGTTCTGTGGGGTTGGAAAGCCTGGGTATGATTTTTATATGGTGCACTAAGAAAGTGGATGACACAAGTGTTGCCTTAAATACAATAAAAACAGTAAAGAGGTACTCATGCTGTCAACCTGTCCTCTGTTACAGAGTGTTTAATAAAAGAAACTGTCAGTGTTACTGTCTCATTGTGACAGATTTTTTTTCTTTGATTCAATTCTAAGTGGAAAAACTCAACTTCCACATATGTGTCTGTGTCTTTTCAGAAAATACATAGCGGTGTATATAAGACCGTCCCACTATGGAGAACAAGCGAGACACAGAAACATGAACACCCACTCCCTTTGAATAATAGACTGCTTAAGTCTCAAGGATGCTGTGCTGCAGTACAGAAGGTTGTATTTACCCCGTGGTACATGCATGATCGATTGACAGAATGTTGAAGGAATGCAAAATATCCAGTTGATTAAAAAGTGAAAGTGTTAAGATTCTTTTTCTGCTGTCAAATAACCGAGCTCCTCGCCTTACCTGAAAGCTCTCTCCACATTTATAGAGAAACATAACTGACCGTTGGTTTTACACCAGTTATGCTGCCTCTAACATTGTTGAGCATGACAGGTTCCATGGTGGGTCAGTGATGGTCTGGAGAAGCATAACATTTGAGGGCACAGACTTCTACACAGTTTACAACAATGCTCTGACAGCCATCAGGTATCTGGGTGAAATCCTTGGACCCACTGTCAGACTGGTGCAGTGGGCCCTGGGTTCCTCCTAGTAGACGACAATGCCCTGACTCATGTGGTGAGATTATGCAAGTAGTTCCTGGAGGATGAAGGCAGTCCATACCACTGACTGGCCCTAATGCTCACCTGAACAAAATCCAATAGAACACCTCATCGACATTATGTTTTGATCCATCCAACGCTGCTAGGTTGCACCTCACACTGTCCAGGAGTTCAGTGATGGTCCTGATCCAAGAGGAGATCCCCCAGGACACCATTCGTTATTTCATTAGGAGCTTGTATGCAAGCATGTGGGAGCGTACAAACTACTATTACTGTTTTGAGTTGCTGCAGTGACGTTTTGGCAAAATGCTCTGCTCTTTGGTTTTCAGGATGGTTTTGAATTCAGCCCTCTGTAGGTTGATGATTTTCATTTCGGTCAAACGATGTGGCATTCTTTCATTCCTAACATGTAACCAAGTCCATATCAGTGCAGATATCCAGCATTATTGTATTCCTAGTAAGATCTGATGTGTTTACTATCTACTCATAAGTTGGTCAACAGTAGCTTCAGCTCTCATTGAGACTCGCGTCGGCTGTGGTGTCGCTTTTGGCTTTTGAGGGAATCTGCTATCTTGTTCTTTCTTCTTTTTCTCAGTTCGTGGCCATAGATCAGGGCAGGGAAATAGGAGCTGTGACTTTTGACTTCTCCTTTCCCCTCTCATGAACAAAACCCCAATATGCTTTTCTCTAGTCTGCAAAGAGTCATGAAACCAGAGGCACCACATCACCTGCAAAATGCTAAATGCAACCTTGAGACTACAGAGTCAGACGCACGTCGGCTTTGACTTGAAATTCGTTCCATAATAAGTTATGAATCTGTAACAAAAGGAGCCCCCAATGGATTCCAGTATCCACCTGGAACTACTCTGACTTCTTGCTCACACTGCAGTTCAAATAAAAGCGATACAGGTAAACTGACGATAAGACAGAATTGGATTCAGGAACGCTTTGATTCAGCTTTCATTAAAGCGCGTGGTTTTTTTTCAAATTTGATCAAAGCAGCTTTTTATTTCATGCATGAAATGGGGAAAAGGTCCAGATCACCTCCAACATCAGAGTCCTGAGAGCGTTAAAATTATCTCCTGTCATGCATTATGAATGGACTGAGGATCAAGCACTAGAAAATATTAACTGACAGCTTTCTTATCTTTTTAAGTCGCTTTTTTCTTTGTCATTTTCAACTAAATCTTGCATTTCCTTTCAAATAAAGTTTAATTTAGCTTCAGTTCTTTCCGTTAAACAAATGGGATCACCAGCAGATATACTCCTAAAGAATCTGGCCTTTTTAGTCACCGTGCTCTAATGCAGAGGAGCAAAACGAAAAAGCAAAAGGAAAGAAAATTAATCCGTAACTATTTTCTCTTTTCCAGCTCATACGGTGTCAGGATTTTGCTTATTTGTCTTTTATGAAACCTTAAATTTAAATATCTTTAGCCTGAGACTAAAGGCCTGGTGGATTTTATAAGGTAGTAATTAGAAGATGAATCCATAATGAAAATAATCACTGGTTTGACCTCCAGTTAGAGTTAACAGAATCATTCATTTATATTTCAGCACTCAGTGCTCCACAGAGAGAAGGAAATGTTTGTAGAAAGATAACCAAAGTTATTATAAAGTTATAAGTTTAGATGGAGAATTTCCAGCTGCAACGCCTGAACTGAGACGCAGGCAAGCCGATTTCAGAAGGCCTCAAAATTTTCAATGACGCCTCACAAGATGAAGGATTAATAAGCAACGTATTTAACGAGGAATTCAGTCGTTAAACTGCCATCTTTCAGCTAAACAATGCAGCAAATTTGAGCAGGCCCTCTGGGTTTTTTCCTCCAGAACAAACAGCCAAGTCGGGCGTGTGAATGTTAGAGGAAATAACTTATCGCTGGGCTGCAGGTCAAACAGAGGCTAATCGTTTGACACTCGGCAGCTGGATGCATGTTTACCCAGCAGAGTTTGTATCGTGTGTATTTATAGGATCGGCACTAATCACCAGCAACAACTTCCCAGGGGTACACTCTGAGGAATATCAAAGCTAATACGAATTATCTTTTTTTATTTTTAAAAGAACTGAAAACAGACTTAACTGAAATCGTAGCTGTTAACCACTACTTTTTAAGACCTGTAGATATTAATAGATGTTACCATGTCTTTGACTTGTTGCTTTGATTCATTGAAGTCTTCACACGCATCCAAAATCTTTCAGACGCTGCCTTAATCACAAGGAGTCGCCACACTGGGTAGCTCCGCATGTTTGATTTGGCAGATTGTTAAAAATGCTGATCATAAGCACGCTGCTCGCAGATGGACACCTGACAGGCACCTAAACTTCAGCGACACAGAGAAGCGTCATGTAATCCACTTCAAGGGAAGAGCCGATTATTGATGTCAGCATGTGCACACAAAACGTTTTACAGCATTTACAAATCATTCTCATCTTCAGGAATCAAACGGGCTGCAGCGTGGCGCGGTTGTTGGCGCTGCTGCCTCACAGCGAGAGGGAGCAAACCATATTTATTTATTTATGCGGTGCTTTTCCAAGACAAAGCACTTTACAAAACTGATCTAAGATGGTGCAAAATCTTTTCAAAAAGGGGACAGCGGATGAAAGAATATAAAAGAACAAAATGTACAAAATACAAAAATGACATTTACACTCATTGGAGGTAAAATACTACAGAACTAAAAGTGGAGTAAGTCCACAGACTCAGCAGACCTCAGAGGAGCAGGCGGAGCGCTCCACAGCTCAGGTCTGGCAACAGGTTTCCTTTCTGAACCCAGGTGAACCTCTTCTGTGTGCTGTTTGCTCCAGGGGCGCTGCTTATTTCTGCCCACGGCACACCTCACAGAGCATATTCCAAATCTAAAGATTTTCATTTCATGGCTAAGTAGAGGTTTAAAAATCCTCTCTGATGCCTCACAGATAAGCCACAGGTGTCCACACTGGGAGGCTGGAGGAGGGGTAGCGTTTGAGGAATCACCGATTCATCGGGAGCTGCTTTGGGAGCTTCATGTCCTGCATAAAACCCTTTGGTTAGATTCAGTGAAAGATTGCGGTTTCGGTTAAAATGTGCCGTTTTTATAACGTTTATGCTGCACACATTGTCAGAAACTCTGTTTACTGGCACTGACACCAAAAAAGCTTGTGCAGAAGAGAACTTGAGAAAACTGAACTGTTTGTCCATAGAAGGAAAAACAGGTTCATCTTTATAACTCATAACTCTGATCAGTCAAATCTTTTCTTTCTGAAGGACAGATTATCAGATGGAGTCTTTCCGTGGACTTTAGTGTGTAGAATTTCAGTTGGTTCGTCCATATTTTTCAGACATTTGGCTTATATGAACAACTCTGTTGCCTTTGAGCTTTTAAATTGAGCTAATGGTGCATTTAATGCATTTTCTATGAGATTCATGTTAAGCGTTTTTTAAAAGTTCCCTTTGTGTGAAGTGCGATGGAAATTCCTGCATGTTAAGAGCCGGGATCGGGGCGCCGTGTCATGAATGGCATGAAATCACTTTAATCAGGGGTAACTGTGAAGTACTGAAGACTGCGTTAATCTGAGCTTGGTCACCCTGCCAGGCTGTGGAGTTAAGTGTTCTGACTCGTGGCTGATTGGTAGTGTAGGTGGTTGATTAGTTTGGTCCAGATCACATGGACTACTAAAGTCTGATTGAGCTGAGTCACAAAAAAGTTGGAGGCTGAGTGATTCCTGCATTAGGCGTAATTAGCATGTGCGTGTATATGAGCAGCGTTGGTGTGTGGGGGTGTCGTCTCCTCTGAAGTTTACTTCCTGGCTGCTTCTTTCTCCTGTTTTTCAGCTGTTTCTGAGCATAATTAACCTTCTATCAAATGGTGGCGTAAACCTCATCGCTTCAATTTTGTTAATTTGTGTGTTTCAAGTCGAACTCCGTGGGAGAGTTAATTAGCGAGTTCAGATTTAAAGCTACGAGTGATTCGCCGGGCCGCGTTCACACAGCAGCAATGTTTTTGAATGTTTAAACCATCGAACCCAAAAATATGCATTTATGTTCGAAGCTTTGATCAATAAGTTTACCAAGTATAACTAAAGGAAATAACAAACTCAACTCTTGTGTCTTTCGTAGGTGAGGAGAGAGAGGTTCTTCATGTCATCAGGGTTCAACAGGCTTCATCACTGAACAGGTAAGATTTGATCACCTCCACCCTAATCTTCCCTCTTTGCCTTCTAAGATCTCTAATCAGAGCTTCACTCAGGACCTGCTTTCAGCCACCTGACGATGTTATTTCAATGACGACCTCAGTGGTAGACTTGTGATTGAAGGAAAATATTGATTTTTTTTTTTTTTTTTGATGATTTGGTGGACTGCCTGCTTGAGAACTCAACTGAACCCCACCTTTTTGTTCATCCTGAGGGTGCTAGCAGTCTTTCATCTGATTGCTTCATGTAGGTCCTCACATTTTCTAAGATTTAAAACATCTGTATACCTCTGGGAGCACTGGGAGATACATTTTAACTAGAGATGGCACGATACCACTTTTTTTATGTCCGATACCGATACCGATATCATAAATTTGGATATCTGCCGATACCGATATGAATCCGATATAGTGTTTTTTAATCAACAAAACTGTTTTTTAAAATATCTTGCTGCATTTTGCAAGTCTGCAAGTTCATACTCAAGTTTAAAACAACAACTACACTAAAGCTATTCTGTTATACCTGTATACAAAAAAAATATTTCATAGTTCAGCAATACTGATCAATCTAATAAACTTAGACCTACACCATCCTCCCTATTCTGGTATTTTAAAGAGTAATTAGCATAAATATTAAGCAACCTAACTAATAGGGTTCCAACTCCCAGCAACAACAAAAATAAATAAATAAAAAATAGGGAACCACCCCTCACGCTCCACCTCATGATGCTTAATCGACGTAATCAACCTTAATTTGATGCAGTGTGAAAAAAAATGCACAGAAATCAATTATTTTTCAAGAAATATTAAATAGATTCAACATCTTTCTTCAACAAAATTGCAGACTGCACAGATGGTACCTTCCCAAAGGAAAAAGTACTATAGTTTACTAGGGTATATATATTAGACTTAATAGTCACTATATACAGTAATTGACTTCTATTCATTTTACATCAAATTAAAACTTTGTGTGTCAGATAATTATTTATTAAAAGCTAGACATTTTAAATGAGAATAAGAAAGAAAAGTATGTCTTTGTGCCCCCTTTTCCCAGTTAATGCCCTATCGGCCCCCCTGGCTAAACTTTGCTAGATCCGCCCCTGCACAGTTACCAGCGTCAGCTACGTAGAAAAAGATCCTGGAGTAGAAAGTAATAATAAATAAATTCTAACAACAGCTTATCAAGCTTAAACGTGCTGCTGTTGTTCAGCCGCTGGTTTCCTCTTTCTGGTGCAAAGTGGGCCAAAAACAAAGACGGACTCGCGACAGAAAAGCCGATCAGCTGATCATTTAAGCAGTTTCACGATTGAAGTAGCAGCCGGAGAGCGAGAGGCAGTCGCTCGTTAAGCTTAACGCAGGAATGCTTTACAAACATTCAGAGATGGACTTACACACTTGCTTTACTTCTCTCGGGGATAACTTTGTCGGAGATGAAATGCCAGGTTGCTAGCGAAGCTCCAAATGCTATCCAGACCACAGGTCCCGCATGCCACAGCCGCTCTATCACGTGATGCATACTGCTCCGACGTGCTAACGTTCTGAGGTGAGTTACGGCGTGTTGCAAGTTTTGTGAGGTGCTTTCGTGATATTTAATGGATCGGATTACATTTTTTATTTTTCTCCGATATCCGATCCAGTCATTTAGGTCAGTATCGGACCGATACCGATACGTAATATCGGATCGGTCCATCTCTAATTTTAACATATTTTACTCTATTCAGAAGTGTTTGGATGCGAGCGTCAGTTTAATTCAAATCTTATTTAAACAACTCGAGTTCACAGCAACAGTTGTTCCAAGGTGCTTAGATAAAGACCCTGCAATATTAGATGGGGAACCCCAACAATTAGGCGTTCCCCTTTGGACATGCACTTAATGACAGTGGAGAGGAAAAACTCCCTTCAAGCAGGAAGGGAGCTCCTACAGAAATAGGCTCAAGGAGGGGCAAACATCTTGGAGAACAGAAAAAGGACAAAAAAACTAACTACATGAAAGAGAAAACATGCACAGTGTCATGTAAATGGCACAAGGAGAAGTCCTCAGTGCATTGTGGGAAGTCCGACAGCAATCTAAGCCTAAAGCAGCATTAAACTGTAAACTTCCCTTCCAAGAACCTCCCTTCACTTCTGTTATACTTATCAGTAGAGCAGGGCGATATGGCCAAAAATATTTATCACGATATATATTTGAAAATTTGCTATAACGATATAACTGACGATATAATTGATGCGAGACAAAATACAACTCCACAACATTACTAGCGCAAAAAGACAACCTTCCATTTATTTTCACTTAAACAAGAAGCTGGTTTTTATGTACATTAAAGCTTTATAAAAATGTAACAGTGCAAATGCAAATTCCTTGCTGAAAGTTTAACCAAAAGGCATTTCCAGTAGAAATGGGCTGACATATCCTGAGCATAACCATGTATAATATCCACTGAAGTTAAAAAGAGGTGCTTTGCAACATTAAACTGCATTGTGCAGTACGCATTTTTCAGACCATAAGGTGCACGGGATTATAAGGCACATTAAGCGAAACAAAGCAGTCAGATAAATCAAACTTTATTAAACTCATTCTTCTTGCTTCCTCCACTTTTGTACCATTGATTCATTAATGTTGAATTCTCTGGCAGCGGCTCTATTCCCATGTTGTTGCAGTCTATTAATGACTAACCTCGTATTGTGGATGGATTATCTCAGTTGTTCTCCTGACTGAAGATTGGTCCGTTTACAGTATCCTGCCATGCGATTGCATTTGTCTCTAACCATGAGGAACCTTCACGTTAACTTTTATAAGTGGAAAAGTGTTAGTGTTCGTCCTCCAGCTTCACTGTTTATGTTATGCTAACATAGCTGTGTCGCTAGCGATCACGTAGCACATCATTATATACCAGCTAGCCCAACTTCAGTAACCCTACAAACGTCACTGCTGTTTAGTTTCCTGTCTTCATTTATGTTGGAAGTGATAGCAGAGCTGTACGTTTGATTTTTTTCAGAAATCTCTCCGTCAGAACATGCAATATCATGCTTAGGTAACTAGCGAGCTAACTTCCGCTAGCTTCCTGCTAACTTCTAACTCCGTTAAATGTAATAAATTTTGTTTTCATGGATGCCTGGAAGTTAAACTTCATAGTTACACCTGGTAAAGCAGCAATGCTGATCGTTTTATTGAAGATGAAAGAATTTAGACAGTTTTTAACTCTAAGTGATGCTGCAGTGTTGTTTGACCTGAAGTATACGGAGTTTAGGACCCAGATTACTCCCAGATTTAAGAGCATCTTAGTCCGACAAATACGACAATAGCGACGGCCGCTTGCTTGCATGTTCTGCAAAAAAATGTGCTTTGTCGTGTATCTGACGGACAAACACCAAACCAGTTACACATCACTGAAGTTGCACCGTTTTTACAAACCAATTCTGGTTCATCTGTTTCACTCAAGAATCGGCCATGTGCGTATGAAAACAAAGGCACTGCGCACGCGCGTTTTACTCACATTCTATTGCGATATTTCATTTTCCTATCGTTGCCTAACATTATACCGGTATTACCGTGAACTTTATAATATGGCCCAGCCCTACTTATCAGTACTTCTTATGGCCTGTTTTGGAAAGCAGTGGTAAAATCAGCTGCAGAAAGGGGTCACCATTTTAATATACAAATTCATTTTAAACCTAAGTTTAAAACTTTTATTTAAAGAAATCAAATTTTGGCTTTTGTAGCTTTTTAATATATCGGAGCAAACTATGACTCAGAACTGGTAAACGGATCAGTGATTGAGGAATTGTGAGACAGAAGATGAATCCCTGGGACTCTTATCTCCACCTGACCTTTTATGTCGTGCAAACAGCAGGTCAAACACTGGAGTTAACTCTGAATTAAGTTTCCTGTCAGCTGAACATTGATTTTGGCTGTTAGCTTTTTACACCGATGATAAAAACATGACTGACAGGTCAGAGCACAGTCATTGATTCGGCTGTAGTGGGCTTCACTGACACTGATGAAGACACAAACCATGAAAACTTAAAGGTGAACAGATCTTGTTGTGCATCCTGTTGTTTGTTCATTGCTTGAAAAACTGTTTAAACACAATGCTGTGATACATTCACCAGTTTGCAAAGTGGTAAATAAAGATTATTCAGATTTTTTACTTAGGTACATTTGAATGTTTACTTACTTCAGTAGCTTATAAATCCAGAAGATGTATAATGAGAATACATGCACTTTGAAAATCAAATAGCAATTATAGAAAATTATGTTTCTACTTTGCTTTTTATGTAATAATGCAACATATCTGTAAATGAATGACTGTAAAAGCTGACTTTTTAAAGCTTTAAAGTAATTTAAAGTAACGGTGTAGAGTATAAAATATAATATTTAGTGGAGTAGAAGCAGAAAGTTGCATTACACGTCAGTAAATGCATGAAGTTATGTTGCTGCTGGTCCTGTCCGTGCTCTCATCCAGTGTTGTTGGCCACTGCAAGACCGTACTCTAGTACAATGATGTTGGTAGGGGTGGCCAATTGGGGTCCCACCTGTGGCCTGGAGTAGGTCTGCTATGCATGGGATTGGAAAACACTGTTTCAAAAATGGCCACAGAGATTTTCTGCAGTTAGTGGTAAGAATGTAAAAATGCTGGTTCTGCTTTTCATCAGTCCAACAAGTTTTTACTCGTAGCTTTCTGTTGTATAATGAGTATTACACCCTCACGGGGTACAGTGTAAGAGCGCTGTGGTATTTTATTGATAAATTCCTCCACTCAGACAAAGACCTACTGCTTTTCTTTCTGTGGGCTATATCATATAAAATTCTCAAAGTCGCTTCATTAAAGTGAAGTTGCTGTGTCAACACATACCTTTTGCTTAAGTGCCTTCTTATTATTTAGCCTCACAATGGACACAGACACATGCAGTATTTCTGCAACACACACGGGAGGCTGTCAGGGTGATGGAGAGAGCACAGGAAGGGGCGTCTGATAACGCGTCCAACACAGGAAGTAGTTCTGCAGTAATGAAACAGTTGTGGAGCTGTGCTGATGATTATCATAAACAGTCTTAAGTACAACAAAAGACTGTCTGTTAGTATTTAACAGTGTGTATTGAACAGAGTCGAGATCATATCAGGTGGTAAATCCTTTGAAGTGGAACATTTCCACTCGGCTGTTTCACCTTAAATCAGAAGAGCTCCCGCTGATGCCCAGTTTGAACTGAAAATCAAAGCTTGGTGCATCCATGTTATAATCTTCTTTCCTGTCTTTTGCTATTTTTGCAATTCTGCCACCTGAACATCAGTGGAATAGTGTGAGATTATTAGGGCTCACTCACAGGATCCAAATTCTTTGCAACTGGGGGGAGGGAATTGCTGTTTGCTAGAAGATTTGTATTAAGAGGCCCCAGCCTGGATTCAAATGCAGGACCTTAATGTGAGGCTCACAATTGTAACCGAGCCATGGTTAGTGCTGTTTGGAGGCGATCCATCTCTGAACAATTGTGATCCCACTCGGGACTGACAGCAGTCAGTCTCAGATTGAAGGTTTGTAGGCTGGTGTGGGACTTTAAACTGTAACCGGTGTGCACATGGGTCGATTTCTGTGGTTGAAAGCTCTGGAAAACACCCATTAAATGGACTTTAAGTTAAGTTTGTCAAACAGTGCTTACATGTTTTTATATTTGTTGATCAGACTAACAAATAAGGTAATAAACACAGGGTCGTGAGTGAGTGACGGACAATAATTGAGACCAAATAGTGATGAAAAGGGGGAACAGGAGCTTAGGTCCACCACAAAATGCAGAAAATATAGAAAACCGAAAGTGAATGATTGGCCTTATAAAAGAGGTCAACAGAGAACTAAACACATCAGGTAACGTGTGGTTTTGCAGTGGACTGGAAATGAAATGAACATGGGCAGATGGGTAACATAAAAGTGTGCATTGGGGTAATGTGAGCAATTTGAAACTGGCTTTCACAGATGACCAAATAAAAATGCATCAATTAGCTGCATCTAACATAGATTTCCAGATTTTTCCATTAATTAGAACTAAACATCAGACTCGTGACATCAAGTGATCACTTCTGAGTGTAAATACATAAAACTGTCACCAATACTTACACATTTCAAAGTGTGCATTCAGCTATCATCAGACTGTAGCGATGGTAGCGATCGACAGATGTCCAGCCCTATAGTTAAAATTCAAAAGCAGTGCTGTTCATACTTAAAATTTATACACACAGGGAAGACCTCTGTTGACCCCAGGTAGTGCATTATCCATATTCTCTTTCTCTGATCCAGCCTGTGTTAGGAAGACACGCTTCTCCACATCCAGTATTCACCCACCCTCTCATCATCCCGGCCGTATATTCCCAGGAGCCTCTTGACCAAATGTGGAGGCTCAAATTTCAGACCACTGAGACGGGAACTCCAAGAACTTCTGTTCATAGACAACGGTTGAGACGAACACTGTTTGTTGAAATGCACACGTGCAGTTTGTGGTGTTTTTAAATACACTTTAGATCCTGTTGAGTGAAGTGTTGTAATTTTCTTGCTGGTTTTTGTAAATTGCGGTTTTTGGGTTGTATACACAGCTAGTTCAAGGAATTGTTCAAGGGTTGCAATGGGCTGGCTGTAATGCTAGTGACTGCGACAAGTACCAAATGTTCAGCAGCGAAGCCTTCTAAACAAAGATGACCCAACAAACTCTCCAAAACAAAACCTTAACTTTAACTCTTCATTTACCCCAGAGGCTTTAAACCTACTGATCCCAAATCCTTCTCTCTGAAGGGCTATGGCTGAGTAGTCGTGTTTTCACCAAGAACTCAAGAAGATTTCAGGAGAATTGGATTGTTCTCAGGTCATTCATGCTTCCATCTTGCACAAACATGTTCCTACTATCGGGAATAATCTTAGTTTACTCCTTTGCTTTAGGCAAGGGTGCTGCCTGGATGTAGAGCGCTCAGCTGGCCCGTCATACAGATATGATACAAGTTAAAGTTCTGACTGTGCATTATTGAGTAATGTCTGGAAAAGTCAGCAGTGCAGTAAGGCTGTTTAAAAAGAAGCTATTAAAAGATAAAAATTGCATCATAATTTTCTGTAAAACTCCAAAACATATGTCAGGTCATAAAGCTTATAAATGTAATTGTAAACAGCTTATTTTTCTTTTTTTTTAAATTTATGTGTGTTTATAATATCTGTGTTTATGTATTTATATTAGTTCACATGCTTTTTCCTGCACACGCACACCCACGCTCCTCTGGGAGCTGCACAGGAAAGCGCTGGTTTGTTTTGCAGGAGGAAGTTCAGTGTGTCTGCGTCTTCATTTCAGTGTGGGTGTTTGTGCGTCTCGGAGGGGAGCCACAGCTGCGAGGCCTGGCTCCATACTGTAAACTCCACTCGCGCTGGAGAGGACAGAGACTGTCATCGTTACTGTTAACAAGTCCAGCAGCTCTCTTACTAGCTCCAGCAATATCTGCGCTGAATTATTGCACATATAGTGCATGCATAGAAGAGCATCAGCTGCAGTTTCTTTCCAGATGCATTCACTCTGCAATGAATTTGATCAAACAGGATTTATGTCCGACACAAAAAGCAGCCACTCGGATACAGTACCAACATGCTCACGTATACCTTTTTGTATTGCACCGCTTCTCCTTTATTATATCACAGAGCTTCCGTGATTGCACAGGCCTCTATTAACAAAAAGATTTCCGAGTTCCTTCTTCAAATTTGCCCTGCAGAAAAGGTTCTCTGGCAGTGAGAATGACTGTCAGGAGGAAGCAATTGTGCATACAGGGACTGAACGCCTACGTGTGAGCGCGGTGAAAAGGATGCAACAAGCAGTGGATGGATGAAAGAGATTTATTTCCTGGTTAGACACACAACATTAGGTGTGGCTTGGAATTCAAAGTGCAGTGTTTGACTTTAACATTTAATGGAGAGAAAAAAATAAGGTTTGCTATGGTAGACAGCTGCACTTAGTGGCGGGCTACAGCTCCAGAGACTTTCTTGTTTGTTAGTTCACATTTTTATAAATGGACACAGTTAAATGTGCCAAATATATTAGCAGGTCCTTTAAGTGTTCCTATCACAGACAGTCAACACCTGGTTGATTTGATGCTGAAGTAAACTCCATGATTTGGTAGCTTGCAGAACCAATTTCAATAGCAATGTGGATACAGGTTCATTGAGGTTTGTGGGCATTTATTTATGCACATTCGCCTCCGCAGCATTTTAGTCGGGTCTGAACATTGACTGGAATTCTGTGTCGTTTGTTTTTCAGTCATTCTGTCAGAGATCTGCTGCCATTCTTGGGATCATTGTCCTACCCCATAAACGACTTTTAGTCCAGCTTTAGCTACAAGGTGGACCACGTCATTTGACTCTAGAATAGTTTGGTGTACAGAAGAGTTCATGGTTCCCAGCCCTGTGGCTGTAAAACAAGCCCAAATAAAAAGGACGTTGTTCCAGAAGTCTTGGTTGAAGTCTTGCTTGGTTGGTTCAGAAGCAACTTTGGAAAGCTAAGCCATACTGCCATGTTTTAATTTTTTTTTTAATTGTTTTTTTTAATTAACATGCTAACTGAGGCCTGTAGAGTCAGAGATGTAACTTGTGGGTTTTTGCGGTTCCTCTGAGTTGCCCTGTATCACTTTGCAGTGAATTTGCTGTGAGTTCCAGTCCAGGGAAGACTGTGATATTGTGTTAACACATTGCTGAACACTACAGACCAGCAAACTGTCAAAACGTCTGCTTTTATTGAGGTGGCTAATCAAATGCTCAACTGATTGTTGAGCATTTGATTAGCACCACCTGGCTGCTGCTGTCTTTATTAACTCTTATGAAAGGGGTGAGGCTGTACATGGTTTTTCACATGACTATATAAAAGTTAAACGGTACAGTAATGCATTAATTTGTGCATTTACCATCACTATCTTTTATTCAGGAGAATAACATAAAAATAGTTATTAGATGTCCTGTAAGATTAACTAAAAACTGGTTCTGGAAGGTTTTTTTGTGGCATCTTTATTCCTGCTGTAAAGTTGGGAATCTTAACGTGGGAGTTTGTGGAGGCTGACTCGCTTTTGGAGTCAGCCTCATGTGGACGTCTGAGGAACTGCAATTTTTGGCACATCAGCATTGGTTTCTTTATCTCTCTAAGAAGATTTCTCTGCATTTATTGATAATAGATAAAGAACATACAACTGTTCATGGAGAAAATAAGCTATACTGGACAGAGCAAAATAAAAATCCGCAAATCACCAGCTAAACCAACTTTCAGTTGTTCTTTTACACTTTATCTTCTTCATCTGACTCTCTCTTTCTCTCTCACTGTGCTACCCTTTCCACTCCCTCATGCCCCCCCTCTGCATTTGCCATTACTGTTATTGGTAATAACATTGTAGAGTAGACTAGATTGGAACAGAGCTTTAATGTCCCCGAGGGGCAATTTGGCCTGCAGATGGTATTTTGTTACGAAAGATCCAACCAGAGTGAAATCCAAGGGACAGTATTTTCACACCCACTGCTAGAGACGGGTAATATTGTATTTTAGCTCAGAAAACGCCAATAGTTGATGGCATAAATTACCTCATATACCTGCTGGTGCCACCTACCTCTGCCCTGATGGACTCAATTTGGCTCTCTGTGTAAAGGTTGCTTGGATTTCGGTAAATGACCTGACATTTCTGCACAGCTTTTATACAAGAGAGGGGGAAAAGAAGGCTGATTCACAGTCACATTTTTCTTTGCAATTTGACTCTGTACTTGACAGGCCTGACTCGAGCCCCTCCTCATTATTGCTTAATATATGCTGGATATAGCTTTAATATTGTATCGTAATATGTATAATTTAAAGTTGTGCTGAATTTTGTATGAGGAGGCTGTATTTGAATTCAGGGATGGTGATGCTGGAGGTGACAGACGGAGTATCACGGAAAGAATAAGTTCCCCAATAATTAGTCACAACAAAGCGGGAAAATAAAAAGGCTCATGAATGGATGCAGATATAAGCAGGAGTGGACAAAGACGTGTACGTTCGTCACTAATGAACCGACTTGATCGGACTCTGACAATCACGGGCTGATTATCGCGGCGTCCGCAAGGGCCAACTTATCCGTGTGTGTGCTGATGAAAACTTCGTCTCGCTGTAAATGTGCTGATGCACGATTTAAAAACTACTTTTAAAAAAAAGAAAGAAGTGATCTCTCTCACTCTCTTATCTTGCGTCCTTTATTATATCCCAGCATTCAGATGGGTACAGCGTGAGATGAGAGAATCAGTTTGTATTGAACATGGCTGAATGCAGTGCTGATGAAAGCTTATGCTGATAATAGCTTTTTCATTATGTCCTTAGCCAGGCTTGGCATTTCATTTTCTATTGCAGACAGAGAGACAAGTTCAGATTTTCACCACCGCTGCTTTGGGTGTGTGCCGCGTCTCTGGGCCGGGGTTCGATCATGTGTTTGGAATATTAGTTTTTATATTGCATTTCTGCTCGATTAAACGCCGCGCAGACAGGGATGTGGGGCACGAGAGGTTGTATTTACGCCTAAAAATAGACGTCTACGATTAATGGAAATCAAACTGAAGCGGCAGATGTTTGAGACTAAATGCCAGCCTGTAGCTCATGGAGCTTGGTAGATTTCATGTAATTTATGCTGCTGTGATCAGTCATGATGTTCAGATATATTTCCCAGATAGGTGGTTATCAGTGCACCAACAGCTGGAAAGCTTAATTAAAAATCAGAAAAGTAAATAGTTGACTGTAGCCTGATACCGTTTGTATTTCCACCAGCAAGCTACTGTAGTTGATTGTCTAACATTTGTCTTATCCATACGCAGTGAAGTGCCGTGGACCTGCCGGCCAAGTCTCGCTCCTGCATTTTAGAATTTGTCGGTGATTTATTTTCTGTATTTACGGGCATCAGCACAGGAAACAATTGGCAGGAAGTATCAACCACACCACAGAAATTTGGTGACATTCAGCAACAAAGTATGGAGTAAAATAATCTGTGCTGGGTCCTGAGTTTTCCCAACTTTCAGCGAAGCAATTGAAGCGACTACCAGTGAGAGCAGAGACTGATATGAGAGGGTGGTAAATCGAATCAGTGATGTTCGTAATGACAGGAGATCAGCTGCAAGGTGATATGATGTGCTTTATGTAGGACGAGGAATTCCGTTTATTTATTTATTTTAACCCCACAAACCAAAGATGGAAGTTAAGACTGATCATGCTGCACAGGGAGAAAACAAAAAAGCCTTAACAGAGCCAACAAAACATTAAAAATTATGTTTAAGGCTTCAGTAACACAGACTGCCCGGTCCCCAACTGACTTTATCTTAGAAAAAAGAGTTTCTTTTCACTTTCTTTCCGGAGCTGCTGTTTCTGTAAACGAGCGGTGTAAAGTTTTATTTTCACAGGAGCGCTCTGTCCCCAACCCCCGGGCCTCGGACCGGTACCGGTCCGTGAGTCGTTTGGTACCGGGCCGCGAGAGTTGAGGCTCAGGTGTGAAATGTATGGTTTTCAGGGTTTTTATCGGTTTTCAGTGTTTTGTTTTGTTTTTTTTATCGTTTTTATCGTTAACTCTGTTTTCCTGGGTCTTTTCACGTGTGTTATGAATAAATCTCCTTTTTTTCCGGTACAGGTACTAGTTTGATTTTGTTGTATTTATCCGCGACACCTTAAAGGCCAGTCGGGCATAAACCGGTCCGTGGCGCAAAAAAAAGTTGAGGACCGCTGCTCTAGTGTGTCCAAAAATCTTAAGCTGTCGCATGGACGTGGTTTGAATGTCGATGTCAGTGAAGAACAAATCTGTGAGGATGGTGTCGATGGACGTGGATGTCAGTAGGGTTTTACCCCGTCTGTCACCTCGACATTTCTGGACACAAATGGTGACTATGATTTATAAAGACCCGAAGCCTTGGAACCTGCTATTGATTGTGTTCCTTGAGGTCAAAGGACAAGGAAGCCTAGAGCTGTTTTCCAGTAGACTTACTTGTAACCTTTTTTTTTTTTTTTTTTTTTTGACTAGAGGAGTCTCCCCCTGCTGGCCATTAGAAAGACTGCAGATTTAAGGCATTTCTGCATTAACTTGGACCTCAAATCGAAGCTACATCCATCTTTTATATAAAGGCTTTTATATAAAGGGTGTTTCAACTCACTTTTTTCTTTTGCTGAATTATTGCTGTCAGTCTCCCTGAAATAAAAGGAGAGGCATGCAGTGCTAATGCTGAGCTCAAACACAGCCTTAGGCCTGAAATAGAGAAATCCGTCTCATTCATGAAGCAAATTAAACTTATGACATCATATAATAGGAGTCAAATTCTTTCATCCTAAAGGACAAATTGTTTATTTGTTTTTGTTTTATTTTTTTCTAGCACTGAAATTAAGGTTTTCAAAATGGTCCGTCTTCCTCTCGCCCCCAGAATTTGTCATGGTATTCTTGGAATGTCATAAAAAGATGACGTTGAAATATAGACACAAGGAAATTTGGAAAATAGTTTATAGTTAAAATAGTTTAATAGTTTGAAGTCATACTTGGAAATTTCAAATGTGTTCAGCACATTGAAACATGACCATAATAAACTAGGAAAGAACATTTTTATCCACTGAAGTCACTAAAGCTGAAAGTAATGGACAGCAGTGGGAAAAGTCATAAATTTAAAGTCCACAGCATCTGCTCGGTTTCCACACCCTTCTGGTTGCTTCAGATTAGAAGTCGTGGGATTTTTGTTTACTCGGCAAACACCACATGCTTCTGATCTGTGCAGATACCCGTCGGGAGAGACTGATATTGTGTAAAAGTCCATTCCGCTGCCATCAAGCCTGCTCTCTGTGTCTCCCTTTATCCCTGAGGAATGTCAGTCACGTTGAGTAGAACCAGATGTGTTCACCCCCACCTTTCCAGCCATCCATCTCTTCCGTTTTTATCCACTTTGAAGATTTTTAAAGATTAATGTGAGAATTCTGTGAATTTCTCACTTTTTTTTTTTTTTTTGTAATTTCTTTCAGCTACTTTATTTCACCACTAAAAGAACGATACGAATGTTCAGGAGCCCATCAGTTTCCCAATCACACTGATGTCCTAGTGTAGTTTTAAACTTGAGACTTTTTTTAAAAAGTAGGAGGAAGTTTAGATTGTGTGGGGTTTTTTTGTTTTTGTTTTTTTTTTTTTTTTAAACAAAGGTGTTTATTTATTTATTTATTTTTAATGCTGTCATTAGTCATAGCAGAAAGCTGAAAAAGTCAACTACTGTTATCTCATGCAGTAAAATGACAGGCACTGGGTAAAATTTAGACCAAATATCAAAAAAGCATTGGATTTATCCATTTATTGATTGGGAAGTATGCAAGAACACCATCATAAATTATAAATAATATTAATAATAGAAAACTGCTCTTTATTAAATGTTCATTTGGATATGTTATGTGGTGTCATACCTAAGGAATGTCACACTGAAGCTGAGAATGTGTTGCGTTTTTATCACATTCACGCTTTAATGTGTGAAACCATTCACCTGCTTTTAAGTACATTGTGTGCCTTGTACATGCGAAGGTGTAAATTAAATATCAGTCCACCTAATCACATAACAGCAGTTTCTACAGGTGCTCAAATACTTTATGGGCTTGAAGCATCCATCATTCTGTGTTAGCTTGAACTACATTTCATAGACCTGTAGAATCAGATATTTAACCTATAAGGAGCTCGCTCACCTAGTTTTTACATGAAATTAATGTTTTTGAGAAGGTAAATGTGAGATGGTCAAGTGTGGGATATCTGATGAACAACTTCATACATGTGCTAACTAATTTGCTTATCCATTATTCATAACACCAACAGCTGGTGCAGTTTATTTTAAAGACATGTCTTACACTTATAAGTGAGTAACTTTCCTGCTTTTCACACTCCAGGGCACAATGCCAGTGTGCTGTTTGTACAGCGGTTGCTAATGATCACAATAATTACATCAGTTTTGAAAAGAGATTTCTCTAAATTGTTGCCAGTCAGTTAAAATAAATTGATTTGGCCTCAAAATGTAGCAATTTTAAATTTGAATGCAACCTTGAAATGATGGGTTTAATGTTGTAAACGCCACTCTTGCTCATACTGGTTATTTAAGCATCCTCTGCCACTATTTTAAACTAAAATTACAGATGTGAAACCTTTGAGGTGTGAAAACATTGTTTAGATTCTGGCTTTCTATATTTATGGACCAGTCACAGGAAGTAAGATGACGTCTTAAGTAGTCAAATTGAAATATATCAACACTTGGTATGGCTTATTGCTGTTTCAGAGAGAATGAGATGATATGAGAGAGAAATGCACAAAGTGGTAATGAAAATAAACCCAGTAGTTTCTTTTCATTTGCTCGAACTGCACTAAGTGAAGATATCAGGTGCACTTTCTACTTTCAAAGGCAGATGCCTCTTATATAGGTGATGATGGGACATTGATCAGTCATGTGATCATGCAGTTACAAAAAAGGTTAATTTTAAATACGTTTAGTGTAAAAAGTGATTTTAATTTTGAGGCATTCAAATCAAGCTGATCGATGATCTTCTGATACTTTAAACAAGGTCATTTTTGAGGCATCCTTATATTTTTGCCTCCCATCATTGATCCATGAGACAAGATCCGTTACACAGTAATTCATAAGGACGCGCCGTCAACTACAGCCTCCTACAATCCTGCATAGACTGACCTTCAGCTGCCTGGACCGGCGCCCTCTGGGGGCTGTCTGCGCACGGATTTTAGCATCCAACCCAACATGGCGGCTCATTTCATAACTTTCTCTTATATTCCAGGAATAGTCCAGAGACAGTGGTGACTGTTCAAAGTTTCCTGCAGTGTGTGATTATAGCCTAGCAGGCACTTTGTTGTGCTTCAAACACAACAGGATTCTAACAGGTCTGCTCACAGGTTTTTCACTCTGAGAAAAAAAGATGTCATCTTGTTCTATGGAGACATGTGCATGTCATTTTACAGACTCTTAACTTGTATCTTTTAAATGTTTCGAAGTTAGACTTTAAGTGACCGAGTCACTGTGGTTATGTTAAGAAGCTCAGGTTTATAAATGTATGGAAGTAAATGAATGTGGAGGAGGAGGGTGTGCAGTCGGCCTTCTCGGGGGAAATAAAGGAATATTGCCAACGTTTGTTGCAGGATAATGTTCCCTTGTAAATCTTTGGAAATAAGTTTTCATTGAGAGATAAATTGAGGTGGGAGGAGGTGAGATATTCAGATGGAAAAAAAGAGTTGAAGAGAGGCAGAAAGATCCTTTTTTTTTTTCTTTTCTTTACTGTTTGCACATATTGGTTTTTGGTTGGTGCATCTAAGATTTGTCTGACCTCTGTCTTTTTCTCATTTCCTGCTCTTTACCACTCTCCAAACATATCTCTATATACAAAGAAATTCCTCCACCAACATGGATCCGTTTAGCTTTCCACTTCATTTCGGAGCCGGGCTGTCTCAGCGGCCCTGATCACAGCGTACTGATAGAGCCAGATTCAACAGCTCCTGTCGGACTGTTAAACAAACTGCTGCGGCTCTGTTCAGCTTGCCAACCTTTATCTCTTCCCTCCCTCGGTTCAGACTTTCTGCCTCCTCTTTTTCTTCTCCTTGAGCTTAAACATTTGTGGGGGGTGTAGTTTCTCCTATTTTTGTGAAAAATTTCCTGCTTTACACAAAGCTGTTGCTTAATGTAAACCACTTTGTGATTACGTATTGGAATGTGTCAAATTGGCCTTCATCCTACAGCCCAGTCTCACCACAAAGGATAATGGTTGGTGTTTAAAGGGGGTTGAAACAGTTGTAGTAACGTAGGTGAGCTTTTGTGTTGCGACGTGTAAACATGTTTGGCCTATTCAGACATGTTGTCACCAACACAAGTTTTGATGACTAAATTAGAACCAAACCATCCAGACGTGTTTTGATGCTTATCTGGGTTACGGGAGCAGGAGTACCTCTCCTGGGAGACCTCATTCAGCTCTTCTGTGGGAGGCATCAAGACATTCCCAAGCCAGCCTACAGATTTAATCTTTCCAACGGGTCCTGGGTTTGTGCTGGGAAGACAGTGCCGAAACACCTCACCTAGTCGGTGTCCAGGAGTCATCCTAGTCGGATGCCTGAACTGCCTCAGCTGACTCCTTTCGATGTGTAGGAGTAACGGCTCTACTCTGAGCTGCTTCTGTTAGCAATCTTAATGTTTTGGTCACTACCCAAAGGTGAGAGTAGGAATGTAGATCGACTGGTAAATCAGCAGCTTCGCTTTCACGCTCACCTCTCTTCACCACAGCAGGCCGAAACAGTGTGTGGATTGCTGCTGACACGCCACCAACACCCCAAGTGGGTAACCAAACAATAAAAAATTTTGCATATAAGATTCTTTTCTCCATACCCAAGTCTTTTGTTTAATCTGCAGCATCGGCAAATGTGTAAACCTACTGACTCCACTGGCACTGCTTCATGTCTGCTTATAGAACCAAATGACTGGGTTTGCATCAGATGTTAGTGAGGAGGATCTCCGTCTATGCTGCTCCCCTTGGAAAGACATGGGAACTATTCTAAATTAAGGGTCGTTTCTATCCAATATTCATGTCACATCTCTGCTCCTCCTCAGGTTCTACAAGCTAACGTGCCAAGAAACATGTGCACAAACCGTGAGCGCCACGTCCATGAGAAGACGACGTAACACCAGACTGTAACATTAACGTTGATCATGACCCAAGATGAAGAACTTTGCGATCCTGCTCTGGCTCTGGCCATTACATCGATAAAGACCACCGTGGTCCCGCTGTGTTATTGATGCAGAGAGGATTTGCGTGTTTTGGCTCCAGTGTGCATTATAGTAATAATGCAGAGGTCTGTGTATCAGTCCTGTTCAGAGGCCTCATTACATTTTTGAACTCTGAAAAAGAGCAGCACAGTTGCATAAAGACTCAGTACAGCACAGTTTGGATGAAGATTTCTCCCTGCATGCCTTTGGCCTCATAAACAATCTGTGTGTGTGTGTGTGTGAGTGATCTGGTGACACAGAGCAGAAGTGTCCTGCTTTGCTTTCCTGCGGGATGAAGGGATGGAGAGATGGATGGAACGAGAGAGGTGGCGTGTTGTTTGGGAAGTGGGTCAAGAGGAAGTTGAGGGTGTGTTTTTTTTTTTTTTTTTTTTTTTTTTTTTTCTTAAAGTGTGTGTACATGTGATGCTTTACAGCTGAGACCGGGTTGTTGGTCAGTATGGGAATTTGGTCTTTTGTGTGTGTGTGTTTGTTGATGGTGCATAACTTAATTCCACCGGGAAGCCAAAGCAACAGCGCGCCTCTGCTTCCTGTCCTAATTGCTTAAAGTCCCACACAAATAAGCCTGCACGCACACGCACACATACACATTTGGAAATCCCATGTTTAAAAAGGACTTATGCAGATGCTCTTAGCATTTGCATAGTTTTAACATTCATTATCCTTTTTGACAAAATAGCTAATTTATTTTTTTCACAGTGCTTGCACACACATTCCCCCCTTTCTGTTTTGCCTCCCTGATTTCTGTGCATCCTCCTTAAGACGCTGCAGCTAATGTATTAGCACCTGCAGACATTAGCGTTGATTAGCGGGCATGTTTGTGTCCACCTGAAGATTATTCACACCAATTCATGAGCAGAATACGAAGCCATGTAGCTGCTGCACACTCCCCTTTCGTCCTCGGTTTGTCTTAGACTTTGTCCATCTGCTGCTGCCTGGTGACGGGCAGGTAGCGCACTCGAATTTTGCACGAGCTCGGTCGTTGGAAGCAGCTGCTGCAGTTTTTATTTAGGGGAAAGTGCAAAGTGTGTTTGGGGCAGCCTCTGTTTTGACTGTCTCTCTTGGCTCGCGCTGTGTATGTGTGTGTTTTTCTGGCACAGAGGTCAGAGCATGAGCAGAGTGGCATCCCTGCCTCCAATCTGGACCTGCTGGGTGACACTCCATCCTCCGTCTGCCTCATTTGTATTCCAGCAGAGCCAAAAATGGAAAGCAAATCAGGATTTATATTTCTGCCCCCTAATATAAATCATTGCAATGTGGTAATGCATTCAGTTCACATCACCATCACACTATATATGTAAAAAAAAAAAAGTGCTGAAGAAAGTTTTAAATCAAAATAAAATGCAGCCCAGGTCCGTTTAGCTTTTTCCTACCATTTGCTGACTGACAGCAGAGCCCGTTTTTGAATCCCGTTCAATAGAAGAAGCATAGTGCAAATGAAAGAGGCGGAGAGGAGGTCAGTGCAGGGTGAGCTGAAGAGAAGAATGCACAATAGCCTTCTGAAAATTTAATAAAACTCACGGAAATGTTTCAGATATTTTCAGATTCTTGTGTTTCTGTACCTGTCAGGGCTCCAATTAAGGAAAAAGAAAGTTTACCATTTTATCTCTGCACATAGTGCACGCACCGCAGGTCGAGGTATTCCTTTATTTTACTTAAAATGATCTCAGCAGAGAAGAATACATGCCGTTTTCTTCCAATTATCATTTTCAGAGCTACTAATTTTGATTTACTATCTTGTCATTATGAGACAATGGGCTTGTGATTAACTGACCTTTTGCTAGTCATAAGAAAATTGTATTACAATATTTAAAAGTATTTTAATTATAATGCATGCTTTTTGGATTGACTACCACAGTCTCTAACAGCGGTTGAACTTTAAACTTTCATATTATTTATAGTGTGTTTTAAGTCATTTAAGTGTTCTGCAGTAGCCCGACTGACAAAGTGGATTCCATTTTAGGATTGCTGTAGTCCAAAAAAAGAGATTTCTGTCTGTAGTCATATATATATTTGGCAGTGAGACTCCATCAGTAAATAAGTGGAGGAATGTTTGCTCACTCTTCTTTGCGATGTTGCTTCAGTTCACTGAGTTTTGCACTTATTCCTCCCTGCACAGCTCTCTTAAAGTCCCACTTTTACTGGGCCACTGCAGCAGCTCGATTCTTCTCTTGTTCATTTATTCTGTCGTAGATGTACTGCTGTGACTGGGATCATTGTCCTGTCACATCACCCAGGTTAGGGCCAAGCCTCGAGGTTACTTTTGTATACAGAGGAAGGAGCTTTTGGTTGACTTGGTGACTCCAAAATGCCCAAATCATCACCCTTCCACCATGCTGGCAGCTGGTATGAGGTGTTCATGCAGATATGATGTGGTGCAATGGTGGAGATGGGTAGCAAATGGCCTGCATTTGTATAGCGCTTTTCTAGTCCATAGGACCCCAAAGCGCTTTACACTACATTCAGTCATTCACCCATTCACACACACATTCACACACACATTCACACACTGGCGATAGCAAGCTACATTGTAGCCACAGCTGCCCTGGGGCGCACTGACAGAGGCGAGGCTGCCGGACACAGGCGCCACCGGGCCCTCTGACCACCACCAGTAGGCAAACATGGGGTTAGTATCTTGCCCAAGGATATTTGGCATGCAGCCTGGGATCGAACCACCGACCTTCTGATTAGTGGCTGACCTGCTCTGCCACCTGAGCTATAGCAAAGTGGTTTGCAGATGCACAATAGGTGTAAAGCAACCTAAATATTGCTGAGCTGGCATTGGGATTAATGCTACGTCCACACTAGCCCGGATAAATTTGAAAACGTGTACGTCTGAAAACGCTTCGCATCCACACTATCGTTTTCAGACGTTTTCACAGAGTTCTTCATCCACATTGAAACGGCTGAAAAAATTCGACCTGCCTCATATCTGTCTGCCACTTTTTAAATTTTCGGCTCTTTGAAACGTCGCGGCAAAATGTTGAGGAAAAGCACCGAGTTTTTTAAATGGACTAACAATGAGGTGGAGCTGTTGCTGCGAGTAACACAAAAATACAAAGTTGCAAAAGAGAATTAAAAAATTTGAAGAAAAGCTATCTGAGCAAGCAGACTGATACAAAACAACTGCTGTGTAATGCCCTCCGCTATCTTAGTTTAATTGGTCACATGACTGCATCACATAACTAAAATGTGTCATTGTTTTTGAAAAGGCTCCGGTTTCGCTGTCCACACTACAACGCGACCGAAAACGCCGTCTCAGTGTGGACGGAAGGCCAAAACGAAGAGAAAACGTTGCGTTTTCAAACGAAAACACATTAGTGTGGACCTAAATGTACCGGGATTGTGACTGAGGTTGACTTCATGGTCTCCCTGAACTAACACAATGTTTAGAATACACTAAATAATCAAAGTCACACTTTAATGTTCATTCCTGAAACATATCTACATTTACCTGCATTTATAAATGAGCCAAAATTTTATTAAAGAGCCAAAATTCACAGGAGTAAACAAAAAGTAAAAGGTAAAAACAAACGTTTTGGGGTTTGTTTTTACCTTGAATGCATCACAGTAACTATTTAATCACTGTTTATCGTATAAGCCTGTCCACGTGAGTTTTAAAAATATGAGGATTCATAGAGCATCTCAGTTTCAGCCCCTTGAATGGTTTTTGGTCATAGGAAGTGTAGATTGCCGTTTGGGAATAACATGAACTTGGAAATGTGAGTCACTCTGTTGTGTGTCTGTTTCTTGGGGAAGAGGCTGTATCTTCTGTTGGACTGCTGCAGGATTTATCATCATCCACACACACGTGTCGAACAAAAGCCTCCAAATAAAAACATTTTAAAAAACAGAATTTGTCTGATTTGTAGCTAAACCTCAGTTGCTGTCGTTCCTTCAAGATTTAATCCGTCGCTTTGGGTTATTCAGACGCCAGGTTTCCTTATTCTCCACGTCATCTCGCGGCTCTGTGCGCTTTAGAAATAAAAAGCACTTTTTTTGTGTGTGTGTGTGTGTTATACTTATCGTAATATGATAACTACTCTATAATTGTCAAGTGAGCGGTGTGGTCGGCTCCTAAAGCCCGGATGATGAATGTTTGTTGTCTTTACGGTTTTCAAGTTACTTCCTGCTGATGGAAGGAGACATTGTGTCGACTGATGCTTCGCCATCTGGATCTTTTAGATGCTGGATGTTTAGATGCTAGAACATATGGACACACACACAGATGCACACAGACACACACGCGACTGGGCGCTGGGATCCAGAAGCATATGGTTCTTTGAGATAGTCGAGACAGACTGGGCTATTCTGTTGGATAGCACCGAGGGCCTCGACATTGTTAGAAGTGCTGCCAAACAAACTTCACCACACAAACACACACACACAGTCTCGCCTCACTAGCTTCTTTTTCTGCTGGTTTCAGTGTGATGCGAACGGAGGCACGGACGACCTTAATTCTTGTTTCTGGAGCAGAGGCGAGCAGCGTCCTCATCGCAGTGTGAAATGAAATTGAAGATACCTGTGAACCGTATTACTGCAGGCTTATTCAGCAACATTTACACCTCAGCTGGGCTTTGTTCATTAAATGTTCTCAGCGTCTGTAGCTTTTTGTCTGCTTGATTGTCTCATTATGAAGATTAGTCCCCAAATTGATTTTTCTTTTCTTTTTATCTTTTTAGTTTAAAAAGTCCTTTTGTTTTACCTGGTGTGCCTATAAGCCTTAATGCTATCAGTATGAGAGGGAAAACTGAGACCCTCTCTCTGTATTATCACAAATTAAAATGCCTTTAGTTTAATGTATGCCCCAGTGAAGGGCTCTGTTTAAGCTCGGGCACAGCTCCAGCTTTTTGTTATTAGTCCAGGCAGTAATATGTCTTTTCTCTAATAGATAGTATAATATTTCTGGCTCTTGCTGTGAATGAACTAGGTTTAATTAAAAATGCCATCACTGGCTTCGCTGTGATCTCCACGCTCGTTGTGTAGCAGGCTCTGCAGCTCTCAGGACACACTTCATTTCTGTTTTTGTGCACGGAGCAGGCTGAGGTACCCAGACTTTGTATGGAAAATGTGACAATAACCAACAAATGAAGTCCAGCTAATTCATAGCTGGACATGAGGCTCGGTCTACAAAAATCATGAAGTATTTGATGATTTGTGGTGTTGCTGTGTTCTGATGGCACATGCCTTTAGTACATAATAACTCATAATCAGAGATTTAAGTGTTTATAACACTTTTAATTGATAACGTTAAGACTAGGGACAGAGTCCAGAACACATGGACTAGTTATCATGCTCAAGAAACCAGTTTGAGATGATTTGAGATTTGAGCTTAGCCTGAACCGTTGATACAAGGCAGGATGGAGCAATGTTTTCATGGTATTCATACCAAATTGTGCCTCGGCTATTGAAACTTATCAGACCAGGCAATGTTTTCCAGTCTTCTGTCTTATTTTGGTGAGCCGGTGTGAACGATGGGTTGGTTTTCCTGTCCTTGGATGACTTGAGTGACATCCGGTGTGGTCTTCTGCTTCAAGGTACGATGTGTTGTGCAATCAGAGATGCTCTTCTGCGTTCTCTTTTGGTTGTAATGAGTGGCTATTTGAGTCACTGTCGCCTTTGTATCTGCTCAAAGCAGCCAAAGGGCGTTCTCCTCTAAACTCTGACATCGAGAAGACATTTTAACCCCGTGAACTGCCGCTCACTGGATATTTTCTCTTTTTTGGGCCATTCTCTGCAAAAACAAGAGATGGCCGTGTGGGAGAATCTGAGCAGATCAGGAGTTTCTGAAATATTCACACCAGCCCATGTTGCATGGTTAGTCAGATAGCTACAAACTATGATGCCAGCATAGAGTCATTAATAACTCCACACGAGGGAGATGATCAGGGTAAATATAGACAAAGTACTAAAAGAAAAAAAAATAATGGGGAGGATTTGTAAGGAAAAGTCTGGATCGTTGCCCTTAAGCTCCTCAGATAGAATCGACAAAAGAAACACGATGCAGTCCCTGCAGTCCTCAGGTTTAATCAGGAACAAATATGTCACCTGGATTTGACCTGTAATCCTAGTGCAACCCTCAGGCCAGCCATTCATTCCTTCAGTTTTCAGCAAATCCAAGCTGTGCTGTGAGATATCAGATGACTAATGGCCTCTGCTCTTTACCCAAACAGGTTTTTTATATATAACTCGAGTCATGTTTTTTGTGCTTCTTTCAGGAGACTGAGGTGATTGATGTCACCAGGGATCAACAGGCCTGAACACTGAATAAGTAAGAGCTACAACTGCTGCTGCCTTTTATTTTGAAAGCCCTTTCCATTTATTGTGTTGCCAGTTTTTAGAAACTACTCCTGCTCTTTTATTCATTCCCATCCATTCCTATTTCTGCTCATTTCTCAAGCTCCCCTTCACCCCTCTTCCTCTGCTGGGGGTTTTCAGGAATGCCATTGGCTGTTTATTTTGGCAGATTCAGCTGCTCATGTGTTTGTGGCGTTGGTGGGAGGGGGCTAACGGGGTTAATTGAAGGCTTCGGGATGTTTTTAAGAAATGAATTCCTGCTGAGACCCCGCTGCCCCTCAAACAAGCCCTCTTCTCATATATCAGCCAATTACTGACACTCTACACACACCTTTCTCTGGCTCTGGTTATGGGACTGCTTTCTATAATCTGCTTTCTCCATCTATTTTCTGAGTTTCCCAGCCGTCCAGGATCTGAAAAGTGAAAAACATCAGAACATTAGTATTCTAATTCTCCACTAAATTCTGAGAGGTTAGGGCCTCAAGAACTTGGTGAGTTTTAGGTGAAAGACTTTCCTTATGAGCGCCCTCATGAGCTCAATCTTTAATCTTTAACCTTTTGAACAATCTGACTCAACAAAAGTTTTCCACTTTCTGAAAGTCTCCTCATTTCCAGCTCTAAAACTCTGATTCCTCCTCTCTGGGTCTCGGGCATGAAGGATGAGGATTTGTTTAGATGTCAACCGGACAAGCTTGTTAGAGGTTTTTTGGGTTGATCGGAGCGGACCTCAGCCACATGTCCCGACATGAACCAATCTCAGCTCTACTTTTCATTCTGGGTGGCATCCAGCATAGTTCTCGACCGCTCCTCTCCAGTTTCAAATTGGACCCCAGAGGCCCCAAGAACATTAGTTTTCCCCCAGTTCAGTTCAGTGTTATTTACACTGTGGCCAGTTCCAAACAGAAGGTGCTAACAAGATGATGGCGACAACAAGTTTGTGTACTTAGGGTTTTGCATTTTGGCTCGATGATGGCTGTCTTACCCGTTTTGTTTTTTTGTTTTTTGTTTTTAGATTTACTTGTAGAGCTGCCCAGAGTTAAATGTGAATAAACGGCTCATTCTGGAACAGAGATTGCTTTTGTCGGATCTTTTGTAGTGTATTTGTGCATTTTTGCTGTTTTTGTTTCCTATTAAATGGAAAGTCCTGACTAGATTTTTGAAAAGAGGAAAATGTGGCTTCATTGGCCCTGAAAGGTAAAAGCCTTTTGAAGCTGTGAGTACAGCCAATATCTCACACGGTATAAGAGAACCTGGCATCACCTAAAATTTATCAGACTATGCCTAAAGTGCTAAGCGAGATATCTGCAAATAAAAGTGCAGAATCTGTAGGTAAGAGATGGGACTTTTCAGTTTCCGTTTACACGAGTAATCATATTTGAGAGAAACAATTACTAACATGCAACTCCTTTGCATAGCATCTTGCTAGCGCGCCAAAAAGCTGACTATTGTCCCCAGAGGATAAGCCAGCACAGCTTCGATGGCTTCCCAGAGAAGCTGTTTACTTTGAGATGTCTCCACTGAGGGGGAGATCATTTAACACGGGGCTTTAAATATTCTGAAAGCTTATTATGTTTGACATCTTTGGAAACTTTAAAGGATGGCTTTGTGGAGATTTAAAATTTCTGCAAGGCGGTAGCAAGGCGGTCGCGTTTAACAGCGCTGCTTTTTGTCCGAGAGTCAGCCGTGTTGGTCGTGTCGATGGGGTTCGGCTGCATGTGCAGCAGCTACAGGCCGCTCTATTTTAAGAGTGAGGTGTTTAGCATATTTTTACATCAGCACACTAACAGCCTTTCTCTGTTTATATAATTATGTCCTCTTGATGGCGGCTCATCTGGACCTGATTCAACTGATTGTTTCAGAGGCTTTTTGCACCCTGCGGAGAATGAGTGGACCGTATGCTGATAAAATACTGAATGTTTTTAAAATAGTTTGATGTAAGAGTTTAAATATATCAATTAGTGAAATCATTTATCAGCTCTCTCGGTCCAGATACGTTGCTGGGGTGGGCTTCAGAAACCCATGCTGGACTGAAATGAAACCTCTCGGTGTGACCGGTTGATTTAAATGGTCGTCTGATCTGAATGACTGCTTTCTATGATCTGCTTCTGTTCGCTCGCAGTCTGCCAACTCATATTATAGCGTGCCTGAGTGTGTGTGTGTGTGTGTGTGTCTGCCTCTCCTCCGCTTCCCCTTCTGTCTTCCATCCATCACCGTTTTCCTCTTGCCTCCATGTTCTCAGTCTCTCATTCCCTCGGTGTTATCCACTGTGTTTTTTAAAGTAGTTCTTGTTCCCATAAACAGCTCCATTTTCCCAGCCGTCCACAGCGGCTTGTTCCTTGTCACTCTCTGAGATCTTGAAGAAAAGCAAATACAAGGAACCATGTTTGGCTGACTTTTAAAAATATCAGCTTCTCATGGTCAAGTTATTATCTGATGTGACCCCAGTGAGCCGATCAGCCGTGCACTGTTTAGGTTTATTTATTTTACCCTTTGCTTTTGTTCAAACTGCAGTTATTTGCAACCTCAGATATGAGTACAAAACTTGGTGCATTATTAATACGTTTCCGTACGAGTCACAATCCACCAGGGGAAAAAAACGAAAACTTTTATAGCGTTTAAAGACGTGTTTATTCAGGTTTTTGGATTGGTAACCTGTTCCCTTACACTTCTTGTAATCTAGTAAGCACTGGAGCGATGAAAACAATAAAAATAAGCCGGCAGTTTTAGCCTTTGCAGTTTGTTGTCGCTCTTGTGAGTCTGTCCTCATTCTAAAAGTGTTAAAAATGAACATGTTCATAGAGTTTAGAAAATCATTCCCAGTCCTGCGGCCAGCTGTTATAACAGTGCAGACACTCATCTAGTAAAGGGGTACAAATGCTGATGCTACATGAAAAAGGCTTTTTTCACTTAAAATAATCTCTCCTGATCAGGTATGTAACTGTGCTTTACCTGAGATCAGACACTGCAAACGTTCATGGTTTCAAATTGTTGTTCTGTCTTCTAGTGTTGCAGTAACACTTGTATTTCATAGCTCGGGCAGTAAGAGTACAGACTGAAACTCCTTCCTGCGTTTCACTGAAACTGCTATCAGGATTTGTTAGGCTCAGCGTGAACGGCTCAATATCGCAAATGATGGCACAGCACAGCAGACACATGAGTGCACAAGTAGAAATGCAAACAGTGACATTGCCGAGTGCAGCAGGCATTCAGGGCACTGTAAACCATCCAGTCAGGGAATGAATGTAAACAGAGGCAAACCAGGAGGGTTATGTGACAGTGACATATCAGCAGGATCGAGTTACAGCTATCGTTCATAGTTTACCTGAATGCTGCAGAGCATTTACTCATTTTGCTTGATGTGGTTAGCCGAGTGGAGCTGCTCAGACCTGTTTAAAGCATATTTAGTTCAGTTTTGTCTATCAGAAGAATGGGTGCGTGTGGTTTAAAAAAAATAAAATAAAACTTAATGTCCTTTTTTTCATAAAATAGCCATATGATGTCAGATTATTACACCCAACAAGATTCTCAACATTTCTACTGAATTTCTAATTCTTCTATTTGGCTGAATCTGTTCTAACTTCAGTTTCCTGAGGGAAAAACAAAAGTTTGACCAATAAGCATAGACTTGGAAGTCTTGTTAGTAAGAGTTTACAGAGAGTTAAGGTTAAACTTTCATTTATTTTAGGCCATTAAAACTTTGCGAGGTGTTGGCTCAGTGACTCTGTCTCAACTTTTAAAACTTTTTTTTTCCAAATGCACCCAAACAGACACACTCTTGAGCAACAGTAAAACTCACAGCATCTTTTCCCATCAACCCCCTGCTGCAGTGTGTTTCCTGAGGCCGGCTGCCACAGAAAAGACCCAGCAGATGGTTCGAACAGTGGGGTGCAAGTCGAGGCGAGGACCCCGTTTTAGCTGAGGTCACTAGGGCCTTGGGGTGCGTCACAGAGGCCCCGTGTCGCAACCATAAAGCATCATGAAATGAAATCCACCTCGGCTGGAAGTTTGTTGGAAACAGAGATTACACACACGTAAGACGGGTTCTTATACTAAGTGCATATGAATGGAAAAGTAAGGCAGTTAAATTGAAATGAGTCTGCAGTGGCAATTTAACAAAAGTGTGTAAGTAAGAAGGAATTTTAACCAACTAAATGTGTCAACATTTCAAAAACTTTAAACAAAACCTAAATGGATCAAATATTTATCTTGTTGTTGCCATTTTCATTTCAGCTTTGAATCAAGTTATAATTACATGATTTTGCCAGTCAGCTGTCAGCTAGCTCTGCAACATGAGACTTGAGTCTTAAATAACTAATGATCTTCAAATATTTGTGTGGTTTTGTTTTGTTTTTTCTTTGACAAGAACACAGTTGCTAATAATAGAGTTGATTGTTTCTGACAAGGATTTTCATGAGCTTCAGTGAATGTTTTTTTTTTTTTTTAAATCTCAGAGCATCCCTGATAGCGCTGAACATTTGGACCTCATGTGCCACACTGGGTCTCAGTCACACCTTGTATGGGCCAGATGTCAGCTGTGTTGTGACATTTGGCCCATGAAAAATTTGGCAGCGCTGCAAGTGAGACCTCAGTGCCAAAAGTAGTCCAGATTAGACTCGGATGTGTCTGCTGTCTAGGATACTGGTGCCAAACCTCGAGACATTAGAAAATATCAATATTGTCAAGGAAGAAGAGAACCAAAATATACACTTGTTGGTTTTACTTTTGCGTCTTAAATGTGGTCAATAAGAAGTATTTCTTTCTCATATGATCAGTTCAGTTTATTTTTTTCACAACAACAGTTGACTCAAGGTGCTTAATACTGTAAGGTAAAGATGCTACACTAATATAAAGAAAACAGAGAAAGCCCCAACAAGCAGATGAGCCCCTATGAGCAAGCACGTGGGCGGCAGTGGGGAGGAAAAACTCCCTTTTAAACAGAAGAAACCTCCTGCAGAACCAGGCTCAGGGAGGGGACGCTGTCTGCCGTGTCCAGTTGGGGGTGAGGGAAGGGAGACGGGGCGGTGTTGTAAGTACTGAGTGGCACTTTAATCCTAAAGTTATCATCCAGACTGGCTTCAGTTTAGATAACAGAATTCAGAGCTCGGTTTTAATAACTGACCTGGGATCTGATTTGAGGGTGCACATGGTGTGGATGGTTTTCCACAGTGGAAAGAGTTGTGCATCATTTTGTTTGCTTTTTTGCCACATTATGACATTTAAAGTTAACCTGCTCTGAAATCAAAGCTGACATACCCGGTCACAGCCCCTCCCTGAGCTCAGGTCTGCTGGAGGTTTCTTCCTGGCAAACAGGAGTTTTTCCTTCCTGTTGTCACCAAGTTCTTGCTCATTGATGGTCTTTGCTCTTTATTATTGTGTTCTATTGTTGCCTTACCATATAAAGCGTCCTGAGGCAGCTGTTTTTGTGATTTAGCGCTTTATAAAAGATATTGAATTGAATTTACCATGACATCAACAGCAAAATATAATAAAGGCTTAGATAAATGTAATGCACCATTCAGACACAATTATAATAGCTTCAGAAGCTCTGTTGTCCAGCCATGAGTCAAAGACAATAAATCCATCATCATATAACCCATACTAAAGGTCTTCAGTATCTGCAATTGTATTTACACATTTTCTTGTGTTAAATCAACTTCTTGTTGATTTATGCAAACAAACGAGCACAGGCAAACTGATAATTGAAAATGTGGTTTCGACCTCAAGGGGTTAATTGTCTTGTTTTGCTTATTTTAGATGAATGCCTTTCCTGCGATTAGCCGAATATAAAGGCCAGCCTTTGTTTTGCCAGTCGAATGCTTTCAGTGTGAAGCAGCAGCAGGAATTATTTGGCTAGCATTACAGCAGTGACTCAAGCCCCTTTTAGACGGGCACTCCTGTCTATTGAACTGACAGCACGTAGACTTGTCTGCTTCGTGTCTGAATGAGTCCAGTGATGCCGCTAATGACCATACACAATCAAGGAAATCATTATATAAAAACATTCTACTTCTCATTACTGGATCCATGCGAGAAAAAAAGCATCTCTTTATGTTTTTATTGAGTAAAACTGACCAATTATTCACCCATTGAGCAACACTGTTCATATCAGTGGCATCTTTAATAGACACACGATGAGTTAGTAGATTAAGGCAAAAAAATCTTCCAATACTGACCTACCTGATGCCACATCAAACACCTCAATGATTAATGTCCCCCGAGCGTCGCTGGAAACACAATTTTGTGTGTGTGTGCAACAAAACTGTGACTTGTGGAAATCAGAAAAAGCTTTCAGCGACTCTTCTCTTTTTCTCGCTGCTATTAATCATCTTCATCGCTTCATCACTTACTTCATCACGTCTTCTGCTGGAGTTTTAGATGTGATTCAGGCAGTTTGTGTGTTTGTGTGTCTGACCGACTGTTGTATTTGGGTTTAGTCCCAGAATTGTTGCTCTGCGTGAAATTTGAGGTGTGCGAGTTGGACCGGGCTCGGGGTTTTTTTTTTGTTTTTTTTGTTTTTACACACACACACACACACACGAATCACTCCACCTCTGCCAGCGCTCAGTGTGTGTCCGTCTTTTTCATTATTTCCCCTTAATCAGCTCATTAATTCAAAGCCTTAATGATATAGAGAGACTGGGGAGGATGTGAGGAAGGAACTAAGGAAACAAGGGAGGGAGAAAAGACTGATGTGGAGGAACACTACAAGAACGGACAGAGAGAGAAAGGAAAACTTGAGACTGATGGAAGAACGCCAAGATAGATGAAAGCTGCAAAAGAAAGGGCAGAAAAGAACAGGAATGGAAAAACAGGAGAAAAAAGTTGACTCGGGGAGAGTGAACGCTAAAGAGACTCAGAAGGCAAAGTTGATGACTTGGAGCAGACTTTTATCAGCTGCCAACTGGTGCTGTGGTGTGTTTATGTGTGTGTGGTGTGATTGAATAGTTTCAGGTTTGCTGCCAGTGTTTTAGCGTGTTCAGTGTGTGTGTGTGTGTGTGTGTGTGTGTGTGTGTTTGCATGTGTGTGTGCATGTGTGTGTGTGTTTGGAGGGTGTGGATGAATGGATCCCCATGTGTGGTTTTTGTGTTTTCTTTTCTGTGTAAGCCAGCAGAGTGTGGCTTTAGTCTCCTCAGCATGGTGGAAAGCTTTATACTCTTTCTTTTAGTCACTCCAAGTTTCTCTGGGATTAGTCCAGAGAAGAAGAAAAGTTGCTCAGCCATTTGTTTCGTCAACACATTAACTGAAAAATAGTGTTTGTTGTACTGATTCTTTTCCACGTTTGACTTTACCCCCTCAAGTTCCTTTCCTGCTCCTCCTTTGTTAGTTGAACATCTGGTTGTAGCTTTGTGTCATCCATGAGATACTTTGCTCTGCTGTAAAGTGTCCTACACTTGATTTGTGTTCATGGTGTTAATGTCATGTTATACATTATGGAAAGTTTCTGGTCTGTGACATTGTGTCCAGCAAAGAGATCTGTTACATTTCCCTGACAGATGGGGAGAAAAACCAGTTTCATGTTTTATAGTGCTGTACTGTGCTGTATTTTTACGGTGTAACAAATATTCTTAAGTTGTAGCAAATTGCTGGCCGACATATTTATCATGTAACAGATTTTCTATTAAATTACAACAAAGTGCTGTCCTATGCATTTACAGTGTAAAGGAAATCCATGTTAAATTACAGAAAAGTATTAGTTTAACGTGTTACAGTTTGACAAATATCCTAGTTACCTTGCAGTAAAACTACATATTTACAATGTAACAAATTTCCATGTTAAATTACAGTAAAGTTCAGTTCAATGCATTTAATGTATTTACTGGAACTACTGACCTGAGAATTTGGTTTTATTCTGAGGTTTTGATTGATGATGGTTCTACACACGTACAATATTACAAACTTTATTGTACACTAACATATATATGATATAAATGTGCATGGATGTAGAATAGAATAGAATAGAATTCAACTTTATTGTCATTGCACATGCACAGGTACAGGGCAACGAAATGCAGTTTGCATCCATCCAGAAGTGCTTTAGTGATATAGATATATTACAATATATATTAGCAATAATATAGATATGTGAGTATATTACAGAAATGGGTCTATTATGGTATGTTATAATGTACACGGTATGAAGTATGTTGTGAATATTCTATAACTATGTACATTTATATAGTAGATTTTTTTTGTGTTGAATTACCATAAAGCAATGCTTTTTATACAGAGTTTGTAATAAATTACAGTACAGGGAACATTACTGTAAACCAAAACACTCCTGAGGTCAGTCAACAGAACAGAGTGGGCTAATTACAAGAGCAGCTCTAAGGAGCCTAAATGGCCAGCTTCAGGAACAGGCACACTGTTAACAGAGTCGTTGTTAAAGGGATAGTAACTTTAATTTTTTCAAATGTTATTCATGGAAAGATATGCCAAAATAGAGAGCCTGTAAATGTGTATTAAATATTCTCTCTACTGTCCCCGAATGCAGTTTTCTTTGAGCGTTTAAGCATCTTTGAGTACTTTTCCATCAAGTTAATGAAGCAGAAAGAACAGAGATGCTTCCTCATCTCTGTGCATATTTATCACAAATGATTTCAGAGAACGTTGAAATACAAATGTTACCCCTTCCAGTTTGCCATAGGATGTTTCTATTTCTTCCCATAAAACGAAACATCTGAACTATCTGTTGTTTGCTGTTTGTGGCGGGTTGAGCCAGCCACTGTTATCTGGCTCATATTTGACCCATAGAGATCAATTAGTGTCACACTTTTTATAATGAGAAACTAAAGAGGATGGTTAAGAACCCATTATTAGTTATTATCATTCCTCATGTGTCGTTTGACACTAATATAGGTACTAGTATAGGCCAGTGTTGTGCAGAAGTGGAGCTTGTGCACTGCTGTTAGCATATAAATGTATTTTAGCAGTTGCTTATTTTCTTTTCTTTTATGTTGAGCGCTGCCCCTCGCCCATGCCTGTGCACCCAGAGGTGTCAGTTTTTGGATGTCAATGAATATATTTATTGCTGACTTGTGCGCCGTCCACAGCAGAGCTTTGTTGTTACCCACCAAGTATCGACTTGCCGTTCTTTTGATTCCCGTTTGAATACAAAAGGTAGCTGAATCAGGGATACCTGCAGCTCATTTTTATTATACGTGGTCTTTGAAATGCTGGGGACAGAGAAGGAAGAAGTGAGAAGTAAAGAGACGAAGAGGAGGAGAGTGCAAGGAAGTACTGAAGCAGACTTTCTAAGCTGCCGGCTACATTTAAGCTTTTATGGACAACAGCAGGGACCCTCCCTGCCTCTGATGGCTTTAACAGCTTACCTCACTCTTCTCCACAGCCTCTTTCTCTATTATTCTCTTCATTTTCAACTGCCAAAGTGAAATCTGGCTCCGTCGCAACAGGTTCAGGTTTAATGTCTTTCACATAGGGAGTTCTGCGGAGCTTCACTGAGTCATCACTGTAAACAAGAAAAATCCTCTCCTGCTCACAGCGAAATACTCTTTTATTTATTTTTTGAATAAAAAAATAACAAACTAATATTTGTGCCTTTAGTCTTCATGGGATTGAATCATGATGTATATTGCACTATTGCACTGCCATCCATAGTGCAGCAGGAACTTTTAAACAACCTTAACCCCTTAAGCCCTCGGCTATTATTTTGAATTTCCGCCTGAAAAAACATACCCAGATTCAATCTGTAGAAGCTGCGCAACCTTAAGGGCAGAATAAACAGCCTTGGGCTCTGTGGATAAGGGACATGTTCATTTTTTTAAAATGCAGTAAGTCTGCATAACACCATCACTTGCCATAAGTTAAATTAGAAAAATTCTATGAAAAAGTGTTTTTGCCATCCCCTAAACATAAATCTAAATTTATAACAATGATGCTGTTGAACCTTTTCAAACATTTCCAATCCACAACTCTGCCAGATTTGATTCAACCGAAATGAGGCACAGCATTGTTCCATCCATCATCTCCACCTCCTGACAAGTAATCTAAATGTTAAATCCCGGTAATACTCGTGGCTCTCTGCATACAAAACACTAATCAGGCGGTATGTCACTTTTATCTCCAAATATACAGTAGCGTTTTTTTTCTCTCACAATAAACACACGGACACATTGTTTCACTTAAGTTTCACTGATTTCGCTGTCAGCGTGGAAGGCAGAAAAACCTTGCAAACTCAATTTAGTTACCTACCGAATGTCCATTGTGAGTTTTAATCACTCTTATACTATCATCAAGGCTAATAGACGGGCTCTTTATCTGAAAGTAAGCCAGAAGACGTTTTATTAACCCCAGCACTGATCACTAGAAAGCTCCAGAAGGACCTCTTGCACTTCTCATCTCAGGGCATCAAATACATTTTGTCAAGGTGCAAATTTGCTCAAGGACAAGGTGTCTTTCTGTATTTGCACCTTAGCACACAGAGTGCAAGAGGCAATATTGGTAAGAGGCAATGGTCCTCTTTGAAGGAGCAGCAAAATCCACTTAAATAAATGAGTGGCAGTGGCATAAATCACAAGACTGTCATTTCACTTTGTTTGTACGTGCTACTGATATCTACTTGATACGGTTCCAGTCTCGCAAAGCTCCAACACTTTGAAAAAAGATGCTTAAAGTTGGCCACATTTATGGCGATGATAATGACTTATAATCCTCATTTTTCTGTCCTGATAACGTTGGGGTGACATTTTTTCTGATTGTTTGTGAGATTTCAGTGTTTGTTCATATTTATAACCTTACTGGATCTAAAAATTAGATTTTTATTAAATATTCTTTGTAGGCTACAAGGTGAGCTTATAACTGAGCATTATAATGAAAGCAATTTCAGTAGCTACATGTCTGATAAGGGCAGTGAGTTTAAGAATGTTCTGGGCACACGCTGTTAAACATTACTTGCATTCTTGTCCATCGTAAGCAAATATATTGTCCTCGGAGAATAGAGGGTTTTTTTTCAATGTGGCCTGTTTCCAAGGTTAAAATCTGAGCTGGTAAATGATGAATGAAAGGACAGAGCTGTGTTTTATACAACAATATCCAATATTTGGTCCATTCAGAGTCCATCGAGTCTATTTTTTGCACATCATCCGCAGCCTGTTTATCCATGGTCATGTAGTTTGGAAGGTTTCCAAATATGGACCGCTCATCTCTCCTTCGTGGCGCCTTTGATGTTTGACTGACGGGTCATTAATTAGCTCATTAGACTTCAGAGATTGGATGACCTTTGTATATTGGACGGCGTAAGGAGACTTACAGGAGACGCCCGCCATCTGGCTGGGTTTGGCTTTGTTTTTGCTGGCATAAACGCTGCATGACAAAACATACTGAAGTCAGCTTCAGCAGACGTGATCACATGACATGACATGCAGACATTAAACAGCAGACATGTTCATGTGAAAACACTGCACGGTGACTCTTGGTAAAGTGTGCCTTTTATGTTAACTGTTTAGTACAGTGATACTTTGCGCGCACACACACACACCGTCAAAATTAATGAATTACGATGTCACAGCAAACACAGAGAGCAGGGGTGCACACGTACAGCTCGCACACTCTTGCACGTGCACACAGACCCGTGTAATGAAAGCGCATAGACAAATCAAGCAAAATGACATGAAAAAGATGATTACAAACACACACGTCTGTCTGTAAGCACTTCTCCCAGATTCCTACCCAACTCCTGCAGGGTTTTTGCACATGTGTGTGTTCATGATTATACGTGTGTGTGTTTTCTTCTCATTCAGATATTCTTCGGAAGCATCTGCGAGGATTTAATGAAAGAATAAAATTATTCTCTCAAGATTATCTTCGCTTAGAGCTATACATCCGTGTGTGTGTGCATGTGCACATGTGAACAAGAGTGTTCTTCTCCCATTCAAATATTCAGACATTTCCAAAAGCTTCAGCAGGGAATGAGTAAGATAATGGAGCTACTTTCCTAGATATTCCCCCCTCGCTCCTATCCTACTATCTCCTTCTCTTCACCCCCGTATTGCTACAGGCTGCATTTTTAATCTCCTGGATCATTTTGATCTCCTGAATCACTCACTGTCATCATTTCGAATTAAACCATTTTGCTGCTCATCTGCTGTGTCTGCGTTCCTCTTCAGGGTTTTTTCTTTCCCCTCCACTCCATTTGCCAGCATTGTGCAACTGAAAACAATTATTTTCCCACTGAAAGTGCTTTCCTTTGTGTTTAGTTCATCGGGCTGTTTGTAGACCCTGGAAAAGTCTTAAAATGGCTTTAACAACTGGCTCGAGACTGTTAAAGAGCTTTAACAAGGTTAAAGTAGAGTGTTTTTGGTCCTAAAGTCTGTTTTCCAATAATAAAGTGCGTATAACAGTGGATCTGGCTTATTTTTGTGCTTTTGTGAAGTAGTCCCTGATTTCTTTTTCTAGTTTAGACCACATTAACAAGCAGTTAATAAAATTTGTAGTCCAGTTTCAGATGTTGGAATGTCTCCTTCAGCAATTCACATTGAGATACAGTGTGGCCTTTGAATACAGTCAGTTACACTATATAACAACACTCTGCAAATATAAGTAGGTCTACCTTGTGACAAATAATCAACAGAGCAATAATCAGCTGCCGATGAGTCTCTCATCCTGTCTTATTTCAACTTTATTGTGCTGGTGAGCTGTCGGCAGGGATGATCTTCATTCTGCTGTGCAGCCTCAGTAAGCCAAGTGCAGCAGAACAAATACTTCTGTTTAAAACTGCAGAGGGGGAGACTGAACTACAAGAGACTCTCTGGAAAGGCAGCTGAATGATATCAAAGACTGCCACAACAGCAGCCTCCTGAAAAGACGACATGAGGTGGGCAAAGACTGGGACGACGCAACTGAGCTTTCAAAATAAAAGCCAGGGGATTGTCTTCTGTTTAATCAATCAATTCATTGAAAAGGTAAAAATGCCAAAAGTAGTCACCAAATCCAATTTGTCAGCCTTTGGTCACTCAGAGAATGGTTTGATAGAGGTTTCTTCCTGTTGAAAAGGGAGGTTTTCCTTCCCATTGTCGCCAAGCGCTTAATTATAGTGGGTTGTCTGGTTGTTAGTGTTTTCTCTGTATACAGTCTGTACCTTACAATATAAACTGTTCTTATTTGGTGCTATCCATCAACCAATCTCCATCGGCTTATTGAACTGAAGCTGCCAAGAGGTGAGAGGCTGGGTACACCCAGGACTACAATAACCAGCCACACTCACGTTGACGCTTAAGTCTCTCCTGGGGACTCGTTTTTTCGGGCTGTGCCGACCAGGCCCCATATTCACGAAGGAATATTATTTATTTCCCACTGCTGCTGTGAAATAGTCAAGAATGGAAAAAGTTCAGGGTGTAAAAGCTACTGTACACGTATATAAGATGAAATTTGAAGTTGCTAATAATTCATTGTAATGTTTGCTTCATATTTTATTTTTCTACAGCCCTGTCTCTCTGAGCACAACGTTGTTTTACTACATTCGAGCATTTTTTTTTCCATTTGCTGCCCTTTTTTAAAAAGAAAAAAGGAAAAAAAAACATTTATTCTCTCTCTCTCTCTCTCTCTCTCTCTCTCTCTCTCTCTCTCTCTCTCTTTTAAAAACAAGTAAGCTGCCAGAAGTGGGATTTGTTCTCCTTCAGCAGGAGAAAATATTTTGCTCAGTGTGAGATGTTGGTCTTAAAATCAGTTTGCTACCAGAGCTGTGATGCCTGGAGGTGACTGCTCGGCCGTGTAGAAAACACACCAGCAGCGCTCTGAACGCAGGCAGCAGGCGGCGAAATCGGGGGAAAATGTGATGTAAATAGTTTTAGTCGCCAGAGACGCTTTGCTGCCTTTAAATCTTGCCGTGATTGGATTTGGAAAGGGAGCGCTAACAGACTCTTATTATCAGCAACCCGAGTAGATGGCCATGTGTGTGTGTGTGTGTCCTGAAGCCACCTGATAGCTAAGCTCTGATGGGTTTTTGTCTGTCGCCAAATACCCGTACACTTTCCCCTTGAAATAAATTGCAGAGTAAAGGAGGTGGACTTCATTCTCCGTCTCCTCGACGTCTTGCTGTTCAAAGTCTCTCGGGCTCCTCTGACGTAAACCAAACCTCGTAGAGAAGAGAAGCCTTTGTTCTCATGCAGCGCTTCTCTGTATCACAGCTCATCAGCAGGACCTCCATTAAAGATGAACAGTGTGTCACTGGTTGCATAAGAGGCCTGAACCTGTTTCAAAACTGAGTTTGCTTTGACAGTTGACAAGTTTGCAGCTCAACACGGAAACTTGAGTCTTTTATTATTTCTCCCGGGGCCACAGGTGGCCCTGAACCCTGAAATGTTTTGGTACCTGTCAGTAGTTCACCATCAAAAAACCACTGATCCTCTGATAAATGATGCATCTGACTGCTCTGCTGCTGTAATATAGTGAAAATCCCTCTACTTTCAGCAAACTTCCCTAAATTTCACTCCGTGCACATGAAATATGTTATTTAGGAGTCTAAATGTGAATAAAAGAGTTCTACTTCACATCAGGTCCTGAAAGTTACGTTTTTCGATCTTCTACACCGCATTCCCTTACGTTTAAAACTAGCACTCGTTTGTCCAAAAATTTCAAAATGGTTCAATAGAGCATTTATAAATCTTTTATCCTATGAGCCCTCTGCTGGAGCGCTCATAGTTTGGCCAACACTGATGTCACCAGGTCAAAAGAAGGATGGGAATTCGGTATGGATAAAAGACAGAACCTTCCATAGTTTAAACACACTTTTCCTCAAACTAAATGTCACCAAGCAGTTGATCTGTTACACTTCCTGCTGTTATGACCATACACTTGTTTTTGTTTTCAACATTATCATAATTTCAAACACATGCCCTTCTTCTTCCTCAAGTTTAGATTTGTGGATTTGTAACTTGAAGCTCCATGTCAGGAAGGTTTGAGTAGTTTTAAAATGCTTTTGCATTCACAATGGAAATGCAACTGTTTTAATCAATTTTCTATTCTTTTGATCCGTCTACCCTAAAAGCTGTATACAGTTGCTAATGTCATTCAGGGAACATACAGGAAGTGATGAAACTCTTAGAATGCTCATGAAAATACAGCTACAGTCATGAACCAAAAACTCAAGTCAAAGCTGAAATATCTTTAGCCTGCATTATTCCTAATGGCCAACAGGGGGCGACTCATCCTATTATTGTTATTATTAAGTAACACCACTGGTACTGAAGTTGTGTTTTGTTGTGTCATCTAAGAATATCTTTCTTCACATTTGGGTGTATTAAAAGGCACAATAAGAATTTTGTAATTTCCTTGGAGAATTTTTAGCAGCTAAAATTAACACCGTGGTTTTTGCGATAGTGAATTGCAGATAGCTATCGTAGCTGATAACACACTGTCATCCAGTGGTTTATAAACTATATGTCTATTTCAGATGGAGTAAATAGGATTTATGAAAAGAAAATGGACAAAAATGAGTTTGTTGATGCTGTCGTGCTTATGGTTATTTTGGTAAAACTGAACATGGAAACTGGGGCAGTAGGCAAGGAGGGTTTTTTTTTTTTTCTGGCTTCTCAAGTGGGGAAGAGGAGATTGCTTATAATAAAGTGAAGACTACAAACTCAAGGCTCCAAAACAGTAGTCCATGAACCAACAGGTAAAGTAATAGTACCTACACCCATCTTTTATATACAGTCTGTGGCCAAATTACCAAGAGTTGTATCTGCTGAAATCAAAAATGTCAACCAGTCAGGACCAAACAGCTTCAGTAGGAAATGGTAAATAGACAGCACTTACCTCTACAGAACTATTTCCTGTTTATTAAAATAATTTCAGGTTTTCCTTCTAAATAAATGGAAGCTAAACTAGCGATGATATTTTACAGATTACTCACGCTTTCTTTCCTCATCCTTTTTCACTTCACTCTCATTCATTTCCCCCTCATCCTCTCCCTTCTCCCTTCAAACTCTCGCGCTCGTGCCTCTTCCCTTGCCCTCCGGACAGACCTGGATCATGGGGATTACAAGGGTTTTGTGTTTCAGCGGAGAGAAAGATGAGGAGGAAGAAAGGAGATAAAGAGGGCAGTTGGAAAAGGGGGTGGAGGGGAAGACGAGGAGAGGAAGGAGGGCGGGAGCATGTTTGTACAGGCGAGAGAGGAGGAATAAAAGGGAGAAAAGGGAGGGAGGAACTCCAGGGATTCTTGTTCCTCTTTCAACACTCTGGAGTTTTTTTTCTTACTTTTATCTTTTTTTTCTTTATTCATTCTTTCACTCCACTCTGGGTTCAGTCTGTTTACACACACACACACACACACACACACACACACACACACACACACACACACACACACACACACACACACACACACACACACACACACACAGTACTGAAAGTACCTCATTACTGGAGTCAAGTGTGTTCTTGGACTTGCTATTCAGAATACAGATAGGAAATACAACACCAGACACACCCCTCACTGTGAGAGTCTCTCACAGACAGACAAACACACACACAAGCACGCACAGGCACACAGAAAGACACAACCTCTCAATCCTCCCAGGTGAATTAGCATTCCCTCTTTTCTTCACATTAAATTGTATTTGCATTGGCGGAGCCTTGGTGCAGTTTCTCTTTTCATAAACTATCAGTCTGAGGAAATTATGGAGGCCTGATCTGAATGCAAAGGAAGAACAAAAACAAAATGGAGTTGAAGCAGTAGATGAAAGTCGTGATTAGGTTTTGAAAAATGACGAGGGAGATGAAATGCAGGTCTGTAATTGAGGTATTGGGGGGATAATAGTTAAAATAACTGTTGCGGGTAGACATTCAGCATTGTGCCCGTATAACAACAGCTGTCAGCGTGTGCATGTGTCGCTATTTTGAAAGATGTTATTGTCTAAACGCAGCCTCACCGAATATTTTTAGGCACTGGTGCTGCTTTGTGACCTCTCATGGATGTATTTTGGCTACTAGAGGGCAAACATATTGTGAGTTCTCTCTTTTTCTTTTGACCAAACTTTTGCAAAACATGGATTTAACTTCTAAGTATGAACGTTTAAGTGAAGGCCTTTTAGATGAATTCTTTTTAATGACCAGTAGGGGGCAACTATTCTAGAAGTCTATGGAAAAGGATCTCTGAGCTCAGTAGAGCTCAACCTGCTCAACCTGCTGCCTCAGTAGACATGGTCTCAGTTGCATGTTGTTGAATCCAACATGATCATTTTTTGAATTACGGCCCCAATGAGGGTCAAAAAAGGACAGTGAAGCAGGTTTTACTGTAGGGCGTCTCTGTGATTGATATGTTGTTGATGAATGTGCAGTGTGCTCTGTGACTTAGTCATGTTGCACATGTCTGGAATATTACCATTCCAGATTTACAGTACTGTGCAAAAGTCTGCAGCCACCCCCAGATACCTTTTATATTTTGCATTCAAACAGCCAGATTTTATTTAAATGTTTGGTCTTGAGCAGTAGTTCTCCAGGCTTTGTAAAGGTCTTTCAAACCTCTTCCCTGGACATTGGCTGCTTTTTCACTTATTTTCAGTCCAGTTCTCTTTTTTTGTTTATGCTATAAATACTAGCCTATGAATCAATCCATGCATGAGAACGTCAAGGGATGAACTAGGGTTGTCTGCACACAACAAACAACATTGCAAAGAAAATGTTTAAATAGTATCTTTCGTTGAATCTGTGAAAATTGGCAAAGCTGAAAGCTTAATTCCCAAAGAGCTATTAGCGAAAATCTTCAGGATCAGCGTGCAGTGTGTCCTTAAAGAGTTTGAGGAAACTGGACAAGTGGAGGACAAAAAAAGAAGTGGTATGTTTAAAGTGGTATTTGGAAGTCATGCCCTTAAGAAATAGAAAAACAAAATCCAGCAAAGACCTGACACATGTTTGGATGATCCATGTAACGTTTAAACGCTGACATAAACTGTCTTCCGTACCTAATGCATGCATTTGGATTTATCCCCTGAAATGCAATGGCATACGTTGTACTGTTGCAAAAATCACCTTTGCATGACTGAACGGCTCTGTGATGATGCAGTAATGATCAGTGCGTGCCTAAAATGTCAGTTTTCTGAGTGTCATTGTTTGATGAGTGCTTAATGAGCTTATAAGAGGTTGATTCTGAATGAAACTGGAGTCGGAGCTAAAAATCACGAGACTTTTCTTTCACTCTGTGTGTCTGTCCTGGAAAGGTCGAGCATGTTGTGAAGCTTTTTCCATCATGAAAGAGCATTTTTGGCCCTTTGAGAGCGGCCCTGTGTGGGTACTTGAGCCCCAGCTCCTCTGTGCGAGGGTCTGTGTGTCCGTGCAAGAGTCAAAAGCTGCCCTGCTGTTCATCATGGCAAATGCTGCTGTTCTTCAGCCCTAAATATCTTGTTAAGCTCTGAATGGAGCATAGTTATCAGCGGGCCTGCTTAGTATTTACTGCCACTGCAGAGAAATAAATCTTGGATATGCACAATTTTTTTTTGTTTTTCTCCCACTTATCAGGCCTGCTAACGTCAACACAGCCAGGAGCTATGTCTAAGAGGCACTGTCTGGGTTCACAGTTAGCCACTACTCTGCTATTTATACTCGAGTGGAAACAGTTTGCCCTCAGGACCAGAAAGACTTTGTGCCAGAAAACTTCATTGTCAGATTTCAGTCTACCAGCTGTGGTGGTGATGCTGCCTGGATCTTGTGATTCTATCCTTAGATTTGACACAAAGCTCGACGGCAAGGAACCATAATGACTCAATGATGTTGCCAAATAAATATGAAACACTTCATTCCTGCAAGCAGTGGAAAACTTGCCTCCAAAACTAACAGTGCTTAATCACAGACAGCGGGAACAGTTTTCTAAATATTCACTTTTAGTCTGGAAACCGCATTTATTTGCTTCTCGGACTGATCGGGTTGTGTAGATGAGGTTTTTATAACTAATCTTTATTATGGATTTAGCCTTTCACTGTCTGGGGTGGATTAATAAGTCTTGTCCATCTAATCCTGTTTGATTTAGTCTGCCTGGCATGGTGGCATTTAAATATGCACAGAGCTGATGAGGAGAGGGTGGATGTGCGCAGGATTCTTTAGCTCAATATATTTCCACTCTTTACCCCCAGTTAACCAAGTGTACCTAACAAAGTGGCTGCTGGGTGTTTAATTTCTGAGAAAATTCATGTCCAAAAACAAAGACATATTTTAAAAAGCAATAAACAAACATTGAAACCTCAATGGATTTTAGCTAAACTATAGTTTTTGTCTTGCAGCAGCATTTTTGATCCTTGTAAGAGGTTTTTTGTTTTTGTGATATGTGACAGTTTCACCTGTGCACGAAACGGTCCTCCATAAAAATGTCCACCCATTTTCAGATGCAGTAATGATGCTCGAAGCAGGATTGAAGGTAACATCACTGCGGCGCTACAAAGGAGGGAGGAGATTGAGGTGGATGGATGGGTCTTTGAACGTGATTGCATGCACCGGACAAAAACTTAATTTTATTTGTTAAAAGGCTGACATGAAAACTTGATCAAAACACTGCACTGATTAGTGTTGTGACATCACTGTAAGAAGGTCAGGTGCAAACTTTCTGATTGGCTGTTGGTATGAAATGTTTGAAGATACGATGATATGAGTGCTAGATTAAAAGGAGACACGCCCCCATTTCTATGAATCATCATGTGGTGACAAGGCCACAGAGGGTTTACTGGAAACCCACAGCTTAACTAATAACCACAAATAAATTTAAAGTGTGTTTTAATACAGTGAAGTCAAAGTTCTTCAGCTAAAGCTGTTTTTTCTGCTTTCGCTAAATGCTGTCGCCTCTTTTTATTTCAATAAGTGTGCCAGAGTCAGTTTGGTTTTCTGAGGAATCTAAGCCACTGAGATTTTTGGTGTTTCAATAAAAGATAAATATACTGTATATTAATGTGTAAGAGTCAATTTTTAAAACATAGTGTTTTGTTAATTAAAATGTTTTCCTTTTTTAACATTTTTTATTCAGACCTCATCCTGCTAATTATAACGTCTGCTTTATTTCCTTTCACTGGCTTAAAACGGCTTGTTTTTTGCCATGTTTCTTTCACAGTCGGTGACAGAGTTAAAAAGACTTTATTTTCCTGCTTTTAAACACTAAACGTGCACCTCGGGACCAACACGAGCGCAGCGTGCTATTAAATATTTGCAGCGAGAGAGAGAGAGAGAGAAAGCTCTGAGTGAATGGAGGAATGAAAGCCAAGAATGGAGGAAAGAGTTTTTGGCTTTCATTCAACTTCACTAACACTGAACCCGACTGTGTTTGTGTGTCACTGAGGCAGAGGCAGCCTGCCATGCCTCAGTGTGTTAATTATGTAAATTGGTCATTAGGAGCCCTTATGGGGGCCAGGAAACTGCCCAAACACACACACACATGTGCGCGCGCACACACACGCGCTCATCGGCTGTTAAGTGGGGAAACTGGAGGGAAATAAGGGCATCGGAAAAAGGAAAACTTTCCCTTGAACTTTATCAGAAAAGTGACAGAGTAGAAGTATTCCTGTGGAGGCCTGAAAATCTGGCAAATGTAAGAGGGGGGGGGAATTCCACGTGCTGTCTTCTCACTTGAATCGATATCAGTAGAAACAGTCTTTTGGTGTAAAAAATCGGGCTTTTGTGCAAAGGAGAGAATCGCCGGGTGCCATTTTCACCACGCTGTCTCGGCTGTTTGATGAAACGTAGAGCATATTCACACCACACATTGCCAGTAATAAATGGCCCTTCTCCATATTTGGAAGTGAGCGCTCCGAGGTGGAGAGGGAACGCTGGAGCGTCTGTGGTGCCAGGATGATACTTGACATTGCTGAAGAACAGACGTTACATTTGGCTGTTTTTAACAGAAGAGTGTGAGTGTGTGTGGACCTATGCTTCCTCAGTTGTTTCAGTCATTGCACACAGGGCTGGTCTCTTATAGTAGATATTAAAATATATATTCAATGACTTTAAATTGTGCTGTGTTTTTGCACTTTTAATAAGTTAAATTAATATAAAATAATTGTTATTGTAGAGATTTCTTGAAACAGCATTGAAGACTTATCCAAAAAGCAAAAGTACAGAAGGCTTTCAAAATATGAACAAAAACAGTGAAATTCTCTTTCGAAATTACCCCTTAAACAACCTTAAATGCATACAAAGAATAAAATGCTATGAAAGGAAAATTTCAAGTTGCAAAAAAAAAAAAAGAAATACAAAGAGCAAATTAACCAGCATTGACAAACGACTGCAAACTGACCAAAACTAAGAGTAAAAAATTGTGGAAATATGACACGCACGGTCAAAATCTGAAGCACCCAAAAACAAACACATGCAGACATAAAATTACCAAATGAAAAACCTAAAATATCAGCCAAGCAATATTAAAGCAACAATATAAACAGATTTAACAAACAGAAATATCTGAAAAATAACAAAAACAACCAGAAACAAAATGACAAAAAAGAGAACCAAAACGTAAAAATGTCACTGAACATAAACAAAATTCCACGTAAACCCCCAAAAGATGACAAAGACAGAAAACAAACAAACTCGTAGACACAGAAATCCAAAACGACCAAAACAAGATTCAAAGCAAACACAAAGAGAGACAAAGTTACCAAAAAGAAACCAGAAACATCTGCAAAGAGATGAAAACTGACCAAAAAGAGAAAGAAAGCAGTAAAAATGTCACACGGTGCTCAAAATGAACCCTAACAACGTGCAAAACGGTGGCAGGGAGAGAAAACAATCTCAAACACAAAATAAACTCTACACACAAAAATTCAGAGTAGCCAAAATGAGAAGGTAAGCAAACACACAGAGGGCAGGGAAAAAACTGAAATAATTTACAAAACAACCAAAATAAAGTAAAAATCAAACACAGACACGAAAAAAACAGAAGTATGCACAAAGACAAGAAAGCTGATCAGAAACAGACATGAAAATGCTTGAAACTATCTGAACTTTTATCACAATAACCTCCACGAAACTGGAAAAGAATCCAAGGAGAAGAAAAAACATTTATGGACAAACACAACGGAATTTAAACATTTAAATCTTTTGCACACAAAAAATAAGAAGTAGGAAAAGAGAAAAAAAGAAATTACAGCGCAAATATAAATGGAGAAAAAAACCAGCAGAGTTGCCCCATGCTGACACTTGAAAGTATCTTTTATATAAACTCAGTCTTTGACATTGTCAGATAAAGTTTACTGCACTTACTGAGCAGCTGTTTACAGCTCTGTAGGTAAATATGGAGTTTCTTTAGGGGAAATGGGACTGGCGAGCTTTTAGCTGAGGTCATGCTCGCTGTGGGTGGTTACCGCTGACACTTTGAAGCGCTGGGGCAGGAACCTGAACCCAAACTTGCCAGCACAGTGACCCTGATTGGGAGAAAGAATAAAAGCTCCTCTTCAGATCAGCCCAACAACAGAGAGCCAATAGTTGTTCTAAGAGGACTTTAAGAAAAAGCTTCCTTGGTTGTTTTTTTTGGGGGTTTTTTGGACACATTACTTCAATAAGGAGGAGCTGTGAAGTAATTAGCCCCCTGCTGATTCCAGTGCTAAAACCTTGTGTTGATGAATGCATCTGTCTGTGATCCCGCTGCACTCCCGCTCTGTCTGCAGTCACCTTGCCAGCATGATGCCCGGATATAAAACTGAAGCTTTCTTATGAGCGCCATTTGTCTGGCTTTGTCAGACCAAACAAGCTCTCTGATCACACCAAATTGTGCTTAAGGATATTTTGATGGGCTTTTCTAAATCTTTTCTGGCATCTAATGGGGCATTAATTGCAAATATAATTGGGACATTAGAAGTTTATTCTTGTCTGTGGAAGCCTGAAAGGTGTTTGGCTCCATGCAGCATCAGCTCAGTGAGATTCAGAGCAGGTTTATGTCTCTACAGGGAGGAGATGAAAACTCGTGATTATTCTCAGGTGAATTTTTCTTTCTCAAAGCCAACTCAGGGAGGCTTAAAGGGGCTGTAAATCACTCTGTCTTATTATATTTATCCCAAGTGAATCACCTTGCTCAGCAGCTTTCAGTCTGTCCCACGCCCCCTTATGGATGATTTTTTTTTTTTCCCTTCCATGCCTTGTAATGGCCTGTTTGAACTCCCATCTTTAGTTCTCTAATATCTGACAGATAAAGCACTGTGACAAACCAATCTTTGGAGGGTTTACTGTCTACCTTCTCTTGACATTTGTTCACCAATCAGTCTTTTATTTTTTTCCTGTCCATCATGGTCTCTTCCTACATGTCAGTATTTATTCCTTCCCATTTTTCCTTCAATCTGTCTCCTTCTCTTCGGCTGTCAGATGACTTAAATGATAAGAAATGGCAGCCGTATCAGAAGAAAAGACCGTGCCTGTGTGTGCACGCGTGGCTTCAAGTCTGCACATTCGAGTGTGCGGTTGGCAGGGCTGTCGGCTCCGGCTGTCATTGTGTCATCGTCATTTTCATCCCCGTAGCGCTCCGTCACATGCGTGCACACTCTGAACTGACGGACAGCGAGGAAGAAATGAAGACGGAGAGACAAAACAGTCACAACAGAGACATTCTTGATGTCAGATATTTCAAACAGCAGTTTAGTGAAGAGCCAAGGTCCCCGCTGGGTCCTAGACAGGCTCTGTAAAGCGAGCTGTAACCTCTGAACTCTCACATTGAGAGCTTTTCATGAGTGGAAACAAACTCAACTAAACAAACTTAACTACATCACAGGAACAGCCGGCTCCCCTCTGCCCATAACCTCAATTGAGTTCATAACCTCAATCTCTCTGCCATCCAAAAGCAAAATTAATACCAACTTCTTTTTTTAGTTACGTTGCAGTTCAGCGGTGCAGAGACCCAAGTTGCATATTTTGATGCGAAGGGGGGAGGTGGGGGAGATTATCTTTCTTTTCTTTTGTTTTTACATTCAAAAAGCTCACCCATCAACTCAAATCAATTGAGTGAGATGAATCCCCACAGAGCAAGTTTAATGGAAGTCAGAGAAAGGAAAGATCTAATCTGCATTGCAGCATAACAAGAATATTTCTACGCTATTATCAATGAAACCAGATATTCTTGTCATCAAGGAAAAATAATAAATAGCTTGGCTCTGAGTGCATATTTGTTTTTGTTTTTTCTGATTATCTCATTTGAAGCACATCGTGCTTTGAATTTCCACAAGTCATCTTTTAGTTGAGTCAATGTGGCAGCACTCTGCTTGTTGACACCATCTGTTGCGGCTTTATTTTTTTCACATTGACATATTGAGCTCGAATTTTTTCCCCCTGACCCAGTCTCCTCGTTGCACTTCTAACTTCCATCTGAACTGAAAAGAAACATCCTTCAGTCATTAACCCAACGAATAAAAGCTACCGCGAACAGCACGGACCTTTTCTCTGGCTTTTGTGTTTGCATCGAATGGCAGTTAACTCTCTGCACATCCGTCAGACATGAAGAGCTTTCGAGCTGTTTTTCTGGCCACCTGATGCATTTAATTCCACTCTTAGCCATAGTTGGTCACTGTCACCATGGGGGCGGGGGCGCTGCCTGTTTGGTGAACATTTGTGTCCAATGTTTGGTGCTGAGGGCGGCATCAATCAACCGCTGCTTCTCTAAATCTTGTTTTGAGAAGTGCTTAGTCGTCAGCTAGGTCTAAAATGCATCTTCCCCAACTGGTTGGCAAGTGGTTTCTTACAGTGATTAGGTGAAACTGATCGCTAGCAGATTTCAGCGGTTGCCCATAGTTTGCATGGAAGTATGGGCAACAAGTAAAGTGTCCGCAAACACTTGCTATTTTGCTGAGCAGAAGTGAAACTGTGAAAAGTGCAACGCCAACTGCAGACCGTTCACCTACAAAATGAAAGTTGTGCCTTTTTAAAACGCTTTCTTGCATCAATGAGGCAAAATTTTAACTGACTGGATCGCTGAGTAGCGCCCCAGTGTTTGCAGACAAGTCTCTGTCCCCCATGCAACCAGTAGCAATCTGTTAGCAAGCAAAGCAATCATAAAAAGGTCACTGCACCAGCCTGTGTTTACACGTGCTGATCAAAGCATTAAAGCAATGTGAGCTGGGGAGTTTTGAACAGCTTAAATCACAACTCGTTGTTATTAAGGAGCGTGTTGGCCATAGCGTCTTGGGGTTTTTTTTGTAACAGGTTGCAATAATATTTATTTATTCTGCTATAAAGTTGGTCAATTTTAAAAAGGGAGCCAGCCTCAAGTGGCCATTTGAGGAACTGCAGCTCTGCTTTGAATGTCCTATATTCTGAAGTAATTTTTGTTAAATTTGTCTCTAGAGTAGCTTAACAATGTGAGGATAAACTTTAGGTGAGATCAAAATGCTCTTTGTGATTATTCATTGCGTTTTACATCTCCGCTTATATCTGATTTTAGGCTTGTGATGTGCCAGAGAGACGCAGAAAAATAAAATCCTCCAAACAAGTGTTTGGATCAAAGAGGTTCGAAGTGCTTCTCTTCATGTAATAATAAAAGGTCAAATGGAACCAACGCAACAGGACAAAATATGTGTTAAAAGGGGCTTCTGAGGAAGAACAAGGTGACATTAACTTGAATTTAATTTGCTCGATTTTTATTTACCATCCAATCTCATCAAGGTCAACACGATTCCTTTATTGAAATGTTGGCATCAAAACATACCCATAAAATCGACAGAGGCAGCAGTTACATAAGCCGGTTTTTGAATTAAAGTGATAAAAACAGGGTTTCCACATTAGCTATTCCTGCCTCTGGCTCTGTAACCGGTTTACTGTTAATCAGAAAAAATGACTGTTTGTTACACAGAACAATATGTGTCACCTGTATCTCCTGTAATGATCTGTAATCTCCTGGAAACCCCATGGGAATACTGCTATTACACAACATGTGTGCTCATCCAAAAAGAGTAAAAAAAAAAAAAGTAAAATAATTCAAACAAGAGCTTTACATGATAAATATTCATCTGTTGAATGTCTTTCAGAAAGGCATTTATTTATTCTTGCACAGCCTTTAATCTGATTAGCTGTTGATTTCATACAATTGCAGCTGCAGATGGTACAAAAATATGTTAATTCACTCCTTCTGCAGCACGCAGGAACATGTATTTATGAATGGTGTGGAAAAATAGGATCTGGTGTTTTGGATTGCGTTTACAGATGTAATTAAGTCTTTTAGATGTCATAATAGCAGATCTTCTGGTTAGGTCTGCAGGACTCAACCACTTCAGGAGAAGTGGGATTCATGTATTGAGGCTGTGGTATGCACATTAAAAACACTTTATTGTCGCGCCAGGCCTATAAAAGTAGTGTTGTTATGGGCAGTGTGAGTCACATTCTGTCTTCCTGAGGTTAGGAAATCTTCGAGGAGGTCAAAACCCCAGAACAAAGTAGGAAGTTTTTGGCAGATGGCACTGTCTGGGCACAGTGAACTCATTGTCACGTTCAAGAAACCAGTTTGAAATGATTTAAGTTTTGTGATGTGTAGCGTTATCCTGCTGGAACCTGCCTTCAGAAGATACACTGTCCTCATAAAGGTATGGACATGATCAGCAACAGTTCTCAGGTAGGCTGTGGCATTTAAACAATAGCGAGTTGATGCTAAAGCATCCAAATTTTGGCAAGAAAACAATCCTCTTCATAATTACACCACCACTGTTGATACAAGGCAGGACGCTTCCATGCTTTCACGACATTTTTGATCGTAACGTCAGAATGTCGCAAAAGAAATTGAGACTCATCAGACGAGGCAACGTCTTTCCAGTCTTCTGCTGTCATATTTTGGTGAGCTTGTGGGAACTGTAGCAGTTTCCTGCTGTAAGCTGACAGGGGGGGCACCTGGCGAGATGCTCTTCTACATACCTTAGCCATAATCAGTGGTTAATTGAATTGCTGGTCATTATTAAAATTACGACACAATGTATATTTTCTCTTTTTCTGAGCATTCTCTGTAAACCATAGAGATGGTTTGTGGGAAAATCCCAGCAGATCAGCAATTTTTGAAATATTCAGACCAGCTGTCACTACGCCAACAACCATGCTGTGTTCAAGGACACTTAAATCGCCATTCTTCTCCATTCTGGTTCTTGGTGTGAACTTTGGCAGGTCATCTTGACAGTGTCTACATCCCTGAATAAGTTCCTGCTGCCATATTTGTGTTAATCAGCAGTTGAACAGGCATAGCTAACAAAGTGGCTGGTGGGTGTAGATGAAATATTATATACAAAAACAGCCTCCAGCAAATGAGGGGCAACTCTGAAGCACAAGAGATAATCTAACTAATTTGTAGCGAAAGGTACAAATCTTTGCCAAACCTCAGTCTCGCACTGATCAATAAAGAATTAGCTTTTTAAAGTGGTCCTTGATGATGTGAAATGGCTTTTCAGACACGTTAACACGGCCAGTGTGGTAATTTGTTTTCCTCTTACTGTAAGAGGATTTGTGAACTGTGCTCCAGCATTTGTGGGAGGAGGGGGAAAACATCACTGAGCATGCTCAATGTTGGTTTGGATGTTAGAAGAAAGTGTCGTAGACTGAGATTAGAATGGAGTAATTTGGTGGTGTCCCGGTTCTTACTGGAAATGCTTTCATGGAAGTTTATAAAAACAGAAAAATGCTCTTCTTGAAGTTGTACACTGCTGATAATATTTGCAGGCCTGCTTTAAAAACAATGAGCATTACCAAAGCAGACAAATATGAATGTATAATTTGCATATTAAAGCCTCTGGACACGGTATATAATGGCTGAAGAGTTGAAAAATAGTGTATATGAGTCCAGAACAGTTTATGTGGCGTAACATAAGGAGTGGTTGTCTCTTGTCCTGATCCTTTCCTGATACTAACACAGAAAAACAATCTCCTCCACCTTCTTCTTCTCCTCCTCCTTATCTTTCCATCTGACTTGTCTATAACCTTCTTATCACCCATCCCTATCACCATGCCTCGCCATGTTTCATACTGAGCAGGGAAAGGATGAGGGAGGGGAAGGAGTGGTTGGAATGAGATTCAGAAAGCGAGTGGGAAAGATGGTGAGCGATAGTGAAAAGGGGTGAGATGGAAAGAAAGGGCAAGGACAGGTACGAGACGAGCCGAAATTAAACCCAGAGTGAATACGTATGATAGTTCGACCGGGTGGAAAGGAGAGAAAACGGCGAAGAGAATGGGAGTATATTAGACGGAAAGATAAGGTTGCAGGCCGAGAAAGGGTAAGTAGAGGGTGAAGAAGCGAAAGGTGATGGAAAGTAAATTAAATCAGAACACCTTTGGGATGTGAGATGAAACCGATGCACAGAGCTGGTTTTATACTTTTATTAAAAATCTCACCTCTGATACGACGAATGATCCAGTTTGATTGATTGGAAAGTTATTGTAGAATTGTTCTGTGGTGCACTGCTTGTCTGCGCTTATTTGATTTCGTCAGTATGGTCCAGGTCCACCTCGGCGCTTTCATATGAGATGGCACTTCACTACAAATGGCCGAATCCCATTATTTCTTTTCTCTCGGTCAGTCGCAAATGGATTTCTGCCAAATTATCTACAATTTGAAAATTCAAGCTTTTGCTCTTGTAGATCACATCTGAAAGTCAAGTCAAGTTTCCTGGGGATCTTTATCATAAGCACGCCACCTTCTGTATTGACCTGCAGGTGATGAAGATGATGTGCAAAGCAGAAAGCTGTAGGCATGTTGGTGCCATTTAAAGTCTTTTCACAGACCTCCAGAGGAGTAATGGCTGGAATTTGGTTCTGGAGGCAGTCCTTCTTTTTCTATTGGTGAGCCTTGTTAAAGATAAGATTGCAGCCTCTGGTTTGATAAAATGTTTTGACTTTGTTTGGGGTGGGTGGCCTACGTTTGGAAAATGCACTCTAAAGTCTCTGAACTAGGGTCCCGATCCAGTTTTCAGACCACTATGTAATTTGACAGTTCAGGTGACGCCAGTAATCATGGGCAAGGTGCATGTTTGTAATAAAAGGCATTATTAGATAGTAGGTGGTCAGATTTGATCTAAATAGCTTCTGAAATGGGATGTTAGAAAACAGAGGGGATCTGGGCTGTAAGATGAATGTAGAGAAATCTAATTGGTGCATAAAATGTGTCAGATATGGTTTAAAAAAAGTGAAAGGTCTTCACTGGCTTTGTAAAGACGGTCATAAATCCCAATGCTTTATAGGCTCTAGAGCTCTGTTTAGGTGCGTCTTTTATTTTTGTAGCGCCAAACAAATTGTATTATATGGATGCGGGGTTATTCTAGATATAAGCTGAGGATGGTTAAAAAGATGGATGGACAGCTCTTCGGATGGGTGGAGAGACAGGTGGCTCAATGGATGGATCTAAGGTAGGGCTGTGCGATATGACCAAAATCGCATATCCCAATATTAAGACATCTATCGTCCGATAACGATATAAATCACAAAAATGTAACATTTTCTGTAAATTCTGTGAATCTCGGGCAGCTCGACTTGCGTGAAGTGTTTCCAGCTGGGCAGCAGCCGTTTTCTTTGTAAGTATTTATTACACGGCGTGCTGCGAGGAAAAGCCTGTTCTAACGTTTAAGTCTAAGGTTTATTTTTTTAGCACCTGACGGCTCTTTTTTGCTTCTCATCCGTAAACACTCTGCATACTCTTTCACGTGATTCAGTTTATTTTGAAAAGTCTCAACAGGATCTTGAGCTTTATTGTGAAAGGTTTATGTGGAACAAGCGGACACGCGGTGGTTTTACTGTCGTTGTTGCTAACGACAACGCATAAAAACAAACGCTAGTCTGTCCGTAGTGTGGTTATATAAAATATAAGAGAAAGTGAGAACTTAAAGAAATTAATATAGCCACTATAGTGACCATCAAAACGATGAAAAAATATTGCCGTAAACAGTTTATTTTTTCAACACCATGAAACAAACGATAGCGTAAAATGAAACGATAGACGTTTTTAAATCGTCATCCGATATATATATCGTTATATCGAACAGCCCTAATCTAAGGCTAGATGGATCTGATGTGGGATCAATGCATCGGTGGATCTAAGTTTATTTCATATTACTTCAGAATTAGCCACAACGGCTATTACTTTTACAGTTTTGTTTTCACCTAGTCATTTGGTCTTTATGTCTGTATATGGCTCACATGGCCTCTCCCTTAGAGATAGGGTGAGAAGTTCGGCCATCCGGGAGGGGCTCAGAGTAGAGCCGCTGCTCCTCCACATCGAAAGGAGCCAGCTGAGGTGGTTCGGGCATCTGACAAGGATGCCTCCTGGGCGCCTCCTGGGTGAGGTGTTCCGGGCACGTCCCACCGGGGGGAGGCCCCGGGGCAGACCTAGGACATGCTGGAGAGATTATATCTCTCGGCTGGCCTAGGAACGCCTTGGTGTTCCCCCGGATAAGCTAGAGGAGGTGGCTGGGGAGAGGGAGGTCTGGGCTTCTCTGCTTAGGCATCTGCCCCTGCGACCCGGCCCCGGATAAAGCGGAAGAAGATGGATGGATGACAAATTATTTTCCTGGATGAACCTCAAAGGTCGCTTTGGGTGCTCATGAACCTGCATGTGTTTACGTCTGAGTGTAGACAGATTTTGTCAAAGCCATGAAGCTGAGACTGTTCATTTTAGTCACAACAATTTAAAGGTGTGTCAAACATAGCTGGTCAAACATGGGTGTGTACAGGTGAGTAAGGGCTCCTAAGATGCCGTCTTATGTTACATCCTGGTTATTCTATCTGATGTATCTGGTAATATTTATGAAGACAGCAAGCTCTAAAAAGGTTTTAATAATGATGAACTGTTACGTTTGCTGACTCTGAATTGGACACCCGTCACTTCCTGGGATGTTGTGATTGCCTGGGACCCTCACCTTCAACATCCTACATAACTACTTTGTAATGTTAAAGGTACTGAGAAAAGGTAAATAGATCTGACTTAGCAAGTCTTTAACAGGAGTTATGAGACAGCTACACGTGTGAAAGGAGTTAAAGGAAAGTCAGAATTGTGGCAAATGAGAGAAAGACGGAGAAAGAGTGGAGTAACCTTTTCCTCCAGCTACTTCAATAATTGGATTTTGACTTTGTGCTCCATGTGCATGCGTGTGTGTGTTAGGCAACTCCAGTTTCACCTCTCAAGACGATGGATCAGATAGAGGCCGGAGAAAATGACCAATTCTTCTCTCGTTCTCCCAATGGGCTAGTCAACACTCACACTGTTACACAGTTGAAAAGTTCATAGCAATCTCTCTCTCACATATATAGTCGATAGGCACTGTGTTATTTATAGCCTTAGTGTTTTTATAATTACAAAGCGGCTACGTGATATGGATTTTATAAATTTACTATTCTGTTTGGTCTGTGAAGGAAAATGAATCAGCTTTGTTCAATAAACTCTCTGCCATTGGATTTTGTTTTCTGGGAGTGGTTTTTTTTTTTGTGCTTTGCATTTTCAGTGTTCGGTGCTGTTTCGTGGATACACTTTCTTTAAAGTTTCTAAGTCATTAAAAGTGCCTAATGTCTTTCACTGAAAGATGGGATCAAATGAGAGATTTATACTAATGGAGAAGTTTAAAAAATAACCACAGTACCCACTTTTTTCTTTTGTACTCTTGACTACGGCTTCAGTTAATCATTCAAGTTTGTCAGAAAATGGTGAAAATTTCTCTTAAAAGTTCCATCTTTAAATGTGCTTGTTGTCTGATTGCCAGGCTGCTTCATAAATGTATTTGGTTTACAAAGATAAATGAGAAAGAAGGCATATCTGAGAGGCTTGAAGCATGAATGATGATGACAAAAATGACTGATGGCCCGCTCCTCTTAATTGTTTTCCTGTGTTGCTTTTTGGGATTTGTTGAGCTTTACTTCACAGAATGATGTATATTCAGTTAAGTGGTTCACACTTGACTATTTTTAAATAAACCAATGCAAGACTTTTAGTTTGAAGCAGAGTTTAGAAACAAGATAAATATATGAACGTTTTCCTTGAAGGTTTACAGATGAAGAGAAAATATGTTTAGAGAAGGATTTTGGTTTTGTTTTAAATGTCTGCTTTAATAAGATCAGATCACCTGCATTTGAATAGTCCATAGAATAAACACTCAGTTAAGAATGTGAAATGATAACGTTTATTATTTAAAAACTGTGGGACATGTGGGAGAAACTGACCATGGAACAAATGCAGTGTTTGAGTAATCCATCCATTTACTCCGACCTCCCCCCACTTGGACTTTATCCTCTCATGTTTGGATGTTTTCCTTTGCTTCGTTCTTTGGACTTCATTGTTTCATGGGCTTGAAGATAAGAAGATGTAGGCCCCACTGTTGTACTTCAGTCCTCTAAAGCTCAAATGTTTAAATGAGGTTAGATGGATAAAGCAGCTTAATATAGTCTTGTTGAAGTCTAAAGCTCAGTCCCTCTAAAGCTGTTACCTTTTGGCTTTCCTATGTGAAGGCAATCAGATCGCTGCTGTGGCTGTCCTCGATGTCATTCTTCTGCCTTTCCATTGAGTCTGTTGTCCTGGGGGTGACCATAACCCTGTTCTGCTCTGTCACGGTGTCAAAGCTTGTGTTACACCCAACATTGTTGTCAAAAAACAAAACTGACATTACATCCACTGACACAATTTCCCACCGATTTTGTATAAAATAACGATGAAGACATAAGTCAGTTGCTGTGATATCACAGAAATTGATATCAGTGCAGAAACTCAGAGATTTCCAGATTATACTGAACAAGATGCTAGAACATCTTGAAGATATTTGCTTCCTGTTTCTACTTTTGTCTTACTCACAAATCTCTTCCTCTTATTTCCAATAAGAAAGTTATGAGTAGGGCTTCTTTTTATGTCTGCCTTCAGATAATGTATGCACAGATGACCCTGTGATCACTTGATTTCAAATAAATCAGTGGCAAGAATTGCATTTCTCAAATTTTTAAAAAGCTCAGCACTTATTACACTATCAGTGTTTCAGTTTTGTCTTCACAAGTAAGAACAGGTAGCACTCTAGATCAGTCTCTGCAACATCAAAGAGCCAATCTGACATTTAGTTTTAGAGAAATATCTAAGGATTGTCTGAATCTGTGAGACTGTTGGAGGGAAACCTGGGCTTACTCTATCAGAGATAAAGGCACTGACTGAAGCGAGCAGAGACAAGAAAAAAAATATAAGTTAACCAACAGATAACGCTGAATTTGGAAGGACTGCAGCCCTGGTCCACTGAAGTGGAAAAGGGGGAAAAAAATCCTGGTTTGTTATCAGGAAAGTTCAGAATGGAAATGGTGCGATAGGAGTGAAAATGGCAGATGGTAGAGAAGAAGAAAAAGGCGAGGGGACAGTGGACAGAAAGGTAAACAAGTAGGGATAAGAATACATTTGTTTGCTGATATTAGCCTTTATTAAGACTCCAGGAAACTAATTTGTGCACAAAATCACTTCCACCCCTCTCCATATTGTGTCTTTCATTGTCTGATGCTAATTAGCAGAGTATCTCAAAACTTTAATGAAGTCTGGTGGCTCTGGGCCAAAGAAAGTAGTGATTCATTTCTGGTGCAGGTCCCAGATTGTTTTGAAAGTAGGACATTTTGAGCACGTTTGACTATTCTTTTATGAACCACTCCTCTTACTTCAGCGTTAGTAACACACACACACGTTTTAGATGATAAAAACACAAACTTCTTAGTAATATTGCAGTCTCGGTGAAGACGTGCACTCAGGGGCCTTTTTAATCTTTAGCTGTTTTGTTTTTGGAAAGCTGTTGTAATCTGCTCACTGCTGCAAAAACAGCATTAGCAACAAAAGAGTTTGTGAGGTTAAATGTGTATCCTGTTATCTTTGTCGAGTCTTCTTCATCTACTCAATTCATTGAGCTGGTGTTTTAATTACTGTATGTGCTTCACTGAAGCTGAAATAAACCAGAAAATTCCAGTAATTAGTCATTGTTGCACAAGGAGGCCAGAAAGATGTTCACCTTTGCAACTCTAAAAAGCTTTTTTTCTAATCTAATGAATACATTTGAGTCATCTTATTTAGTGAATCCTTACTTTGACTAGGTTGGAAGTTTTTGTTCACATGGTTTATTTAATGAGTTAAAAAGATCACTGACAGAAAATTGACAAAGGCGTGGTAGATGTAAGTGTTCTAGGCTTTTGGCTCAATAACTCAACATTCTTAGAGCTTTTGAACAGCTGGGGGGAAAAAATGAGAAGGAAACTGAGTCACAAGTCTGACTGAGCCACAGCAGCTGCTCTGTGAGGCATAGAAGTGCTTTTAGCTAAATGCTAATGGACAGATGATTTAAAGCTTTGGTCGTACTGGCTCAGTGACTGGTAACCAATCATCCTGCAAGCAGCGGTTACTAAGAAAATATGTATATTCACTTACCTTTCGTTATACTCATCACACTTTAACAATCACTTAGTGACTAGTAGGTGAGTGCTTGGAGAGGGCATTTTTCACACAAACTATGGGTGACTGAGGCAATCTGCTAGTCTTTGCAACACAGGTTCAGAGGGTTGAAACCAGAGACCACTGATGACTAGGGATGGGTATCGTTTAGGTTTTATCTGATACCGGTGCCTAGGGCTGCTCAATTAATCGAATTTTAATCACGATTACGATCTGGGCTTTCAACGATCATTAAAAATGACTGAGGGGTCACGTGATGCGTCGAGCTGAGCAGACGGGAGTTTATGAGCTCTGCACTGGACAGCTGTAAAATATTGGTATTTTAGCTCATTTTTGCCAACAAGTTGCCTGGAATATCTATATAATGTCTCTAGACGAGTTTTTCGCACACCCTGGATCAAGCAAAAGAGAGAAATGGGCAAACGAGGAGTCAAAGCGAAAGCTAGCAGTGACCTGGTAGCTAGCAATTCCCCCGAAAAGGAGACCATGTGCGACGCTGAGGATGCACTAAGTACACTGCGGGATGACGTGATTGTGGACAAGGTGACTTCTAACATATCCAAGTATATGGATATCAAGATATCCGAAGTCATAAAGCCAATAAACGAGCTCACCGAGAAATTCGACAATCTGATAGAAAGAATGGAAACAGTGGAGCAGCGGGTCTCGGACTTGGAAGATGTCACGGCTACAAATGAGCCACGTATTGCCGCTCTCGAGACCCAGCTTAAGAAGGCCATGGAGCGTCTGGAAAGCTTTGAGAATCAGAGCCGGCGGCAGAACGTGAGGATTGTCGGGTTAAAGGAAGGCGCGGAGGGCAGAGCACCAGTGGACTTTTTAAAAAAATGGATACCAGAAGTCCTGGGCCTTCAACAGGGTGCCATTACAGTCGACAGAGCCCATCGCACTGGACCACCTATGAGGCTTACCGGCACGGAGGGACCGCGTGCAGTACTGGTCCGGCTTCATTACTACACCGATACACAGAGGATTCTCCAGGCTGCCAGGGCTAAAGGTACCGTAAACACAGAGGCAGGAAAAGTATCCTTCTATCAGGATTTCTCCGCCGAGGTGGCTCGAAAGAGAAAGGAGTCGGCGAATGCGCGTAAAGCTCTCCGAGAGGCGGGGATCAAATATTCCTTCCTTTATCCAGCCATCATTAAAATATTTAACCCCGATGGCACCAGCATCTCCCTCGCGACCACCCAGGACGTCAAGGACTATGTGAGCAAATTGCCAAGACCTAAATAAACTGTTGGTGCACGACAGTGTCATTGTAACGTAAGTTACAAACTCGAGGCTTACAGCATTATAGTATTGATAACGAGCTAAGCTATAGAGTATACTTTGATTTTTGACATACGCTCCAGTGCAGGGATGTTACGCGTTTGTGGCCCCCCACAGCTGTACTTTAGAGTAGGGTACATCTAGATGTGTAATTTATTTTTTGTTATTTTGTGTTATTTGTGTTGGGGAGGGTTGAGGTTTCCAGGCTTTATGTTCAGGTTTTGCTGGGAACCAGTGTTCTTGTTTTATGCTCAATTATTTTGGTTAATAGGCTCAGACTGGTCAAATGTAGATTTGGTTAAATATGTAAACAGCACAATATATATATATATATATATATATATATATATATATATATATATATATATATATATATATATATATATATATATATATATATATATATATATATTACTTTTCCTATATGTCAGTTAAGATAAGTACTTGGAATGTTAAAGGGTCCAACAATGTGGTGGAAAAAAAAGTCCATTTTAAATTCTCTGAAGAAACCCATATGGAAAAGATATATATAAATCTTATAAAGTTTGTATCTGTCTTGTGTGAAACTTGTATGAAAAGCATATAAGAGATAAAACAGATATAAGATCTCTTGAAAAATTATATAATGAAACTTGTATGTTTTGGATACTTACTAAAACAATGTATGAAAGTAATGCGAAAGTGGCCACTTTCATGAGTAAATCATGTAAGCCTTGTATGATTTACTCATGAAAGTGGCCACTTTCACGAGTAATCACATATAAGTTTTTACTATTTCTTTTCCGTATGGGAAGATTTCACTCACATTGCTTTTTTGCAAGAAACCCATTTGACAGATGATGAACACAGAAAATACTGTAGAGAATGGGTTGGTCAAATTTTTTTCTCATCCTACACAAATAAAAGGGGGGTTATTACCCTTATACACAAAAATCTTCCCTTCAATGTTACAGCCACTCACAAGGACAATGAAGGAAGATATATATTGGTTAAAGGGATGTTGCATGGGGAAACTGTTCTCCTAGGTAATATATATGCGCCGAATGCACAGGATGGCGAATTTTATACGGTATTATTTAGTCAATTAGTGGACATGGACTGTGCTAATATAATATTAGCGGGTGACTTTAACTGTGTTTTATGCCCTAAAATGGATAAACTTCCCCCACAATCTATTTTGACCAAAAATTCCAAAGCCCTTTGGCAAATTATAAATGAGCTTGACCTTATAGATGTCTGGCGACACTATAATCCACTATCTAAGGAGTACACTTTCCATTCTAACCCTCACTTGTCAGCATCTCGTATAGATTATATTTTTATGTCCAAGTGTATCAGTCAGTTAGTTCAGCAGGTAAATATTGGTCATATAGGTCTCTCTGACCATGCTCCTGTTGTCTTAACCATTCAACCCATGAAACATATTGAGCGCTCTAGGTCTTGGAAGATGAGCACACTGTCTCTTTTGGATGAGAAATTTATACATTTCATAACAGAGCAAACAACAGTATTTTTAGAAATAAATGATAAAGAGGAGATAGACACGAGAACTTTATGGGATAGCTATAAGGCTTACATGAGAGGGATGATTATTTCATACACAAGTCATAACAGGAAGCAACGATTAATAAGGCAGTTAGAGATCGAGAATAATATAAAAAAGCTGGAGAAACAATACTATGTAACAAAATCAGCTGAAACATTAAGTGAGCTTAATATTACCAGGACATCTTTGTGTAATTTGATAATGCGAAAGGCTGAAAGAGATGTCCTTCTTGCCAGACAAAAAGACTTTTTGAATCAGCTAGTAAGCCTAACCGCTTTCTGCTTTTTAGCTAACATTGATAGCTAAAAAAGATAAAAATCCAGAGTCATGCTCATCTTACAGGCCTATTAGCCTTCTTGGTGCTGATAATAAGATACTTTCAAAGATACTGGCTCTTAGGCTAGAAAAAGTAATGTGCTCTATCGTGCATGCTGATCAGGCAGGCTTTATTAAGGGGAGGAATTCTTATAATAATACTCGACGCCTATTCATTTTTTAAATTTTCATCAGATCCCTGGGGTTGTTGTTTCTATGGATGCCGAAAAGGCATTCGATAGAATTGAATGGGAATATATGTTTGAAATAATGAGAAGATTTGGGTTTGGAAAAAACTTTCTGGGGTGGATCAAAATTATATACAAATCACCAATAGCATCTGTGTTAACTAACGGCTTGTTATCTTCCACATTTTCACTGAGCAGAGGTACAGCACAAGGTAGCCCATTGTCACCACTATTATTTGCTTTGGCCATCGAGCCTTTGGCCATGGCCATTAGACAAAATCCAAGTGTTCTTGGAGTTAAAATTGGGGATAGACAACATAAAATTCTGCTTTATGCAGACGATATTCTTCTGACACTGACTGACCCGGTTAACTCTTTACCCGTTCTTATTAGGTGTATCAAGGACTTTGGTCTTATATCTGGATACAAAGTAAATTTTGATAAATCTGTTATAATGACTTTGTTTAGTGGAGGGGATAATGAACCTTTATATGTTAAACCTTTTCATTGGGCACCATCAGGTTTTGTATATTTGGGAGTTAAAGTTACACCAAATGTTGGTCACTTATATAGAGAAAATATTAATGGAATGGTTCAAGATCTTCGGGAGATGCTGACAAGATGGAGGTCACTTCCGATATCATTTTTGGGAAGAATAAATCTCATTAAAATGGTAATCCTACCGAAAATATTATATCCCACAGGCATGTTGTTTGCAATTTTGAAATCAGAAGATATTAAAGTAATTAACAAAGCTATGGTGGATTTCATTTGGGCAGGAAGAAAACCCAAAATTAAATTGGAGACACTACAGTTACCGAAAGATCTGGGCGGGTGGGGAGTGCCAAACATAGAAAATTATGTCCTCTCAATACAAGCGAGGATTCTTTCTTCCTGGATACATGAACATTCTGATCTGCCATGGCTAAATATTGAGGAAGTATTATGTAAACCATCCTCACCTGTTAACTTCTTAGGGAAACGTCTAAATGACTTACCTCACGTAATAAAGCATAACCCACTGATATATAATGCTATGTGGACGTGGGGAAAACTGAGAAAATTTTTTTAACAGTAGTCTTCCGTTTAATATCTTGTCAACGTTTATAAATAATCCAGACCTTCTGCCGCAAAACATAGGGTCAAGCTTTGTGGGATGGCATAAAGTAGGTGTAAAGAGGTTTTATGACCTCTTTAAACATGGTCAGTTTAAATCATTTGAATCCTTGAAGTCCCAGTATTCTATGTCAAAGACTGAGTTTTATAAGTATTTGCAATTGAGAAATTATGTGTTTAAAAAATGCTAAATCATTACAAATCTCAACTGCCTCTTTTCGGTTGGAGAAATTTTTTCTGGATAATAGGGAGCATAAACATTTTGTATCAAAGTTTTATTCCGAGATTTATGCCCTAATTGTGGATAAACTGGCATGGTTGAGAAAATCTTGGGGGACGCTGCTTAAATGTGAAATAGATATACAGGCATGGGACAAAATTTTGCTCCTTCCATCCAAAATCTCTGTTTGTAACCGATTTAAAGAACTGCAGTACAAGATTTTGCACAATGTGTATATTTCTCCGTATATTTATAGTAAGTATAATATGGGAATATCTCCAAACTGTCTCAAGTGTAAGGTCAGAGTGGGCACTAGATTCCACTGCTTGTGAGAATGTGCTATTATTCAGTCATTTTGGAAAGAGGTCTGCGCCAATATTAGTACAGCCATTGGTCATCAGGTGACAGAAAACCCATTAATGTGTATATTGGGATATATTCCTGTCTCACTGGTACAACATGAGCATGTTTTTGTGCCGAAACCTTAATGTTTCCAATGTTGTCGCAGTCCAGATAGCTTGGTGCACACAAATAAGTTCAAGTGTCCATTTGTTTGTGGTGCTAAATAGTCTTTGTATCACCAACATTACTACAGATCATGCAAAGCAAAGTGGTGGATTACTCAACTAACAAACCCACATTGAAATTGTGAGAGACCATCTGGTAGGAACTGAGGATATATGTAGTATTTACACTCTGAATGAAAATCTATTCAGTTGAAAGTAGCATCTGGTTTCCTCTGCCTCCGAAGATTGTAATTTCCAGTGCCTACATTTCACTGTGGAGTCAGTTTTCCATAACAACTAGGCTGCAGAGAACTCTGTGAAATAACTCTGATGTTCTTTTTCTTAAGAAAAAAAAAAAGATTTAAACATCTGGGATTTCAGTCCAAAACCATCTCAGGTGCAAAAGAAGACTTTGACTTTCAACGAGCTTGGTTTTCAGACTGTGCTGAACTGCTGCAGAGATCAGGATAAAGAGAGAAATGAGAAAGCCGTTCTTACTAGAGTGTGTTCCTGCATTAGATATAATGTAATAGTCCATATTGAAGATAATACTTGGATAACAAAGTGCAGTAATGATATAGTATATGAAATCCTCAGCAGGAAACTAATATCCAGCTGTTATCGCCTGCCAAGTTGTGGAGGAGAAATGAAGGAGAAACTTTATATTAAAAGACCCTGTGGCGCTTTGTGTCTCTCCCACTTCATATTCCAACTGAAATTGTCTCAATAAGGCAACTTTGACTTCTGCTTATTAAAGAGATGTTTCCTTCTTTCTTTTTTTGTCGTGGGAACTCACAAAATGTAAAACTTCAAAATTATAAAATAAACTCAAAACTTAAACAAATCGAAGTAATCAAGCAGTTTAGTCATTGCTGTGTGTTAATCTCACACACGCATCACTGCAGCTGATGTTCAAACAAAACCAATGATAATCACCCACCTGCGGCTCTTCCACCTCTCACTTTTTAAAGTTTGCTTCGTGATTCCAGTAACACAGAGCAGAAGATTACAGTGAAAAAGCTCCAACAATAATTTAGATTATAACTCCCAAACACCAAATGGCAGAAGGATAATGTTGGTGAACATTCCACAGTCACAGGGGTGACCATGTGCAATGGGTCTGCGATGGTGTTGCCCTCAAAATGGCAGCTTTGAAGACTGGAACCAGGTCTTTGAAGTGACTTTGGACTGCCAACACAGTGATAAAGTGTCAGTGAGACGGAGTCAGTCTGCTACCAGTTTAAGATTGCAGGTAATTGCCAGCTTGACCCCATTCAATCTGTTTGCAATAATAAAACAATTAACTGTGATAAATTGGTGAAAATCGCAAATCTGTTGCTGTCTCCAAATCCAGAAATTTGCTTTGGACATTTAGTCCAGCCAGAGCCTCGTAGATTAGAACTAGAAATGGAGAAACACAGTAAATAATTGATTAAGCATAACATATATTGCTAAATTATGCAAATTCAATTATTTTGACTGCATTTAATTGATATTCTGGTATTAGGTTGGAGCCATTTATTGTGGTTCGAATAGAATGACCTACTGTAGATAAATTATAGATGACAAATCAGGTGAAGTAATTGCAGCATTAACTTGCTGATTAAACAATGAGCATTGAATAATCGCATCAACACTACAGCGCAGTGAAAGCACTACCCAACTCTGGAAGTCTGTCCAGTCGGAGAGCAACATGTGCTGGGGGCAATTTTAAAGTGTCCAAATGACATAGTGTGCAACAACAACATCAGTGCTGAAGGACAATTAAATTTGATCTATCCCAGCTGCTCTGATAAATCAGCTATATCCCGCCAAACTGTTCGGTCTTAACACTTCAGCGCTTTCCTCCTACAAAGTAGCAAACCTTGTTTTTTTTTGTTTTGCTTTTTTCTGTGAAACACTTACATGGATCAGATGATAGGAACACAATCGGGACGATTCGTTTTTATCCATTTCTTGTTTCTGCTAAGTTGCACATAAAATGAAAGGTAATAAATACGCAGAGGAGGACAAGAGGGACACAAGCCCGATTTAAATTTAGAAAGCATCGAGACCATCTTTGCTTGTTTTTTTCCACCCACAGGATGGCCACACTGACTTTTTAAAAAAAAATATATATATATTTTTTGCAGCTCTTCTTGTGTAACCTCTGAGGCTCTGCACATACCAAAGAAAGTCCCACATGGTTTCATATTTTATTCATTCTTCATCGATAGTGTTTTTCTGTCTGCCTCCTACACAGCGGTCACTGTGCTGTTTTCACACTCTTCCCACTTACTTGTCATCTCCCCTATCTTTTCTTGCACTTTTCATGATGGGGACCCCCCCACCCTCCGTCTCTGGAGCAGAGGTCTTCAAAGAAAACTCTGCACTGACCCTCTCCTCCTATGCTCTCCGTTTGCTCCCAGCTGGTCTTCCTCTCCCCTCTTCTTTCACCAATAAATGAAAGGTCTTCATTGACCTCGCTCTCTTCCTTCTCTCCCTTCTCTAGGCTTCTGAGAAATGTGAAAACTATCTGACATCTCCCTGGGACATCGTGTGTGTGTGTCTGTGGTTGTGTATGTACACAAAGGAATAGATGAATCAATTGAGAGACTCTTTTTTTTTTTTTTTTTTTTTTTTTTTTTTTTAAGTAAAATAGTTTGAGAGAAAAATAACTGATTGCATTTCACAAACAGAAAAACATCCAGAGACAGTGTTGTACTGGGGGGCTTTAACTAAGCAAGCACAAGGATAAAGAAGGCTCCACCGGGATGCAATTAACAACCACTTGTATATCATATTAATTGACTCAAATAGAGGATTTTTCTTTGTTTTGTGGGAACAGCGACATGCTCAGAATGCTTAATTTATTTTATTTGGAGTCCAAAACTGGAATATATTTAATGTAAAATTGTGTAAAACAGAGAGAGACAGAAAATATTTGTATCTAAGAAGGTGGCATCCACAAGTGTGAATAAAAATGACTCGGCTAATTGTAATTCTGAGGCAAACATGAAAGCCTGCACTAAATTTCCTGGTAATCCATCTGGTAGTTCTAGCCTTTCAGTAATGTTTCTCTTAGTGAGCTTATGAAAAAGTTCTTGTTTAGCTTGAAAACCAAGACTCGGTGTGAATGGATCTAAATGAATGGCTTCCTGGAAAAGCAGAAAAACACATGCGTGTGGTTGTTTGCTGCAGAGCTTTTAACATTACACTCTTGAAGCCTGATTTGTTGCAGCAACACAAAAGCTGCTTTTTCTTTGGAGTTGTAAGTAAAATTTTAACATTTATTTTTTTTATTCCATGCCTCTAAGCTCTTTCCAGCCATCCCACCCACACACTCGTACTCCAGTGGATGCATCGGTGGGGATTTGGGGTTTAGTATCTGCCCAAAAATAGTTTAACAACCGCACAGGAGGACCTGGGAGTCTAACTAGCAGCCTTATTTCCCAGAGGAACCCACCCGAGGGATTAATAAAGTTCTATCTTATCTTATCTTATCTTATCTTCTACAGTCACAATGTCCCAGAGTCAGGATGTCAGTAATGGGATATGATTCAGAGGATCCTTCATGGCTCAGCTTGTTCTGAAACATGTCACCATAGGTGTAGATTTAAGGGAGTACTGAAGCTACTTCAAATGCTAGGAACTAATTTGAAAGAAGCATGGGTATTTATTAGATCCCAGTCACACTGACCTGTAAAGACTGGTTGGCGACTCCCTGACCATCACTGGTTGCTAGGGAAAAATGTACATTCTTGGACTGATTACTTTAGGTAAGGCAGTCTCTAGGTGGAAACAGAGACCTCTGAAGGCAACATGGGACATCTCCATTCGGTAATGAAAATTGAAAGTTTTCATTACTGCTTGTTGAGTAATCTGAATGTTTGCTGATAAGTTGGTGTCTTCCACAGAAAGAACAGTCACTTCTGGGAGGTTTTTAGAGCAGGGCCCTTCTTTTGTGACCCCGTTTCACCTGTCAGCCTCCAGCAACCACTCACATAGCAGCTGATGTTGGTGGGTGTAGTTGTTGGAGGTTGCTGTGCAGTCCGTAGACCTGTGTAACTGAGGCCTGAGGAAGACTTTTCTAAGTGAGGCAACAACAGACAATGACAGTTTTTTTTTTTTGCTTCCAGAAAATATACTTATGAATTACGAGTTCTTTTGTGATCCCTGCCAGAGATAAACGTGCACACATGGTGGTGTGTGTGTGTGTGTGTGTGTGTGTGTGTGTGTGTGTGTGTGTGTGTGTGTGTGTGTGTGTGTGTGTGTTTGTCTGTCATCATGGCACCGCTAGCATCATGCGCATGCAGGACATTTAATAGCTATTCAGGAGTTTTTCTTCCAGGTCTTCTTCAAAAAGAGAAGAATGGATCAATGGATCTGAGTTGTTATCAGTCAAAAACATCACAGTTTGAAACATAATAGATTCTGAACTCAAAATGAAAAGCTCAGGTGTGTGAAAATGAAAACTGAAAAGCAGAATAGCAGAAATGAACTCCTTGGTGGTCAAAGAGGCTTCCCTTCTCTGCTGGGATAAAGCAATAAAAATGGACACTAACATCCACAGTGACATTTGAATAAGAAAACAGACGTCACGGTGATAAACATGTGGTGGAAAGATGGAGCCGTGACCATCGCCAAAACCCACAACTGCTACTTTGATATGAACAGAAGGGAATTTTGTTTGGTGAGAATAAAATTAGATGGATTAGCAGATTAAAGGATTTGTTTGTGTCTGAATAATTTAAGTTTTTATTCAGTCACGAATTGAGATATTTTGCAGCACATAACCAAGAATTCCTCATCTGTTTACCAGTAAAACAACTTCTGTTGTATGTAAAAAGACAGTTTGTCTTCATCAGTGTGAGTGCTTGTGAGGGTTGAGGCGCTCTCTGCCGTCTGTTGCCTCGTGTAATTCCAGACTGACTCCATAATGTTGATCGGGGCTCTGTGGGGGTCGTCCATCTGTTTCAGGACTCCTTGTTCTTCTCGAGGTTGAAGATCGTCATTTAAAAGTCAGACTCACTCGGATGTTCAGGCTTGCTGTTCAACTTGCTGTTCAGGAACCGAACAGGAAGCTTCTTCCATTCAGTGGTGTCAAAAAAACAAACAGGAAAAAATCTGTGGGAGAATCTGAGTTGGGTCAGTGGAGAGCAAAGCTGAAATCATCCAATGTCAGTTTGTCTTTGCATTTTGGGTGGGCTGAACCACACGGCAAACAATATTAATTGCAAGATAATCCCAGTCTCCATAGAGACCAAAACCTTCTTTGTACCAAGCTGTAAAGTTGAACAGTGTAACAATCGTCTATGGGTGGGCACTGATTCAGTTTTGGAGCCACCCTCAAGTGGCCATGAATGAAACTGCAGTTTTCGGCTTAATTTTGTAGCTCCTGGTGTTGCTGCTCAGTGTAAAGTACAGTTTAAATTAACTGGTGCAGAAGAAATGCAAAGATTTTTGCAGTCTCCTGAGTAGGAGTTCTTCCTGTCTGGAAAGTCTCTGAATTTTTTTTTACCTAGCAACAGGACCAAAGACCCCTCGGAAACACTAACCTTTCAGTCATTTACTCAGTGACAAATCCTTTGAGGTTTTGTTTTATTTATGTATTTTTCATCCCCTGATTCTCAGTGTGTTGCAGGAACTGCTTCTTTGGTCACAAATGAGATTTTAAGCTGGACGTTAATTCATCAACAGCAGTGTGAGTTAGCACTGTTTATTTTGTGTGTCAACCATTCATGGAGAGTTTTCCTGTCTAGGCCCCTGTGCTTCCTCCAGCTTAGATTTTTAGTGTTATCGCTACATTACACACACACACACACACACACACAGCCAGAGAGTGGGTATAATAGCTCTGGCCAAGCATAACAGGACAGTGCAGAGCCAGGTCCTAGTCATAACATCCCTACTGTACATGCTGTTCTGTCAGCTGTGTGTGTGTGCAGATAATGCACCATAACCTCATCTCACCTCTAACACACTTAGACACCTCTCTTCCTTTTCTGAACTATAATTCTGACTCCCATCCTCACCTTGTCGTCTTATCTGCCCTTTTATATGCTCACTCTCTTTCTCTTTTTTTCTCTCTCTCTCTCTCTCTCTCGCTCACACACACACACACACACACTCACACAGCCTCTCTCGTTCCCACACTGTGCAGAGGTGTAATCAGCACCTCATATTGTAACAAGAGATTAGAGCTGCTCAGCTAAAAATCACAATCTGCCCCGTCAGATAGCACAGCCTGGGTGAAACACACACACACACACACACACACACACACACACTATAATACAGAAAAGTGCTACCTGTAGCCCCTGTGATGAGCCTCTCCATAATTGTTGTCTTCTCTCATATTATCAGAGTCCTCAGCAGCTCTTCCGTGATTACCAGCACAGCTTCACCTGAAGGAGGCGTAATGATACCCTGCGCTGACCTCCCTGCGCTGACCTCGGTCCCCCCTCAGCCAGGCTCAGTGCATGATGAAATCATTCTGTTCTTCAGCTCTTACTGCTTATCTTTCAGAGTTGGTCTTATTCGACGGTTCCTTCTTCTACTTAAAAAGAAAAAAAAATAGCTTCATGATTTTATATTGTTTAAATGTAGCAGCTGAGGTGCAGTTGGTTATCTGCTGAGGGTTGAGGATTAAATGAAGCTGATTTCCCAGCCCGCTCTCATCCCTCGGGTGTCAATTAGTGCCGTTTTTGTTGAAGCCACTGGCGTGGCTCATTTACATACAAGGTGTCCTCCTGCTTCTGTGCACCTGGTGATGGCATTAGTGAGCAGGACCTGCTGCTTCGATTTGTCGAAGAGCAGCTGTGACGACGTTTTCACCCGAAACCTGATCTCTGCCTCAAGATCAATAAAGTAAATATTAAAAAACCTAATAAACCAATGTGCTTTTTTGTACTTAACATGAATACTTTTAAGGACCTAAACTACAAGGCATTTATGTGATTAGAAATATCACAGCAGCACGTATAAAGACAGAGTGGACTTCTAGACGATCCCACTCAGTCACATGAAGTTTAAAAACAGCTTCATGCAGCACAAGTCATTCGACTTCTTCCCGTAAACATTAGAAGTAAGTCACTAATTTTTCCCCAAAACGCAAAGTTAAGAGGGCGCGCAGTTTTCCCTGGATGCTTTTGCGTTTGTCAGTGTTTGCGTGCATTTGCAGACGAGGAATGTTCTGGGTGTTCTGCAGTGCTGTAATTGTTTCCTCGTAGCTGTTTATATAGGGCACACACTGAGTATTAACGCACACATCCTCAGGGCTGAGAGAGAGAGAGAGAGAGAGATGAGAGAGAGATAAACTGAAGGTCTCTCTGTCACTGTCGAGCAGCTGCCTGTCACTGATACTGTAACAAGTGCTGCTGCTGCTTTACGCACAAAAACACACAGTAATACGTACGCTCTGTTACACAACGCAGGCTGCATTAACAGAAGCTTATGGTATCTTGTTCTTTTTCATTTAAAACACACACACTCTTTCTCTGCTGTTCCATCTACAAACATGGGGCACATTTGTTTAAGAAGAAGAAGAAAAATCCCTTTACGCTCTCACATCTATGTGCTCATAGTCTGGCTGAGGAGCATTTAACTGCTAATAGCCTCTAAATTCAAACTGCATACTATTATTGTGGATTTCCCTGCTAACACCCTCTTATGGGTCACACACACTTCTCGCGTGTGTGTGTGTGGATACACCTGTCCATGGGCTCATGCTTGCTTGAACTCACTGTACAGGTGTGCGTGCGTGCGTGTGTGAGAGAGAGAGAAAGAGAGAGTGTGTAACTTTTAATACCCTCTAATCCTCTCAATTTTCCCAGCTCTAAACCTGGGTCACACGTTTTCTCTAGTGCCTGTGTGTGTGTGTGTGTGTTTGCCTGCACCTGCGCCTCCTATTGCTCAGCTATCTCCCCATTGACCCCAATAGTTTTGACTCGTCCTATTATGTTGAAATCAAAGCCTAACCGGTTTTCCTCAGTACAAAGGCATGCTTGTGCATTTCTGCTTTTGTGGGTTTGTGTTATCGTACCTCGGATTATTTTTGCTGCTGTAACTGTTGAAACTGCTATCATTTCCACTGTGACTGCACCAGTGAGCCGAGTGAAGCTCTGCTGTGGAAATTGATAAGACGAGAAAAAAAAGGTTGAGTTTTTGTTGTCTGTACTAAGGAGCTAAGTCATGCTCTAGACCATAGGTGTCAAACTCTGGCCCGCGGGCCAAATTTGGCCCGCAGCCTAATTACATTTGGCCCACGAAGCCATACCAAATTACTATTAGAGCTGGCCTACTGGTATTATACAGCTAATATATACATTGTTTAGTATTAAGCTTTGCTTGTTCCACATTCAGTTTTTCAGCAAAACTTGTTTGAGTCCATAAGAAGAGATTCATTCTTAAATCTGGAGGAAGATATTTTTCAATAAATATTAACGTTAGCCCGCGACCTTGTTCTAGTTTTGAATTTTGGCCCACTGTGTATTTGAGTTTGACACCCCTGCTCTAGACTATGTATAAAAGATGAATGTTGACGCACCTCTGAGAAGTAAAGCCAGTGAGACATAACGAAATCTCTTAAACCTGTAATCCTTCTAGTGGCCAGCAGGGGGAAGATCTGCTTGTGGGAGTGCTAAATACTGCTGTTCCTCTGATGGCCACCAGAGGCTGGCTCCAAAGTTAAGTCAATCCCCATAGACTCCAATGTTAAAATAACCAAATTTCCAATTTCTTTAACAAAAGCTGAAAGTGTCGTTAAAACAGGAGGACAAAGGAGGGGGGAACAACTAAGCTGTAGTACCTCTGCACCTCACTGTACAATACCTTGTGCAATACTTTTTGTAAATAGTCAACAGTGCAATAGACTCAATACTTGAAATGTGCAATTCACTTGTATTTTTATTTTTTATTCCTATTTATTCTATTTATCCCCTTTGTATATTTTATTTATATTTGTCTCTGTATTTATATGTGTGTGTGTGTGTGTGTGTGTGTATATATATATATATATATATATATATATATAACAATTCTGTAACTGTAACTTCGGTCGGTGCTGTGCTTTTTGGAAGTCGAATTTCCCAGAGGAACCCACCCGAGGGATTAATAAAGTTCTATCTTATCTCTTAAAGCTAGATGCCTATTCCAGTTACTCAAACAGACGTTTGTTTGTGCTTTTGGTGCCTTTTGGTGTATTTTTTTATGACTGCTCACTCTCCCGTTAATTCTCCTAACGGTTTGTCCCGGACGTCTGTGCTCAAGTTTTGGTTCCTGAAATTGTTCGAGTTAGTTTGATGAAATGAAATATCTGTGTTGCACCTTTTACAGTTTATGGATGCGGTATTTAGCCCTGCGACAGACTGACGACCTGTCCAGGGTGTACCCCGCCTCTCCCCCTATGACAGCTGGGATAGGCTCCAGCGCCCCCCCGCCACCCTGAAAAGGATAAGCGGAAGCGAATGGATGATTTGCAGCATTCCTATCGAAGCATGCGAGCCTTAGCTGATAACTTAAGTTCACTGTGGCTACCTCCATCCTTTAAATCTCAAAGAGGGCGGCTGCTTGTACAGAAGTGTAAGAAAATGGTCCTCCTGCTTCATTCACTAGCTTCAAGCATTGGAACAGCATAGTGTACTTTCAGTAATTTATGGCCCCATTTAGATTAAACTAGATAATAAAGCAATGTAGACTACATTGTGACTGGCAAGTCATTATACTGTATGAGCGTGCAGTGTCCACAGACCTAGTATATATCTCATTAATGTAGCTATTGTATCTCTGCGGGTACTTTCCATCTTTGTTAAAGAGATTCTGGAATACTGTTGAAAGCCCTGAGCTTGCTGCAGCTTGATTTTAAACATTTGTTTTCCAGTCTGAATATAATTACACACAAACACTAGCAACCAGAAACACACATCCTCACAGCTTTAGGGATTTCAGACCTCCACAATGGCATATGCTGTACATTCCACATTAAAATCAAAAAAGTTCCTCAGTGGGTCTTCAGGGAGAGAGGACTCAGAGGTGTCTAATGAGAGCTGGGTCTCCTTCAGTCAAACTCTCTCAAGCTCTTGTTAGGAGGTATAAAGGCCAACTTTCTAGGCTAGGTATCATTAGGGCTTATTTTCTGACATGTCCCAGAATGCACCCTTCACTACTTTAACACGGCAACTTAGCGGCAGCGTGATCTTCCTCTTTCACTGACTCTTCATTTCTTCCCCTTTAATCTCCCAGCAGCTCATAAGCGCACCTTGAGCAAGCAAGCTGCGCTTCACCTCTTTGTTATCGTCCCCGAATATCCACTCTGTCTTCTTGCACAAACACACACACGGCTTACTCTGTGTGTGTGTGTGTGTGTGTGTGTGTGTGTGTGTGTTGGCCTCGAGGTAGACGCTTCAGTTTATTATGTACAGTTTGTAAGATGAAACACTGGAGGGTTCATGAGCTTCCATAGATTATCTGTTTATCATCTCTAGCCCTGATTCTCTTCATCGCAGCTTGAGATCAGGCACATGGATGCTGTTGTCTCCAGTTAAATTAATCATTTGTTGGCTCACTTGAATAACTCAGCATGAGGTAAATGACCATATTTTATTTACGGGGGGGAAGAGAAAGTGTAAAGCCTAGTAAGCCCATCTAGAGGCTAAGCTGATAATAACACTTAAAAGACTGCATCGCCTACTTGGCCATACCTGTAATGTGATTTAAAATGTCCTAACATTTATCCTGTTAATGGTGTAAAGGAGGCCACTCTGTAGAAGGAGCCGTGGATTCTAAATAAGTTGCATTTTTTTTGTTTCCATGTAAAATATCCTTCAGATATTCAAAGACGAGCAGATGTTTGTGACAAACCCACAGAGACCTCTCTATGCTCAGCTCAATGGTGTGTTTGAGCATTTCCAATTGATGTTGTGGTTTTATAACAATATAGTGCTTTGGTTGTCCATTAGTATCTCCCATTTATGACCAAGTAACAAACAGAATCAGCAACTAACTGTTGAATACTGCAAAGAACTTAGGAGTGAAAGAGTCAATGCGAAGAGATGATGGTTTGTATATAAAAGGTGGGCGTAGCCAGCATGATGTCATCTACTAGTTTGTGATTGATCCCACTTCACCTTTATCTTTTCACCATTCTAATTTACCAGTATTAGACTAAAATACATGTTTAGATTAGCCAGTGCAGTGAAGTTGTCAGGTAGAGCTGGTAAGTTTGGTTATTTGGTTAGTGAGGTGAATCCATAATCTTTAGACTCAAACCTGAAGCGCAGATTTCTGTTAGTAAAGTTAACCACACTCCCAGTTAGGCTTCAGTCATACAAGTCTGGTTAGCAAAAAAATAGCAACCACCAGTCGCTATAGAAAAATGTGCTTGCTGGCTGTCGCTAGCGTGACATTGGCCACAAGAGGTCAGCCTCCATTCCCAGGTTACATGGCACTTTTCACAGTTTCAGTGCTTCTTCAAGAGTACTTGGCTAGTGTTTGCAGACAAGTTGATATCTTCTATCCATACTACAAGCAACCACGGCAACTTGCTAGCAGCCAAAGCAGTTGCGTGGTTTTTGCATAAATCTTTTATACCCATTTTTGGCTAACGACAGCAACCACCCACCCAACCAGTTGCAGAATACACATTTTTACATAGCAGAGGTTGGTGTTACTCCAGTCTTACAATTCAAATTCACACCCAACCAGTTAGCAGATGTCTGCTCCTCCCTGAGCCTGATTCTGCTGCCTGAGGTTTCTTCCGATTAAAAGAGAGTTTTTCCTTTGTACTGTCACAGGGTGCTTGGTCATAAGGGGTTGGTTTGGAGTTTTGGAATTTCCTCTGTATAATGGTAGGGTCTTTATCTTAGATTATAAAGTGTTTTCAGGAGACCGCTGTTGTTATTAGTTGCTGTATAAATCAAATTGAAAACTGAATTTAAATTTCTGGTGGAGGAAAGGACAGCGAGGTCACTAAAATAATTATGAGTCCATATCTGGTAGCCACAAGCAGCAGCAGCATTATTATAATCTGGTAGTTGCTAATTTTTTGCCTCGGGTTTGAAAAGACACTAATGTCAGCTTTTGGTCTCTCTTACTTTAAACTAGAAATCTCCTGTGCTGCTTCATATTCTATACCCTTTGTTTTGACAGAATATAGTGTGGCAGGCCAGTCGCAGTGCCGTTTCACACCGTGCCCTGTGTTTTATGTGTCGATAAGGCAGTTTGTACGGATGGAAAGCCGCGCAGTATAAACGTAGAACGCTCTTCTGGCTCACTCATTCCCGTCCTCGCTGCCGCGAAGCTCCGCAGCCTTTCAGTCGGACACGCTCAGACACGACCAGCTGTGCACTGAGTGGACTGAACATCAGGCACATCTGCGTCACACTGAGTTAAATTTCCTGCTCCATAATTCATGTCTTGGCTGTTTTTGTTGTGTATGCTGTCTATATAGCGCTTCCTTCGCCATTTGCTCTTCATAATTAAAAAGTGCATTGAATGGGAGAAGCTGAAGTGATACTCCACCCATCTTTTGGATTTAGTATAACCTTTAAAGACGTCTATTTATGGTTTAGGGCTTGTTAAGCAACAGCAAATAGCAGCTGTGGTCAGGTTTAAATTGAATCAGGCTTTCATGATAAGAACATTTCTTTAACATATCCCTGAGGGTTTGTTTTTTTTTCTGAAGGGGGGTGGTAGGGGGATTGTATGTATCGTGCAGTATATTCCTTCACCCCCGCTGTCATTTTCATCCTTCCCCCTATCCCAAAAAAACAGACAGACTCTGCTGTACAGCCACAACTCACTGAGAGCACCCTGTAAGCCAGACTGAGCTGAAAACAAATCTGCATGTGATGTCTTTTCTTGTTTCTCTGCCTGACGTCTCAGTCAGTTCGTGTAGGTGTTGGATATGGTTTACAGCCTAAAATAGATATGAACAGTCACCCAGGAAAAAAAACATGTGATCAGCAGTTTGCAATTGAGCATAAAGGCTGCAGTGTGCTCGGAAAGAGCCTTTGAAAGACTCACAGTTACAAGCTAGAGTCCACATAGAATAGGTCCCATTGAGTGGAGCTGATGCAGCTTTGTTACTGAAACAAAGAATTATAAAAATACAGGCATGACCCAGCTGTGCTATTTCATTTAGTGAGAAATGAAAGTATTTATTACAAATGTATTTTTTTCTAGTATAATAAAACTATGCCCTCTTATGAAAAGAACAGCCAATTCTGCTCCAACACCGTGACCACATACAGCCTACAGCCCACCAAACAAATACTTATTAAATCATCAAATGTAGTTGAAAGATCTGACAGCATACCAGCACTTTAAGACTGGTGTGCTTAAAAGGGGCTTCCTGTGGGGAAATTAAAGAACACTGGAAGGACACTAGAAGTTATGTGCTGTATCAGCCAAACCCATTAAAAAATGTTTATATTTTTCCAACATTTTGTTCCGTTGCATGAATGTTAATGTTTTCCTCTTTTCATCGTGCTCCATTTCTTCATAAAGTTTCATATGGTCATTTAAAATTAGATGCCTTAATTATATTAGGCTGCAAATCCACTTTTTTATGATAAACAATCTGGAATTCAACCTCTGTTACACATTTGAACATGTATTACAGTTTCTTCTGTAATACATGTCCTCCACCTGGTCACGTTTTGCACACTAATAATAGCAGTTTAAATAGTATTTCATTTCAAGGCTTGGATGTGCTTTTTTAAAGTGGCATGCAAAAAGCAAAATGCAAAAAAGGCATTGTGATAATAAATAAAATTGTGAAGGCAAAATGGCATGGTATCATGATGAACCATATCATGACACCAGGCCCATCCCACATCAATTATCAGACCCAAAACCTGGAATAGGAAACTTGGTGAAAGTTGCAGTTTGGCAGTTAAACATGATCATATTCTTCTCAGGAGCTGGTGGACATAAAGCAGAGATACAAGAGAGCGAATGTTGGCCTTGAGTTGATTGGGTAGAGACAATCCTGTGTCCGCTTACATGCTACAGTGACATTGGTGGTTGGAGGTCACAGCACGGCCAGAATTATTATTGCAACTGTGTGCGATGAACTCGGCATCTTGTTGATGACTGCTTTGAAGTCTGTGATTGGGGGTAAGTTAAGTAATTACTAGGCGTGCAACGATACACAAAATTTTCGGTTCGGTTCGATACTTTGGTGTCACGGTTCGATATTTTTTCGATACAAAAAATGTTCATGCTTTTTTTAATTTGTCATTTATTAAAATTATAAATATATATTTTAACTCAAAAGTACAGTTTTTAAATGTAATATTACAGAAACAACAAAATAATAATAATAAAAAATCAATCTGATCGAGAAATCACTCATCTTTGGAAAAGAGAGTTTATTACAGAGAAATGTCTCTTTCCAAATTAAAAGCTATACTATACGCATCTTCTGGGCTATATTCTCAGCAACATATTAAACATATCAGGTCCCCATAAGGAGAATCATGTGCTAACAGCTGTCTAAATGAGTCAGGTAGTTTGTAGCATGTGTGCTTGTTGTTTTTGTCTGATTCCACTTGTCTTTGCACCAGGATGATGTCGGCGTAAATGTGCAGTCATATTCGTTGTGTTCCCAGACAACCAAACAACTTTTTTGTTTAAAAAAAAAACAAAAAAACCTGTTGAAACTTCATGCAAATTAACTACAATACAGGTTAAAGCTGTGTTAAAAGAACTGCGTGGGAGAAACAGTAGACATTTCCTCCTACTGTTTAAATTGTGCTCATTGTGGAGTCTGTTAAAAAGAGTAATGAAGGTAGAAGAGGACTTGGTGAAAGCCTTGACTGATGGGAAGGAACATGTCCTTTATTCTTATAATTTTTGCCTTTTTTTAATCTTTTTGTTCCACACTCACCCACATATTCAAGTCCAAAAGAAAAAATGAGGACATTTTTGACTGCTCCGTTTCTCCATTCTCAATATTTAAGGAGGTCTGGAACTGAGTTCCATGTAGCATTAAATGGTCTTAAGAAGTCTTGTGTTACTCACATCTGCAGATGGCGTGACATTTACGAGACATGTCCAGAAACACACACAGAGACACACTGACTCCAGGAGGTCTCTGAGTGCTGCAATGATAACAGAGCGAGCTTGGGCGCCGTGCATAAGGCGGCTGGTTGTCCAACAGGTTGAAATCCTTAGAAATTCAGAGCAACCATTGTTACGTCTGGATTTTAATGAGTGTGTGTGTGTGTGTGTGTGGCTGGCTTCCAGCAGCTCTCAACCTGGGAGGGAGAGTTATCTGTGTTTTAATCAGCACAGAACAGAGGGAGAAGGAGGGAAAGCTCTTCCTCTTTCTCTGGGTCTGTAATAAGGCTCCTTGCTCTAAATCCTTTAATCTGAGTAGGAATGAGGGCTATATCTCTGTCTTCTGGCTGCTCAGAACAATCTCTCCTTCTCTCTCTCTGTCTGCCTTTCACTCGCACACATTTTCACCAAACCACTGCTGAAACAGAGCCTGCCTTGTTAATGGAGAGCCGGCAGAGCTGCCTCTCCTCACTCTCACCCTTTCTTTTTGTTTATGTACATGTAGGTGAGCAAAGGTTAGCAGGAGCTGAGGAGCAGGAGTACAAAAGAGTATTTAAGAAAGCCTCTAAAAGTTCTTTTAAGAAGTCGAGATGGTGCTTGGACAGGGTTCACACGCATGAGCAGAAACGCATTCGAACCTCATCTGAGGCTTTGGCATAGCTCCGTGTGTGCAGTCCGTACTAATTATTATTTTTTTATACGACTTTGGAGAGACAAGACATTTTTAATAAAGTGCTTTTGCGCCCAGTTTTCGCTCGATTTCTCCCTCTTTCGCTCTCCACGGACGAGAAAGACGTTTAATTTTCAGCATGTGGGGAGAAGCAGTAAATCTGTGGGATTTGGTCCAGACATAATGACTCGACAGCAGGAGCTGCAGTCACGGAGGCTGCCCACCTCTGTGTTCAGCTGTACACATATACTGTGTGACCATACATTAAAATCAACAACCTATCCTTTTCCATTTTTCCTCTCAAGTTAAACCTGTGGGTTTATTAATATTATATCTGATAAAAAAGCTCTTCCAAATGAAACTTGCCCCTTGCACCTTTTTTTTCTACCTGTTTTATTAATGTCTCCAGCCTCCATAAATAAGCTGCTGTTGAGCCATGCTGCTGATTAGTCTGATTACAAGGTGATTTATAATCCAATTCTCCAAATACCTCCTGGTTTTCTTGAAGAGATTATATCAATGGGTTTTAATTTCCATTCAGGAAGTTGGACTATTAAATAAATCTTTTCATCACATGGCAATTATCAGCTTGTTGTTTGAATTAGCTCATAATGTGGTCACTCTGAGTAATGAGCACAGACCTGAGCAATGCTGCATTTATTTCTTTTTGTCCTTTACCCATCCAGAACTCTTTAAACCTACACCCGTCATTAAGTCGTGTTTGTGAATTCAGGTAGCTGCATTTGCAGCATGAGTGCAGGCGAAGAGAACAATGAATGACAATTAGCCAAATCTTCATTACTGGTAGTACCAATTTTGGAATTATTCTCCCTTCATTTAGTGCAGTAAAAACACTTAATGTCTGATTACCTTTCAAGAAATATGACCACATAAAAGTCACCTTTTTATTATATAATGTGGGCTATCAAGATTGGTGCAGATCTCCACTGAGGAGGAGGTTGGGGTGGATGGATGGCTTTTTTATATACTGTTCCAATTTTGGATGCCCCGTTTTAAACATGGCAGCCAGTCAGAAGGTTTTTGACCTTTACCTTCTTCTTCTTCCTTTTAAAAGGGAGTTTTTCTTTCCTACTGTTGACATCTGCTTGCTCATATAGGGGATTGTCTGACTGTTGTGCTTTTCTCCATTATTGGAGGGTCTTTACCTAACAATATCAGGTGCCTCGAGGGAACTGTTGTGATTTGGTGCTATATAAATAAAATTTGACTGAGGCACAGAATAAAGTAAAGGATTTTGTTTTTCAAACTGTGTATCATAGGGTTTTACTCTAGTCCACTCTAATGTAATCAATCGGCAGTAGAAATTTATTTCATAATTCTCTGAGTCAGTGAGACAGTATCGACAACCGGCCTCTCAGTCAAAGCGCCGTGGCCCTCATTTTAACCTGAACAAAATCCAGATGATGAGCTATTTAAACAAAATCATATCCTTTGTAGTTGCTTTGTCGGGCTAAACTACCTTTAGAGACACAAATGGATTTTTGTTTTGTTTTCAATTATAGGTTTTCTAGCACGTCTGTCACCAAATGTGGAGTAATCTTCTATTGCAAGTTGTTTGATTTAGTCACTGGTCTTCTTTTGGAAAAAGAAAAAAACACCTGCATATATCAGATATTTAAGATCTTCAGCAGGGAAATCAGAAAATAAAACGCATAGTTGTTTGGTCTTTGTAGAGGATTTGTTGACAAAGAGAGAACCTTAATAAAGAATGGTGCTGGCTCATCCTTCAGCGGATGACATTATTTGTATTTAAACAAAAGCTGGGAGTTATGTCAGTGGGGATTCATGTCATTTCAGCTAAAACCACAGTGACAGAGCACCTGGCAGGTTTTTGATCCAAGGCCGATTTCTTTTCTTCATGTTAACTGTGCCTTTAAAGCAACATCATCACGTTCTGGAGTCTACAGAGAACTTCAATCATTACATCTTAAGGACTTAGAAATGAGTTGCTGAGAGCTGTCTGGGTGCTCTGACAGTTATTCCCATGTGAGCCCAATGCAACTTTACACCAAACAGGATGAGGTGCACTGAATAAGTCCTCTGCGCTGTACGACACGAACATCCTTTAATTGCTTTGACAGAAACTCTGACAGGACAAAGCAGTGTGTTGATTTTTAAAGTCGCTGGAAGCGCCGCTTAGGGATAATTAAAGCAGGAGATGTGCCCGTTGGTATGCAGAGAAAACGCACACAAGGACACACGTGGTCTCATCAGTGTGTGTCATTGTCAGGTTAATGGGAGTGTACTGGGATAGAAAGTGGTTGTTAATCGCTCACTCCAATGCAGAGGACACAGCCACTAAATTACATTTGCATAACACAGAATTAAATCTGTACGTGCGTTTACTGCCATGAAATGGGATCACATGCTTTTTTCTCTCACTTCTGTCTATAGCAAACAGCTTTCAATGCATTGATGTGAAGTCATATTTATTTAAGGAGATTGATTTCCTTCCTTCCATGCAGTCCAAGGAGTTCTCTTCATTTTTTGAGAGTGCTGTGAAAATAGATTTGACTTGAAACTTTCTTTACATTGGTAACGCATCTGGGAGGATGTTTCTTTGCTTTTATTTTTCATTAAACTTGTGTTTTCCTGGTGAATTAGAGATGTCACTGAGGTGCATTCAAATGCACGTGATTTGTTCAAGAGTTACCAAGAAAGGCTGAAATTAAAACGCCAAAAGTAGATTTGGATAACAAGCAACTTCCTGCTCCCCCTTATTTTCCTTTTAAGGAAATCTGTGAAAATCTGGCTCTGCCTCCTCAAACTGGTGCAATTTAACCACGTCTAACTGACCCAGCTTTTGATCATCATTACTGTTGATTAACGTGTCACCAGCTTCAACCCAGAAACCCGACAGCAGCTCCAGGAGTCCAAAGGTCCCAAGGTTGAAGATGGTCCTTCAGATTGGGAGCATGATCAACAGCATGCTTTTTGGGGGGGGTTAGACGTTCACAAGTTTGTGCGGTGGTTGTACTGCAACTTCTTTACCATATTAGTAAAGACAGTAACGTCAGATATGTTTGAAAAGATCTAACTTGTATATCTGTTGATGCAATGCAAAATAAATTGGACACTCTGAACCAAAAGTTGGAGTTTTTGAAGTGGCCAGCTAGCATAGCTAGCTTAGTTTAGCTTAAGTAAGAATATGTCAGCTTTGAATGGTTCCCTAAATCTGTTCAATTATTATTTAAAGTTACACTGTGTATGTCGGTGTTAAATGTCAGTGGATTGCAGACTGCATTTAGTTGAGTCCTGTTTTCTTATCCTTCACAATTTAAATGAATAAACCTTGCTAGGCTGGCCGCTGTAAGACAAACAGCTCTGGCTGCCATTTATCTGTAGTGAGTGTAGGCTGTCATTCTGATAATAAGTCTCTAAGCGGGACATGTGGAAACACAGACCCAACAATTGTCCAATATGAACAAGGTATTGGCTGGAAGGAAAAGCTCCCTTTTAACAGAACCAAACTTGGGAAGGGTCGGCCATTTTCTGTAACGAGCTGGAAGATGAGGGAGAGAGAAGAGAAAAGCTTAGACTACAAACTAGAAACAGAGCTGAACTACAAGAGATTCTAAACAATAATATGATAGACGAATAATCGTTACAGTGCATTGACTACACTTCTTCCTGTTGTCATCTTTGTCATTTAAGCAATAAGATATTTCAGTATGTGTCAGTACTGAGTGTTTTTCTTTGCAGTGAACCAGTTAATAGAGGCGTGCTCATTCGTGAGGCTCGCTTTCCTGTATCTGACTGCCTATCATTTTTGTGGCCTCACAGTCGGTCGTCTGTGTCTTTTATCACTCCTCTGACAGTCTGTCTTTTGTCTCTGCCCCGACACTGTTTGTTTCTGCTGTCTGTGTCACTGCCCTGCTGAGATGTTACCAAGTGGTACTACACAGACAAGAGTGTGTGTAGCTGTAACACACTCAGCCTGCTTAATAACTGCTGACCCCTCCGACCTTCCATCATAAGACTAATCCTCCTCTCAAAGGTCACGTCATTAGAGGGTGTTATCCTGTCATGCTATAATGTCCACTTTAAAATTAATATAGAACACGGGCAGTAGTTTAATATGCATCCTCGAAGCTTTAATTAACTCATTTTGTTGCTGAGCAGATTATTTTCCCAGTGTCCTTTTTTTTATTTTTTATTCCCCACCAATTGTATCCTTTGGTCAGTTCATCACTGACAATGTGTTGGAGGTTTCTCTTTTGGAATGAATATTTAACAGTTTTGCCTCTTCAAATGCTTTTAAAAACATTTCGAACGTGTCTTTGTGCATCCCATAGATAAGCAGCACTTACCTTAGCACCAGAGTTAACATATTGTTCAGTTTGCAGGAAACGTGTGCAACATTGCATGCTTATTTAGTTTTGCTGATACATTTCATCAAACTGTCATAGATTAAAATGTTAGACATGAAAATGCTAAAACTAGATTTTTCCAGAGACTGTTATTATTTTTAGATAAGCTTTAGTAACCTTTCCTTGCAATTTTGTGGACATATGGAGGTTGCTGTTGTCAAGGGGTTTTATTGAGTGTTTATGGACAAGAACCTAGCAATTCCACTTGTATCTCATGTTTAACAGCAAAGCTGCAATTTGAACGTTTATAAGACACATGCAAAAAGTTTTTAACCTCCTTCCCTCAAAAGTGTTCTGTTTTGGGGGTTTTCTTGCAATAAAAAAGGGCAAAGAATGTCTGCAGACACAAGAGTCTGGAACAAAGTAATGCCTTTTAGATTTTCAAAGTTTTGGTTTAAAAAAATGTACTTCACTCTCTTTTAACTTTTGATTTTGGTCTGCATCAAGTGGAAACCTTCAAGGCTGAAAAATGATGCGAAAATGAAAGTGCTACAAATTGCACTTCCTCTTATGGCCACTTGAGGGTGGCTCCAAAAGACAATCCATCCTCATAGACTCTGTGCAGCCTGCTACAAAAAAACACTTTTGGTCTGTAGGGATAGTTTCCACTTTAAAGAACTGTACAATGGCTGAATATTTGATGGTGTGCAGACACGGAGATCTGGAGCTTATTTCGACCTTTCTATCATGGTTGAAGCTTTTCTACCCAAGTTTCTTACTGGGCACTAGTTAGCAGATATTTGTATCTTTGTATCTCCTGTACAGTTTATGAATGGAGCTTGCTAGCATTAGGTGATGACTCAGCACTCAATCCTCTCCTCCAAATAGGAATCCAAAAAACTCACATGGCGTCAAGCAAACGGCTGCAAAATGTGGTGTCCAAAACCAGTGGGTGGCTACATCGATCTTTTATATACAGGTATAAGTTGGGGTAAAATATAGTGACTATGAAGCGAAACAGTCACTTAGTTAAAGCCTACCAGTGTTTTGAAGGTTAGCTGGAAGTGAGCTCTCCCTTCAGTGTTTGTTTATATTTACTGCACATTTTATGTCGTGTCTATAAGTTTCCCTCTGGTATAGTGGCATATTTTCTTTTTCAAACCCATCTTTCTGGGATGACTCGGACGTCTAGGCAGCATATGTGGTGCTAATACAGCAATAGTCTCCATTGCTTTCAGTACACCTGGCGCCTCCTCAAGAGCCTCTTCAAAAGCAACTCTGATACCTCTGCATCCTCTCGGTCTCTGTTTGTATCTCTGCAGTATAAATTGTATGATGTAGCTGTGGACTCTGGGAATGGTAAAGGAGATTGTGTGTGTGTGTGTGTGTGTGTGTGTGTGTGTGTGTGTGTGTGTGTGTGTGTGTGTGATAGATGAGGTATAGCGACTGTGTGTGTTCTATCCTCTTCGGTCTTTTAGTTTTATGCTTACTTTGTCTCAGCCATGCTCTCCTTCTGGCTTCTTCATTACCACCAATAAGAACTCCATTTCCCCCGGGCTCCGCCAATCATAGCACTCATATCCCCTCTAGGCCCGGCCAATCAGCTCCAATGTTCCTGCGGCCCGATGTCATGAATGGCTAATGTCGCCCAGCAGTGGGCATGAATGTAAATGAGACCACATTGGAGTGTTTTGAAATCGGAGAAGATTCCTCTCATAAACAAGAAAACGATTCTGCTGGTACCATAACTTTCCAGCACACTAATGTGAAAGTAAGATGGAAAAAGATAAGGTGTCATTTGATACTGCAGATATCCAGCCAAGTTAAGAGCAATGTCTAAATGTCAGCCCCACACCTGAGGAGCAAATAGACTGAAGGATGGATCTCGGTACAGTAGCAGGGATCCACTAATGCAGGTAGAAAAGGTGATAAATTGCTGCTTTTCTGGAATTACCTAATGTATATTAACAAGAGGAAATAGTGACTGGGTATCATGATATGTGCAAAATACATACACTGAATAACAGTGCTATTTTTCAGCTCTTTTACAGCTGACTTGATAAACAGTTCTGGGAATCTGAGATTCTTCTATTCCTGGAGAAAGGTACAGCATATTTGAAAAGGTTTCCATCCAAACTGGGCTCTGACTCAGAGATCCAACATCTGTAAAATATTACAAGAGCTCAGCCAATGTTGGTTTGGATTTCTGCACATTTATACGGGACTTAAAGGTGGATAACTTCATCTAAAATGAGTTATTTTTACATTCTCTGGAAATTCCTGGCATTTTCAGTGATATTCCATCAACACAACCCATCAGGATCAGTTGAACCTCTTAGCTTATGAAAACAGTTATATAATTCTTCTGGAGAGAGTTTGATCATTTTCAGACAGTGAAGCCGATTTTTGACCTTGTCAAAATGTCTATGGTTTATTGCCCCAAGCAATCATTGTACGTACTTTACAGTCTTTAGCTCCAAGCTAGCTAGCGATGACTTCATGGACTGTTTCTCTGTGGGTTTTTCTCAACCTGTAGCTAAACTTAACACTTGTTTCTTATCTTCACCTTAGCTCCCGGGCAAGTCAGATTCATTAGGCCAAGCAGCAGATTTAAACATTTTCAGCTTGGCAGCCCTCTCAATTATACCAGCTTGGTTTGTGGGCAGTCAGGGCAACTCTAGAACTGGCTTGTCTGAACATAACTTAAGACTTGGGATGTCTCCAAAATAATGCAGAACCCTGTAATATACACAGATGGTATAGTTTAAAAGCAACCCTGTGATGAAGATCAAATTCTTTAACAATTTCTGAACTAAAGTTTTTAAGGAGCCACAAAACACATTTAAGCCTAATAAAGAAGGTGGCGCAACCGGCAATAAGCTATTTATGATTTTTTGGTGACTTTGACAATTTAATTTCTAAATTCTTGTGGATGATTTGTAAAAAAATAAATAATAAAATAAATAAAAATGGGACAATTAAGTGTCCTAACTCATAAACGGTCTTTCAGGAAGTTATTACATACCTAAGCACGACTGGTCTTTTACTGAAAATAACTCGAGTCATCTAGGATTCTTGTCAAAGCCACAGAGCGCCACCAGAGACAGGAAAAAGGGGCCATGTTTTGGCTCATCAGCCACAGGTTTGCAGCCCTTTTTCTTCACTTTTATTTTAGCAGTGCTGGTGGCTTGGGTGCTTCAGATTATTTTGCCAGATTTACAAAAAAATGAGCCTTCTTTCAGCTGCTTTGTCATCTTGCACTGAGTACAATTAGCTCTGCTTAAATTGCCTTTACACTGTTTAATAGAACTTTTGCAGCATTGCAACATTTCAGAGAAAAACCTAAAACAAAACCTAAGACTGGACGATCGGGTGTCTCTCCAAGAATGTTATACAATGTTCTTGGATCACAAACTTAATGGAAACCAGACTGTCACATATTAAATGTTTTTTGAGGTGAAATGTTAGCCAGGCACAAACCACATGTGGACAGACAGGCAGGTTAAAGTACAAACACTCAGTGAGAAAGACAAACTGACAGACAGAGCCATAGATGGCGTTTCAGACCAGGTTAATCCCTCGGGATCTCGTGTGTCAGAACACCGGTTTTGTTTGAACTTGTTCCCGCGGGTAAAGATGTAAAGACAGAGAGCGGGAGAGCGAAACAATGTGAATTATAAAGAGCAGCTAGAAAGAGAAAAGCTTAGAGAGGTTAGACAGAAGGAGAAAATCAGTCAGGCTTTATTCCCCTGGCTGGAGCTTCGGCAGACATTCCTGGATTTAGTTTCACTCCAAACTTTTTAGCAGAGGGGTCAGTGCTCAAGACTTTTACAAAGTATGCACCCAGGATTTTAATGAGTCACATACTGCTGTTCACTTGCCTATTAGTGTGTATGTGTGTGTCCTGGTCTTCGATTTTTATCACTGCATTTGCATTTAATCCCATTGTTGGTAATTCCAGTTTTCACTCTAATGCAGTGCTGGTACTACAACGGAGGCAGTTGTAATACTAAATTTAAGCAGACCTTTTACTGAATACATTAATTCCTGAATTCTGTTAACCCAGATATGTCAAACCTATAATCTGACTCCCAACAGATGGATACAGGCGTGCTACAGATGGAAATAAATGAGTGGAGGAACGTGAGGGGGGCTGATGCTTTTGCACAGGTATAAAACAATCAGCCAGTTAGCATCCTTCTCACAAGGGCTGCATCTAACAATGGTTTTCATCCTCAATTAACTGGGTGATTATTTTCTCAGTTAATCATTGTCTATAACACATTAAAAGAATGGCTTTAAATGCTTGAAGTTACCGAGACCCAAGGTGCTGTGTTCAGGTTCTTTTACAGTGGTGATTAGACAGAAGGGGGAAGTTGGTGAAACCAGATTTGATATGAAAAATTACTGCTGGGGTCAGTATTACTTATCTAAACAATGGACCTAATCACTGTATGTCCCCTGATTGTGATTAGCCCACACAAGTTTATTGCCAAATGTGTAATTTTAGTGTCTTTTAGCTCATTTTGCAGTTTCTTTGCCTGCAACCTAAATGTGTCATCGCTCTAATCAGGATCATTTTTGGCTACCATGTGCATACAGTGGAATATTTGGCATCTAAAGAGCCAGATATTTTCCTCAGCAGTTGGTCAAGACCAAAAATTGAGTTTTAAGACGGCCCATGTTGTAATATTTGTCTTTTTTAGCATGTCTGTTGCCTTGGAGACCAGGTTCACTGGATGTCATATGCAGAAACATTTAAAGTAATAAGCTGAATGTCAAAGACAACAAAGATGATCACAGAGTCCAAAATTCAGTGTATTCAGGGCAGATATGATGACTTCTTCATGGTATACTGGATGAAACTGTCAGCCACATGAGAGTAATCTGACTATTATCATTCCCAGGTATTGCTGTTTATTCAGTGAAGTACACACGTGATGTGGCGTTTGACACATCACGTCTCGCTCCTATTTTATCTCCTATGTGTTTAAATATGATGTAAACCCATTTGTGTCATATTTAAACTCACTGGGTTCTTTTAAGCTCAATTTTTCAATGTTAAAAATTCATAACCTTAAACAAATAAGTCATTAGTTCCTAAAGATGACTAACCACAGACACAGGTGTATGTATATAAAATACAACTGAATTTAATTGAATGAGTGCGTTGAGCTGTGTTGGGCAAAATGTGGCCTGAGGCCTTGAACCCATCCGCCTCTGTCCGTCCCACAGGGCCAGGAATGAGATAAAGTCGAGTCTGTCAGGGGTGCGTTTCATCTGTGACACATGCTGTGCATGATATCAGATAATTTGCAACATGTAAGCTAATTTATATGATGCCATTGAGTTATTTCTTCAGGTAATATTTTCACTGTGAGTTAAGTGAGTTGTCTGTTTCCGCACTCTAAGCCCTCTTTGTCTCAAATCTCCTGTGGTCACTAGGTACAGAGATACTTCCTCACCCTCAGACTGGTTGGCGAGTGGTTGCTGGCTGTCGCTGAGTGAAATCAGTTTTAACAAGGGTGCGACCCCATTAACCTCCTTCTTGCCAATTGCTGTGGCTGCTAGCAGACTGCTGTGGTCACTCATAGTTTGTATGAACGTCGCCGAGTGGTAGCAAAAGTAAAAACTGCTCATTTGCCTACCAGCTTTTGTCTCGTTTACACAATTTTTACTGAATCATTCAGTAGGAATGAGGAAGCAGTGAGCATCCTTTTCAGTTTTCAGCTTTGTCAGTTCCCTCCGTTCAACAGTAACCATGCTTTAAAACATCTTTAAAAATAAGCTGTCAACGCTGATCTTTATGAATATGTGTTTTTATTGTGGTCCGCTTTAAATGCAAAGAGAAGCTTTTCACCCAAGACAACTACACATCTAAAAGTCAAGCTGGTTCTCACAAGAACAAGAGCAGACGCACAGAAACACACACACCCAGTTTATTCCTGAGCTGACACCAGTCAGGGTTAAAGAACCAGAGCAGGAGGATGAAAGAGAGGAAATACTGCAGAGAGAAAAGAAAGGGGCAAGATGGCTGGCAGAGCACAGAGTCAGCTCCTGAGTGGAGCCAGAGATGATTTTTTTTTCTCCTTTGATGTGGCGGATGCACACATCCATAACAGGCCTTCTGAGCGAGAGGAGAAGGTGAATATACCTGTCGTCTTTATCCCTTCTTACAGAGCTGGGCACCTTGGAGATGTGAAATTTAATGAGAGAGGCGGCCACATGACAGCGACACAGAGGCAGCGTTAACGTGGGAGCAAAAGGTGGTAAAAACACAGAGGAGTAGGTGTTGACCCGCACCCTCATTTGGCAGTTTAACCACATTCGCTAACAAGCACATTTTAAAGGCTCAAAGCAGAAGTAGGAGGGATAAGAAGCTTGTTTATAGTTCACTGTAGAATTTAACCTTTTGACTATTGTAGAGCTGAAAGTGCTGCATAATAATCAGCCCTTAAGTTTGCATCTCTTTAAATGTGTGAAAACTGAGAGTAATGATGTCCAGCCAAATTAAATCTGCCAGTCAGGCGGCAGTGCAATCTTTTCATTTTAACAAACAACCTTTATAAAGCTCAACCAAACTTTGGGCTTCTTTTTCTGAGCCTTTTTTCTTCTACTCCTTATGTTTGTTTTGGTAAAAGAACAACGGGAGACTTCATGCATCCAGGGTACAGGACTCTGGTTTTGAATACTTCCATGTGCCTGTTTTCTTACATTTCCCTGACTTTGGCCAATGACAGGTATTTTCAGTATCAGTTATTTGATTATTAAGAGGCAGTAAATTACTAAGGTTACTGTGCGTATTCAGAATCTGCATAGACGATAGCGACTTGTCTGCAGACGCTTGCCAACTTCTTACTGTGGGTTAGCTCTGGTTGATTACCAGGACTGTGAAAAGCCCGGATGCAAAAGGAAACGGGAGGACCTTCCGACTACTATGGCTACTATAGTTACTATATGTCATTTTAACGTTTAATGGCCCTTAGTGGCCATCTGAAGAAGTGCATGTGGTCTGAGGGTGTCAACATCTTGTGGTGGAGGAACTTGCGTTACCCTGGAAACACAGAAAAACTGAGTATTTTAAGCCAAATCTTTACTTTTCTTAACACTATCCCTTTATTTTTAGCACCTGAACCAGAGCAAGTGAGAGTAAATGCCTGTGCCACCCTCGCCTCCCTCTCCAAACCCAGATATGATGATTTAGTTTGAGGACTTGTTGAAATATTCACATTTTCCAAAAAACAGGGTTTCAAACCTTTGGTAAGCACTGTTCTTGAGTAGCTCTGTGTGTGTGTGTGTGTGTGTGTGTGTGTGTGTGTGTGTGTGTGTGTGTGTGTGTGTGTGTGTGTGTGTGTGTGTGTGTGTGTGTGTGTGTGTGTGTGTGTGTGTTCCCAGCGTTTTCTCCTCTCTAGCACTTCTCTAAACTCTGCACTGCAGCCATTAGACTACCTGACTCTTGATATCTGAGGACGGGTAATTTGGGAGAGCAGGTGGGTAGCGAGATAAGTCTTTTCACGCTAATAAATCCCTTTGCAGTGAACCGACCTGAAGTGAATTCAATTAGCAGGGAGCAGAAACACAGGGGATGCACCAGTCAATTGAACACCAATCAGAACTATCTGATTCCTGCTGTAAAAGCAGCAGTTGGCCAGTAAAATACCAGATAATGAAAGCAAAAAATAAATAACCATGATGCGACACTAAGCGTTTTGATTTATGTGAGCGGGGAGGCAGAGACGAGGCCTCGTTAATTAGAAAGATTTTCGTGAGGTGCCCGCTAACATTCAGAAGGAAGAAAGTGATGAAAATGATTTCAGCTGATGTGAAGCAGTTGTGGAGAACCTGAAGTTGCACCTCTGGACATCTGCACAGGGTTAGAGCAGAAAGACATTACAGTGAGTGTGGTGTTGCTGAAAACTAGAGCCTTGTTTTACAGCCACAGGCCACAGCTATAATTAAACACACCCATCTAGACTAATGGAAGGAGAATCTCAGTGTGTCAGACAACTAATTGCTACACTCAGTCTCTCTTTCTCACACACACACACACACACACACACACACACACACACACTTCTTTTGTCTTTGCTAATCTAATCTGGCTCAGCAACTCTCACTTTGAGTTCGTTACCTCCACCATCTCCTCCTCCTCCTCCCCCAGCTCCCCCACCCCTCTCCTCTTCCTCCAGTAAAGGATGTTCTGGGTTTAATGAGAAGCTCCTCATTATTTCTTTGCGTCTCTCTTTGCTCTCAGCGTTCATTCTTTTCTCCTTGAGTTTGTGCTGCTGTTGGTGCTGCTCTGCAATGTCAGAGTGCCGTTAAAGACTCTGCTTTGTTTAGAGGACAAGCACTATTCCCAGTGTTTCCACGGTTTCAAGTTCACTGGGTTCGTTGTCAGCAATGTTTGTTGGAGAAAGACAGTTGAACAGGGCTTTTATGAAGCGGTCTTAAATAATATTTAATATAAATGGTAAATGGCCTGTATTTATATAGCGCTTTACTAGTCCCTAAGGACCCCAAAGCACTTTACACATCCAGTCATCCACCCATTCACACACTGGTGATGGCAAGCTACATTGTAGCCACAGCCACCCTGGGGCGCACTGACAGAGGCGAGGCTGCTGGACACTGGCGCCACCGGGCCCTCAGACCACCACCAGTAGGCAACGGGTGAAGTGTCTTGCCCAAGGACACAACGACCGAGACTGTCCAAGCCGGGGCTCGAACCAGCAACCTTCCGATTACAAGGCAAACTCCCAACTCTTGAGCCACGATATCACAATAATGAAAAATCTTGATATATTTTTGTTCAGATAAACATCCATGTCCAAAGATATTCCATAAATAAATGGAAAATTGCCAATTCACTGGTTATCAGTCGGCTGACTATCGGCTCAATTCAGTTCCAGTCCTAACACTGAGGTCAAGGTCCTGTGTTTGAATCCATCGGCCATGTAGAGCCTGCATGTTTCCCCCACCCCTGTGCACGCATGAGCTCCCTGGGCACCGCGACCATCACCACAGTCCAAAGACATGCACGCTAGTTTAAGCCGTGATTATAACTTGGCTCTCCATGTAAAAACATGAAACTATAATGAAAAATCAGTGTGCAGGTAAAATCTGGGTTAAAAAAAAAGCTGCTTTTGCCTGGTGTAAATATTGCATGCAGTTGATAATAATGGAGATGGAGAAGCAGCAGTCAGGAGGAGTGATGGAGTGAGTGGGGGGCAGTGCTAATTGCCCTATTCAGGAGTCTGACGGCTTGTGGGTAGAAGCTATTTGTGAGGGTTTTTTGTGCTTGATTTCAGACTTGTGTAGTGCTTACCTGAGGGCAGAAGTGTGAAAAGGTTTCTCTTTGTTTGCTGCCAGGCTGTCTTGTTATCACTCATCAGTCCTTCCAGGCATTTCATTGTGTCCTCCACACATTTTCGAGTGTTTTTTGGATTTTACCATTTGCCTGCTTCTTGCCTTCACCTTTCTGTGTTTGACCCCAGCATTGATTAAAGATTTTATTTTGGACTTTTAACCCTGCCTCTTTGTCCAGCGCTTTTGGCTTACCTGTGACATTTTAGTGAGAGCGTTAAAAGCCAGGTCAAAAGAATCATCTATGAGGTGTTTGTTGATCAGAGTGTTGTGATTTAAGTATAAAAATATATAAATTGTTGTTGGACCCTTTAAAACTTGGCTGCCAATATTTCCTTTATGAATTTAAGCTAAAAAAAAATCAGGAAAAATGACCATTTGAAATAAATGTTTTGTCTCCTGTTTTTGTCCCAGACACGATGGAGCGGTGGTGGGGGTGGTGTTTTGCCCTAGTCTTCGTGGCAGCTCTTTGCTACAGGCCCTCCCACGGTGAGAACGCAGTGTTCTCATCCGAAACTTTGATAAACAACGTGGTGGCTGATCCCCACACGGGCCGTCTGTACGTCGGCGCCGTTAACGCAATATACCAGCTGAACTCTGACCTTAACCTCGAGTTCCAAGCCAAAACGGGCCCGAAGAAGGACAACCGGCAGTGCACGCCGCCTGTCAACGACGCCTGCGAGGAGGCCGTGGAAACCAACAACCACAACAAGCTGCTGCTGGTGCACGGGACCAAAGACGTGCTGGTGGTGTGCGGCAGCCTCTTCAGAGGCATCTGCTCGCTGCGCAACCTGAGCAAGGTGGACCACCAGCTGTACTTCAGCGACAACAAAGGGGAGAAGTCATACGTGGCGAGCGCCGAGGAGGGCGTCTCTGTGGTGGGAGTGATGTCGTATTTCACAGAGGAGAAAGACAACTTGACAGTGTTTCTGGTGAGGACGGAAAAACACACATTCGCGCACACAAATGGAAAGTTCAAATTATTTCCTGCAGTAAATAAAAAATAATAATTCAGATGATCTTCACCATCTGTGATACTGTGTGAGCAAACACAATAAAACTGCAATTTGTAGAGAAATTTAATTGGCAGCCATATGGGAAATGAGCTCTCTTGTCAGTTATCTTTAAGTGTTTTTCATTTTATTTATACAGCGTCGGAGAATTGGCCTTTAAAAGATGGTTTATGATGTTATGTCTTCCACTGAGTTTTCCCCTCTATTCCAAACATGCATATAGACGCTTTTAATGGTTCTTCTAATCAAATCAAATATATTTTTCCCCTCTCGATGGCTCTGTTTGCTGGAGTGAGAGGAGAATGGGTTGTATTTCTCAGCAGAAGGATGCACTTTAAATGCATTTAGCAATATATTTTCATCCTATAAAGATGAATGTGTGGTTGATGTGCACATCCAGTGGACACAAACAAAGAAGTGCATTCAAATACTCTCCACTTGATGAATATAGGTCTGGTATTCACTTTCTTTGGCTTCTTGTTGCTCCATCCTCCTCACGAGCCAGCTGCTTGATCCATTGTTAAGGTAAATCTACTGTTAAGTGCGGGTTCTCAGAGTCACAAAGAGCAAACTGTAAGTAAAAATGCAAATAAATCAACCGCTTAATGTTTCCTGCGCCTTTTATTTCCTTCACTGCATGAATTTATGGGCCATGTCACACCAGCATGAAGATGGTTAAAGCGAGGAGCCACGCCGATGCCTTTCTTTGATTTATGAATGTAGCATTTTTTTGTGGAATGTGAAGAAAATACATGTTTTTTGAAACTGGGCTTATTTTTCTTAAGATATTTCAGGCTCTTCACCATCTGTTCTGTAAATGGATGGTTCATTATATGTTCCAGGCATAAATCTGGATACATTAAGAAAAACTAATTTTAAAAATGAGTGGTGGGGGCTGCCATGTTGGAATTTCTTAAATTCAGCAAAGTAGTGAAGTGAGATGTTTTCATACTGGCCTAGAGACCGGTTGACAACCTCCAGCTGCTAGGGAAAAATGTGTTTTCCAAAGGTTGCTGCCTGCCACTGGGTAAAATTGGTCATAAAGAGTTATACTTAGGATTGCTTTGGTGGTTAGCAGATTGCTGTGGTTGCGTGTGATTTGCATGGAAGATGCCACCATGTATGCAAACACTCGCCATTTACTCTCTGAGCTGTAGTGAAGCTTAAAATGCAAACCAGAAAGGGACAGCGTGTCAAGGTAAAAGTGGTCTTACAGCAACACTAACACAGTTCATAACGGTTAACTTTTACTTCACAGGGGATTCTGGTGTGCATTGAATGTTTCACTGTTTTACTACTGCTTGGCGAGTAGCTGGTGAGGTTTGCAGTCCAGTCTTCCATGCCAACTTCCAGGTGTTTGGAACCAAAGTAATAACAACAGTTTTCGAACAGGACCCTGTTTATGACCAATTTTCTTGCTAGCAACCTTCAGCAACCTCTCGACTGAAAGGTCAAGACTGTTGGTTTTTGGTGGAGACTGGTCTCTAAGCCTGCATGAATGGGGCTTTAGATACTGTATCAGTGTCACCTCAAGCAACTGGTTGGGATAACTCATTTTTACTTAGCTACCAGTGGTTGCCAGGCAGTTGCCAACTGGTCTCAAGACCTATGCAACGAAACCCTAAATGAATCTGTCACCTCTTTTATCTCAGGTTGCCAAAGGGTACGGCAGCCACGACAGCACCAAGCTGATCTCCACGCGAATCCTCCAGGACCATCGCGATTGGGTGGTTTTTGACAGCATCATTGAGGCCTCTGCGGTCCAGGCGAATCCCTTCGTCCTGTTGTACCTGCACGACTTCCGCTTTGCCTTCAAAGACCGCGGCTTTGTGTACTTCCTGTTCTCCCGTACGCTCGGGGTGCAGGACACCAAGAACTTCACCTTCATCTCCAGGATGTGCGAGAACGATCACTTTTATTACTCCTACACTGAGCTACAGCTGAACTGTAGCGCTACCAACAAGTACAACAAAGTTCAGGTAATGATTGTGCACTTTGCAGACACAGAAATAAGCTGCCAGCAATTCAGTATAACTCTCAGCAGTGACTCAGAAAAACGCATTTTATGTTTGGATGAGTTTGCTTTGAATTGAATCCTTCTCAGGAGTGTCTCGGTCCTGACCTCTAAAAATTAAAAAAAAAACATTTAACATGCACTGGAAGTAGATTCCATTTATGCAGCGTTCACTTTCTCTGTATCGCAGATAAACACATATTTTTAGACAAAGCACCAAACATTCAGCATTTTTATCTTTTCCTCTTCTTCCAGGCTGCTTATGTAGCAACTCCGGGGAAAGCTTTGGCTCAGAGTATGACCAGCTCTAGCCAGTACGGAACAGTTTCAGCCTCTGACAAGGTGCTCTTTGTCACCTTTACTTCTGATGAAGACCCGTCCACTTCAGCCATGTGTGAGTGTCAGCTTGGAACTAAACTTTATAAAGATTCTTTCCAGCAGATCTTTGCAAAGTGAGACAGCACCTGAACAATACAAGCATAGCTCTGGATTTTTATTTACTATATCAGATGATCTTTATCAGCTAAAATGTTTAAAGATCAAACTACATTCTTGGCATGAAACCTCAACTGTAAGCTTTTAAAGTACTCTGACAATAACAGCTGGGCAAATTTGATTCTGGAATATAACCGATGGCTTTTACTCGATTGAACCAGAGGAATGTTTCGTGTTTAAGCCACTAAACGCCGACCTATGAGTCATTCATGCATAAAAGAGATACCAAATTCAAAGGATAAACTAGTGTTGTGTCTACGCACAACAGACAACTCTGCAAAGAAAAGGTTTTAAGTTGGAAAAAATCCTAAAGATGTAACAGTTTGACAGACATAAAGTAGTAGTTTCCCACCAACAAGCTGGTTCACATGGAGACAAAGAGGCCCTGGTATGGATTGGAGCTGCATGTCTTCCATCTTGAAGGCATCTCACTGGCATGAGCTTCATTTTTAAATTTCAAGAAAGTTTTCCTAAAAGTTCAGGCTGTGCTGATGAATAAATATATAAAAATTAAACAAACAGTGACTTTCAACTCCTTAGTATTGTATAAATGTTTTGCCATATATGCTTTACTTGTAGGTTTGCATGTTTCAATAAATCACTGCACCTGTTTCCATTTTTTTTATTTTAGAAAGAAATGGGGGGTGGCTCAGAACTTTTGGACAGTAATGTAGGACAGCAAAGGACAAATGTGTTACCACTAAAACAACCTATACTATGCAAGTATAGTTTAACAAACTCCTGTGTTAAAAACAGGAAGTTTTGTACAGCTACATACTGTTTTTGGTTAAACACTGTAAAAAATCTATGCCTGTTTAAGGGAAAAACCAGCAAATGCTATTGTTATTGTGAATTTCTTTTCTTTGTCAAGCATGAAAACTGTGGGTTTTCTTTGACATCACAGACGTGTGATGTGGTTTCCAGTATTTGTGCAGCCAACAGGTTAAGATTAAAGTTTAGCTAGCAAAAGAATTCCATGACCAAGACTTGTGTAGCCATTAATCACATCTGATATTAATCTTCTGGTGTGCGTAAAAATGTTAAATACAGCAGCATTTTGCCAAAGTGTATTTAATGACTGTTAAAGCAGCAGTTCAGATAGATGGAAGAATCTCCTTTGCTAGCATTAGCCTATCCCAGAATCCAGTTTGATACTGGGCACTGGGATAAATGACTGCTTTTTGAAGTGGGATTAAAAATCAATTATTTTGGTCTGAGAAAAGAAACCGTAAGTGTCCTCGTCTATCACAACTTGTGAATATTAATAATGAGGTTATTGTCGACATGATGTGTTTGCTCCTGTTTGTAGGCATGTACCCTCTGAAGGCAATTAATGATAAGCTGGTACAGATAATAGGAGCCTGTTACAGCAACAGCGGCATCATTGACCATAAACCTGCTGTTTATTCACCTTATTCCTCCAAATCTGACGAGCTGTGCCTCAGCAACAATCAGGTGAGAACATCGGTCTGTGTCAAAAATAAAGCATGGCTACAGCAGTAGATGAAAGGTTATAAAGTAATATATTTCCACTCCATTAGAATGACATGGCTCACAGGTACAAGTGTGGAGCAGAGTTCCTGCCCTCCCCACTGGCTAGTAAGGCTGAGTTCGCCCTAACAGCCGAGCCCTCGTTGACCCATAAGGCTCACTTGACCGCCGTCGCTGTGGCAGAGGAAATGGGACACGCTGTGGCGTTTGTGGGCACCGCCACTGGAGAGGTAACAAATGTTTTTCACTATCCTGTCACTTCTAGATTATTCGTTCCCTCCTCGCCTTTATTTATTCTTTTTTAGGTTGTCTTTTCTTTCTTTGGTTCAGGTACATAAAACCAGTGAGTGCTATATTTTCAGTGAGGTTTTTAAAGACAGGAACGCCATTTTCTGTTTTTATTCCCTGAATGCTGGAAAATTATGTCTGACTGTAACTCTGACATTATTATGTTAAAGTTGCCATCAACTCATCCATTTTTGCCACTTTTCTGGGTTATTAGGAAAACAGTCCTAGCAGCGATGCCCAGAACTTTTGCACAGTTAAGAGACTGCTTCTCCCCAGAATGCCCTTGGTCCTCCCCAGGCTCTCAGTTAGACGTGCACAAAGCACCCCACCCTTAAGGCATTCTCATCTGGCACCTTACAGTGTTGGGGAGCAGCAGATGTACTTTCTGTGCTTTGAGTCTCATACCAAATCCCAAGAGTGCTTCCCCCTGCCTCTAAGACTTAGGCCAGACACCATTTGGGCTAAGCTCATTTTGACTGCTTGGTTACGCTTTTGATCACCACCCATAGCTCATGGCAATAGGTAAGGGTAGGAATATAGGTAGGCCATTAAATCAACAGTTTTACCTTCATGCTGGTGGATAGCTGGATAGAGAGTAGCAAGTTAAATGGATCCAACATCTTTTTCTCTGCTGCTTATCCTGATCCGGGTCAGGGGGCAGCGGTCTAAGCAGAGAGGCCAGTTCTTCAGGGATGACACAGAGGTGTTCCCAAGCTGGCCGAGAGATCTAATTTCTCTGGAGGGTCCTGGATCTGCCCCAAGGTTTCCTCCCAATTGGATATTCCTGAAACACTTCATCTGGAAGGGATGAAGGAGGCATCCTTATCAGATGCCAGAACCATCTTAACTGACTCCTTTCAATGCAGAGGTTGAGCAGCTCTGCTCTAAACACCACCTGAACCTCTCACAGACATAATGAGTCCCTCATTATATCTGTAAGGGTGAGCCCAGATGCCCTCCAGAGGAAGCTGCTTCGACTGCTTGTATCCTCGATCCTGTTCATCCAGTCACAGCCCAGAGTTGGCAGCCATAGCTCGACCTTTCAGTCAACAGTTTTACCTTCATGCTCAGGTCCCTCTTCATCACTGTAGACTCACAGGGCAATCCATCTTCCCTCGCTTGAGGCTTGAGACGACACTCTGTGATATTATTTTGAAAAAGTGGATTGGGTGTGGGTTTTGGATGTGTTAATGCACTTTCTGTGTTTCTGCAGGTGCTGAAGGTGCATTTGTCAGCCCATCCTGAGGTGTACGGGCGAGCTGCTGGCAAAGTCTCTGGAGACAAGGTCAACAAGAACCTGCTGTTCGATTCGAGCCTCGAACACCTGTACATCACCACCGAGAAAAAGGTCAGACTCGCTCACTCCGACGTGGGGCTGATTGATTATTCATTTTTGCTAAATCCATTTCTCTCTCCTTCCATTCATCCAACGCCTCTGTGTCACCTCAAACCGAAGGTCAGGGACTCTGTCGTGTGCTTACTCCTGCTTTTTTCCATTTCATCCATCAGGCCGGAGACTTAATGAGTCTTTCATTTATTCTGTCTGTCTCATTTGATCATTTATTCATCCGTTCGAATAACACCAATACATCCGTCTACATTACCACACAGAAGTCAGCCATTGATTTATTCACTCATTCCCTTTCTCCACGGCTCCCTTTGTTTTCCACTCGGCTTTTTCTCTTCATCTGTCTTTCTTTCCGTTGTCCTTTCATCTTTCGGTCGCCATCACTCTCCGCGAAGTGAAAAAGATGTTATTGATTTAGAAATGAATTAATTAGAAAGCACTTCAGGAGGGCAATTTACTTTGATCAAGTCAAGTGACGATACCCGAGCTTGTTCCATCTGCTCATTTAAATTTATTAGGCCGCCCTCTTCATGTCAGAGAGGAAAATTATTTCCACTGCTGGTTGGAAAAAGTTCTCCACTGAAATACCGTCAATGCAAGCTTTTCAATTACAAGAAAATACTGCTCAGTAAAGGAAAATCGAAAATACTAATAGGCGGTCTGCGTAAAAGATTATTTATGCTCCATGTCAAATGATCCAGATCTGTTAGAACCGTAAAACATCAGTCACATGAATCACTTGAGTGTAAGCCATTAAACCAATCCCTGAAAGTGAAGCTGTAAGAGTAAAAATTCAATCAGTCAGAAGACCTACATCCTAATTTACTAAACAGAAACAATCATAAAGGCTGATCATCAGGTGTCCTCTGGACTCTGGTGTAGGACCTGTGCCTGCTTTTCAAGCTCACGTCCCATTGTGACTCCATTAGCATTACAGCGATCGGTGGGGAATTAAATGCTCTTCAGTAATTTAATTGATCGAGCCTGATGACATTTAGCCATCAGAAAATGAAAGGATGTGTGTAATACTCATGGACATCCAGTGGGACAAAGCCAGAGAAGAACTTTACACTCCTGCTGAGAGTCATGAGTGAGCCAGACATGAAATTACAGACGTTAAACAAATATTGAAGGTATCCGGAGTGATATAGACTTCGGGAGGATATCATTTTCTCAAATGTCACAAATAAATGCCATAAACCTGCTTGTAAATCACTGTAAAAGGATACTTCACGGTACTTTAATTTTGCTGCTGGTGGTATTGAATTTAACTTTAAGCTGTTACATTGTTACAGTATTAATCTGTTCTAATAATATGTAAATGTTTTAATTTCATAATTCAGTTTTGTAATGTTTTATGATATGTTATTAAATCCCGAGTCCTGCCTCTAAAAATGGGTGGAACATTTGTGGACTGGTTAGCACCGTCACCTCATGGCAAGACGTTTCTGGGTTCAAATCCTCGTGCTGGTCTTTCTTTGTGGACTCTTTTATTACTATTGCTCTTCCTCCTCATCATCCTTTTTCATTTGCCTCAATCTCACCAGATCCATTAACTGGACTGGTCTTAATTTGAAGATTTATTCAGTATCAGATATCATAAAGTGGAGTGATTGTTCTCATTTCAAATTCTTTATTCACTTTATTTATTCCAGATAAAGCTTTGTTAATCTTATGCTGAACCTAGCTGTGCCCCCATAGTTCATGCTTTTTTCTCAAATGGGCCATTTTAGCTCCTCGACCTCAAAGCCATAGTCTTTCTGATTGGCTGCCTCTTGTGAGCAGAAGTTATGAGCTATAGGTGAGTGCTCAAAGTCAGATTTAAGTGCATTATAAGACCATATTAGGAATATCCACTCTCAATAATAACAACAAGAGCCGAGAATAGACAGAAAGTATCTGAATCAGACTGTTTACAGTCTGAAGCTTGAAAATTTGGCTCACATGGAGTGCTTGCATATATGCTGACCTCATTAATAGATCTAAGTTTCCCAAAATGTAAACACATAACTGCTAAAAGGGGACCCAAACGTATTTCTCACCAGAAGAGCACGGAGCATTTCTCGGGCTCTTGCTCCCCCCCGTTGCCAGTGTTAAATTGGCGCGTATGTTTTAAACTTTTATAAAGATGCCCCATCTCATAGGTTTTAAATAAGAGCACAAGTTAGCTCACAAAAACACGAGGCAATCAGTGCTGTAGAAGTAACTGAAATGGGGTTTATGAAATGATGCTCATTAACTGCTAAGTGATAATCATAGTGTGTACACTCCAAGCTGAGCTAATATCAGATTTATTTTTACCATCATTTGAAAATATTTTTCCCTGGTTGATAGTTGTGTTTTTGTTTTGTTTAGTTTTTATCAGATTTCTCCTCTTCCCTCATCTCCTGTATGTTGTTTAATAGAACGGAACTTTCACAATAAAAGCCTGTCACATGTGTGCAGATCACCAAGGTTCCAGTCCAAGCCTGCCAGCAGGAGACGAGCTGCCACTCCTGCATCGGTTTGAAGGACCCGTACTGTGGCTGGTGTGTCCTGGAGGGAAAGTGAGTCGCACATGAGCAGCTTGTAGACCAGCTACCCCCCCCCCCCCCCCCCCCAAAAACGAGTGTAGAAAACAAACAAACAAGCATACTAGTTATGGTGCCTTAAGGTTTGAAGAACAAAGGCTGTGTCAGTGCTAGCCACCTCCATCGGTTTGTTTGTGCACATTTATGTAAAGCTAACTCTGTATGACTCAGGAAACACCAGCTTAATATTCCCACCTTATAAAGCCAAGCTAATATTCATTTTTTCACTTGTTCTTTCTTTAACATCTGCTCGGTTCACAGGTGCACCAGGAAGCAGGACTGCGGTAGGTCATCAGAGCTGAACACCTGGCTGTGGTCACCAGATGGAAAGTGTGTGCAGATCCAGGGTTTCAACCCGCCGAACCTCAGCTGCAAGAAGACAGACCAGGTATGAGGGAGCTATACAAGAGCATGCATATTGCTGTGAATCTTTTCCTCTGTGTGCTGGAACCCCCCTGAGCTAAGATCAGTTCTTGCTGAGCTCTGCTTAATTTAAACCACTCAAAGCTGAAACTCTGGCAGAGGTGGAGGGCTCTTTGTCTGTTCTGTCAGCAGCATTTCAAACTTCTTTCTAACCTCTGGTACATGGATCTTCAGGGCCCCTCAGGGGAGCTACAGAGAGATAAAGACATTTTTTGATCCACAGCAACATTATAATTTACAATTCCTCTATGCGAGCCAGATGTATATTGCATCGTTGTTTGTGCTGACAGCTCCTTTGAAAACAGCTCTGTAGTTTTCAGGCTGATGAAACTCAGAAAGTGAAAAATGTGCTTCTTGGAAATGTTGCATCACACCCAGAAACTGCTGATGGTGTCTAGTTTCGGAAAATCATGTTGGAGCAGCACCAACAGCGACACAGATTGATCTATGAAAAGATCAGCCAACACGGTTTGTTGCGGTTAACCATCCTAAAAACATTTCCATGTTACCGTAATAAGCTGTGGATTGTTTTTTTCTTGTTGTAACTTGCTGTCAATTAATTCTGTCCGCTAATCTTCCAGCCTCATGTTCGCTCATGGCAAATATTCAAGTTTATGGTTACAAAAAGGTTCACATAGCAGGAATGGCTGATTTGTACCCTCAATTTTAAAATTCCGATTTTGAGCACATAAAAACAAATGTGATATAGTGAGTCAGTCGCAGTTTATTTGACATTAAACGTCTGGAACTAGTTTTACTAATAAAGTAAATACATCGATGGTTCCAGAACAACGTATACTCCCCCGACCAGTTGGCGAGAGATTGCTGGGTTTTGCTTGCTGAGGCTAGGTGATTGCTTTAGCCACTAGCAGACTGTCACAGTTGCCCGTAGTTTCCATGGTAGATGCCTACTTGTCTGCAAACACTTGCCAGCTAGTTCCTAAGGTCT